>NC_135585.1:5971893-7197518 GCF_965152235.1 Eretmochelys imbricata | reverse complement strand
TGCCACAAGTACTCTCTTTTGAAGTATCTGTTGAGGGAACTCTCAGTAGAGAGAAATTGGTGGTTTTTTTAAGAAATATACTTTAGCTCAGCTTTGTTCTACTTACAGCTGGTGTATTTTTAAAGTATATTAATCCCCCCCCCTCCCCCCACCCCCAAGTTCTTATCTGTTGGGAGCAGCTGTCATGGGTACTTCAAAGGCACTGGACACCACAGAGAAGACCACAGCCTTTCCTGCCTTTGAAATGGTTGCAGTGTCCATGGTCAGGCTTCAAGGGACCTTCAGCACAGGAAAGAAGCTTTTTCTTAAAAAAAAAAACAACAACAACAAAAAACTAGAGTTAAAGCATATTTAACTACCTGTTGTCTTTGCTGAAAGCATCTTCAGTATGAGCCACAGATACTTGAAAGCAGACTTGCCCAAACTTTACAACAGCATGGGCCATGTAGTTAACTTGCCAGAAAACCCGAGGACCATGCCTAACCTTTATAACTTTTGGCAAAAAACAGATGCAGTGTAAAATTAGTTCGTACTCGTATCTTTATTGATAGTTTTTAATTACATTGCTTCACTGTCTCTTCATTTAAAGAATAATTTCCCCTTTCATTTTACCCCAGGATCTTACACCTCTCAAAGGATTTCTCTCAATATAAATAATAATGAAAATAAAAAATAGTTAAAAACATTTTTGTTCTCCTTTGTCATATTGATCTGTGGAGGCTCTAAGTTATTATTTCATGTTGTGGATTTGCTTCTCCCAGATCAAAATTGCTTGTAAGTTTTCTTACCTTATCTATGTCTTCCCACTCCAGTGTATTTTCCAGCTAGTTTTCTGAATTTTACATAGACCCACCTAGTCTTTTGCACTTCAGTCTGTCATATTTTAATTAACTGCCACATCATAAAGGCAGTGCATATAAGGTGAAACTTACTCCTGTGCAAAGAGACAACTCAAGTCCTGTGCGGCACTTATGTCCCACTGTTCCTCAAAATAGGCCTTAAGTGGTGCAGAGACCTTGTGCACAGGGGCAGCTTTCACTCCTAGGCTTTCTACAGAGCAGCATTTCACAACTGTGGTGCCTGGGCCTCTGCTCGTCCATGGAACACTGATTGGTGGTCCTTGGAGGTCTGGTTGGTCACACAACAATGTGTGAGCAACCTTTTTTCCCAGTTGTCCGATTGCAATACTAGAAACTGAATATAGTATATCAGAGACTTTTACTTTTCAGTGTAAAGCAATTGTTTAACTATTGTAGTTGCCAGCTGGATGTTATGTGGTTTGTTTCATGGACTTTTTCTCTCCCATTCACAATCTTTCTTTTAAAATGTAGACCATACTGTGAAAAAGTTGTGAGACCTGTTGCCATAGTGAAATGGAGTCATTTGTACATTTGGACACCCTCTGCGTGGTTAGTTTGAACAGTATTTGTCTTTTTTTTTTTTTTTTTTTTAAACCGCTCTGGAACCATTCTATAATGGTAAGAGTTTCACACTTCTGTAGTAAAGTGGAAAGCAAGAAAAAGTATTACCTGATTGTTAAAGAATCTCTTCGTATTTCAGGAAATCCTTTCATGCTACTTTTGTTGTTGGTTTCTGACTTCTATAGAACTTTTGAAGGAATAATTAGAATTGTCTTTTTGTTCCATTTAGCCAGACAGGAAAGAAACAGGACATCTTGATGAAAGCTTTGCTATATAATTGTGTGTGCATGCACGCGCGTGTGTACGTGTGTATACACGTAGCATGTTCAAGACATCTGTAAAAGAATTTTGCCAGCCCATGAACATTCCTTACTTTAAAATGTGCGGAAAGTCAAAGGAGTAGGTTGAGTTTAAATAAATGAGGTGCATTCTCTCACTAAAAGGCATGACATTAACTTGCGTAAGTTAGATAAATTAGAGAGAGGGATGCAGAGAAGTGCTGATTAAGCTAGTAAAAAGGAGTTTTAAAGAAGTGTCAGTGCATATGCATTAGGATTGTCTTTAATTACATGGTCACATACTATTTTTCCCACAGGAACCCTGTCTCATTCAGTGCACAGGATGGGCGGTGCTAATTTAATGAGCAGCTTTTCAATATTTTGTTTTCTCCTGACTATTCAGTGTGTGACCCTAGGCATTATTTACTACAAATTATTAACAGCCTACTCTGAAGATAGAATTATTAATTTCCTCATAGGCTTTTGTATGGTACTCATCACTACAGTATCTGAATGCTTCAGAAACATTAATTTAGCTTCACAACGGACCTGTCAAGTTGATGACGTCACAAGAGGTTACAGTCAAATGTTTCTACTGATTTTGGGAGTCCAGCTGAGATTACTAGGACCAGATTTTTCAGAGTACTTCACATTATATAGCACTCATATATTTAAGAATAGCTCCTGATGACTTTAGTTGCAGCTGCGAGCGGGGGCAGTGGAGCCTGCACAAAAGTGGGGGGGGGGCAAGGGGCCCCCGCCCTTCATGGCCCCGCCCCTTCCGTCCAGCCCTCAGCCAAGCTGGAAGCCAGAGCGGGCCAGGAACCATGGACCTTCCACTTGCCCAAGGTGAGGGGACTGAGAGCAGCCTCGGCCCGTGTCCCTGCCCTTTAAGCCCTCCGTCCAGGGCAGGTGGCTGGTCTGTGGCTCCCCATAGCTGTCTGTGCGGCTCTTACCCCGACCAGGCTCCAGCTGGGGAATGGAGGCCTCAGAGCCTCAGCCTGGGCATGGAAAGAACTGAGCGGCCAGACAGCTGTGAGGAGCCACAGACACACCATCTGCCCAGGGTGGAGGGGCTGGAGGGCAGGGACACAGGCTGGGGGCTGCTCTTGGTCTCCCCCACCCCGAGCAGGTGGAGAATGCACGGCATGGCACCCCATACTTCCTGGGCTCCCCAGTTGGGCTCCAGCTGCCAACCTGCCCGTGGGGGGGGCCTCAGGGGAAGAGGAGGTGCAAGGATGGGGGGGGGCCTTGCGAGAAGTGTACGAGCTAGGCCTGTCCACTTTCAAAAAGTGGGAGGGCCATGGCCCCCTGGTTCTCCCTATTCTGGAGCCCCTGGCTGCGTGTGCTCAGCACTTCTGGCAGTCAGACCCCACGGTCTAAGGTTGGGCACCCAGAAAATGAGGAACACGCTATTAGTGACCACCTGTCAAAAGTTTGGTTTAAGTGACTTGCTTAGTATCACACAGGAACTTTGCCAGAAGCAGGGATAGAATCCAATTCCTAGGGTAGCATTCAACTTTCTTGACCATGAGACCATCCTTTCTTTTCCTGCAATCCCATACCTCATGCACTGCATGTCTTCCAACTTCTGTAACAAATGAGCAGGTCTCCTTTACGACACAACCGTGATTCATCCCCAGGGTAGGTCTCACCTGTGCATTGAATGAGGCAGGGGTTCTATGGAAAAATAATCTCTGAACATGTAATTAAAGACTGTATCATCATGCTTGTGTCCAAGGGGGATGCAAATTAAAGTTGCACAGGCAACCTTAAGTCAGACATTTCCTAAATTCTAGGGCTTGACTTTTCAATCTTAATAATGTTCTTTTTAATGTAATTTTTTGTTTGTAATATACATAATTTATAATGTATTATGTGGATGTGTAAATGTGCATGTAAAAATAATGTGGTGGGAAAGCAAATGGTAAATAAATGTATCATATGCCTATGACTGCATCAACTGCCCCACTAATTTATCTATCTGGGATTTCGCTCTAAACCTGGAGGGGGCTGAAGTAGCTATACTATCATGACTTTTTATGTATAGAAAAGCTATTTTAGTTAAATCCTGAAAGTGTTTTATACTTTCTAGTTATAGTTTTTCCCTTCTCTCTCTATTATTAAGAATAATATATTATCCCTAGCTCTTACGCAGTGATTTTCATTTAAGCTCTTCATGGTTCGATTCCTGGGAACTATAGCACCTATCTTACAGGCAGAGAGAGATGAGAAACAGTACCAATAATTTTGCTGCCAAAAATGCCGTACTATGTGCTCACATATTCAGAACACAAATTAAAATTTGTGTTATAAAATTAAAAACCAGACATGAACACTTTTGAGGAACTTTTATTGTAGAGGAATAAATGTGAAGAAGAGTAAACAGGTGGGGAGAGAGAGAGAGAGGTAACCATTAGTTTACATTACTTGAGGTTCCTCTGGCAGCTTGTGTAGGAAGAGGTATGTGCTGAAGAAAATCTGAAAAATAAAAGGAAAATTCAGAGCAATTGGTAATTTAATTCAAAATAATATGTAGATTAAAGCTATTAAATTTATGAACGCAGCCTCCTCCACACACACACACACTATTGCCACAAGCTTCCCCGAGCATTGTCGTCTCTCTGGTATCTCTGTTGCGTGGGGAGGACTATCATGCATGCCACAGAGGCAGAATGGGGAGTTGGCTTGGACTGTATGTACTCACTGGGGCCAACTGGATTGCGTCTGCCCACTGGCTGCTCTCATCAAATGTAGATTTGTCTATTCGTGTTTTTTTAAAAAAGCACAAAGAAAATCCAGATTATGGAGCTCATTAACATACAATGCTAAACATAAAGCACAACGAACCCTTCCTATTACAAATGGATATTCTTTATTAAGTAGTTGGAAAACATGCAATCTAGTGCTTTGCAAACTGAGACCGGTGGACCATGTCTTAGCAGATCTCTGAGACCTGTACCTTTGTGTTCCAGGAGGCATTGATCCCGTGCTAAGACTGGCAACACCTTTTCCCCACTCGGCCTTCATTGTGAACAGGTCTGACCACACCTGTTTATGTGGTTCCAGTATTTGCACTGAGCTGTTTTATGGACTAAATTGTACTTTCTGCAGTAACATTGATTAACGTGCTTTACATGAATTGTGTGTATTTAATTGGAATCCATCATTATGTAATGCAGTAATTCTCAGTTCCTTCAAGTGTTTACCTATGGTGTAACAAATGAGGAAAACCTTGGTGAAGGCCTCTTGGACACAAACATTACTCCTGTGGCTTTGCAGTGGCTAAGCAGGCCTATATGTCAGTGGGTCACCAGAAGGATTTAAACATACTCAGGATTTGCTGTCTGTTATAGTACTATAATTTAGAGCAAGGCTGTAGGAAAAAAGTTTAAAGTCTGGGCACGAAAGGCATACTAGCTGTTTTTTAGATGAGTTCAAAATTAGACCTTACGATTTTCTACAGCATAGAATATGCACCCCCTCCTGAGCTCCCTTCTGCTTTTTGTTCCCTTTCGCTCCTTTTTGAATGGTCTCTGCTATCTAGTCGTGAGTGAGGAAAACATTGGCAAAGGCCTCTTTGAAATATGCTATCCTCCAAGCACACTAACGTTTTAGTCATTGTGTGAACTGTACATTATACGCAGAACACTCCATTTATTTATAAAAAGAAAAGGAGTACTTGTGGCACCTTAGAGACTTGAAATCCAGTGGTTACTAGTGCATGCATAATGTTTTTCCTGTTATATGGTGGTGGTCTTAGGGGTTGTATGTGGCTGTGTTGGTCTTGTCACTGTGTAATCAGCTTTGTTCCTTCCTCCTTATCTACAGAATTAAAGCATAAGCATTAAAGCATAGTTCAGTGCCTTACAGGGACTCAATGAAAGAGTTAGCAAAGACTTGCAATTTTTTCTTGTCATGAGCAATAAGCTGCATAAATTTGCAGTTAATAAATTCATCCAGGAAACACAAACTCTCCCTTTAAGCCATCCTAACTAACACATGAATGACAGCTGTCCAGACTACATTCAGGAATAATTTCTTCAAGAATAAATATCAGCTTTATACTTGGCCTCATAATATAGCTCAACTTCACAGACAGGACTAATAGACATTAAGTTAACATCAAGCTAAGGAGCGAGTGGAGGGCACCTCCTTGTATTCAATCAATCTTTGTATGAATATTAATAATTTAGACAGTAACATAGTGAAGCCAGTCCAATTCTCTCAGTGCTCTGGCAAGATCCCCAACTCAGCCTCTAAACAAGGATAGTGCAAATGTGCATAGTAAGTTCGGTACAGCAACATTCTAAGTACAGAGAGTTTCAGTAGGTCAGTGTACAGTGTTTCAAAGGAAACAACCAGGATTTCTGTTCACAGACTGCATGGCTGCATCGACTGTCTTGGGGCAGCAGCAAACTGGGTTTGAGGCAGAGGGTGTATGTGGCCTCTTTGAACTTCAGCACAGCATTATATTGATGTAATGTAACACACGGAGAGACAGCTTCAATACCCATGGCCTGACCAATTCACTGGGGAATGAAACCAGTTTTGGAAATTCACTCCCCACAGGAGGACATCAAGGCAGGCAGGCAGAAAAGTATATTAAAAAACCTATAGCTGATTTCTGAAGAGTCTTTGTGAATAAAAATGTGTCTCTTTAGCTGTTAGAGAGACAAGATGAGTGAGGTAATATCTTTTATTGGACTAACTTCTGTTGGTGAAAGAGACAGGCATTGCAGTAGGTCTGGAAAAAGAGCTCTGTGTAACTCGAAAACTTGTCTCTTTCTCCATCAGAAGTTGGTCCAATAAAAGATATTAACTCACTCATCTTGTGTCTCTAATATCCTGGGACCAGCATGGCTGCAACAACATTGCATTTCTGTAGGTATACCATTTAACAAGGTGGCTTCAGCAGCCTAAATGTGAAATGAGGGGCAAATGATTCTGCTGTGTGCCGTGGGCAACTGATGGCCTTCATGACAGTTCATGTACGTACCCACACAGACTGTACATGATGGTGTCGTGCAGTTTAGTTCATCTGAAGTGCACCTATACAGAACAGCTGATATTTTTTAGAAAATACCTCTACCTGGCAGTTGATTATTTCCTCCTTTACTTCATAGGGGAAAATACAGGAAAACTGGGTAGTGTTGATTAGACAGCTGGGCACTGCAGTAAAATGTTAGGTAAAACATGTAACAACTGTGTGTTTGTGTTATACGTGATGTATGTATGTGGTCATGGCGAGGCTGCTGTATAATATATTCCAGAACCAACTGATATTTATTTATCATAGGGTTCTATAATCATGCTTTTTTTTACTGCCTCATTTGCCCTCTGCCCACTAAGTTCATCTCCCCTCCTTATTCCTAACATTCCAAACAAGGATGGCATGGTATTTACCAGAGGTGGCTTTTACTAAGTAAAATCATGGTTAATCCCAGTTTAAGGCATTTTCTATGTTAAAAATTGTTTAGTTAATGTACACCACATTACATTTAGGTTTAGTTTAGTTCAAATTGTGGTTACATAAGGCAGTAGATTTGGAGATTAATTTTGGGTTGCAAAAAGTAAAACTGCAATATGGGGTAATTCTAATATATATAATATAATACCAAACATTGGAATGTCTGTATATCTTGTGGTTTGGTATTTTCTCAAGGAAGTTATTCGTGTCAGAACTCATATTTCAGTTTTCAATATTATTTAAATATGAGATATTCTACAAAACTATTATCGAATTGCTAAATATTTCTCAGTAATTTTCATTCGGATCTTCTAATAATAATTTTATTTTTCCTAGTTTCCTGGTTTATACTGGGTTTAAACCAGTATTTATCAATGCCCTGTCTGAAATTATTTTTTCCTGGGAAATTGCCAATCCAGATTCCTAACCTTTGAGCGGTGTTAAAAGACCCTATTTTTATCTTTAAACTCATCTGCTACAAAAGTGTAACTATTTCCCCCCGCAAATGAAGAATTCTCCCCTCCACACATACAGACACCTATCCCAACCAAAAAAAGTTATACCGAGTGAGAGTCCATGATGAGCATTATTCAGTCCTCCACCAGTGACAGGTTTAAAGTCCAATATCTGGCATCTTGTTGGATTAAAAATGGGAGCTTTGTATCATTAGAAAGCTGAAATTCCTAGCTTTCTAGTGAAACACACACTACTTGTTTCTATGTGTACAAGCCAGAAAGTATTAGAGATTAAATGGTGTTCTATATCAAAGACCTTCAGAGCCCTGTACAATTGAAGTCATGGTAAGTAAGGCACTTGATTTACATATTAAGGAATTAAAAAGAAACCCCCAATAAAATATTTTAAGTCTCTAAAACTTTCGTAAGATTGACTACAGAGCTTCTGTGTGCTACATGCACACTACATGATGATGTAGTTTTATATAAAGACTTTGTTGTCACTAGTTTAGGATGACTTTATAACTCGCTGTCGGATTCCCTGGCCCTACAAAATGCAATCATCTGAAACGCCTACTGATAAAATCTTTATAACACACCAAACCATCATGTATGTACCCACTCAGACTGTACATGTTTATGTGCCTATTTGATATAAATGAGTGTGTGTACACATACACACAGGCACACAAACAACATACAAAGGGTGTACAGCTTTTGAGATATTATCACACTTCATGTATATATATATGTATGTATATTGTGTATATATATATGTATATATATATGTATATTTGAGATATTATCACACTTCATATATATATAATATATGTATGTATGTGTGTGTGTGTGTATATATATATATATATATATATATATATATATATATATATAAAATTTTAAAAAATAGATTTTAAGAAAATCCCTATTTAGGTACCTAAATTAATGGCCTGTGTTTCAGAGGTGTGGGGTTTCACTACCACCATTGATGTCTGAGTCTGGATCTGTCACAGACTACCTGTATGACCTTGTGCCTCATTTTCCATATTCAGTAATATGAGGGTAATTATACTTACCTCAGGTACTAGTTGTAAAGCTGAATTCTTCTATGTTTGTGTTGCACCTTGAGAACCTCATGGGAAACTCTATGGATGTGCCAAATACCACTAACTTTTATTTTTATTTTAGGGAGAGACAAGCTCACAAATAAAGTTAATATATTTACAATAGTTAGAAAAATCCTATTTTATATATAGACAGATCATGATATATTTTATTATTTCCTCAGTTGTGATCTGTAGATTTAAGTGAATTTTCATACTTCAGTGTGAAATCTTTATTGTGACAGCAATAGGTTTTCAAAGGGGCACTTAAACAGGTAACAGAGTAACAGCCGTGTTAGTCTGTATTCGCAAAAAGAAAAGGAGTACTTGTGGCACCTTAGAGACTAACGAATTTATTTGAGCATGAGCTTTCGTGAGCTACAGCTCACTTCATCAGATGCATACCGTGGAAACTGCAGCAGACTCTATATATACACAGAGAATATGAAACAATACCTCCTCCCACCCCACTGTCCTGCTGGTAATAGCTTATCTAAAAGCCATTTCCAGCACAAATCCAGGTTTTCTCACCCTCCACCCCCCCACACAAATTCACAGGAGAGTGAATTTGTGTGGGGGGGTGGAGGGTGAGAATTCTCACCCTCCACCCCCCCACACAAATTCACAGGAGAGTGAATTTGTGTGGGGGGGTGGAGGGTGAGAAAACCTGGATTTGTGCTGGAAATGGCTTTTAGATAAGCTATTACCAGCAGGACAGTGGGGTGGGAGGAGGTATTGTTTCATATTCTCTGTGTATATATAGAGTCTGCTGCAGTTTCCACGGTATGCATCTGATGAAGTGAGCTGTAGCTCACGAAAGCTCATGCTCAAATAAATTCGTTAGTCTCTAAGGTGCCACAAGTACTCCTTTTCTTTAAACAGGTAACTTACTCCAGGTCCCTCCCAATGTGGTTTTGAAAATCATTTTACAGTTCCCACTTCTTCATGAGCTTAACTTTTCTGGGAAAAACCAAGTACAGTTTGAGTCGTCAAAACAACACCTGTAGAAGATCTTGTTTACACTAGAGATTTTTTTTTAAACATCCACAATTGGTAGTGGCAGTAGGAGCTCTGTGACTTCTGATTTCCAATGTATATAATGCTGAAAACATTCTCTGCAGCCAGCAGGCTGTCTACCTAAGCTTGATGAGACCAGTTCAGTTGAGTGAGTGCTAGCATTTGTGGGAGTTTTTTCAAAAATGTGCCTAGTGTAGACAAACTCCAAGAAATTACCTTTATTAGGCAGACTCTCCTCTTAAGAGACTGTACCACAATATCCCCAAATGTCATGAGTACAGTTCTCATCCACTGTATTAGGCCACCTCTGATAAGTAGCAATGTTTGTCAATGCCGTGCATTGTTGCCTAAGATGGTCACATACTATGTTTTAGGGTTAGCAATAATTTTTTATTTCACTGATCAATGGATGACTTGTCACAGTTATTAGATTAATCTTTAGTAACAGGGTGGTTTCAGAGTAGCAGCCGTGCTAGTCTGTATTTGCAAAAAGAAAAGGACTAGTGGCACCTTAGAGACTAACCAATTTATTTGAGCATAAGCTTTCGTGAGCTACAGCTCACTTCATCGGATGCTCACAAAAGCTTATGCTCAAATAAATTGGTTAGTCTCTAAGGTGCCACTAGTACTCCTTTTCTTTTTTAGTAACAGGCTGGTACTTAAGAATTGCTTCCTTTTTTCTCCCTTCCCCTTCTCTGACAAGTTGGGATAGGGAAGTACTGTTAAATTTCAACCAGTGAACAAAGATTTTAAAATATAGGGTGAAATCATTTTGAGTTTTGCCACTGACTACGATGGGGCCAGGATTTCACACCTCCAGTGTTTAACATGCCGACAATTGGAAGTTATTAAATGAAAACTGTGTGTCATAGAGTAAGAATTCAGAAGCGTAGAAACCATTTATTCAGAGAACTCCAGTTACTAGCAAGTAATGTAGTGTGATGATAATTTTGGGGGGAAATAGGGAAGCATCTGTGCAATATGTATGTAATGTAATTAAATATGAATGCGGTGTTAGGGCACTTACCTCAGTTCCCTCAATTCCTATAGTCAGTCTCCTCTAGACATTTGTGATCCCTGGCATGTTTCCCTTAGCCTCTGATTTTTCTCATATTACAGTCTTTCTTCAGGTGATGTCCACTTCTATAGTTTTTGTGTCATTCTCTGTTGCTTGTTTATCTGCAGTGCATGGCATCATCAGCTCCGTACCCTTTAATCAATTGTCAGAATATTTTGTAAAAAGAACAGTCTGTTAAAATTACCAGTTAATTGTTGTTCATGCTTTGACCTGCCTTTTTATTGCACTCAGGGTTCAAAACCCTTAAATGTGGAACACTTCCTTTGAGGTGCAGAGACCCCTCAACACCCGTAGAACTTCTGAAGGACTTGACTGTGCTGTACCCTTCATAGGATGTGCTCAGTGCCTCAAAGGAAAGGACCCAATATTACAAAGAAGAAAAATAAAGATCTACTTCTACTGAGATGAAGTACATAGTGGTAGGAACCCCATGCTGGTTTATGAAGCATTAATACAGTTTCCAAGCAGTTTATCTTGGTGAGGGAGTTGGGTTATTGCTGAAAAACAGCATGGTGTTCTTGTTCTTGCTGGTATAGATTAAATCTCCATTTTTATGGATAAAAACATCAAAATTAAAAAAAGAGAGATAAGAGGGGAGGAGGAATGGAGTAGCACTTGTAGTGTAACCAAAGTCTTAATATGTTCAGGAGAACAGGGTGATCAAGGAGGATCCACTTGTGCAGTAAAATAGCTGTTCAGTTATTCACTTCATATTATAAATCATAATCAAAACAAACTACAAGGAAGTACCTTTAGTTGCTAATGAAACTTATATTTCCTTGCAAGTATGCAATAATTATTATTATTTATTAAAGGCTATTAGGTAGATATGAGAACTTCCTACAGTTTTAAGCTTTTTTAAAAAATAAATAAAAATCAGAATTACAGGGAGTTGTTTGCTCTTGGAAGTTTTCGGCAACCAAATTGCTTTTTATAAAATGACTCTCCTCACACTCACATTGTTTCTATATCTAAAACTGTATTATTGCTCCAGGACACCCCTACTGTAAATATGAGGGACAGTCCTTTCTAATTTTTTTTAAAAAGGATCTTACAGGCATAATATAAATATAGTAAATTGAGAAATGTGTGGTTTTTGGGGGAAAAACTGATTTTGTTATAGTTACCATTTTAATACAATCACAAATGGGGATGTGACCATCTATTTCTGTGGCTTGGTTGGAGAAGTGGAAAAAAGAAAACTAAAAAGGCTAAATTAATTGATTATCTGAGAAATCCAGAAGTAATAAAGGAAAAGAGAAAGAAAAGGAGTACTAGTGGCACCTTAGAGACTAACCAATTTATTTGAGCATAAGCTTTCATGAGCTACAGCTCACTTCATCGGATGCATTCAGTGGAAAATACAGTGAGGAGATTTATATACACTGTGAATAGACATATAAAGGTCTCTCTTGCAAGTGTAATTTCTCATCAGGTATTAGTTTTGCATTTGCAGAACTTTTAAAATGTAAAAACTTCATTTTTCTAAAATTCAGACAAACATTGGGTAGTGATAAATTTTAGGAAGTAAGAATAACTATCATTTAAAGAGACTAAGGGCATAGATATTCACAGTGTTTGAAAAGAAAATAGCATGTACACAAACTTCTGACACAAGGCTGACTTAAAGCACTTTGTATAATGATTCCAAGTCAAGTACACATAATATATTCTTAATGTTTTTTTAAACTCCTTCTGGGATTGCACCCATGGGTAAATGAGCTCTTTATTTTTTACTAAAAGATGCAGACACATTTAAAATATTAAAATATCACTTTTGCTTGTGTCTTTTCTGATAATGAAACACACCCCAGGATATATCAGAGAGCTCCAGAGTTGAAAACAGGTTTTAAATTTTAAATTCATAATACACTGATGAGCAATTTGCAAGAATGGTTTTGAAACTGAACAAAAATAAAACAAAACAAAAATCATGGAACAGCTAACGTTGATGCAGAATGCATGTTTCCAGAATTGAATGCTGTAGCTTTAAGATCAGGTGCCTGGGCGCTTTCCATACACAAACAAGATCGATTTTGAGCAGACTCCTACTGTTAGCTTTTTTGAAGGAGGATTCTCACGCTGAAAATAACCCAACATATTCTTGATAACGGCGTTTTTTTCCCTTCCTGAAATCCACCAAAACTGAAGAAAAATCCAAGTGACTGTTCTTAGCAGCTGTGTGGCCTGGAGTTCACTAGGGAAGCTGGCTTCCTGCAGTCCCCTATTCATCACCTGCTTCAAAGGCAGCCTAGCTGGCTATAGTTTGCAGGCCAGGTAGGGTGCCATTGTGCACAGTCTGGGAGGATTAGTATCAAAGCTGCGGCAACCAGGCCCTTGGTCTCGGGCTGCCATTCAGTCTAGCACGGAGAGGCTAAGACTGGCCAAGGTCACAGTATCCAGTGTGGTGTGGACTGGGAAAGGATCCTGAGAATAGAATGCTTTTTATGAAATCATGGCGCAAGCTTGCTGCACAGCAGGTCCCCTTCTGGAACACATACATCTGTTTATGTTGGTATACCATAGCTGACAACGAGATAATAGAGCTTTGCTTTTTTTATAATTGTTTTAAAAAGACAACTGTATATACAATAACCCAGATGATTATTGAGCTTTGATTTTGGAAATCATAAAGAAATCTTGAAAAGATTTAATTGCTGCTTTTTTTTGTCTGTGTGTATACTTAAATGAAGAGGAGAGCAGACTGATTATTAACCATTTATAATCCTTACTACTGCTGATTAGCAACAGCAGGATACTTAGGGAACATACACAGAATGCGAGAATGATTTTTTTTTTTTTAAACGTTCCCTCATTTGTACCAACAAATTGGTTAAGGATGCACCGGATTTGCTTAGTTGTCTCGAATATTAAAATTATTTGGAGAAATTCTTTCAAGCCAAATGTAGTTTTAAAAAGGTGAGGTAATAATGACGTAAAAATACAATTGCCAACTTGATGAAATTAGGGGGGGAAATTAAGCTGTAGACGAGTTGTCATGACGACAAGGATGTTCTATTGATGAACTGTACTCCTCATTGTCCAATCAGATAGTAGAGCTGAAGCTGGAGCATGAACAGGAGAAGACGCACCTATTCCAGCAGCACAACACAGAGAAGGATTGCCTGGTCCGAGATCACGAACGGGAAATTGAAAAACTGGAAAAACAGCTCCGCGCTGCCATGACGGAGCACGAGAATAAAACTCAAGAATGCCGGAAACGAGATGCACAGGTAATGATCAATAACATTTGAAAAGCTGTATGCTTATTAAAAATATATATATAATAATCAGCGTTTTCCGTTTTCCAGCATTGTTGTTAATGCTCGCTGTTTGATCATTTGCGAAACTGACATATAAATGTGATTTTTTTTCTTTTTTCACCTCCCCCCTCCACTGCTGAATAAAGCTTTAACTGCGAAAACCACAGGTAGCCAGATTAAAAATCCCATGGTGCGCTATAACTCGGCCTCTTATTTATAATCTTGTCTCATTTTCTTTCATGATGGATTTGTTTAAGAAAAAAGGTATCTATTCCCCTCCAACCCCCACACTCACCCCTCCTTTCCTCCTCCCTGGATAAATCCGTATGAAATATATCTGATTCATTCATATGCTTTTTTGTTTAAATCTCTGCAGGTAACCCACAAATTTCTTGTTTTCAAGATTTGACTTTATTTCTCAATAATTTTGTATTCCATGTTTGCATTGTATGTTTGATTGCATATGTCAGATAATCAGTGATAAGATGATTTGGGTTTTGGTTTGCTTCCCATCAGGTTTGCTATTTCCCTACACACACACATACGCACCCCTCCCATCCTCCATCTCTATGGTCACTGTTGGAAGCCATTTGGCAGAATAACCCCCAGCTGTGGTAGCATTTGACTCTTCAAACTTATGGATGAAATGTGCACTGTCAGCATGAAAAATGATCTTTATTAGTTTCAGTTCAAAAAATCTTATTGGATGTATGTGGGGGGATTTCTGTTTATTTTGTGAGGGTGTGTTTATGGGTGAGTGTGTGTGTGGTGTATTTTTCTAAGACTATATGTTATAAAAGGCCTGCAGTAAATACATTTAAAAATTCAGAGTAGAACATTTATTTAAATGAATAAAGGGAAAGTAATTTTTACTTTACTGGTCTGCATTAGAATTACTTATCATTAATTGATTATTTTATACCAAAATGGGCTTTTTTGTATGGAAGGTATAACCACCATATGGTCTCCGCGCATCAGCTTCTTCCCCACATGATATAAGATCCTGGCAATAAGTCCTTTTCATTTTAATTTGTGTTAGGATTGCTCATATTTCTTTCTGACCTTTACTATATATTGTAACTAAATGAAATTATGGATTTAATTCTTAATTTCTTTTTTTATATTTGAAAGATTCATTATCCATACAATCAACAACTGAGTAAATATAAATATATCTGATAAACAACAGTCTATGGGGGAAAATATCTTACAGAAACAATATTGATTTATTCCATTTGTACCATTATTGTTTTCTATGTAAAACAAGGAGGGACTTTGTGGGCATGCTCAGTAACAGGAAATTCAGAAGACTGCAGTAGAATTAAACATTATCCTTTTTTCCACTTACTTTGATGATGGATAAAAAACTTAAGTAATTAAAGGAACCAGTCTTTTGGCACTTAACTATATAGTTACTTTGCAAGTATCCCTTCGAAGTTATGTCATTCTCTCAGTTGGACCCCTAACACTGTATTCTCAAGCAGTGGCATTTGCCGGAATACCAAGAAGTTCAGTACTTACTGTGAATACAGGATGTGTTCAATATCACTAAGTATAAAAATCAGTTTTATAAATATGCAGGATTATGTAATGTACCTACAGTAATTCATTACCATTGTACTATTGTGTGTAGATACGATGGGACTGTAACCCTTGAATAATAAATTCCGAAAGAATCTTGAGATGTCCTATATGTTTGTCCTACCTATTTAGTTAGATTGTGGCTCACTCGTGGCAAAGGTTGGCATCATGGAGTTTGGGAGTGCTTGTTATTTAAAATGAAATGCTGATGCTATCACAAGTGATATGTTAAACGATGGAGAGTTGAGATAGTAATGGCAAAAAAATTAGTCTTTTAAAAGTTTTTTCTTTTGAATATCTCTACAATATGAGTGCTGCTGTCATGGCAGTATTAGTAAAGAGAGAAAATACATTTGCCTTGACTAGGGCAGCTGTTTCTAATCAAACACAGAATAATCATCTGTCTGATAATTGTTACCACTTTTAAAGATACATTTATTTAGTTTGGTGAATAAATCAAATGTTAATTTGATAAATGTTAATGCCTTCATCTATAAAATACATAGGTATTTAAAATTTACATTTGACTTTTCGGTGGGGATAATATGTATTTAAAATTACTTCCCGGTGTCTTCAGTGGAATTTTGAATCCTGCCATTTATTGTATTTTTCCAGCACTCCGTTTTTGCTCCCAAAATACATGTTTTTGGACTATTATGGGACTGATGTACAGCATCTTTATGAAACACTTCTAAACAAAAATGCTACGGGGATAAGTAAATTATATAGATATGACTTTTTCATAAAATTGTAAAATGGCATCATATTTCTGGATTGATATGTCTTTAGTTTCTCTACGTTAGTATGAACCTGCTTCAACACAGCAGAAGAGGCCATTTTCTTTAGCTAAACAAAAAGTGCAACTGCTAGATGTTTCATATAGTTTTATAATCAGAATATCCAAAAATTGGTAATCTCTTGAATCTTTTGGTCTGGAGAACCTAGTTGTTTCATGATTGCTGGGTTGTGTAAAAGTACCAGTTTTCCTTATGTAAAGAGGCATATTTTTGAAATAGATGCTTTTACCACATCATCAGTGACTGACAGTTTGATGGATCTCTGGAAAAGAATGTATTCTGCAAAATTACTGAAAAGATTTTTTCTATTTTTATTGCATTTCCAAGGTGTCTAAGTTCAGTCAGATCTTCAGCTATGGTGAAAGATAACTATACAAAAGAGAGATACAATGTTAGATGTGAACCTATATTAACACTTTACTGGTCAATAAAAAGCGTTGTCTCCAGAATTAGTTAAGATTTTAGGTGGGTCTCTAGATTCTAATTAAGAAGAAAATTATAACGTTTGGTTCTTGTATTATAAATTCAGCATGGTATTGGGTAAAGCATCTTGATTTAAAGGGATAGCATGTTTTATATTGTTGGTCAGTTCCCTTCATTTTTATGTGGCATTTACATTCCATTTTAGTACTCAAATAATATCTTTTAAGAAGGGTTTCTTTGCTCTTTTCACCTAGGGTTGTAATGCTTGAGGAGGAGTAAAATGACGTATGGGTCAATAAAAAGAAAAGGAATACTTGTGGCACCTTAGAGACTAACCAATTTATTTGAGCATAAGCTTTCGTGAGCTACAGCTCACTTCATCGGATGCATGCTGTGGAAACTCCCGAAAGCTTATGCTCAAATAAATTGGTTAGTCTCTAAGGTGCCACAAGTATTCCTTTTCTTTTTGCGAATACAGACTAACACGGCTGTTACTCTGAAACCTGTCATATGGGTCAATAAAAGTCAAAAGAATCTGAAGGCTTGTGTACCATCCTGTGTTCTTATAGTCTTTTTCTTTAAATCCTCTATTTTCTGTGAGCTGCAAAAAATGTTGTTGTTATATAGATATTTTTAAATCCAAAGTTCTGTATTTTTAAGGGAAAACATTATTGTGTATATATATAATTAAAATTGTGTTTTTAGTTTAGCATTTCAATTTTATCTTTGATTCTGGATATTGTTCAGAAGTTCCTTACAGATACCTTAAGTAAATTTTCCAAAATGTGGTTTATGGTAGTTCACTGAATATTTTTTTTTAAATGTATATTTTCTTTCACAACACATTGTATTAATTCTTGGTAGAAAATGAGATTTTCAGAAACAAAACTCTTCTGATAGTAGAAAATAATAAATCATATTTCATAGAAACAAATTGTTTCTAACAACAGAAAATGTTCTATGCTATCTTCCACCTCAGTAGGCCAGATTGGATTATGAGGTTAGTAATCTTAATATCTAGTCCTAACCAAGGTACCATTGATATACCAACTGCACAATCTTCTTTGATCAAATTAATGTCACTCTTTCCCCATCTTATGACATATACCCTTATCATCTCTAACATTGCGGAGTTCCAGCTGCTGTATAAAGTTATATAATTTTAATGCTTGTTCCTTGGCTATTTGACCTTTTGGGTAGGGAGAAAAGGAATATCCCCACTTAATTTCAAACTGAATGCTTTGCTTTACTGTCATGTTGTAAAAAGGGGGCTGAAGAAACTGATGTCTTTTTCCACTTTCTGTTGCCAGGTGATAATGTGCAGGTCCACCATTTTCTTCCATTTTTAACTGGGTCAAGAACAATTCAAACACTGAAGCACAATTCATCACCATTGGTCACTGTAATAGTAATTTAAATACAATAAAATAGTATATTAAAATTATTCAAAACACTGAGTTGCAATAAAATTAATGTAGCCATAATTTAGAGGTTTGTTAGTCTCCAGCCCATCAGTTGCCAGGAAAAAAGAATAACAGATTAGTTCTGTAGGTATGTAAGTCTAAACACACCATATATGAAAGACATTATAAAAGCAGAAATGGGCTAGGGTGGTCAGGAAGAATGACTAAGATATTTCACCTCTGCCTAAATCTCTGTTTCTACTTCTTCCCACTCCCTCTGTTGCTTTCTGCACTTTTCCCAGTGCCTGTCCTTACTCCTCCCTTTGTCCCATTTTGCCATTTGCAGATTTACATGGCCTTTTGTGGTGTCCCTCTACATATGGGGCAGCCTCCCACTTCTTGTCTTCTGAGCTCTTTCTCTGTTTCTTTCCTTTAAAGCCACTTCTCTCCCTAAATTATTCCTACATTGGACTCTGAACAAATGATCTTTCAACTCTCTCCCATGCTGAAACTGTTGCTCTGCAACATAATTTATTTTTTTCTGAGTTAGGCTGTATGTTTTTTGAGCCTGACAACATGATTATTTTATATCTCATTTAGGGTGCTGTATAAATAATAACTTAAATAAAGGATCCTCCCTCCCCCCAAAATATTGTCTCTTCCAATGTACGCAGCCTTCCTGAAATAACATTATTATATGATGAAGGCCTTTTATCAGCTAGAGAAAAGATAGAAAATTCTGTTTTGTAGCCTGAATTAAAAAACAAAACTACATGAACATATATATGAATAGACTGATAACTCTCCGGTGCTATAGTAATAATCCCTTAAGTATAAGAACCAGATTTATACTTCAAATGAAAAAGAAAAGATGTGAGAGAGTCTCATGCTGTAAACCAGGGATTCTCAGACTTTGGTACGTGGAGCACTTGCTGGTAGTCTGCATATAGGTGCTGACTGCTCTTTCTGTTTCCTTTCTCCTACTAAATTTCATTAAAAGAAGGCAAAAATAATCAAATATTTCCCAATCTATTTCTTTTTAATGTAAATAATTACTATAGTTTGCTCAGGGATTTTTTTCCATTGTCCATATGATGGGAGGTGGTTCACACAGTTATATCTTGGAGGACATCTGGTTCACAGGACAATCCCTACATTAAAATGTGGACTGCAAATGGGTATATCCCATTTAATCATTGCCCTGCATTGCAGGGGCTTTGATCACTGGTCTCCCTGTCTTGTTCTCTGTCTGTGGCATATAGTAGCTTAGTCTCTTGTGGGTCTCATTTACTTTAGTCTCATTTCCACTGTTGGGTTTGGTGTGCGGGTGTTGGTGTCCCAAGGCATACAGGAACTCAACTGGATGATCTGGTGATCCATTCTCACCTTAAACTCTGTGAGAAAGAGTGAGAATCACTGCTATAAAACTGTTTTGAGCAGATAATTTAGATAACTGGCTCTTTTCTAGATTCTCTGTGCTCCTCTGTAATCAGAAAACATCTTAGAAATGAGAAGATTTGTTCTTTGCCTTACATATATGTACCTTGTCCTGCAGACAATGAGGCAGGTGGGGTCTCAGGCTGAATTCATATATATGTTTGTTCCACTTCCGTTGGCTGTTGCATGGAGGCTCAGGGCCAGATTTTCAAAAATGCTCAGCACCAAATAGCTGTCGTTTAGGCGTCTTCTAAAACTAAAGTTTTTGGCTACATGGTACCATGTGTTAATTGATTGCCATTTACCACGTTTTGACTAACATGATTGTTAATGCTAATTTAGATACTTCACCAGTTTTTGTTCCAGGACATACACAAATTTTCTCCTGATGTGTATCACTCTAGGCTGAGGGCTGAAGTTTGGATGGAGATTATTGACACAGACAAAAGATCTAACAATAAGCCTCTACTGTTGAACAGAGATAAGAGTTCAAATTTAGGCCTCGATCCTTCAATGAGCTCTGTGTGAGAGCTGCAGCTACATGGAGCCCCATTGAAGCCAGTGAGCCTTAGCTCAGGATCAGGGATCTGCCCACGGGGCATTCGTTGCAGGATCAGGGCCTTAGTCTCCCATGTACTGCCCCTCTTTACTCCTCAAATGAAACCAGTTTTGCAACATCAGTTACTTTTCTATCATTCTTGTCTCTGTACCTTCTTCTAGGCTACCCCCTATTTATTAGGTGTCCTCCCAAAATCTGTTCAACATGCTACAAACAATCCTCTCCACCCTTATTTGATGGAACCATCAGAATGTGTGTGTGCCTTAATAAGTGACTGTGCAGTCTTATGATTGTCAGCTTGTTGTTTACTTTCCCCTTCCCCATTTTTGGTCTATTTATGACCATTACCTGTTACATCATGTCTGAATTTAGACTCTGATATGTTCAGGGCAGGAACAGTGATTTTACCTGCTGTAGCAAATAGCACACTTTTTGGCGCTCAAAATTAACTTTAATAATTATTATACTTTACTAAAGAAAATTTTGAAAAGCAACAAAATGTGTAAATTACAATTTGCTCATTAAAAATGTTAAACTGGCTTACAAAAGAATTCACTGTACTTAGTATTGTATCCACAATATGTAGAAAAAGGAAAGTAGTTGCCATAGAAACTAGTACATCACATTATATGTACCTTGATCCTGAGCTGGAGTTCTTTACATAATAATGGACTTCCTATTTATATCATATGAACTTGAAGATGTAAATTGGCCAGTTTTTATTGGACCATAATTGTTATTTTGTAAAATATTTGTCTTTTTTTATAAAAAAAAAAATTATATGTGTAGTTAAATTATTAAGATGGAATATAAAATTCCATTTGAGAATTAGGCAGTGCAAAGAGTGTAGTAGGTAAAGTACATCACGTGGGTAGTTCTTTTATCTACTCAATACATCCAATGGGGAAGAAATTATTATTTCTTGCATAAAACCTGATTAGTCTAGGTTCCCAGTTTTAAAACATGAGCTCCATATTATCCATCAGCTAGACAAAGTTTCATTATATATTCCAATTATTCTCATTATCTCTACTGCATGCAAATAGACATGGCTTTTGTATACAAGATTGTTATGTCTCAGTTCAAATGACTCTTCATAAATTTGTTATGTTGTCCCCCGCACTTGGCGTAACTATCCTCTTCTGGTGTACCATACACCTTTTCCTCCTTCAAAGCCATCCTTTAGTTTTACTTTCACTCACCTTTCCGAGGCTGAGTTTTTTTACAGTACTATCTGCTATGTCTCTTTCTTCCTATCGTGTCCTGAAATTTAAAAAGCCCCAAATAAATTAAAATAGTAATGTCAAACTTCATATGCAACATAATCACCACATTATCTCCCTTTATTATAATGTTCATCTTCCCTCCTCTACACGTTCTGTTCTGTCATTTTCATTCTTTTGTTTGCATTGACAAATGCAAAGTAATACATACATCAGAGAGGATTGTGTGAATTACCCATACAATTTGTTGGGTTCTAAGTTAACTGTATCAGCTCAGGAAAAAAGGCCTGGGCATCACTATGGACAATTTAGTGAGGACCTCTTCTGAATGTACAAGTGGCAGTCAAAAAACCAAAAACAACAAACTCTGTTAGGATGTACAAAGAATAGAACGAAGAATTATATGGAAAATGTTACAATTATATAAATCGGTGGCATGGTCTCACTTGCTGCTTTCATTCTAACGCATTACCCTCCAAATCTTTCTTTAAAACTCTTCTTTGCCTTCAAAAAAACAACATGAGGTCAGCGTTTGGTGTGCTGAGACTACTGCCTATCATGCTGATGGATATTATCTCATTGTTCCTTGTACCTCCCTATCTGTCTGTCTGCATTTGTTGTCTCTTGTCTTATACTTAGATTGTAAGCCCTTTGGTCAGGGACAGTCTTTTTGGTTGTGGTACAGCATCTAGCACGTCTGGTCCATAACTATGGCTCCTAGGTGCTGTGGTAATACAGATAAATAATAATAATAGATTATAGGCTGTTTGTGATGGAGGCTGTCTTACACTGCTATATAAATATTAAATATTTTTTCTCTTCAAACTGTGTTCCATTGTGCAGCATCTTTTCTCAGTGGTCAGGTATAGTAGTCATCACAAAAAATTGGTAATTACTACAATATTTATGATATGCTGCTACACTTTTGCAGTTTCTAAGTGCTTTTTAATTGTAGGAATGCCAAAAACATTGTGGTAAAGCAAATTTTACTGGCATATGGTAGCTTGTCAGTTTGTTAATGGAACTCCTGTGTAGTCCAAAGTGTATGCCAGAGAATGAGATCTGAGAGCAAAAGTAGCTAATACACAGGAAACAGTCAAATTGCAGTTTTGTAGCCTCAGTCTTGAGGTACCGTAAAGTCTGAGGTCTCATTAGTTCAGCAGTTGTCAGGATCAGGCCCTAATGTTGCATTATGGATGTTATTTTTAATGAAGACCATGTTAGAAGCTGTTATTTTTGTATGTTGTAAATACTGCTTGCTTGATGATAGGAACTTGACATTTCCAAAGGATTATAAGGGTTACTGGTTTAGTAAACACTTTTTTGTTGGGCAAAGAAAGTTGCTTAAGCAGAAATGTTTGGCAGTTTTGTGAAGTTCTGTGTTAATTTTTTTGGAAAATGTACTTTTTCAGTGAATATAACCAGGACAAAGGCTTGTTTTCTTTTTTTAAATTGTGAACTTTAGTACTAATGGAAGGTGTTGGGCAGAGAGATGTTTAAATCCTTTGCTAATTCAGGGAACAGCTACAACAATATGGGAAGCAGCAATGGAAGCTTCTCCAAGCAGCTCCACTGAATGCCTGGAGAGGACTGTCTGTAGATGAGAGGGTGCAGACCAAGATTCATGTTGAAGTCCTGCACTATCTACTGTGATAGTCAAATAGGGGACATGCTAGTGTCAGTGGCACTTTTCTTTGAACTCTGGTTTTTCTTTTATCCGACGAAGTGAGCTGTAGCTCACGAAAGCTCATGCTCAAATAAATTGGTTAGTCTCTAAGGTGCCACCAAGTCCTCCTGTTCTTTTTGTGGTTTTTCTTTTGTTCACTAAAAACTGGACTGAGGCTGGAAATCATTTTAACATTGCCCATTTAGATCGCCAGATATTAATAACGTTCACTCACTACTACCATAGATCAAATTTGAACCAATAATCTCCCAATTAAAGGCTTTGTATGACAGTACCCTAAATCGAAGGTATTTTAAAGACCAAATGAAAGAGTGAAACACCAAGACAGAAATAATGACAAACTATAGTTTAGAATGTTAACATCACTTCTTCTGGCAGTGTCACTGTCTTAAGACAATAGGATCCATATGAATGCTAATTTTCCTAATTTCAAGTAATAAATAGGACTTAGATCATAAAGTGGTTCTATTATTACTCAGTATCACTGGTGGGTCCAATAGGCACTTTTACAATGAGGTAATAAATAGACATTTTAGAGGTACAATTATTTATATTTCTCTTTTATGTGGTTCAAGATGCGGGGAGAGAGAAACCACAAAACCAATGAAAAGTCTTGCCTTCTCCTGTAGCTGACACAGTTTGGCTGAAGATATGTCAGTTGGGAAATATGAGATCTTGCATAAGGCTCTACACAATCCCACATTAAAGTATTATAGAAAAAGCTGCAAGTGGAAAACCAGCAACAAATTACAACTGAGATGCTGATGGCACACTTCACTATGGTGGGAACCTCAGCAGTCCTTTGTTCAGGCAGCATCCTGCTTCAGCCCAGGGGGAAACCTAGCATCCAGTCTACTCTCTTTCCACCTCATTGGGAGAAGCTAAGGCAAAGATGGTGTGACCGGTGTTAAGTGTTTCTGAAGAAGATGCTGCTGGCACAGATGTCAGTCCCAATAACTTACTGTTGATCCTTTTTACAGTTACTTGTCCACTGACCACACTCCTGCATGTTTTAGCAACTCCCTAAAAGGTCCAATTTCTGCCTCACGTTTAGCAACTCTACCACTGTCAGCTGGACAGATATCCAAAGCCACCTCCCTACTTTGGCACCTCTGCTCAAGCAAATGCCACCTGTATTGGGTGGTGCTGACTCAGCTCTATCCTCCTAGCCTCAGGACATCCCTGCCCATCCTTACATTCCCTGTTCATTAGCTAACCATCTTCCTTTCTGACCCAAGGTCAGCTTCTATGCATACCGTTCCATCGCTACCCCAGTTTTCAGTCAGATTCATCCCCTCTTTTTTTCAGTCACTGTCTTCTGCTTCTCTTCCCCTTCACCATGATCAGAGTCTTGACCTTATGAGATGGGGCTCTTGTGCTCTGCAAAAGGAGAATATCTTGCAAAGAACATTCCATATGTTTTCTGTCTGGGATTCAGTGCCTTTGGGCTGGAGAAGCATTTTGTGTTAGACATATGTGTTCAAGTTGGCTGATTCATGTATACTTCTTTAGTAAGTCTTTTCTGTATCCAGGAAAGCATTTTATCAATAATTAGGGACTTATAAAAATGCATTGTCTTAAAATAAGATAATGAATAATTGCACTATGAACTAAACTGTAGAGCTGCATCTTGGTCCACTCACCTTTAAAGAATAAAGTCATTTATTGGTTCCTTTAATAATTAATGTTTCTTTTCTTCTGAAAAAATGTCAGAGACACTGGCAGTGATTTAACATTTTTGGTGTAGAGTTCATAAGAAAAAATAAAAAAACATTTTTTTCCACAATGTGACTTTAAAGTGGACTGCCCCCTTCCCCCATGACTATACATGTTGGCAGCAAATTAGCTTTGAGGAAATATTGTGCACATCACAATTCTCCCTTGATGTACTGGGGAGTCATTTTTGGATCTTTTAGCTCAATCAGACCAATGACTGACATTGTTAATGTCTGCAGTTGACGTAGATGTGAAAGACTTTTTTGTGACAAGGAAGGTGATGTGAAGAAGAAGCCAATGCAAGCTGTGGTTGGCTAAGTGTTGATATCATCAAATGCTCAAAGAGTTTGCAAATTGAAGCTTATTAGGCTGACATTTTGTCTTCTATTCAGCACTAATTGGAATCATGCCTGGATGCCTGATGTGAAAGATATTTAATACCTGAGTGTTTTTCATGACAAAATGACAGAAATTGATGTCAAGAGGACTGTAGACTTCTGTTTAAGGAGGAAAACAATATATTTCAAACTAAAATAATGTATTTCATAGTCACTTGTATTTATATTTATGAAAGCCCTCCTGAAATATTACATTTAAGAGGGAACTTTAGGGGCCAAAAAGAATTGGCCTGATCGCAAATATTTCATTTTAGGCCTTTAAAAGAGTTCTACAGAGTTTATAAAAACAGCCGCGATTTAGTCAGAAAACCTGATGCAGTGTTTTTACTTGAAACAGATCTGAAAATTCCAGGAACAGTGAACTCCACTCTTTTATACTGGTGATGTGGTTCTTTTAAAGTTTTTTCTGACAGCTTGAATTCCTTTGTAGTCTGTGCTTTCTGGTGTATTGACATCTGTAAAGTGAATATAGAAGAGAGAAAGAGAGAAAGCATGCACTTGGAAAGGCAAGCAGTTGGAATATTTGAAAATAACTGTGTCTATTTATATGCTCCTTTATATGAAATCTGGGCCTGAAATTGTTTGGAACATCTGAGCATTAACTTCCTATCACCTTCAGAGAGAAAAGTATGTTCACTAGCTATAATATACTTTACTAACAAACAAGCTAGTCATCAACTTTATGTTGCTCTAGAGGCAAATATGGATTCATAAGTTAAATTCCAGTTTTATGGTAGACTTAATGGATAGTACAAAAGTAGTGTTTATCTAACCTTTGATAGCAGTTGACCATCTGTTCGTTAAAATTAACTGAATTGCTATTTTGTAATAAAATAAAGATTAACCCTTGTGAAAGAATATAAAAACATATCAAATATAGGAATCATTGGTCATTATGTGACTTACATAGGCTTTCTGGTTTTTATTGTAATTTCTAGCAATAATCAGATGTTTGCAAGCTGTGGTCTATGGACTGCTGGTGATTAAGCACTACAGAAATTCAAATAATAGTGGCCCTCTCAAGGATCGAGGACCATTGTGTTAGGCAGTGTACAAACACATAACTATAAGACAGTCCTTGCCCCAATGAGCTTATAGTATGAGTGTATGATAAGACATAACAGGTGGATACAATAAGTACATGGTGGGAACACATGGTAACAATGAGAAAATGATGATTAGTATAATGAGCAGTATTCATGGCACATGAGCTGGTTAGCTCTTATAGTTCTGTTGGTAACTTGTTACTGGCTTCTCCTCCTCCTGATTTCTGTGTGCCAAATCTAATCAAAAGACACTAAATATACATTAAATACTTTCCATCTCAGCAATTTCTTTTGCTGTCAAAAGCAGGGTTTGTTATGTCATCTTTTTTTTTTTTTTAAAGACAGGTGCATGCAAGACATTTTCTATTAAACTGTGGTACATACTGTGAAAAAGTTTGAGATCCCTTATAATGTTTTCATAAACACTAGTTTTTCAATACATTTAAACTTCTGTATTTCATTTCAGTGCAGCTAAATGTGAGCCTTCTGAAGAAAATTATCATTATTGATTCACATGCTTAAAATCCTATTTAAAGGAGAATATTTTCTATCAGAGGCTGGTATAGTGTTCTATTGATACTGAACTTCTGTGTGGGGTGGGATATCAGTTTGCCATTGATGATGATGAATTTGGATGAATTCAAACTGGAACAGGTACAGAGAAGGGCTACTAGGATGATCCGAGGAATGGAAAACTTGCCTTATGAAAGGAGACTCAAGGAGCTTGGCTTGTTTAGCCTAACTAAAAGAAGGTTGAGGGGAGATATGATTGCTCTCTATAAATATATCAGAGGGATAAATACCGGAGACGGAGAGGAATTATTTAAGCTCAGTACCAATGTGGACACAAGAACAAATGGATATAAACTGGCCACCAGGAAGTTTAGACTTGAAATTAGACGAAGGTTTCTAACCATCAGAGGAGTGAAGTTTTGGAATAGCCTTCCAAGGGAAGCAGTGGGGACAAAAGATCTATCTGGCTTTAAGATTAAACTAATAAGTTTATGGAGGAGATGGTATGATGGGTTAACATGGTTTTAGTAATTAAATATTCATGGTAAATAGGCCCAATGGCCTGTAATGGGATATTAGGTGGGGTGGGATCTGAGTTACCCAGGAAAGAATTTTCTGTAGTATCTGGCTGGTGAATCTTGCCCTTATGCTCAGGGTTTAGCTGATGGCCATATTTGGAGTCTGGAAGGAATTTTCCTCCAGGGCAGATTGGAAGAGGCCCTGGAGGTTTTTCACCTTCCTCTGTAGCATGGGGCACGGGTCACTTGCTGGAGGATTCTCTGCTCCTTGAACTCTTTAAACCACGATTTGAGGACTTCAATAGCTCAGACATAGGTGAGAGGTTTTTCGCAGGCGTGGGTGGGTGAAATTCTGTGCCTGCGTTGTACAGGAGGTCAGACTAGATGATCATAATTGTCCCTTCTGACCTTAGTATCTATGAATCTATGATGGCAAAATTTGTAATTTTCCATACTGTGAATTTAATTCATACTGTTGTAATGAAGTGGCTGGTGTGTGTGTACCACTGCCCCTTAATGGAAGGAATCAGTTCATTATAGGGGGATCTGGTGGTCAAACCCTACCTCTAGATTGCTTAATGCTTTCCATTATCATAGAATCATAGAATATCAGGGTTGGAAGGGACTTCAGTAGGTCATCTAGTCCAACCCCCTGCTCAAAGCAGGACCAATCCCCAAGTAAATCATCCCATCCAGGGCTTTCTCAAGCCTGATCTTAAAAACTTCCAAGGAAGGAGATTCCACCACCTCCCTAGGTAATGCATTCCAGTGTTTCACCACCCTCCTAGCGAAAAAGTTTTTCCTAATATCCAACCTAAACCTCCCCGATTGCAACTTGAGACCATTACTCCTCGTTCTGTCATCTGCTACCACTGAGAACAGTCTAGATCCATCCTCTTTGGAACCCCCTTTCAGGTAGTTGAAAGCAGCTATCAAATCCCCCCTCATTCTTCTCTTCCGCAGACTAAACAATTCCAGTTCCCTCAGCCTCTCCTCATAAGTCATGTGTTCCAGTCCCCTAGTCATTTTTGTCCGCTGGACTCTTTCCAATTTTTCTACCTTCTTCTTATAGTGTGGGGCCCAAAACTGGACACAGTACTCCAGATGAGGCCTCACCAGTGTCGAATAGAGGGGAACGATCACGTCCCTCCATCTGCTGGCAATGCCCCTACTTATACAGCCCAAAATGCCATTGGCCTTATTGGCAACAAGGGCACACTGTTGACTCATATCTAGCTTCTCATCCACTGTAACCCCTGCGTCCTTTTCTGCAGAACTGCTGCCTAGCCATTCGGTCCCTATTACAAAGATTCTTGCAACCTTTTTTTGTAAGAAGCTCTAATACCGTGGATGTTTGTAGCACATCTTTGAAATTCAACAGGGAGAAAGCCCTATAGCTAGAGAAGTGTTTTTTTTTGTTTGTTTGTTGTGAAATTCCTTTCAGGGTCAGATGGATTATAAACTGGTAAAAATTGCCATTTCCATTCCCTCACACATGTTCCTGAGAATATTTTGAGATGCTGGCAAAAATTATAATTGCTCATGTATGTGGTAAAGAGTCACCGAAGCAACAGCGCACACCACACTGGGAACAGCTGGGAGCTGCCAGATCAGCACTAGCAGTCAGTGTGGGAGGGAGCTGTGCCTGGCTCCACTCTCTTAACCACACCCATATGGTGGGGTACATTGCTTCATAGTCCCAACCCTCCCTTTGGGGGCAGCACATGGGCAGGAGCTCCCCAAGCTCTCATGAGGCTGTGTGTGTTGTGCGCGCACACGCCCCAGCAGATGGTACCAGTAGCCCATTTTTACTCTGCCTGGTATAACAACCTTGTGTCAGTTGCCAGCTAATGTATTTTGTCCTGTAGCTCAAGTGGTAGAGGGTAGGGTTCAAACACTGCTGGTGATTCATGATTTTTGAGGGAGGGGGTGTTATAATGGTACATAACAGAATTTACTTTTCCCTTAAAAAACTACAGCACCTTGGAAATTACATTTTAAAAAGTGCAATCAGAAGGCAGATCCTTAGGTTGCAAAGTCAAGCACTCAGAAGGTAAAAAATCTCAGATTTACAGATGCTTGTACCTTAATTCTGCCTCCTTGTCCATATGCATTTTGGTATACTTTTTAACATGATCACATGTTGTTTTTCTCACAAGACCCTTGTCTCATTCAGTGCACAGGTGGGATGCACAAGGGGTCAGACATAAGGTTGCTCAGGAAAACATAAATCTGGTATTTCCAAATTTCCATACTTAGCTTTACAAACCTCACTTTCTCTTAACATTGTTTTGATTTGTAACAGGGTATGTACTGCTAACAGCTTTCCTTAGCTTTAATAGTGTATATACTTGTGCCTTCTGAGCAGGAGTAGCTAAGACCTATCTCCACTATCGCTGTGAAGTTTGTAGTGGCCAGGTTCAACAGTGTAGTGATTACTGGGAAGTTCCTAAAGGGGTACAGATTTGATATAATATAAATACTCATGTTAATTTATGAAATACCTTAAATGTTGTTATGAAAGCGAGGGGCTGGTTTAATATCCACCCCCACACATACACACAGAGATGTCACGCAACTGTACCAGTGTTTCAGTCTTGACATTGTGCTTCTGTGATCTAAACAGATATCCATTAAGTAATATGAGTCATCATATTCTTATGTATTTGTGATTTAATTCATTATTTGAATTTGGGTCTTCAGAGGAGAAAGGACAGTGAATTAACTTTGCCCCGATATGATATCTTTATTTTACTTGCTGAATAACTGCTGTAGGGTGTGATGCAGTGCAGTGCTATATTTGCTTATGCTTCCTGATGTCCTACTCTCAAACACATAGCTACTAAAAACAGAATGGCAGACTAATACAAAAGTACTAGTGCACTAAAGATGTCAGTTTACACTTGGGAGTGGAGGGAAGTGTTCCTATTTTGTGTGCAGATATAATGAGCTACAGTTATCAATGGTTATTAAGGTAATTCTACAGCATGAATGATATGCACATGTTAAGGGAGATGAAAGATATTTCAATAGCTTCTTCTCCACCCAAGTGGAGGATTTTATCAGCATTAATTAAAATAGTTGTTTCTTTTTGAATAGGAAGGAATAAGTGGCTTGCTAGAAATACTATTTTTTCCTAAATAACGTTCTCTTTTCTGAGGACTCTGACAGCTCTTGCATTTTTAGGGTAAGTTGAAGAGGTTTTCAAATATTGTTTTGATTTGACATAATTTAGTTCATCAATTAATTTTGAAGGCACACATGGTTAAGTGCACATGAAGGGTATAAAAGTGTAGTCACATCCCATCTAACATATGCAAATTATGATAGAATTAGTAATATCACCATTAAAGAACAAAAGCTGGCAACACACAGTAACTGTATTTGGCCAGTCCCATCAAATTACCATAAATATTTGAAGCAATCTGAATAGTTTTGGACTCTCTAGTATAGCTTTCCTATTCTTATCTAGCTCTAGAGGAATGTGGAATAAAGTATTCATTTAACCAAGTATAAAAATATGTATGCTATGCAGTTATAATCATATGTCATTAATCAGAAAATACTGCAGAAACTCTGACAAATTAAAAACACAAGGATGTGTCTGCAAGGGCTTTTTCAGTCATTAAAAAGCTGCTTCACCTCTCAGGCAAACTATTTAATGGCAACTTCTTGCTCAGTGTACTGACATCTTCAAAGGCTCTGACATCTGTCGGCCTTTGAACTACCATTAAAAAATATTATCCCATTTCCATTCTTTTATGCCCATTTTTTTAATTATAGCCCTTCTTTCAAGTTGGGAACATGGTTGGTTTAAATGATGCTGTCCTTTCGTTTTCAGCCACCCAGCTGCGGTTTGAATAAATTGATGTAGAATCAAAGGCGGGACTTTAAAGGGAAAAGGTTTGATGGACTTGGACTCCGAACCAGATGAGGTTTTATGATGAAAAGGGTTTAATCCCAGCACAGGCATCGCTTCTATCAGTCGAGCAGTACAAAGCGATTCATATATATAGGTTCACGAGAAATGATCTATTTTTTTTTAAACAGCACAGATCTCTTCAGGACTTGCAAATGTGGCATTAGCTAATATTCAGAGAGCTGATTTCCTTTCATCCACCAGAAGCTTATGATTATAGTACAGTTCTCGAATTGGAAATGAGAGCTGCAACACAGATTTAAAGCTATGCTGTCTGATTTGTATTCAATATACATGTCACTGCGGGACAAGCTAGTCTAGGCCAAGCTGGTTCAATAAAAGAAAAAAACAGTTTCATCATCTGAGATTCTGAGAAGAAGAAGAAGGAGGAGGAGAAGAAAAAAATGGTGCCAATTAATTAGTACCAGCATTACCTGACTACTGTGCTAAGGTACTTAGTAGATTGGTATCTTTTGTAAAATTGTGCAAGTAGCATTTTAAAACAAACTTTTAGTTTTGATAAATAATATTTCTTTGGATTCCTTCTGTGTTGGAGATTGAGAGAAAAAATTATGAAGCATTAATCAGTCCTAGCTTCTAGTGACGTAATCTGTATGGAAGACTACATTCGTTTTTCTGTACTCCAGTTTCACAGAGCTTCCAACTGACAGAATCATGGCTATTTCTTTATAACAGTGGCTTTTGTTAAGGCAGAAATTATGCATGCTTATGGAGAGATACGAAATCTCTTTATAAAAAATAAATGCATTGGTTGCCATTTGCCAACATAAACCACGGAGTGGTATCTGAGATCACCATTTTTCCCTGTTGCATTTTTTATCTGAAAACTGTATTCAGCAATATTTTTGTTCTCTACAGATGCCTTTGGATATAAATATGTACAAATATGGTACATACTTCTCATTGTTTATTTTATTTACTCATATTGATGAAGTGTCTATCCAGGGCTTGGGAGCTGTTCAGAAAATTAGCAGCAGTACGTTTTAGAAGGTCAAAAGGCCATAAATGGACACACCCTCAACAGACCATAGTTTTATTTTAAGTACAGAAAAGCGTTGGTTCTGTTTGACATACCAACTCCCACCAGTGTTTTTCTTCCAAGCACTCCCCCAACTGCTCATTCAGCTCCCTGGTCATCTCAAAACGAAGAATTAAATGAGGGATAATACACTATTCCAAACATCTGACCACAACTTCTTGGCCATCTGCTCAGGAGTAGTCAGGCTATAGTAAAATAAATACAATATACAAAAAAATTATTTCTATTCTAACTAGAGTGGATCTATTTGACTTCTAGTTCAGTAGACAGGCCCTCCGAAGACGCGTCTGCTCAAGGACACAAAGATCCACCCATCAATTAGAAAATGTAATGGGAGTTGACTGAATACACGGAATAAATCAAAGAGTGCAAGAATAGTAGTGCATCGGTAGATGCTGTGCAGTAGAATTCTGTCTGGATGTTTGTACATATGAGTCCAATGGAAATGGCACTACAGTCGCAGAGAGTATCCCTGTGATTGAGCTGCTTCTGCTGGACTCTTCATATATGCCCTGCTTGACAAGTGCCAGAAAGAGGTTTATGAGGAAATCTCTGGACTTAGTGTATCCACAGATAGGAGGACCACAAATAAAAAGGTGAGGGGAGAAGAGCAGCCAAAACTTGAAGAGCAGGTTCCAGAAAAGGTGGAAGAGAGGCCACAGCCTGGCACACTTAAGGTCAATGTGTGAGAGAGTCTGTGAACTCTGCCAGCAGAACACCTGTGCTCACAGAACCATAAAGGAGCCACCAACTGATGCCCCCAGCAGGTGTAGGAACCAGGATGGAATAAAGGCTTCTCCACTGACACTAAACGGCTTTTTGCACATCTGTAACACCATTCACCAGACTCAGAATGAGGCTTCCATGCTTGGTTAAAGACTGCGTAATCTTCAACAGAACAGCTTGAATAGCCTCAGTCTAATTCAATCAATTTTTTTTATGCAAACTTGTTATAACCTTGCAGGTGTGTCAGTCCCCGGAAATCTTATGGGGCATATTTCCTGGTCAAAAGAGGCGTTTATTGAATGTCTTAGAAATACTACCATCACTGAGATATGTAAGTCTCCTATCTGGAATTGTTCATGTACTGATGGAAAACTGCTCCCTTGCTGTGGCTTCTGGATCTAATGTCTAATTAGGGAGAGCAGTCCCAAAATATTTAATTAGTCAGTTTCACATCCACCTGCTTACGTTATTGTCAAAAAGAGAGTATGTCCCTCTTGATTAAATGATTTACAGCACAAAAAAGATGACACCAAAGCCCTTTAGCTGTCTGTACTTTTTATTTCTTTTGAAGCAGAAGTCCCAGGGTGTCCTTCCTTTTTAAAACGTTCAAGAATTTGCCATTTTACATCCATTTATCTTTTTGTCTTCCAGTCCGCCATTAAGCAACTTTTCCGCAGCTAAGTGGATAAATGGGTAGGGTATGTTTTTTCCTTTAGTATAGCTGACAGTACTACTTTGTCATTAGCCAATGGCAAGGAAGGAAAGCTGGTTTCTCACAGGCAGTATAACCAATGCCCTCTCTCAGGGCCAAACACAACTTATATTTAGCAATATGTTTAATCTGTGCTGGCTCACTCCAATGAAGGTCCTCTAGTAATCTCCAAATCCATGGTATTTAAATCTGTGAATTCTACGTTTACAGCAAATTTACAAAATCTAATAAATCAACATTTTAGAGGTCCAGTTGGAAAGGGAAGCAGCACAAACATGCAGTATGTTGGAATATTCGAAAATAGCATTGTGTCTATTTATATGCCTCCTTATGTGAAATCTTGGCCTGAAATCGTTAGGAACATCTGAGCATTAATTCCCTATCACCTTCAGAGAGAAAAGTATGCTCACTTGCTATAACAACTTACTTTACTAACAAAGAAGCTAGTCATCAACTTCCCATTTTAGAGATGGAGAAACTGAGCCAGAGATGTTAACTGAGCTTTACTGTACGTGAGAGCTTCAAATAGAATATTAGAATGAATTGTAAAGCACATTTAAAAACTAATAAAACAAAGTAGCTGGCAGAGTCAATCTGTATATTTTTGAGTTTTAATGGAGAACAAAAGTATTAAAAAAACCATTTACAAATAGAAACTCGCAGGCTCCTTTTCTAAAATGCATACTCCCAGTGCTGCTTCATTGCTGTTCTGTGAGAAAACATTAAAATGTGAAGAATAATATGGCTTTAACTGTGATAATAGATAATAATCCAAGATGTTTTTAAAAGTTTTAATAAGAATCTAGACTAATTTTAAGATAGATGTATCTTATGTGGAGGTGACTGAAGAATATTGATGTATTGCTGGATAAAGGTCTTAATTTTAGTAATTAACTGACAACTTGGTTATTGGGCTCTTTTGTGGCAAATAGGTGTTCATCTTTAAAGGTGTTATTGAAAAGAAGAAATAAAGTATCACTATCATAAAAAGGAAACTTGACACTCAGGTATATAAAGTAGAGCTAGTAAACAGATTAGAATGTAAATTATTTATTAAAATGTTCTGAAAGAAGGTTTCATTACAGGTATGCTTTGGATAGTTTCTTCCATGAATTGAAAAGAGAGGGAGCTAAGCAGGTGATGACTTCTCTTTACTGCTCTTCATTTGTCAACAGTTCAATCACATTTCAAGAAAATGCTTAAGGTGCAGAGCAAGGGAAGACAAGATGCAGCATGTGCATCTCTCTCTCTGTGTATGTATATAGTTGTATAGCCCTTTCTTGGGTCTATGTATAAAATGCAGGAGAAGAGAAACAAAGAAGAGAAAGTTACTTAGGGGTAAATTTCTGTTCACTGTGTAGGATGGTAAAAAACTGACAGCCCTAAAGATGATATACAACAGACGACGTGTTATAGAAGTTATGGATGCACCTTTAACAAATTCACAACAAGTAGTTAAACAGTCTTTGGAGCATATACAATTTCCAAGCAGTCAATTGAAAGTATCTCACGGAAGAGCTTTGACATTTGTAAGCAGCTTAATACTATTAAAATTAATGGAGGAAATATGTAAGTTAGCATCAAAACACGTTACTTTACAAGTCCCACCAGACCTTTTTAAAAGAGATGTCAGAGAGACATTTGCAAAGGTGAAAAAAACTAAGATCATGTTGAGAGATAATTGAAATGCCTCTGTATTAACCCCTGCACTGGGAGTTGGGATTTTGCTAGAACATCAGAATTGCCATACTGGGTTAGACCAATGGTCCATCTAGCCAAGTAACCTGTCTTCTGACAGCAGCCAATGCCAGGTGCTTCAGAGGGGATGAACAGAACAGGGTAATTATTGAGTGATCCATCCCCTACATCCATTCCCAGCTTCTGGCAGTCAGAGGCAAGGGACACCCAGAGCACTGGGTTGCATTCCTGACCATCATGGCTAGTAACCATTGATGGACCTATCCTCCAGGAACTTATCCCAGTTATACTTTTGGCCTTCACAACATCTCCTAACAATGACTTCCATAGGCTGACTCTGTGTTAAGTGAAAAAGTACTTCCTTCTGTTTGTTTTAAACCAGCTGCCTGTTAATGTCATTGGGTGACCCCTGGTTCCTATATTACATGAAGGAGTAAATAATACTTCCTTAATCACTTTCTCTACACCATTCATGATGTTGTCGACCTCAGTCATATCCCTCCTTAGTCGCCTTTTCCAAGTTGAAATGTCCCAATCTTTTTAATCTCTCTTCACATGGAATCTGTTCCATCCCCTTAATCATTTTTGTTGCCCTTCTCTATACCTTTTTCAGTTCTACTATCTTTTGAGATGGGACAACCAGAACTGCACACAGTATTCAAAGTGTGGGCATACCATGGCATAATGATATTTATTATCTATCCCTTTTCTGCTGATTCCTAACATTGCTAGCTTTTTTGATTGCCACTGCACGTTGAGCAAATGTTTTCAGAGAACTATCCACAATGAATCCAAGGTTTCTTTCTTGAGTGGTAACAGTGAATTTAGATCCCATCATTTTGTATGTATAGTTGGGATTATCTTTTCCAGTGTGCATTACCTTGCATTTATTCACATTGATTCATATGCCATTTTGTTGCCCAGTCCCCCGGTTTTGTGAGATCCCTTTGTAACTCTTCACAGTCAGTTTTGGACTTTACTGTCTTGAGTAATTTTGTGTCATCCACAAACTTTGCCATCTCATTGTTTACCCCTATTTCCAGATCATTTATGAATATGTTGAACAGCACTGGTCCCTGGAAGCCCCATGGTTTACTCTCTCCAATCTGAAAACTGACCATTTATTCCTACCCTTTGTTTACTGTCTTTTAAGCAGTTATTGATCCATGAGAGGACCTTCCCTCTTATCCGAACACTAAAGCTAAATGCTAATAACAAAGTGTTTGCCAAAATATGGTTGCAATTCGTCCTATTTTGACATAACTTTTGGGGGGGGGGTGGGCGGCAGTGATTGTGATTGTAGAGAACCTGTCACACTTCTGTTACACCATCGAGATTAATCATCATGGCTTTGCTTTACATTATACAAACTGATTTATAAACTATGAATACTGTTTTGTGAACATCTGAATTACTGCATCCCTCCACTGAAAAGTAACCACCTCTAGGGTAAAATATAGCTACTGTTAACCACACATATGCTAAAGCAAAAACATTGTGCTACAGTTGCGTTTTCTCTTGGTGAAACTCCAAAGAAAAGTACATTTACATGAGCACAAATACTGGGCAAAAGCGATTTTGTCTGTTAAAGGCAATTGATTGTTTGGAAAAGGCTGAAGAAGTTCTTGAAGACAAACTCAGGCTAAATAATAAGATGACTTTTTGAATACCTGTCTAACAGTATTCAGTGGTATTCTTGATGTCACAAATGCTGCTATGCTTACAAGCTTACAGCCTGCTTCTATTCTCCTTGACATTCATGGCAAAGCTTTATTGACTTCAATGAAAGCATCGTTAAAATGTCCAAAGAAGAATAGCTTAATAGATTAAGATGTATCTATAAGCTATTTTAAAGTGAATGAGAAAAAAACTTGTCCAGCTTCTGAAATGCTTTTAAACCTCCTCCCCAGGATGGTGACTCATACTCTCCCACAACACCCAGTTCTGAGTTAGTCCCTTATGTTTTGAACTACCAGCAGGGAGATGGGTTGCATCGGGAAGTCAGGACAGGAATGGAGAAGAATTAGTAGTAGCAAGGTGTGTTTGGGGGGTTGGGGAGTCTTTTGTCTGCACTGAAAGGGGAAAGGACTTTTCCAGTGTTTGACTGGGGAGTTAGGGCCGTGGTCTCTGGTGAAGGAGGAATGTAGTTCCTGCTGGTGGTGAAGGACAGGAGGAGAGGGATTAGAGCACAATATAGGAAAATATTCTCTGCATTGGACAGTGAGGACACACAGTCCCTGTGTTGTTAGGATTAGCAATAACTGTGGACCAAAAAGCTGAATAGACAGCGTAGTTTCACATTTTTTCAGGTGAAAATAAATTCGTCTAGCAAGAGTGTCTTTGGGATTTTAGGGTCCTTCAGTGATCACTGAGTTCATTCCTGCAAGAACATTTCTGTCCTTATTGCTTGGATCGACAAGGACTGAACTGCTGCTGAAAACTCATAAACTGTTAACCTGATGATAATTTTAGGAGGAGAATTTGGATATTTTGATTACAATATACAATAAGATACAGGACTTCATCCCTCTATATGGTATTATCTAGCACAATACTACTATGTTTTTCCCTATTGATACTACTACTCTGTCATGCTACCACTCCCCCCAACATAGAAACAGTTTATCGACATTTTTTACTAAAGAGCATTTTGTATGTTTCATTTTTTTAAAAAGTGTTACCATGTTTCCTAAATACTTGCTATAATTGAGTTGGTGAGCTGAGAAGGAAGAGACATGTCTAAGCTGCTGTGATAAAGATATTAACTGATTTTATTGAATTGGCCCACCATCTCATCACACATCAGAAGTTAGTATGTAAAGTTGGATAGATTGGTTTGTTCATGTTCTCTTAGGGGCCTGACGCTTCAATCAAAGGCATTATGTAAATGCCAACTATTATTACTGCCTTCTATATACGTATACAAAATACCTGTAGATTAGCATATCTCTATCCCCTCACTCCTTCTGAATCCTATTTTCTTCCACTTTACATCCCTCAAGGCCATCTTTCTTGGCCAACATACTTCTGTTCCTTCTGAGTCTTAACAACCCTGCCTCCTGATAAGTTTGGTAAATGAAAGTTGAGTGACATAGTGGACTTCCGTCAGAGTCTTTCTCTGTAGCACTTCTACACCTTACTGAATAAAGTAATGAGTTATGGAACAGAAATTTGGCTAAGATCTTCTGTTCTGAAATTCAATACACAATTAAGCATTTTTTTTTGTTTGTTTGCACTGGAATTTCTCTATATGGTAGAGAGAGTTTCATTCTAGGCATGGGAAGGAAGGAAAAAGGTTCCTGTGGTTTTCTGACTGTATCACTGACAAGCAGCATTTCCTGTAGGAGAGGGTTTGGGTTTTTTTAACTTTATGTGATGCTTTACATGCGTTCCCTGCTTGTGTTTCTGTAATGGAGTTTTAGTCACTATTCACCTCTGGTTATACTTCACTGTTTTCTTGGAAGGATCAGATTGTGGTAGTACTCACTGGAACTGGTACTGCTAGGGAACAGTTGGTATTGGTCATGCCATTTTTATTGGCAGTGTTGGTGAAAATCCTAAACGATTTAGTCCTGAAGAACCTAGATGACAGTGAAAGATAATATTCTATAGACGCCACGGCTTTCTTGGTAATTTTAGTCAGCATCCATGTGTGCAGGTCTGGTTGCCCTATCTCAAAACAGATATATTAGAAATGGAAAAGTTATAGAGAAGGGCAACAAAAAGGATTAGATGCATGGAACAGCATCTATACAAGGAGAAAGTAAAAAACTGGGACTGTTCAGCTTAGAAAAGAAATGATTAAGAGAGTATATGATCTATAAAATCGTGAATGTTATGGAGAAAGTGAATAGGAAAGTGTTATTTACCCCTTCACATAACATAAGAACAAGGGGTCACCCAATAAAATTAATAGGCTGCAGATTTTAAACAAACAAAAAGAAATATTTCTTCACACAAGGCTTAGTCAACCTATGGAACTCATTGCCATGGGATGTTTTGAAGGCCAAAAGTATAACTGGGTTCAAAAAAGAATTAGATAAGTTCCTGGAGGATAGATCCATCAATGGCTATTAACCAAGATGGTCAGGGATGCAACCATACTCTGAAACCTATGCACCAAGTGTCCCTAAACCTCCAACTTCCAGAAGCTGGGACTGGATGACAGGGGTTAGATCACTCGAAAATGCCCTGTTCTGTTTATACACTATGAAGCATCTGGCACCTACCACTGTCAGAAGACACTAGCCTGGATAGACCATTGGTCTGACCCAGTATGGTGAGAATGGCTGTTCTTATTAGGAGCTAAAATGAATCTATTTGACCTTAAATTGTTGTGCATTTGCACTTCATTCAGGTCACCATCTTATTTGTATTCACCTTTAATGATTAGGAGTTAGATTACTTTCATCTATGGGAGACTACACTCCTTTGCAAAGAGCCTGTCAGCTCTACAATGAGACATATCTTATTACTGAAATGGGAAGTCAAATGTCTATTCAAGAAATCGGGTTCATTTACCTGGGCATTATATTGTGGGTATATCTTCTAAATATGCAACTGAAACTTTATCACCAATTTTAAAAAATCCATAACCCTGTTTTCTTTTCCTTCCCCTTTCGCTCTCCCCTTTTCATTTTATATTATCAGTAACTAACCCAGGGGTGGGCAATATACGGCCTGCAGGCCGGATTCGGCCCGCCTAACATTTCCGTCCAGCCCGCCAGGCTCTTTGGCTGCCCCCTCACGATCTCTGGGCTGCTAAAAGTCCCGCAGTGCAGCGGGGCACTCAGGCAGGTTGCCTGCCTGCCGTGGCCCCAGGTGCAGGCTCAGGCCGGGAGGTGCTTACCACAGGCGGTTCCCGGCCAGTGGCGCGGTAGGGCTCAAGCAGGCTGCCTGCCTGCCATGGCCCCATGCTAACCCAGAAGTGGCTGCAGCTGGCTGCTGCTGGCATGTCTCTGCGCGACCCTGGTGGGTGGGGAGTCGGTTCCGTTCACTGCCCCCACCCCCAGCACTGCCCTCACAGCTCTCATTGGCCGGAAACCAGCCAATGGGAGCTGCAGGTGTGGTGCTAGCAGGCACGGGCAGCTCACGGAGACCCACAAGCCCCCTCCCTCCAACCTCTGCTGCGCCGCTGGCCGGGAACCATCTGTGGTAAGCACCTCCTGGCCAGAGCCTGCACCTTGCACCCCCTCCCACACCCCAACCCCAGGTTAGAACCCCCTCCTGCACCCAAACTCCCTCAAAGACCTTGCAGCCCAATACCCATCCCGGAGTCCTCTCCTACACCAAACTCCCGCCCAGAGCCCTCACCCTCTCCTGCACTGCAACACTCTGCACCAGCCCGGAGCTCCCTCCTGCACCCAAGCCCACTCCCAGACCCTGCATCCCCTCCGTTAATGTAGTAGAAATGTGCGGCCCGTGATGACGTACTAAAATTCATGGAGTGGCCCCCCTTTGAAAATGATTGCCCACGCCTGAACTAACCTGACACAAAATTTCCTTGGAATTATGTTGAGTGGCTGAGGTTAATGGCTCAAGGCTGTCTCTTGGGCCATCAACTCCTTCCACCTGGTTTTCATTTGTTGTTGCTTTGATAGGTTATTTAGTACCATCATAACTGAAGAGTACAATCTCTCATAGATAGATAAGAAGCTTCAGGATACATAACTGTATTAAAGGGCTCGTCCTATTGACAAGTTTCTAATTTTACCAGTCACAAGTAAAAGTAGATAATTTCAATTAAAATATGTGGAAGTTTTATTAACTTAGCATAGAAAGTCTTTTAAACACCATCGATTAAAATGGAGATAAGTTAATTATGAAGCCATATTTAAAATATGGCATTCAAATCAGTTCTTTAAGTTTAATCATTTAACTATTATTAATTCAAAATTGTTTAAACCAAATGATCTGGAGTTTGAGAAGTCGTGCATTTTCAGAACAGAAACAGAGTGTAGTTTAAACATGTATGTTCAGATCCTCAGCCTTACTGCAGCCCCTTTGTGTTACTCTCATGGTACAAAGAGGCCACAAACTTAGCTTAACCAGACCACTGAAGATTTCTCTGGCACATGGGAAAGTGCAAGTGTTATAAAACAGCAGTGATCACCCTTGCACCTATTGTTGCAGCCCCAGGGTAGCTGATGTGCCTGGACAGCTACTGTGGCATTATCCATTGAGACTATGGACAGCTGGATGCACTTTAGAGCAGCCCTGAAGCTGCTCTAAGTTGCACCAAGGCCAAATGGCTTTCAGGTGGCTGTAAGATCAAGGAGTCGCAAAGATAGTATAAAGTCGCCTTTGCCCTTAGCCCCTGAAGTACTGAATGGAGTTCAGCAGGATTCAAGGATTGGGCTCATTGACCTGGTTCCAAAGGTCCTTATTTAGGTAGAGTCCATGCAACAGGAATAAGATTTTTAGTCTTTTTAGCATCACTTAGTGAACCCAGAATGATGAGTGATAACCGTAGTGATAAGACTTGCTTTTTGCTTTAAACACAAACCAAAGTGATTGCATTTGAAGTTGTTATGGATATACTCTGTATTTACCGATAGCTGCAAACAAATGGCATTTTGTTTTCTTTTTTTAAAAGTTCTCTTGTGCCTGATACATTGCGTGTTTTTTGGTGGTAGTTGAGAACAATGTTACGATGTCTAACTATATCTCAGTACTTAATAAAGCAAATTGAGGCCATTCAACTTGTCATTGTAAACTCCTATTTTCAACTGAAGTCATTTCTGGGATATTTAGCACTAAATATCTAAAGGTTTGGTACATTGACCAGGACAGACTATTCCATATTCCTCTAGAAGAATGTTGTCCTGTCAGTGGATGTACCCTGTGCAGTTATGTGCATTAGAGCAGCATCATTAGTACATCGATTACTGACATTTTCTCTGTCAGATTACAGCCTGTGACTTTGGTCCTATGGTATGTATTATATTCCACTTCTTTTCTGCCCTCAAACTCAGGGTTGTTTTGACCTCAGACCTTCTTTTCTTTGGCCATGTTTGCTATGCCTTTTACAAACAATCTACTGTGTGATGAGCAGCACTCTGTCTACCACATCTGTCGCTGTGTATCAGAGCACCTTAACAATGCTGTAGAAACAAATGAAATACCTCCTTACAGAGTCAGCTGACAATTAGTATATTGAATTGTTTTAATGAATAAGTGAATTTTAATTTTCTTCCAAGTGATACAGCACTGAGCAGGAACAGACACAAAGAGGAAGAAACTATGCATGTAATGTTTCAGCGAGTTGGGTTATACACAAACAACTCTGTGGCATTCCTCACTTCTGGCCAGTAATACTATCGCTCTTTTGATTCTAGGATGCTCTGAAACAGAGGCCATTAATTAAGATGAATTGACAACATGTTTAACATCTGACCAGGAGAAGGCAAGCAAAGTCTCTGTGAGATAGTCATAGACACAGTAGCAGCAGTTTCTAGAGTTGCAAATCATTATTTTCTCTCTTTCCACCCCTTGTGCTAAGACCTAGTGAGGTTACAGAATTTCAGATGTCAGTTCTGAACTGGAGTCTTTTATATTGTGGTATGATGTGCTAACCTACTCTATGTAATAGCTGCTTGTGTTTTTTTTATATTGCCTTCCCTTCTAGTAAGCGGATAAAGAAAGGGCTGAATATGTTCAAAGTTGATGTTTTTTGGAATACATTAAATGACATGAAACATAGAGCCTTTATCAGTAGGGTTGATTTAACTTCAAAAGTTATTGATAATTTTTCTAAGATATTTTCTGATTATTACTGTGAACGTTTCTGGCATGTCATACATCTGATGAAGTGGGTATTCACCCACTAAAGCTTATCCTCCAGTATGTCTGTTAGTCTATAAGGTGCCACAGGACTCTTTGCTGATGTGACAAATACTCTGCTTAAGCACTGAAGGCTCTCTGTACACTTTTTACAAGACCAAATCAGTCACGTCTCATAATCCTCGAACAAAAAAAAACTTCCAATATTTATAGATAATGTAGAATATACTAATGGATATGTAGAGTACTCTTCAATTCCTTGATGATGAAATTGCAAACTAATAATGTATTTCATTGCTCTTTGATCAGGCCATTGAAATAATATAGTATTTTGAAAGAGATACATTACATACCTTGTATACAGGTACATCACAACATCTTTTAGGTTTTCTAGGTAAGATTTTTCAAAAGTGTTTCGCATTGACTTGACTCTTCTCCTATTGAAGTTAATGGTAAAACTTCCACTCTTTTAAAAAGATCATGCTATATATTTCCAGTTGTTTTACACATGTTTACTTCGTGTTCTCTCCTTCCTTGAGCAGTGTTTAAACAGAAGCATAATGGCCTTATTAGGGCTGTTGATTAATCACAGTTAACTCACGTGATTAACTCAAAAAGATTAATTGCAGTTAAAAAATTAATTGTGATTAATTGCACTGTTTAAACAATAGAATACCAATTGAAATTTATTAAATATTTTGAATGTTTTTCTACATTTTCAAATATATCGATTTCAATTACAACACAGAATACAAAGTGTACAGTGCTTGCTTTATATCATATTTCATTACAAATATTTTCACTGTAAAAATTATAAACCAATGAAACAGTATTTTTCAATTCACCTCATACAAATACTGTAGTTCAATCTCTTTATCCTGAAAGTGTAACTTACAAATGTCGTTTTTTTATTACTTAACTGCACTCAAAAACAAAACAATGTAAAATTTTAGAGCCTACAAATCCACTCAATCCTACTTCTTGTTCAGCCCCTTGCTAAGAGAAACAAGTTTGTTTAGATTATGGGAGATAATGCTGCCCACTTCTTAATTACAGTGTCTCCTGAAAGTGAGAACAGGCGTTCGCATGGCACTGTTGTAGCTGGCATCACAAGATATTTATGTGCCAGACGCACTAAAGATTCATATGTCCGTTCATTCGTCAACCACCATGGACATGCTTCCATGCTGATGATGCTGGTTTAAAAAAAAGGCTTTAATTAAATTTGTGACTGACCTCCTTGAGGGAGAATTGTATCTATCCTGCTCTGTTTTACCCGCATTCTGCCATATATTTCATGTTATAGCAGTCTCGGATGATGACCCACCACATGTTTTTCCTTTTAAGAACACTTTCACTGCAAATTTGACAAAATGCAAAGAGGATACCAATGTGAAATTTCTAAAGGTAGTTACAGCACTCGACCCAAGTTTTAAGAATCTGAAGTGCTGTCCAAAATCTTAAAGGTATGAGGTGTGGACCATGCTTTCAGAAGTCTTAAAAGAGCAACACTCTGATGCCTAAACTACAGAACCCAAACCACCAAAAAAGATAATCAGCTTTCTGCTGGTGGCATATGACTCACATGATGAAAATGAACATGCATCAGTCCACACTGCTTTGGATCGTTATCAGGCAGAACCCATCTTCAGCATGGACACATGTCCTATGGAATGGTGGTTGAAACATCAAGGGACATATGAATCTTTAGCTCATCTGGCATGTAAATATCTTGTGACGCTGGCTTCAACAGTGCCATGTGAACGCCTGTTCTCGCTTTCAGGTGACATTGTAGACAAGAAGCAGGCAGCATTATCTTCTTCAAATGCAAACAAACTTGTTTGTCTGGCTGAACAAGAAGTAGGACTGATTGGACTTGTAGGCTCTAAATTTTACATGGTTTTATTTTTAAATGCAGAGTTTTTTGTACATAATTCTACATTTGTAAGTTCAACTTTCATGATAAAGAGGTTGCACTACAATACTTATATTAGGTGAATTGAAAAATACTGTTTCTTTTGTTTTTTACAGTGCAAATATTTGTAATCAAAAATAAATCTAAAGTGAGCACTGTACACTTTGTATTCTGTATTGTAATTGAAATCAAAATATTTGAAAATGTAGAAAACGTCCAAAAATATTTAAATAAATGGTATATCTTAATTGTTGTAGTTCTGATAGGAGTTCTAACTACATCCTCTTTGCAGTTTGAGCCTTGCAAATAATTCTGTAGGCACAGTTGATGGACATAGGCCTGACCATCTAGGCTAATAGTTTAGAAATTCGGTACTCAGAATATAGGATTTGATCTTAGAATCATAGACTCATAGAAGATTAGGGTTGGAAGAGACCTCAGGAGGTCATCTAGTCCAACCCCCTGCTCAAAGCAGGACCAACCACAACTAAATCTTACAGGCAAACCAAGAGAGAAAACGGTGTGGCTTCAGATTTTAGTTTTGAGGGGTAAGATTTTATAATTGCACTGTTGTTGTTTTTCTGCTGTTGCCAAAGTGAGCTGATTGCGCTGTGTGAATTTTTCCCCTTCATGGTCTTTTGAATGCAGAAAGTGCTGGAGATATCTTTCTCTGTCATTTTAGTTTTTCTTGCTTCTATTAACTTTGGCTAATCTCCTTATGCTTAATATTTGATAATAGTTGATCAAACCATAGTTAAATCTTTCTTAAAGCTGTAAAACTTTGCATTCATTTCCTGCGATAGTTTTAAGATCCGTGTGTTTACATGAGTCTCTCTCTCTCTCTCTCTCATAGCAAGTGGTTCTCTTGTAATCCAGTACTGCCAGTGACTTTGTTGATGTGAGAGAGAAAGAGCCCCAGCTTGAGGATGTGGGTTGCTTTAAGGCAACTGGGGGAACACAGACAGTTCTTGTCAATCTAAGATTTTTGAGTCAGTTTGGAGAGATTAGATGTTTCTTTAAATCATCTTACTAGTAGTGACACTGCACCAAAAATCTCCTCTAATCTAATTAATTTCTCTGCCTCATCCCCGTCTCCAGTGTTTTATGCTGCTAGACCCAAATCTGCTTTTTTCATCTCTTCGATCCAACGTTAATGCTCCTTCGCATATTAACTACCATTACTTTCCCTGTAGAACAAAAAGTTTGGTTTGTGCCACTAAGTTGGCTGATGCCTTTATTTCCGAATGATCGGATATAGGACCGCGTGGTACGGGGAACAATCACACATGACGCTGGAACTCGCCAGGCCTCCATTTTGGCTCCCAGTATGTTTTATGAATATATTTTTATTGGGATCCTCCAGGTTAGCCTTGGCTTCTAATCCTACACACTTTCTTGTTTTTTAGGAGCTGTTTGAAAGATGTAATGTTTTAAAGGTTTTTCTTTGTTTGTTTTTAAGGGGAAAAAAGTAATACATTGAGATAATCAATAAAATTCCAGGCAGGCCTTATAATAGAGCAGCGCATTTAAAAATAAACATTGCATATGTCTATCAAGAACTCAAAAGACCAAAATCCTATAGAAATGAAAACCATCTATTTTGGTCAATGTAACATTTCTTAATTCAAATAAAAGCCAGGTACTCTGTTAAAATTTAGCTTTAGCTCAAAGCCATAATGATTTTCTGAAATAATTATAAATGGCATATGATAGATTGTACACTGTTTTAGTATGTATACAAATTTAATTTTAAAAAGTTAACTATGTACAGAGGAAAAGAACAGAAAAGGATGCAGATTGCATTATATTGATCATGTGTTTGAAATAATGCTGATGTAGTTAACATGTGTAGCTAGTAGGTCATATTTTTGCACACAGATAAGTACTTTCTACACACACACGTGCATGTGCGCGATGTATTTTCTCTCTCCACACATGCGCAGAAAATTTGTAACTTTGACATATGGAATAATTCAATGAAGAATCAAGAAAGTGTGTAAACAAAAAACGGTCTTGAATAACAACTTTCCAAGAAAGGTTAATACTTATATTAGCATAATGAATTTGGGGGCGTACACCAATGCACAATGCAGTATTTACGATGTAATTATCAACTTTGGATAGAAATGTACTTAGATTGTCTAGTACTTTTGTGAATGAAGCATTTCCTTTTTCTTCAGAGTTTGTCACATGCTAACATAGAGCTCAGATATTATGAAAGAATGTTAATCATAATTTATTTAGATGATTGTAGATACTACAGTATAAACATGTAACATACACACACCTTTTGGGAATTAAGTATTTGAAAAGTAATAGAGATCTAAAAGAAATAACTTGCATTCCAAGCTATTCAGAATTTGTTTGGACAGTTTATAATACAATCTTGTTATGAAGCTTGTCACCAAACTTTAGCTGTAGAATCTTGAATTCAAATAGATAATTTCAAGATGATTACAGTAAGTCTATTTGTACTTTTCACACTGAAAAATCATAGTTATATACATTCTTACATTCTGAGGGGCTGAGAAAGAGTAGGATTGTTGAAAAAACAACTGAAGAATGTGTAAGAAATTGTAAATCTAAAGTAGCAACTCCTACCGTAACTTATACCTTCAGCCACTCCCAAGTGTAAGTTAGAACAATTTAGACCCCTAAAGCCTACTTACAGACATATAACCTGCACCCTTTGTATGTCACATCTGAATTTGACCCCAAACATTAGTTAAATAAGTTACGTATAAGGTTTCAGAGTAACAGCCGTGTTAGTCTGTATTCGCAAAAAGAAAAGGAGTACTTGTGGCACCTTAGAGACTAACCAATTTATTTGAGCATAAGCTTTCGTGAGCTACAGCTCACTTCATCGGATGCATCCGATGTGAGCTGTAGCTCACGAAAGCTTATGCTCAAATAAATTGGTTAGTCTCTAAGGTGCCACAAGTACTCCTTTTCTTTTTACGTATAAGAGGTGCATATTAAATGCCTCCCAGTAAATACTACAAGACTGTTAGTACTATGGCTTTGTAATTTCCATCTTCTGAATGCCAGAGCTGCGCAAAGCCTAAATCCTGGGCTGTAAGGACTGTGTTATAATCAGGGTAGTCTGTTATTGCATCTGAGGACCTTTCTTCTGTAAAATTTTCAAATGCACCTAATAGGACTTAGGCTCCTAAGTCACTCTGCTACTTTTGAAAAAGTTATCCCTTGCCTGAGACATGGTTAGAAGAGTCTTGGCAGTTCATCAACCTCTGTCATCTGTTGTTGTGCATTCTTAAAGTCTAACCAAGATTTGGAGATGCATGGGAATGAATTGGCTGGGAATGAATCTGGCCATGATGGATGTGTTGCTGCTAGTTTGGGGAATTCACAGAGAAAAGAAAGACTGCACCTGCACCTTTATCAATGTAGTTCTGAGCCTTGGGGTTTTGTTAAATTCTTCATGGCTTCTTGGTATGTAGATAATGATGGTCCTGTGTAGTGTCTTCTTCTATTAGCAGTTGGTCAGGGGGACAGTCATTCTTCCTCTCAGTGCAGATCCCTGTCTTTGCCATCTCCAGGCTGGGTTACAATAATGCACTCTCTTGTATGTGGCCCTTGAGGAACCTTTAGGTGCTTCATCTTGTTCAGAACACAATGGCTTGTCTTCAAATTCAGGAAAGTCAATATGCTTAGCTACATTGTCTGCACTGTCTACCTGTTCATTTCAGTTTTAGGCCTTGATGACCATGTTGTAAGTCTTAGAAGGGCTAGAGCCCTGTTGTTTAAGTGTCTGTGTTCTTTCATGACAATTGGGGTCTGTTGGGTTGTCTTGCCTCTCAGTGCCTGGAAATCAGTGGCAGAGTTCTCACAGTTAATGCTCCTTTTTCAAACTTACTTTTCATCAGAACTCAAATTTACCAAGCTTCATATCATACACGAAAGCTGCTTTGGTCAGTCATGATTTTGACTGAGCGTTACTTTGTTTTTGATATCTACCTTTTTTTGTTCTTCTTCTTGTCTTGGATTGGATATCTTTAACGAGGGTGGTTTTATGAATGGTAGGACTGTTATATTTAGTTTTGAGCTCAGTATTTTTCTATTAATTGTGCTGCCCTTGCTAACCTTTGTCATGAGCACTTTATCAGATCGTAACTAAATCTAGAATACTATCCAGGTCCATCTTCCTACAATTTCCTTGCCAAAGACTGTCAGTTTCAAATTGATACAAGTTATTGTCACTTTTAGATGCTCTACCCTAGCCAGGAATGTGGTTTACACTCAGCAGCTATCAGCTATAAGTGATTTTCATTTATGGTGGGTGAAGTACTGGTTGACCCAAATCCTGTTAATACAGAAAAATCTTTTTTTCAATACACTAAAAAAAATTGCCTTGGGCATCACATGTTTGTATCCTCTAGCTGCCTGACAGGTTCACAAACAGTGTTAGCCAGCCCTGGAGCTGCATCCTGTGTGTGCAGACTTTACTGAAGAAGTGTCTTAAGGAGGGATTTTAATAAGGAGAGGGCAGGAGCTTGGCACACTGAGATTGAGAGGAAATAGTATAGGAGAAGATGCAAAGCCAGGATTGGAAGAATGAACAAAATGAATGGTAAAGTTGATTCTCTGGTGGAGTGAAAGGGAGGGCGAGTGGGTACTAAGTTTGGAACTCTACCTTGGCCCTCAAGCAGGCTTTTCTTGCTGGCTGCTGTGGCATTGTTGCCTCCATCCAAACTTTGGCCAGAAGGAAGCTTTTCCCATTTGTGTGTGAAGGCAAAGGCAGGGTAAAAGAGAGAAAGACAATACTAAAGTGCAGATGAGTTCTGATGGGAGGGGAGAAAGGGAATTCTACTAGCTTGTTCCCTATCCTAGCTGACAGTCTGATCAGAGAAGTCATACGAGAAGTGTTTTTCCATTATTTTTTTTTAATTTAAGATTATCCATGATATGGAGGCCCAAATCCACAAGCTGAGAGAAGAGCTTATTCAGGTAAATGCTCAGCGGAAGCAACAGTTGGTAGAGCTTAGTCTTCTGCGGGAAGAAGAAAAGCAGCGGGCTGCTCGGGATCACGAGACTGCAGTGAATAAGCTTAAAGCAGAGTCGGAAAAGATGGCCTTAGAGCTGAAAAGGACACATGCTGCAGAGACAGAGATGACATTGGAAAAGGTAAGAGATTCACATGATGTTACTACACAAACCTGGTTAGGTCATAGCAAGTGAGGGACAAAGTATCCAAAGTGACACACACTATAACAAATTATACAGATCAATAACAGTTGTGAGGTCACTTAAATAAAGGAAACTGCTACCGATCAGAATTTGTCAAGTCCTGTGGCATTCAGGGCTGGAGGGGCTCAGAGTTTTGAGGTCCTTGAATGAAAGGCTTCTATGATAACAAAATGCTGATTTCATGATGATAATTACTATTATTTTGACTAGACTTCTTCCCCAGCAGAGTGTCACTCTCTAACAGAAGTAGCAGTGGGATCAGAACACCAATCTAGTATACAGTAGTTTATGGAGAGGGAAATGGTAGACCAGAATAACAGCATGATTTGAAATTCAGCTTCAATCCAGGATGGGGTTTATCACTTCTCCTTGATTAGGACGGGGTTGACAAGGGAGAACCTACTTTATTAATCCATGTACTTTGCTCTGTCAAAATACAGTTTAAGGGGAGATCAATTTTGTGGGGTGGGGAGGAGGGAAGGTTGGGTAGAGGTGCATGAAATGTTTAAGTATGTGGATTAATGTTTTAAAACACACTGGTGTTTTCTCCCACCTTATGCTCAACCAGTTCATTCACAGTATGACTCAGTGTATGGATGTTTTTGGCTGAATGTTGACTCCTTTTCATAGGGTTCACTTTCATTCAGCATTGGGTAGGTGTTTTTGATACAAATCAGCAAGATTTGGAATACTTAAGGAAAGGAACACACAGAAATGGAATCTGATAGAAGTGTGAAAACCTCACGGCTATGTGATTTAGAAATAAAAATGGCTAATTATATGTTATGATACTAATATTTTAGAAAACTGTATTCAACAATCTCTGGACATTTTAAATAATGTAATGCTTAAAAAGATGGTATTTTGAATTTCCTCAATATCATTTTACAAATTCTTTTTAAAATTGCTATGTACGTTTCTCTATTTCCTGTCCTTTGGACGTATTTATGTGATCGCTTACCAGTGTTGTCAGTTAACATCATCACCATTTCCCTTAGGATGTTGGTTCGTTGGCACTAAGGAACTTACATATACATATTTCAGCTTTCCTTGTATCCATTTACTCATCTGAGATTGGATCCAACCTCTATGTCCTGGGTGAAATCTAGACTGTTCATGGGAGTGGTCCAGTTTGTTTGGTGCTCCACAGACTGAATCACAAATCTTGAAGATATTCAGTTCACAGTACTGGTGACTGTACTTCCAAATTAAAGCAGAATCTTTCATATCTTTTGCCAGTATGTAGTCATAAGAACCAAGTCAGAAAATATATATTGCTAGATATTTAAGTATACATAGCAGTAACATTGAAGTCTGAAATTTTCAAAGGAGAGAAGCTAGGTGACCAAGTTTCAGTGGGATATGGGTGACTAGCTTCTTTAAGCTCCTTCGCACATCCCAGCCTAAATATAGAGCCTGATCCTGCAAACAGTTATGCATGTGAGTAACTTCATTCAGGTCCATTGCAGTCAATCTGACTATTCATATGATTAAAGTTATTCATGTGCATGTTTGTAGGATTAAGTGTTTAATGCAGATGGAGTAGTAACTAATGAGCCTGGCCTTTTCAATAACTATGGCTCTGTTCCTTTAAACACTTGTGTATGTGCTTAACTTTTCTACTGTGAGTAATCTCACTAAATTGTCACTTATTTGTGGTAGTATTGTTAAGCTTGTTGATAAGGGTTTGCAAGATGAGTCTTATTCTGTAATGAGGTTTGTTTTTTTATTGTTTTAAAAATATCACCATTATTGGATTCTTATTTAGTAGGAATAAATTCTTACCTAGGCTGCTGCAGCTTTTAATGGAGTAATCAGCATACAGTTATCTAGAAAAGATCACCAGCCTTTAAATTTTATTTTATAATATTTTCAGTTCCTTAGAAAAGAAAAGAATTGTCATCAAAGGACATGTTTAAACATTGTGCTAAACTAAAATGAAAACTACTTGAAGTTTAAAATAGGCCATTTGTGTATGTAAGCATACAGTTGTTTTAAATATTTTAACATGTATTAGTGTGATAAATTCCACATTTTATTACAAAATGATATGCAGCAACAAAAAATAAGACTATGCATATACCGTTCAAACAATCTTTTTGTTATATTGACATTTCATTTACCTGCATCAGGTTCTTGGTCTGTAATTTTAAACAGCATTCTGAGGATTATGTTGGAAATCTGCCAGCCTGAAGCCATTAAATGGCTATGATCAACAATTCAGAATCTTTTTTTGAATTTAAGGAAAGCTCCACTTGGCATAATTATTTAAAGCCAAGGTCACAGAAAGTATTTAAACCTTTGAAATTCATAATTAAAGGATTAATATTAACTCATGAAGACGTTGTCATTTTTGCTTAAAAATGGAATTTGAATCTCAATTATTTTCTTTCTTTGATCTTTTTTTACATTAATAGTATAGCAAAAGAAAAAAAGTTAACTTCTTTACATCCCCAAATTAAAGTTACAAATAATCCTTAAACACTTCAGAGGAAAATATATTTAATAGTCTTGAATCACCATTACTGTCAAAAATATTCTTTTTAAACTTTCAGTTGAATTTTTTTCGTTTTCCAAATAAAATTACATGTAGACGTTTCTAATTTTAATTTACATTAGATGGCATTAAATTTTAAGGGAATATTTTTATCATTTAGCCTATTTCTTCATTTCTAATTTATGATCAGGAGATAATGTGCTTGGGGCAGGGGGAAACAAAGACCAAAATTATTTTTTGAGGAAAAGAAGTTTTGCATATTCCTGTGCAAGCAACCATGAACTACCTCTACTCATTCTTACCCTATTTCACCTCTTTGCACATCTCCCAAGCTCAGGGCTCTGCAAAGAGGCCACCAGGTCCCAAAGGAGTTTGGAGGAGATCTCCATTTTCAGCTGAAAAGTGAAAATGATAGTGTTTACTTAACTGAAATGAAATTTTGACACAATTGAAGTCAAGTGGGGGTTTGGGATTGGAGATGTTTTTATAAAAGAAAAGAAAAACAACTTTAATAATAGCCCACATGCTGCTTCTTTTAAAAAGTAACTTTTCTTCTGAGGTTTTGAATTTTTTAGCAAATTCTTGTTACCTTTAAGTTGTTATGGAAGCAAATGAAAGGAAAGTTTGTTTGTTTTTGTTCATGTTTTGTCTTCTAAGGTTTATGTTCTTCCATTTACTTGATTATATATGGTGCCAGGAACTGCTAGGTGAACCTCAGAAGGTTTCGTGGGTCTGGTTTTGGTTTGGAAAAGATCATATGAACATCCAAACTGTCAGAGGCTCATTCCTTTCCTAGGTGAAGGTATTCATTCCCATGTGGCCTTATATACTGTGCAATATTGATTTCTGTGTGTGTTGGTTTCAGGGGTTTATGGATTGGCACTCACCTGATCAGGATCACAATAGGAAAAGTTTTCTAAAATTTCAGTGAAGAAGACCTTAAAGAAGAAAGAGAATTTATCGAGGCATTTCATTCACATACTTTTGCTTTCTCAGTAACAATGATGCAGAATGGGGAAAAAAGGGTCTAAGAGAATAAGTTTTATTGATAGCACCCTGCTCATGAGAATGAACAGATGTGATCCCTTGTAATGAAACATGTGGGATTAATTTGATGTTGCTTGCTACCAGGAAGATTTTCATGTAGAAGAGATGTTACGTTCTTTATTTTTCAGGCTCCTCTTGCGGATGGATGATTAATTGATACTTAAGGTCCATTGAACTTTGTATTGCAAATTGCCAGGCTGGGAATTAATGAGATGTTACTGTTCAAACCAGACATGGATGGTAAACTTAAACAAGCAGGAGATTTTGCCAGTTTCCAATTTTGCCAGTTTCTCTGTATTGATTAAATGGGGGGTGATGATGGCACTTTATTAGCATAGAGAAGGTCTAAATACAGATTATATTAGTTTGTACATGGCAGGCCCTTATATGTAATTCTGATTATGTGGTTTTTTTAAATGATGCCCTCTATAATTAAGTAAACATGTTTTAGTTTGTTCGGGCTGTATAGATTTTGGTATTTCTATTACTCAGAGTCACATACAGTCTCATCTTACCTTCCATGATAAAGAAATTAATATTTTAATTTCAGTGTATTTTAGAAGTATTTAATTCATGATTAGAGTATTTTAGCCACTGATGACTATAAGGTTGCTCAGGAATAGTACTTAAGTGAAATTTTAAACGTGGGAAGCTGACAGTAACTATCTGTTTATAATTATTTCATCTTAAAATTAGATTAATCAATAGGAAGGATAAAATATTGTGCTTCCTGGAAAAAGTCCTTATCGGCAGCCAGATGAAACTGTGTAACCCACATTGTAAAGAAAAGAAACAAGTCACCTGTTATGGAACAAAAAGGAAAAAAAAGTCCATAATTTTCCACTGACCTTACTCTGTAGCTGACATTATTTTCATGTAACCCCCGCTGTGAGGTGTTTTTCCGAAACCTGAGCTACTAGAGATGTAAATGTTTTGGAACTGGCTTACCATCTCTATCCCAGAGAAATCACAGCTCTGTTTGACATTTCCATGCCTGTTCTCTTTGGGGGAAATTCTGCTCTATGCACTATTAAAAGCACTGAATAGGGTGCTTTGCATTGCCTGGGGTTTCCTGTCAGTGTGTCTGCTGCAGCACCCTCCATCTCTGCTCCTTCCTCTATAACTGGCTCGTTCTACTGATCATTGTGAAGGAGTCGAGAATAGCATAGCTGAAGTCGACATATCTTAGATAGACTTAGAATCACTTACTTTGCATCCTTGCAGCGCGGGATCGACGGCCGCCGCTCCCCCGTCGACTCCGCTTCCGCCTCTCACCCTGGTGGAGTTCCAGAGTCAATGGCAGAGCAATCAGGGATCGATTTATCGCATCTACACTAGACGATCCCCGATAGAGCGATCACTACCCACCGATCCGGCAGGTAGTGTAGATGTGGCCTAAATTTGTAAAACCCCAGCACAGTAAGAGGAGGAGGAGTAGCAACTTGTATCCCCTCTGCTTGCGCACACCTGTGGAGTAGCTGGTCAGAATCAGGCCCTTTCTGAGGCTCTTTTGTTATATTTATTCTTGCCTGAAGATGCTCTAAAATATTTTAATTATGTAATTTACTTTTATTCTATTAAATTGAAAAGAGATTTTTAATACCTTTTTGTGCTCTTGCTAATTTGGGATCTGATCCTGTGAACCCTTACTCAGACAAGTAGTAATATTGAAGACAATGGTGTAAAAATAGATTTTCAGGCTTGAGCACTTAGTTATATGGGCCTTTTCCCCACAAGATTCTGAAAATCCTGTTCACTGCAGGGGTTAAACTGCGGTTGATCATTGCAGAGCTGCACAAGTTAAGGGGAGGACACATGAACTTCTGCTCAGCTAGTCTCGTCCCCTTCCCGCTGTGTGAGTAGGAGCAGTCATGAGTTCAGTCCCTTACTATCCTGAGAGCATGAGTGTAACCATGCAAAAAGGACCAGGCGTAGGCTCACACTGTTCCTTCCTAAAGGGGGACTGAAGCAGGTGAGCTTCCCAGTAGCTTCTGTTGGGGCACCTCTAACACAGGCCTTTGCATAATAGGCACAATCTAACCATACACATAATGGATTACTGAAATTCAGCCACCTCTGAGGTGAAAGGTGGCAGCCATTTATCGCAGTGCACAACACCACCATAATAGTTCAGGACAGAAAGTGTTACTGCAGTTAGAATCTGAATAGCCATGTTACACATAAATCAGGCAAGGAGTCCAAGACATTAGCATGGAGAGCTGAAATGGTCACTTGCTTGTCATGTCCTTGTGGCTTCGTTTATTTTCATGACATCCATTGTTACACTCAAACATAACACAACATTAAAGATTACCCAAATTTCTGTAATCAAAAGTAATGAAAGATTGTTTCTGGGAAGTGGACCATTTCAATTGTACTGATTTGATTAAAAAATTAAACAGCTCCGCCACCCAGCAGACACAGTTTTAAGGTACAGATTTTATTTGCTTCCTCTTGAACATATTTTATGTGTCAGTTCATTATATTATTATAGTATATGATGACTGTTTTGCATTGTAAATTACACCCACATATGAAAAATATTCGACATGGGGTGTTTAAAAATAAATACATTAGAGATGCTTACTACCGTTGTGTGGGCTGCACTAATGACTAATTTCAGCAATAGGGTGACAGATGTTATAGGTTGTATCAACAACACTTATGGCATAAACACTAGTCAGCCAGGTGTAACATACTATTGAAAGCTTGTGTATATTTTCAAGTTTGCCAGAAATTATTAAAAGAAAGAGGCAAGCTGCATTTCTAAGTGTGTGCAGATGTGAATTTTGGCTAACATAGCTGTTTGTAACGTTCATCTGTGGTATTTTCTTGGCAAAGAAAATGAGCATTCAGAAAGCATGACCCTAACAGACCAGTAGACATGCTAACAATACTCTAAGGAAACAACCTTGGAACACTGAACCTAACTCATAAAACATTTATATGTTTGATACACATAAAAATACATATAGTGTGGAGTTGAAGGGTTTTTTCCCCCTGCATTTGAATAATTTCCATCTTGAGATTTTTGTTGACTGCGTTCCTAGAGTCTAATAGACATTTTGGTTCCTTTTATCAAGTATGTATTCAGGTTTAAGGATTGTCTATCTGTTTCTTTCTCACTGCTACTTTCATTCCAGAATGGAAGTATGTGTCTGTGTGCACACACCCTGTGTAACACATATGATAGTTAAAATGATAAGATGAAGTTAGAGCCACGAAGAGAGAGAATAGTCCAGTAAAGTGCTAGCCTGGGACTCTGGAGAAAGTGAAAATCAATGCAAAGTCAGCTCCTAAAAGCCTAATTCACTTTTGAAAATGGGGGATAGAGGTCTAAGTCACTTAGACCTGGCAATGCTGAGCAGAGCAATGCCTAAATACCTTTTAAAACGTGGGCTTCCGTGTCTGAGTTCTTCAGCTGTAAAAAGGGATAAGAGCACATCCCTACCTTGCAGGGTAAATAAATTAAAAATAGTGAGCCATTCAGATACTACACTGCTGGGGGCAATTGTGAGTAGTTAAGTAAATAGATTTCACGGATGACAGATGGTTGGTTATATGTATCTTGAGGATCTGGTGAAATATGTATCCTTATTCACAGTTACTTTTTGTTTACTTGATAGATATCATGAGGCAGGAACATGTATCTTCATTAAAATCAGACGTAATTTATCACTTTTGCCTCAAGGATGCTTGCTTTATAGTAGTCTGTTAGAAAAGCACAGGAAAAACAGAGATATGTTTTGCTTGGTTCTCGCACCAAAGCTATAATTTCAATACAGTTATGAAACAGTTCAGTTTGTGGAGCTGGGCGTGTGAGCTGGCAGGTAACTCAGCCAAAGCAGCACAATTCAGTTTTATTGATTTAAATGATGTAACAGTTGTTTGGAATTTTTTTTCTTTTGTACGCTTATAAAGTCCTGTATTTTATAGCTATTACAATCATGAAATATACCTCCAACAGGATTAACTCTGTAAACTATGTTAAGATGAAGTTCAGGATGTAGGCACATATCAGTGTTCTGAGTTCATATTATCTGTCAAGAATGGTAGAGTTTAAATAAAAGTTAGATACCCAGGAAATTCAGAGATAAGGTTAAGCTTACAAGAAACACAAACATTGAACATATGTAAATTCATCTAAGATGCCATACTTACTTAACTCTGTCCCTAGAGATGGCCATTTCCGATCTTCTCTTTGTGTTTTTTTATAATTATTTTGTAACATGCTGTTTTTGTAAAAAGGACTTTCTCTAAGAACTTTGAGGTGTACAGCGTGCTGTTTACATTTTGAACAGCTTCTGCTCCTGTGCAGTTTAATTTGCAGGTGGAGTTTCAGAAATGTGCACCACAGATAAATGGTTTCATCTCTCTATTTGTTAACTTATTAGCTCTGTATTTAATGACACTTGGATCATTGGGTTCACACATTCAGTTGTAAAGCCAAATCCAATTGGGTACTGAGCACCTTCATCACCTTACAGGATTGTCCCATTTATATGGAAAGAGAAATCCTTGCCATGGAATATGCCATTTGTCTAATACAGAATTTGTACATCAGTGTTTTCCTGTGGAGTGTATCCGACCATAAAAAAGGCCATAGTTGGTATAAACATTATGATTAAAGTATGCCGATGTGGTCAATGATAAAATGAAACTGTATATGGTGGATAGTGTACACTGCCTTTCTGATTTCTTCAGAGCATTGCTAATGGGATGCATTTAAGATAGTTTTGGAAATTTTATTGAATTTCCATACTTTCAAATGTTTGGATTTTATGTACGTTTAAACTTAGATACTCAGGAAATTTAGAATTATTTTTAAGCACTAATCTTTTAAGGTAATATGCATTCAAAACAGATATGTAATTTCAACCTTAACAAAAGTTTTTGCGTTGGAATTTCCTTTCCTTTTAGTTGCCTTAATGTCTAATGGAGACAAATTCTGCTCTTGCAGATCCTAGGAGTTCCTCAAGAGGGAACCCTGGTCCAGCAGACCGTAAATGGCTCACTGAAGAGGGAATGCCACCTTGGTTTGCTGGCCATGAAATCTTCTAATGGCCACTGGACTGGTCTCTCCTGAAATCTGCTGGATGGTGGGGAAAAATGCATCGGCACAGTAGTTTGGGATCAGCAGAACCAGATGGAAAAACCCTTCCTATACCCTTGTGCCTCCTGCTGCTAACCCCTAGCCCCAATTGAGCAAGCCCTAGGCAGTAAAAATCCCCAACCCTGCCCCTTCTACTGCAACCTGCTTCCTCCTCTGCTTCTCAGTTGACCTCTTGCTGCTCCTGCTCCAAGGTATCACAGGAAATGAACAATCTGCTGCCCTACTCCTGCTGCCCTCCTGCTGCTGCTGCTCCCTAATGTGGGGATCAGAGAGAGCAAAGATCTCTTCCCCCGTTGCTCCTCCAGCTCTCTGATCCTTGAGAAGGGGTTTCTGGGCAGAGAGAAGCTCCCCCCATCAGGATCCTCCCCCATTCTCTTTTTAAAGTTCAAACAAAAATGATATTTGTATTTTAAGGTCCTTTTCCAAAAACATTGCGTCATTGATGAAAAAACTTTCATGGAATGGCAGCTCTTGTTTTTTCTTCGAGTATATATAAGTCCCTAAGGGTGCTTCACAATGGGGCTTACATGCACCTGTGTGTTCTTGACTGGGGAATGCAAAGCAGTGTCTGTGGGCCTGGGCCTGCGGAGAGCAGCACCTCATGCCCCAAACGACAGCATATAAGGAGAAGTGGACCTGCCAGCGTTCATTTTTTTTCTCAACTGCCTGTGGTTTTAGACAGAGCAATTGTGTGTCCGCTGAATCTCAGCTTTCCACCTTCCTTAATATAATGATTTATTCTTAGTTTTTCCTGCATTTTGTTCAGTTATTTTATTTCTCTCTTAGTTTTACACAGTTGTGTTTAGAACGGGCGTTACCCCCTCCCTTTTTTCTTTCAGTTCTGTTATTGGTGTATTAGCACTCCAGGTTATGCCGAAAACCCCAGGGTTTAAGACATGCCAGACCTGCCACAGGTCTTTTCCCTGTAGTGACAGGCATTTGAGCTTCCTCCACTGCCTTAGAGACACCCACTACTGTCAAAATGTAAGGACTATATGGGATTTAAAGGCAGGTCTCAGAAAGAGAGAGAGGCTAGACTGAAGCTCCTTCTAATGGAATGCTCACTAGCCCTAGTGAGGTCCACTTCCTCTCTCCCTCCCCATATGTTGGCCTCAACATCCCAGGTCAGTCTGATGGCTATTGCAGCTCCAGGAGCACCTTCAGAGGCTAGGACAGCTTAAAAAAAAAAGAAAGAAGCCTCTTTCCCCTACTAGCGAAGCAAGGAAGAGGAGTAAGTCACCACTTAAATCCCACCCTAAGGAGACCTCACATCCCTTAAGAGGTACAGCTGAGGCACCACCCAATTCTGGTACTGAGCCACCAGTACTGCACAAGAAGTAGCATGCAGAGAGGTATTTTAATACACAGCACAAGGAGTTGTCTAACTCAGTACTAACTGACACCTTTTGGCACCGAGATGCACACATGCTCTGAGGTCAGAGAAGTTCCTCTACACGCCTCTCCCGTACAGTGCTCAACATCTCAGCACTGACCCTTTCTCCAGACTCCAGTCCTGAGAACTCAGGCTTCTGGATACCACAGCTCTCCAGCTCCATCCAGGTTTCTTCCCCAGAGGACCTTTTCATTCCAGAGGAACTAGCATTTCCCCTGTTACAGACCTCTGTGAAAGCCCCTTCCTTGGTACAGGTCAGACACCTTGCAACCAGAGTCCTCCAGGACTGAACCCTGACTGGACCTCTGGCATCTAGCCTACAGCTGATGTTCCCCCTTTCAGCCGAGGATGAGGAAGGGTCCCCACGGATACTCATAACTCCTGGATATAGGGCATCTGGTGGGGTCTGGAAGATCCTTTTCAGAATACTGGTTCAGTGGGATATAGGGCTCTTTTTGGCACCATACCATCACACCCCGCTAAGCCAGTATTCTGAAGAGGATCTTCCAGACCGCACCAGATGCCCTATATCCAGGAGTTATGCGTATCCATGGGGACCCTTCCCAATCCGTCCCCTCAATGGGCTTACTGGCATCCCTGGGGTCACCTTGGTGAACAGTTTTGTAGGGTACCAGCCAGAGGGAGACCACAATACCCATGAGTACTGCATCTCTCATAGACATCTCTTGGCCAACCTGATGATGGCCCTCCAGTACCTTATGCCCCTTCTGCACTGGGAGGTACTGGAGAACAGCAGTATAAGCATTTGCTGTCATTAGTTGCTTTAGCATTAACTTCTTGACATTCTGCTATGGATATTTTTTCTCTCTGGTGTGTACTTCTCCCTGTCAAATATTTATGTCATTGGCATCTCTTCCATTACTTGTTAATGAAGCACGATAACTCTCTGTTTTGGTGTGATTAGTAATTATTAGGCAAAAAGAAGGATGAGATTTTACTCTGGGCAAACTTCAAAGCATCCATAAGCCACCAAAAAATTCCTTAACTTCCTCTCTGAGCCATATTATTATCTGGACACCTCTAAAATCTGCAGTGACTGATGGGATTTTCCTTTTTAGCATAGTGAGGCTATGGTCCTGCAGCCATTAACCTCTGCCAGGCTTGTCCTTGGTTGTTTCTTTCATCTCCTTCGGTAGCCATTTTCTGATATTTTTCAGCTGTCCCTCATCTAGGCAATGAGCAACCTAACGTGGCTTTTTCATCTTCTCCAGCACTCTAGCACAACCTTGAGTCTTCTAAGGAGGAGTGCTTGGAGCTGCCTAAGAGCCAGTTCATTGCCACAATTATGTATGAGTTAGACAATGAACAGGTACATCTCCAGATAATCTCTGCATCTCCAGCATTCCTTCTCCCCAGATTAATTTAGCCTCCAAGAATAAGGATACTTAGACGCAATTTCTTGGAGGAGAAAAATAGGTTTGCTTTCCAATGAGTGAAGCTCCCCAAATATATTGCCTGCACACCGCCACTCAACCAGTCCCTGTTATTCAGAGACTGCATGCTGGACAGGACTTTCTTGAGGATGGGGCATTGTACCTCCTTTATAAAAGCAGTTTTTTCACTAGATGGTGCAAGCATTGGTGCATATGCTGATTTACCTAGGGGTAACTGCTTTTAACAGCTGTTATTTAGCATAGATCTGCATAGGCAATATAATCATAAACTGCTACTGTTAAGTAACCTAGGTATTTTTCTGCTGCAGTTTATCTATCATTGGCGTAATTTATGTTTAAATAGCTCCTTTAATACCTTTTAGCAAAAAGATTTTTAGAAATGGATATATGTCGTCTGATATTATGTGACAGAACTTGTTAGAGTATTAGCGAAAATAGGGTTTATAGCCCTCCTACCTTCCCATTTCTTTTACCATTCGCTCTCAGGGAGGGGCATCTCCGAGCAACCAAATCAGAGCAGTGTGGCTTCGGCAGAGACTAGAGATGGCATCATCTACAGTGAGTGGCCTTAAGATCAGTAGACTGTTATATAAGGAATTTTATAAATGAGACACTGGTGACCATAATGAAGATGTAGTGTGAATCTCCCTTGATATGAGTAACCAAATTAACCATTCATTGCACTGACACCCTGATTTTGCTCTTGGGGGCAATTACATCAGTCACATAACTTGAAGATATATATATTCTCTCTCAATATAGTGAAGTATTGAAGTGGTTCTGCATTGTATAGATGCTGTTGCCTGCGTCTGTCCATATGGAATTTAAATGTTCTGTAACTCTTACCAAAGGGAGTTGGGTATAACCCTATTGTTTTGTTGTTCTGTAACATGTAATATCTCTTGAGTACATCACTTCTTTTTGTCTGCCTTACTGTTCCTGAGCAATAACTTTCTTGTTTTAGTTGTGTTGCACAATCCGTGTATGTTTACTTAAATATGGCCTTGGAGCAATTCCAACATACTAGCTTAGTGATTCATGAATTAACACATTTATACTACCAAAAGTGAGCATGAAGCTTTGGCTTTGATGGGAAAGTGTCTTTTCCAAAACTTAAAAGACCTAGGGGAAAAAAGTTTGTTAAAAATGAAATTACATCATACCATAGGGAAGCCATTTGGAAAAGTCTTCAATCTGCACCAAACTTCAAAAATAATATTAGAGAGAATAATCTCTCAGTGGTACTTGACTCAAGTGAGACTAAACAACATTTATGGCGCTATCCCAAAGACTTACTGGAGATATTTCAGAGCAGTAGTCTTGTTTGTTCATACATAGTGGGATTGTGCTTTCAATACCTTCTTCTCTTTTTTTAAAAAAAATCATTTTTTGCCCGTACTTCACGCTGCCACATGGATTTAAAACTGGCTGGAGAGCTATTAACAAAGAGTAATGATATAAATGTCATTTGTAATAATTTATATTTGGGTTGTGTGCTAGGGTACTGTGTGATCAGTGTTAGGGCCAGTTTTATTGAACATCGTCATTACTGATCTAGGCAGGAGGACAAACAGCACTTTAATTAAATTCACAAATGATACCACAGCACTGAAAATTACACTGATGTTCTGGGACTTTGTTATATTCTGTCTGGACCATTGTCAAAAACGTGCTGCTAGATGGAGGAACCGTTGACAGTTATAAGGTTTCATTTCTGTCGATATAAAGCATTTACTTGTTTAGGGTACTACAAGGAGGTGTAATTAACAATAATGGGAATAAGCAAATAACATTTAAATTAATTTCAGTGGATGTTTCCTGTGTGTGGAGCACACAAGGAGAGGCTCTCTTTACTTATTTCTAAAATGCACACACAAGAATTTGTTCAAGAAGTTGAGCCCTTAGACCACCCCACAGTTACGATACCCATGTGAGAAGAGTTGTGCCAAAAGCTAGCATTATGGTGCTAAATTTTAGGAAGGGTGATTTAAAAAAATAAAAAGGAAGCCAAATAGTACCCTAAAAGAAATGAAATAATTAGAAGGAGAATGAAACCACTTAAGCTACCATACTGGCATCTCAAGAGACATATCTACCCCTAAGGAAAAAAGGAAGAAGCAAGAAAAAGAACAGTAAGACTAAATGAACAAGTATGAGAGAATATTTAAGCCAAAAAGATACACTTCAAGAAGTCCTGTGCCAGTATGTCTACATTACGGACCTTACAGCGGCACAGCTGTACCACTGCAATGCGCTCCTGTAAGGTCTCCCGTGTAGCCGCTCTCCTGCTGACATAGCGCTGTGCACACCAGCACTTTCGCCAATGAAACTTATGTCATTCAGGGGTGTGTTTTTTCATACCCCTGACCAACAAAATTGTACTGACAAAAGTGGTAGTGTAGACAAAGCCTAAAACTCACTTGCAGAGCAACAGATTATAATTAAGTCTAAGCAAGTGTTAACGGGAATTTAACTTGCACTACCTTATGCTTCACTTCTGAACATAGCCTTATGACTTTATCATAGGACCTTTCTCTCAACATGCTTAAATATACTCCATCTCATATTACTCAACTTGTTTGGTTTTGGGAGGGTGGGGTTCTCAACAAGTAGCAACCTGGTCTAAATTTGTTGATTTGTTAATATTAAGATCATGGAACACATTCTTCACAATTCTTTGCATTATCTTTACACACTTCCTATGGTGCCCTTTCTGGAAATCTAGTCTGAAATTTCAAAACTCCATCCTTTACATATATCGGTAAGCACTTCAGTTCAGAAAATATTAGGGTTGATATATGAATCTTGGCCTTTCTAATCACAAATTACACTGCTGATTTTCAATTAATAATTTCATATTGCAGAATGACTATTTATGCCTACTTTTTCCTGTGTCTTTTTCCTTTCCTACTTAACCAGTATCTCTAATACACTAACTTTACCTGGCATTCTATGACTATTTGACTTCCTTTAGAGTCTCTTATCAAGGACTTTATCAAAGTCTTTTAAAATGTCCAAATAAATTATTTCTGTAACTTCTCCTTTATTCACTATTTTGTTGTCTCCTTCAAAGAAGTCTGAGAGTTTGGAGAGGTGCAGTTTTCATCTACAGAAGCTGTGGTGATTTGACCCTGTCTTGCCATTTTTCTCTATTTATAATATATGATTTCAGGTAATTTGCCTGGTTTACTGGTCTGTAATTCCCAGGATCACCCTAGTTCTTTTTATAAAGATAAGGACAACATTGGCTACTCTCCAGTGTACTAGCTGATTGAGATGCAAGATTGTTCTTTTTAGCAGCTCAGCCAGTTCATTCTTAAATTCCTTCAAAATTGTTGAATGAATACCAACTGATGGTAGTGTAATTTAGAGGACAGGTCCTGTAACTTCTTCCTTGTGAGTGGACCCCATGCTTGTATGGAGCCACACAGATTTCAGTGTATTCATTTGCAAGATCTGATCTGATGATAAATTATCATTTTGCTTCAACATCTCTTCTTTTGACATCTCACCATCTGACAATCTTTCATCTTTATTACGTGGAATAAATAAGTCTGGGTGGATATCTCCCCAACATCCTCTACGATAAACACACAAGGTACGTGAAGTAACATCTTTTATTGGACCAATGTCTGTTTGTGAAAGAGACCACTTTCAAGCTTCTTCAGGTCCTTTCACCAGCAGACATTGATCCAATAAAAGGTATTACCTAACCTACCTTGTCTCTCTAATATCCTAGGGTCAACATGGCTGCAACAAAACTTCAATGAACCCACATGTCATTTAGCTTTTCTGCAATCTCTCTATTCTTCTTGAGTGCTGCCTTTACTCCATAGAGTAATGTAGCAGGCACACTAATCTTTTAGGCTTTCTGCATTTGATATTTAACAAATAACTCTTCATTTTATCATATGGAATTTGTACAATATGTTCTTGCTTGGTAAATATTCATTTGGCTATCTAAATTATTCACTGTGGTTTTCTTTTTAATATAGTTTTCTATTTAATAGTGAACACTAATGCAAAGCATCTGTTTGCCCCATACATTTATATTTGTGCAGCATTTGTATGCATTGTCTCCACTGTCACTGATATCCTTCATTTCTTTGGAATTAACTTGAGAAATTTTGCAGTTTTTTGTTTTTAGAAGCGGGAGGATGGGAAGCGGATGGTTGAGAAATAGGGAGTGGGTAAAATGATGTTATTAGCCCTACGTAGTCTTTAATGTGAAAAAACAAAAGTGTTCCAAAATGATTTGCTTGCAGCTGCAGAACATGTCACGGAATAAAAACCACTGTTATTAAATGGGTGAGAAAGAATTATAATTGTTTTGAAGTTCTTATGATCAGCCTGCATATGCTTCATTGTAATATGATACTAAAGTGACTCAATTATGATTTGTATATTTTGGTGCCAGAAGGTTTTTTTTCTTATGCTAAATTATTAAGTTCTCTCAGCTGCTGGGCTGTCATATAGAGATACAGTAAATCACGTTATATTTTGTCATGGATTACACAGAGCAATAAATTTGGGAATAGAGATCAAAGTAGTTTCACAATCACATCTGAGTGTAGGAGGGGTGTTTAACTTGTAGAAAATCTGATTTAGGTGAAACTGTTGCAGTTCTTGTGTGAATTTGAAATGAATTTGGGTGTTTGATTGAAAATGAATGAGGTACAAATCCCCAAAAGAGTTTTCTTTTTAGTATTTAGTTCAGAGGAGTTAATTCTGACCTAGAGCTGCAGAACGGAACACAGATAAATAATTAAACATTGAGAATGTCTCCAAAAGTCTTGTTTGTGTTTTTTAATTGCTTTCATGATTGAGCAATGTATTCCAGTCTACTTTTAATTAGGATTTTGCTGGACTTACAGCCCCAATGACTAAACATGTGCAGCACTTTCTGGCTCATGAAGTTTTACTGTTCTTTTTTGTAGGCTTTTGTTTTATCTGAAACTATTAAAAGTAATCCAAGGTAATCTCACTAAGGAACACTGGTTACTTCAGATCATGGGCATTGGGGGGCTTTGGCTCTGCTTCCCAACCGTAGGGCTTTTCTACATGGCTATTTATTACACTGTAAAAAGAAAAGGTGTACTTGTGGCACCTTAGAGACTAACCAATTTATTTGAGCATGAGCTTTCGTGAGCTACAGCTCACTTCATCGGATGCATACCGTGGAAACTGCAGCAGATATTATATACACACAGAGATCATGAAACAATACCTCCTCCCACCCCACTGTCCTGCTGGTGGGGTGGGAGGAGGTATTATTTCATGATCTCTGTGTGTATATAATATCTGCTGCAGTTTCCACGGTATGCATCCGATGAAGTGAGCTGTAGCTCACGAAAGCTCATGCTCAAATAAATTGGTTAGTCTCTAAGGTGCCACAAGTACACCTTTTCTTTTTGCGAATACAGACTAACATGGCTGTTACTCTGAAACCTGTTATTACACTGTGACATCAAACCCCGCTTTTTTAATACTTACAGTTCATGTAATAAAAACCCCTCTCAGAATGATGCAGACTTGTGATTTTTTATTTTAATCATTATCTTCTAGTTAAAAGTTGCTTTTTATTGCCTCAAAACGTAGCTGAAAGTGAGAGTCTGTCACACTCATCTAGAAAACATATTGTAATCTTTCTGTACTCTCTCCAATAGCCTTTCACTCATGTACCATATGTTAATAAAGACCAACGGTCAGATTCTTAGCTGATGTAAATTGTATAGCTTCATTGATGTCAGTGTGGCTATGGCAGCTTATCTCAGCTGAGTATGTGTCCCCAAATTCTGACAGATTCTGCCTACTGTAGAACTCATACCAGGTTAGCTTTTAGATGAGCCAGTGATGGGCTTCATTTATTTGAATGACATTACTACCTAGTGTTAACATGTAGTATTTAAGAAAACGACTTGAGCTAGTGACTTTATTCACTCTAGAAATGTGTTGGTGGTATAAGTGGAGCTGGCAGTGACCCTTATATTTAGGTTTTCTCACACTTTGCATTAATAAAGATACTTAGAATCTTTTTGGGAAGCTCTAAGAGTATGCACAGATAGCATGTGTTTATAAAGTCATAAAGATTAATATAAGAACAAAAGAATGGCCATACTGGGTCAGAGCAGTGGTCCATCCAGCCCTATATCCTGTCTTTTGACAGTGGCCAGTACCGGAGGCTTCAAAGGGAATGAGCAGAACAGGGCAACTATTAAGTGATCCATCCTCTGTCATCCAGTTACAGCTTCTGGCATATTGAAGGTTTAGAGGACACCCACAACATGCAGTTGCATCCCCAACCATTTTGGATAATAGCCATTGATGGACCTGTCCTCCAGGAACTTATCTAATTTGTACTTTTGGCCTTCACAACATCATCTGCCAACAAGTTCCACAGGTTTGGTTTAATTCTGCTGCCTATTAATTTCATTAGGTGGCCCCTGGTTATCGTGCTATGGAAAGGGGAAAATAATACTTCCCTATCCACTTTCTTCACACCATTCATGATTTTGTAGACCTTTATCATATCCCCTCTTATTTGTCTCTTTTCTGTGCTGAACAGTCCCAATTATTTTTTACTGTCTCCTCATATGTTCCATACCCCTAATTATTCTTGTTGCCGTTCTCTATACCTTTTTCAGTTCTAATATATCTTTTTTGAGATGGAGCAGCAGAACTGCATGCAGTATTTAAAGTGTGGGAATACCGTGGATTTATGTAGTGTCATGATTAGATTTTCTGTCGTATTATCTATCCTTTTCTTACTGGTTCCTAACATTGTCAGCTTTTTTGACTGTTGCTGTGCATTGAGCAGATGTTTTCAGAGAACTATCCATGATGACTCCAAGATCTCTTTCCTGAGTGGTAACGGCTAATTTAGACCGCCTTCATTTTGTATATGTCGTTGGGATTATGTTTTTCCAGAGTTTATTGCTTTGTACTTATCAGTATTGAATTTCATCTGCCATTTTGTTGTCCAGTCACCCAGTTTTGTGAGATCCCTTTGTAACTCTTCACAGTTAGCTTTGGACTTAAATATCTTGAGTAATTTTATATCATCTGAAGATTTTGCCACTTCACTGTTCACCCCCTTTTCCACATGATTTATGAGTATGTTGAACAGCACAGGTCCCAGTACAGATCCTTGGGGGACTCGGCTACTTAGCTCTCTCCATTGTAAAATCTGATCAGTTATTCCTGGCCTTTGCTTCCTGTCTTTTAACCAGTTACTGATCCATCCATCCCCTCTTAGCCCATGACTGTTTACTTTGCTTAAGAGCCTTGGTGTGGGACCTTATGAAAGGCTTTCTGAAGGTCTGGGTACATTATATCAACTGAATCATGTCTGTCCACATGCTTTTTTGACTCCTTCAAAGAATTCTAATAGATCGGTGAGGCATGATTTCCCTTTACAAACCCATGTTGACTCTTCCCCCAATATATTGGTTCATTTACATGTCTGACGATTCTGTTCTTTACTATAGTTTCAACCAATTTGCCTGGTAGTGAAGTTAGCTTATTGGCCTGTAATTGCCAGGATTGTCTCTGGAGCCTTTTTTAAAAATTGAGTTACATTAGCTATCCTCCAATCATCTGGTACAGAGGCTGATTTAAGCAATAGGTTACATACCAAAATGTTTTAAAATAGGGCTGTCAAGCGATTAAAAAAATTAATTGTGATTAATCGCACGATTAAATAAATTCACCTAATACAAATACTGTAGTGCAATCTCTTTATCATGAAAGTTGAATTTACAAATGTAGAATTATGTAAAAAGAAAAACTGCATTCAAAAATAAAACAATGTAAAACTTCAGCAACTACAAGTCCACTCAGTCCTGATTTCTTGTTCAGCCAATCGCTCAGACAAACAAGTTATTTCCTGCAAAGGTAAACAAATGTGCCCGCTTCTTGTTCACAGTGTCACTTGAAAGTGAGAACAGGTGTTCTCATGGCACTGTTGTAGCTGGCGTTGCAAGATATTTAAATGCTAGATACCCTAAAGATTCATGTCCCTTCATACTTCAACCACCATTCCAGAGGACATGCGTCCATGCTGATGACGAGTTTTGCTTGATAACTATCCAAAGCAGTGTGGACCGACTCATGCTAATTTTCATCATCTGAGTCAGATGCCACCAGCAAAAGGTTGATTTTCTTTTTTGGTGGTTCAGGTTTTGTAGTTTCCACATCGGAGTGTTGCTCTTTTAAGACTTCTGAAAGCATGCTCCACACCTCATCCCTCTCAGATTTTGGAAGGAACTTCAGATTCTTAAACCTTGGGTCAAGTGCTTTAGCTATCTTCAGAAATCTCACATTGGTACCTTCTTTGCGTTTTGTCAAATCTGCAGCGAAAATGTTCTTAAAATGAACGTGTGCTGAGTCATCATCCAAGACTGCTATAACATGAAATATATGGCAGAATGCAGGTAAAACAGAGCAGGAGGTATACAGTTTTCCCCCACGGAGTTCAGTCACAAGTTTAATTAACACATTTTTTTTAACAAAAAGAAAAGGAGTACTTGTGGCACCTTAGAGACTAACCAATTTATTTGAGCATGTTCAAATAAATGAACATGCTCAAATAAATTGGTTAGTCTCTAAGGTGCCACAGGTACTCTTTTTCTTTTTGCGAATACAGACTAACACGGCTGTTACTCTGAAACCTGTCATTTTTTTTAACGAGAGTCATCAGCATGGAAGCATGTGTTCTGGAATCGTGGCCGAAGCATGAAGGGGCATACGAATGTTTAGCATATCTGGCACGTAAATACCTTGCAATGCTGGCTATAAAAGTGCCATGCGAATGCCTGTTCTCACTTTCTGGTGACATTGTAAATAAGAAGTGGGCAGCATTATCTCCCATAAATGTAAACAAACTTGTTTGTCTTAGCGATTGGCTGAACGAGAAGTAGGACTGAGGGGGCTTGTAGGTGCTAAAGTTTTGCGTTGTTTTATTTTTGAGTGTAGTTATATAACAAAAAATAATCTACATTTGTAAATTGCACTTTCACGATAAAGAGAATGCACTCCAGTACTTGTATGAGGTGAATTGAAAAATACTGTTTCTTTTATTTATCATTTTTACAGTGCAAATATTTGTAATCAAAAATAATATAAAGTAAGCAGTGTACACTTTTTTTGCATTCTGCATTGTAATTTAAATCAATAAATTTGAAAATGTAGAAAAACATCCACAAATATTTAATAAATTTCAATTGGTATTGTATTGTTTAACAGTGCGATTAAAACTGCGAATAATCGCGATTAATTTTTTTAATCACGATTAACTTTTTTTAGTTAATCGTGTGAGTTAACCGATTAATCGACAGCCCTATTTTAAAACTTTCAAATAGAAAACATACCATACTATCTGTAACTCTCTTATACTTCTACTAGAGTCTAGATAGTCTACAACAAGAGATGAATAAAGTAAGAAAACACCAACTGTACTGTACGAGATTTAGGTACAGTTAAGATACGCAGCAGTGACTTCAGGTAGACAGCCGCTTCAGTCTCTAATTCTCTCACAGTTTATTCAGTGAAAACAAACCCCAAACTCTTAAAAATAAAAATAATAATCCTTCCCTTCCAAACTTGACTCCAGTTCAGTACACTGTTTCACCATATTTTACAATCTGTTGCCAAAGCATTCCATGCTCTCAGTTGCTAAGGACCTTGGCATGTTACAGGCTTATCCTGTGAAATGGTGAATAAAGATCTGAGGAAGAGCAGTTTGATAGTATACTCCAGGGGTGGCCAACCTGTAGCTCCGGAGCCACATGCGGCTCTTCAGAAGTTAATCTGCGGCTCCTTGTCTAGGCACCGACTCCGGGGCTGGAGCTACAGGCGCCAGCTTTCCAGGGTGCTGGGGGGTGCTCACTGCTCAACCCCTGGCTCTGCCACAGGCCCTGCCCCCTCTCCACCCTTTCCTGCCCCTTCCCCTGAGCGGGCTGTGCCCTCGCTCCTCCCCGCCTTCCGAGCCTCCTGCATGCCACGAAACAGCTGATCATGAGGTGCGGGAAGGGAGGCGCTGATTGGCGGGGCTGCCGGTGCATGGGAGGTGCTGGGAGCGGGGTGGGGGAGCTGATGGGGGGCTGCTGATGTATTACTGTGGCTCTTTGGCAATGTATATTGATAAATTCTGGTTCCTTCTCAGGCTCAGGTTAACCCCCCTGGTATACTCCATAAACTAGAACAGGCACAGGGGTTTGCCTTTCAATATGGTAGGGAGAGCTTGGACATTTATTTTACCTATTTTGGGGAGCTATGGATGATAAAGGGCCTTGGACTTCCCTATATAGGTTTCTTTTCTGTTTCAGGGTCTTTCAGTGGTAGGTAAAGTAACTGTGAAATCTGTCAATCTTCTGGGGGTGTCAACTAAGGGTCGTTTCACTGGTAAGCATTGGGAAAGATGTTTCTGTGTCTGCAATTAAAGTACTACCACCCACACCTGATGTCCAATTTTATAAAGGGATGTCATGCCCTAGGCTCCTGCTATTGTCCATTTTTTCAGAATTTACTAGTGCAATACTAGCATGGCGATGGAATTATTTTCCTGGCAGTTCCTGATTTATTGTCACTCATTGAAGAGTGAGGAAGAAGCCAAATTGTTTGACCATTCATCTTATTTGGATATTGGCGAGAAGAAGGGAAAGTATTTTATAATGCACAAACCACCTCCATAACATTTTTGGCACAGTCTAGTTATAGAAGATCGTGTCTTTCAAATGATTCAGGTAAATGTAATTTGCTGTTTGCTCACTAAATTGCTTATATAGACATGCTGGGTATTGTTTTGTTGTGTCAAGTAAATATATGGCAGTTGTTGACTAATTTAGGGTATTATTATAAAGAAGGCATGTTTGAATCAGCTAAGTGAACAAGCTAGCAATGTCAGACTGAATCAGAATCAGCTTCATCAATTCCGAGAGGCCCAGAGAGTTGATGGGATTGAATTTCTCATTAAAATTGCACAACTCTGAATATACCAAAAAACATTTTTTCATTTAAAACTGCTTAGAACTTAGATCCAGTCCTTTAGTTCTTATTCATGAGATGTGCTGCTTACTCATTCAAGGAGTCAAATCAAAGTCCATGTGACAACTCATGTAAATGGAGGTGACAAGATTAACTCATATGGATGCCAACTTCCTAAAGAACTAATGGCATTGTCATTGAACTGTTGATTTGTTTGATTGTATTCTGTTCTCAGGAAAAATTAGGAAAATGTCCTCTCCTTACTTTTCAGTTCTACTGTGTTTAAAGGAAATCTTAGAAGCTTAAGAAGGTGTATATTACAGTATTTACTATTCAGATTCAAGGCGGAGAATGGTCTATAAAATTGTGATTTTTTTTGATGAATGATTCTTTATTCTAAAAAAAAATGAAAAAAAGCAAAAATTTTGGACATAGTATTCTCATTTTAGCAGTACAGCATTTAATTTTGGGTGATCAGTCTGTAATAAACTCCGGTGACCATATTAACTTGGTTTCATATACCTGAAGCATTTGGACTGTGGTAGAAGCGTGTAATTCATGAGCATTAGGAAAGGGTTCAATGTCTATTTTTCCCCCTCTAATTGCATAACGGTTAGAAATACTCTATTGGGTCAGATAGACTCTTCAGGCATAAAGCACTGGAAAGAATTCAGTAGAGGAAGTTGAGTTTTCATTAAGCACAAATTGCACTAGGTTTTTTGTTTTTTTAGTTGACCCCCATTAAATGTGGAACTGTAGTTTGGTGCAGAAAGGCATTTCTTCATAGAACAGGTAGAATGTCAAATTCTTTTCTGTTCATTCTTGTTTTTTCCTCATGAAAAGTGCTTAGCACATGAACGAGAGGGGGTTTTTCCTTCCATAAATATATTAAGAAAATGCCATAGGATTTATAGATCTGCTAACGTGGAATTACAGTAGAATATTAATAGGATTTGTGGGTATGACAGATTGGGATTTCTATCATTCACTTTCAGAGCTCTTGAAGTCATTTGGTACTTGACTAATTACTCTGTTAACATCGTTTTGGATATTGAACAATTTTAATGGTCTTTTTGGTAGCTCAAATTACATATTTGAACTGGGTCTGCTATCTTCGCTTTTACACAGATGTTCAGTTTTCCATATCATATGTTATCTGATTGGTGGAAAGAGGAGTAAAAAGGAAACGCGAATTAGTGTAGAAAATAATCTACTATAACAACTAAAACACTTGAGAGAATATATTTTCCAATGTTTGAAACTGAAGTAAAGTTTTACATACAAGTGAGATGAATTTGAGAGCTGATCTGCTAATCTCTAAAAGTTAAACAGATCATGTACAAAGTGTTTTAATATACTTAATAGCAACCAAAATTGCTTGAGTTGACCAATCATAGGGTCATTTTCCCTTAACGTCTGTCAAATTATGCAATATAGAATTTTGGTATAAAGCATAGAGCTGTCAGACTCATAGAAATATTCCAGAAGGTGGAGGGGTTTTTTTTTAAGTAAATGGGCCCCATTTACATTAGTTCTTTGATGTTAAATTCTTTGCTGCACATCAGAGAACAGTTGCTTCTTCCCTGAAGCAAGTTTTCATTTTCTCTCTCCCCTTCCTCCCTTCCCCCACTTCTTTTTTCTTGTTTTAAGTTTGCTTACACTTCTGTCAAGCTAATTAGTGAGCATCAACTTGTATGTGACCATTATTTGACTAGTTTTTGAAAAGTGATTAGTTCTAAGCTAGTTTATTAAACTAGTTAATTAAACTTGTTTCTCTGTCAGTGCACTGGGATATATATACATAAAACACCCTCTAGAGTTCAGGGGAGCTGTCCTTTTAAATCATCTGTATTTTAAAGAGAGACTAAGGATGAAATCTTTGCCCAGATCAATGGCAAAACTCCCATGTATTTCAAGAGGGGCAGGATTTCACCCTAAATCTTTAAATATCATAACCTCTTAGCCATCGTATTTATTTTTACTGCAGCAACTAATTTGTTTTCCATTAAATTTACTTACAGTAATTAAAACTTCAGTTATATACCACTATTTTTTTTTTATCTGGAAGTCACTATTTGAAGGCTGAAAGATTTGCATTGATATTGTTTATGCCTATCTGACCTCTTTTTTATTAATTCAAAAAAATCATTGCTCTAACATACATTGATTCTGCAATGTGTTCCATCAAGTCCTGTAGGTGCTATGTGCTCTCAGCTCATATAGTCTTCAGTGGAAGTTGAAGGTGCTCAGCCCCTACAGAATTCACTGAGTTCCTTGAGCCCTTAACCACTGGGAAGTTGTGGTTTATCATACTCTTCATAAAAGTAAATAGGAAATACTAGCATAAAGCAAATTATTATTTTAGCAGCAGTTCATTATTTGTTCTTAATTGTAGGTGTTGCCGAAATTGCTTGTACGGTTGAATGCGATATCCTTATACCTTGGAAAAGGCCAATTTCTGACAGATCCTGTACTCTGATTGTCTACAGTGCATTCATTAATGACAGACCACTCTGCAGAATGCTAGAAAATCAAATCCCAGGAAACTGACACCTCTTGGCATGGATGTCCACAAGAAAACTTATGGAGTGGGAAGAATTAAAGAAAATGGGCTGTTCTTATGTCTGACTTGGTGTAATAGTGACTTGTAATAATTTGATGGTATGTCAGCCAATCAATTAATTGACATCTATTTCTCTTCATAGAAAGATATCAGTTGCTCTGCTGGCAGTGACTAAAAAAGTAAAAGTTAGGCAATTAAAATTATTAAATGAAATATGCTTCATAAAAGCAATAACATATGGATTTTGAGTCATTAATAGTTAAATGAAAACCAACAGGTGACTTAACTGATAGTCATTTGCATAGCCCTTTTTTTTACTTCACTTTTATCTAGCTATAATTTGTTTTGTAAAGAGATATTGTAAAATAGATGCTGGAAGCATAGTCTAGGAGTGGAAGCCAGGAGCTATTGAGATCTAGGGGCAGATTTATAAAGGTATTGAGGCAGATTTATAAAGGTATTGAAGCACCTAAAGATGCTTTCGGACGTTGATTCACTCCATGGCCTTGGGGCACTTACCTTCTTGTCCAGTTTCCAGGTTTATAAATTGGGGAAAGCATGTGGGTTTGGATCAGTTAGTTAGTATTCAGAAAGCTCTGTGAAGATGCCAAGTGCCATGTATTTACTAAATACAGTTTTGAGGTCAGATTGTCTCACGTGAGATTCATGTCTGTGTAACTCTCTTGACATCGGTGATGTTACTCTTACTTTACACTCAAGTAAGAGAAGGAGTGGGCCAATTATTTCAGATTTTCTTTGTGTAGAGACCATTTCAAATAATACTTTTGTCTTCATGTACAAATTAGACTATATTTACAAGTGACCAGATTTACAAGCTACAAAGAACAGCAAATGAATGGCAGATTTCTGTTATGTCATTCCAGTAAACAGTATTTGGCAGACTGAAGCAGTTAGTAGGTGACCATGATGATAGGTGAAAATTAATAGGATGAAAGTCTATTTGGTTATATTCATACTACTTACATTTCGAATACTATAAAGCTACAGGCAACTTTACAAAGGAATTTTACTTTAGTCCTACTGTTAAGGCGATAATATTTAAGGCTGTAGTCCCTGTTATCTGAAGTAATGACTCCCTTTCCCTTAGGATAGTCCACATTGTAACTTCCTCAAGACCATCTAAACCAAGGGGTGTTTCAAGAATTTTTTTGGAGCCCTTAGAGTGTGGCCACCAATTCTTGCTGATGGCCGCTCTGACAATTTTTCCTAAAATACTTCATTAACTTTAGGAAAAACAAAAAACATGCAATATACATGTCCAAATCATTGTAATTTTCTTATGTAGGTTTTTATTGCAGACTCAATAATAAAAATAACGTACAGTTGTCTTTGTTCTTTACTGGACCTAAACAGAATATAAACAAATAATGTGCTTTGCATGTTCTTGTCTTCTTTGTTGTTGTTTCTTGTGCTTTTGGGTGGCTTTTTTTTTTTTTTTTTTTTTAAAGACTTGCTAGGTAGTAAGTCTGTTTCTGTGAAAAGTGATATTTTTATGTTTCTTAACACTGCTTCCTTGCCGCCCCCATCACTGCCCAGGAGGCTGTGGCCACACATGAGAAACACTGCTCTAAACAGATGACGACGCATTAATGTTTGGATAGGATTTTTTGCACAATTAGAAAAATGTGTATTTCAAATATAAATACTAAGCTCTCACCAAATAGCCTTTTGCTGTCTCTGCCCCATCCGCCCCAATTATTTGTTATCTAATCGAATGTCATAGTGCTACATTGGGGCTGCTTTGCACAGTTGTACTGGTGCAAAGCAGCCCTAGCGAAGGTTTCTTACTGGATATGGGAAATCTGTGGCTGCTAGAGTGGCTTCTTCTTCACCCTCCCAGCTGCTGACTTGGGGAATCTAGTTGGGTTTCCTTATTCTCAGCAGGTCCACAGGGTCTGAAATGATCCCTGGGGTTCATTGGCAGTCCACATAAATTTGAGTAATCTTCAGCCGTAGGATTGGGGATGAGGGGAAAGAAAGAATGAGGGAGTGCAAAGGTGACAGGGTGGTCTTTGCATCCCCAGTGCCCTCTCCTTTGCCCCCACCAATCTTGCATCAAGAGCTCCTTAGCTACAATGGAAAATTAGGGCCCATAAATGTACTTCACAGTGGAGTTTGTAACAGAGGAATAGGATCGCTCAATATAGTAATAAATCCCTGTAATGTTCGATGTAATAAGTGATTGATTTCATAGTTTAATGCAAGAGAATTGCCTCAATGCAGTTTGCTTTTGCTAATGCTTATGTTGCCTCTTCTGATTGCTCTAAAAGCTGCTGCTTGTCTTCTGCTGGTGACAATCTGAACATTCTGGCGGCAGGGTTGGGTGCTTACAGCCAGTCTTCACATGCCATCATGGGGAAGATCAATTTCAGAGCTAAAAAGCTAGAGTTGCTAGTGTAGATGATCCCAGACACTATCACCTGCTGCATGGCACAGGAATCTTAAAGGAGGATGAAAATAGATTTTAAAAAGCAGACATAGATATGCAGTGAGGTCCTGCACTTTATTCCACCATTGAAATATTATCTGAGTGATGATTGAATAACTTAGCCATGCTAGCAGTAAACAAACCAGTGTTTATCCACCTCATTTTCTTTGCCTAGAAGTAGAATCTTTGGGTCTGTGAGGATGAAGGAAAAAACTGTAGGCAATATGAAAAGGAGTACTTGTGGCACTTTAGAGACTAACAAATTTATTTGAGCATGAGCTTTCGTGAGCTACAGCTAACTTCATCAGATGCATTCTCACGAAAGCTTATGCTCAAATAAATGTGTTCGTCTCTAAGGTGCCACAAGTCCTCCTTTTCTTTTTGCGAATACAGACTAACACGGCTGCTACTCTAAAACCTGTAGGCAATATATATCCCTTAATCTGTTCGTGCCACTCTCAATGGCATCAGTATGACTTCCATGGATTGAAGGCAGTATATGACCCTAAGTATGCACACTACACCTGTATACCTTATCTTTTGATCGTTAACCGACCTTGTTTTGCATATGGTTTGTTGATGTCTCCAAACAGTGGGAGATTTTGAATGCCATATGTTCTGCAGTAACCAGGCAAAACAGGGTGAGTTAAGGACAAAATCATAAACTTGGAATTTCTTGCTGTTATAGGCAGAGGTAGGAGCCTTAACATTTCATAGAAACCCTGCCACATTTGAAAACTAAAAGATATATTTTACCAGAACCAACTCTACTTGTTATTATCTTTCTTCTCCGCTTTTGCTCATTAAGATATTTGTTTATAAATAGAAACTTTGACATACATATGTAACTTTCTGTTGCTGACTCATTCAGGAGAGTTATAATCTAGTGTTTATGATGTCAGAACTAGAGCTGGCAAATAATGGATTTTTTGGTTTGCTGCTAATGCCAAAATATAGGCAAAAAGCTTCATTTTGGATCAAATGACAAACATTTTTTTCTAACTGTTTTGGTGAATTAAAAAACAATATCAAGTCAGGTCAAAATGTTTCTTTTTGAACTGACATTCTTACGAAAGCAAAGGAGTAATTCATAAAATTCTGGGAAGGGGACCTCCTTTATAACCTTTTACCCAATGGTTAGGGTTCTATCCTGGAATGTGGTAGACACAGATTCAGTCCCCACCTTTTGCCTAATATGGAGAAGAGATTTGAACTTGGATTTACTATATTGCATAAGAGTGTCCAAGCCACACAATCTATAGGATATTTTGGTGTGAGTCTTTGTCAATCTCTCCTGTTGAAGCTGTACCACATTTTATAAATAATTAAATTGTTATTGGAGCAGGGACTTGGGTCTCCTACATCTTAGGTGAGTGCCATAACTGTCAGGCTGTAGTGTCTCACTCTTTTTATTTTCTCATTCTCATTCTCTCATTTATTTGCGAAAAAAAATAAAAAGTCCACCTAGGTCTAATCAGAATGGACCACAAGGTAAGTGGTTATAATGCCACTAAAACAGGACCATAGTTCTATTGAGTGAGTTAGGCAGGAAGAATGGAATGATTAAAAGTTGTTTTTTCTTTACACACAGATATCTTGTTTATCAGCAATGATGTTACTGAAAAGTAGATGAAAGATTTTGGTAACGCACAGTGTTTTTTGGACTTTTCTGGAGTATGTTCCCATAATTGGTTGCTACGTTTTAAGTTCCTTTATTTTTAATAGTACTATTGTATTTCATGAAAAGAAAATAAAATTCAGTTTTCATTCACATAGTATCCAATATTTTAAACATCGTATAATAGAGGCTGTGGTTCTAATACTATTAAATTGTTTGTATTCGATGTTCCATTGAAGTCAGTACAGGTTTACGTAGCATCTATAGTTTGGATATAAACAGTATGGATTATAGATGTATGAAAACTTGTTACAAACCTACAGTTGCTTTTTAAAGCTGAAAAACTATAACAAGGCCATAAAATATTTTGTTTTACTGCAAGACTCTACACTGGTAATATAAACTAAGTGCATATAACATTTTCATAATAAAGTCATTTTTAACTAAAGTTTGTCTTAAAACATGTGAAACTAAACAAAAACTACCATGGCTTATTGAATTTAAGCCCTTTTACTATGAAAATGCACATAATAGCTGATGTTTCAGCCAGATGTGAATTACAGAAGTTACATAAAGCACATAAAAACTTAGGTTTTAGGGCCATTAACTGCATTGACCCTGTTGTCCATTGCTGTGAAGTTAGACCTTAATGAATACAGTCTGACCGTCCAAAGGGTTGTTACCCAGTTTGATTCCTTTTCATCATTGTTTCTGAAATATATATCACCTGAAAGTGAGAAAATATGCTAAATACAGAAGCAGCTTATGTTTCACATAGTACATGATAGAACTGGGCTATTATGACAATTGGACCCAGTTTTGAAACAATCCGTGAAAACTGATGCTTGTTTTCACCATTCCATTTTTAGTGTCCTCATTTGTCACAATACATTTAATTTAAATCCTAAACTATATTCTCTACATATAGTTATATGTAAGCACTTCATAGTAAAATTACCCTGCACAAAGCCTAAGTAAAAGCGCTTTTGCACAGCCATGTTCCATGTGTTGGCAAGGGATAGATTTGCGTTCCCAGGCTACAAAGCAACATCCCATAGTCAAAGATCTCAAATGAGTATGGGTGCAGGTTCTGTGCAACATGAGGTTGTGTCATATGTTCTGGACTAACATAAGATAATTGAAGTGGATCCCCAGTGTGTCACCATAAGTTTTTTAAAAAATCAGTTTGATTGACCAGTGTGATATAACGTTTAGGCTTCAACATGGAAAACTCAGAGAAAGTTTAGGCTTGAACATGGATATAAAAATGTGGGGTAAATTGATGAATTTAAAGAAAAGCAGTAAATGAGCTACTAAGGGTTGGTTTTCACTTCTGATTCCATCTTATTAAAGCTGTTAGGATGTCTTTAGTTTTAAAAAATTAAATACAATAGTTAATTTTAAATCAGGTTACTATAAACAGTATTATAGAGGTTTACTCTGCTAGGAGTAAAGCCTTGACATTTAGCAAGTTTCTTTTTCAGATCTTTTTGGTCATTGTTTGTCAAACTGGCTGCCCCAGCTCGGTTCAGTGTGGACTAACAAGTTCTAATATGTTTGTGAAGGTTATGGGTATGTGTGGCTGTGTGTGTTATTTATTAAGATTTCTTCTTTGGGTTCAAGAGATTATAAAGTTGACTGTATGAGAGATGAAGTCCTCCAGTCTCAGGCTGATTAAGAGTGAACACAAGACTAATGTGACACTCTTTGCACTGTCTTGCTAACACCTCTCTCTCTCTACGCGCACACACACACACTATCTATCTATATCTATGTATGTATGAAAAATCTTTGAGAGTAAAAAGTAACTTAATCTTTTTACTACTGTAAGTATTTTTTTTAATTTGCCCTAAAGATAAACAGCCAGTTACAATAATTTTATGATGCACAGTGGTGGCAATAAGTGATCTGAAACCAGAAGACTATTAAGGAAAGAAGTGTTAAATACAGAAAAAAGTGTAGATTGGAACAAACTGTGTGATGTAGATGCTTCCACACAACAAATTCTTCTACAATTAACCTATCACTATGTCATATATTGACTAGGACTGAGTGGACCCTATATTCAGTAGATGACCTAAATTAGATAAACAGATTACTTTTAAATGTAATTCACCTGTTATTTCAGAATCTTTGTTTACTTCACTTCAGGAACACAGTACAGTATTTAGAGAAATTAATAGGATCTTAGGCACAGATTTAGAGGTAGCGTATCCAATCATGATATAGAATACTTGATTAGTCCTTCAATTAAATGGTAACATTCTCATCTCCCTTGGACTTAAAAATTATACTCATTCACTAGAAAAGTGTTTCTGATGGTCCTTTAGAGCAGTGGTATTTCATACCATGCAATAGTTAAATATGGAAACATCTATGCATCTTAGAACTTTTAACTAGTTAAATCTGAAGAAATTTGGGATTTAAAAATGAAATATTTTGGTGAAATATAAATTTTCTTAACTGACTAATATATTTTACATTAAAAATAGCATTTAGAAGGGCATTGATTTTAAAGGTTTCATATTCTACTAGAATAACTGTTTCACATTTTCTGTACTATTTTAATGTATATTCATTAAGACTCTGATCTTGCAGACTTACGCATGTCTGCAACTTTAAGCATGTGTAGTCACATTGAAGTAAATCAGACAATTCACTTGAGTGAAGATACATGCATATGCATTCACAGGATTTGGAGCCTTAAATCCCAGTCTTGCAACTTGCTCCACACAGGGCCCCTACGCCCATACAGAGCCCTTTTGGCTTCAGCAGTGCTCCACATTGACACTGGGGTCTGCCTGCACAGAGCCAGCTGCTGCATTAGGGCTTTGTGATGGATTCTGTCCTCTGTCGTGTTGTGAACAGAGCTTTTTGCATAAGATCACTTTGAAAGGCTGCTCACCGTAGTCTTGCTTCAAAACTCAGCTTTCAGAGTACTCTTTTACTGAAAGATACATTTTTCTCAGATGTTTAGCCTCAGATTTTAGAACCCAGAATACGAGAACCATTAACAGAACATTTATGAGGAAACATTTTGAGACAGGTCTATCGGATATAGTACAGCAATGGCTTTTAAAACTCCAACCCATTTCAGAATTGTGTCCTTAGTTTGGATGAAAACTAATGGTGAATTTAAAAGCTGTGGTTTTTTTTTTCATTAGATTACAGTTACACCTGCTTCTCAATTACCTGTGATAAAAGAGTGGCCTTGTTTCCAATTTTGTTTTATTCCTTATCTTTGAGATATGAAAGATATGCCAGAAGGTGGAAGGAGCTGTGTGTCAGAGGGCCCAAATGGTTCTGATGCATCTTGGGTTTGATTTTCAGTTTAATAGCAGCAGTCTTAAAAAAGAGTGTAAGATTTGACAAAAGGAGCTTGCAGACATCAGCTGGCACATGAAATCATATAATACATGTCACACTGAACCCTCACAGCTTCCACTGGAACTTGTGGCTTTTTTCTTCACTTTTTTCCTCAAACAGAGATGAAGTCATCCTGATAAACTTCTCTCTCTTTCTCCCCCTCCTTTTTTTTTTTTTTTATCCGTAGAAGCCTTTATGTTTTTCTAATAATTGGCAGCAGAGGTACAATTTTTCCTCTCTTTTAAGTGATGAATAGTTGGCCCTAGATCAAAGACAAGCCCTTGTGGTTTTCTGGCTGCCACAAAAGGGCGTTGGAATTGGCACAGATCCCAGCTGCTTAGTGATAGGCATGTAGATGAGGTGCCAAGCGTAGGGGTCAGTGGCAAAGTGTCTGTACACATTCTTCATCTGAGCTAATCTGGTTTCCTTTTGTGTGTGTGTGTCTATTTCAGGCCAACAGCAGGTTGAAGCAGATTGAAAAGGAATACAGTCAGAAGTTGGCCAAATCTTCACAGGTAGGCAACATGAAAACAAAAACCTCAAATTAGTAAGCTTGGTTTGGAAACTTAAAATGAAAAATGTATTTACTTCTATTCTGGAACTTCATTTTTCTTATGTCCAAAACTCCCTGTTACTCCCCCAAAATCAAATATCAATTGCCTTTCCCAAATTTTATTACTTAAAAAAAAACCCAGAAAATTAAATGGATCAGTTAAAGCCTTTTTTTTAAGCTTGCTGTTTCTTAGCTATTGGGAGTCAGATCCTGCCGGGAGCATGAGCACCATTGACTCCCACTGCCAGTTAATGAGAACTCAGGCAAAATTGGCCCTGTATGCAGGCCTGCATAACCATGCATCTTGTAAAAACAGCAAAGGTTGCTTGCATAATCATAAAGTGTATAGGCTATTACAAGGTGGTTCTTGGCCACATATCTGATGACAGGATTTGAGCCCAACTATGCAGTTTTGATGTTCACCGTTTGTAGGGCTTTAACCAATCCAATCATTTTGCTGAATGCTGACACAGCTTTTTAACATCCAAAACATTTTAAAAGAATTCTAGATTACATCATGACATAAAAGCTAACTGCTTTTTCTTAATGGAGGGAGTTTTTGTTCATTAATGTAAAATGGTTTTTTGATGACCCTTGACGTGGGAACTGAAAATGTATATTCAATTTACCCTTACAGTTAAAGTCAATCAAAAAAATGGCGGTCGTAAGCAATTCTTCACAATTGCTTTTGAGTACTTTAAACCTTCATTTTAACTTGTGCATGGAATTGAAACCTAGGCTACATCTACATTGCAGACTTCTGCTGGACCAGCTAGGTTGATCGGGGGAGTGAAGAGGTGTGACCCATGACTGAGATAGCTAGTCCAGCAAAACCCTCTAGTGTAGATGCAGTTACAGAGTCAAAACTGCGCTTTTACTGTTATAGCTTCCTTTGCTTGGTGCAGGAGGAGGTAGTGGTAGAATAAACTATACCAGGAAAAGCACAGCTTTGTCCATATAAGCTGCGCCAACAGTAGGAGCACTTAGCCAGTGTAGTATATTGGTACAGCATACCAGTAAAATGCTCCTAGTGCATGGTTTTAGACAATGATACAATATGTAGATGCAATTGAAGGTTAAAATTTTAATAGTGTAAAGACTGTCATGAGGATTTGCATGTAGCCATCATTCTTCTCTGAGAAGCAAGAGTCTCACAACCACAAATGAAGACTTGTTTGGTTATAAAGGTTTATTCTCAGCAAAAGTAATATTGGTCAAATATTCCCTTAATGCCAACAAATATAAGGAATGTTTCAAGGTTCCACATACTAGGCAGTAACATGGAAGTTTCAAATCATCTCTTTTACTGTTAAGCCAGAAACATGTTGCAGTTTATTAATAATAATGAGTCTGAATTTTTACCTTCAAAAGTCTTTCTTTTCAAAGTAACATCACCAAAACTGTGGACATAAATACTGTGGTGGGATACGATAGGACTCTCAAGTCTGCTGCACTAAAAACTTAGGGCACTATACATTTATCAAAAAACTTTGTAAATATGTTTTATATAGTTATGTCTAGATAAATAATATGCATTTCTAAAATAATCTAAATGCATATTTCCTGTGCATGCATTTACATGAAAGTGGGATGAATGACTAGAATGCCAACTTTAAAAACTTCCTTAAGAGTCTTTTTATAAAATCCTCTTGCATTTGTTATGTCACCATGAAGAGAAATAAAAAGAAAACCTCAAAAATAGATAGATATAATCCAGAAAGTTTGACATCAATGTAAAGAAATTCAGGCCTGAGTTTAAAGTTCCATTAGCTACTAACTCTGTAATTCCTTGCTATGTCTATGGCAGGTGGGGGATATCTAAACAGCTCTGAATATGTAAAGGTATAAACATCAAGGAGGGAGAGAAATAGCTTAGGATGTTACAAAGAGAGTATATGAGTAATAAGGAATAAAACTGTGAAACTAAGATAATGAAAATTTAAACTGAAGATCAGGACAAACTTCATAGTAATGAAATTTATTAGGCTATGGAATAGTCTCCCAAGAGAAGTGGTTTGAGACCCATTTAATGAAACTGGACATTGCATTAACAAATATACTATAAGGAATGTCCTTTATTACAGGGAGTTGGACTAGATGACCTAATCAATCTTTTACATTTCTACTTTTGGTGATTCTGTGACAACCATTGTAAGGGGTTTCTAAACAGTGGCTGATTTTACAGACCATACATTGTATGCTACAGTTATTTGACACAATGGGTGAGTTAAAGATGGGATTTCATTCTGAATTCCTTTACTTTTGTGGGTTTGAATCAGACCCTTAGTGTTGTTTGAATATATTTTTTGTAGCTTAACGTTAATAATAGGTCATTTGTAACTTTCATTTGGTTATGTTGCTGACATCAGCCTAATCTTACTCTCTGTGGCCTCTTGGAATATTCACTTTTAACACCCACACAAAGAAGATATTCCCGGAAATTCTCTCTGAAGTTTATACAGAATAAACAATTAGATTTTTTTCCCTGAGAATTACTGCCCAAAGCCATTCCTTGTCTGTCAACTTTTGTCAAGATTTTCTTAAAACATTTTTAAAATGTTTATGTATGTCCAGGTTCTTAATCCAGTAAACTTCTAGTAGAGGAAGTCTACCAGTATGTCAGTGCTTTCCTCTCCTACTGCTGCATTTTAACCAACTTATTATTTTTTGTTACCCTAAATAAAATGGACAAAATTCAGCAGATACATAGTGATATAACTACCCATTGGTTGTAAATGGCAAAGTAATATAATTTATACTTATTTGGTATTTTCTGTCAAACGAGTGCAATTTACATTTGTTACCACCCTCTTCTTCTTCCATTTTAAATACCCCGTAAATGCCAGTTTGGTGCTAATTTTCTGACCCACTCTACCATTTATATTGCTGCTGAATTCAGACTATAAACTTTTAGTGGAGTTGTATTTGCTCAAATTAGCTCTACATTTGTGCCCATTGATTTTACTGGTAGAAAACGTTATCTCACTATTTAAATATAGAATTGAACATTTCTAAAGGACTGGATAGCAAGTTCTTATGTAGGTTCTTATATTGCTCCATATCATCTGGTCATTTATAATCTTTTTTTACCTTTTCAAAGATAATTTCCTTGTTACTGCAGGCACCTAATAATACCCAAATAATGTAAAACTTAATTTTCCACATAAAGGAGAACATTTTTGATCATTTATCATTGTTGATAGATATTGCCTTTCTCTTAATTTACATTTGTATTTTACAGAAGTTACTGATATTTATACCCCATAATGTTCCCTGCTCATGTAGATGCAGGAATTAGAGATTCCTCCAATATCCGTGCCCTTATGTTTTTACGGACAAGTAGTTTGCCCCTTAAAAATTATGAAAGCATTAAGTCTAATCAGTTGTCACTTAAATAAGGGTTCAAAGGGATACTGTCCATATGAAACTGGATACTGATAAAAGTTTAGATTATTAACAAGATAAGAAGTGTTAATTTTGCAGTTTATGTTATTTGTATATTTTGGCATTTCTGTCCACTGTGACTGAAACTGGCAGGATCAGTTTCACTTTTTATTTATAGTCTATCTCACTTCCTGGTTTTCATCCATTAGCAAACTGTAGGGAAATGAATTCACAATACGTTCATTTAAAAAATTACTTCCCTTCGCCTCTCCCCATGATTCCAATATTTTTATTTAAAAATATTTTATAACATTATTTATAATCCTATCAGATATACATCTGAAAGCTCCCGTTTTTCTCCTAAATAAATTAAATAGTGTGGCCTTAAAATAGTTGTGTCTCTTCACAGTCTAGGGGCCCAGTCCTGCAAACACTGAAGCATGTGTGAGTAGTACAGTACTACTGGACCATATTATCACTGGACTATTCATATGCTTAAGTGTTTTCAGGATTGGACTCTATGGCCCTAATAGAGCAGTTTATCTTTAATCACATCAGTAGTTGCATTGATGTCAATGGGACCGCTCTCATGCTTAAAGTTAAGCATGTGCTTAACTGCTTTGCTGGATCAGGCCACTTGTGTCTAAGCATAGCTTTCTATAATATATGCCCCCAAAGTGTGGCTTAATATGGCTTTCTACAGTGATAAAAAGGGTAAAACAACTAGATTTCAGATAGTCAACAAATCATGGGTGGTTCATGTAAAAAGTCCATGGGCATTGAACCAGACCTCAAATTTATTGTTAAATAAAATACATTACTCCCAACAACACAGGGATGCCCTGTCAAGTTTAACATTTCAGTGAAGTATGTAAAGTACAACTTTTTCTTATCTACAGTATCAACTATGATATACCTTTCAAACAGACAAAGAGCTATTAGCATGTTTATTTCAGTGTTCTTTGATTGTTATATTGTTATTTATATTGTTGTTGTAGAATGTTCTGAAGCCCTGCTAAAAATCCCAACAAGTCATTTCAATGAAGTGGAAAACTGGAAACATCTTATATGTTTGAGATCACAGATGTGCTTTGTTCTGATGAGTAAATATTATGGAATGTTATAGTGGAAAACTCTTCCAAATATTTTGTGTTCAGCAGTTTTATGCCATTCACAGTTTTTTTATATTCCTTTCCTCTGTGTGGAATTTCATGCTTGCCAGTGTGTAATATGTTAATTTTAAAATATTTAGTTTGCACAGTGGAGTTTGCCAACTCCATTCTTGTGTCAAGTATAAATACATGCAAAATACATACCTCTCACTGAACAAGGAGTTTTAGCATGCTGTTTTCTTTTTAGATTGTAGCTGAACTTAAGACAACCATTTCCTCTCTGACAGAGGAGAGCAGCCGGCAGCAGCTTGCTGCAGAAAGGCGGCTCCAGGATGTTGTACAAAAGTTTGAAGATGAGAAGCAGCAGATGATTAGAGATAATGACAGAGCAATCAAGGTAATCTGCGGAGTTCAGTCACTGATGCTAGTAGCTGTTTTTGTGTAATTAAAATTTGAAATCATGGCAGTAGGCACATGAATGCAGGTATCATTCTTGTTCATACAGCATTCAGTAATTACATTCACTGGACTTTGACTTTGATGTATCCAGTGACTCAATCTAACTTTCCTCTAGCAGTTCATATGCCTGCATAAAAAGTCACTTTTTGGCAAGTCCAATCCATTTACATGAAGCAAATGTTTGAAACTACCCTGTTCTTTTTCTTGGAGACCTAGTTTAAGATATTCTCATATAAACTCATTCATATATTTAAGCATGTTTTCAGCATGATTCTGTATGCATTTATAAATGGTCCGGATCTACAGCTGCTGTAAATCAGCACTGCCCCAGTGACTTCAGAAGAGCTATACTAGTTTGCACTAGCTCAGAATCTGGCCCACTTGCTCAACTTCTGAATTAGGGCCTTGGGTCAGCAACATATCCATTGCCAAATTCAGCACATGCTTAAGGGGTTTGTTGAATAGGAATGGAATTAAGCACATCTTTAAATATATATTCTTTTGTACCAAACTCTTTCATTATATTTCTGCATAATATAAAAATAAGAGTTAAATTCTCCAGTCTTTTTTCTTTTCTTTTTTAAGCTTTGAAAATCTGATCTTGAGACATAGCCTTATTCCCAGTGACTTCAGAAATTATGTTTACATAAGCAGAAGTGCATTTTTCCTGGTTTTTGATGCTCAGATGGTAGGAAGTTTCTAGTTAAAGCATTTTCCTCCCCTTAGAACAGAGTAGAGCAGATGAGTTTCTGAAACAAGCAACATTTAATCTGTGAGGGTCTGCACCTAAAATTCATAAATAAACATAGTTTAAAAGGAGAAACCTCTTCTTCCTATGTTTGTAAGAAAGGCTTTTGTTTGTATTAAACAAAAAAGCTGTTTTGCTAGGGGAAGGGGCTTGGGCTATATGAGAGAGCTCTACAGAAGTTTACTTATCAGAACCAGGCTACAGCTGATCTTGTACTCCATATTTTAACAATTTGCGTAATGAAATTCTCATTGACATTGCTATCTTGTCTACACAATGTTCCCTTTCACTTTGTTTTCATAAATTGTTTCATGATATTTTTCCTGTATGTTTGTGTAAAGGGAGGAAAGTTTTCTTTGCTATCATTCTCTAGTCTCTTCTGTTAATGGTGTTAGTATATAGATGTTGATTGTAATCTCTTACGCAAATCTGATTATTACAAGTAGCTCTTATTAGGTCAGTGACCCCCAAACCAAGTATAGTTAAGGCACGTGTTACAATTTTTTGGAACAAAATTTATTTTTCAATGAAGAAAACTATGTATTAGTAGTAGTCTAGTCAAGAATCTCTCATCTTAAAAGTGACTTTTTGAATGTACAAGAAACCCTGTGACTTCAAAGGGTGCTCTAAATCATCAGAAATATGCATATATTAAACAATTCTCATGTATTATGTGCCCTAGAATGGCATATGTTGGAAAAAAAAAAAAAAAAAAGTCTCCCAAAATGCTTATCTATTTTCTTCTGAGGATCTGTTACTTTTCAGCAAATTACACTGTTAAACTTATGGCAAGATCAAGTAATTTATTTTACCAATCTAGTAAAAATGGAAGGATGGGAAATAATTGAGTGGCTACTAAATATCAAACATTAATGATTGAATAATTGTATGACCTTCTTAATGTGAATCCTTTACTGTGTGTGCATTTATCATATATTTCATGTTTCATTCTCATGAGCAAAAAATATACAATGAGAAAAGTATGGATAATGTAACCAAAAGGGGCCAAAGGGGAGTTCTGCACTGTGCTGCTGCGCTGGGTCCTCAGGAACTTTTTGGATCTCACACTGCGAGCATATTCCATGAGAGTCCTTTGGTTTGCGAGAAAAGTTTCCAAGTGTTACCAAGAGTTCTGTAGGTCTGTTTTAGCATTACTAATACTGCACTGGAAACAAGTCCTTCTTTTAAAGCCCTTGTACTGAAGGAGCCTTATCATGAGGGCAGATGTCCAAACAGAGACTTCTTATCAAGGAGACCTGCTTTTAAACATGCCTGGAGGCATAGAAAAGAGGCTTTTAAAGCACTGATCACTTAAGCACATTTCAGAACTATTCATATGCTTAGGGTTAAGCATGTGCTCAAGTGTTCTGCTGGATAAAGGCCCTAGCCCCCAATTTGTGTTTAGAGCATAAAGTTGCTCATTTGCGAAAGTAGGTCTCTTAGAAATCTAGCCTTTGTCACTTCACCTGCATTATAATATATAGTGAGGTAGAAGAGCTTGAGAGATAAAGAAGCATTTTATAGATGATATGAAATAAATTTTTCAGAAGACTTGTCAGAAACAGAAATATTTGCTACAAATAGCATTGTTGATTGAAACAAACATTGAGGAACAGACATATTGCAATCTCCTTTATCGGAATTAGGTGACATCTCATGAGACCTTTCAATTACTATTACCTTTTAAAGGAAGAACATTCTTGAAGAGAGTCTGAGTTGCTCTGAGATGTTTCTTGAGTGTTGGGCAAAATCTCATTAGCATGTTGTGATCTGTTGGCAAAATATTTCAGGGCAACACTCAGTTTGTATTTCACCCCATTTAGCACCAAATTGCTGTCTGTTAATAAATGGGACTCCAGGGTTTTCTAAGAAATAATGTCTTATGGCGTTATCTTTTCGTTTCAATAATTGTAAAAGACCATTTTCCTTCAGTGTCCCTTAACTACTTTAAGGAAAAAAAAATGCAGAAGCATATTTTAGTTATAAATATGGGGCCAAGACAGAAATGGTAGTACTTAGAACACAGTAGCGTTTTTAAAAAATAGTATGTACCTCTGTGCACATTATATATTGTTTGCATCACTACCATTTATTTCCTGGGTGTTGTCACATCTGGGGACAGGAAAAGAATTGTCTCTGATGCATATGTTAGTCTGAGGGCATGTCTATACAGGAAAATTTCCAGGCATACCAGAATAATTACTTTGCTATAGTTATACTGATATAGGTCCCTGAGCGGATACTGTTCACTTTTATTTGAGGGATTTATATTGGTAAAATTATAGTGGAATAATTATTCCAATATAGCTATGCCGGACATTTCCCTATGTAGACAAGCCCTGAGTCTGTGGGCTTAGCACTTGGATTCCGAGTCTGCCTTCTAGCCCAAGACTCCTGCACATCTTATAACATTCTGCAACAGGGCTGCATGGCTGGCTGTATGCCCTTCTTTTTTTATTTGGATAATCCTCCCTTCTCCTTTGCCCTTTCATGTTTGGTTCCTTCTTAAAATAAAACAAATTATTTTAAGCCTTAGGGTATTTAAAGCATTCAGAATATTTTTGTTAGGGCGCCTGACACCTTATTTCCAGAACATAGTTGGCAAAAATGTACCTGTAGTATTTACAAACCTGTCACAAATACTGAGTGTTGGAACAGCCATGCTTTTTAAAACCTCTTGAATATGCTAATTTTTCCTGTAGTTCTGTTTTCTTATCAGCCATGCTAAGTAAATAATGTTTCACGTTTTTATAAGAAACATGTCTAAGCTCCTCAGTGAGCTATGGAAAACCCTCCTAAACCATTCTGTCCATTTGTCTTCTGCATACATCTTAGAATTTCACTGTAGCACTCTGTAATGTCAGAGGTTCAGGGCAAGCCAGTGTGTGTTTGTGTGTTTCTTTATATTTCAGATAGTGTCTGGAGGTTGCAACCAAAACTGGCATCCCATTGTGATAGGCACTGCATGAACACAGAGAGATGTTTTTTACCCCAAACAGCTTACAATCTAAATTGACAAGATAAAGCATGGGAGAAAGAAAGTGTTAATGCTTTGGGGAACTGGTACAGTGAAATTTAGTGATTTGCCCAAAGATACACAGTGAGTTTGTGGCAGTATTAGGGATGAACCCAGATCTCTGGAGTTCCAGTTCAGTGCCTTAACCCCAAGAGCATTCTTCGCCTCTATGAGGCAAGTTTCAGGAACCAAGCAACACTAAATCTACATGTAGTGTCCTATCATTGGAATGTTTCAGAGTAACAGCCGTGTTAGTCTGTATTCGCAAAAAGAAAAGGAGTACTTGTGGCACCTTAGAGACTAACCAATTTATTTGAGCATGAGCTTTCGTGAGCTACAGCTCACGCTCACGAAAGCTCATGCTCAAATAAATTGGTTAGTCTCTAAGGTGCCACAAGTACTCCTTTTCTTTTTATCATTGGAATGAGTTTGGAAACAGTCAGGATCCTTTTAACAGAAAAAATATATAAAATCAACAACATATACACATTCCAAAATTCTAGTAGATCTAGTCAAACTTAATGGAGAATTGTGACAACTTCAGTGGTTTGAAAAGGAAAAATATTCAAGGTCGTTTACTACACAATTAATGTGTCTCAGAAAGGAGGCTGCTGGGTTGCATTATGTTGTATGTTTTGAGAGGGGTACTTTGGAAGCCATAACTATTTCTGCTCTATCGTATAATCTGCCAAGTGTTTTAGCAAGTGTTGATTCATTAGTTAGCCACATTTGTCACCTGTAGCACTAATTGTTATCTACTATTGGAAGTTTTCCCTGAAAATTAGATGTCGGAAGCACAGTTAAGAAACAAGAAATTTTCAAAGTATTTTACTTAATTTTGTAAGAAAGCCCATGGAAGCGAATGGTGTGTCTGAATAATGATCTCCTGCTGCTACATAAATGCTGAGGTGAAACAGGCATTTATCGAAAGAAAACTTTCAGGCAGGGTAAGCTGAGCTGTTTTCTGTTTTAAAGCTGAAGGACATTTATCCTCTGGCTTTGTTCTGTTTCAGTGATTTTATTTCCAGAATACCAAATGATCAATAACGAAGAGGACAAACTCATCAGGTTTTGGGAGGATATTAGTAAAGTAGATTTACACTTGTGCAATGTGCCACTTTTGAGAGACTCATTTAGGAGGACTCTTTCCTTGCTTCATGCTCAAATTACTCCTTTCACAAAATGACTATTTTTATTTTTAAAAGTTGGTTGATTGTCTGAACATTTTATTTTTAAGAGAAAACTTTTATCGGAACTGCAGTCAGTTGTCCACAAATTTTTCTGCCAAGGAACTGTAGGTAGCCATGAAAGGTGCTCATTTAATAGCCCAGGAAACAGATAAAGCACAGTTACCGACAATTAGAGAGACAAAGTGGATGAAGTAATGTCTTTTATTGCACCAGCTTCTGCTGGTGAGAGAGACAAGCTTTTATGCTTCTCAGAGCCCTTCTTCAGGTTAATGTCGGAGCTGTATGGGGAAACTTGCAATGTGATTCAAACCTATTTTGGTGAGTCTACCATCAGCAGTGAGAAGGTAGTTGAATCTTCATCGAGTTCAATTCTTTGTCCCTTCGTTAAGTATGCCAACAAGTTTGCCAACTGTGGTTTGTTTGTTTGTTTGTTTGTTTTTTTAAAATGTTGTTGGGAACACTGGAACACTTTACATGTTCACCATTCCCTCTGATGCTCTTTGTGCCTAAGGAGATGAAAATGTCATGGTCATTGGTTCAGAATGTTGTGACGATGATGTAACTGGCAAGCTATGAAAGAATTACTAAATGCAAGCAATGTTTAGTGCAAAAATGAAAACATTGATCACAGCTTTTTGTACCCTATGACTTCTTTTATGTCAAATGAGTATTGAGTTGCCTGCTTATCTGATGTGCGTTGATGCAGTAGGATTGTAACGTTGTTGAGTATCTGTGTTTTGAGTATCCTACATAACATACCTGTTCTGTTCTTCATCCAGTGAGAAACCACTTTATTCATAATTATTTTTATGTGTAAAGTTTACTGTGATTTTTGTAAGTTAGCTAATGTTGTTGTTTCTGTTATCTTTACCCATAAGAAAAGATCAACAGTTCATCTGCTACAGTCGACACTGATTTCCTTTCTGTAAGCCATCTGGTTAGAATATGTTTTATTGTTTTTAGTGGTTCTACATCCACAAACATGCCAAATTCTGTCAATCATTAGAAGTCTCTTTCTGAGATGAATATGCAATAAGATTATCTAAAGGAGTCTCAAGTCCATTTAAATTACGTTTGTAGCTAAACATTGCCCTAATGAGCAATTTGACATAGAGCCCCATATAGTTGTACAGGATATTTATTAGTCATAACACATCATTTTCTGGAACTGTATTTCTAAATTTGTAACTTCAGTCTTTTAATAATAATACCATTGCAGTGTTTTTTAAGCAAGGAATATAGTATTTGAACAGACTGCAAGCCCAAAACCATCAAATCGTGAACCTCAGCCTTATAAAATTGTCCTGAAAATTTACCAGCTCAGTCACATTATCTGCTGCTCACCTGTGATCATCATCCTTCAAAACATCATGAGAAAAAGACCCAGTGATATTTTTCCCAGCAAAGAAAGTTATTCATCCCCTATGGAGTGGTGAGTAAAATTTAAAAGGTTTTTATTGAGTATCCCAAGGATTTTCTGTTTTCGCCTTTATGGTGGGCCACATTTTGAAGTCTTTCCTCAGTCAATATTTTCATTTACATAAGTAATAGTTTTGCCTGAGTGTGGATTTAAGGATTTGGCCTAAGCTTATTGTTTTTGGGAGAATGAACTATCTTTCAGCTATGCGACTGCCTTGAGTCTATTGTCTTGGGTGTCTTAAAAGTCTGTCTTGGCACATAAAGGGTTGTTACAAGTAGGAAGGAGAAAAATTGTTCTCTCTAACCTGTGAGGATAGGACAAGAAGCAATGAGCTTAAATTGCAGCAAGGGCAGTTTAGGTTGAACATTAGGAAAAAATTCATAACTGTGAGAGTGGTTAAGCACTGGAATAAATTGCCTGGGGAGATTGGTGGAATCTCCATCATTGGAGATTTTTAAAAAGCAAGTTAGACAAACACCTGTCAGGGATGGTCTAAATAATACTTAGTCCTGCCTTGAGTGCAGGGGATTGGACTAGAAGACTTCTTAGGGTCCCTTCCAGTCCTACCATTCTGTGATTCTATAATTCTATGATTCGTGTCAGAGTGAAAACAGAGGTTCCTTCAGGTTGACATAAAAGTTCACTTTAAAGCACAATTATCTAATTTAATTGACATTTTAATTTTAAAAAATTCCCTGTTCCCTTTCACAGTAATACACATTCCTGTTAAAGAAAATGTTCCATTGCATGCAACACAGTATCTTCTCTTCAGAATGACATGGTTTCAAATGTACAGCCAATCAGGCAATCTGAATTGCTGAGCATCTGTAAGCACTTTATAATGTCATTGACATGCTTTCTGAGACAAAGAACTGAGTCATCTTTTTTTCCTGCAGCTAGCTTTGCTCTCTGGCATTTCTCTTGACTTTTCATGTCTCAACACATTGAAAAACTTATCATGGCCAACAGCGAAATAATACTTACAAGTTTTACCAAAGGCTAGAACTGGTACTTGCCTACTATCTGAACTGCACTCCACTATTCTCCAGCAGCTCTTGAAGTTATATTTTCACTTTCTCTTGCATTATTGTTGTCATCTTCAATGTTTTGCTTTTCCTACTGCATGACATGAAGTTCTCTTTATTCATTGCCAGTTCCGGGAGGGGAGGACCCAAAATTGTATCTACCAGTGCAAGGATTATGAAAGATAAGAAAAAGACCTATAAATACAAAATTCTGCCTAGCTAGTGTTGCAGTTTTAGTTAATGGCTTAGTACACTCTAATTGTACCATGGAAGAATGGGAAAAGAAAGGTAAAAGAACCCAGAAGGTCACTGCTTTTAATAGTTAAAACCATAAGATTTAAATATTGTGGTCCAAACTCACCTTTAGTGGTCCAAACTCACCTTTAGTGTAACCATTGGAGTGCCTTTGGCCCTAAGCTATTAGCAGTATGTGAATAAAAAGTCATCGTATGGCTACTAACTGAAATAATATGCTTGAGTTTAACCAATGAACCAGTAAAGAAGGGTAGAAAAAAAGTGTTTTAAAAATTGTGATATAAAGAAATTAGTTTCTTAAAAGCTGCCACTCAGGGGAAAATAATAGAATGGTCAATTGTCTGTTCCCTGCACTGGGACACACATGCTGGGGAGAATGCTAGGTTTGGAAAGAAAGAATTGAGGGGGGAACCCAGAAACCATGTTTCAGACAGCCTTTGTATCAGGAATAGGTACTGAGAGGAAGAACTCTTGCTCAAAAGTCTGTGACTTTGCTTACAAAAAAAAAGATAAAGTATCTAATGTTCTCCAAATGTTAGGTACCTGTAAAACAGTCTGTGCATAGCACTCTGTTGACTTTCCAAGGGTTGTTCTTTATTCCATTTCCAATTACTTTTTGGAATCCTGCCTTCTTCCTTCTCTCTTCTGGAACTGCCTCAACTTGGAGGCTCTTCCGGCAGTGTAGGTGGAAACACAATATGCATGAACTGTATACTCACCAGCAAAAGATTGCTGAAGCAAATAAACATCTTCAAAGCAAACTTTCCATAAGGTCACAAACATTTATTACTCCATAGGTACATTTGAAAGCTTGGCACAATAACACAAGTTATAGGTTTTGGCAAATTAACATACGGGCCAGGTTTAGTTATCAACATATATTTCAATACTTTTTTATATATACAAACTGTACCCGCCTAAGGGTGAGATAAACTAATACCATATTACACTGGAGTATTCCAAAAGAGAAACAGACATGCAACACACATGCACAATTTACAATGTTATTTTGTGTAACAAATTATTTGCAAGCTTTTTCATAGTAATATAGGCTGTGATCCTTTGTTGACTAATCATGATGGTATCTGATGAATGCATATCAGCAGAGGAGGGTCACCGAGGACTTCAACTTCATACATGAAAAATGTCTTGCTAAAGTTTTTATTGATTTTAGGAATATTCAGATTCCCTTTTAGCATTTTCTGCTGGCACAATAGTTCTGCTTATGATTCTGAACCTCAAATAGATCTAGTAAGAAGGGGCAGGAAACATACCAAATCTAGTATTACAGCAGGCTTTTCTGTGCATGCAAAGTTCTCGTGAATTTAGTCGCAACTTACTAAAAAACAAAAAACATGACAAAAGAGAACAAACCATTCTTCTTGAAATGATAAATACATAGAAGAACAGAATGATCCTTATTAACATGAATATTTATTGTTTATTATGCTAATTTCTTTTTTTTAAGTATAGATCGGGGAACTGTTGCATCTGTAATGCCACTGAGTGGTAACTGTTGACCAATGGTAAATTTTTAATGGTGACCATTGTACTTTAAGACGTGACATTAATATCAGCAGTGAGTGGCCAGTATCACTGTCTTGTCATTCCTGGAAGGCACTGCCTTTATTTTTATAAATATAGCTCTGTTTTCTATACAAAATGGAAATACATACAGTCCCGTTAGCATTAAAGGATTAGTTACAGGGAAATACTAAAAGAGAGTAGCCTTAGCTGCCATATATCTGCCACTTTCTCATGTGAGTGGAGTTTAGAATAAAGGCACTTTCCAAATTATAGTACAGTACTTGCAAGGAAAAAAGTATGCAAGGACAGCCTCACCCTGTCTCCACCCCCTCTCCACATGCAGTTTTCATCCCTGCAAAGTCTCATGAAGGGAAGTGTCCCTACTGAGAGGAGGAGAATACCCCGGAATTGACTGCCCCCATCGATTCTGTGCCAAGAGACACCAGGCACTATCTGGCCTAGTGTTTACTTCCAAGATAATATGTTGAAGATCAGATAGAAATACAAATGAGAGAAAATATGAAAAGTAAATTCATTTGATGCTTCTTAACAGGTAAGGGAGAAGCTGAATGAAATTGTAAAGTAAAAATTCAGATCACCAAATGTTAGACACCTGTTGGAACCTTTGTACACTATGGAACAGTCCAACCTTTAAGAGATGGTTTGCGGGAGAAGCTGGGAAATGTAATGGTTTCCTCTAGCCTTTGGGGGGGGGGAAAAAAAAAGTGACAGTTTGTCCTTATAGGGATATATTTAGATTCCTTATATTTTTGTTTCTAAAGTTAATATAATTCATATCCTTTACAGTTTAGCACTTGCAATTCACCAGAGTAAAAGCAGTAATTACGAGAGGCTATGTAATAATTTGAATCATATCAGCGGGTTCTAATTGTCTGCATACCTGGTAACACCCTTGACCACGACTATTTGCCAAACAGCCATAGTCAGCTCACCCCTTGGTATTATGTGTTTCCTCAGCTCTACCAGAATACCCATATAGCCTTTACCCACAGTAGTGTAATGCTTGCAAACCAGAAAAAGACACCGGAAAACAGAAGGAGATGGATGCGCAGAGATTATAGTGCGGTCTGAGTTGTCAGTCTTAATGTTCTTCACTTTAAGTGTTTTCTTCCATTTATTTTATATACTGTTTTTTCATTCCTGTTGCCCTCTACCCAAAAACCACCTCTCCTTCCTGTATACTATAAAATTCACATTTGCAAGTGGAGTTTGGCCCTGTTGTGAGTTCAGCTTTGCCAGCACACATCTCTAATGATCTGAAACTTCATTGGCTTCTTTAGTTGCAGTTTTGCCTTCTGTTTCTTTAAAAAGTTGCCTATGAAATGTAATTGCACAAATGAAAAACTGGTGGGGCTTAACCACTTGACCTGTTCTGTTGTTCTTAATGCTTTTGCATTTAAAAAATGTCATCTATATCTCAGAGATATTTGGTACTATACATACATAAAAAGTAAGAGAAAATTAAAAGGGCCTGTTTTGCTTAATATGTGCTAAGTAGGTTTCGCAGTAATTCACTTAGCATTGATCCAACATTGTTCAAACATTCTAACCTCTGTAACATTTTCTACCTTTGTGAAGACGCTGGCTTGGAAACTTTTTTCTCATTTTCAAAATCTTAGATAGTAACTTGAGTGTGTTTCTTTTTTAGGAGGTAATCAACGCCTCAGAGGCCAAATATATTTAGAGGTCTGGGGTGCTTACAGCAGATACATTTCAAGGCCTTTATTAGCTCAGGATACAGTTTATTGTAAACAAATACGCTTTTCCTCTTCTTAATTCTTTTCTCATCTGAGCTGCTATAAATCCATCCTCCTTCATAAATTATTGTACACCGATCTCCTTCATCCCACAACAAACATATCTATCCTACTTTTAAGCACTTTTCTGCCATATCTTAACTCTTGTTCCCAGTATCTGTACCTTAATCTTCTTTGTCCTTTGATGAAGGTTGACACCTTCTCCATTCACTTTGCCCCCTGTATATTTATGTTAAATGTAATTCTTTTAAAAATTAAACTGCATTTACTGTCTGTCATTAGACAATGTGACGGGGTGGGATTCAGAAGATGAGGCAGATATATTTGTGATGGGCATGTAGATAGGCTACCTACCCTCAGAATTCACTGTCATAGCAGACCAGTTTGTAGTAGCTGGAGCAGTCTTTTCTAGGACCATTGTACAAGTATTGACGAATTAATCTCTAATAGAAAAATAATGACATTGTCTTAGCTGATTGGGAGTGCATATAAGTGGAAAAGACAGTGACAATAAAACCAGTGAAACTTGATCTCAGACACCTGGAAGAAGGTGCGTATCAGAAAGAGGAGGAGTGTGAGGCAGAGACGGGCTCCACCTAACGAAGAGAGGGAAGAGCATCTTCGCAAGCAGGCTGGCCAACCTAGTGAGGAGGGCTTTAAACTAGGTTCACTGGGGGAAGGAGACCAAAGCCCTGAGGTAAGTGGGGACATAGGATACCGGGAGGGAGCATGAGCTGGAGAGCGCGAGAGGGGAGGGCTCCTGCCTCATACTAAGAAAGCAGGACAAACAGCAAGTTATCTCAAGTGCCTGTACAGAAATGCAAGAAGCCTGGGAAACAAGCAGGGAGAACTGGAAGTCCTTGCACAGTCAAGGAATTATGATGTGATTGGAATAACAGGGACTTGGTGGGGTAACTCACATAACTGGAGTACTGTCATGGATGGATATAAACTGTTCAGGAAGGACAGGCAGGGCATTAAAGGTGGGGGAGTTGCATTGTATGTAAGAGAGCAGTATGACTGCTCAGAGCTCCGCTATGAAACTGCAGAAAAACCTGAGAGTCTCTGGATTAAGTTTAGAAGTGTGAGCAACAAGGGTGATGTCATGGTGGGAGTCTGCTATATACCACCGGACCAGGGGGATGAGGTGGACGAGGCTTTCTTCCAGCAACTAACGGAAGATACTAGATTGCAGGCCCTGGTTCTCATGGGAGACTTCAATCACCCTTCAATCATCTGCTGGGAGAGCAATACAGCTGTGCACAGACAATCCAGGAAGTTTTTGGAAAGTGTAGGGGACAATTTCCTGGTGCAAGTGCTGGAGGAACCAACTGGGGGCAGAGCCCTTTTTGACCTGCTGCTCACAAACCGGGAAGAATTAGTAGGGGACGCAAAAGTGGATGGGAACCTGGGAGGCAGTGACCATGAGATGGTTGAGTTCAGGATCCTGACACAAAGAAGAAAGGAGAGCAGCAGAATACAGACCCTGGACTTCAGAAAAGCAGACTTTGACAACCTCAGGGAACTGATGGACAGGATCCCCTGGGAGAATAACATGAGGGGCAAAGGAGTCCAGGAGAGCTGGCTGTATTTTAAAGAATCCTTATTGAGGTTACAGGGACAAACCATCCTGATGTGTAGAAAGAATAGTAAATATGGCAGGCGACCAGCTTGGCTTAACAGAGAAATCCTTGCTGATCTTAAACGCAAAAAAGAAGCTTACAAGAAGTGGAAGATTGGACAAATGACCAGGGAAGAATATAAAAATATTGCTCGGGCATGCAGGAGTGAAATCAGGAAGGCCAAATCACACCTGGAGTTGCAGCTAGCAAGAGACATTAAGAGTAATAAGAAGAGTTTCTTCAGGTATGTTGGCAACAAGAAGAAAGTCAAAGAAAGTGTGGGCCCCTTACTGAATGAGGGAGGCAACCTAGTGACAGAGGATGTGGAAAAAGCGAATGTACTCAATGCTGTTTTTTGCCTCTGTCTTCACAAACAAGGTCAGCTCCCAGACTACTGCACTGGGGAGCACAGCATGGGGAGGAGGTGACCAGCCCTCTGTGGAGAAAGAAGTGGTTCGGGACTATTTAGAAAAGCTGGACAAGCACAAGTCCATGGGACCGGATGAGCTGCATCCAAGAGTGCTAAAGGATGGCAGGTGTGATTGCAGAGCCATTGGCCATTATCTTTGAAAACTCATGGCAATCGGGGGAGGTCCCGGACAACTGGAAAAAGGCTAATGTAGTACCCATCTTTAAAAAAAGGAAGAAGGAGGATCCTGGAAACTACAGGCCAGTCAGCCTCACCTCAGTCCCTGGAAAAATCATGGAGCAGGTCCTCAAGGAATCAATTCTGAAGCACTTAGAGGAGAGGAAAATGATCAGGAACAGTCAGCATGGATTCACCAAGGGCAAGTCATGCCTGACTAATCTAATTGCCTTCTATGATGAGATAACTGGCTCTGTGGATGAGGAGAAAGAAGTGGACGTGTTATTCCTTGACTTTAGCAAAGCTTTTGACACGGTCTCCCACAGTATTCTTGCCAGCAAGTTAAAGAAGTATGGGCTGGATGAATGGACTATAAGGTGGATAGAAAGCTGGCTAGATCATCGGGCTCAACGGGTAGTGATCAATGGCTCCATGTCAAGTTGGCAGCCGGTATCAAGTGGAGTGCCCCAAGAGTCGGTCTTGGGGCCGGTTTTGTTCAATATCTTCATTAATGATCTGGAGGATGGCTTGGATTGCACCCTCAGCAAGTTTGCAGATGACACTAAACTGGGAGGAGAGGTAGATATGCTGGAGGGTAGGGATAGGATACAGAGGGACCTAGACAAATTAGAGGATTGGGCCAAAAGAAATCTGATGAGGTTCAACAAGAACAAGTGCAGAGTCCTGCACTTAGGACGGAAGAATCCCATGCACCGCTACATACTAGGGACCGAATGGCTAGGCAGCAGTTCTGCAGAAAAGGACCCAGGGGTTACGGAGGACGAGAAGCTGGATATGAGTCAACAGTGTGCCGTTGTTGCCAAGAAGGCCAATGGCATTTTGGGCTGTATAAGTAGGGGCATTGCCAGCAGATCGAGGGACATGATCGTTCCCCTCTATTCGACATTGGTGAGGCCACATCTGGAGTACTGTGTCCAGTTTTGGGCCCCACACTACAAGAAGGAGGTGGAAAAATTGGAAAGCATCCAGCAGAGGGCAACAAAAATTATTAGGGGACTGGAACACATGACTTATGAGGAGAGGCTGAGGGAACTGGGATTGTTTAGTCTGCGGAAGAGAAGAATGAGGGGGGATTTGATAGCTGCTTTCAACTACCTGAAAGGGGGTTCCAAAGAGGATGGCTCAAGACTGTTCTCAGTGGTAGCAGATGACAGAACGAGTAGTAATGGTCTCAAGTTGCAGTGGGGGAGGTTTAGGTTGGATATTAGGAAAAACTTTTTCACTAGGAGGGTGGTGAAACACTGGAATGCATTACCTAGGGAGGTGGTGGAATCTCCTTCCTTAGATATTTTTAAGGTCAGGCTTGAGAAAGCCCTGGCTGGGATGATTTAGTTGGGGATTGGTCCTGCTTTGAGCAGCGGGTTGGACTAGATGACCTCCTGAGGTCCCTTCCAACCCTAATATTCTATTATTCTATGAAATGGTCACAATAGATACAAATTAAAAAGGTGGTTTTGTCCACCAGTTGGGGACACAGAAACACGCGCAGACAGCAGATCTCTTGGACTAAAGGAGTCTGAATCACGTCAATAATGTGAAAAGACACCATTTCCACCATGCCTTCAAAATGCTTCCTTCGTCTTGCCAGTATCATTTCTGTCTGCTTGAAGTTGGATGACAGCAAGCTGGCTGAACTGCAAGTCCTTATGCCAGCCAAGCACTGGCACAGCAAATAGACCACACCACACCTTAGTTCAGTGATAAAGTAGTGCTGCCTACATCACCTCACCTTACATATATATTGAATGACGTATGAGTGAAAAGGTCCCTGCACAACCTCACATAAGAAAGCCTTTAGGCAATTGCTCAATTGTCTCATTGCCACCTTGTGGGAACTCTTTAAAAGGAAAGAACAAATCACTGAAGAGATGTCCTGTCGATTCCAGTCAGGGTCTACAAGGAAGTCAGCAAAGCTGTGTGGTCAGTGGTATCAGAAGCTGGTGATGGATCTAAGCAAATAAGCAAGGACACAGAGTTTTGTCCATCAGTAGGAGAAGATCAGCTAATGAAACTAGTGCAGTTTTTGTGCAGCTCAGAGCCAGATCAGCAAAGACTTTTAAAACATTATTAGGACCCCAGTGACACCAAATTTGCTTTGCTACAACCTTCTTAATAACCTCACCCAAAAAGGATAGGTTAGAGTCAAGAAATGAAATATACTTTTGGCATTGGTGTGGCAAATTTCAAAAAAGGAATTATACAGGAAATTTGGAATTTATGCACAATTATATTTAGGATGTAAGCCGTGTAAAGATGGACTTTTAAAAGTATCCATTTCATGGGGGCTTGTTGTTTGTTTCTTTTATTTTATTTTGCAGCAAGTATTCTATATCGCTGAAATACTGGGAAAGAAATCTAAAAAATCTGTAGTAGATTTTTTCCCCTTCATTTAATTTTTTTACATAAATCCCCCAAAAAAGGATTTTGAAATGCAGATGTACTTGCCCATATAATTTATGCTGACAATCATCTCTGCCATAACTTTGTGTTACTAACTAGATCAGACAGATTTGGGGACAAGCTTACTTCCAATCAATATGTTAGTATGTCTTAAAAAATATTTTGACGGCCAATGCTCTCTAAAGTATATACTTGAAAAACAGTTTTCTTTTTCCTCAGGCTAATAAGATTAGATAATAGTAATCTATTTGACCAGCTGCAGAGGGCCACCTTTTTACCTTTTTCATTTTTTCTTTTTCTTTTTAAGTAAATGAGTTTCATCTCAACCTGATTTAAAAAAAATTAAACTTCAGAATGCTCTGTTTCCACCCATTTATTTAAATAGGAGCAATTGCATTATCAAGTGTGGTTACAAATGTAATAGGGCTGGGTCTCATTAAAGACTTTGAGGAAAAGAGTTTCTGAGTTAAACTCCTGTATATCCTACGCTGCCAAGAACTATTGCAGGTTTGGCTTAAAGATATAATTTTTAAAAGGTATTACTTTGCTGCCTTTCACATCCCAGAGCATATATTGAAGGTGCAGGCTCAGTTGATTCAAGCTAGCTCTTGTTCAGTTCAAAAAGCAGCCGCTTGCCTTGCAACTTAATGTAGTTGATTAAGGTTACTTTGAAAGGTGTAAAAACATTATTAAGCTCATACTTTCATCTTTTTGTGTGTGCAGTGGAACCTAGTGTTATTTTATCCAACAAATACTGCTCCTATGGCTACAGGGACAATGAAAGTGGTAATTGATAGTTTAATAATCTGCCCCACAGAGTACCACATTTTAATTTTATACTTACAAAGAAGCAAATTAGCCCATTGATTAGAAATTCCTGAACCTTTAATATTGACTAGAAAAGGAGCAAAACATCATAAGATGCTTCCTGAAAATTTCTGAAACATCAGGGCTTCATGAATCTACAGCAGAGAATACTTTTTTAAAAGAAGGTTGTAAAGAACATTGCGGCCAGTGCAACATGCTGATTGCCATGTGTAAGCTGCTAAGTACCACAAACTTCCATTATAATCAGTTGAAGTTGAGGATCTTCAATATATTGCAAGATCAGGTTCCACTGTCTAAAGAATGAATTGTTTAGCAAGTGGTATATAAATATGCTTTATCATAAGGCAGGAGCACCTCAGAACCATTGATAGGAGCCTGATATATGCTCTTTTTGAATTATATTAGGAGAAATCCAACGTGTGCTGAAACATCTCATGATAGTGTTAGTTATTAATGAACATTCTCAATAGTAATGTTCCACTGATATATATCCAATGATGCTATATTCCAGGTATGCTTATGGCATAGGTTGACATATACCAAAAGCTTACAATTAACTTCGGGGCTTCACAGAAAATCTGCTATGAAAATGACAGACTCCTTGCAGCTTCCTTTACTTATATGATTTTAATGAAAAAAAAAAAATTATCTAGTGGATCAGTCACACATTACCTTTATGCACATTCAGCATAAAAAATAGTTTATTAGACATTTAGCATGATTGGGACACTTTTATTTTGTTTAATAGTCCTGAAATCAAACTGAAAGGCTGATTTTAAAAAATACCTTTGCATGTGTGCTCTGAGGTTGATAACGAACTCTGCAATTCAAGCTTTAATAACTAGAGGGAAGCTAAGAAACTTCAAAAGGTTATGTGATAAATGTTTTTGACAATGCGTCAGCTGAACATTCGACAGAATCTTGGTAAATCCTCTCATTCTAAGTGGTTTAAATTGGAAGTTTTGAACTTTTTCTTCATAAGTGTATGCTAAGGATGTCATGGTATCTTTGGGTTTAAAAGATCTATTTTATCTAGAATATATGAAAAACCATGTGTTTTCCTCCTACATCCCTCAAAGTGAAAGCAGAAAAGAAATTAAGTAGTTGACTTTCCTTTCAGTGACCTCTGACCTCCAAACTCTCCCAGAGTACTCTTGACCATGATCCTAATGCAGCTTGGGAAAGACTTGCTTTAAAGCATACAAACAAGATATTCCTGTAGAAATACTGCAGTAACTGGAGTGTGATCGCTGACAAGCATTCCGAATATCTTAATCATGACAACTCTAATGCGTTCTGGTAATAGACAAAACAGTGTTTTCACATGATAATACCACTGTTTGTTGCTTTTTGTAGGTCAGTGAGAAGGACATGTAAAAGGCAGTTTATTATTGCTCTTTGAATCTCCCTGTCATTCCCCACCACCACCACCTCAAAAAATCTTGTTTTATGTTACTGTTTTGAGTTCATACCTTTCCTGGACGTATTTTACCTTATTTCACCCTGGACGTTCCAAGCTGATTCCCTTGAGCATGAAAAGCTCTAAGGCCCCAGTTTAGCAAGGTACTTAAAGCACATGCCTAACTTTAAGTGTACCAGTGGTCCTGTTGACTTCACTGGGACTGCTTGCATGTTTAGAATTAGGTTCATGCTTAAATACCTTGCTGAAACAGGGCCTAAAAAGTTGGGCGAGCAAAACCAAAAAGTTTCCAGAAAATGCTGAAAATACACAAACCAGGATCTGAGAGAAAGAGTGCGATGGTACATGAGTTTGCATCATTAGAACCAACAATGTTGAAAATCTTGATCAAGAGTATTCAGAGTACTCTGGAAGACACCGCTTTGGATTCCCAGATGAAATTTGAAGGATGGACTGAGCTGCGCAAGAGCCAAAGTATATAGTGTATTGTTGATACATCCCTTCTCCTCCTTTCCATGACTTGTATATAAGTCTTGAAACATAAAAACAGGGTGGTCTTAGATATTCAAGAAAACTTAGAGTAAACAATCTCTCTCTTTCATGGGTGGTTTGGTGTTCACCGTTCACTGCTACTACAGAGAACAAGCATGATCTTGGACGCCGTTGCTCTTATTATTTTCCCTCCCTGCACACTAGTGGTATGATCAAGTGGAGGGGGAGGAATCTTGCATTACACAACAGCAATTCCTATGGGCAAATGTAAGAAGCAGTATTGACAAGCTCAGAAAAGAGCCCTTGCCTAATTTTAAAAAGCATTCAAGAGTCACAGCTAAGGCCAGATTTCCAAGCACTCTCCGCTTCCACGTTGGCACATCAGCAAAGGGGCCAGATTTTCAGATTTGCTCAGAATCTAGCCATTGTTCTCAGTGGGAGCCGCTGAATCCAGAGCTCTTTTGAAAATCTGTCTAATTCTTGACCAAAGAAATTTGTTTTTCATGGTGGTAGCAGAGACTGAGAAAATATGTTGGGGGTCTTTTATAGGCATATAAGACTATGGAGAGCATATTTTTGAAAAAAATAGATTAACTGGTTAACACTTGTGTTTTCATTCCATGGTGTGATTGATGTCTGATCAGTGAGAAGCCGTATTAGTTAGTAGTTTGCACAAGAGATTAGATATCAGGATTCCAGGAGTCTATTCACGGCTCTGCCGCTGTCTTGCAGGACCCGGGAAAGTCAGTTACTCCCGATGCCTCAATTCCCTATCTGTAAAGGGTATGTAATCCTTGTCTATCTTACATTGGTGATGAGGCTTAATTGCTCATAAAAGGCTGAGAGAACCATGGAAGAAAGATGTTATGTAAATGTAAAATATTGTTTCAGATGTTTTAATAATTATCCCTGGTGTACAATAAATCATCAGAGCTATCTGGATAGACATAATAGTAATTCAAATTTTATTTATAGACTATGGCTTAGATTCTTAAAGGTATTTAGGTGTTGCTGTGGTCGTGTTGCAACAGCTAAGTGATGTAGGTGCCTAAATCTCATTTTCAAAAGGGGTTTAGATTTCTAACTCAATTAGGTATTGCAACACTGAGCGCCACAAAGCCTAAATATTTCTAAAAATCTGGGTCTGTAAGAGTAACTTAAGTGATTAAACCTACAAACTATTTTCAGAGCAGAATAATATGAATTTTTTTTCTTTTTCAGTTGCAATAATATTAACCACTGGATATAGGGTGAGGGGGAAGCTTTGTTTGTGAAAACAAAGCTATTATTTTTACACAGACCACAGAAATGTTGCCTTTCATTTTGAATCAGTAGCCTAATGAGTAGTGTAGCAATAGTTCAACATCAAAGCAGAATTTCTTAGATATATGGTGTGTTGCAACAACAGCTAAAAAGTTCCCACCAGAAAGGAATTTTGCCATATGTGAACAGCATACATATGTATTAGGTTAAAACCATAAGATTTCCTTTCCTTTACACCAAAAACAAGACAGAAATTGAGCACAGAGGTTTTGAAACGATCATGCACTGGAATGCAGAACAATAGGGGGAAAAACCAAGGTCCAAATTCTTTGGTGGTGTAAATGGGAAAAACTCTATTGAAATCAATGGAGCTGCATCAATTTTGCACCAGCAGAAAATCTGACCCAAATCTCAATCTTTGTCCCTTTAAAAAAAAAATGCTATACTTTTGTGACCCAAGAAGCACAGCAGTGGTCCCTGTAATGACATTTTCCCAAGTTTTTTTTTAATAATAATAAGCCCAGCCACCTTTAATGCAGCAGTTCTCAAACTGTGGATCGGGACCCCAAAGTGGGTCACAACCCCATTTTAATAGGGTTGCCAGGGCTGGCATTAGACTTTCCTGGGCACGGGACTGAAACCAAAGCCTGAGCCTCACTGCTTGGGGCCAAAGCTGAAGCCCATAGGCTTCAGCCCTGGGCAGCGGGGCTCAGGCTACAGGCCCCCTGCTCGGGGCCTAGGCCCTTGGGCTTGGGCTTTGCCTGCCTCCCCCCCCACACACACACACACCCAGGGCAGCGGGGCTCTGGCTTCAGCTTTGGCCTCCCCACCTGAGGCATCAGGGCTCAGGCAGGCTCAGGCTTCACTCTCCCCTCCTGGGGTCATGTAGTAATTTTTGTTGTCAGAAGGGGGTCGCAGTGCAATGAAGTCTGATAACTCCTGCTGTAATGTAATATCACCCACAGAATCACATAATTTTATTTAATCAGGGAATATTTTAACAAAGACTAAAATTACTTAAAAGGAGAGATGGGGCAGAAGTTTAGTTGGAGAGTACCTGAGATTACTTGTGATGATAAACTCGACCTATTTTTCAACTAGGAGTTGCGGTTGGCCTCTATAAATAAATAGAGAAACCACCCAACTTAGAAGATGAATTCTTGCCTGTGTGATCTTTAGACTGTCCCTGACCTACCACTCTACATACAGATGACAGGGCTCAGGGTTGGGTCATTGCTATTTTGTCACAGTTTTAGATAGTTTACAAGTACATTTGTAGTTCTGGAACAAAATGCTGTGTAGTTTGTGTTCATGTTTGTATAGATTTTCCACAAGCTTCCAGAGTTAGGCTTTTCTTCACACGTTAGTGGAGAGAAAAGCCATAAATGATTTTAATCTGAATTAAAGATATTCAAAAGGAGGCCTGTACTCCAGTATTGTTGTTGGCACAGATTTTGAGGGTGTAAAGTAGAAGCACTCTTCTGTGGGCATTGTTAGTGAGATAATTAAGACAACAGTAGGTAATTACAGTAGTCTTTATTACTGCATCTTTCATTAACTAATTATATTAATTGGGTAATGTACGTGAAGCCCTTTGAAGATGAAAAGGACTAACTATGATTACCCCTATTATTAGTATTACTCTACACTGATCATAAGAACTGAGGTCTGTTCTCTTCTTGATGTGCATGCATAGCTGCTATTACAGCCAATAAGAGTTATGCATGTATATCAAAAAGAGAATATGCCCCTACCAGGCTTAATCTGATCTTGATGAACAATGACTTTTGAGTTTAACACCCTGCTCTTCAAGATTAGAATACCAGCAGGTCTTGCATGGAGAACATTTTAAAAGTCTTCCCTTCCCTGCAAGCCTCTCTCCTTATTTATTCAACTAATTATATTGAAGAAGAGGAACAGCACATACCATGTTCACTGTGACCAATTCTGTACCACTGAAATCATTGAGTTTTGCCATTGACTTTAGTTGGAGCAAGAAGAAGGCCTGTGTGCTCAGTAACGTACATAAAGGAGGAAATAATTTTCGTTGAAGGTTTCTGAAGAAAACACAATAGTTTTGCAGCAGTTAAATCCCCAATAGTTTGCATTATGCAAAAATAGGTCAAAACAGTTTTGGTTTCTGCCTGTTCAGTTCTTCCAAGACTGTGTTTTTATGCACAGTTTTTTCTCTTTAACTATTTCCTATAGTTAAAGTACGAGCAGAACATTTTTTCATGTATTAAAAATGAAGAAAAAAAAAACAAAAACCTCCTTGTATCATCATTGTATGCTTGTTCATTTGATCCTTCCAGGTCTTTTTTTTTTATTTTTCCAACTAAACCTTGTAACTAATGCCTCACTGTGTGTTTCTGTCTGAAAAGTGACTTTGTAGAACTGGCATCCATATTTATGTCTGTGACTCCAAGTCAAAACTATATGGTTTACAAGTTAAAAAAACCAGCAAATTCTGTCACCATTGCAACCTCTGATTTAAGTCATTGGATTTTTCTGGTCTCAAATGTCACCCATCAGTAGGCCAAGTGCTGCTCTTACTTTCACATTGGTAATCCTATTGTCTCCAAACTCGGTTCTCAGTTACCAAGAGTGGATTTGGTCTTCCAAATGAAAATTTAGTTAAAAGTTTTGTTGGTGACATGCAAGCCACAGTGTAATCCAGCTCAGAGCTGTGCTGGCTCTGCCATGTTCGTGGGGGGTTAAAAATAAAAAAGCCTTTCCAAGCCATAATATTCTGTTCACATTCCATCTATCTGCTTATATCCCCATCGTATCTGAGTGTCTCACAGGTATTAGTGAAAGCAGTGTTAATATCCCCATTTTACAGCTGGAGGAGAACTGAGCTACGGAGACACTGAGCGACTTGCCAGAGCCAGGAATTAAACCCTGATCTTCTGAGGCCTAGATCAGCACCTTAACCACAAAACAGTCCCTCCTCTCTTCCATCAGGCCCATGACTATCAATTTAGCGTGTTCTTTGCATCTTATGAACAGTTAATTAACAATCAAAAACATTTGCAATATATAGTTTTTTTTCCCCATTTTTATCAATAAATCTAATATATGTGCCTTTTTCCGCAGCTGTAGTTCACCCACATTGTTGCAGTAGAGCTTATTATCTCATTTACATTTTTAAGTGCTTTTCAAAGTGTAGGATATCTGGGTTGGAAAGCAAAACATTTCATTTCTTTGTTCTCAGGCCAACAGAAAGCACTTCCAAGGTCAGGTATGGTGTAGACTTTCAACAGCAAACATGTTTACATTGCATTTGAAAGCCAGTATAACTGAAAAAATACTGTCTTTACAGCAGTGATGTAAGCCAACTCAGAAAAGCTGAGAAGGGGATGAATTTTGTACCTTGAACAGTTTAACTGATTAACAAACTGTTAACGCATGTCAACAGAGTCCACATGGACAGTTAGTCCATGGCAGGCTAGTGTGGGGTAGAGTCACACCCGAGTTTGCAGCAAACTTTGTGTGTCCAGACAAATCCTAATTTGTTATGCTTTTGTTTTCCATTTGGAAAAAATGGAAAGTGCCTTTGTGATTCAAAACTTAAGACTGGATTTTTTTCATTAAACGTAGGCATCGGTATTCCATGGGTAGAATTTTGCATTTTGAAGATGTAACATAAAAGTTTATACTTCCATAAAACAAATCCCTCGTTGTGTTGCTGAGTAACTGGGGTGAGTGCACTACAGCTATATTTTTGGCTGAATAATGACTTTTGAACCCTAATCCTGTGTTTAATTTTCCAAAAGAGCGGTTATACAGTGCTCCCAGGATAAGCTGTCAACTGTTTAATACATTTTAAGTGCATCCTGCATGAGGCGAGGTAGATTGAAGAGCTTTGTGAGCCCTGGATTCATAGCTACTCTGAGTCGCACACTCAGTAAAACTTTGGATAGTCCTCCTCCCCCCCCCTTTTTTTTTTAACTTCCTTGTGACTCAGTCAGGCTGGCTTCAAAATTCAATACAAACTTGGCAGCACTGAATAGCAGACATTGCATCCAAGCTGTTCTCATTAAATATGAGGTTTTAGACATTCAAAGGAATTTTGAGTGTAATTACTAAATATCAGAGGAGGAGGGACATTACTCTCATTTGGGAGCAGCATATATCTGAGTATATACTTTAACAAAAGTCGCCTTGCCAGTTATCAAACCAAACATTTTATAGTTCACAACGATGAGGTAATCAGAAGGTGATACGGCTTCAAGTCTCTAGCATCGATAGTCTGCATTTTGAAGTGTTCGTGTCTCAAAAATCTTATTAACTATAGTCCAAGAGTAACATTGTTGGAGACATCTCCCTTTGGCATAGGAAAGTAAGAGTAGATATAAAAGCCTCCTTGTCTATGCTGTTGGAAGTGTCCTTTTCATTGACCCTTTATGCAGCTTTACACTCCGGTTTTTTTGGGGATATCCATCAAGGTTCTTATTCTGTAGGAATGAGAATCTTGCACAGGGAAGTTATTTATCTGTCATTCTTATTCTCTGGAGATATTGGTATGCAAGGATCTCGCTCCTCCAACCCCACACTTTTTTAATTTTTTTGGATGGGCTTTGAAATAATGCTGATTATCTTGATCTGGTGTTTCCTTCTGGATGCTTCACTTCCCATGCAATGTGGGGAACTAACGGAATCATTCAGAGAGCAGCCTTGCTCCACAACAATGGCTGCTGTGAAGTGACCAGTATTGGAGTTGGCTCGCACTCTACCCCACTCAAAAACCTTAAGTGCTAGATGAATTCACCGGACTCTCACAGAGGAGCTAAATGTCTCTCCAACACCCAAGCATGTTAAGGGCTGACAGTTACAATAGATAATGGGAATGGTCAGTAAACTCACACAATACATTCTATGTTGGATAATTGTTTAATGGTAATTTTATCTAGAGTAGAATAGAATTTACAACATTTTAAGAAGCAAATGTATGCTAGTTAAACCCACATATCCTCAGATTGTCATGCACTTTTCACTGTATGCCCTCTGCACAATATATTGGTGTGCATTTAAAAAAAAAATAACGAAGTCTAAAGGGGGAAATTGATGGATGAGATGGCACTTTACAAGATCTCTTCTATGGTGCCAACGTTTTGCTGTGTTTGCTATAAGTACGGTCTTGGTGGATGTATTTATTTGCTCCAGACTTTCCTAGTGGAATCCAATGGAAAGATGTATTTTTCTCAAAGACTAAAATAAAATAAAGCAATACACACACGCACGCACATGCTGTTTTACACCACAGAAACCAAACGAATGAAACTTTCCATTTAGAGAAAGGTTGGCAGCTCTGAGTGAAGGAAATACATGTGGTGAGTGGGTGGCATCAGCACGGCTGAGGATCCCTTCCAGTGTACAAACAATTCCCTAATTCTCTTTTTCACCATGACATGCTAGATGGATGATATTAGTTGCTCAATTGAAAATGTTGGTAGAATCCTGTACGTAGGATATCAGACAGCTAATACAGATATGGCTATTGGACATTCCAGATTTTAGTGAAAAGGGAAACAAATTTCTCTATATGCTCAATCCCATTGAAATCAATAACAATACTCATTAAGTTCATTGCCTGTTCATGGCCTGTCTCGGTTGATTTTCTAGTACATGAAAATACCCCCTTCTTTTTGCAGTAAATTCGTGTAATAGTATGACATAATTTTTTGTTTTTTTAAATCGTAAGTTATAGCTCTATTTTTAAATTGCCATATCAGAAATACAAAAACAAACCACACCTTACATGAATAATTTTTTTCAGGATATTAATATATATATATTGTACTCCAAGACCTGTTTAGCACAGAAGACTGGCTACAAAGACTGGTTTTCAACATTATCTAGCAAAAATGATAGTGTAAAAGGCACTGGGCAGGCTTAAAGTTCATTCCTGGGTCTGGTTAAACTTTTTGGCATCAGAATATGTAATGGTCTTATAGCTTTAATACTTTAAAGTTAACGCCTGGCATCACTTCAAAACAATGCAAGATCTATCATAAGTAGTCCTCTTATCTTATCTGAATAGCAATTTTATCCTGTAAATGATTTGAAACTGCAGTATTTCAGTGCTGTGGAAAAGAGAGAGAGTTTTTTTCTGTTAAATCTTTGGTACTGCAAGTACCTTTAATTATTCCGATTTATTTATCGGTATTCCATGTTGAGTAGCATGTGATACCATACCACATGCTCTGCAGAATGCATTAAGGGAACACAAGTTTGCTGATCTCTCTTTTACTACAGACTTTAGAGTAGCATGTCCATGCTGTTTAGATTTTTAAAAGTCATTATAATTATATTTATTATGTGTCGTCAGATCTAAATTTCCATTTTCAGAGACAGTCCTGACCCTGCTCTATACTTTTCAGTTGATACACTAGCTGTGTACCCATTTCCTAGTCTTCTACAGATAACCCTAAATGCTTCTCTCCCACTCCCATCACCACCTCTGTGAAGGTGTCTCTCTAGCATAAGCATTGTGCACTTTGCTTCAAGTCCACTCTTGAGGTACCAATGCCCAGGTTCAAACAGGTGCCTATAATTAAGCTTTAGTAAGTAAATATTCAGTGTGCATTGAAACATTTAATGATAACGTTAACAAACCTTTTTGTTAATTGTTTAGTTGTTGGAATTATCATATTTTGATTATAACCTCCTTAGAACATGAACTGTCTTTTTGTGTGTTCTATATCATCTAGCACTTTGGAGCCTTGGTCTAAGAGTTGGGTCCTGAGGTCCAGCAATACAAATAAATCATAAATTTTTAAATAATGAATGTGTCTCATCTGATTTTATTAAAAATTGTGATAATTTAAGAGCGAGACAAAGATCAGCTAAATTAGCATTGTTATTAGCAATAATTATTTATTGGATTTGTATTTCTCATTTGTCTATATATGCGCTATGTGCTTTACTAGCAGGTAAAGCCTTGTCTCAAGGAGCTTACAGTTCAGATAACGTTGAATCCATTTGCACTGCAGATGCAAGACATGGTTCCTGAGACAGCAGATTTTTTTTTTTTTTTTACTTAAGTCAAAGTGCTGGTGCACCATGAAATCATTACAAACAAAACACAGGTTGTACGAATAAAAGAATAAGGGGAACTTGATGAACATTAGCAATACTTGTAAATAGATGAGAGAGCTCAGTTCTGCTATCCTTACTCCTACATCGGTAGTCCTGTTGTAATCAGTGGAACTACCTGAGGCGCTAAGTGAGAGTCAGGGTGGCCGAATAAGTTTGTCAGTGGCTCTCTTGATAGTGTTGAAAACTAAGATTGAAGAGTATACAATACCCATGACTTTTGCTACCAACTGAACACAATTATATGGTGTTTTTTCCTTCCATCTTCTAATTTTTAATGTGTGTGTTGTATTGATTGATATTGTTTCAGGCTTTACAAGATGAAATGGAAAATTATTGCAGTCAGGTACGATCTACAGAAAAGAAGCTGCAGCACAAGGAGTTGGAGACACAGGAACAGGTAAACAGTACTGTCCTACTAGATTTCTTTCCTTGGGCAAACAGACTCTACATTTGACATTAATATCTTGCTGCAAGAGAAAAGCATATCTTCTCCTACCATATTTTCCTCTAACTTTCTTTTTTGTTTTTGTTAATAAAAGAGAATTAAACTGTCTGAACCCCAGGAGCAAATATTTATCCAATGCTCTTTGTTTCAAGATGTTATTTCAACTACTTTAGCTGTTAAATTATGCTTTTTAGGCAATAATATTGTTTTGAATGGAGGTTTCTGGTATTACTATAACCTGTTATTTCATGACTTCTGTTAAGAGAGTTATAATTTGACAATACTTGGGATAAATATAATGTTTATTGCAGATCTTATGCATTCACTGGGTTAGAGTATTGTACGTAAATGATTCCATATGATTATCATTGCTAAGGTTATTCTGGACATGGTCAGTGAAATCAGAGATTCCTAATGTTAATTTTTCCTCAGTCTGCTCCATAGCAAAGCTCACTATTTGTAATGTACAGATTGGGAAAATTAATCTAATACTGTTATCAGAATTGTTACATAAAATTATCACTGAAATGTAAAGTGATGTGCCTGCATTAGAACCATGTTGTAAATTGAAATATGAAGGAAAATACAGAAGTAGTAGAGATTGCACAAATCCACATATCCCAGTCTTTGATCATGTGCTCACACAAAGAATACTGACCTGATGTAAGGAGAGATGAGTTTGTAGAATCTCCCTTTGTCTCTATTGCTTTTTCTGTACTGACTTGTAAACACTTGTGCAGTGTTTCAGATCCTGATTTAGTACCAAAGTGCCTATGGCTCATTCTTTCTGTTCCCATATCTGTACTTGCTAGCATAGTCACATTTCGGGATAATCATCATCAGAATATCTCAAAAAATTCATAATGATTAGCAAGTATTATTGTCCTATTTACAAATGGGGGACTGGTCCATTGAGACACAGACCTATGGTGACTTGACCACTGTGGTATAGTGAGAGTGGCAGAGTCTGGAACAGAACCCAGCTCTTTTGAGTCCTAGGTCCCTCTCCGACTATTAAATATTGTTTTCAAGCATCTCTTCTAGATGTGTCAAACTGTTTGCCTAGTCTTCTACCCTAAGCTGTTTTTTTCTTCCAGTATGTTTGTCACTCATTTTTAACGTATTAATATCTTTATAGTTGCAGTTTCTGTTGGTGCCTTTGTTAGTTCATTCCACACATGTCCTCCTGAATAAAAAGTTTTTTAGGAACTTCCTTAATACCTGTTCCTTTCTTAGTTTCAGTTTATACCTTTCTAGCAGTTTTTATGGCATTCACCTTCAGTATTTATCTTCTACTTTACACCTCAGTAATGTCCACTCTTAACTTCCATTCCTTTTCTAATTCTTTTATATCTTCCTTGTAAAAGAGTTCCCCAAAATTGTACTTGTTCTTCTAAGCATTGGGTAATGTTATGTCTGAAATGGGATCCTAAGTCCCATTTTCAGACCTGAGGTAGAAGCCAAATTCCCATTGACTTTTGCACCGTCAAGTCCAGAGCTGCTTCTGCAACTTGTTAATATATTAGCATTGGAAGATGCTGATTCTTAGCCCCAGTAAGTTAATCAACAATTGAGACTTTGTTGAATGAGTTCAATCTTACAAGGTTGCTCATCTTACAATGTTTTTTTGAGTCTTTCCTTTTAATTTTTTAATTTAGTCTTTCTCCCAAGAAACTCAATGGTAACATGGATATCTTGATATGTTTTTCATTGTCATTCCTTGGCCAGACTACCCATAAACATGTTCAGAGAAGGGGCAATAATGGTATACAGCCTAGGATCAGCCAGTTAGGCAGTTGAGATATTCAAGGCCCTTACTTGGAACTTTCTTCCTACGCTTACCAAATATTCTTGTCTCGATGCCGCATTGCATAAAGGGTTGAAATTTGCCTTGGCACCATTACAAAGGGCAGTTTTCTGGGCTATTACATGTCTCCTTTAAAAAAAATAATAGGAGGAAGTGGGTGGGGGTTAAACGGCTTCTGTTTTTCATTAAAAGGGAAAATTCTGTGTTTTGATTCTATAACAACAACAAATAAGTGAATGAGACATGAAACAAATACTTTGTTGTGCTTTTAATTAAAAATGAAAAGCTGGTTCTTGTTATGGCTTGTTGGGTGGCATTTTAGTGCTCCGTGTTTGTCTTATTTCAGTAGGGACATCTTTATAACTCTGCAGTCTCCAGAAGTGAGTGACGAATTCACTAAGCTTACCCTTTGTTCCTTACAAAGAATGAACCTGTTCCTTATTAGATTGGTCAAGACAGATACAATATTTACACACACATTCCACACAAAAAAGCTGTAAAAAGATGATTAAGGTTGCAAAGTACTAAGGCAACTAGAACTGAATGCAATATCCCAGTAGAGGGTAAGCTATTGATTTGTTTAAAGTGCTATATAATATTTTCCATATTGTTTTCTGTCCTAGTCTTTGTGCACCATAACATTTTGTTTGTGCATTTGACCACCACTGCATACTGAACAGAGGTTGTCATGCACTGTCTTTGTCTTTTTCCTAAGTGGTTACATTTAATTTAGAACTCAACAATGTGGCTGAATGTTTCAGTTTATTCTTTCCAGTGTACATTACCTTGCATTTCTCAACACTGAGTCTCTCACCTGCTGACATGTTGCCCATTTCTCTACTTTTATTAAATTCCTTGAAAGTTTTCAGTCTTCTTTAAATCTTGACTAACCGAAATTTTGCATCATCTATAAATTTTGTCATTCACCCCATTTTCCAGTTCACAGAGAAATACATTAAGAAACACTAGTTCTCGTGTGCAACCTTGGGGCACCTCATGCCTAACCTTTTGTGTGGTTGAAATATTGAACATTTATTCCAAATATAAGTTTCCCAACCACTTGAGACATTTTAAAATTTTATTCCTGGTGGGCAACTAATGAGAGGTCAGTAGAATTTGACTCAGAACATTGGAGATACTAGGTTTCCTCATAGGAGTGCCTGCACCGTTAAAACAGCCCTAGAGAAGTTCCTGGGAAATCCAGGAAGCATTCCAATGTAGGAAATAACTAGAACCACTTCCTAAAACAGGGCTCTAAGGTTTCTTGCTTCCCAGTAATATGTGGACTTCTGATTTTAGATTAGTTTCCCATATTGTCTGTTCTGTGTTGCAGCATTTAATTGTCTTTGATAAATGCATAGTTTCAACATTGTCCTATACATTCAAGCTCTCTAATGGGAAGATCTGCATCCTTCACTTTACTGGAGAAGTATTCTGTTTCTTGTATCGCACTGCTTCTATAAAGGTGGCAGCTGAATCATTATTGCAGCCATTCCTATATCGTTTGTATGACCTCAGTTCAGCAAGGGATGTAAGCACATGCTCAAATCCCATTGACTTCAATGAGAATGAAGCATATACTTCAAGTTAAGCACATGCTTAAATGCTTTGCTAAATATGGGTGGACGTAAGCATGTGCTTAAGTGTTTTTGCTGAATTGGGGCCTATGTAAATATCTATGGTAGATATCCCAGTCACATTCTGGCTTGAATATCTGCAGTTCTTCAAAAAAAAGTTAAAAAGGCAACCGCCACACTGCAAAATATACAAAAAGCTTATAGTAGACTGACCTCTGAGAAGTTCTCCCATGGGAACCCTACCTCAGAAACCATTTCAGAGTGTTGCTCCCGTTTACTTTTTCATTTTGAAAGGACTCCCAAAGATTTTGGAGTGGGAAGGACATTGGGTGAAGTTTGTACCCCAGGAAGGAGGAAGAAAAACTTAAAAAGATCACCTTATGCTCACAATTACGTGAGCACTGTAGTACAGCGGTTACTGTACAACACTGAAGATGTTTAAACCATAGCAATCATCCTCAAGGGTAAAAGCATGTTGCAAAAAGAGCCTTAAAGGAGAGAGATGCTGTTCAGACAGAAAATCAATTATGTACAATTCATGAATATTATTAAGGGGAGTCAGGGTGAGTGCCAGTACAGATTTCCAAGCCTTTAATTTCCATTTTCTCAAATTGATTAAAATAAAGACAGAGGGAAATGAGATGAGTTAGGGTTGTGTTGGAGGTATTTGGAGTGAAATCTGTTTAACAAAACAAAGCTGCTTCATTTTATTCCAAATTACAAAATGAAAACAGAAGTGATCATTGAGAGCTGTGATTCAACAGCATTTATTGAATTTTTCATGTTTAATGTTTATTATTCTGACTTGGTTAATTTTATGACTGCTGGATATTTACCACATTCAGTTGCCATGCCAACTTAATATATTTGTTCACAGACAGTGCTATTATGCACCATTCTGAAACGTTGGTTCTTCAAGTGGTTGCAGACGTGTATTCCACTCAGATGTGCACGTGCCCAGTGCACCAAAGCTTAGCAGTACCTGTGGGGGGTGGGTCAGCGCTCACACACTTTGGCCCCATAGCCCCTCCCCTAGCTGTTTAAGGGCAGCACCCCTGACCCACCTTGGTTCCTTCTCACTGCCCAGGACTAGATTGTAGCGTTCTGTGTGGTATTTTACCTTACGCGTCTCTGTTTCAGTCTTTCTGGAATTTTATTGTGTATAGTTAATAGTTAGATAGTTTAGTAGTATCCTTAGTTTTAGTTAGTAGAAGTCAGCTATGATCGATAGTTATCCTGGTATGATGCCATCACCACAGTTTAAACATTTTCCATTGCATGGATTGCTGTCCTCAGTAGTGATTCCCAGATGTGGTGTTTGTTGTGCCTGGCAAAAGGGTGCACTAAAGAAAGGTGCACCATCTGCATATGTTCAGGTGGTGAGGGACTTACACCTCAAGCAGCACCTTATGGAGTGCCTTGACTGTGACTGTTGGTTCTCTGGCCTCCTTAATCTGTTGGATTGACCTCCCATATCTCTTCCTCTTTATCCTGACCTACTGACTCAGCATCACGGCATAGCAAGGTCAGACTTGGCATAGCAAGTGTGCTGTGTGGCTAGATGACAAGGAGGAACAATGTTCGTAAGCTGTTCGACCCATGCTACTTAATAGTAGGAAACAGTCTACTAGGTTCATTCATTTGGCCGAGTGGAAGTGATTTTCAGTTTGGTTGCTAGCTCACAGAATTCAACCAATGCTAGCCTGCATTCAGGACATTTTCGATGTCACTCAGTTCGTTGAGGGTCCACTTAGCAGCGATCTTGGCATTTCATCCTCTCATCCAAGAGAAGAAAATCTTTCTCAAACTTCATGGTAGTGAGATTTCTGAGGCCTGGGCTACACTGGGGGGGAGGGGCGTTTCTAACTAAGATACGCAACTTCCACTACGCTATTCGCGTACCTGAAGTTGAATATCTTAGTTCGAGTTACCTGGCCGTCCTCACGGCAAGTCGAGGCAAATCGACCACAGCGGCTCCCCCGTCGACTCCACTTACTCCTCCTGCCGAGGTGGAGTACAAGCGTTGATTTGGGGATTGATTTATTGTGTCTAGACGAGATGCGATAAGTCGATCCCCGAGAGATCGATCACTATCCGCCTAGCCAGTGGGTAGTGAAGACGTACCCTAAGAGGGTCTCCATTTGAGCCCCTGGCAGCCTGTTCTCTGTCCCAGAAGACAGCCTTCCTTGTTGCTATAACATGCCCAAGAAGAGTAAGTGAACTGCACATCTTAATGGCAGAGTTCCCATATAGGCAGTTTTTCAAAGGCAACGTTGCCACATCCAGAATTTTTGTCAAAAGTGGTTTCAGTTTCACGATACCCAAATGATTTACTTACCAGTGTTCTTTCCTAAACCACATTCAAATGCAGATGAACAGTGACTTTGCAAGTTAGAGCTGAGACTGTGCTTGGCATTTTATCTAGAGAAGACTCAGCTTTTTCGTTCATCACCTCATCTTTTTGTCTCCTGTGTGATCGTATGAAGGGTCAGTCTGACGGGGTTCACATCCCCCCCGCCCATCCTTGGCCTGCCCAGGTTTTGCTCAGACTCTCATTTTTTAGTGTCAACTCTATAATTTATTCAAGTCCCGTCCACCAGCACCTGTACAGTGCAACACAACAGCTAATCCCTTTGATCTTCAGCTTCTCTTCATCGGGCCCTAAGAGGAAAAGAGATCTCTCTTCCTTGGGATCTCCTTCAGTCTGGGCACCGTAATCCTGTCCTCCTCCCCCTAGTGCTTCTTTCCTCCCTTTTATCAAGATAGTCGGATGGTGGGCCAGTTAATTCTTTAACTCACCCTGTTTCCCTGTCTGATTAGCTACATCCTCCCTATTTACTCAATCAGCTGTCACTGGGGAAACTAATTGAGGCTTTAGTGATCAGAGTGTAGACTCACCTGTCAGTGCCTCAGATGATTGCAGTAGTCCTGGTACTCTATGAAGGGAGAGGTCCCTTGGGTAGATGGCAGATACAAACTATTTAGAACTCTATAGGTCAAAACTGAACCTTGAATTTCCAAATGGTCTTAAGGAATAGCCCTACATAGAGCATGCTGAAGTAATCTAAACTCAAGGTGACACAGCTATAGATTACCATGGCGAGTTTTGTGTTTAAAAGTAAAAGATGCAACTTCTTTGCTAATTGCAGTTGATCAGTACTCTTGCCATCCATTGTTTCCTAGACTCTCAGCAGCAGTCAAAGACCCAGCATGAGTCAGAGTCTGCTCAAAATGAGTCAGGCCCTGAATTTTGTAATGACTCCCCAGACAATTGTAAGAAATAACTTGGTATATGAACAAATAATAAACTTATTTTATATAGCATCTTCCATAACAGTGTTTCATAAAATACTTTACAGGTTAAATTATTACAGAATTAAGTATTAGATAATAGTAATATTATCAAATTATGCTGTTATACATAATATCTATAGAGCAGAAGGGGAAGAAAGTGAAGTTTAGGCACAGGAAAACAGACTTAGAGGTGGGATTTGAAAGAAGATGGTATATCGATGGGGTTGAAAGATACAGGAAACTTGTTTCATATGGCAAAAGTTGCAGGGGAGGAGGTTCTCGCACCAACAGTGCCATTTCTGGAAAGGAAAAGGGGAAGCTGATGGTATATGTGGGGAGGTTAATAATCAGGTATTAACTCTGGTAAAAAGTACAGTCTCCCAGAAAAGTACAAAGGCGTGTACACTCCATGGCAGTGAGACTATTGGAATGAAGTGAGCTGCTGAAAAGAGAAATAGGAGATGAGTGTCAATAGTTGAAAGGAGACAGAATTTTTACCAACAGTAGCAACATTTGCGCTCAGATGCAAGAAATACATACAGTATTTGAAAATGTCAGTTACTGGCATCTTGCATGTTAAATAATGATGAGTCAAAGGGAGACCTTTCCTTTTGTGGGGAAAGTAAGTTATTTTATGTGATTTAGATGATTGCTTGAATAGAAATAAATGAAGGAATTGTGTTCTTTCAGAGAAAGCAGATTAGAGGTTCCACGGTAAGGCAAATAGTCAAATGAGGAGAAGTAAAAGGGGAAATGGTATTTCTTGCAGAAATGAGCTTAGGTTCAGAAGAAGGAAAGAAGTGAGGAGAAACACCTCTGAGCCTATCCAGTGGTTAGAAGAGGGTAGGAACCCAGAGTTGTGTGGTAGGTTAGTAAGGTTTGTCTGCCTTCCTTCAAGGGGATGGGGCTGCCTGGTTGGAGTTTAACGCAGTACAGATTCATATTTCCGATGTTTGATAAAGGCTGGTATTGACAAGATACTAGCCATAAGCTGGCCTTCAATATTACTACATTTTTACCCTCGTACGCTGTTTCCTTTTTAATCAGTCTCCTTTGTGAGAAATAGAACAAGTATAGCAATGTTTACCTTCTCTACTGACCATGGAATTTAAGGAGAAATGGTGAAATGTTTGAGGTAGGTAAGAACCAGAATCTTACCAACGGTGATGCTTTGAAGAACAGGCAATATGTTTGCTTGTAAAAACCGTGCTCCTTAAAGGCGAGGAAATTGTGATTGTAGAAGTAATTTCTGATTACTATCTACAAAGGCCTTGCCAGAAAGTTTTAGGCAGTCTGCAGATATAGAGCCTGATCCTGCATGTTGCTGAACATCCTCAGCTCCAGCTGACATCAGTGAGGCCTGAGGGCTCTCCGTGCTTTGCAAGCTCAAACGCTTAAACCATTGAATTGTTCCACACTGGCAAGCACTATGCAGCAGGTAACACAAGATGGAAAGTAAAGCTGTAACACATGAATAAATTCCAGTGGTGGTGTCAGAGAATCTTATTCAAACTGCATTTCAGAGTAATTATCTTGATAATGTTTTAGAAATTCTTTGCTATTAACAAAACCAGGAATTAATGGTGTTTGTTTGTAGGACTGGACCAGTGGTGCTGGTCAGTAGCGCGGAAGATGAGCTAGTTTCGACTTCTATTTGTCCACTCCCCTGATGAGCGGGTGTTGGAAGCACTGCTGAGGCTTCCCCCTTACACGTAACAGTGACTTCCCCAGCCAGTTTATGGAACAGCATGGATGTGAGCTGAAGGGAACAGTCCTCTGCCAGAGTGAGAGTCCTTTGGATGAGGGGTTAAGGAATTGGGGATCATGAACATTCCAACAGAGACAATGGAGGCCCCCTGCTGGAGGGGGGGGCAGTGGAGGGAGTTTGTTAACCACAGCATTCCTTGTTATTCTGTGGTGTTGACAGCAAAAGCTTTTATTCCTATCCAGCTCATGTAATCTCAAGAATGCTGTTCTTGACATATGCAGCTGGCTGTTTTTTAAAGTTTTGCCTAGCTTCTCTTCCTTTGCAGTTATGAATTATATAGACCTTTAGTGCTTAACTACAAACAGAGGATTTTCCAGGTGGGGGATCTGGGGTAAGAACAGAAAGATATTGAAATACAAGCCGCTGAAGTAATAGGGTCTCTTGGATGCAGGTTGAAAGAAACTGATTTAGAGCAGAAAGCTTAGATTGTGCATTGAGCAGTACATCATAACTGGTGGTCCTTAAGGGTTAGTAAAACAGAGAGGCAAAAGATGTTTTGGACTCTCAAATGATTTACTAGCTAAAGAGAGAAAAACACAAAGGTTGGCTATGCCATCACCTTATGCTTTATTGAAATTGTGAGAGCCAGGTAGGTTCTGTAGCTGAATTTATTTTACTGTCATAGAACAACATGGTGCATATTTGCCAAAAAAACAGGACTGTCTGATCTTGCTCTACTATTTTCCGTTGAATTGAATTTATGCAATTGTTAATGCTTGTTACTAACGAAAACTTAAGAATAGTGTCGTCAAATGATATCGTCGTGTTTCTTTAAATCTGTAGGAACCACATTTCAGCATGCATTTCACAATGAAGGTAGTAACTCCAACCTCCTATCCCTGGAATAGGAGAGTATGTGAACCAAATAGGGAAGAATGTTTGTACTCTAGTGCATTGTGAATCAGGTCTGGCTCTGGGTCCAAGAGTGCCTGAGTAGCCCAGAATTTGGCACTCTCCAACCCAGGTCCAAGACAAGCAATTTGGGATCGTCATCTGCAATCGACCCTAGATTCTATTAAGATCTTTTTAGAGTCGGAGGACACCTGAAACCTGAATGAAATCGGGCGTCTGGATAATCGGGTGCCTCTGATTGTAGAGAGCTAGCAGGGTTCCCCGAGGCTGACTGAGACTCTGAGCAGCTTCACCGCACAGCAGCTTTGTTTCCCTCAGAGCTTGTTCCCTGCAGGAACAGAAAATGGGTCACTACAGCCAGGGAGGAGGTGACCAACCTGTGATTAATTGTGAGTTTCACATATCCAGGATTTTGCAAATTGGGGCTGCATTGTAATAACAACACTTAGATACTGAAGAGCTAAGTGTAGTCTGTCGGAGATGGGCAGTCACATGGGGTAGAAAAAGAGTTGCTGGGTTTGGAATAGGATGAAGGGCTTAGTTTTGGATAATTCACATACACAGCCAAGCAAAATGTCTATCTCCTGTGACGTTTGTCTTGACTCATTATGACAATGCATCATTTTATGCCATGCAATTCAGCTTTTCCTATATTTCATATTGGAGAGTGTGGGGATGGTTCAGCTCTTATGTTTTTCTTAACTTGTTGTGTGGCCAACCAAAGGTTACTTTATCTATCTGTGGCAAATATAGCTTTTAATTGCTTCTGTTGACATCAAAGATTAAATCAGCTCATCGAAATGAACAAGAAAAAAGGCTTTCTCATGGCTAAAGAAAACCTAGCACAATACCAAATAAAACGGAGCTGTCTCATCCAACAGAGTAAAAGCCCTCCTGAGGGATGAAGAATTGTAATTTTAAAAATCTTTTAAGGGTATAGAGGAGACAGAGCTTTGGTGGGTCCTAGGTAAGCAACTCAAGTCAATAAAAGAAAAGACAAATCTTTAGGGACAAAAAACCAAACCAAACAAAAAAAAAACACTCTTCAGTCCTTTTTCCATGGTCTAAAATAAATGTTAAAAATATAGACACCCCCCCATCAAAATTAGTACACCAAACTCAGCTATATGTTGTCTGTTAGTTATAAAGAAGTAATTTAGACTTTCACCATGATCTATTTAAATCTCTTGGGTCAGTAAATCTTGTTAGTAACTTCAGCCAACAGCTATTAGCATGTTTAGCACAATGTGACAGGAAACAGCTGGGATCTTATTTTCATCCCATTGTGCAATTATTAATGAATATAGTTGAAAGTAATATACTTTCGACAAACTATCTTAGCAATGAATTTATTGGGAGATCCTCTTCACCATGATATTAGGGTCTAATATTTTGCAGATCAGTTTTCACTGCAAAATGGTGCATACACCTTCTCACTGAAGTCCAGAAAGATATCATTCTAAGAATCAGCCCCAAACAATCCTTCAGCTACCAGGGATTGTTTGTTTCTTTGTCTGTCTCGCTCTCTTTTTTTAAATAGTACTCAAGAATTTCCTTCCAGCCAACTTAGTAATGTGTATCTGGATTCTAAAGCATGGTACCTATTTCTTTGTGACTTTCAAAGAATTATCTTCCTCAGAAGGGAACATCTCTCTTCAGCCTTTGCTGGATTACAGTGTGAAAAGTGAATAACCGTTTTGTGAAAACATGCAATTAGATTGCACTTGAAGATTATACTGGTAAAAAATAAGCAGGTTGGAAGAGGCCTGTCGCAGAATTTGACCATAATTTCTGCCAGCAATCAGTACGGTGAAATTTACCCCACCATGGGCTAGTGCAAGACCAGTCACAACACTATATATCTATGGTGTGGCAATGCAGATGGGAGAGGGAGACTGCAATGGGGCCTGCACACAATGGAAGGGTGTCTCTGAATATGCAAGTGTGGCAAAAAGCTACTGGCAATAGAACTGGGTAACCATACTTGCATGGATCTAGTGACCAGGAATTTTCTCGTGAATGACATAGAGGTTCTGCAGCCGCTATTCCCATAGGCTGAAATGATGGTAACAGAAGGACTGGTCTGGCATCCCACAGTCTGTTTGCAGAGTGGGGGCCATGGGATTCCTTTCCCTGGACCTTGCATCCCCAATTTTACAAGCTTTGTGCATGAATTTCACCGTTATTATATTATCTTTAGATATGGAGTTAGAAAAGCTGTCCAGCACAATCTGCCTGATTGGTGAAATATAGCTTTTATTTTTTCTTAACTTCCAAAAATAAAAACATTTAGCAGTTCTAGCTGTCTGTTTCTTCTCCTCTCTCACCAAGAACATGTCTAACACATGTTAGATGAACACAAATATGCATGTTCTGCTGCATCCAGAACTCCACCCTAAATCAGCTCTTGGCTCAAAGGATATTTATCCTGGCAAAGTACATATACCTCATAATGTTTAAAGCACTCACAGAAATAACTTAGATACACTTATGCTATTATTTTATTTTAAAAAAATACAAATCTTGATCTCTCACACACACACAAACATATCAAACAATTCTTTTATTTCTTTATATTTGCATGACACTATAGATTACAATTAGTTCACAAGAAAAACTTTTATTTGTCTATGTACATAAGGGCTTTGCGGGGGGTCTCTTCGTTTGCTGGTACGTGAGAAGCATTTCTGCACAGAATTCTCCTAAACTTTCATAAGATCTATTTTATTCCCTTCTACTGATAGTTATATTATGTATAATACATATTTGACAAGACTTGCTTTTTCCAAAGGAAAAAAAAAAAGGAAGAAAGAAAGAAAGAAAATCGGTGCTTTAAGTAAGCCTTAATTTATATCTAGTCGTCAAGTGTTTAAACATGTGTGTTCTTTGCAAATAAGCTGGAAGTCAAAACTTATCTCAGTTTCAAATAAAGTAAAATCTGATTTGTGGTCCTGATGGCAAAACTTCCTGGCAAATTTAAAGCATTTTGTTGCTAAAACATGAGTAGTGTGAAGTGTGTTGGTGTGTGAACGCAGAGTAAGGAAGTTCCATTTGAAAATTTTGAAGTCAGTCTGGCAGTGAACTTCCTCTTATCCATCACTGGTGAAGTCAGCCCCAAATCCATCAAAGCACTTGAGCACTTGCTTAACTTTAAGCAGGTGGCTAGTCCCATTGAAGTCCGTGGAACTACTGACATGTTGAAAATTAAGCACAGACTTAAGGCCCTGATTCAGCAAGGTAATTAAAGTTGTGAGTAGTCCTGTTGAATTAAGTGCGACTAATCACATGCTCAAGGACCAAGCTGAATCAGGGTCTAAGTGCTTTGCTACGTTGAGATGTTAGTGAATACAACAATAGTGGGAAAATATAAGGACCAATCCTACTCCCAGTTGATCTACGTTGATATAATACCACTTAGTGATGATGTCATTGAATAAAGGTGGCTGATTATTAACAAGTCCTTGTGCTTAAGAAATAATCATTTTCATGCCCAAAAATCCTAAATTGTAACATCTCTACAACAACCATGTCCATTTTTTTAAATGTCTACCACCCTGTAATAAAATGAGCCCATGGGTCATTTACTTTCTGTTTGCAAATGTACATGTGGTGCTCCACTATGATATTTCACTTTTGAGTGCAGTAATGTTTAAATATTTTCCATTTCCCCATCTTCAAACAGGAATGTGTTCTAAATCTCTTAGGTCTGTTTTCCTAATCACTGCAGTGGGAATGAGCATTGCAGTTTGCCTAACCTAGATACTCCTTACTGCATTCCCATATATTTTAAATAGTCCACTCACCTTCTCCATATTTGATACATTCCCTTCCAAGTTCATCTGGTTAGGTGCGTGAAGAAGAACATCCAGTTTATGGGAAAAGACTTAATTTTACTTTTGGTGCTGAGACCATGTAATATGTGTCATGACATAGACTTCTTGTTAGTCAGCCATCGTTAGCCAGTTGCCTATTATGAACACTCTGTATTAGATAGCAATACAGCAACACAGTAAGCTTACATTTCCCCCAGCTTAATGTGATTGCTAAATCCCAAACAAAAGATTAGAGGAAGTTCACTATCAGACTGGCTAGTGTAATGTGTTAAATTCACAATAGACATATGTGATCCGAATTAGACACGTAGGTACCTATCCAAAAAAGCAGATATTCAGATAAGTTTCCTCTCGAGGTTCCTTCCAGTTCTATGATTCTAAGATTCTATCATTATTTATATTCATCTGAAACTTTTCTTCTTATTGTAGACATCTGCAAAGATATCTTGCTGTAATCCTCCATCCAGTTGCATGGTCTTTAAGTACGAATGATCCAAAACTATTGAATAAAACAATCATCAACCAAACTCCCCTGAGACTCAAGAGTATTATGTAAACAATGCACCAGGGCAGCATGCCCTAAGCAATGAGAGACATGGGTCTCCTGCATTCTTTGCTTACAACCAAGCTTCTTGAAATGCCCTTTCCCAGTCAGTTTTCGGTGGGGGATTGTTTATAATACTTTATAATTAAAAGGAGGGGGAAATTAAGTATAAATAATTAGAAAATGATGACTGCAGCTGGTTCTGCTCTTTCTTTAACTTGTATAAATTAGTCCTAAAGTGCATATGACATAGTTATGGACACTGCTGGTAGGTACCAAAGATGTCATGGTAGCAATGCATATCTATGTCAGAAACCCCAAACGAAATAGCATGGAACTCCTTTACTTCAGCCTTTATTCATCACACTTTCTTTTTGAAAGTTCAAAAATAATTTTCTTCACTCTTGCAGCTATTTCTTTTGGGGAGTTACACACTGTTTCATATTTAAAGGGCCTGATACAATGCCCACTGAAGCCAATAAGGAGTTCTTCTGTTGATTTCAATGGGTATTGAATCCATCCCTCAGTGACTGGTGATCATTTATGTAGACAAAAATCAATTCATGATTCTCTATATTGTTCGAATGGAGACATAACTTTATAGTGATATTTTTAAGTATACTGGGATGAGCTGCTAGGGTGGTGATATATACCCAAAATCATGTGTAAGGAGATCACACATTGGTCTTTTGAAGATGCTCACAGAGTCATTCCAAGTCCAAACATTTTAGAAATCTCTTTGAGCATTTGAATCTCCAGCAGAGTCTTGAATTCATTGCAGCCAAAAGGGAAAGGTCAAGCAGAAAGCAAAAGCATATGGAGATTGCTGTAGTGTCAGATAATGTGCCTAGAAATTACTTTAAAAGAGAATAATCATTTCAGGAGACAGGTTTTGGTCCTACTCAATTTAATACTTTTAGAGCTTGGTTAGAAGAATAGTAGATCAACAATTTTGATTCTGCTGCAATGAATTTGACTGAAAAATGAGCTGTGAAGAGGGCAAGGAATGTCTTGCAAATTTTCCTTGTAATAATAAGTAAGACAAGATCCTCAAAATATCTAGATGGGGATTGACAAGTCATTAAACTATTCTGAGTGCATCACTTAGCTGGAGGGCATTAATAGTCCTGGAATGAAGTCCAAGAAATGCCAAGCTGTAAATAAAACATAGTTACATCCATAGACACAAAATGTTGCTCCTTACAAAACTTTCTAACTTCAAAGTGTTTTTTAAAAAATTCTGTATACAGAGTTATTTTGTCTCATATATTAGGAGTGAGACACAAGCAATGCCTGTGGGCCTGAGCTAACGCCCACTGAAGTCAACAGGAAGGCTCTCATTGACTTCAGTGGCTACTGCATGAGGCCCTCTGCCCAGTCCCCAGCCGTGCTTTCGTTAAAGCTTCCCAGGGACGGATTAGAGGGAGATAGCCACATGGCCCTTCCTTTGTCCTCTCACACCAGTTCTTAACAGAGCCCCTACTATGTCTCCTTTTTCTGCCCATTTTTTCCTCATTCCTTTTCTATATACCCTCTTTTTTCTTCTTGTTTTCTTTTCTCTCTACTTCTTTTCTTCTTTCTTCTCTTTTGCTCTTTTATGTGTTTTGGGGACACTTTCTCCTCTCCGTGCTGCCCCACCCACCCCCCAGAACCCGCTCCCTGTTCTTCCACTCACCAGAATTCTGCATGGCCCTGGGGATGGTAACTGGTGCCATACAAGGCTGAGCTGAGTAATGAGAACTACAGCTGGTTGCATAAAGGGCACAGCAGAAGCAGAGAGGGAAGGTTGGTGACATTAAGGAGCTGCCTACCACTTGACCTGCAAAGGTGGCAGCATGCTTGCAGTGTCTGTGTGCAATGGTGGGTCTGCGTTCTTACAGCTTTCTTCCTCTGTGTCCTCACCCTCCCTTGCCCCCCACCCCCAATTAGTCTTGTTCTGGCCTCCAAATTGGGAAACACTGCTCTAAGAAGAAGCTGGCTGTGAAGATTCTCTCCTCCCCCCCCAAATTGGTTATGTGTCATTTAAATCTCTTTATTCAATTTCAGGTGACATACATACGACAAGAATATGAAACCAAACTCAAAGGTCTGATGCCAGCATCTTTGAGAAAGGAACTCGAAGACACCATTGCATCTTTAAAATCTCAGGTAAAATATCAGCACTCAATTGTCTCCAATTCTAGGGTTTAAATAACACTCATCTCTTTTATAAAGGAAACTATGAATGCATTAAATTTGGCAATATTGGATTGAGGTCAGTGATAAACTGGCAAGAGTCAGATGCTTATCACACCATCACCTTTCTGCTAGGATCCCCCTCTCCCCATCTCCCTCATCTCGCTAGTGAAAGAGTCATCTCTCTTGATCCAAGGGATTTACCTCAAATGCCAGCTGAAAGTAGAAAATAAAGTCAGCAATGATGTTGCAACTGTTACCTTTTTTTCTTTCCCAAGAATATGCTGCTGAAGACAGAGTATGGTTAGCAACTATCTATTATCAGTGTTTCTTCAGAAGAAACTCTGTTCGCCATGCCCTGAGGGACTCTTTGTTTCCTTTGCAGCCTGTATAATAAAGCAGCCCTTTGCTTTTTTAGGTACTGCCTCAAAAGTCCATTGAATTAATTCCAAGTTTGGTTGATAAAGGTAATAGCGTTGATATAATATCTTGTCAAAGACATTTGATTTGGTACACACAGCATTTTAGTTTGGATTTGCAGCAGGAATTAACTCAGGAAATTCTAAGACCTGTGTTATGTGTTAGATAAAACTAGATGGTTCCTTCTTGTCTTAAAATATATGAAACTGTAAATTAATCTGAATGGCAGCCCTAGAAGTAAGAATAGTAAAGTTGAAGACAAACTGTTAAATGTCATTTTTTTAAACCAATGACTGATCATGTTTAAAAAAAAAAAACAAAAAACCCTTACCCCTTTGGAAGGGCTACTGGGTAGTGGATAGTTAGGAAGCAGATGTGATGTATCTTGATTTCAGCCAGGCTTTTGACACAGCCCCATATGACATTCTCATAAGCAAATAAGAGAAATGCAATCTAGATGAAATTACTATAAGGAGTATGCAGAACTGGTTGAACGACCATAATCAGCACAATTAATGATGGTTCTACTGTCTACACTGTCTACTATCTAGTGCAGTCCCGCAGGGGTCAATCTTGGGTCCAGCAGAATTCAATATTTTCATTAATGACTTGGTCAGTGAAGTGGAGAATATACATATGAAATTTGTGGATGACACCAAGGTGGGAGAGGTTGCTAGCACTTTGGAGAACAGGATTAGATTTCAAAATTAACGTAACAAATGAAACAAGATGAAATTCAATAAAGACAAGTGCAAAGTACTGCCTTGAGGAAGGAAAATGCACAGTAGCTGGCTAGGAAGTAGTACCGCTGATAAGGACCTGGAGGTTATAGTGGATGACAAATTGAGTATGAGTCACTGATGTAATGCAGTTGCAAATAAGGCTGATATTCTGGGCTGTATTCATAGGAATGTTGTAGGTAAGACATGGGAGGTAATTGTTCCACTCCACTAGGCGCCAGTGAAGCCTCAGCTGGAGTAGTATCCAATTCTGGGTGCCGCACTTTAGGAAACACATGGACAAACTGAAGAGAGTCCAGAGAGAGCAACAAAAATGATAAAAGGTTTAGAAAACCTGACCTTTGAGGAAAGATTTTAAAAACTGGGCATGTTTAGTCTTGAGAAAAGAAGACTGAGGGGGGGACCAGATAAGTCTTCAAACATGTTAAGGGTCGTTATAAAGAAGACTGTGATCAATTGTTCTCCGTGTCCACTGGAGGCAGGACAAGAAGTAGTGGACTTAATCTGCAGCAAGGGAGATTTAGGTTAGATATTAAGAAAAACATCCTAAATACTGGAATAGGGTACAAAGGAGGATGGTGGATCTCAAATCTTGGAGGTTTTTAAGAGCAGGTTAGACAAAATACTGTCAGGGATGGTCTAGGTACACAAGGTCCTGCCTAAGCGCGGGGGTGGACTAGATGACTTCTTGATCCTTTCCACCCTACATTTCTTTGAGTTTATAAGGGTACGCTGTGTATGGTGGTGATGTGATGTACAAACTCCACTCTGGATAGCAGAATCCGTCAGGAGCCATTCATAATCCACGTGGAATCATTTGAAATGCCAAGACATGCATATGTTCATGAAATGCCAAAGTTGGGGGGGGGGGGGGAATGAAAGGTTAAACTGCTATCTGAGTTGTTAAGCGAGTTTTTTTTGTGCAGAAGTCAACTTTTTTTGGCTTGGATTTATTTGGTAAAATGTTGTTTGAAATGAGGTCGTTACTTAAAATCATAAATCCGCTTATAGTTTTACATAAGATATTAAATAGAACCACATCGTCCATCTCTCTCCCTGGAAATGGTTGTTAGTTTAATTTACTTACATTCTCTGTTTATAAAAGTTAGTTTGTAACATTTTTTGCTATGCATGGGAATTTCCCTTGGCAATGTCTGTCTTTAACAGAAATATGACATTTCCATAAGAGAGAGCTTTATAGTCCCATATGCTAAAGGTGACACAAGTTAATAGTTGATTGCAGATATTTATTTATTGCATGTAAAGGAATTTCCAGTGGTACTGATATTTAATCTGATTAAAGTCATTGCAGACCAATAAAGGGTTAAGGATCTACCAGGATGATCTATTTCCAGTTGATAGTAAAAGGCCAATTAAAGGTTTAGTTTACTGTTAACTTTGTCTGGTAGGAAGCATTCCATTGGAACAGATATAAGAATACTTCACTTTACAGTGAGTATTGTTTTTTAAAATTGAAACTGATATACACCTGCAGGGCTTCTTTTAGGATCAGCAGCATTTCAAAGGACTAAAAGTAACTCCAGACTCCTAAAACTGGGTGTTAACGCACAAACACGTAGCTGCTGGCTTCATCTGCAGCAGTATACAGTAGTCACAAACCATTCAGTAAGCAGGGTTCTCTTCTAAAGCACAGGTGTCCTTGTCTTTGAAAATTGTTGAAATTCCAGTCTGAAAACATCAGAGGAGAACGGCAGTGGAATCCTTACACCTGTCAGGATTATTAATTGTTCCTGGGGGGGGTGACAAACCAAGAACTGTTAAAAATGAACAAATATTCACTGCTCAGCAAAGTTTTCTAAAACTTTAGTAAAGTTTAAAATGCATTGCACAATTGTTCACTGCCCACCCCCATGAGCTCTTTGTAAGCTGTCCTAACATGATAGTGCTACATAATATAAGCATTAATTCTCTCACACACCCTGTGAGAAAGTGGAATGTTGTTTTCACAATATTTCAGATAAGGAAACTGAGGTAGAGAAGTGAACTGACTTAGCATCAGAGCTGGGATTAAAACTCAGATTCTCAGTCCCATGTTTAGTCCACATGCTACATTATCCAGTATAGCTCTGAGTCCAAAAAGTTATCGTGGCTGTTTTGGCTTCTGACTGAGTGTATAGGGTGCAGGATTAATGCTGTGAGTACACAGGCCAGGGAAACCACACTAGCAACTTTCGGTCAAGCATCATTGCTTAAATCCAGCTCACGACTAAGGTGCTATTGAGATTTCTCTCGCCAGCATAAACTGGGCTTTAGACAGTAAAGTCAGCCTCTGTGAAATAAGTACCAATTGATTCATTAAGATTTTATACTCCACTTTCATATGGGATGTATTTTGTAGGTAAACTTTCTGCAGAAGAGAGCATCTGTCCTACAAGAAGAACTGAATGTGTACCACACCAGAAGGTAAATGAGTGTCTTCTCCTCAATTTGTACCATTTCACACCTGTGGGTCTCAGCTATTGAAGTTTTACCACTTAATTAAAATGCTTAAATATGGTTGCACTTTAAAAAGAACCTTATTTTCAGTAAACAAGCTGTCTTTGAGAAGTTACTCAGCTCTTCTAACCACAATGCTTAGTCAGTGCTATTAGAGCAAGATTAGAGAACTTGCAGGTGCAATACAAGTCTGGGCCTTGCCTCCATGTTCATGATGAAACAGTGCACAGCTGCAGGTCTGCGGTGATGCTGCCTTCTTTTAAAGATAGAAAACGATGATGCAGTTCTGAATATTACAGCTTACAGCTTCAAAGTACAGGATCTTTAGCTTTGTTTCAGACATGTACACCATCCAAAATAAATGACTACAAGTGTTGCAACAACAATAAAAAGATTCTCTGTGCCCTTACAGTAAATGATTCACATGGATGATTGGGAAAAAGGAAACTTCCAAGCAAGGTCATTGAGGTTTTTTTGGCCTTATAGGGTTCATTGATAATTGTATATCTCACAGCAGGATTTCTGCAAAGAACAGGATGTGCACATATAAATAGCAGATATTTTAATGAAAACCATGTAAAATATAAAAACTAGTCTGAAAATATGAATGTTAAAAGGACTTCTTAACATTCTGGATATTTATAGCTGAGACTGATGATAAAATATGTACAGGTGTGTGTGTGTGTGTTCACATTGTTTCCCTGAGATTTTTGGTTCTGTACCTGGTATTATAGGAGCCATTGTCAGATAAACATTGATTCAGTGTATTTTTTTGCGAGCAATGGAATTACACAGCAATGCTTTTGGCCCAAAAGTTTCCACTGAGACAGCCAGTCAGTGTTTTCACACAGAGTACTAGCTGGCTAAAAGATTGGTAATGGTTTATAGATCCAGTCATAGGTTTAGATCCAGGGCACTACTGACCAAAAGTTGAATAACACATTTGAATGTGGCTTGTGTGTAATGACTTTAGTGCCATTCTTAATAGAGGAGAAGGGTAGGAAAATTAACTTTACCATTGTATTCCAATGGCTATACCTAAGGTTAAACCACATTGGCAGCCTAGTTTGGAGAAGTTTGTACTGCTACAACCTGTTCTGTGGTTAACAGAGAATCAGCCCAGAATCTTTCACAAGACTAAATTCATGGTCATTTGGAGGGAGTCAAGGGGGAGCAGAGGGAAGTATTATCTTCACACTGATTCATTAGCAGACCCTTCTTTGTTAATGTTGTGCAGTGTTTGAGGATACTTGATAAGCTGTTCAGTGCAGGGACTGAATGTAATATATATGTGTTCAATGTGTAGCATAAACAGGCCTGATCCTGATTCATGTCTATGAGCACTTTCTAATACGAATAATAGTAAGATATAACTAAGGAGAACATTTTAATTTTAGGTAACTGCTGGAGCAGAGGAAATTGTTCAAGTGACAAATGGACTTCTTTCAGCAGGTTTGAAGATTTGGATCTTGTAAATTAAACTGTGAGATCAGTGGCTGTTTTGTTAGCACAGAAAATGTAATTAAGCTCATGAAAGCACATTCATCATTCATGCTAGAGTTTTTTGAGTTGTATCTTACTTGAATTATTTTTTACCATTATCTTATTACAGATTTACAATTTTGATATATTGTGTTTGTGTGTGTGCTCAATTTACTTACTGCGAAACTAAATTCCCTCGACTATTGGTTTTGCTATCACTTCCTAATATCATTTTTATTCAATTTTATACATGATAAAATCATGTTTCTATTATTATTATTATTCAGTATATTTTAAAAACATATTTTACATTGTTTTCATGTTCATATGTTTACATAATATTAAAATATTCTTTTGTACTTTTTTGTTTTGACATTGTTTGTGGTCCCTGAACATTTCATTTGCTGAAATAGTCATGATGTTTGTGAGGGTTTTACATACCGTGATGTATTCACAGGGAATAATCCTGTTCCAACTATGGAAACTTCACAAGTGCTGCCTTTAGTCACTCTTCTGATTAATGGCCATCAGTAGGCATGACACAGGCTAGGCAGCCACAGGACAGGGTTCTTTTCTATGAAAATGCATTGAATTATGTGGTGTATTTTGAAAAGATAGGCAAATAAGGGCCCCTATTCTGCAAAAACATATGTGCTTAACTTTAAGTATCTTAGTAGTCCCATTGAAGTCACTGGGGCTACTTATGTACTTAAACCTTAGCAGGTGCCTAAGTGCTTATAGGCTCTGAGACATTGAAAGTAATGGAAGCTGAGAGCACACAGCACCTACCTGGAGACACTCATCAGCTTGTAAACTTGGGTTCTTCTTTTCTGTTGTTCATATTGTTCAAGAATGGCCATTACTAGCTGGTTTTAATCCACAAACTGAAAAGTGGGGAATATAAGAAACCAGCTGTTTTTCCCTCTGTGTATCTCTGGCAAACATGACACAGTTAGTGGTCTGGACACAGGATATGGAGACAAGAATTTACTGACAATGGCCTTGGGCAAGTTATTGAACTTCTCCCTGTCAGTGATAAATGGTGATGATAATCCTTGGATACCTTCCTCAGAAGGGTGGTGTGAGCATTAATGTATTGCTATTTGTAAAGAGATTTGATGATGAAAAGGGCTATGTTGTTAAGCAACAGCCATGCAACTGACCTCTAGGGGCACTGTGGCATACATGCTGAGCCCTCAGCTCACAGGCTGCTCCAGTATCATCTCCCTTCTGGCATCTAGATAAATGAGGGAGGAAACTTGTTGGCAGACCAGATTACACCCACCCTCACCTCTTGGCAGCAGGACCATTGGGAGAGGCAACTTTCTGCCAGATTTCACCCTCCCGTTCCACACATCACCTCTCCACCTTTGCTTGGTGCTTTGTTAATTGTGAGGCTGGTCCTGGCCTGTGCCCATCCATGGCTGAGCTATAGGTTTTCTACCTTCTCTGAATCAATTAGTGATCCCATTGCTTATGGATAAAGGTTCTTCAGAGCTCTCAGATCATCAGAGAAGTGATGCAGCAGGTGCCACTAAGCACTGCCTTGGGCGATGGTGTGTTTTACTAGGAGTGATGTGCCAAGATACATTTAATTTGTTGTGGGTAGAAAAATTAAAAACTGTTTACTCAGAAAGACATATGGCAACATTAATTCAGCTCTTCAGAAGAAATTTCAAGAGTTCACTGAGTTGCAGATTCTGAACTGAGTGGATTAGCTTTTGTAAATTGCTTTGTGTTGGATCTGAGATAGAAGCATCTATTGTGATGAAACCTCTTTTCCCAAGCACAAGTGAAATGAGATGAGTGATGATTAGCATGCTGCTAATATTTTTGCACCTATCAGAGTGGTTATAGGGCTCTTGAAATCAGTGGAGTAGCGAAACTAATGCACATAACCTCCGTTGCACATGGATCCCTGAGTAGACTAACTGAATGCAGATCTGAATTTCATTATGTACTAAGGAAATGGGTTGCTAACATCAGTGATGATCTCAACAAACAGTTTAAGAATGAGGGAGAAAAGCAGAACGTGGTCAGAATTGAGATGATCTCCCCTTACGGAGAAAGTACTATGGAGGCCAGCGGTAAACTAAACCAGGTCCTGGGGTTCACCCCATAAAATGAATTGCTATATTTTTTTTAAACATTTCTTACATTTAAAAAAAGTTGAGGTTTGTGCCTTCCCTGTAATTGGTACATGATCAAGAAGTATCACACCAGGATGTGATTAACTATCAGGTAACAGTTGGTTTCACGGCTTGTAACTCTTATTGCTGACTGGCTAGTCAAGGCCCTTTACCCAAGGTTCACTTTCTAGCAAAAGAGTTGTCAGCTGAAAGTGGCTGATTTCATTACCACACAGTAAACAGGCTTCTTTGTGGCTTGATTACGGCTGTATTTGTGCATTATTATTTTACTGATTTTTTTCAGTAGAAAAGATGATTGTTTAATTCTGTGTAAAAATCACACAAATAATTAAAAAAAAAAAGACATCAAATCATTCACCAGTGGTGAGGGAGTCCTTGCCCTTATCAAGGTGAAACTTTGTTTCACTGCCGCTTACAGTTCTTCTGATACGTGTAACAAATGTTTATTTCTCTTAAAGTTGGAAGAAAAGGGATAGAACCCCCACGCACCATCAAACCCCTTTGCTTTGTTCTACAACAGAGCATTAGTTGTAAGGGTTTGTTTTGTTTTCCCCCAGCATAACGGAAGCTCTTCTGCTACTTGCCTATATCCTATGCAAATAACTTCAATGTTTCATGCTGTTTCAAACTGAGAAGTGGCTGTGCTCCTAACAGAGAAGACTTACTGTGACCGGAAGAAAATATCTGTGGTCACTAATATCTGTAGTGTTAAAAGTTACAGTGATCTCTTTTTTTAAAAAAAACATATACAGCCGCAGTGATAAGCAGTCTTAATAGAGAATGTAGCAGGGATTTGATTTTTAAAATTATCTTAATGCAAATCACAATTCACTGAAGGCACTAGGCGCTAATGAATTTTACTAGGTCTCATTCTGATGGTAGAAAGAGAAGATAGAACATCAAGTATCATATGAAAAAGTTTCAGAACACAAGGTCATTTTAATTCATACTTTCTTTTTTTAAAAAAAAGAACGGTCTTTTCTCAGCTTTGATATTTTGTTCAGAAATGTCATTTCTTTTAAACCTTGTCATTAAAGAAGGTTTTTTCTTTAAAGTGCATTATCAAAGAGTGCAGAAATTGCAAGTTACTGAAACTAAAATGCATGATCAGTTTTAAATCCACCAACTAAAGCCCACTTAAAATGAAATGTACTCTTGTGCTGGCGGCTTCTTTGATAAAACCCGTGAAAGACACAAAGTTGGTCAGTTCAAACCAGGAAAAAAAGATAATTAAGTAAAACTTTTTTTCCTACATTTGAAATTACTTTTATGGATGATAAGCATTGAGGGGACTGATTAAGGGCCCAATCCTGCAAACGTGCTCTCACATGAGAGCACGCAGATAACTTTGTAGGATCAGTCTCTTACAGAGCAATTACACAGTCGTTATATGTGAAGTTTGAGAATTTGGAGTAATGTATAAGCTGGACCACCAAGTCTGCATTTCAAAATGTCATTTTTTTTTTTTTTTTACCATTTGTTGCCACAACATGATCAATATGTTTCATTATAGCGAACCATAACATAAAGGAGTGCAGGTCTTGTGTACTGCACCTGCTTTACCATTTGTGAGTATTTCAGATCCCCATCTTTCTCTTGGTGCAGGTTTTACCCTATGAACTGCTATGCTTGGTTACCAGATTTTGCGTGCTTTTCTTGCTTCAAGGGGACACTGATAAAATATGGGGGAATGGAGAATTTTGTGTGACTTCTCATAATTCTGTTATTCACAGCAAAGGAACTTGAATTTTCATTTGACACATTTATACTCAAAATCTTTGAAATAATCAAAGGGATATTAACAATCAGAGAACAGGTGGTGGTAAACCATCAGACAGATCAATTTATTTCTACCAATAGCCATTAATGAACCAATCTCTGCCAATAAGTGCCGCATTGTACACTATGATAGCACATGCTGATCAGTTGTTTAGCCACTGGCATTAGAGGCGTGGGGCCTGGTTCTTATCTCTCTTACTCTAGTGTAAATCAGAATTTACTCTAGTAGTAAAGTAAAGAAGTAACTGTTAAAGGCAGTGGAGCTACACTTGAATTAAAATGGTGTTAGTGTAAACTGTATCAGAATCAGGCCTGAGGCCTTCATTAGTTACACTTCAGCATTATAAACTGCTTAGCCTTCCTACCTCTCCACTTCCCAACATCTGTTGAACTTTTTATTGTTGATAGTACCAGGAGTTTCTGTTCTCACGGACCAATATATATTTAACATTAAAGCTGGGATTTTCAAAGGGAGGTGAGGGGCCAAACCACATTGATTTTCAGTGAGATTTAGACACTTGAAAATGCTAGCCTGAAATAATATCATGTATATAAAAGGGCCCCTTCTTAGGCTGACTCATCATTATTCCATATGTTCTAGAGGCCTAGAGCTCAGTGGGAGGGGAAGAATATAAATTTAAAATGTCTCCACCACTACTTCAACAGGCGGGAAATCCTCTGCCCAGCAAAATGCAATGTAAAATGCACAGGGTTACAACAGGGTGTGCTCTAATACTTAAAATCAACAACACAGCACAGCGGCTACATTGCAGATACTCACATTTGTATCTCAAGGACCAAGGAAATCATTCAAGATTATGCATTAGGGTAAAGTTTTCCTATATACTCTAGTTGTACTTGTACAATCCCTTCAGTGCCTTTGGGGCTGCATATACTAAGGATTCCAAACAGCACGGTAACTGGACTGATTGATTGATGGTTACTCTGAAGGGCAAAAGCTTGGCCCAGCTGAAGACCCATAAGAGTTTTAATATGAACGTCAGTGGACCAAGGAACAAAACCTACAACACACAAATTGGACTTCGTAACTGACCGGTTTGTTCTCTTGACACTGACACCCATTATCTCTGCATAAAATGGAATAAAGTCCCTTTCTTCAAATAGGGCTTCCTGGAACAAGGAAATAAGCCAGAGGATTTATAAGAGAATGATTGGGGCGGCTCATGTTTGTTAAGTTAATGGCCCCGTTAGTATTTCATGAACACACACCCTCAAAAAAGTTGGAGCCTGAATCTTTATGCGGGCTGTGTTTAATTGTATTCAGGAATATCCTTACGTCTCTTGGCATTTATTTGGTACGCTGACTTGTCTTCTACTAATTTGCTTCACTGGTGTTGAATGAGCTGACATTTCAGTACAGACGTGGATGTATAGGTCAGTGGAAACATATCCCAAACAGGCCTCTCTCAAATATATACGTAAGACTGGGCTTCCCCCCAGTATAGTAGATGGTACTTCACTTTTCCATAAAAAGAAAAGGAGTACTTGTGGCACAAGTCCTCCTTTTCTTTTTGCGAATACAGACTAACACGGCTGTTACTCTGAACACTTTTCCATAGTTGGTTTTATAGGTAGGGTGGTCTTGTGTTTAAGGCACAGAACTGGGAGAGCAGGATCCTGTTCCGAACTGCCACAGCCTCAGTCGGCATGTTGTTTAAACATGAGAACAGTCGCCTCTTCCAAGAGATTGAGAGGCTAAAGTAATGTTTATAAAGCACAATGAGATCTTCAGATGGAAAGAAGATAGAAGTGCTAAATTGTACATGTGTGTGTGCACTTACATATGTAAATAAATTAGCATAATCACTGCTCCTATCCCAAGCTTTGAGTGCATAAAGAATGTAATACTGTGCTTTCAAAGATTACAAACTCCCTTTGATCCAGTGCCAACATTAAAGTGCTCTCCAGCCCACAAAGCCTGAGATCTCCCTTCCCCCACCACACCACACCTCACCTCACTCCTCTCCTAACGAAGAAGACTTTTAGACAGGTTTTGCCATGTGCTCTAAAGGGGGATAGTAAGTTTCAGGGGGCCCTCCACTAAGAATGCCTCATGCCCCTGACTAATAGAGGGATCTCATGGATCAGTAGCTGGTTAAAAGATAGGAAACAAAGGAAGGAATAAATGGTCAGTTTTCACAGTGGAGAGGTAAATAGCAGGAAGGATCTGTAGTGGGACCAGTGCTGTTCAGGTAATTAGCAATGTGGCAAAGTTTGCAGATGATACAAAATTATTCAAGATAGTTAAGTCCAAAGCTGATTGTGAAGAATTACAAAGGGATCTCACAAAACTGGGTGACTGGGCAACAAAATGGAAAACATAATATACATACAAAGGATTGGGTCTAAATTAGCTGTTACCATTCAGAAAGTAATTGTGGATAGTTTTCTGAAACACCTGCTCAATGTGCAGCAGTAGTCAAAAAAGCTAAGAGAATATTTGGAACCATCAGGAAAAGGATAGATAATAAGACAGAAAATATCATAATGCCACCATATAAATCCATGTTATGCCCACACCTTGAATTCTGCATGGAGATCTGGTTGTCCCATCTCGAAAAAGATATATTAGAATTCGGAAACATACAGAGCATGATTGGGGCATGGAACAACTTCCATCTGATGAAAGAGTATAAAAACTGGGACTATTCAGCTTAGAAAAGAGACGACTAAGGGGGAATAGGATAGAAGTCTATAAAATCACAAATGGTATGGAGAAAGCAAATAGGGAAGTTATTTCTGAAGGGGTAAATAACACAAGAACCAAGAGTCACCCAATGAAATTAATAGGCAGCAGGCTTAAAACAAACATAAGGAAGTACTTCTTCACACAATGCATAGTCACAACTTGTGGAACTTGTTGCCAGGGGATGTTGTGAAGGCCAAAAGTATAACTGGGTTTAAAAAAGATTTAGATAAGTTCCTGGATGCTAGGTCTATCAATGGCTGTTAGCCACAGTGGTCAGGGACGCAACCCCATGTTCTGGGTGTCCCTAAACCTCTGACTGCCAGAAGCTGCAACTGGACAACAGGGAATGGATCACTTGATGAATTGTCCTGTTCTGTCACTCCTTCTGAAGCATCTAGCACTGGCCACTGTCGGAAGACAGGATACTGGGCTAGATAGAACCTTGGTCTGACCCAGTATGGCCATTTTTATGTTCTTACTGTTCCAGCTGAGCTCAACCACCTGTTCACTTTTGCAATACATACACGTGCATGAGGTCTAGTGTACTCTGTGCCTCAGTTTCCCCTCTGTACATTGGGGATAATAGCACTGCGCTACCTCACTGGGGAGTTGCGGACATTCACACCTGTGTTCAGTGTTCAGATAAATAAATACTAAACTGCCACCATGTGAATTTTAAAAACGAATGAATGAAGCAAATCTGTAGACAAATGTTTCAGCTAAATGCCTTCTTCATGTCTTCTTCTAAGTGTTCTGAACACCAAAGGAGGTAAATCACCAAAAAATTTAACTACAGAATGGCTTGCTACATTGTTAGAAACCTGATCCTCAGTTGGCTCCTCGAAAGATAAAGGTCATTGAGGGCACGGTATCTCTTCTGTAGTTTCCACAGTATGCATCCGATGAAGTGAGCTGTAGCTCACAAAAGCTTATGCTCAAATAAATTGGTTAGTCTCTAAGGTGCCATAAGTACTCCTTTTCTTTTTTTTAAATCAGATAAAACGCTCAGGGTATGTCGACACTACATTTTAAAAGGAGTGACTCTGACAGCCCGACTCTTTACCCTCCAGCACGCATGGCTCCCACTGCAGCACTAAAAACAGCTGTGTAGATGTTCAGGCTCCGACTCTGAAGCCCAGGGAAGGGGTTGGGTCAGTAGGACCTGGGTTTTGAGACTTGCTGCCATGGGTTTTAAAATGCAGTGTAGACATATCTTCCGAAAGCGCCACGCACTGATAATTTATTTCTTCTAGCATGATTGCCTGTAATAGCTCAAAACTGTTAATCTGTGTTAAGGAGTTAGTATTTTAGGGTTTCAAAGCCCCTGTTAATTTAGTATATAGTTGCAATGACACCACTAGTTAAAAGTAGCTATGGATGAAGTTCAAAAACTTCTATGATTGAGTTCAAAGGCTTCACCAAAGCTTATGTGGATTTATCCAAACCCCACACAGAGTCCAAATCCGAGTGGAATTTTCACAAAATCAGGCCTTTTTGAATGATTCCCAGCACATCCCATGTGTGCCTAGGCCAGAAATAATGAAAGAACAGTCTTCCGTTTTCTCAGCTGTCAGGTCTGTAGAGTCAATTCTCAGAAACTCTGAGCAACTTTGGTCTGAAGTTCCATGACTCTGAGCACAAAGCATCAAAAACCCAGCACCAATTAGGATACAAACAGTAGACAGTTCTGCACAACTAAAGATTTCCCAAAAGGAAACAGAAGTTACGGAAAGATTAAATGAAATGCTCCACCCCAGCTACAAGGTAATGAGGTGGTAAAAGCAGCTACAAAGAGCACTCATCAATGGCAGAATTAGAGGGCCAAGAACCTCATTGTCAGGTAATTGTGAAGTGTGTGCTTTTCCTTTTTTTTAATTCCAATTAACAGTATGAAAGTTGCGAGGTGGGTCCCATTAGTCAGACATGAAATCTCACCACAGAGATGGAGCACTGATAGTAGCCAGCAGAGCAAGCCTGACAGCCTTGTCATGAGTCTTTTGGGAACTCTCAAGGAAATGGTTTTGAAATTCCAGTCCTCCACTGATAGTGCAGTCAGCACCAATTTGCAACATACCCAGAGAAGCCAAATTAATCAACAGTTTTTGCAAACTATCCCTGGGAACTCCATGGAGTGAAAGTTTGATTTCATTTTTTTTTTCTTTCTCTACCCTATCTCTTCCGATGTGAAGCAGGGTAGAGGAAGCCAATTGTATCCACGCATTTAATGTCTCACTCCCCTCCACTCCATCTGCTCTCTTTAGGGTGACAGGATGTCCTGATTTTATAGGAACAGTCCAGATATTTGGGACTTTGTCTTATTTAGGCGTCTGTTACCCCCACCCTGTGTCCTGATTTTTCACACTTGCTATCTGGTCACCCTGTGTCTCTTGTTTATATCTTACCTGCTTTCGTCAACTCTGTGAAGTCAATGAGACACTTTCCATTGACTTAAATGGGCTTTGGATCAGGCCTCAAGAGTTAATTTGGTTTGGGAAGAAAATTTGTCAAAGGGGACAGTCCAGTTTATTGAAGAAGTCACTCCCAATTCAGGGATTGGACTACTGCCCTATTTGATAGATTGGTTTCAGAGTAACAGCCATGTTAGTCTGTATTTGCAAAAAGAAAAGGAGTACTTGTGGCACCTTAGAGACTAACCAATTTATTTGAGCATAAGCTTTCGTGAGCTACAGCTCAATTCAAATGGACACCCTACCCTAATTCTCAATTAATGAGGGACAATCTCCAGTCATCGATACTCACAACCAAATCTCTGTACAACTTCTCATGAGTGACGCACCTGAATACTTGGATGCTAATATCTAAACTGTATTCTTAAATTTATTCACCGAAATTTGGGTTATTGCTGATTATGTACTCTATTTATCTTACGACTTTTAAAAACAAACTCTGTATTTGTGGATAATCTAAGCACTATACCCAGATGTACAGACGCTCTTTTCTCAACCTATGTATTACATAATTTTTTTAACATTAGCTTTAATACAAAAAAAATTTCTGAGCCCAGTAGTGGGCAGTTGAAGTTCGCTCTGGAAGAGAGAGGAGCTGCAGATAATGGCTTTGTCTACACTACAAATGCTTTGCTAGTATAGCTATACCAGCAGAGCCCCCTAGTGTAGACGCAGCTTATGCCAACAGATGGAGTTTTTCTGTCAGCATAGTAACACCTCTTCCCCAAACATCATTAGCTATGCCACAGAAGCACTCTTCCATCAACATAGCTGTGTCTACATTGGGGAGGTCTGTGTATCTGTGGCCGCTGGGGGGGGTGGGGGTGGGGGCGGTTTTCACATCCCTCACCGACATAGCTGTGCCAACAAAATATTGTAATGTAGACCTGGCCTGAAGCTGCTTAAAACTATCCTTCTAACTTTAAAAGGTCACCTCTCCAGCAGCGTGATTTCCAGTGAACAATACTGAGCCCTTGTAAAATGTATAATTAAAATGTTAAGGCCCCAGGACTGTATGGGCTTTGTGGATATACACACTGGCCATACCATGCAATCTCCCTTCTTGTCCTCTTTGTTTGGTTTCATTCTCACTTTCGTGCTGTGACGATATTCTGTCATAAAAGTCACACAAACGCGGTGTGTTGCACAGAGTCTGTACCACGGAATCGTATTTACAACCCTCCGCTCCTCGTCACACAAGACCAAGGTGATGCTGACATTTCCTTCATGCCAGGCTGATCCTTTCACCATTCACTCCAAAGAAGAAAAGCGAATTCACTGAAACTTAGTTCAATGGCATGTATTTCACTCCAGCGTTCATCAAATCTAGCCTGCTGCTTTCTGTTTTAAGCACATGTGCCTCTAACTCTCTTGTAAGATTAGCTTTTCAAACATAAGGTCGTAGGCCAACCCTTCTGGCTGGTATCAGACACAGGAATGCACACCCCTATAACAACATGGCTTTCTGTTTAGCTGGGAGTCACATATGCCCCATAGTGGCATCTCTTTTGTGGCTGTATTTAAACTGCATTAAAACCAGGGGACCAAAAAAACCACACACAAGAGAAAACTGTCATGGAACAATATACAACCGCTCCTTCTGCTCTAACCTGTTACAGACGTGCCTGGCTGGTCCAGTCCTTACTGGACAAGTGTCCGTGTCATGGAACCCATCACCACAGTTGGCACAAACCAGCCCTCCGGTTATTGAAATCTCAGAGAATGGAGATTTGAATGGGTGATTGAAACTGAACTACCCTCTGAGCCACAGAGCAGGGCCCTGTGAGGACGCTTACACGGCCTCTGTCCGTGCTGTACCTCAGTCTCCAGGGCCATCAGCCTCAGCACTTCTATTTTATAAACAATTTTCACAAAACACCCATTTTCACATTTTTTAAGCCATTCATTATGGCTAGAGTGTCCCCTGGCACCTCCTTTGGAGCCATTCTGCAGATCTTTTACATGATACTTCCTGACAGCTCTTTTGGAGGCATAAACTATCCCATTAATCAGCAGTGTTGTTACAGTTTGTAATACAAATACTTTGGGGGTTATAAAAACAATAAGCACCTGCAGAATCATGGGCTCTCCCTCTCCCCCACCCTGTAACAATAAAAGTGGGGACTAGCTGTTTGGCAGCCAGGAAACAAAAGAGAGCAGGATGAGCTGGCTTGAATCTAATGGGGCACCTTTGGCCCCCAATTCAGCAAAGCACTTATCCACATGCTTAACCTTAAGCCTGTGCATAAATCCATCCCTATTCGGCAAAGCTCTTAGCTATGTGCTTAAGTGCTTTGCTGAACTGGGACCTGAGAGGGGCTCTGAATCTAGTGCTGAATTTCATGACTGGCACTCTGCCTTTATATGAGGATAAACCAGAGCCTGTATATGCCCCAACATTTCTCTCTCAAAGTTAAATGAATCCTCCTCCAAATAACCACATTCTGCATGTCTATAGCACCTTCTCTCCTGGGAGATCCTAAAGCACATCGCAACCTATATACATACAGACTGCAGGGATCAAGTCCACTGGGATCTGGGCAGTTACCTGGCTACTTATGGACACCCCCCGGAGGTGTCAGAACCATCGGAAGCTTCACGGGCCGGAGACCCTGGGAGAGCCCCAGAGAATGGTGGACTGTACCACTGGAAGATGGAGTAGGAAGCAACCCAGGGGGACTAGCGAGTGATCTGGTTGTAGGACCATGAACTAGGTCAGTGTGTTCCGTCGGATCCCCGCTGACCCAGTCGTGAGTATGCTTGCTGCTGACAGGACCCTGGGCTGGGACTCAGTGGAGTAAGGAGGGCCCAGTCCCCCTACCCTGGACATCACCACCATTGGCCCATCCATTAGGCCAACAGTCTGGTGAGAGAGGGCAACCATATTGATTTTGGCATTAGGCCACACAGCCCTGTGAGGAATGGCAGTCATATTGACTCTGGCCACTAGGCCATACTGCCCTGAGGCTACAGATGGTCAGGTGGACTTAGCTGTAGGGCTATAACCCCCCTTTACCCTCCCAAAAGGGGGGAAATGGGGTGTATTTACCCCACGACAAGGCCCCTCCTCAAAGATCCCATTTGTTATAAATGGAATGTAGTATTGGGATGCCCAGGGTTTTCCCACAATTGAGGCCCAATCCTGCAACCAGTCAAGGGGAGGCTGCACAGGTGGGAACAACATCACATAGACATGTATTGCTAGGACTGGACTCTTGGTTTGGTTTTGCCTGTACGCTGATGGACTCAAACTGTGTTTAACTTTTTATAGGGAACCAATAAGGGCTGTTGCACATCCTCCCTAACATACCTGTTGTATGGCTCGGTCACATCTCCGCAGGCAACACCAAACCCTGTTATAAATTTGATGCACGCAATCTTGTAATGTGTGGCCCACAGACAGTTGAAACTGTAGTGTAGATGGGACCACTGAGGCAGCGCTCACGGTGTTAAGCAGATTGACTAAACCCATCACTTCCTGGCACATTACCCCGACTGAAAAGATCCAAACAACTAGCAAGTTGGCATGATGCCATCTTAACAGATGGGTTTGAGCAGCCAGAGACCATGTGTGAGCATTAAATGTGTTCGTTAGGGGTAGGATTCCCATCTGGAAATGTCCAAATGGCTGCCCACCCTAGGCTGACATGCCTAAGGATACAGGGTTGTGTCGTCCCTAGTTCATCTCTGGGCTGGATTGCTTTTCAGACTTAAAAGCTAGCTCCTTCAGCTGGGGAAGGAAAGTTCTCTGGTCTGGTTCAGTCTCTGAAAGGTGCAGATTTTTACTGAAAAGTATTCACTTGGTTATTAAACCTGTATTAGAGCAGGATGCAAACTGCCAGAGGATTTGGAGCTGTAGGGCCCCTGCCTCACACTGCTGCTGTTGGAGAAGATGCTGGTTTTCAGCCAGATGGTCATTGTGTGGAACAAGTTTGAGAAATGCCAAACTGAAATTGAAAACCTTATTTTGAAATGCAAGGAGTAGGCGCTTTCAGAGTGCTGGCTGCAGAGTGGACTGGAAGTACAGGTCTTCAACTTTCTTTTAATTTACAACAATAAATCCCTAAGTAATTTAGAATGGTAACCTGAATTTCATATATATAAAGACAGTGGAATATCCCCCAAGGGAAGTGATGGAAGCTTAGATTCACAGATTTTTAAACCAAAAAGGGACCATTGTGAACATCTAGGCTGACCTGCATAATGCAGGGCATAGAACTTTCCTGAATTAATTCCTGTTTCAAGTCCAATATCTGTAGTTGAACTAGAGTGTATATTTTAGAAAAAACATCACATCTTGATTTTTAAATTGCTAGTGATGGAGAATCCACCACAACTCCCGCTAAATTGTTTTAATGGTTAATTACCCTCATGGTTGAAAATGTGCACCTTATTTCTAGTCTGAATTTGTCTAGCTTCAACTTCCAGCCATTGGATTTTGTTATACCTTTGTCTGCTATGTTGACAAGCCCTCTATTGTTAAATTTCTGATCCCTCTGTAGGTTCTTATAGACTGTGATCAAATCATTCCTTAACATTACCTTTGATAAACTAACTAGAATGAGCTCCTCAAGTCTCTCACAATATAAAACATGCTTTCCAATCTTTTAATTATACTGGTGGCTCTTCTCTGAAATCTTTCTAGTTTTTCAACATCTTCCTTGCATTGTGGCTACCAGAACTGACCACCGAATTCCAGGAGCAGTCACACCAGTGTCGGTGTAATGGTGTTGCAAAAAAAAGCAAACATCATTCTGGGATGTATTAGCAGGAGTGTTGTAAGCAAGACACTAGAAGTAATTCTTCCACTCTACTCCGCACTGATTAGGCATCAGCAGGACTATTGTGTCCAGTTCTGGGCGCCACATTTCAGGAAAGAGGGGGACAAATTGGAGAAAGTCCAGAGAAGAGCAACAAAAATTATTAAAAATTTTGAAAACATGATCTATGAGGGAAGATGGAAAAAATTAGGTTTGTTTAGTCTGGAGAAGAGAAGACTGAGCGGGGACATGCTAACAGTTTTCAAGTACATAAAAGGTTGTTACAAGGACGAGGGAGAAAAATTGTTCTCCTTAACCTCTGAGGGTAGAATAAGCAGCAATTGGCTTAAATTGCAGCAAGGGCAGTTTAGGTTGTACATTAGGAAAAACTTCCTATCAAGGTGGTTAAGCACTGGAATAAATTGACCATCATTGGAGATTTTTTAGAGCAGGTTAGACAAACACCTTTCAGGGGATGGTCTAGATAATAGTCCTGCCATTAGTGCAGGGGACTGGACTAGATAACCTCTCAAGGCCCCTTGCAGTCCTACAATTCTATGAAATACAGAGGTAATATAACTTCTCTACTCTTACTCAATCTTCCTATTTATACGTTCATAGTTCAGTGGTTTGAACATTGGCCTGCTAAACCAAGGGTCACAAGTTCAATCCTTGAGGGGGCCATTTAGGGATCTGGGGCAAAAAACTGGGGATTGGTCCTGCTTTGAGCAGCGGGTTGGATTAGATGACCTCCTGAGGTCCCTTCAGACCCTGATATTCTATGATCAGCCCTTTTAGCCACATCCTCACATGGGGGAGTGGCGCTCATGTTCAGCTGATTATCTACCATGACAGCCCTCCCCCGCAAGTCTCTTTCAGTCACTGTTTCCCAGGATAGAGTTCCCCATTCTGTTTGGATGCCCTACATTCTTTGGTCCTAGATGTATGGCCTTACATTTGGCCATACTGAAACACAGGTTGTTTGCTTGCACCCCGCTTACCAAGTGATCCATGTTGGACTGTATCCATGACAAGTCCTCTTCATTATTTACCACTCCCCCACTCTTTGCGTCATCTGCCAACTTGGAGTAATTATGTTTTCTTCCATTTGATTCCCCATTCACAGTTGCATTTTGATATGTCTCCATCATTTTAAGCCATCTAATACGTACCATATAGATTTTGCATTATTCTAGTTTTTTTTGTCAAAATGTCATTCAGTTCCAACTCAAAAGCCTTACAGACGTCTTATTTTATTATATCAACACCATTACTTGTCATCTCACAAAAGATTATATAAAATTGATTTGACAAGATCTGTTTTCCACAAGCCCATGCTGATTGAGTTATTATATTACCCTCCTTTAAATGTTAATTAATGGAGTCCTGTATTGGCCATTTCATTATTTTGTCTAGGATCAAATTTGGGATACTACTCAAGTCAACCTGTCTACCCTTTTTAAATATTGGCACATTAGCTTTCTTCTACTCCTTTGGAACTTCCCCTGTGTTCCAAGACTCCTTAAAATTCAACATTATTGGTCCACAGACCTCCTCAGCCAGCTCTTTGGATGCAAATTATCTGGACCTGTTGATTTAAAGATGACTAATTTTAGCAGCTGCTGTTTTGCATCCTCCTTAGGCCAGACCTACACTATCAACTTACAACAGTAAATGCTGGTTGCATCACAAATTTCCAGGAAGCATCTTTTAATCTTGATTCTGCAGCCCTCAGCCATACACAATGAGATTTCTCTTGTGCAAGTGATAATACTTTGCACTTGCATAGCATTTTGTACCCATAGACCTCAAAGCTTTTCACAAAGGCGTGTAAATATGAACCCCATTGTATAGAAGATGGAAGTGACTTCTCCGAGACCATGTATCAAGTCACTGGCACTGTAGAATAGGATCCAGATGTCCTGCCTCTTCAGCTGCTGATGGTAAATCCCTTAGATTGTAGTCCCTTGGGACAGATACTTTGTCATGTAGCTCACGAAAGCTTATGTTCAAATAAATGTGTTAGTCTCTAAGGTGCCACAAGTCCTCCTTTTCTTTTTGCGAATACAGACTAACACGGCTGCTACTCTGAAACAGTTAAGTAGTAATACCGACCTAGCCCTAGCGTAGAGAGCACTCTGCTGACGGGAGGGCTTCTCCTGTCGACATAGCTATAACCTTTCGTGGGCATGTATTAACTACGCCGATGGGAGAAGCTCTCCCGTTGATGTAGTAGCATCTTCACTGAAGCATTACAGCGGCAAAGCTGCACCAGTGCAGTGTGTTTTTTCCCCACACACATAACAGAAATGTTTACTGAGTACTTATTTTCTGCATTATTATTAACAATTCTACCATTTCCATCTAGTAATCGACCAATACCATTGTTAAGGCTCTTTTTGTTACTGATATACTTAAAAAACTCCCTCTTACTTGTAGATTTCTCCTTGTGTTCTCCTTCTTCCCTCGTCAATTTTCTACCTTTACCTTCTAATTTATATTCATTGCTATCGTGCGTGTGTGTGTGTATATATATATATCCACAAAACCTTATTGCTGCTTTCACATTGAGTTTAAAGTGGGCTGTTTTATAATCAGTGTAACCTTCTATCTACATTGTGAAATTGTTGCTTTTCGGTATCTAGTAAAATGTTCCTAAACAGTTCCCAATTATCTTTCACATATTTGAGTTTTGATTATTTCTCCCAGCTGATTTGTCTCATAATTGTTTCCAGTTTTGGCCATTTTAAAGCATCAGGTATATATACTATTCCATTGCTCGGGACAATTAAAACTAGATTGGAGATCAGACCATAAAGCATATTGTAGGGGAAGAATTTCTCTCTGGAACTAGTTCAAAGTATGGTGAGTAATTCCATGGTGTCAACCCAAAAACTGTGGTTAAAATATTCTTGAAATCACCTTCCATTGTAAATGTCAGCCAAGGGACTTCCTGCAGCTCCTTCTGTTGTTTATGCTCTGAAAGGTCACAGTCCTTGACCTTGCACCCAGCCTGGCTTTGTAACAGTGAATTCTTTCAGAGAGGGCATTGTTGACCAGTCAGTCAAGTTAAAGCCTTTCCCCTACCCAGTGTGCGTTTGAAGCTGTGTTTTCAAAACAGCTACAGGTTTTGATGCCTGTTGGGTACTTTTAGCTCTCAGATTTGAATGCCCTAAGGCCTCTTTGATAGAAACTCTTCACAACTTAATGTTCTCCTGCAAATCCAAACACCTTGAGTAATTAAGTGAGTGCAAGTATGAATGGTGAGATGGGTAACGATCCAAACAAACAAAACCTGTCAGCTGGATGGTTCTTGGTACATCTAAGTACGAGAGAAGGGACTGAACCCAGACCCCAGGTCTGAATTCTCCTGAACTTTTGGCCTCAGTTCAGGGAAGTACCTAGGCAAATGCTTTGTGGCGTGTGGACTCGAGATATGAATTTCATGACTGACTCTGTCCCTCTCAAATGGAATAAGCCAAAACTCCTGAATCAAAGGCAGGAAGGGATTTCAAAATCTGGATCCAGATCCAAATTTTATAGCTCGATCTCTACATCCAATCTCTACGTCAGTCTATTTTGCCTGACATTGGATAGATAGGAGAAAACTGTGTCTTAAGGCTAGGTCTTTCTATCAGTGATCACTTGATGTTTCAGTTCGTTTTTTATGCCTATCCACAGAAAAGTATTTGTGTTTAACGTGAGAGCGTAGAGTTTAGAGAGAGCACCATGCTGGGACTGAGTATTTGTGAGACAATGCAACAGCTGGTGCCCTCTGCTTTGGTTCTTTAACGTTCATATAAACTGTACACACAGATAAGATTAACAGCCATTCCACACCATGCAAGCTGCTCCTCACTAGCAATTCACCCCATGGTAATTCATTTTTTTTCCTGCCAAACCATGTTTTATTGCTTATGTAGATAGGAAAAACAAACTGTTATAAGTATATCAGAGAACCATGGCTCAAGCCTGGCAGATATTTAGGCTAAAACAGAATTCTCTGACATGACTACAATTTTTATTTTATTTTACTTTATTTTATATATTTATTTTTGCCTACACAGCCAAGAGCTGTCTGCATTCTATCATGTTTTGCTCAGACTTGTATTTCAAACCCATCGTTATTTCTGTTGTGCGGACAGTGAGTATACTTTCAAAAATGCCTTAGTCACAGTGACTTTCAATGAGATTTAGGCTCCTATGTCACTTGTGAAATTGGACTTAGGTCCTTTTGATCATTTCCCCCCCCCCCCCCGCCCCAGGCCTTAAAGGAAGATACTATTAACCGTTTGTCAACCTGGTTGTGTTGAGATGAGTTTACCACCTTGCTGTTGCCACCATAGTACAGTATCACTTCCTAAAAACACTTTCCAAACAATATTATAGCAAAATTTTCATCCATACTAAACACAGCTACCGATGGTGTTATAACCATGTCTAGCGAATTTGGTGGAGCTCTGTGTAAGGAAGAGTCTATAGCAGTCTATAAGGTGGAGGTCTTGATCACCCTGCCTTTCCCATATTACTAAAGGGGAGCAGAGTTCCAGCTAGATCCTGACAAGATGGGAAAAGGATACTGCGGGGGGGGGGGGGGTCCCTGGTGTGGAAAAGATTGAGACACACTGGTGTATAGTGTAGTTCAGAAGCCCTGACCCCACAATATATTAGCATAATAATTAACAACAGCCCTCTGTGCTTATACGGCACCTTCCAGCTGCGACTCTCAAAGCCTTTTACAAACCTAATTGTCTGCTTCTCCTGGCCCCTCAAGATGCACTGTCTAAGAGAGCTCTGTCTTGAGAGATCATCTCCTCAGATTATGTTTATGGCATGAAGATCGGCTGCTAGTGCTTTGAAATGCCTATTTCAAAAAATAGATCTGCATTTCCACTCGATGCCGAGAGGCATGAGCTGTAGGAGGTTATTATAGACCTTACACAGCATAGGCCAGGACTTGAGCAACGGGTTTGTCGGCATCTCTTTATTGTGGCTCAAAGTCTGGCCCCATCCGAGCCCTGCATGAACGATCATGTGGTCGACAATGTGATATCTGGTACTAGGTTAACAAATAATTAGTAATGTGCACAAAGTTTGGGGCGAAATATGGTTCCTTCTCTGGGCGCAGCCTTTTATATATTGCAGATGTGGCCTGTGCCACTCACATTTTTGTCCGGTGGTGGTGGAGGGGGTGGGATTTCAGTACAGCTGCCAGCAGGGACCACAAGGCAGTTGGGAGTTATGCCAAGATCCTGGACCCTCCATATGGATGCTCCTGCCCTCTGAGGGCCTCCCAAATTCCATGCAGCTCTGAGGTCATTTTAGTGAGTCAAATTCAATGTCTGCCCCCCAGATGGGAGCAAGATCCCACCCTCTCTGACAAAAGGAGGCTGGGTAAACTCAGCCTGTGGAAACGTGGTGTTTCCCTGCACCTTGTAAAGGGGAATCTCTTTCCAGGGGGTAGAATGGGGCCCTGGATAAGGGAAATGGATGGGCGGGGAGCATGCTCGGCTGTAAATGAAAGTAGGGGAAGGATTAACAGTTTCACAGAAAGTACTCAGCCTCTCACAGGATTAGAGCCTTAGTTTTCACTCCGGCCAGCCCTTCAGGAGTAAGGATGCTGGGATCCAACCCCTGGATCTCAGGGTTTCAAGCTTGCTGTAGCAATTCCTGGCAAAAGGCTTTTCCAGTGGGCAGCGTTAACATGCTGTGTGACTTTGAAAGCACCCCTCTCCCCGGCAGCTCAGTACCATTGTGGAGCTGGCAATAGCCAATCGGAGCCAGGCCTGATTCAACGTCCAGGTGCCAACCAACTTGAACTCTCCAGCTTCCTGCAGTGAGGCAATTATTCTCTCAGACGCATTCATTGTTCTCCTTACACCATGAATGGTGACTGAATTAAACATGCACTTACCACTGCACCACAGCTGGCAGGAAAAACACACAAATGTCACACAGGGCTGGATCCTGTTCCCACTCAACTTAAGGGCAGGTTTGCCATTCACTTCAATGGAAGCAGGATCCGGGGCCACTGTACCTGATACTTTAGCAGAGGGCCAAATGCCTGCTCTTGTTTGTACCAGCATAGATCATATGTAACTCCACAGTGGCCAATGAGGGTTTCTCTGGATTTACACCATTGCAGCAGAGTCCAGAATCTGTCCCATAAATGCCCTTGGATATGTACAATCCTAAACATGTTCATTTGTGTCTTATAAATGGCACACCATTGTCAAATATGTACAACCGGGGAGAATGTTTCAAGTATAATTTTAGTCTGACATGAATAGATAAAGCACGTTGTAGCCACAACTACCATTGACTTCAGTGAGAACACTTAGGTCTTAGTACACAATGGGTCATCCCCTGTATTAAAGCAGAATAAGGCCTGCAGAGAGTTGGCTTTACCGTGTGCAATCTTATTATATAATCTTCTACGTATGCCAGAGGGAAGCCATCATGGAAAAGGACATCCTCATTCAGCGCTGCTATACAGTGCTATGTAAATAATAAAATAGCCTGATATGCTGATTGTTGGCTCGGACTGCCGGAATAGGTGTGCGTTTGTGCAGGGGGGAGGGGGGAAGGTAGAAGTGCTCATGTATTTAGGGACCAATTCTGACCATCCCAAAACTCCCATGAACTTCAAGGAATGCAGCATCAGACATGAGAGACAGATCCTCTACTGGTGTAAATCAGCATAGCTCTATTGAGCTCAGTATAGCATTAATTGAGATTGCTGGAGGATCTGGCCCATAGCATCACATTTCAGTGATGGTGACATACTACAGTGCATGGATTCTGTAGTGGGACTGTAGTTAAGCTGACACTTTGCTCTTCCATCAAAAAGCACAGATTTTCTTTTGTTGTTGTTAAATCTCCTCTGTGTGCCCACGGGAGCTTAAAAGAAGCTGGAACAGTTCCCTAGCGTGTCGGCCGATAAATTCCTTGATTGTACGTGTTTTAAAAAGGGGACCTGGAAATCATGGCTACCTTGGTGTACAATGTCAGGATTCACCAGACAGGATTACAGAAAGGGCTTTTCTTTTAAGCGCTGGAGCTGGAAGTTTGTCTGCATTTCTGTTCTTGCACTGCATCTCCAAGGAGGTTTTTCACTTTCTAAGAAGGATGCTACCCACTGAGCTATTCATAGCAGTTAAATAAGAAAAGGGGTTAATAAAATAAATGCTAGAAAAAAGAAAATAAGATTAGAGGGACTGATGTTTTGGCTGCAAGGCCTTCTTTGGGCTGGGGGGAAAGGGGGCAAATGAACAAGATTTGTTTTCCACCATCCCAAAGAACCTCATGGCCAGACTACCACCACTAATCCAATTTTCTCTCTAACAAAGTATTTTATCAACATCAACACCTTCTTTCCCCTTCTTCTCCCAGTTGCTACACTGACATATCACTAGTTGTGTTCTTAGGGTTATGTTCTCAGTTCAGGGCTGCAGCTGTGCTGTTTCCACTGTGGCTATTATGAATAGCCTGTTAAGGAGGTTTCTTTAATTCAGGTCCCGGGGCCCCCCTTGAAAACCCACCCATGGGGGGGGGAAATGGTTACATTCATGACATCTGATTTTCTTTTCTATCCCCAGCCTTTCCCAGCCTCAGAAGAGTGTCCTTGGGGAATCAGTGTAGCACAGTTTGGCTAAGGAGCAGCTGGCACTTCCATTTAAAAATATTCCACAACACAATTTTTGTATGATCAATTATGAGCATGTTTCCCCCCCATATTCAGGGATCCCCAAACACTTTACAGTCGCTAAACCTCACAACCGCCCTGCAAAGTAATATTATATCACACACCCCCGTTTTAACAGATGGGAAAATGAAGGTTGAGTTTCCTACACTTACTCCGATTAATTCAATGGAACTACCCATAAAGGATGGAAGTTTGGGTCCAGGAAAGTATCTCTACCCAGGACAGCATTTAAGTACATGCTTAAATATTTTTGTGAATTGGTGCCTAAGTGAGTTGCCCAAAGTCACGGGCTCTGAGCCACGCCCATTTGACGTCCGTTGGATCAGGGCACAGTGGATCTATGGCAGAACCAGGAACAGGACTCCTGACTGTGTTCTGACTATTGAACTATGGCTCCATCCCTGCTGCACTCTTGGTAAGGCCAAAAGTACATTCTGATTCTCAATGTAGTAAACCTGATGCTCTGTGTTCACTATTAACAGAGCAGCTTTCATCATGTCAAAGAGCGTTACAAACTGAGGGCCCAAACAAGTTAGATATAGGAATTTTTTATCGACTTCGATGGGAACTGGATCAGACCCTGAAAGTCAAGCTGCCACCAGGATCACTTCACCCAAAGTTTCTTGCATTCGTCCTTTATTAGAGCTGGTCACAAACAAAAAACATTTTTCCCATGCGGCCACTTCTGGGACGTGCCACCGCACTCCCCAGCTTCGAGTAACACCATCCTCCTGCTTCAAAGCTCCAGCTGGTAGGAATGGATATAATTTATCTGCATAGTTTTCAGTGATACCACATGGAGCCACCCGTTCTTGGTGGTTTCAGAGGAACAGCCGTGTTAGTCTGTATTCGCAAAAAGAAAAGGAGGACTTCACTGTTTATTGGTAGTGCTGATTGGCATCCTGTGTATAGTGAACAGTGACAAGGTGAGGGCACGAGAAGCACAACATGGAACAGACCAGGAGCAAGATTGTGTCCTGTTAAACGACAGCATTATTTCAGCGCCGTCCGCAGAAGCCTCCCCCGAGCCCCCCAAGTTCTCGCCTGGGGCACAGCAGAGTTGCCCTGTACTCCAGCACAAGTGAAAGAGGAGGTGCCCTCTGGCAATAAGTACTGTAAGCACTAGCCCATTGAGCTCTGGGTGGAAGCAGATCCCAAGCCCCATGTGCACCTTCTTGTTATTCTTCCCATCACGCCAGTGCCGTGCTTACCTCCGCATGTCGTTCGTAGGCTTCACTCTCACCACCAGCCTGAGTACCTTGGCTGCGCAGCAGCACACTTGTCAATGGAGGCACGCACCCCAACACTCCACATCTTCAGTGGGCAGCACTGCTTCCAGAGAGGAGGGGATTCCCATTCCCCTGGAAAAGATCTTAGTCAGCAAGAGCTGTGGCACCAGCAGGAATATTCTTCATTCCCTCAATACACTTCCCAGAGGAAGACGCCGGTGGAAGGGGGATGCTCAGCATCCACAGGATGCAGGACGTGCCAGGCTGCCACTGCCCCTGAGCTTGGTAAGTTTCTTGCATTCATCCTTGATCAGAGCTGGTCAGAAACATGCGGAATGTTTTTCCCTGCTGGCCCTAGGCTTTATGCAGATCCTGAGAACAGGGTGAAGGCTGAGGGTGCATGAGAATGAATGCATCTTCCCTTCCTAATGGAGGGGCCTGAATGGCATCCCAAAGCCCTTCACAAAAGGAGTGCTGAGGCAAATATGTGACAAATGCTCAGTAATAGCTAATGTGGTCTGTAGCCCTGGACATTAGATCTTATCCCTCTGGGAGAGGCAGGGTGTTTCTCAGGAGGCTGGTATCCTCTTCCTCTGTTCTTTTAAAAGAAGGACAGACGTCATAGGAGTAGGATTCCGTTTAAACATCTTACCCAAATGGCAGCATCTTTGATGGATCAGATATCAGAGTTACAAGAGTAACTTGAGAGTGGAATGACCTGTCTGAATAGGTAAATGAGACAGCGTTCCCAGAGACGTTTTAAAACGTAAATGGGATAAAACCCATAAAGAACAAGTGCTTGTGAGCTGCAAGAGGCAACTTGGGGCTAAGATGATCTCCTGGCACCTGCCCTCTAGAATTGTATTGGCTACTGGGTCAGTTCAGTCTTGAATTCACACTCATTTGACCTAGAGGTAAAGATGTTGTCAACTGAGCAAGACTGACTCTCTCTTAAGGAGGGAAATGGGTATTGTAGTATGGGTGTGATATGAACCGATTATTTATTTCAGAGATGAGCACCCGAGGCAAATTGTAAGGATTTCTCTCTCCATCGCTCCTATTTTAAATCAAGTGGAAGAAGAAAAAAAGATATATCACATGCCTTATGGAAAGTGTGTGTGTGCTGGGGGGTCAGGGAACCGTTAAGGAAAGACCCAGGAAAAGACCATTTATCTTGGGTGGGGAGAAAAAGAAGCTAACCTGAAAGGAAAGGGATTGAGGTTCATTAGCCTGCGGCTCCTGTCTGGCTGTGCGATTCCTGGCGTGTAATGGAGCTCTCCCTCTTTCAGTGAGACGTGACTTGGGGTAAGTGTTAAGAGTGTCTGATGCTGAGACGCATGGGAATGAAGTATACTGACGTTAGGGCTCAGATTGCCTCACCGCATCTCATGGGAAAACCCATGGCTGCACCTGAAGTTCTGTAAGCTTCCCCTCATGATTCCTTCTCTCTCAGTGGAGTGGCATGGCTTTCTTCCCCCTTGAAAGAATCAGGGGTTTGGCCCCACAACCCGACAGATCACCTTAAAATCTGCCTGGATCTTACAGAGTCTGTTGTAGGCCCAGATCCTCAAAGGTATTTATGTGCCTATCTGCCTCTTTAGGCACATATGTCCACCGCTTAGGTGCCTACAGGGTTAGGTGGCCGCTGAGTGGCAGCTTTGAAAATGTCGGTGGAGCCTAAGTCCCCTAGATGTCTCAGTTTCCACCGGTTGGCATTCAGCAAAGCCACCAAAGCCCTGATGCCTCTCCACAGTGAACAAGCAGCTGGCTTGGCTTAAGTACCTAACTCAAGGAGAGGGTTCACAGCTGAGGATCTTAAGCAAAGGGCAGTATCTATCCCTGGGCCCATCAGTCACTCAGGTGCCTCTCCTCAGCATTTCACACCTGGCTAGCTTAGGCAGTGCCTCTCAGCTTGCTGGCTTCTGGGGAATTGGATCCCCTTCTTAGGCACCAACTCTCCCTAGGCATCATATGGGGAACCTGGACGCCAAGCCTGGGGCTGAGAATCCCACTAGACAGCAGGTCACATTAGGTGTTGCAACATGGTGCAGAGCAGATCAATGCCTAAGTACTGTTGAGAATCTGGGCCAGAGATTCTGTCCCATCCCCACCCCCACCCTAATGTGCACTGGCTGAGCCATGTTGAAAACCGCTCCTGAAGAGGGAAGGGAGTTTCAGCAACATGGAGACCTAGACCCCTCCTTACCAAGATGAGAGACAGTGGTGTATCATGGAAGATGTAGTCCAATTAGGTAGCCTGGCTATAGAGGAGAATGGGAGCATGACATGACTACAGACTACTGCCCCAGACTACAGCTCCCATTAGGCAACGTGTCAACATGTCAGAATTGAAATGTTTTCAGTTGAAATATATCAGTTTTGAATTTTTCACAGAAAACTCCAAATTTTCTGGGGGAACACTCTCTCTCCTCCCCCATTTTCTAGACCACTCTAGACATGTTTAAAACCAAACACTACAGCCCCTGTCTACACTGGCTTCTAAATTGTATTTAACATCATGCTCAATAACACCACTCCGCAAGGTCATGTTTCAACACAACCTCATTTTAGTCCCTTGGAGGGATTGCCAGCCTTTCCTCTCCACACCAATCCCAAGGCTTGTGTTTGCGACAATACTGGGCTTGATGCAGCAATTACTGGGTGAAATTCTGCGGCCTGTGTTAATAGCTAGATGATCACAAAGGTCTCTTCTGGTCTTAAAAATCAATCAATCACTTGTGTTTGCTCAGAATAGAGGGGAATCTGTGCCCCATAGATTCCTTCTCCACAAGCAAAAGGCCATGTAGGGACATGTCAAAGATTTAAAAAATTATCAAAATCTAAAAATAATTACAATATTTTAAGGCCTCCTTCAGTCATAAACACCCTAAATATCAACCATTTTCACTTGCAAATACAAGAAACACAGTTGTTTAAATGTATCAAAACCATTTCTGTATAAAGGACACATTACAATTACTTTCTCATTTTGTTTTTTAACCTATGGGTTGTGTTTTTTTAAAACCATATTTTTTTCGTATCAAAAAAGCAAAGCTGAATAGCAAGATTGCTAACAGGAATGTAGATGAGGACCATACAGTTCTGTTCTATGTCCCCCCAGGGGCATTATAATCACATTATAAAGCAGTTTTTATGTATGTAAAATAATTAACTTGTTTTTAAAAAGTTTGGGGTTTTGTAGCGTTAACTCTAACTTGGTGCAGATGTGTTGTACCGTGAGACACCCTATATTGATGGAGAGCCTGAGCCTGCAGCCTTCACTCAGGCAAAAAGCCCTTACACACATGGGGTGGGGGGGAAATTCACCCCTCTGTAGAGCGCTGGCTACAGCTGGTCAGGAAATGATTTCTTCCCCCTGTGAAAAACATCAACTAAAGCAAAAACTTGCAGTTTGTCTAAATGTTTCTACAATTGTTTTTGTGGAAAAAAACCCCAAGAACGTAGTTTGGTTGTTTTACAACCCCTCCCCCTCAAATTATCCACAAAAATGGAAATATTTTCACATAAAAATCCATTTTGTCAAATGGACATTTCCTGTCAGAAAAGAGTCTCAGCACAACATTGTCAACACGCTCTACTGCCAGCACAAGGGCCTGTGCACCACTTAAATCCCTCTTCATCCGTGTTGGGTTTAAGCGGCATGTAGACCTGCAGGCCCTCTAACCAGGAGTGAATTTCACCTGCGATGAGAGTGCTCTGGTGAATAAGGGCTGCAGGATTGGGCTCATATTTACTACAGTTTTAAAATGCTTTTCCTCAACTCTAATAGATTGTTGCCTGGTAAAATCTGGTAGCAAATGACAATACACGTGTAGCTTCCTGAAAAGCAAAATGGCTGCTGAAGCCTGCAGCATGCACATTCCTTTCAGAGAACTCTGTTTGGACTGTGTAAACAGGTCTCTTACCTCTCTGGACATCATTCAGCTTACCCTCTTCCAGTTGACAGTCTGTCACTTCCCCCTGGCAGACGGGTGAGTTAAGGCTTAGCCCTCCGGCCAAACCCCATATTACAGTCGTTCCCCATCTAGGGAATCAGCAAAACACATCCATAGGGAGCAACCCAAGTACTCAGTCTCTTACTGTTCTCTCTCCGGGCTCAGTAATCCCATCTGCCCCTCACTGGTCTCCCTGGAGGTGGAGGTTTCCAACTTGGAGACCCTTAACTATGAAGCAGCATGTCCTCTCTACCCCAGACTCACTTTACTCTTTCACCAGGCCACTCCCCACATGACCCCCTAGGCCAGGGCTTGATGGCCAAGACCCTCCCAGCAGGTCACTCAGTCATTTTCTCCAGACTCTGGAGAGTCTCCAGAGTTCCTGCCTACACTCTCAGTCCTACATGAGGAAGATAATTTTCCCAGAATGCTTTTTGTTATAGGGCCAAGCCCTGGAACATTCTCCTCCATAGGGAGAATGAACCAAACTGAGATTCTGCCTGTCTTTTTGACCTAACAGATCACTGCCTACTCACTATAAAAATCATTCACTGAAAACCGGGAAAATGTACATTGCTGGAAACAGAATTAATAACTGAAAAACGCACAGGCAAAAAAAAAAAAAAGAAAAAAAAGTATCAAAGTTATGTGTCTGATCTTTGTTCCATGAGCTCTTCTGCTTCAGAAAGGTGTATTCCTAGCACCACTGCAGCTTCATGACATATTTTAGGAGATGGGAGGTTTAGCAGAAAATGTTGCACCAGGGGGATGTTGCTGCTCTGAGACAAAGAGGAAACTAGAACAGAGTTGGTGGAGGGATAACGGCTAGGAAGGTGGCTCGTTGTGATCATTGCTATTGTATGAATGAGAACTGCCAACATCCCCTTATATTTGTTACTCTGTTCCACAGCTTACTCGCCCACCTGTTATATCTTGTCCTTTAAACTATGAGCTCTTTGGGGCAGGGATTGTCATTTAGTCCCTGGGTCTGGCCTTTAGGGGCTACAGTGATATAAATGTTTTATAATGATGTAGCAACAAAAGCAAAATGTGATCTCTCTCGTCCAGTATTATTAGTAATAATATCTGCACTCATCAAGGGGGCAAAAGTACAACAAAATGGATTCACTGTGCTAGCGAGCAGCATGCTTCAAACACAAACCCCTTCCTATTTAGTGCTGCTGCTGGCTCTTCCTCCCTCCCCCCTCCTCTTTTAAGTTAAAACAGATCATTCAATAAATCTTGCTGGGGTTTAGAGGGGGAAATCTGTGCAAGCTCTACAGATATTTCCCTCTGTGTTTTAATCTTTTCGATGTAGGCAGGCATTCAAAATGGGATTAAAGGAAAAGGGGCTGAAAAATGAAACGTGTAACCATTAGTTAGCTGCTTTCTTTTCATTCCTAAACAGCATAATGCGCACAAGAAGGTCCTTCTGCCAGATCCGCAGGGCCCTTGTGAGACAGTGTGGAGTCTGTTTGTATGTTTCATGGTCTCTGTGTATATAATGTCTTCTGCAGTTTCCACAGTATGCATCCGATGAAGTGAGCTGTAGCTCACCAAAGTTTATGCTCAAATAAATTGGTTAGTCTCTAAGGTGCCACAAGTACTCCCTTTCTTTTTGCGAATACAGACTAACACGGCTGTTACTCTGAAACCTGTTTGCATGTTGTTCTTCTCTAGCTAACCGGCTTTCTTCTATGGCCGAGTTGGGCCCAGGAAGAAAGATGCAAACTACCTCTTCTGGGGACAGATCTTTCTCATTTCTCTTTTTCTTGTTGTCTCAATAGCTTGATGCTCCAATGACTCACTTCAGAATGATCACTGGTATAACTTCATCGATTTCAATTGTTACTCCTTATTTAGGCGCTGGTTCAGTAAAGCTTGTACGTTTAAGTCCATTTCTCTTCAGCAAAGCATTTTATTTGTCATTGGGACCCTAGCACTTCCTTAAGTGCCTTGCTGAATAAAGATGTGCTGCTGAATTGGGCCCTTAAACTGCCGTGAGTGAGTGGAGAATCAGGCTGCTCTCTCTGCCCCCTTTAACAGAATTATGTACCATGTCGGACATCAAAGCCCTGATTAAGCCAATACTTTAATTGTATCTTTGTGCTTCATTACTTTTCCCCCCTTTCCTTTGATGAGGTCTTCACCTCTGTTCTCCCCCCCAATTATTGCTTTTGCTTTATTTTTAGTGGTGATTTGGAAATTGCTGGGCCCCCTTTATATAAAAAAAAAAAAAAAAATCATATCACAGAGAACAATGTCCACTCCTCAACTCCCCCCAAAAGCTCCAGCCAGCCATTAAAGAGACATTCACACCTATTTTCTATTTTCTTTTGCCTTGTCTCTCCTATTCTCATGAAGCTCTCATTGATTATTGCCCTTAAAATTCCTCAGTCTGGTCATAGATAAAAGGATAACCACTTCAAAGAGAGGTGTTAAGAGTTTAACCTCAAGCTAAAAGAGTGGACAACAAGGTAATTGAGGGTAATAACTGATCACAGACCTGCTTTCAAAGGCCCATGCAAGCCTCACTTTCAGATGGCTTTAATTTTATTAACATTTGTAGCAGCTCTAGATGCTTTTGAATCATTACAAACTTCAAAGCTTAAGGTAACACTCCAAATGGAGAACCTGACACCAATTTTTTTTGTTCAGACCCACATCGTATTGATAGGCTCTGTTGTGAGTATACCGCAGCTCTTCTCAAACTGTAAGAGCCTAGATTTAAAAAAGAAAAATATTGCCAAGAGAAGATCAAAGACTTGACTTCTTTTGGATTACTTAAGACACCAAAACAAGAAGAAAAAAGTATTTGTATTATTCCAACCATGTTCATCCACATTTTAAAAAGCTTTTCTACTGAGGTGAATGATGTTTCTTATGAATGTTATCACCAACCCATTTGGCTCATTCTTCTGTCCTCTGGAAGTTTAGAATGTAGCACTGTGATAACACTCCCCCATTGCTTGAGCTGTTTAAAAGAAGGCTGGCCCAACCATTCGGAATAGTGTGAAGGGATCAGCCCTGTAGAAAATCCATCTCTATCATTTAAAAAACAAACAAAAAAGAGACCCAACCAAACCTTAGCTCATATAGCACTTTTCATTCATAGATCTCAAAGGGCTTTACAAAGGAGGTCAGAGTCATTATCCCTATTTTACAGATGGGGGTGACTGAGACAAGAGATAAACTGACTTGCCCAACGGCACCCAGTGGTTGCCTACACTGGGTTTGTTGCAGTTTAGCACAGATTTCAAGACTTGCCCAATGGCACCCAGTGGTTGCCTATACTGGGTTTGTTGCAGTTTGGCACAGATTTCAAGATTTGCACTTTATGTTGTCATGATGGAACACCAAGAGCCTATGGTTCAAAGCCCATGAAAAATCAGTGGAAAGATGTCCTTTGACTTTGGCAGCTTTGGATTAGGCCTTAAAAATCTCTTTTCTCACTGGTTTTGCGCTGACGTAACTCTACTGATGTTAATGAATTTTACTTCCTGATTTTCACCAAGGTACCAGAAAGAAGAATCAGGCCCAGTACATATTTTGCATAGATTCTTATTCAGCACATTCCAGGATAAATGGCCACAATTGTTCTAGTTAATATTTCTACTGACCTAATATCGTATTCATTGTTGTTAGTCATACTATGACCATTCTGGCTTGAAAATACAGACCTAATACTCATCTGGTATAAATTACTGTACCTCTGTGTCACTGATGTCAATGAAACCATTCAGATTTACACCAGATAAAGATCTGGCCCATTTTACTAACAATCATCTCTGACACATCAACAATTGATTGGTGGTCTGATGTGAGACATCTCACATGGAGTGTCATTATAATGTACTTCAATGGCAGATATGAACTTGTAGGAACTGTGGAAACAACGTACTTTGAAATATATTTTAAGAACTTAGACTTGATCTACCCTTAAAACATTGGCTATGTCTACACTACACAGCCACACGACTGTGTTGTTACAGCCTTGCAGCTAAAAGTCGCGCAGTGTAGCCGCTGTTTGGCAGCTCTCCTGCCAACAAAAAACGTCCACCCCCAACGAGCGGCATTTGCGTTGTCTTTCGGGGGAGGGGGGATTTAACACTTCTGAAAGAGAAAAGTTTTGTCGTTCAGTTGCCAGTGTAGACATTGCCTTAGGCTGACATAGTGACGGTGCTCCGGGGTGTGCACCATAGTACCTATGTCCCATCTGGGAGCACCACAGCTATGCAGACATAATGCCTACTGCAGATGCAGCTTGGTTGATGGAAGAATGCTTCCATTAACCTGGCTACCATTGCTCAGAGAGAGGTGGCATTCCTGCAGAAATTGAAAAAGCCCTTCTATCACCATAGTCTGCATCTACACTGTGGGGTTACAGCAGCATAGCTGTGTCCCTGTAGCACCCAGAGTGTAAACAAGGCCTTAGTCTTTAATCTGTACCAATAGTGCATTCTTTATTAACTGGAAACAGGTTCATATAAGCTGCTCTGTATTCTGATGTTAGGTACATGTTTGTGTAATGACAGGACAATGGCACATTGCTTAAGTCCATGGAATTTTTGTTGTTGTCTAAAGTTACATCTGGAATAATAAGCAGTGATTTTAGCATTTCTAGTGTGCTTTTAATGAGTCTATTGTCAGTTACACAGATGGGGGGAAATGAACCAGACCCAACATTAAAAGATATGTTACGAGATGCCCACAGCAAGCCCTGACTTGCAAATTTAGATTTGCACAAAATATAGTTCTTTTGGAAAATTACAGTGCCTGTAACTTTGGTTGCTTACTCAGTTTGGTGCAAGACATCCAGGATTCCCCACCCCAAAGGACCACGTATATCCCACTGCCACCACCTTGCTTGTCTGACCTGAGATGCACTAGTTTTTCCAGAGAAGAACAACTCCATGTCATTTGAATGACAGACATATTACACAGCTCTCATTTAATTGACCGCAAAACCTCAATACATGGGGTGCAAATGACATGAGAAAAGGGCCATTCGTCTTCTCCACTGTTGGAAACCTATATTTCCATAATTTTCAAGCTAAAGCTTTCATGCATGATAAAGACAATAGAGCATTCTCTTTTCAGTGTGCATGGGAATTGCGTGCATAACTCTCATTAACATTAATGGAAGTTATATGTGCAGCCAGAGGAAAACAAGCCCATAAATGTATCACTAATATAACCTTGAGAACTGCAGTTTGGATTATAGTTTAGATTTACACCACCTCTGCTGCAGGGGGGCTGGAACAATTTGTACAGCGGGGCTGCTGAGAGCCAATGAACCAAACTGTAAACACTGTATATAACGGAAACCACTTCAAGCCAAGGGGTGCGGCAGCACTCCCAGCACCCATAGTTCCAGCCCCTAGGCTCTGCATTATTCTGTTCCTGTCGGGTGCTGGCTCCTGGTGTTACTTATAACAGGGTTTTAGCTATTGGTGCTTTTTAGAAGACAGAGATACCCCAAATATAAATGATCATTTCTCAAAACAAATGCCTCTCAGTAAGAGAAAATTGCAGAAATAGAATTCACAGTTAGGATCTAGGAGGTTACATCTTCTATCCCTCTGTTGTAGGGTTTTCTACAGTGCCCATCACTGTATTATCTAACCGTTTCTAATTAGTAATTACTAATTAACTGAACAGTTTATAGGAACACCTTTTTTGGGGTGGGCGTGAGGGAGAGCGTATATTAGAATTTGCCTTTGTAACAAGCACCGTAAGAGCTTTTCCAGTGTCTAAAAACCATCAAGAGAACATTTTACATACTGTACAAACTAAGGAAACTGGAGGGATCTGGGGAGGGTAAAGGGTGGTTTTAGGGAGCCTGGAAGGGGCCTTCATTACTCTTATGAATAGGCTCAGACTTTTTTACACTAGGCTTTTATCTAAAGAACCCTCTTTCCCACCACCCTTCCATTTCTAACACTGGTGCAGCTTTACTAATGGTGGGACCAAGTGTCAGTCCTTTCAACCACTCTGTCACATAGACCTACGTGGAGCCAGTTTAGATTTTATGGTGCTTAGTTCCACAGCTGCCAATTGAAGTCCTGTCTACACTAGCACTCTCACCACTGCTACTACTGGTGGGAAGCTTTTCACAATGAAGTCTGGTGTAGACACAGCTGTTGGCATCTATAGAACATTACTACTATAGGTTTCAGTGGAACTATTCACGGTAGTAAACTCTGTGTAGGTAGCAAGGGTTTGCTGGGTGGTGGGGGGATTAGATTGTAAAATCTTTTGTGTAAGGACCATCTTTTTGTTGTTTGTACAGCACCTAGCACAGTGGGGGCCTGATGCATGACTGGAGCTCCTAGATGCTACCACAACACAAATACATACTAATTTATTATTAATGTTAAGAGTCTTTCTAGTCTTTGATGCATTCATTGTGCCCGCAAACTGTGCAAATGAGACGAACCTTCAAATGTTTCCCTTCTTGCAACCTTTTCAAATATGTCACTTGCTCGATCTACCAAAGCTCTTCACATCTGGATTGCTCAGAATATTCTAGCAAGCTGTGGTTAAGCACCTAGTGGCTATAAATAGATGAGCTTAAATTCCCATGTCCTGTACTGGTAATACCTACAATAGCAGAATAGAACGATAATTAATAATAATGCTTTGCATGACCATAGCACCTTCTGTCTGGTGGCCTGAGGGCATTTTTCAACCATTTTCAACCATTAAGATTGAGGTTATTATTGTTATCCCCATTGCACAGAGGAGGGAAGTGAGGCACACAGAGGTTGCAGTGCAAGTCAATGGTCCAACCTAGAATATAAACCAGATATCTTCTGAGTCACAGTCCTGTGCTTTCACCACTAGACCTCATTTTACGATTTCAATGCCGTACAATCACATTTTTAAAAAAAGCCTTAAATGCGGTTGCAGCAAAAAATAATGTAGAACATTGCTTGACCAGCCAATGTGAGCGAGGGCTAAACTACCTTTTAAATGCATGTTGTTGTGATCAAAACTGGGTCAGACCTAGTTAAAATAAACCATGTCGGGGGGGGGAGGATCCTCCATGTTCCAAATATCTGGTTTTAAATTAAAATCTACCACTCCATCTCTGGGAATGTTTGTTTTTAAAGTTACTATAGGCCCTACAGGAACACCTATTTGATTCTACTTTGAAATGCTGCAGGAACATTTAGTTGGTGGTTTCCAAGGTTGTGACGGTGGTATTAGCAATGATGCCAAAGCACAATGATTATTTGGGCAAGATAACAAGAGACATAGGTTAAATTTGCTCTTAAAGAAAACAAAAGGCTTATTAATTTCAACTCCATTCAAAACACAGGGATGAAAAAACCCAGAGTCTGATTTTTCTGTAGTTTTACCCCTAATGTAACACTATTGTGCCAGATCCTAAGATGCTGTAAATCAATGTAGCTTCATGGACTTTAATGGAATTACATCACTTCAGTCCAGTTGGTGTGTGGCCCATTGACTTCAATGGAGTTACTCCTGATTTACATTACTGTAGTCTGTAACAAAGGAGAATCAAGTCCCCAGTCTCCTACCACATGAGAACAGCTACAGAGGGTTAATGATTTCCAGCCTTGTAAGAATGTATTAGAAATCATAGGCAGTAAAGAAGGTATTAAAACAATTTTTGGATGCTCTCTCCCTCTCAATATTATGGTTTGCACTGAAAAAAAAAATCGATGATTCTTAACAAAAGATATGTCCAAACAGCAATCTGTGTGTCCTGTCTGGGGATATATCGACTCAACACTTACCAAGCTTCCCCTAGCTTTACTGAAAAGGTGAAACAAAAGTGCCAATGTTAATTATTTAACCTCGCTTTTAAGGACTTTAGTGAAGGTTTTCCGCAGGGGAAGAACATACCTTCTGTATAATCAATAGGGCTTTGGCAGGGAGGGCATCGGCCATGTAAGAAATTAATGAAGAATTGAGATAAACTGGGGTGGTCGTGTGGGAAATGCAACCCCAGTGCTGTGCAACCTTTTGTTACCATTTTGCAGTCCTTCAACATGGAAGGAACTGTCTAGTGCTGACAATGGGCCCAATCCTGCCATTCTTACTCAGGCAAAACTGCCACTGAAGTCAGTAAGACTTTCCTCATTTCAAGTAGTGAGTGAAAGCAAAATGGCATCATGTTGTAACCGTTGGGAGACAGCAGCTTTATAACTGAGTCCCCAGACCTTGTTGCACCTGTGAAGTAGGTCAGCTGGCCCCACAGCAGCATGTTTCCACTGCCATGAAAGGCCAGCACAGTTTTCTGACCCTAGAGGTCCAGGATGAAATCCTAGCCCCATTGAAGTCAATGGCAAAACTTACTTTGACTTCCACAGGGCTAGGATTTTAACCCTAGGATCTAACCAAGTTCATTCTGTCTGAAGATGCAAATTTAGAAACCAGAATGAGTGATGATTTAGGTTAAATGAGGTTCGTTAGCCCGACCCCCATCTCCTTTTGATTCGGGGGGAGAGGGGTGTATGTGTGTCAGATTTTTACAACACAAATTCTATCATCAACAGTGGCCAGTTATCCAAAAGAGTCAGCCTTTGTTTTTGCAGTAGTTAGGGACCCTCCCTCGGCTCCAAGTATAAGTAGAGAAGAGATAATATTTAATCCACTTTGGTTTACCTGCCAGTGACGCATTTTGTGAAGGTGGAATCAAGCCATCCTCTGTTGTTTAGTGTGGAACTTTACTCATTCTCACATACTATGTAAGGCACACGCCGGCTGCGGGTCAGCAATAATCTCCTACTAATTGATACTGGTCCCATCATTTCTAAGGCAGACTGTCCAGGTGAATTATTTATAGCATCAGCCACAAGAGGTTAGATTCCAAGAGGTGTTTAGTAGATTCAACTTCTATGGAGCGCAAGCAGGATTAGCCAAGATATTTCTGATTCCAGGATCAGGCCTACAGAATTCCTGAACTCAGCACATTTCACATGTTCTCCTCAACGGTGGGAGAACCTGCCCTTTGGCAATATGATACTCTCTGTTCATGTTTATTCACTTTGTATTTTAGCAGCTCATTTTTTCAGGACTATCCAACCACTATCTTTTATTTTTTTGGGGCGAGGGGCGGGAGGTCCTCTTTGCTCTCCTGGCACTTCCTTCAATTGAGAGGTGCCCGCGATATTCCTCCTGATGGTCTCTCCAACAGCACATGCTTTGTTCCAGATAAAGGTGCTGATCTTGCAACTAGCTATGTACAACGGGCTCCATGCAGTGGTCTGCTCTGTGGAACCACTTGGAGGATTTGCTTCTGCAGTGGTCATCTACTCACTCCTTTTTATACTTAGTAAGTGAAAATTACAGCCTAATTTTAAAAAAAAAAATCTTAATGATGCCTTGCTGGTCTGGCTTGTGAGAAGGCAGATTATTGGAATCAGACAAGACTCCAGCGCTCTGAGGCGCTCTCCAGGCTGGTGCCTTGTACATTTCCATATCATATCAGCTAACAATAATTGAATAGATAGGAAGAAACAAAACAAAACACAGACAGCAGGTATAATTTTAGGGTTCTGAGATTTGATAGGGTCCCTACAAACAACTGTGCAAAGGTCTTTCCTTAACATCCAGAAGTCTTCCTGCAGTCAGTAAAACCTGTTAGATAGAACTTGATGGTTGGCCCCTCATCTTTTCAATATCTTTCCAATATCATCCTTTGGCTGTCAGGATCCTGTTTGTCCAGATATGCTTCAATTTCCATCTTCTTTGGCACTCACCTGGGACGCCCATTGGCAGAAGTTAGTCAAAATGGGATATGCGCCAGCACGTTTAGAAATCCTCACAATTTTTCAAGTTGCTGGCTTTCCTGTACCAAATATCAGCCCCATCATATGACCGCCTCAGTGTATCAGCACAAGTCTTGTGTAGACTGGCCAGAGCTAGCTCACCACCATCATTCTAAACAAATTCAGCAGGCTTACTATTTCTCCATTTTATTTATTAATTATTCCTGAATGTCAGTGACCATTGCTAATGTACCTGGATGGTTCAATCAGGAAAAACAATAATTTACAAAACCCATGCAGGAGCTCGCCATCATTTGGTGAGGTTCACAGTTAATCAAGGAGCTTTTAAATGATCAAACAGTCAACTGGAAACTGAAACTTACTGAAATGAAGACAATTTGCGCAGCTACATCTCATTCACGCCTTTTTGCCGGATGCCTAGGCCCAAAGATGCAGAGAGCATGGCGTAATGGTTAAAGCATAGCACTTGTACCCTAGGTGGCCTAGATTCCATTCCCAATTCTAAATGACTGGCTGCACGTCTTTGAGCCAAGTTACTTATCCTCCCAGTGTGTGTTTTCCTGTCTACAAAGGATTACCTATCGTATCTGGATGCTATGAGATCGAAATCATATGATGGGTGAAGTTCACCCTGTGAAGAGGGTCCGCACAGGTCTATGGACCCATTAAACCCCACTTTTGCCCTATTTTGTGCACTTAAGTAGAGGATAGGCATTGTGCTGGTCCTTTGCACAGGCGTGAAATTTGCCCTAATGCCTGTAAAAGACTTTGATGGATGGTGCTAAAGAAGTACTATTCATGATCAAAAAAGGCCTCTTGATTCTTTGCAGTGAACACACCCGTTCCAGCACAGGAAGGGTTAAGTTTTATGCTGCAACTGCAAAGCCCAATTTCTTTATTTCCTGTTAATGACATTATTGCCTACATAAAACCATTGGAACATGTTTCTTTCATTTGTTTAATTTCAAGTTCTGAGCACACGAGCTGGAAACTATGTTTAATAGTTAAACTCAAAACATTTGGATTTCCTTTCCTCTCTGTGATTTTCAGTAAGACTTAGCTGAATTTTTAAGTAACCATTTTTTACACAGCTATAGAAGCCAGCCGGCAAACAAAAGGGATTATAGTGCAGCATCAAATCACATCAGTTAAGGCTAGTAACACATCATATATTTCGCTTCCTCCATAATCTTGCCAAGATCTCATCAGACCCTTCTTGTTACCAAACAGAACAAATTCACCCTTCCATAAGGCAGGGTGTCCAGCCCTTTCAGAAGGAAAACCAGGCCTCAGCTTGCACTATGCACATAAGAACACTTTCCCTTAACATGCATGGAAAATATGTTCCTGTTTCCATGAACAAACAGGATGGAATGTTACCTTAGTCCCTTCCTGCCCCTCATTGGCAATGGCATTCCCTTTACCTTCTGATCTTTAGACTTGCCATTGCTCTCCTACTGCAATTCGCTTGCCAAATTCTCGCTGTTTCATGAAGTGCTCCATTAAGTCAGGATAAAATGGGAACACAGATTTATTTAAAAAATTTATTAATTTTTAATAGCAGAAAATCCGGTGTCCTTTTGTTAGAACAGGGTATGTGGATCTAAACGCCTTTGAATATCAAGGGGAAACCTCAGATTTGAAACTGTGCTCATGGTTTTGTTTCAGGTCAGATCCAGATAGCTAGGGATCTATTTTCTGGTTCTGAATACATCGGAAACCTAACAAAGACAGATGATTTTAGCCCTCATAACATGATGGAAATTTCACAAGCGCTGATTACATGAGATTTCCTCCACTCGAGATGCCCGGCCTAATGATCTAGTTGCCAGTTGGGGCTGTAATCTCTCCAAAACAACTTGTGAGGTTTTGGTGGGCACTGAACCCTAACCAATAACCCAGCTTAAAACTGTTCTGGATCCAGACTCAAAGAGACAGTCTCCTTTGCACATCTGCACCCAAAGAGCCAAATTTATGCCTCATGGGAATACACTGGAGTCAGTGAAGATCCTCCAGGAATTAAAGTGGCCAGGAATGTCTGTAGTCTTCAAAGGTTTAACTCATAGTACCTGCCACCAATTAGGCAAGACTCAGTTATTTATCCTGTTGAACAGAATCACTGGATACCACTCTGCCATTGCAGCCATATGGCCTGATCCAAAGCCCATTGAAGTCAATGGGTATCTTTTCACTGGCTTCAAAGGCCTTTGGGTCACGTCAGGCGAGCAACAAATTCTGCTCTTGGATATGCATGTGGAGCACATCACTTCAATGGAACCCAAGCGGACATGCTCAAGGGCAAAATTTGGCCCCAAGATGGAGAGTTCAGTCACTGGTTGTTACCTTGTGAACAGAAAGTATGTAGCATAGCTAGCTAGTATTAGCATAGAGCCCGATTCTGCACCCCTTTCTCCAATGGAGTAGCACTTACCTATGCAAATAGTCCTACTGAAGCCAAAACTTGAGTGGTGTTTGTCATAAGGGTTGAAGAATTCATCTTATAGTAGTTACTTGTAAAATAAGAAGCTAGTTAAATGGGTTAAGTGTATTAAATAGCTAGTCTGTGTCTGGGGGAGGAGTACATGAATGAATGAATCATGGAAACTTGGTCACAAATGTCTTAGTTCCCCACTCTGTCCCCAAACCTCATTTCCAATCAATATTCCACACAGGTGAAGGAAACAGTTCAAAAATGTTAATAGATAGCAAAGGGCTTGTGTGCTTTATCAGCTGCTATAGAATGTTTAATGATGATACGGTGCCCCTTTTAAGTCTAAAAATGCGGCCAAGAGTGAGCAGATAGCAGGGAATGTTTTCAACAAAACGTCAAGGAAAATGTCTCTGTGTTGGGGGCTGGAAGTGTTAAAAGGATTATAGTAAGAGAAAAATGTATCAGACCTATCTGGTAGGACTCAGTAACAAAGGTATGTTCGCTTATGAAACAAACTTCAAATCCCATAAATCTAGTTGTGTGTTTCCTTCTCTTATATTTGAGTCTCTTTCATAATCCTTTTTCCTCTGCTGTAAATGTCTATCTGCATGTATAATGCTCTTCACTTGTAAACTGACTGCTTTAGAGAGAGAGAGAGAAAGAGAGAGTATACATACAGATAATCAGGTTTGCACTTATTAAACTAATGATGTGAAACTAACTACCCCCCCCCCCAAAAAAAAAAAAAGGAAGGAAGGAAGGAAGGAATAACTTCAAAGGTATTAGCTCACATGTGCGATGCAAACCTCATGTCTTCTATATACAGGGCCTTCCTCTTATTTTGATCAAGTCTGTTCCCAACACTTCTGTTGAACTACTTGCAGGCCTTTGATCTTGTTATCAACATGACCACCAGTCAGAATACTGAAGCTTGCATAGCATATGACAGTGCATATGACATCATGTGTGAATAACACAGCTTTTCGGTTTAGATTTTACTGTCATTTTTCTTCCCTGGGCTGCTCTTTTTCCTTTAGTCTCATGCAGAAATGTACCATTCTTTAATAATGGTTCACACCCTGCACTTTTTCATCCAGAGGTCCCGATACACTTCACAAAAGTGGGAAGAGTAAATAGTTCTACTCTTTTCACACACCCACACATTCTCTCTCTCTCTGTCAGGTGGGGACAACAAGGTACAGAGAAGCTTGGCACAACTGGGATTGTGCAGGAGCGTTTTGACCTGCCTTATGGGACCTAGGAAAGCCAGGATACTTGTCACCACTGGAGGCGACGTGACAAGGGTTTAGAGAGCTGAGGATGGACAGGATCTGAGACAGTCAGCAGCTAGGAGCACACTCATCTTTCCCCTTCCAGCCACAAAACTTCCCATCCTAAACAGAGACTTTAGCTCACTAGGCAGGCAACTGCATTTCTCCTTGACCTAACAGGGTAGACACTCCTCGCAGCCATGCAAACAGCTCTAGTGAAGAGCATCTCTCCTTCCCACGTGCCCCTCTGTCTCACACTCTTTCCAGATACATGCACAATGAAATGACCCAATTGGGGGGCATTTGCCTCTGCTGAGGCTTAGTTTCCCTGTTGTGCTCCCTGCTGCTGGATGTAATTGTGCATACCAGCTAGTAAGAGGCAGGAGAGAACGCTTAAAATTTTCCAATATGTACCGTGGTAGCCAACATGCTCAATGTTACACCATGGAAGCAGGTGGCATGCTATTAGCCCTGGGGCTCAGCAGAGGCAGCTGGGCCCTGTCTCAGTATTTCAGGTGGTTAGAGGAGGCATCATGGAGAGAAAGGTCAAGGGGGAGTCACACAGGGGACAGAGCAAGGACTCCATAAGCCAGCACCTGTGCTGGTGGCTTTTTGGTGGGGTGGGAGATGCTTTCATTTTGCTGCTCTTTCTGAGTCTGCAGCCCCAGGTGGCTGCCTGTCTAACCCAGGCACTGGTTATTTACAACACATAAACTGATTCCAGAGATTTTGACTTAATTAAATAGAGAATAAAATGACCTGGTGATTGATGGACGTGCCAGGCACTTTATGTCTCTCATGTGTTTTGATGAAGGGCTGGAGTGCTGAGTTTACTGCAGAACTTCGAAGGCCAAGCTACTTCTCTCTTAACAAGATGAACTTTACAACAAACAGTGCGGCTATATTGTCCACAGCCTATGCCCTTCTGTGAATTGATTCATGTCCTGCAGGTGGTACCTCCTTAGGGCTGATCTAAGGATCAGCTCTCAACCAGTCTGGTGCCCTCTTCTGTCAGTTATTCAAGCTGTGACCCTTCTCTCGCTCTCTTCACAACTCAGCCCTCCGGCCACATCACTATATAGTCGTCCCCTTCGAGGGTAACAAAGTCTTTCCAGTTCAGCTGTCCAGTTGGGGTCTCCAACACTCCTTTGCCACTTTCCCTACCTCACAGGGAAACCCAGGCCAACCCTCTACACTGGGTTCCCTTCCAGCCCAACAAGCAGCCAAGGTTTGCATAGTCCTACCCTGGGCTTCTTCCTACCTGGTCCTCTCAGGCTTTCTTTCCCCACAGCTCCTCTGCGGTGGAGAGGGCTTATACTCCCTCTCCCTACAATGCCCAGAGAGCAACTGCAGACTCTTTCTGCGGCAAACTTCCTGGATTTATAATCTAGCCTACTCCTACTCCTCTGTGCTTCTTGTTCAGTTAGGTCTGGCTGTCTTCCCAGTGCACCTAGCCACCTTAACCCCTTCAGAGGCTGATGTAGAGTGAACTCCCCATCACACCTTCTTCAACAGGGATAACAGAAGGCATTTTCAGGGGAAGAAAAACAGCTGCTATAGATATACTTTTCAATATTTTTCATTAGTAGAAAATACATAGCACCAAATTCCATGGTGAAATAATAGCTATCTATGTTGTATACACCCACAAAATATACCAAGTAGGGCCAAGTTTCATTGCTTGGTTTCACACACTCACTTCGATCATTCTTTGTTTTTGATAATGGAGTTACTTCTCTAGAGCAGGGCTTGTAGCTAAATGACTTATATAGCTTAGTTGGAAGAGCAGACTGCTTCCATGGATAGAAGCTTGGTAGAGTAAGCTGGCTGACTTGGCAGCTAAAGAGCAGGTAATGTTTCAGAGAAAAGGGACCTCAGGCAAATTTGAAAACATTTGCTACAACTTTTTAGAAATCTTTGGTTAATTTCTAGTGGATGGAAAGCAAGATATCACTGTCCTTCCCACTCTCTTGCCCCACTTACTTCATTTCCTTTCCCTCCCTTTCCATTTTTGTTCTTTTAGTCTTTTTTGTTTGTTCTCTCCTTATTTTTAGTGGGGGGGAATCAATAAAATATAAATTTAATGAAATATCATGAGTAGAACTAGGCTTAAAAACCCTGTTAAGGTGGAAGAAGTAGTCTAGTGGATGGCCACTTGACTATGATGCAGGAGACCTTGGTTCAAGTCTTGACTACCATTGTTTTGCTGGATGACCTTGGGCAAGTGACTTACCCTCCCTGTGGCCCAGTTTCCCCATCTGTAAATGGGGATAATGATACTCACTGTCACAGTTCATAGAATCATAGGACTGGAAGGAAACTTGAGAGGTCATCTAGTCCAGTCCCCTGTACTCGTGGCAGGACTAAGTATTATCTAGAGTAGACCATCCCTGATAGGTGTTTGTCTAACCTGCTCTTAAAAATCTCCAATGATGGAGACTCCACAACCTCCCTAGGCAATTTATTCTAGTGTTTAACCACCCTGACAGGAAGTTTTTCCTAATGTCCAACCTAAACCTCCCTTGCTGCAATTTAAGGCCATTGCTCCTTGTCCTATCCTCAGAGATTAAGAAGAACAATTCTTCTCCCTCCTCCTTGTATGTACTTGAAAACTGTTATGTCCCCCTCAGTCTTCTCTTCTCCAAACTAAACAAACACAGTTTTTCCAATCTTTCAAATCATGTTTTCTAGACCTTTAATAATTTTTGTTGCTCTTTTCTGGACTTTCTCCAATTTGTCCACATCTTTCCTGAAATGTGGCTTCGAGAACTAGACACGATACTCCAGTTGAGGCCTAATCAGCATGGAGTAGAGCAGAAGAATTACTTCTCGTGTATTGCTTACAACACTTCTGTTAATACATCCCAGAATGATGTTTGCCTTTTTTGCAACAGTGCATAGGGCAACTGCTCCAATATTCCCCCTCTATCCAGCAAGGGCACATGCTTGAAGGCTTCCTGTTCCTCAGCCGTCACCTCTTTTGGATGGAGACATGCATCTCTCTTGCTCCTGATGGATTCTTCCAGGCTGCACAGCACACCCCCCCCCCCCACACCGTGAGTTCCCCTGCAAGTCTGACTACACAGTCAGGCCTGCTCTGCCTTCTCCTCAGAGGCTATAAATGGAATAATTATCCATTAGATATAAATTATCATGCAGCTTTTCCTAAGCAAGCACATTTATTCTTAGGGTGAAAGCATTACAGAGAAAACATACTAAAACAAAGAAAAAACCTGCACACATGCTACGTAGCTTAACAGAGATCAGCCCAACTCCAATAAGGGCCTGGACAGTGGTCAGTCCTTCTGTGGTCACAAGTTCATAACAGCTGTTAGACTCAGAGGATTAGAAGGGACCACGAGGATCATCTAGTCTAACCCACTGCAAAGATGCAGGATTTGATGTGTCTAAACCATTGAAGACAGATGGCTATACAGCCTCCTTTTGAAAACCTCCAGTGAAGAAGCTGCCACGACTTCCCTAGGCAGTCTGTTCCATTGCTCTACTGTTCTTACAGTTAGGAAGTGTTTCCTGAGATATAATCTAAATCTGCTATGCTGTAGTTTGAACCCAGTGCCTCTTGTCCCTCCCGCCCCCTGTGGCAAGAGAGAACAACTTTTCTCCATCTTTTTATAGCAGCCTTTCAAGTATTTGAAAACCGCTATCATGTTGTCCCTTAATCTCATCTTTTTTCAAACTAAACATACCCAGTTCCTCCAGCCTTTGCTCATATGGCTTGCATTCCATCCCTTTGATCATCTTTGTCACTCGCCTCTACATCCTTTCTAAACATTGGTGACCAAAATTGGACCCAGTACTCCAGCTGAGGCCTAACCAGCACCAAGTAGAGCATGCTATGCCTCTGTTAATGCAACCTAAAATTGTATTTGCTTTTTTTTGCAAAAGCATCATATTGCTGACTCATGTTGAGTTTGAGATCCACCACAACTCCCAGATCCTTGCAGTGGTGCTGCCAAGTCAGTTATCCCCCATTCTGCATTTGGTTTGTCTTCCTGAAGTGCAGCGCCTTCCATTTGTCTTCGTTTAATTTAATTTTATCATGTATATCCCAGTTCTCCCATTTATCAGAATCTGAATTTTAGCTCTAGCCACCAAAGTGTTGGTAAGCCCCCTAGCTTTGTGACCTCTGCAAAGTTGATCTCTAGTCCTCCATCCAGGTCATTAATAAAGATGTTACGCAACACCGGACCCCGAACAGATCCCTGTGGAGCCCCACTTGAGACCTCCCTCCAATCTGACATCATTCCATTGATGGTTACTCTTTGTTTGCGGTTGTTTAACCAATTATGTGTCCACTTAATAGTAGTTCTGCCAAGCCCGCGTTTCTCCAGCTAACTTATCAGAATGTCCTGTGGGACTGTGTCAAAAGCCTTGCTGAAGTCCCGGTATATGATGTCCCACCTTCCTTGGTGACATGCCCCTACTTCTATGCCCTGTATGTATCCCTTTTGGTTTTTAGATAGCTCAAATATGCTCCTTTGGGCAGCCACATTGGCCTCCTGTGCCTCTGCCTTGGAATAGCCTCATGTTGAGCCTCCAGGATTACATCTTTTATGAACTGCCAGCCCCCTTTGACTCATTTTCTGTTAGATCAGAACAAGCATCCACATGAATAGATCAAGTTTTTCCAAGTCTTTCCCAGAATGATTGGGGCCCCTTTTGAACAGAAGGTCTCCTTCGTTTACTGGATCAGAAAGCAAGCCCTGAGATGATTTAAACTCAGGCTATTTATCCAAAAGCCCTTTGTCTGTTGGCCTCTGGAGAATCCAGTTTGAACTAGTCTAGGCAAGCTTCCGTAGGAGATGGTACCTTTGTAGAGGTGTTACAACCTGAGTGAATTTGCCTAATCACCCCTCCACTGTTCTTAATTCCTGGAGAAGCTGTGGTTTCCATCCTCCAGGGAATTATGTACAATCACTGGCCCACAATGGTATGTAAACTTAATTCAATAAGGTTGAACTGAATTCAGTAAGGGTTGTCCAAGATATTGCAGGAAGCTGCCATATCTCTCACACTGACTTCCTTTGCGAAGCACTTTGAGCTCTATGGATGAAAAGTGCTATATAAGACCTAGGTATTATTATTTCTCAAAGCCTTAAGATGTGATTGTGCAGTGGTGCTCTTCACATCATTATTCTTTCCAGGAAGCACAAGGTGCAGAACACTTAAAATGAATGCTGGCCATAAAAGGCAATTGCTCAGGCTGCTGGTTATGTGTTTTCTTCTAAACAAAAATGAGCCAGATCCTCAGCCGGTGTAAATCACGGAATGACACAATTTAAACCAGATGAGGGTCTGGCTAATAATTTGTCCTCTATTGCTTTTGTGAAAATCAGAGCTAGGGTCTAATTTAGCATCTTGCGAAACATCCACAAAACTGCTCCTCCCAACGATACTGGGAGGTGTCACAACTAATCAAGTTGTCCTTGAGCAGGTGCACAGCTTCAGCTAGGTTTGAGCAGAGAAATGCAACAAGGCATTAGAAATTCTAGGAGGCCAGAAGCAGCTTGATCAAATATGTCATCACAGACAGGGATATTCCAAGGTGAAAACAGTTTTTTAAAATGACCAAATTTAGATCTCTTAGTTTGATTATACCCATAAATAACTATGGTTAGGAGAGCTGACCAGAACTGCACTGGTGTAGTCTTTTGAGATTCAGCATTAGTGGCATTTGACCTACTTTTATGCGGGAAGGCAACTACCTGGAGACATCTCTTTCAGAGTGAGACACCAAGGAAGCAACTGCCTTGTGGGCAGAGAAGACATTGATGGAGCAAATGTCTGAAAGTTAACTAGGGAAAGTTTACACAATGGTTTAGAACATTTTTGTGTTATAATGGGCCCTCTGACTGTTGTTTGGCCTCATTGCTAGCATTACACAGAACCACTGAAAGCAGAGATGAAGAAACCTGATTTGATCAACTACTTGAGTTCCTAAAGAAGTACAATATTTTTCCCTACAAAATTTTTTCCCCTCTGCTCCAAGGAGGCTTGCTGGAAAAATTCCCTTTTTTCCCATAAGCTGATTTCAAGCTCTTTGCCCTAGATGTAAATGCCATGTCCATAATGTCAGAGGGGGTTAGCACGTTTGGCTGCCACTGCTTAAACAGCCCATTTTGTCACTTTGACACTTTCACTGTGGCGTTATATGAAATGCAGGACGTAAGGTGCTATGAAGTGAATATAAATTGTTAATTTTGCTATCTGTTCAGTGTGGGAATTCAGATTCAACTGTAGGTTGGTGAATCACAGGAAAAATCAAAGATATCCAGTTTCCTTGGTAGCTGTAGTAGCTACCTGAACATTGAAGCTTTCCTGTAGGCTATAAACAAGGATTTCCACAATGCCAGATACTGGTAAAGATGAAGGAAACTCTGGAAGTTTTCTACTTGTACCCATCATTGCCTATTTATTTAATCAGTCTAGTTCCAAGTATACGCTAGCAGTATATGTACCCAGCATGTTTACACATCACAGATGATAATGAGAGAATATTTTATTATAAGGTTACAAAGTTTTCATCGACATGACTTGGGGATGTTCACATTACCCAACAGTGGCAAATCATGCATGACTCATGCAGGATTGTTCCCAGGTTCCAATATTCTGGCTTGTCCTTAACACCAAGCTACCTTCTTTATGATGAGTCCAACTGTCCAGGTTTTAGGGGGAGAGGGATGTGGTAACTAAGATGTTTGTAAAACCTTTCAGAGTTTCCCAAGTTACCTGGCCCATCTAGCCCAATTCCAGCTTGAGGTTGGAGGGGAACTGAGTCCCTAACTGGGCATGCATAAAAGTGTGCTTGTCTCTTTGCAAATGTGGCCCACGGTGACTGTTTTGGAGGACAATGATGGTCAAGTAGCGCTAAGTGATATAAAAAAAAACCAAAAACCCAAGTCTGTGTTACTGTATATTGGCCCCTGTGCTGTATCACCCTCCAGGTATCATTTCCAGGGCAAGGGCAGCGTTATTACATGAGGGCTGTCTACCAAAATGGCCACTATTTGTTTAAAATACACTTTTACAAAAATTGCATTTTTGAGAAGCTAAACTGTGAAAATGATGCCTGGAGAATTCTTTGAAAGGGGGTGCGTGTCTTGTCTCACACATGTTTGTACTGCTTCAAACCCACTAGAACAGAATTCTAGTACAGCACGTGATGCTGTTTCAGCCAATCAGACTAGAGTATATAGTCTGGATAATTAAATGGATGTTACCCATGTACGACCTTAGAGCTCCAGTTCTTCCCCTGTGAATGATTTAACCACAAGAGTTAGTAAATAGGAGAGAGAGCTTTTTATGTCCGAATTTCTGGTTCAAAGTCAGTCCAGGAGATAGGTATCTAGAAGCTACTTATTACCTTCTGATGGTTGTTTGGTGTCTTATGTGAAAAGACTTTGGTGATCTCAGTCTAATCCCTAATCAACAGGTGTCCCCATCGAAAATCTCACCACTGGAATGGACAATGAGACAAGAGTTGTAAACGATTCAGGGAAGGGGCCATCTTTTTATTATATGCTTGTAGTGCCTGGCACAATGGGGCCTTGATCCATGACTCAGCACTAACCACAACAAATCATAATAATACCACCGCATGTCTTGTAGAGAGAGTTCCTCCAACTCAGAGTTGAAGCACAACAGTGGGGCAGCCATAGAGAAGCTTGCTGTACCTCCCCTGTGGATAGAAGAACTCCAACTTCCAGGGTGGAAAAACTGGAAATCCCCTTAAATTTTATTTTGTTTTCAATTGAAATGACACCAACAACCTCCCATGATGCCCAGGAGATGCATATATTAATATGTGACTGTGTTAGATACCCGGTTCCTGTGCTATTCAAGATTCAGCCAGCAGATAGCTAATCAACAAATGCGCTCTTCAAGAGGCACCAATCTCTTAGTACCTTGGACCTATAGCTCAGGCCTAGGGCCACTGGAACACGGGCTCTTCATTGACTTATTTGTAATCTTCCAAGAGGTGGTGGTCAGGGCTGGGAGGAAGCCATGCAAAGGTCTCAAAACCACAGGTCAAGGGAAATAGCTTGTTTAGCAATACAATTAGTTACAGATATTGCAAACCTAAAACGTGTTTTTAAAGTGTATAAAAGGGAAGAGGAAAAGATGCAGGCCTTGTCTGGGAAGATTCTTACAGGGGCACTCTCACTTTAATGAGCATAATTTAACTTACTATTGTCACAACTATCATCTAATATTAAGTGAAAGAGATTAGAGAAAAAAATATATATTTCTTTTGTTTTTTTTCCCTCCAGTTTGCTCTGCGGCTTGACCACGCTTGTTATAATTTTCTCAGGTTCCCCTGTATAATCAGTTAGGGCCTGGGGCTGCGAACTCATAAGCACATAGGTAACTTAGCGGAGTAGTGCAGCTGTCTTCCACAGGACGACTCATATATGTAAGTGCTTGCAGGCCTGGGCCCTTTGCCGGTTTCTTCATTGTTTGTGCGGGATCTTTAACACAGGGCCTGATTTCAGACGATGAGCATCCTCAAGTCCAGCTGAAGGCAGTGGGAGCTGTCAGGTGCCCAGCACTTCTGAAAACCAGGCCCGTAAGGAACAATCTGTTCCACCTTGCATTTAGCTGTGATACTCCTTACCCTTCCCACACCTGAAGCAGAGCTTGGTGGAGCTCAGAAGCTTTGCCGATAGACGTTGGTCCAATGAAAGATATCACCTCTCTCAGGCCCTTAAGGAAACAGGTGTGATTGTAGAATTGACAGGGGAGCATAGGGGTAGGTGCACTATTTCAAACTGCTTCCCAGTCTTTACTTCTTCTTTTTTTTTTTTTTTTTTAAACGGATGAAATGGGCAGTGCCTCTTTGATGTTTAAAACCAGGGACACACACACCTTCCCCTGGGACTCCTCCTGCAACAGGGCTGCAGAGAAGAGCAGGATTCCCATATATACTTCGGCCCCTCCAGGTTCCACCCACCCAGACCTTACGCTTTGCTTACAGCGGCTGGCCTTTGCGTTTCCCCGCCGGTCGCAAGGGATCGCCCAGCACCCACCCTCTTCCTGCCTCCCCCCACCTGCCAGGAGCAGACTCATTCATGAAAGGGAGCGCCAGCCCCGCCTCCCCCGCACGCCCGACTGCAAATGTATCAATCGCCAGCATGTGGCTCTCGCCCCGCTGACTGTCTAATCAGAGAAGCCGGGGGAGGGCGAGGGGCCAATGGGAAGTGTCCGAGGGACACACACCAGCTGCCTGATCGAACTAGAGCTGTCAAACCTCATGCCCCCTGGGAGAGATCGCGCCTCCCCTCCCCCCCCCAGGGTTTTTTCTTTGACACCCTCGGACCTGCAGAGAGGCACTAAGACAAAGTATCATGCACGGGCACGGAGGGGAGGGGCGTGGGTGTCATCACCCATTCCCAACGCAGAAATAAACGCCCCCCCTCCACAAAACAATTATTCCTCCCCCCACCCCCACCGCGTGGCGCTTATGGCACCCCCATTCCTCCACCCCACTCACTGATTATTCCCCGCACAGAAAATCCCCTAGCTCCTCAGGCTGATTATCCCCCCAAATACCCCAGGGCCCCGTGTTGATTGTAGCCCCCAAAATATGCACCACTGACTAGTCCCCTGCCTATAATGTTTTCTTGCCCCTTGCACGTGGTACTTCAGGTCTGTAAATTAAACCCAAACATTAGAGACAACTTAAGGGTTCCACCAACTTTCCCACCACGGCATGAAATGTAAATCTTTCCCCTGGCCCATAAAGCCTAGTGGTAGCACTTCAATGACACGCTTCGTTGGTTAGCTTTGATTTTACAGAAATAAGCGGCCAGATCCTCAGGAGGTATACATTGGCACACATCCAGGAGGCTCCCTGTTTATACCAGCTGGGGGTGTGGCTCTTGACTTCAATGGAGCTACCAGCTGAGGATCTGGCCCCATTGATTTCAAGGGAGCTATGCCAACTAACATCCGTGGGGATCTGGCCCCATTGTCTTCAGGGATATGCACTAGCTGGGCATCCAGCCCAAGGTCGTTTTAAAGAAAGAACCCTCCAGGGACAAAGTACGTTTCTGTATTAGCAGCATTGTTTCCATCGTATTTCCCCCACTTACTCCCAAACCTAACCAAAAATGCACCAGTTACTGTTTACATCTGGCCAGTGGCGTTCACTGATGGTGAACAAACGAGAAAGACTGCTCCAGACTCCGGGTACTGGAGACAGGCTGATGGAAATTCTACATAATTGCTATTTGCCTTGCCTCCACTATGTATACTTTGGGGAGGAGAAGGGGAATGTATGCAGAGCAGAGAGAGATGCAAGTCTTGTAGTTAAAAGTTAGTCTGAAAGGCTAATAACAGGTTGCATGTAGCTTTTGCATTTCCAAGGGATTGTCATAAATTACATTCACAAAAAAGAAGCTGGTGTTTGAAAAGCATAGCCCATGTGCTGCTTTTAATTGCCTTGCAGTGCCAGCCCTGCCCTGCAGCAGTCACCATTCTAGACACTGACTTCTCTGCACACGTGCATTTTCAAAAATGTTGGCATCTAAATCAAGTGGTCTGATGTTCAGCCTTTTCCACTGAGAACAAATGGGGGCTGAGCACTTTTCAAAATTCAGCCCTTGATGCATATAGGAACGTTCTGACCATAACATATTTTCCTTAGATTGTGAGCTCCGTGGACTGTCCTTTTTAAGAGCTGGGGCACTGCTGTAAATAAATAAGTACATGTAATAATGCATGCAACTCAGTGCACATGAATAGTCCTATTGAGCCTACCCACGTGAGTAAAGTTACTTACATGCATAAATATTTGAAGGATGAGAACTTTACATCATATACTCTTTGGGCAGGGACTCTACCTTTGTGTGTACTGGGACAAAGCACTGTGAGTGAACCTGTTTGGGGCCTCTGGGCTGAATCATAATCTAAAAAATAACAAGGAAAATCTGATTACAAAGTTTCTTCATGCCATCAAGGAAAAAACACCAGTTGCCTTGTTTTGGCCATGCAGAGGGAAGTTTTGCCTGCTTTTGTTCATTCTGTTAAAAAAAATCTGAAATATGCATTCTGTGTTACCTAGATGGGGACAGGAAAAGGTTTTCAATACACTAAAAGCTGCAACAATAAAGTTCACATTGAAAATGGAACTGGCCCTTCCACTTAGGACAGGGGTGTTCTGGTTCTGCCCTTCCCCCCAAAATAAACATATCTGAGTAAGGGGGGGAAGGAGTCAGTGTAGCCTATAATGTGGGACTCAGGTGACCTGAGTTCTAATCCCAGCTCTATCCCTGGCCTGCTGGGTGACCTTAGGTGAGTCTCTTTACCTCCCTGTACGTTTTACTTTCCCCATCTGCAAAATGAGGGTCCTGATTTACTTGACCTCCCTTTATAAAGTGTGTTGAGACCTCCTGATGAAGTGTCATGCAAGAGCTAAACCTGGGGGAGAGAAGGGGGACTGGATGAGGAATACAGGTTTGGGGTCCAATCTCTAATTGAAGCCTTTTGTATAAAGTTAAAAAAACCCATTCTGTGTCTGTTTAATATTTCACATATGCGGAGGGAGGGATGTGAACACAGCTTAAGCCAGAGTTCAGTTTATGTGCCAGTTATATTACAATCAGATATTGCTTAATTAGGATGCGGCCTGAAAACAGGCATTTGGATGATTAAAACGGACCCATTTTCTCTTAATAGAAACAGGGTTTTTTGTTTTGTTTTTTTTAAGTTTATATATATATACATATATATACCGCAGAAAAATTTCAAATTTAGTTTCCTCCCGAACTAAAGGTGACCAGGAAAATAAATGCAATAAGCTGTTGGTTGACATTGTCCAAGGGGGCGAGAGTTCAAGAACAACCGATACCTGTCTGGCTGGTGGCAAAGCGGAGACGCAGCGCGTGGGGGGGTAGGCAGGCTGACGGAGCGTGGAACGGGTTAAAGCCGGCAGCCGCCGTGGTAAAGGGGGGTTGCCTGTCCCTTTAAGGCTCCGGCAGCTCCGGGAGCATTGCAGGGATAACACGATTGGGGCGGCAGGATCACTTACTTCTGACGTTCCAAAGCCTGGGGGAGTTGGCTGGAGATTGTTTCCCTTTGATAAGGTCCTGGCAACTTAGTAACAACTCAAGAGGTGGGGAAAAAAAATAATTCCAAGTCTAAAAGCTTTCATTTAAAAAAAAAAAGCGCAACATAATAAAAAAAAAATAAAATCCTCCTTTGGAAAAGAATGATCTCCGGCTGTGTGCCAGGCTGCCACGGGAGTCCCTGGCGCAATGGTGCAACAGGAAGCTGAGGCGTGTATGGGGTGGGTAATGTGGGGTTGTTGGGTTTTTTTTTTTTTTTTTTTTTGGTGGTGGGGAGTGGGGAGGTGTTGCAGAAAGGCGCTTATCTCCCTTGCAGGACCGTTCTCTCGGTTCTTCACTTTGATGTGCACAGTTAAACCCACAGCTCAGTGTTTGTTGGAATAGCCTGGAGGACATTTGGTGCATGGAATGACTGCTTGAAACAGGACCTGAGTTGAAAGGGGGGGGGGTCAGGAGAAGGAGGGAGGGATCAGATCTTTTGTATTTTTTTAAAGGGGGGGGTTGGTAGAAGGAGAGGATCACACTGAACTCTTTTTGCTTTTACTCACACATTCCGTGCAGCCTGCTTCTGCCAATGCTCTCAGATGCTATTGCAAAGCCAGAGAGGAGGAGGAGGAAGAAGAAAATATAGGGGGGAGTGGGGGGGCAAGCGGCGCAACATTGCGGCTACTTTTGGTGGGAAAGGGCGGGAGGGGGGTTGTTTTAAGGAGGAACGGAGCGGCGGCGGTGCGGAGAGAACTACGGGGATCAATGGTAAGTTGCAAAAGAATGTATGTGTGATCCTCGCGCGGCCCCCCCGCGCTCTTCTCCCTCTCCGGGGCGCTTTGATGTGCTCTTCGCTGGGGCTTTGAAGTTTTAAGGAAAGCTATTTATGTGCTAGCTATGGGCAAGCCGGGCTGGGCTGACACCGGAGTGGGTTTTATTTTATTTTTGAATGATGTCGCAAAAATCGAGATCTCGGTGCCTTTTTATCTGCCAGAGGGGGGAAGCTTTTATTTTATGGGCATGGTGGGGAAAGGGAGGCAGACATAGTAGGATGCATTTTTGTTAAAGGTGGATGTGGTGAGAATGAGATCTCTCTCTCCTCTTCCCCCCCTCCTTCTCCATACCCCTCCCACACCCCCTCCGCACCCCCTGTGAACTCCAAAGAGGCGCTGCACGCTTAGTTAGGGGTCAGTTGTTGCACAGGACTCGGAGGAAGCAAGTAGCTTAGGACTCTCTCTCTCTCTCTCTCTCTCTCTCTCTCTCTAAGATCTCTTTCCAACCTCTCAGTTCTCTGCCCGTCGCCATTTCTGGAGCAGGTTTTTTTTATTATTATTTGGCAGGATTGTCCTTTGTAGGCTTGGCGCCTCCTGGATTTGTTTCTTCCCTGCTTTAGTTTTTATTTTTGGAGGGTCTCTTTTTTTTCTTTTCTTTTTTTTTGGTTGCAGGAGGGGTGGTTGGGTGTATTTATTTTTGCTTTAAGGTGGGGAGCAGGGGGCTGAGCTTGGAGGAGATGAGAGCCCAGGCACGGGATGCCTGCAGCAATCAGGTACATTATAGACAAGGAGGAGGCTCTCTCTCTCTCTCTCTCTCTTCCTCCTCCTTTTCTGCAAACGGGACTCGATATTGCAAGACTGATGATAATAGGGGTGACATATTGAACTGCTTGTTTATGTGTGTGTGAATTTCTGCTTGGGTTTGTGCAGCAAAGAAAAAAGCCAGGAACTCAGTTCACGCTTTCTGATTAGTTTGAGAGCCTTTCACATGCTTATTAAACCAGCTTTTTATTGGATGGAAGCAGGTTTTATTAAAACTGTAGAGAAGCTTTTAAAAATCATTCTGCAACCGTGTAGTGAGTGTTTACTTTTTATTGATCTTTTTTTTTTTTTTGAAACCTATAGCCAGATTTAGTTAATTTCACATTTACCTTCTAATGATGGAAACTTGTTCTAATAAAAAAAGTCACTAGTGAGTCAGCCTTTGGAGGCAAATGGGTTGGTGATTTTTTTTTTCTTCTCTCTTTCAAACTTTTAACAAGTGCATATGCTTAACTTCTCCAAATCCATGGGAGGTGTGTGGTTGGTTTTTTTTGTTTTTGTTTTTTTTTTTGGAAGGTTGTAGTTAACTTCTGAAATGAGTCAGAACTGTTTTTAAAATGAAACATTGTAGTGATTTTTTCCCCCAAAAAAAGTCTTTCTGAACGTGCCGTTCCAAAACAGCATTCAGCATTGTGCTAGAAGGGCTTCTGGTGATCATAATCTAAATTTTTAAGGAGTGAGAGGAGAGGGGGGTAAAATGGAAACCAGATGCCGAGAAAGGCACGTCTTGTTCCCTGCCTTGAGTTATCTACAAAAAAGAGGCAAAATTGGGGGGCGGGGGGGGGGATTTGTGTGTGCGCAAAACTGGTTTACCCTGCAGACAGCAGAACAGAGCCAAGTTTGTGTGTCTGATGCTATCACTGAGGGGGGAGAAGGTGACCTGTAGTTTTGTAAAGAGGGGTGTCTTCCCTGGAGACGGGTTTTGTAAGTTGTGATTAGATATGAAGTGTAAGTGAAGGGTTAATTCTTTTCCTTTCCAGCCGCCCCCCCCCCCGAAGTTAAAAGTGCGCTGGGAGTTCAGAAAAGCATATCTGATACTTTTGATTAACACTGTAGATAGCTGCGTTGCCTTTTTTTTTTTTTTGACTGTGAAGAGTTGAAAAGCCTGTTTACTTTTTGTCTTTGATGTTGGGTGGATCTGGTTTTGATTAGATCAATACTCTTTTCTTTTCTTTTTTTTTTTTCCAGAAAGGAGGCTCAGAGGATCTCCTGCTGACTTGAGAGAGAGGCGCACACTCACTCACACTCACACACTCACACTCACACACACAGAGACAGAGGCAGATTGCTGAGGAACTTCAGGGGGAGGGGGGCGGAAAAACCCTACCAGAAGAACTCCTGGAGCCATGAGCAGTGCTGTGTTGCTGACTCACCTTCCAGACCCCAGCAGCAGCTTCAGGGAAGACGCCCCCCGCCCCCCTGTGCCAGGCGAGGAAGGAGAGACACGATGCCAACAGCCTGCAAGCTCGTTTGTCATGAAAAACCAAAGCTTCAAGGCCATGTCAATTTCTTCCAACCCAAGGAGGAATGAGGATGGTCTTGGAGAGCCGGAAGGCAGTGCATCTCCAGACTCCCCTCTGGCAAGATGGACCAAATCCCTGCATTCCTTGTTGGGGGATCAAGATGGTGCCTATCTTTTTCGGACCTTCCTGGAAAGAGAGAAATGTGTGGATACCTTAGACTTCTGGTTTGCCTGCAATGGCTTCAGGCAGATGGACCTTAAGGATACCAAAACTTTAAGAGTAGCCAAAGCTATATACAAAAGGTACATTGAGAACAACAGCATTGTCTCCAAGCAGCTCAAGCCTGCCACTAAGACCTATATAAGAGATAGTATCAAGAAGCAGCAGATAGATTCTATAATGTTTGATCAGGCACAGACTGAAATTCAGAGTGTGATGGAGGAAAATGCTTACCAGATGTTTTTAACTTCTGATATATACCTCGAATATGTAAGGAGTGGGGGAGAGAATCCTGCTTATATTAACAGCAATGGACTGGGGAGCTTAAAAGTTGTCTGTGGCTATCTCCCAACCTTGAATGAAGAAGAAGAATGGAGCTGTGTGGACTTTAAAAACAAAATCTTGCCTTCTGTAGTTGGGCTATCCAGCAAGACTTTGAGGGTTACAGCAAGTGTCAGAGCTACAGAAACGGCTGAGAATGGATACAGGTAAGAAAACGCTATGTCAGAAATCTCCTTTTGTTTTGATTTTAATTACTTTGAGACTATTATTCTTTAAAAGGTTTGAGAAGTGGGTGTTCAGTCTTAGATGGTTTTAAAACAGAAAGCTAGCAACATAAGCAAAAAAAAAAGGTTTAAAAATGGTCCAGAAATCCTATTAGTTAAGCATGCCATTGGTAGATTCAACATAGATGCTTATCTCAACCTTAAATATTCAGGTATTTGGTTTTTTGTTGCTCTTCTGAACATAAGAAACACTGTATTGTGCTGTTAAAGCTTATTGGCTCTTTCAGTTCTTATACACCAAAAACTTCATAGCAACTAGATGCATTAATTATTGCAGCAACTATCAAACATATGATGTGTAACGGTAAAGAGCATCTGTACAGGCATATGAAAAATGAAACTTTAGTTCACCAACTTCACCACTAACCGGTACTTAAGTTGATTGGTTACATGGAATGCAATTGTGTAGGAATGGAGCAGGAAATGTATGCACTTACTACCTAGTAAAATACATGTAAAGTTTGTATATGTAATATAAAATCTCTCTCTCATCACATTCATTACTGGTATCATGTCAAAGCCGTTCCAGATGGCTTTGAGTCAGTTGTATACAAGAGCATAAGATCTTAGCATCATGTAGCCATTCCAGGAATAGGGTTATAGTAGGTCTGGTATTCTCTTATTGGCAGTGTGCTTGAAGTTAAATTTATTAAAAGCTGGATCTGTGTCTTAATGCCAAGTTCAGAGTGTGTAGTGTCTGTTATGCGATACCAGAGGCAAAGTCTTCATTATGCACTTAGGCAGAGAGATTTCTGTGATACTGAGCCCTTCGTTTTGCTGTATGCTTTGTTGAAAAGGTGGAGTGAGGGGCAAGTAGCCCCTTACAAAATGACCATGATCATATTCCAAATGACTAAAATTGTCTTCTGAAAACTTATTTTCCCTCCCCCCACCCTTTCCATTAATGTGAACTGTTGAATAAAGATCTGGGGCAAAGTGATCTGTTTTCAGTTGTATGCTCTGTCTGCTAGCACAGATGCAAGGAGTTTGTTTTTCAGTGTGGTAAGTGTTTGACATCTGGTTTACAGGAATGTTGAGAGCAGTTTCTGTGATTCATGGACATCAAAGGGCTTCAGGCTTCTATTTCAGTTGTATTCTGAGGGTGGTTGTAGGGCATCTCTCTGTTCCTTTCCTGCCCTTCAGAGAGGCTGCAGCAGCCTGGCTGTGGTGATCAAAGTGGATCCAGGGACTGGGGGGTTAATTCTTCTCTTACACCTGTGTACATTTGGAGCGACTCCTCTGTGATCTATGGAGTTATCCTCCATCTTACATCAGTTTGACTGAGAGCAGTATTTGGCCCCTTGTCTCTTCTTGAGACCAGCTTTTTGAGGGAAAAAGAAAAGAAGTACTTGTGGCACCTTACAGACTAGTCTCTAAGATGCCACAAGTCCTCCTTTTCTTTTTGCGAATACAGACTAACACTAACACGGCTGCTATTCTGAAACCTGTCCTTTTTGAGGGAAGGGGTTGTAGTGCTCTTCCATTTGAGAGAGTTTGCTGCTCTGAGAGCCTAACTGGCAGCCTATTTGTGGGGACATAAAAGTGCTGAGAGCCTCACCCTCTTGCCCAAATGTCATAGCTCCGCATCTACTGTTCTCCAGGACTAAACTGTGCTGAGTTGTGATGTTCTGTTATCTTTTGGTCTTCACTGGAATTCAGTGCCTGGTTGGGGATTTAACATTCTACCAGTTGCTTCTGGCTCAAGAACCTTTTCATAACCATGACTAGTGTTGCCTTCCTGGCCAGGAGTACTGATGGCCATCATGCCTTGAGATTGCAGCTCTTTCAAGTGAAGCATATTTTTTGCTACTTAGATGTCAAATCTGCCCCCGGAAGGTGAAGTGATGCTATCTGCTTTGATCACCTTCTCTTGCATTTTCAATAGCTTTTGAATCAAGATCTCTTGACTACATGGAGAACGCAGAGGGGGAGGTCAAGCTGAGATTCTTCCCAATCCAAAGGCCAGGAAACCTGTTTCCTTCCCCTTCTCCAAGTTATCCTTGTTCAAAGGTGTGGGTGTGTGCGCGGCTTTCCAGCTGGTAGCTCTGGGGTGCATGGATGAGTTGTGTATCACTATTCACTGCATTTAGGATTGGAAATTGAGCTTGGTAAAGAAGAGTCTTCACTGAGTGGTGGCCAAACCACACCTCCATCCTGGGGCGGGACAGTCTGGGTAGTGCTTTGAATCCTGTGTAACTGCCTACATCTGCCACTATCTCCTAATAAATTTCAATTTAAGTATAAATAATAAGACAAAATATAGGATTAGAGTCTGGAAAAAAAAGGGAATTTGGTGTGTATTAAGTATTGGTTATGTATGTGGGCTCCTGATGTATAATAAATACTTTGAGCTTGTTTCAAATTTCCCCCTTCCCTGAAGCACTACTTTTTAAAAGTATTAGATGTGTGTCTAATGGTTTTTGTGAGACTGCGACCCTCAAACCATTGAGTTTGTGTTGGACCCAGGAATGTAAGATGGAATCTGACCATTATTTGTATTTGGTTCTGAATTTATCATGCATATGTTTTACGTACATGGAACTTTAGAGTGCTGCCTTTATAATGTATTTTTATTCAATCCAAGGTGGACTCATCTGCCTCCCATTAAGTTCTCTGTTCTAACATCAGTGAGACTGGCCTTGCTTTAAATAAGTTTGGGCTCGCAGATGGCCCTCTGCTGGCTCAAAGTGCTTCCTGTCCTTTGAAAGAACTCGCTGATGGAGCTCATTTTGTGTGAAGTTATTGGAACCAAGTTTGGCTTCAATTATCAAAGTAAATGATGCCATTGTAAAGCTATGTTTGAAGCAGTGTTCTACAGTTAGACCATGGAAGCTGTGATTAACATTGTTTTGCTAATATGTATATTTTTAAGGGGTTTTGTACCCCTGTTGTGCCGTGATGCTTGTGTCTCAGTAAAATATTTAGTAAGATTCAGTCTTGCCTTGAAAAAACACTGCTTGAGTGTTTTTTCAGTGTGTAAGTCTTTGGTTTAAACTGCCAGACTGCTTTTTATTTCTGAGAGCCATAGGTTGACTGTGTGTGTTGGAACAATGTGTATAGTGGGGGTGCTGAGCACCATTAAACCAAACTGTAAACCCTGTATATGATGGAAACCACTGCAATCCAGGGTGTGCTGCAGTACCCTAGTTCCAGCACCTAAGCCAAAAGTGCTCCTAAATTGCATTGTTCTAACAGGGGATCCAGAAAAGAGCCCCATAAAGTCTAGTCGCATTGTAATCCCTCTGTGATTTTCACCCATTGCCTAACATAATGTATAGAGAGCTACATGCTGTGTGTCATCTCATCAAGATAAGAGATAAGAATAGACTGAGAAACATCAGTCATTCTCCTTGATGCTCCAGAGCAACTGCTACCTGACAGCTGAAAACACTTTGCATATTGAGTTTGAAGATTTTTGTGTATGTGCAGAATCTGCATCAGAGAACTCCACTTTCCAGAGGAATTTAAAATCCTTGAAGGCAACTTGATGCATATGGGTGCAATTACTGTAGTGTGGTCAAGTTTTTAAAAAGTTAATCGTAAAAAAAACAGCCCTAATCAGTTTTCTTAAAGTATATGGGAATTTCTATATGGAGCTATTCTGAATCTTTTTCTGCCTTTTTTTAATAAGATGATTAAAGACTAAGTAAAAGTGTATGTGTGTGTTTAAGTTAACCAAGTTCTGAAAGGTGACATTCTTAATTATACTTGCACAGCGGTTCAGTATGTCTGTGAGGGGAGGAGGGGTTGGTTTTGGAGTACTCATCAATGAGTTAAACTTTATTCACATAGGGTAGATTAAAAGCTGACTTTAGAGAGATGAAGAAGGGCTTTTACACACACACACTGAACCATCTTTCTATTAAGTGATTAGATAGCACTACTGATTTTTAATAGGGTTGCAGCATAATGATTAATTGCTTCTGTATTAGCATGATTAAATAGCGACACTGAACATGAAATAAAAGGACGGTACTTAAGACTCACTTAAAAGCAGGATTGCTTCAGTACATATGGTGAGCATCTTGAAACCGAATACTTTACAATAATAAGCCTAATGGGTCTGGGTTTTGTAGAAGCAAGACATTAAACAGTTTCCAGTAGAGTGATAAAAAGTAGAGCCTTCAGCCTTTCTGTGAGCTACCAAAGACTAGCAGCGGCCTAAAGAACGTCACTGGAACCTTACAAGCTGACTTGTATTAGCAAGGGGGTTGTATTATTTTAAAAGGACACTTTTTTTCTTTTTCTTTTTCTTTTTTTTTCTTTCTTTCTTTTTTTTTTTTTGTGGTGGTGGTGGTGGTGGTGGTAGGATAACTTGGCTTTCACAGCATGTGGAATTAATTTATCTTTAAGACTTGACTTCTTTCCTGTGGCATTCCTTACTATCTTCTATTTTTTTTTTTTTTTTTCACTTAAGAAAAAAGTGTCTTGATCTTCCCATTGAAATGACTTAGCATGCTTTGGAAAAGAATGTAATCCCAGCTGTGCTTAAATACCTGACTCTTTGCAACAAGGCCTCCTGCAAAGCTCAAGCCTGAAACCGGGGCCTAGAACTTCAGTCATGCTGTTTGCAGTAGGGCTCTCATACCAAAGAGGCCCATCTTCTCCCCCCCACCCCCTTTGCTTAAGCCTTTGCAGAGGCTCATGTTTTCCCCTTGCTAGTGAAACAGAGGAATGCAACACAGCAGGGGAGTAGGGAAAACTTGTTGTTTGTGAGAGAACTGAGTTAAGACCACTGAAGAGGTCGAAAGTGTGTAACTGGGGCAAATGAAACAAAGGGACTAGAGATACTAGCAGGAGGGGAAGTGCTGCTTTCTATTAAGGCAGCTGGGCTGCTCACTTAAATCAAGCTGGCCTCATCCAATCCCAGAAGCGTTGGGGTGGGGGTGGGGAGTTTGAAAGACCATTTAAAAACCTGCAGAGCATGCTATCCTGTTCCTGAGGCCCCCAAGTGCTGTGTAAGTGACCCTAATTATTAAAATCAGTAGACCTTATCAGATAATGAGGTTCTGCTTTGATACACAAACTCAAAAGCTTAACAGCCAAGACCTGCATTTATATATAAACAAATATACCTCTGAAAACCCCTTGGCACAGACCACTTACCACAGATTGAAAAGTTTGTAACTGAATTTAAACTCTTAAAAGTTGGAATCATTTTGACCTAAACATTGTCCAGTGATTAGGTGATCAGGGCACCTGGGTTCTCCACCTAGCTTTGCAATACTGTGACCTCAGACGTGTTAGGTCAGACTTTACAGAAGTGTCTGCTAATTCTTGATTTCTCCATTTTTGGATACCCAACTTGAGACACCCAAGGCTATTTATTTGTTTTTTATCCCTCCCCAATGGTGCACTGATCTTAATTGGCACTAAGCACTCAGAACTCCTAGGCACCTCGAGGTGTCACCAAAAGTTAGAGTACTCCTTGAAAACTGGCTTTGTAGTTTCCCTTTTTGTGAAGGGGGCACCAGGTCACTCACCTTTTGTAAAAGCAGTTTGAGATCATATTGTTAAGATGGCTTGTATAAGTGCTTATTATTTATTAGTAATTCTAAAGCTGGTCTGATGTCAATGGTTCCAGTCAGTTATCTACGATGCCTGAAAGAAGAGGTGGTAACATTTTCAAAAGCACCTAAATCCTATTTTTGGAAGAGTCTTGGGTATTTAGTGGTTCAAGCCCTAATGACTTTCTGTGCTCTAAGGGCCAGATTTTTAAGGGTATTTTGGTGCTTCTGAGATTTTCAGAAGCACTCTTTTGAAAATCCCACTAGGTGCTTAACTATATCTTTTGGCACCAAATACCTTTAAAAATCAGGCCTCAAATTACTTCTGAAAATGGGATGTTGTGTATGTCTACACAGCAAAAAAAGACCTGCAGCATGGCTGAGGCTGGCCTGTGTCAGCTGATTTGGGCTTGTGGGACTTCGGAGCTAAAAATTGCAGTGTAGACGGGTGGCATGCCGCCCAGGCTCTGAAACACTACAAAGGGGATGGAGTCTCGGAGCTCGGGCTACAGCGCAAGCCTGAATGTCTACTCTGCTATTTTTATTCCTGCAGCCAAAGCCCCTGAGACTCAGTGCTGGGGCTTTTTACTACAGTGTAGATGTACCCTTAGAGTCCCAAATCCCTTAGGTGCGTTTGAAAATCTTGTCCAGAGTGCTCAGCCACCTGCTTGATGTTAGTGTTTTATGTAGAGAATGGTTGGTGACTGTGTAGTTCTTGGTCAGTCTTAACTCTGTGTTAGCTGTCAAGATAAACTTCTTGTGGACTGTGAGAACACAAGCATTCCGAGTGTCTACTGGAAGTAAAACAGCGGATGGATAGCTTTTAAAGACATTCATTGTGTCTTACATGCACACTAACCATGAGTATGATGCTAACCTGTACTTTTTTCAGATGTAAAAATAACGCAACCCCTATTTTGCTTGTCCCTAGGTCATTCAAGAGGAACGATCCTATTAACCCATACCATGTGAATTCTGGCTATGTTTTTGCCCCAGCAACTAGCGCAAATGATAGCGAAATATCTAGTGATGCCCTGACTGATGATTCCATGTCAATGACGGACAGTAGCGTGTAAGTATTCCACTTTAGCAAAGTCCTTTGGAATTTACCTCTCGAAAACTTAACTGCAGATGTGCCACAATGACTTGCCAGCATGACGGTTCTATCATTTTAATACTGTTTCCACTTTTTCCATTGGATGAAATCACTGGAAGGCATCTTAAGTCATCCAGAAGTATTGCTGATCGCTCTATTTACTCGGTTGTCCCAGATATTGGGTGCAGTAACAGTGGTGTGTAGTTCTTCCCTTTTTGTTTGTTGCCACTTTGCAACAATTCTCATTTTAATCCTCAACTGAGCAAATGTGTGTTCTCCCATATGATGAAAGAATAGAATAGAAATATTGCTGCTAACACATGGAATGTATTTACATTTCCTTCACACCTTTTATTTGAAGGCCAAACCATTGTCATTTTAAAAAAAAAAACAAAAACACAAAACTTTCTACAGGAATTACTTTCTGTAATTAGGGTTCACCAGTAATGTCAGAATCAACACTAACAGGGTTACTGACCTCCAGGGACAATAGCTGCACATTACGATCTTTCAGAGAATTGTTTGAATGGAGCTTTATGGATTAAAATGTCAAGAGTTTTAAGAGCCTGTGGAGGAGAGGAAGGATGGTCCTGTGGCTAAAAACCAAGCTTGAGAATCATGAGATCTGGGCTCTGCCACAACTTGCTGTATAACCTTGGACAAGTTGCTTAACTTCTCAAATGGGGATAATGATACTTTTCCTTCCTCATGGGGGTGTACTGAGACTTAATTCATTAATATCTGTAAAGCACTTTGAGATCCTTTAATGAAAGGCAATATAATGAAGTGCAGGTCACGCCACCGAAATGGACCAAGTCCTCTGGAAAAGGTGTTTGTTAAATAAAATAGTGTGTTCAAGGCCTTAATCTCATAAATGCAACTCCTTCAATGTCTCTGTTGGATGTGTAGAGTGTATATTCCCCCCCCCTTCCCCCCCGACCTGCTTGCTGGCTTTTTAAAGTCACCAGTCTGCTGCCTGATGATGTACACACGCTTTAATGGAAACCAGAGCAGATTTTTTACAAAACATCCTAGATGCACAAACAAATGTGCTGTTTTTTTAAACGCACATGTGTGTTTTGAACTGATGATATGGAAGAAATAGCTTGTTGTCCCACCGGATTCTCTTATTGAACAATATTGGCATTAAATAAAAGAGCTGAATCATAGGGTGACTTCTTTATTTCATCTTACTGGCTCTAGTTGTATGTGATCATGTGTCAACAGAGCATTCATTGGGTTAGTCATTTCTGGACCAATGTAGGGTCACTTGGGATTCACAGGGCTAGGATTATACCCTCTCTTCACAGCAATGCCAATTGTAGGCCTTATACAGATGAGAGCACTGAGTGAGAAATAAAGTGCATGGTGGATGAAAGGCTTAACTGAATCGCTTTCAGCCTATTGTTAGTCTAGGGGAGCTTAGAGGGGATAAGAGGGTAGCAGGCCGCTTTGAAATTTACTTGAACAAGTGAATAGGAGCTCCCCATAAAGCAGTGCATGAAAGGAGCCTGGCTGTTTTTTCCTGCCATAACAATAGCCAGTGCAGACTGTGAGGAGCTTGGGGAAGCTTGGCTGATTAAACTGCTGGGAGCTTCAAGGGGTTTTTTTTGGGGCGGGGGGAGAATGAGAGTAGAGGGGGCATGTGTGGATTTCAGTAGAATGCAGGTTTACATGGTGTTACGAGACAAACCTAGAAAAGTAATAGTTCCTGCTACAAACTGAGCCAGTCCCTGAACCTTTGAAAGTGCAAGACTCCCTCTAGCCATACTTACTCTGTGGGGGTGGGAATGGCCCGACTACTGGAAGTGATGGTGTGTGGGGGGTGTTTAATTTTTCTCTCAAGTGTGTGTGTGTGCGCAGGGAGGTAGAATAGCTAACCTTACAAAATTACCATAGCTAAGGCCTGATGTAAGTAAAGCTGCCTCTACAGAAACTTCAGCAACTATTGCCAATATTGTAATGTAACATGCATAAAATGTCTGGGATTAGTTCTCTTCTCTGCCGTGGATTATGTAGAAAACAGACCTTGCTAGAGATTCTGAAGTCTTTCTAAAAAGTTCTGCTGGGTGAATTACCATCATTGTCACAAGCTGTGACTTGGTGGTTTTTTCTTGCTGCAAGTGTGTAGCTCTCCCTCTTTAACACATGGCTCACTTTTACTATTAAACCAGTGAAAATGTAAATTAGCTCCTAGTTGAGTTACTCCCTGTTTATACTGATAAGAGCAGAATTTGTCCCATAAAGCCTATGTCAGTCATTCCAGTAAAGTGAGGTATTAATTTTTTAAAAAATCTTCTATTGAATTGCAACTAGAGGTAAAATTACCAAACAATACACACCCTGTGTGTTTTAGTTTTGTTTTTTAAATGTCAAGTATAAATCTAATTTTGTAATAGCCACAAAGCATCATGCAAATTTCCCTTTCTTGATTGGGGGAGGGGAAGAGGAAAGGGATTTTTTTCTTTTTATTTGCTTATATCTTATTTATGGATTTACTTTGGACACAGGGGAATGCTGCTGAGCGAACTTCAAATATTACCTTATCTTACAAACCAGGCTTTTGATGTTGGCAAGATCAGAGGCTTGTTTCAGAGCCGTTGCCAAATGAAGATGGGAGTGAATGCATATGCGCATGAGTCTGATATTTCAAAGCAGCAGTAAAACTACATTCAGGTTAGGCCAGGCACATCTGAGTCAAAAGGCTAAGATAATTGGCTCAGTTTAAATGGCAGCTGACTGGAAAGAAGATTTCAAACTAGTGTTTCCCCCAGAAAGAGATTGGCTTAGCACCAGGCTGGGTAGCTGAAATGTTTATACTATTTAGTGCCTAAACTCTGTAGCTCCTCAGCCCACAGCTTTTAGTAGCCAAGAAATGTGAGTGCAAATGTTTACTGCTGGAGGAAGAGAAGGTTATATTGAAATGACCTATCTGAGGAACTCTGTTTTTAAAAACAAAACAAAACACCCCCTCCTCGCTCCAAATAGTAACCCTGTGCTATGCTCTATAACATCTGGCAAAGCCTAACCCTTTAAAATAAAAGGCACTTTCTAGTTGTCACTGTGGTCTATACACATTTCAGCTTCAGATTTTTCTGTAATATCTTTTTCTTATTGCACCCAAGCTGGCTGTAAACTCCCAACTCCAGCTGCATGTCTTGCCTGTAATAAGTGATTGCCCATTCTTGTTTCCCCCTTAAACCTGGCATCGTCCCCTGTTCCCCATTGTATGTGGAAGGCCTACATTTTAAAAGTAGACATCAAACCAACTACAAAATTGTCTCTCTTCCTTCTTTAGAAGGCCTGATTCTCCCAAGGCTGCTAAGAAACCTTACCATCTCAGTGAAATGTCTTTCCTTTTTTAAAAACTGTATCTTGCTCCTTGTTACAAGCTGTAAAATTCTCCTGATGAGTCGTGTTTACAGAAGTGAGCAAGGAGCTGATCCTGACTCGTGCAACTGCATTGAAGAGAGAATCAGGCCCCCTTCTCCCTAGTCCATGTTGGTGTCCTCTTTTCCGTACCTTTTCTGGAGTTACCCATGCCGTATACACCCCACCCTCCGCCCCTTTGTTGCCTTCCACCTGCAGCTATCTCATTGCGGCTCTGAACGAGCCTGACAAGTGGCTAGACAGGTGTTTGTATGCTCGTTTCCAAGCCACTGTTGTCCGTTGTCTGACAGCTGCCTGGGCTGCTCTTAAAGAACAAAGGTACCATGCTCGGAAAGTCCTGGCTGCTTATTGACTGAAAATGGTGCTGGCTCAAAATTCTTCCATGACACGACTCAAAAGCGGTTAACTTTAAACCAACTCAAACCAGGCACGTCTAAATGTAGATGGAAATTCTGCTCTACGGTCCCCTTTTGTGGCTGATAAGTGAGAGATGCCTGTTTACTATGAGGCAAATCATCCCAGTTTGGTAGGAGCTACGTCCCCAAGGGAAGCAACTGCAACTCTGTAAATTCCAACTGGCTTTCCATCACATCCTCCCATTACTGCCCCCAGGGCTGGAGCTGGAGGTCTGGCCTTTAAAGGCTGTAGTCCCCAAACCGGAGCACTGAGCATTTCATGGTCAGACATGGCAGTGGAGCTGTCCTTCTAGCCCTTGCCACAGAGTGCCGTGGCCAAGATAAGCAGGACTGGGGTGAGCAGTTCTGGTTGCATGTTTCTGCTGATTTTGGAGGGGAACAATACTATAGACAGTGGGTCCGTTCCCTTCCTCGGCTATCTCCTCTGTCATTGGAGCCCTGAACTCGTGGACTTCAGGCAGGGATGTTGCAGGGCAGGCTTATCTTCTACCCTACCCTATCCTACCCCACCCCACCTCACCTCCATCCATTTTGTTGCATTTGGGTTAGTGTTTGTGGAGGCTTCCGTGTGTGTGTTATGTACAGTACTAGCCCAGGCAGGTGGATACCTGACATGCTGCTTAATAATACGAAGGCAGACGGTTTTACCCTGATGGAAAAGATGCAGGGGTCTTTAATTCCTCTGTATGGAAAGTCTCATTTAAAACACCCTCACCTTGGTAACCCTCAAAAAACAAAATCCCTCTCATCCAATCCACGTGACGAGCATTGACCTGGGTTTTTATTTTCTCCCATCCTTCCCCATCTGCCCCCATAACTGCTGCTCAACCTGGCTACAACCCAACCCGTACTCATGTGTTGTTGCGAGGGGGAGGGCCTCCAAGCCAAGTTCAATAGATATTTTCATAGTTTTATTGCCCCTTCTTTAATCATGAGCATAAACGTTTACTGCTTGCGATAATGACTGATAACCCTGGTCGTGGTACGGAACCGTGCAGACAGATGCTATGCGTGATTCTCCAGAGTGTGTTCCCAAATGGGGCTGTGCGCCTGAGCTGCTGCTCTTCTTCAGAGACCTACCTGAGGCAGAATTGAGGGCAGATTTTCATTAGGAACTGAACGGAGCACTCTAAACTCACTTTGCTTGTGACATAACCGTCTCCAGTGATGATTGTCCACCCTGTTAAATCATTGCCCCAAACGTCTCTTCCCTTGACCAATGCTCTGTTCTGTCTGGATTTTCCAAAGTTTCAAACAATAAACTGGTTTGACCTTTTTCTTCAGTCTTTGCTACTCCATATCGCCTGTGAATTAGTCGCTTTGTAATGGAAACTTAGAAAGCACTAGGCCAAGACTTTCACAGATGACATGGGGTTGTGCACCTCAACATTTGGGTACTCAACTAAAGAAACTGTAATGGGGCCTGATTTCCACCATGTCGTGTCCCCCCCCCCCATCCCCTTGTGGGTAGATGCTTGGCACTTTCTGAAAATTTGGCCCCTTCAAATTGAAGCATGCACCTGCACACGAAAAGAGTCACTGGTCACGTTTTGGAAAAATCTTGGCCTTAGTCCTTTCACTGTTGTGAGAGTGGGAAGTGCCATGCTACCATAATGGTGGTAGATCTTAAAATGGGGTGTGTGTGTGTGTGAGAGATATGAGGGTTTGGGGTTTTTTGGGGGGGGAGGAAAAGAGGGGTTGTGTGGGAGGGGAGATGGTACAGAACGGGAGAAGTGCATAATAGCACTCTGGAGTGTAGTCTTCTCAACTGGTTTTGAGTGGAGCTTATAGTCTACCCTTCCATAAGGCCTTACATCCAAGGACTTCAGAGCACTCTACAAATATTAATACTTAAGTGTTACAGTACCGTGTTGGATAGGGAGGTATGATCTCTTATGGATTTGAGGGGGTGGAGAGACTGGAGCACAAAAACTATGGTTGCTCCTCAAATTTGTGGGAAATCTGAAACTAGAAACTCATGATTAGCAGCCATGCCATTGGACTATCCTGGCTCAAAGTTCATTAATTCATGGAGGATAAGTCCATCAATGGCTATTAGCCAGGATGGGCAGGGATGCAAAACCATGCTCTGAAGTGTCCCTAAACACCCCTTCCCAAAAGCTGGGATTGGGTGGCAGGGGATGGATCACTTGGTGATTACCTGTTTTGTTCATTCCCTTGGAAGCACCCGGCATTGGCCACTGTCGGAAGACAGGATACTGGGCTAGATGGACCGTTGGTCTGACCCAGTACGGCTGTTTTTATACTCTTAATACTAATGTGGGTAAATCTTTGCATGGCTGGATGACAGCATACCTCATTGCTAGAGGAAAAATTGTTTGTTGTCTTGATGGCAATTTTCATAGCTCTTCTCACTTGGTGTGGTATTTTTTTGCGTTCTGGGGTTTTTCTTATTGCTTTATCCCAATGGGCTGATATAGCCAAGAAGAAGAATGATGTCCCATAGCTTTAGGGGCCTGTGTTCTGTTGTTGCATCTTGTAATGACTTTACTGGGTTGTGCATGACACCCCGAAGTTAGAAGAGGCATCTTGGGTCCCACCCAGGGGGGGAAGCCCTTTGTGACCAATAATTTTTTATCTGCAGAATGCTGGCAATCTATGAAGTGCTTTAGACGTAAGAAGCTCCCCCAAAACTGCCTACAATCTATGGTGACATACAGAACAAGTGTAATGAGTGTGTGAAACCTATTACTGTAAGGCCCCAGTCCGGTACAGTCTGTGTACAGGCAGAGCTCTGTTGAAGTCAGTGGGACTGCAGGGATCTGTCTACATTCAGCTGCCTACATGACTGGGGCCGTAGCTTGCTCTGCAACTCTTGCCCAGCTACTGAACATCCAGGCCGAGTGACTTAGGCTTGATTTCTTTTTTCAGAGGCATTAAACATCCATAGACTTATTCACCTCAGTTGCCATCCTCAGTGCTCAGGACTTCTGAAAATCAGGCCCCTCAGTCTGTTTAGACTATTTCAAAGAACATGGAGGGGGCTTGCTGGGAACAGTAAAATGATCAGATAATTTTGCATTCTGTCTTCTGTTTTGGAAAGTACTTGCAATGGTCCATTGACTTACAGAATAATAAGTTGAAATAAATAAGCCTAGGATATCCTGGTTGACTGTGACTTATCTTTCCATTTGCAGAGATGGAATCCCTCCTTATAGACTTGGGAGCAAGAAGCAGCTCCAGAGGGAAATGCATCGTAGCGTTAAGGCCAATGGTCAAGTTTCTCTACCTCATTTTCCGGTAAGTTTGATGCAGAGTCCTCTGAGAAATGGCTGGAGAGAAGGCCCTCTAATAATGCTAGACATTGCAACACCTGGAAGAGTCTGGGAGAAATCATTGCGGGTTTACAGGGAAGACCGGAAAATGACTTCCTTCTCATCAGCTTGTTGCATCCTTTTGTCTCTGAATACAAAGATTGACAGCCTCAAGAAGAGAAGCTAATAGATGGGTCAGCTCTTCAGCTGGAGTCAACAGAGCTACAGAAATGGAGAGGGACCTGGTTTATTATTCTTACTGCCATTGGCTTGAGGTCTTTGGGCTTATTCTGTAAACATATAAACCCAAACATCAGCTTAAAACACTCCTGAAAAGTTTGCTTGCATAGGTCACTGGGTGGGTTGTGTGTAAGGTTTTTTGCCTTTCTCTGGATTATTGAGTAGAGCTCACTTTCTAGGTTCAAGCTGGGAACGTCCCATCTGGTTGATTGTACAGACATGGACATGGCTGCTTGGGTACTTTCTCCCCTCCCCACCCCCCCAACACACACACTCTCTCTCACACTCACACACACACACGGACCACTTTCACACCTTCTGTGCTATGATGACGGTTGTGCTTTGCTTTTTCTGTACTGCCCCAAGACTTCAAAAACACAGTTGGCAGTTGATAGGATTTACTGGTTTCCCAAAAGAGAAACATTGGTAGCCAGTAAGTGCCTTCTAATAATAATAATAATAATAAAAAAACAACTTTGTGCCTTGGTTTTGAGGAAATCCAGTTCTTTTAGTTGTGTTGCTCCTGAAAACTAACTCATTGACTTGTTAATTCAGTGCAGACTTCAGGAAGGTGCTGCTGGTTCTTGCAGTGAATAAACTGTTTACACAGACAAGTAGAAACATATCTTGTCTTGAGATTAATATTCCAAAATTCTTCTTTCTTAAGCAGCAAGACATTTTAGATAGTGTTTCTGGTGTGTGTGGGGGTATGTTGGATTGAATGGGGATTTTATTTTTTGGGGGGGTGGGAGGGTATTCTTCACCCCCTTCTATAAAGGAAGTTCTGTAGCCTGAGCTTGTAAATTAGATTATTTTGTCCCAGGGCGTGCAAATCGACTTTCTCTGTAAGGCAGTGCTTTGATCAGGGACTGAATAGAGCCTGCTTGTGTAAGAGTGACAATTTCCAGCAGAGTGGCCTTTTTCTACCCTCACATCATTTCTGGAGCTAAGTGGTTGTCGGAGAGAGGCCCTGCCTCATCTGGTGGGTAGTATGTGAAAGAGTTGCAGTTCAGCTTTCTGCTCTTCTTCCCTCTTTCTCCCCCCCCCCCGAAAAAAAAGGGCAGAGGGAAACTAGGGGTGAGGGTGAAGAGTGGGGTGTGTTTTGGGGGAGAAGATGACAGGAAGGAGGAGGAAGAACTCTGGTGGGTGGTTTCTTTCTCTCTCTCTCTCTCTTTTCTCCCATGTTTGCTTCTTTTGGCAGAAATTCTCATTTGCCTTTTTGTATTCTGCACTTGATTTGGAGATGTTCCCTTTTTCCCTTGATAGAGCTGCTTGAGGCAGCCAAGCTCAGCAGTGTACCACTACTAGCCTGCAGCAGCTTTCTTCATTTTCTGTACAAAGAGATTGGGGGGGGGGGGGGGTGGGAAGGGAGATCTAGGACACTGTTGAGACAACACTACCTCAAAGGTGCCCAGTGTGTAGCCAGGAAATAAATTACCAGCACTTCTCTGATCTGCAACCGTTTGACTTTTTTTCTCCCTTTTTCTCCCCCATCTTATTTTTTTTTAATTTCCAACTCCTTTCTGTTTATACTCACTTTATTCCTTCAGTTAAAGGCTCTCCCTCCCACCTCAGAGGGTTTTTTTTTTATTTGATGTTTGACAACAGTCTTTGAAGATTTTCTACTTCAGAGTAGCTACTGATGGGCTGGTTGTACTACAGAGAGAACAAGCGGGGTTCCTCGGAGTGCGACCAACTGCTCCTGCCGAAGGCGAACGCTAGTGGGAAGGATGTCACTCCATGAGGCCACAGCACTAGCTCATAAAAATCCAGAGCAGGCTATGCCTACTTGCGCTAGTCTCTTCATTCAAACATGGAGACACAACAAGCATAGCGGGGCCAGAAATGCTGCTCCAGCTAAGCTTCTGCAGCTTGCACTGCCCGCTAAACATGGTTTATCCCTTTTGTCCCCGCTCTGCGTAGAGAACCCACCGTCTTCCTAAGGAAATGACCCCTGTGGAACCAGCTACCTTTGCTGCTGAACTGATATCCCGGTTGGAAAAGCTGAAGCAAGAGCAAGAAATGATGGATAGTCTGGAGGAGAGGCTACAGCAAATCAAAGAGGTAGGAGGATTAACCCCTCTGGAGCCTGTGTGGTGCTTGTAGCTTGCTGATCCAACATCTTTCTTGGGGTTGGGAGGGAGCGGCATGGCCTGCCTGCACTTCGTGTAAGGGGAAACCGCTTTCCTTTGCAAGCTGTATGTTGCATGCTTTAATGGTCTGTCCTTAGTACCTGTGTGTCTACTGTCCAGCAGCAATGCAAGCTCTGCTTTCCCTGCTAACCTAGTGGGAAGAGCCCCCGCTCCAGGGCAGCTGGCACCCCGTGCTTTTTATTTATTTCTTACTAATGTTGCACCTTCAAGGAAGAAGAGAAGGAGGGATCAGAGCTACCTGCCAACACACAGACCAATCGGGAGGCAGCAGCCACTCCGCATCAGCAGCACCCACTCACTCTCCTGCCGTCCGGCAGCTATGAGGAGGACCCGCAGGCGATCCTGGATGACCATCTGTCACGAGTGCTGAAGACTCCCGGCTGCCAGTCACCCGGCATGGGACGACACAGCCCCCGCTCCCACTCCCCGGAACGCCTCCCAGGGGGCAAGCCACAGCCAAGCGCGGCCTCGCCAGCTGCCTGCAGCCTCCTCAGTAAAGGATTCATCACCAAGCAGACCACCAAGCACGTCCACCACCACTACATCCACCACCACACCATCCCCAAGACTAAAGAGCAGATAGAAGCCGAGGCAGCACAGCGGGTCCAGTGCTTCTGTCCTGGGGGCAGCGACTACAACTGCCATTCAAAATGCAAGAGCCACTCAAAAGGGACAGAGCTTCCGCTGGAGCAGTTTGGGTAAGTTACAGGAGTTTCTCCATAGGAGCTACTTGTCCTTTCAAAATGTATTTCTCAGTAAGAGGGAGGTGGGATGGATGCAGAAAACCATGTGGAATTAGCCCCTTAAAAACAGGGCCATTGGGAAGTGTGGTCATGACACGAGTGCAGGATATTAACGATGCCTGCTGGGGGCGGGGAATCCTGTCCCTGGTGTCTCATCCTTAGCAGAACCGGCTCGCTGACGAAGAGGAATGGCAAAGTAATGGATGGCGTCGCCCTGCCGGCCGGGGAAGCAGGGCTATCCGTAATGCCCGGGCTCCAGCTACCTGGGGGCGAGGCAGATCGGTCACAGAACGTCTGGCAGTGGATGCTGGAGAGCGAGAGACAAAATAAGCACAAGCCTCATAGGTAAATATACAGCCGTCTACAGCAATATCGCTCCCGGTAAATATTTATATATTACATAGGCTGTCTATTTTTACAATCGCTAAAAACAAATGAGACTCTTTGCTCCTCCGGTTTAATATAAAAGCCATTCTGCAGAACCAGAAAAACCACAAAAATGTCATGTTTTTGGCAGTAAACCCTTTTCATGTTATGACAGACTTTGGGGAGGGAGTGAGCAGAATAGGAGCTGCTATTGAAGTCATATTTTCCAGCTTTCATAAGCCGGTTCCTTTCCTCTTCTCTTCTTTTTCCCCTACCCCACTCCGCCCCCCAGCACACAAAGCACAAAGAAGGCCTACAATTTGGAGTCCACCAAAGGGATCCCCAGTGAGCGCATGGCCCGCCACCACCTCTGGGGGAACAACAGTCACCCACGCGGGGCACAGCCTGCCCACCCGTTCGTCCAGGATCCCACCATGCCTCCGCTGACCCCGCCCAACACTCTCGCCCAGCTGGAGGAAGCCTGCCGCAGGCTAGCGGAAGTGTCCAAGCCTCAGAAACAAAGGTAACTTACAAAGGGGAATGGCAGGGGGGCGGGGGAGTGAGAGTGAGAAGTCTCCTGAACTTTTCCAGCCCTGAGTGCCTCATTTTATTGGTTCTCTCTGATAGGCAGACGCCCCCTGCTGGGAATGGGTGTGAATCGCCAATATGGCTTTCTTTAGGAATGGAATGGAGGAGCCTTCTTTCAGGCTGCTTGTTTCCTTCTTCCCTCAGGCTCCTCGCCATCTCCCAAGGGGCATTACTGGCTGGTAGGCACGTGAACGTAGCAAGCTAACAGTAGACATCCAGATGGCTAGAAATTTTATGTGATGTGCATGTAGCCTTGCCTTCCAGTGTAGGAAGAGCTCCAGATTTGTAATGGGAGGTGAGGAAGGCGCATTGCAAGAAAACGTAACTAAGCCCCAAAAGTGACCTTTTTTTTCCCCAGTCCTCAATAGTTTGAATTCCACGTTCTGCCTCTCACTATCACAATGGATATAATTTGTTGTCTAGAACTAACTCAGCTACATACCAAGTGTTGAATTAGGTTGTTTATCATGCATTTGGATATGGAAGGGTAAATTATTCCATAGCATTCTTAACTCTTCCTTTGATTGTGTTTTGATGCAAAGAGGAAACTTAATGCCCCAGAAGACTTCAATTAAGAAGATGTATTTTAACTTAATTTTTTTTGTTTGTTTATCCCCCAACTTCAGATGTTCAACCTCAAATCAGCAGAGGGATCGAAACCACACATCTGCTGTTCAGGGGGGAAATGCTCCTTTTTGCAATGCAAGTCTAACTACAGAAGAGTACGTACATATATATATATACACACACACATTACATGTATTTCCATGGCCTTTAATTATACTTGCATTAAATGGATGGCACTTTGAAAATAGAAGACATCTTTATATCTGAAGTTTAGTCTTTCAAACATACTTTTGTTCTCTTATAAAAAAAAAAAAAAAGATATTTTCAAATCTTGTTTCTGATTCTTTTTAACTTGCGTTCCTGTAAAGTGGACAAAGATTGGATTAGTCTAATTACAGGATGGTTCTTTTAACAAGAAATCTGCTACAGAGAGGTCTAAATAATTAAAATTTTCTTTTTTACCCTCTTCATCTTAAGCAATGAGCAATGTTTGAAGTCCAGACTAAGCCACCTGACTAGAGTCTTTCTTTCATTTTTAATTGGTTGACCTTAAATCCACCAGCTGTCTTTGCTAGGAGCTTTTTTTCTGAAGCCACTCTACAAAGACTTAGAACAAATTAGGAGGACTACATTACTGTGGACTAACACTTTGTGACCTTTTGACATGCCAAGTATACATTGCCTCAGAAGTAGTTCTGGATTTAGCTCCTTGGCATTCACTGCACTGTTGCTATTTTGTTATGTAGTGTTTTTTTTATTATTTCTTAGGTGTTCCTCATTTCAAGTGACAAGGTCCACTTTATTTTTGCCTGGTTGTTCCCAGCTACAGTAATGCTACCTGTGCATTCAGGACAAGTAATCTTAGTGCTTTGAGCAGTTTTTGAATGGCAGGCTTTGAAATTCCAACAACACCCATTAACGAGTGTATACCTGGAGCAAAACACTAAACTGTTGTTCTCTGCCATATAGTTTGCATGAATGAAAATGGTGCGAGTTGTCTTTGTGACCTTCGAAGACCAGACATGCAAATAGTTAATTTGGCTTAATGGAAATGTGTTTAGCATAATGGTTAGAGCCCTAAGCACTGGGGATTACTGTTTGATCCTCATCAGACCATGTCATCGCTGCCCCTCATCCATAAAATGGAAACAGTTCCCTATTGCACAGGTGTGCTCTGCGGCATATTTCATGAATGTGCCTCAGCTGCTTAGAGATCCTCTTATTATTTGTATTAGCGTGGCGCCTAGAAGCGGACCAGGACCCAATTGTGTTAAGTGCTATACAAACATGGCACATACGTTTGATTTCATTGCATCGGACTTTCAAATTGATCCCGGCATCAATCTGGTTGCCATTGTCTATAGTAGAAATATTGGACTGCAGTGATGTCTTTGTTTCCAAATGAGAAACATGCTTTGTTTTTTGTTGCAGTCACAAAGAGCCAAAGAAACTCCAAGTGGTTCACGCCTCCCAGTCCAGCGAGTTGGTTGTCACTTATTTTTTCTGTGGAGAAGAAATACCCTACAGGAGGATGTTAAAGGCCCAGAGCCTGACACTTGGGCACTTTAAAGAGCAGCTGAGCAAAAAGGGAAATTATAGGTAAGAATCTCGTGGTTTCTTTTGTCTGCTGAGACTATGAACCAAAATAACCAGCAAATATGTTTCTGTAAACCCGCCCACAAGGGAAAAGTTACAGCACCTTTTCCGGGAGGTTGGCTGCACTGGCTCACTGAACTCTCTTCTGTCCTTTTCCAACTCCCCCACCAAATCCAGGGTGGCTTAGAGAGGCAGGCTTGGGTACTATGTTGCCTGAACTTGGCCTTGTCTCATGGATCAGTCAGCTTGGCTGATGTTCCCCCTGACGTTTGTCCCCCAAGAACTGCATAAGAGAACACTGATTGGTCATAGGCAGCTATTGCCTGCATGCTGACTCCCACAAAGAGGAAAGATGCTCTTGTGGTTAAGGGGCTGGACTGGGACTCTGAGAGATCTAGGTTCAGTTCCCTCTACCTCTGATTTCCTGCCGGACCTTGAGCTTAATCTCTCAGTGCCTCCATTCCCCACCTGTAAAATGGGGGTAATGGCACTTCTCAGCTTCACAGGGGCGTTAATATTTGTGAGATACTTGGCCTCCTTTGGCAGAACATCCATATAAGTAAGGTAGATTCATTCTGGGGTTGGGGATGTGAGTTGCTTTCAGGAATTTTCTTTTCAACCTAGTTAACAACCTGCAGATGCTCTTGGCCTGTTTCTAAACTCCTTTCAGCTAGAAATACCAAGCCTTGGAGGATGAATTCCATTGAATGACACTTAAAAAACCCCTATCTTCCCGCTCCTCCTTATAGCCATCCATATGGATATAAGGAATTCTAATGGTCTAAGATTGTGTCTGGTATCTGCAGCTTAGAAGCCGGTTTGCTGCCTTCTTGTAACGTTCATTCCAATTGCAGTGGCTTTGTCCTCAGTTATTTTTATTGTACTAGCCAAATGGATCTGATCAGCAATTAACTGACCATGTCCTGTCGGTCAACGAGACTCTTTCATCTCTACAAAGGAAACAGCCAGGTTTAAGTATTTTTAAACTTTGTTTTGAATTCAGCACTCCTCCAAGGTGCCAGAGGGCGCCCTCTGGAGACAGAAGTCACAGAAATGTCAAAATACAACAACTTTCCCCAGGTGGCCTCACCAGTGAATCTTCAACCTGGTGGCTTTCTGTTTTATGTGGATGCTTGTCCAGTGGTGCTGGGGTTTTGAGACATCCATATTCCCCATCCCTCCCAACTGCCATCAGATGGCAACAGCTTGTAATTGCTACCAACTGGATGTGAACTGGCAACCAAGCAGTGCAAAGGATGTCTCTCCTATTACCCCCGTTCTCTCAGCAGCCATTTAGTGCCTCCAGAACATCTCATTCGGTTTCCTATGAAATTCTTTCTTGTGATGCTAGGGTGCTTGAATAGGATATTAAAACTTCTGTGGCCTTAAAGCCCCTGCAGGTGCAATTATTTGTGCCTTGTCAGACTGTAATTACTTTAGAAAATGTTTTTAAGTGACTGACAAGGATGAAACAATGTTTTGCTTAGATCTCTCCCCTTTACACCTGGGTAAAGACAATACAGAAATTTATAAAAGGAACTTGGGTAGGTGCCCAGTATTTTATCTTGCACAGACACAAGGTGAAACTAATTACACAAATGTGTGTACCTCCAGGGAATCATTTTGATCTAAGCTTTGACTTTTGGCTGGACTTTGAGTGAAACTGCAGGTGACCTTCAGGGAAGAGGGCCGTACTACCCAGAGTAGTGTGTGTGTCTCTGTGCTGGGGAGTCAGTAAGTAGACTGCTTTGGTCACATCTGGCATTGATTTCTTTTTAAGGCACACTTAATAAGCATGTCTTTGAAGCTTTTGCCTTTCATTTAATGCACAAAGACGTGCATAAATGGTCGACTCTCAAAATTCTTTATTGATTGAATCAGTTTGCAACATGGGTACCTAAGAGCTCTATTATTGCTCCCTTTTCAATGCCAGAGTCATGTGTCCGACTATGCAGCGGGATATTCACCCAGCACATTGTTTCAGTCTTTTTCTTAAAAATAAATAAATAAAATCAAATAAATATAATACTGATGGCGTTAACAAAAAACAAACACACACGCAAACTGGGTGGTGTCGGGTAATCTCAACATGGCCGCAGTTCAGAACAGCAACACAGGCCTACTTGATTCTATTGGTGCCAGATGTCAGGGGGGAAAAAGAAGCAAAGCTTGCCACATAAAACATGTTTGAATGGAAAGCCCATTTCTGTGAGCAAATAAGGGCAGAGCAACTTGTTTGAAGATGATGTGGGGGAGGATATTGCTTTGCTTCTCTCTCTTCCCCTTCTCTCTTTCTGTCTCTGAAATAAGGTTGTAATTATGTAAAAGGTCATAGCGTGTTTTCTTAAATAAAGATGCAGTGTTCAAAGAAAAAAAAATTAGTAAACACCAGCAGAGTTTGTTTGTGGAGGAAGTTATTGGGAAAGCAGGCTGCTCTCTGAAAGAGGGGTGGGGATGGGGAAAGCCGGGAGAAAGTCCTCAAAACTCATTCACAGTTTTTGCCTTTTGGTTTTGTTTTGGGCTTACTGGCTCATGGAATTACAGCCCTGACCTGCACCATTGAAGTCAGTGGGAGCTTTGCCATTGACTTTAGTGAGTGTAGGTTCAAGCTGTATATGAAGAACTTAAATAAGAACCATTTTCATGACCGAACCATTAAAAACACAATGCTGTACATCAATCCAACTGGGAATGACTGAAAAGTAAATGTACCTTGACTAAATATAGCTGTTTCACTCACCCCTCTTCTCTCCCTACCTAATTAGCTCACCTTAAAAAATAAATTAAAAACGTATTGTTACTGGGTATTTAGTTTTTAAATATTATTTTTATAGCAAACTCATTATTCTAAAACTGCCCAATCCATGTTTTTAATAAAGTGAAAAATCCAAGTTCAAATTTTTGGGGGATCCTCCTATAAAAGTTTTATGACCTTTAACCCTTCAACACCTTGTTTGAAAAATTACAGAGCAGGGGATTTTTTTTTTGTTTTGTTTTAAATCTTATCTGAGGAGGATTTTCTTTTGCTGGCGATACGCTCTCTTTAAAAAGCACTTTGTGATCTGGAGAGCAGGGCAGATCGGAGGAGGTGTGTGGTAGCAGACGGGCAGGCTCCTTAAATGCTAACCTTCTGAATGGAAGCCCTTCATTTGTGCATATGCAATTAAGCAGCCTTAGAAGGAAGAATGCTAGAAAAGGGATAAAAGGAACCTTTAATCAAGAAGCTGAACGGTCTAATTCGGGATAATAGAGGGGTCCTTACTGTTTGACACAAGAGGGGTGGGGGCGCTTTTTGTCTGGGTGAGCACTGGCTTCATGATCTAACGACCCAGAGCAAAAGAGAAGGAATGCAGGACACTTCTACTTGACCTTCCAGTGTCAAATATTGCAAGCTTGACCAAGATTGCTCTTTGCATGCGACCAGCACGAAGCATCAGAGAACAAACACAGCCATATCTGTAACCTAAAAGTGGAAGCATGGTTTTAGTTTTGTTAAATGCAAGGTGCCCTGTTTCACAAACTGGACTAAGGGAGAAATGCCACATACATAGTCTTGTTTTGGAGAAAGCATGTTACAGACTTTGAGCTACCGTTTTTTTTGTGGTTTTTTTTCCTAAAAAGCCTTTTTTAATAAAAGCTTCTCAGTGCCATACTGTGCTCCAGAATTTATGCATGAAAGAAAGGAGAACAAAAACTAGTTTTTTATTTTGTTAAGTAAGATGTTTGGCCAGAGATTGCTCTGCTTTTTATTTTCTCTTGTTAAAAATATCTGCTGCCAACACGTATAACTTGTTCAAGGCACTGTCCCTGTGGTGCCCTATTTTATTAAGCAGTATACTCCATTCCTTTGCTCTTCTTCAGAGCTGCTTGGCTGGCTGTAGTTGCATCCATTCTAAATCGAATACTGGCAGATGCATGCGAACAGATCACTTGTGAGTTATGGAGGGTTTTAATGGTATTGGACCCAGTTTTCTTTGTCAGTTATCTTGTTGTACTCATGTGAAAGGAGAATTGGACCCTTTGGAAATGTTTGCTGCTCTTATCTAAAAAGAATTGTAAAGTAACACTTCATTATTTAAACTGCTTCCGCCCCTCCCCCCTTCTCCCTCAGGTATTATTTCAAAAAAGCAAGCGACGAATTTGACTGTGGTGCAGTTTTTGAAGAAATTTGGGAAGACGACACAATTCTGCCCATGTATGAAGGAAGGATTCTTGGGAAAGTAGAGAGGATTGATTGATGGCAACTGTGTTTCCTTGACACAACCCTAAGCTAAAGATGTCTTTGGACACACAACAATAGCAGCAGCAACAACAACAAAAACTTTGAAGGAAAGTTTTGAACCAATGAAGAAGAAAAAGTGAGGCCTATGAAGATTTTGCCAAATTAGCCTTGGGGGTGGGGGGGGGAGGAATGGCATTTATTATTCGTGAGTTGGGTACTGAGATGATTTAAAAAAAACAAACCCTGAACTATTTATTAAAAACATGACCACTGTTGGCTATTGAAGATGCAGCCCACGTTTGAGAGACTTCCATACATAATATATGACTTCCTGGGGATCTGAAATCTATGGACTAAGAGAAACTGTGTATAGCTTACCTTACCAGTAATCCTTATTGATATTTATTGAACAGTCTGTTTTCCCTTAAGTCCAGTTTATGGATATGCTGCTTTAACAATGGTGAAAAGAGGGGATGTGGGGGGGAGAAGGGGAAAGTGTTGAAGGGCTTATTTTTTATGTCCCACTAGCTCCAACTTCGGAGTTCAGCTATAGGAGTGCATTAATAATTTCTACCACTTTAAAGGGATTCGGGTGGGGGAATTATACTGTGCCCAATATTTCTCCAACTGAAGATAAAATTCTTTTCTAAAGAAATAATTTTTAAAAAATTTGTCCTGCCATTCACTCATTTAGAGATTTGGTGCATTTTAATCCAAGCTGCTCTAATTTGTAATAAAGGTCTTTAAGTGTTAAATATGTTAGATGCAATATAGTAACAGCGATTGGTTTCTGTCCCTGGGTGGTGAGGTTTTTTCTGTTTGTTACTCTCATTGTGTGGGACTCCATGTTATGTCCAGTGCCTACCTTTTGCAAGGCAGACTGTAGCAAATCCCAAACCTAGGAGGAAAGCTGTAAGAGAAGCCAGACAGTTTTCATTTACGTGTTAACACACCAAAAGGACACATTGCAAAAGCCAGGTTAAAACCCAGATGTGTATTCCACATAGCTAGCTATCTTTTTGTTTGTTGGTATTCTACTTCAATGATAGGACATCTTGTATTTAAACTACATTCACATATGACGGTGAATTTTCCGATGCGGTTTTTTTCCGTCTTACCTAAATGACACCCTGTCAAGCCAATGGGAGTTGTGGGCTAAGCTCCTTGCAACACTTTGAAAAGCTTCCTTGTGTGTGAGTGGGTGTGCGCGTGTGAGTGGGTGTGTGTGTGTTGGGACAAAGCAACCCTTTTCCAAGAAAGACTTTGCATTTCTACATTTGGGTTTTGTGTTGATTAACTTAATCTGTGCATTCTGTTTGCCATTGCTATTTTGTATAATACGTCTGTATATATTGTAGAAAATGTATGGTCGAAGAAATAATAATACACTATCTCTAGTGTTTTAAAATTTATTCAGTACAGTACCTGTGCCTGCATGGTGTTACTTTGCCATGTGTTGCCCTATATTCAGGGTTCAAGCTTTCCCTTGTTTGTTTAAGGGGTTTATGTATAAATATATTTTATGCCTTTTATTACAAGTCCTGTACTCATGACTTTTGCGATGGCATTTTGTTCTACTTATACTGTAAATTATGCATTATAAAGAGTTTCATTTAAAGAAAATTACTTGGTACAATAATTATTGTAATTAAGAGATGTAGCCTTTATTAAAATTTTATATTTTTCAAATTAATATTGTCTGATTTGTAATGTCTTAGGTTTATGGTTTTGAATGATGGTAGCATCTCAAGGCCCTGCCTGAGCTCTGATCCCCGTTGTATTTATGGGCTATCTCTGCCCTGGATAGCTGCGATCTAAATAGACAAGACAGACAAAGAGTCAGGGAGAGGAACTATTACTCTTATGAGAGATGCAGTAAGAGCTAAAGGCTAAAATTTTCACACACACAGTCCCATTTTCAAAAGTAACATGAGCACGTAGGAGTCTAAGGACATGTCTATGGGGGGAGAGGGGAGGACACTCCAGAAAGTTAAGGCAAATCAACTAAAGGTGTGAAGTCAACCTGCATCAATTAAAGCCTATTAATCCCCTATGTAGATGTCTCATTCAGGAGTAAAGTGGCCTTAGATTGCTGTAACTTAATCCTCCTCCAGGTAAATCTCATTGCCTAAATCCTACAGATTTTCACTCAGTGATTTAGGAGCCCAAGGGAGTTGCCCCATGTTCCCACAAGAAGCCTATGACAGCCAGGAACTGAATCCAGATTGCCTGGGTGCCTGTCTGATGCTTTAACCACAAGCTCCTCTTCTCTCACGTTATGGTGCAGAAACTTGTTTTAGGGATGAACAAGCCTCATTAGGCCCTATTCATCATCCCTGGTGGAAGTTACTGGCTTCAGTCGTGTTACACCAAGGATGAATCTAACTCCAAGCAATCACCGACAGGCCTCCAAGTCTCACACAAGTAACTCTTGAAGAGTGATCATGGGAATGCCTTCGGTCCGTTGTGTTAATCTTTTTCTTTTTGATATACCTGGGGCACCTATTGCTTTTTCCCCCACCCTCTTTTTTTTTTTTTTTCTCCCATGTAGTTTAAAGTATCTGGGTTATTTTGTGTGTATGAAAAGACTTCATTTAAAACATCAGTAAAACTTCTATCAAAGGGCTCAACTTCATACCGAGTACACAGAACTAAGAACTGAATCTTTCAGTTAAAAAAATCAAAAAGCTGCAGGTGGTGTTGCACATTTAAAGGCATGGTGTCTTTTATATTAAACACCTTTTTGAAGTTCATGGGGTTCATCTTAATTGATAAGCTGGACATAACGGATGGGTAGGGAGACTTCAGCAACATAGGGGAAGAAAGATGGTTTTTTTTTTTTCCTTCCCCTTCCCCATTCTACCATCAAAAGTTAGGAACTTAAGCATAGTACAGTAATATTTTTCTTCTGCTATTAAAATGAATCACACTGTGCCTAATTCTTCTCGGGAAGATAAATGTGTTTGAGGCTGCTTGAAGTCATTCACTGCCATACAAGCCTTTGCATCTTTTTATCAATGTTCCAAAATACTCACCTCCGTTTTTTTTTTCCAGATGTCTGTAGACACAAAAAATAAAATGGCTTCAAATACATGGCAGGCTGTTTAGCGGAGATGAAAGGGTATTTGAATAGTCTTTTAAAAATGAATGAAAAGTGAACACTCTTCTGTTTCAATTATAAGTGGGATGTGGAGATCATTAGACACCACCTTAATGTGACACTTTGAAAGTGTTCAGCTACTTTGACTTGTTCAGAAACCTTGTTTTAACTTGTCATGGGGTGCAGAGAACCAAGCCGCAAAGGTGACCATGAAATGAGAGACCAGCATGAGACATGGCTGTCTACATGAGAAAGTTGCACTGCTCTAACTTAATGGGTGAAATTAAGTCAATCTCATTAAACTGGCCGCTGGGTGCCATACAAGCTTTACCTCACCACACCACTGAGAAGTACGGAAATGCTATTCCCATGGCACAGAGGGGGCACTGACAAGAGCCAGATTTTTAACGGTATTTAGGTGCCACGTGACTTGCCTCAGATCACACAGGACGTCTATGGCAGAGCAGGGACCGAACCTTCCCAAGTTCTAGGGTAGTGCCCTAATGATGGAACCATCCATCCTTGTCTGTGCTGCCTTCAAAGCTGTGATTGCAACTCAGGTTGGCCTCTGCATGCTAGCTTTAACTAGCTATCATGGTTAACTACAGCAGTGAAGATGTGGATGATCAATACCAGTATGTACCTAGGGTCCGGGTGGGTGTGTACACCTCACGTTGCTGTAAACACTGTTATTTTTAGCTATGTTAGTACCAGTAGAGCTAGCATGGGGCTGCCTACCCATGTTGCAGGCGCACCTCTGATTTATAGACATACCAAAGACAGATGCTCTCAGGATATAAGAGTGGCTTACATTGGTTTAGCTTAAGAAGGCTATTAAGAACAGGTTTAACTCAATCAAAATAAGCTGCTCTTACTGAAGTAGGTGTTTCTTCTGCAGTTTAACAATATCAGTTTAAATGCAGTTTCAAGTTATGCCATTGCAGCTTTCTTGTGTAGAAAAGCCCTTATTCTTAAATGTATTTGACTGGTAAACTGATCCGACAAGCTCCTGCCGAAGGCCAGTCCAAAGTAGGTGCTGGGCTGGTTTGAAAAGTCATTGATGCTAGTTAGCCAAACTGTTTTACTATAGCCACCCTCCATGGCCAGATTTTTTTGTGGGGGTGGAGGGGTGGGGTTGTTCCCAAAGGGGTAGCGTCTAGTATGAAACATTTTTCTGCAAACACAAACAATCCCCCAGATATGGTGCCAACAGAATACATGGTGCAGCCACAACTGGTCTACAAACTAAAATCATGTTAATACTTAGAACTCATTGAGCTTTTTTCTGTTTTAGCACATGCCAGAATTAAACATTCATTAAACCTTGTGACACCCCAGTGAAGTAGGTAAAACCAGAACGTGCTAAACTACAGTGTGGTTTATAATTGGTGGTGTGGCCAGGGCAACTGTCCCAGTCTGTAGCTCAAGAGCACTTCAAAGGGAGTTATGATCCTGCTGTAAGGTGGTTTGTGTTCCAACAACAATAAGGAACTTGGTTACAACGTAATTAAAATGTGTAGATAGAACCATAACGGTCTCCAATAGCTGAGCTAAATAACCAAGTTATGATCCTAGGCTTTATATGATTCCAGGCTTTAATCTGGTACTAAAACACAGTTAAAGGCCTTTTCACACTACCCATTTAAGTTGTGTTGCCTCGCCATTTTCTTCTCTTGTGGTTGTAGTGTGGGGAGTTACCCTTCAAGAAGGTCAGTTGATGCTGGGACAGTGGCTTTTGGTCACAGGGGGCATGTTCTCACTGATGGCATAATGTTCCTTGGATCCTCTGGCAGTGAAGCCTGCTTTTTCAGGTGCGTGACAATGGCAACAGCTGCTGATAATGATCAGCCATGAGATAGCTGGTCCGGCACGTCATGAACTGCATCACACATTAGACAGGTGCTCCTTCCCTTGCAGGCCCAGATAAACAGTAAAGCTGAGTGCTCTCCATTCTGTTTGACACAGGAAGCAAAGCAGTGAAAAAAATGTAGCATCCCTGCCTCGAAGGGGCAAGGAGGGGAAAAACTTCTGATGCTCTTCCAGCAGCTAGGATAGAACATGCACTAGCCAAATATAAAATAATCATGATCCAGCGCGTTGCTTTGCAGCAGAAAATCAGCACATGAAACTGACCAATGATAGTGCAACACCATTACAGACATGGTAACACCTTGGTCTGTGATGCTTTCGTTCGAGATGGTTGCGGAGCACTGCATTAGACAGTATTTCCAGTGTGAGTAACCAGGCTCTTCTTTGAGCTGTGACTATGTATAATTTAAACGCGTGTTCCAATCTGTTCTGCCGTGTGCAAATAGCATGTATTTTTAGGTGGCTATGTAGCCCACTGGTGACTGTGTGTTACAGGTTTCCCTCTGTGCTGACCCCACATAGGCTATGAGTTGTTACAGCCCCCTCACTTCAATAGCATTGGCTCGCTAGCTCAACTGGAGTGCATGCTTTTAGCTCTGGAGCATAGGCACCGACACCATGGGTGCTCTGGGGCTGGAGCACCCACAGGAAAAAAATAATTGTGGCCCCACCAATCAGCTCCTTCCCCCTCCCCGGCAGCACCTCCAGCCTGTCGACGATCAGCCGTTCAGCATCATGCAGGCAGCAGGGGGAGGTGGCGGAGCAGGACATTCGCTAGAGGCTTTCCACAGTACCATCCACTGGCCGCTCTCAGAGGCCCTTGAATTAAGCTTCACAGTTCTCCCCTGTGTGGTAGATCAGTACTAACCCCATTTGATGAGGCATGTAACTGAAGCCCAGCTTGGGTACGTGCCCTGCCCAATGTCCTGCCACCACTCTGTAGTCGAGTCTGGAATAGAAGAACCAAGACCGCCCAAGCCTTCTGTCCTATGCTTTACGCACAAGCGCATCCTTTCCCCATTTAAAATGACCCAGGGCATGGGGGTTTCCTCACTTTATCCTCCCACTTCCCATAGGCAAGTTCCATGCATGTAACGGTTAATTTGCCTGCGTTTTCATGGGCAACTATCAGGCTGGAGGCTATCGCTAACTGTGGAAATTTCCTCCCCCGCCACCAATAACATTGCAACTCTCCCCACCCTTCACCCTTCTTTTTCCGCCCCTTCATTAAATCTTTTTCTAAAGCCGTTTATTCCCTTCAAGTTATGATTCAGATGTATCCCTGGATTAGGCTAAGGAAAGCTATTGTGTTCACATTTTGCTTGGCTTGTGTAGGAGCTTCATTTTCTGTTCTTTCACTTTCCATTAAAATCACATTAATGAATCTAAATCAAACACACACATCCATCCATTTCACAACAGTAGAAACCCTGGATTCATTTTAGAAAAATACCAGGGATATTGTGTCTTTAAAATAAGAATCATATTCCAGCGCTCTCAAACATTTTCTCTATTAATCATATAGCCCAGGAAACACCCATACAAAGGAGGATCTGACTGGCTGAAGAACTATTTAAAGCAAAGCCTTTCTCTCTTCCCCCCCCCCCCCCCGCCCCCCACCATCCTCCAACCCTCAGAAAAAAAAAAAAAAGATCAGAGTAGTTATGGGTATTGAAATCAGCCCTAGTTTGGGTTCTTTGAATTCCACAGGGCACTGGTGATGGCCTCGATTTCTGTGAGTGATTTCATTGATGAATATGTGGGCACTGACTGCTTCTTGTCCTAGGCAGCATTGTACTCCTTGGCTCCCCAGACATTTCTTCCTTTACACTTTATTTCATTAGGGCATTAATAATAATGGTTTAAAAAGGCCTGACCTGCATTTCCTCACCTTTAAACTACATGCGCCGTTAAAATTACAGACTCCCCTGTGAGATTATGTGAACGCTCTGATACATTTAGGCTGTAGGAATCTAGAAATCATGTAGTGAGAGGATGTTAATTTTGGACACCAGGTTGAAGTAGTTGCATAGTTTAAGACAGTCTGTGCTGACCTCCCTGGGCAATGCACCTCTTCTCCTTCACAAGAGAATCTATTTATTGGCAAGGCAGTCCATTAGCTCTCACCTTCCATAGTTCAGTGGTTCTACTTGATAAGATTTGATGGGAAGAAATTTTTCAGAAAACAGAAAGAACCTCTGGGATTTCTAGCTTTCAACATTTGTCTTGGGCCCTGCAGGAGTCTGGAATGCTTCTGAACCCTACAGTTCATTCATCTTTGAGAGAGCCACAGGTTCACTCATAATGTACATGCTACCAGTTCATCCTTCTAATCTGTAGTCAGAACACTTTTAGCTACTTGCTTCCACAGATAGCAACAGCACCTTACTAGATCATCTATAGCTGTTGTTCCTTCCAAAACGAGGTCATGGGCACCCTCTCTGATTAGGGCAAAGGTCCTATTTAATTGTTACACTCAAGGAGGTTAACGAAGCCAACTGGGTTTCAGAGTCCTCTAAGGGATGATACTTTAGAGGCCTAGTAGGACATTATAATAATCATTGTCTTCAGTCACTGGTGCAATGACTCAATGTGTGGTCTCATCCTCTGAAGCAACCTTGGTATATTTGGAGGAAGAAGAATATGGGAAGGCAGTTAGACCACTTGTGGTGGCAACCAGATTGGCTGCTGTACAGGGAGATTGGCTGCTAAAATCCTCCAGTGCCACAGCTGGTGAGGACCCTGTCAGCAGACCTGTTCCAGGCAGTGTAGTGTTTGGAGAATCTGGACTGCTTTCTCTTGGCAGGCGAGATGAACATTTCTCACTGAGCAGAGTCTTCAATCTACTTTGGGGACAATGCCAGGAAGATTCTGGTCAGATTGACTGGCTGTGGTGGATCTGTCTTTGGAAGAGGTTAAATGAAACATACATTATCTCCGGCTGGGCAGAGAGTTTTCCATCCTTTCATGGCCTTTTAACCCTGCTCACTATGTTTTGGTCATTTTCTTTCAGAGAGGTTCTAGAAGTGCAGGGAGAAATGGACAACTGGCCCTCTTGACTAGTAAAGCCAGGGCAGGAGGCACTGGGCCCATTTTTGGTAGATATCGTTAATGTCTCTACCTTGAAGGAGAGGAGCCATTGTCCCTCAAATCAGTGATGGGCTAGGTCTATGCTGAAGAAACCAAGGCTTGATTCTGTTGATCTCTTTTCATTTTGATGAAGGTTGCAGGGCAGCATCTTTGTCATCTGGCATCTTCTGATTTCTTTGATCCTGATCTTTATTTTATATCTATGTCTATGTGGCCCCCATAAATAATATAGCACACAGACTGTACTATTCTCAGTGGTCGATGAGTTCTTCCTAGCGATAGACATAGGTTAGGCATCCATGCTGATTCTTTCAGATCTGTCAGCAACTGGTCACGCAGCTGCTCATGAGGTTTTGCTGAGCTGCCTGGGGTAGGGCGGGGAGCTAATTAACTCTTGGGGAATTTTGATTTTTGCACTATTGCTCCTCTGCCTCAGGTGAATCTCTAGTCTCTTGGACACCCCATCAGTGAGGCTGCTGTGGGAGATATTGAGACGGTTTGGCCTATGATGCAGACATTATGCAGCTGAGAAGCAGCTCTATGGCTGCTTGCCATCTTGCCCTGGCTGGCAGCATGGTGTATCCTGCTCTCTCAATGCCCGGCCAAAGCAGAACAAGCTTGCTGGAGCTCAGCTCAAGTGAGATAGAGATCTTGTATGTAAGGGGAAAACTTTTATGATAAGTTGGGCATGGTGCCTTTCATTGCTGTTGAAGGGGATCTCTATCTGTGGGAGCTTTTTAGACCTTGGATTGCTCTTGGATTCCTTGATGCTATTGGTGGCCAGAAGTGGATTTTTTATCTACGGGGGGTGAGGCACATATTATCGTACCTCTCAGTGGGCAAGTGTGCCCCAGATACCCATACAGCAGTGTCTTTTAGAGCTACCCTTGAAGATACAGCTAGCCCAGAGGGCAGCTGCCCACCTGTATGATAATGTGAGCTTCTAGGCATCTATGACACCATTACAGCAAGATTCTAAAGACTCCCGGGAGCAAGGTTGAAATTGGTCAATAAAGCTTCTATGGCATAGGCCCCCAGCTGCTTTAAAGACGGCCTCTTTGCCCACGTGCTACCACAGCATTTGAGATCAGCTGTGGCACTGTGCTAAGTTCCCTAGATTTGCTCTTGTCACCCAGAATTCTTCAGACCATTCTCATCCCTTATGCTTAGCCTGCTTTGTTAAAGAACATGGAATTGCCAGACTGGATCAAACTCATGGGCATATAGTCCAAAACAGTGGCTAGTACCAGATGCTTCATAAGAGTATGCCTGGGAGTAGGTGGCTATTGAATAACTAGCTCACAGAGAAAGTTTCTTCCTAATCCTTGTCACTTATGGCTTATGTCCATAAGGTTTATAATGCTTCCAAAAATGTGGCCTTTAAAAAAATCCGTACTGTTGTAGCTTTGGATTTTCTTTGTTATCTATACAAATGTCCAGCCCTTTTTGAGTCCATTTTTGTTGGAAATGCTTAAGATAGCAGTGGGCTACCTTTTCATTTGAATTTACTTATCAACTTCATTTACGAAACTGAACACAGTGAAAGTGGAAATGAACAATCCTAAAGAAATAACACAGGGGACAAGAAGTGTAACTTCATTACAAAAATCTGATTAAGAAAAATACCAGAGGAGGAGAAAAGGAAATTTACTTTATAGGATTATTCTATAGATGTATATATGTAAATAGATACAGTGCTAGTAGATGGTGTACAAGAATATGTGGTTACTCGATTTGTAGGATACAAACCGAGTAACCACATATTCTTGTGCACCATCATTTTTACAGGACGAATACTGAAAAACTGGCAGGTGCATGGAAGAGGGCGAAGATAATAAAAGGTTTTGAGAGGCCATTGTCTATGTGGCGAGGGTATTCAACTTCAGAATATGTGATTAAATGGTTAAACTGGGCAGCGTTTGTGGTACAGAAGCAGAAAAGCAGGTATGAACATTTTGATTGAGTTTTGTGTTAAGATTCACTCACAGCCCAAAGCAGAACTCAGGGAGGAACGTGCCAGTTTAGACTAGAACTAGAGAAAATGTTCTCAGCAAACTCCTGGGAAGTTAAACCAGCAAATTTCATAAAGCTTAATTCAACGGGTAATGTGAAGAGAAATAATTTTCCTGATGAATCTCTTTCACCCTGAAAGGCCCCTATTACTGGACGCCTTCTAAATAGCAACACACCCGCTATATTTGACATTCCCCAGTATCTTTTGGACCTGTCATTTAATTCCTTTTCAGTTCTTTCATGCCCTTTAGAAAGAGATGGGCCTAAACAAATAGGCTTGATCCTATCACCATCAAACTTTGGTGACATTCATATGCAGGATTTCATGGTAGTCTCTCTAATGTATTAAGTCACCCACCTTAAATGTTAGGAGATAATTCACATCCAGATCTATACTTCATTGCTTTTCAAGATGGGCTTGGACCCAGCTCTAGCAGGAATGACCCAGATGACAAAACAGCCAAATCACATCTCCACGTTTTTCTTCCTTACTGTTTATTTTAAAACAAACAAAATAGGGCTGTCAAATGATTAAAAAAAATAATTGCGATTAATCGTGTGATTAAAAAAAATTAATCACGATTAATCTTGCTGTTAAACAATAGAATACCATTTATTTAAATATTTTTGGATGTTTTCTACATTTTCAAATATATAGATTTCAATTACAACACAGAATACAAAGTGTACAGTGCTCACTTTATATTTATTTTTTATTACTAATATTTCACTGTAAAAAACAAAAGAACTAGTATTTTTCAATACACCACATACAAGTACTGTAGTGCAATCTCGTTATCATGAAAATTGAACTTACAAATGTAGAATTATGTACAAAAAAAACTGCATTCAAAAATAAAACAACATCAAACTTTAGAGCCTACAAGTCCACCCATTCCTACTTCAACCAATCCCTTAGACAAATAAGTTTGGTTACAATTTGCAGGAGATAATGCTGCCCACTTTTTCTTTACAATGTCATCTGAAAGTGAGAACAGGAGTTCGCATGGCACTGTTGTAGCCGGTGTCACAAGATATTTATGTGCCAGAGGCACTAAAGATTCATATGTCCCTTCATGCTTCAACCACCATTCCAGAAGAATGTCCAAGTGTCCAAGCTGATGATGGGTTCTGCTTGATAACAGTCCAAAGCAGAGCAGACCAACAAATGTTCATTTTCATCATCTGAGTCAAACGCCACCAGCAGAAGGTTGATTTTCTTTTTTGGTGGTTCGGGATTTGTAGTTTCCACATCAGTATGTTGCTCTTTTAAGACTTCTGAAAGCATGCACCATACCTCATCCCTCTCAGATTTTGGAAGGAACTTCAGATTCTTAAACCTTGGGTTGAGTGCCGTAACTATCTTTAGAAATCTCACACTGGTACCTTCTTTGCGTTTTGTAAAATCTGCAGTGAAAGTGTTCTTAAAACAAACAGCATGTGCTGGGTCATCATTCAAGACTGCTATAACATGAAATATATGGCAGAATGCAGCTAAAACAGAGCAGGAGACATACATTTCTCCCCCATGGAGTTCAGTCACAAATTTAATTAACACATTATTTTCTTAATGACTATCATCAGTATGGAAGCATGGCCTCTGGAATGGTGGCCAAAGCATGAAGGGGCATACAAATGTTTAGCATATCTGGCACGTAAATACCTTGCAACGTGGCTACAAAAGTGCCATGCGAACACCTGTTCTCACTTTTAGGTGACACTGTAAATAAGAAGCTGGCAGCAGTATCTCCCATAAATGTAAACAAACTTGTTTGTCTTAGCGATTGGCTGAACAAGAAGTAGGACTGAGTGGACTTTAGGCTCTGTAGTTTTATATTGTTTTGATTTTGAGTGCAGCTATGTAACAAAAATAATCTACATTTGCAAGTTATACTTTCACGATAAAGAGATTGCACCATGGTACTTGTATGAGGTGAATTGCAAAATACTATTTCTTTTGTTTATCATTTTTAAAGTGCAAATATTTGTAAAAAAAAAAAAATATAAAGTGAGCACTGTACACTTTGTATTCTGTGTTGTAATATAAATCAATATATTTGAAAATGTAGAAAAACAGCAAGAATATTTAATAAACAATAGAACGCCAATAGAAATGTAACAGTGAGATTAATAGCGATTAATTATTTTAATCACAATTCATTTTTTTGAGTTAATCGCGTGAGTTAACTACGATTAATTGACAGCCCTAAAACAAACTGATGAAAATGGGTTTTTTTAAAGTTCATTATTGTTAATTTGGGACTATTAATTGGTCTGTCTGTCTGTATTCTTTGAGAGTTACTACAGTGAGCTGGTCATCATTGGGGGATGAAGGAGAAGTCATTTGGGACTTTTCTTCCCTATGTGAGACTGCCAAAACAAGGCAAAGGCAACTAGTCACTTATTGTAGCATGTAGAGCCTTTGTGTTTAGAGTCTTTGTAGATTTGCACTGCCTTTAAAAACCTTCACAACTGTCCAACATGGGGTGTTTAATTACCAGGTAAAAGAATTTTTTTTTTGAGACTCCATTTAATTATTTGATTGCACAGTAACCAAAGAGTGTAAGAGGGCTGTAGCCAGAAGGCACTTCAAAGCGATGCCTTGATGTTTCTTAGTGGGCATTAATGGTTTCTGAAGGCAGGAGATTGTTTAAAAAAATATTAAAACCCTCCTCATGATCCCACCAGCAATCTCAAAAAAATGCATAAACACTGGAGTCCTCTGCCAGCGAGAAGAGAAAAAAAAAGTTCAAAGGGATCTGAGAGTTTTCATGTAAAGTTTAGAGTTTAAGGCGTGACTGTTGGCTATGGAGCCCCACTGTTTGAACTCTTGTTTATTAAAAACAGTTTCCCAGCATTTCACAGAGTTCAGAAAGAAAACAGAAAAGTGCAGGCTTTTTCCCTGTGCAATGTTTAAAGGCTCTATTGATTTCTACCTATATGCTTTATCTTTTGGGTTTTTTTTATCACTTTCAAAAGTATAGCACAATATCCAAGAGACGGCTGAGCAGGGTTTCAGGAAGAGAACAGGCCTGGAATATGGTTTTTTACTCCCAGTATTGTCTTTTTTTTTTTTAAACAAAACACTGGTAAGAATTCACTACAAGTTCTCAAGAGACACAAACATTTGGATGACATCAACATTACCTTCAATAATGAACTGACAATTCTGTTGGCATAACACCTTTTGCTGTCACTATCTACCCTCCCCCCTTCCCTGACAACAAAACTGTTGATTAATGTCTCATCAAACAATGGGACATGGGGAAAAGAAAAGATTGCAATGTCTCTGGTGGGAATTGATCATTCAGCCTATCTTGTCTCATCACTGTAATATGTAGGCACCTCTTTCCTCTTATTATCTACTTGTATCTGGCATCCACTGAGTTAGCCAATCTGATTAGCTCAAAAAGCCCTCCATGAAATCCAGGGCTTTTCATTCAGATTGGAAATGGACAAAGGGGGCAATGGAGTTTGCCGTGCACCAGTGTAATACGATTATGGTGGCTTTGGTTGCTTAAGAGCTAGGGTTGTGACTGTGGCATCAACTAGACCTTCTATACGGTAGCTATATTCAACCCAAATAGTATGAGTTAAAGTTATTTAACCAAGAGGTCAATGGAGTTATACCAGTGAAAGGAGTATCTAATTAGCTAGCTATCACTATAGTATCTGAACACTGGGGGTCATATGAGCACCTGGTAATATCCTGCATTGTCCTGGAAAACAAAAGCTTACAAGTTGTACATGTTACACAGAATTCTTAAGCCTAACTGAATATATTTGGAGGTAACAAGGCTCAGAGCCACCCAAACGTTGTCTTTAATGACAGAGGCTGCCATCCACCCAGCATAGGCCTAAAAATCATGTCAGGAGAGATTTAAAAGGTGTATTAGGAAAAGAATCAGAGTACACATAAAAACCAAAACAAATTGAGACATCTGCTGACCAGGTAGCATTGGTAACATGAGGTCTGTTCTCAAGGCCAAATCCTCAACCCTGAATCACTGGAGCTACCCCAGCTGAGGCTCTGGCCTGGTCATTGTCTAAACAATGTATAGGAGAAAGTGCTGATAATAAGGTAGCATCAGAATCCAGTCTTCCCTTGTGTAAGCATAACAAAGAGATAAGAGAATACAATGGAAATAAGGGAACAGATGTTAGTTTGAATCAAACTGGGTTCAGTTCTACTCAATTTCATTGTGACGATAGCTTGCAAGCATTCATGTTGTTTAAGAAACAGTGATCTATCTGTGAAGGTCTCTCCACTTCTGTGACTTCTATTTAAGCTAGTTGGCGGCGGGGCAGAGGAGGGGAGGGGAGTACTGAGGCCAGGTTCTGATTTCTCTTACACCATATAAATCAGGAGTAAGTCAGGAGAAGCCAATGCAACTATAATGGTGTAAAACTGGTTCAAGTGAGATCCGACCCTATATACTCAAGATTTAGCACAGAAGGCAAAGACCCAGAATTGGAGAGTGGTATAATGTTGTTCTGTTGACCAGCTAACAACGATTAATATTGTTTATTTACATCAATGTGGATAGAGAAAGAGTGCACAATGAAAGTGTTTTAGGAGCTTTATAATCACATAGGAAGGCAGGCTCCTTCCCCAAAGAATTAACAAGCTGAGCAGAAAATACATAAAGACTAAGGAAGGACGGAAGGCTACAACATGAACCTTTGTATGTGTAGGTAAAATGGTATCCTTTTCAATTAAAGTTATTATTCTGACCTATGCCTTAATGGCAGGACTGTGTTCCAGAGATGCCCCGCGCTCACTGTCACCTCCCCACCTGATGCTGTGTGAGCAGAAGAGCTGAAGAGATTGCTCTTTGCCAGCCCCACTTCAGGGAAAAAAAAAAAAAAAAAAAAAAGCACTGAAACTGCAGGGAGGGATTGATGGAAAAATATGAACTTAATTTTGGGTTCTGTTTTCCCTAAAACAGTGCAGCTCCAGTAAAATCAGATTAAAATACCTCCAGTTCCTGATGTTTGGGGATATTTAAAGTCAGATCAAAGTCCTTTTAACCAGATCTTTTGGTAGCACGTTTGATGAGAAACACAGGTGCACTAATATATTAAGCTAGCAGTCAGGCTGATTTTAAATACCGCCTTGAAATCCTGTTTCTGATCCCCTTAAATATCAATCAAGAGGAAAAATGATGTTTTAATAAAACCAGGGATTTTTTTCTGGATACAATTTGAGTTGCTTCACTTTCTGCATTATTAAACTTTTGACTTGCTTCTTTGTTAAAATAGTTACTATGGGAAAAGGCCTCTCACTTTGGAGTGGCAATCCTGTCTAAAATTCAGAATACACCGAGCCACATGAATATTGAGGACAGAATGACTTTCTAGGGGACATCTTCTGCTGGGGAACTGCATGGATATAGCCAGCACAAACACCTTCTCAGAATTCTAACACTTGTGCATACTCTTTAAACAGTCCGATGCCAGTACATTGGCAAGGGTTAGCACAAAATTTGCCAGATTTAGTGGGACTGTGGCTTCAAATGTTAACATTTGTGCATGAGCAGGAATTAGATTATTTAAATGTTGCTCATGGAATAATTTGTACCTGCAAAATGCAGGCACAAGTTTGTCATAAATGGAGACTGAGGGTTGGAGATCTGTCTTTGTGAACCTAGCAAGAGACACCTTTCCTTTCCCACATCCACCCGCTCTTTATAATCATCACAAGACTGAAATTGGAACAGCATAAGGCAAATCAGTAAATGAGGCAGACACATGCTAATTGCAAAGGTTAGCCCCTCTCCCTTTGTTGTATGATCAGATCAGATAGTAGAAACTCTCAAATGCCAGAGTGGTGAGGTGGGGGAGTTTAAGGGATTTCCCCAAAAGCATTTCTTTAATGAAGATGGGTATTTTTCTTTTTAAACATTTAACAAATGTGATAATCAAATAGGAAAGAAACGGAGATATTTCTAAAATTATACAACAGTGGTGGTATTGTAGTGGGCAGTGCACAAAGCAAGTCTACTTGAATAGAACGGGTATCTTTCATCTGCACACAGATTTTTGGTTTTGTAGCTCAGTTTGTCAAAGATGTTTAAACGACAGATTCTAGAAAAACTCTTGGTGATCTGGAGAGCTATATTTCTTAGTGTCTCCAAATACCTGTTGTACTTAAAAAGCATAATCAGTGTCTCCTATCCTCCACCCCAACTGAGAATGGGCCAAATTAAATTTGTTATTAATAACCTTTTACTTTTAAACCCCAGGAACATTTGTTGCTTCTCACTAAGGGTTCACTCCTGCTTTTTTTGTACAAGCAAAACTCCCCCAGCATTTCATATGTCATGGGACTGGATGGCATGCAATATAAAGCTTTTCAGGGAGCATTTAGGTTTTATTGTGGTTGTTTAAAATGCAAATAAATAAAGTAAAATTAAACAATGTTCCTTACAACATTCCCTGGTGAAACAAAGCTGTCAACATGGAAGAAGAAAAAGGGAGGGGAAAAAAGAAAGAACTAAGATTATTTCCTCTCAATAGAAAACATGAAAGTTTAAACAAATATATTGTTCTTATCAAAAAGAGATCAGTTTCAACCATTTATTTTCAAATTCTCTGTTTTCTACAATTAATATAAAGGCCACTGGACACTGATATACAGGTGTGTGCATCTCAGAGTTTATGGCCCAATCTTACGAAGAGAATGGTGAGGGTGGACCAGCCCCACTGAAGTCAGTGGGTAAATTTAGAGGTGAATATAGGTGTTTTTGTGTTTGTGTACACATATATATATATAAATATACACACATGTATACACAGACACACACATACATATATATATATAGACACACACACAGATACTCTCTCACATCACTTCTTCTAGGGTCATGCAGCTACCTCTGGGTGGAACGCAGCTGGTTCAGAAGGCAGAGTATCAACTACTGAGTCACCACCACTTTCTACAGAGCTTCCATTGGCAGTCTCCCATCCAAGTACTGGCCACACCCAACCCTAATTAGCTGGGGAGCTCAGCCTGAGGTGCTATTGCTTTAGGCCATATGGAGCACTATTGACACCATTCTGTCTACATGAATTAAGGGTCTGGTTAGATTAATTGCTTTTGCTAGTTTGAAGACAGTGTGAATTACTTCTTCACTCAGAATGACATTGTTTTTCTCTTCAAAGCAAATGACATTAAAATAGAATTTAAAAAACCCACACAGACATGAGCAAGGCATTTCAGGATTAACGAAGCGGTCACAATTATAAGGGGAGCTGGCAACAACCCCCAGATGTAGGTTTCCTAACATTTCCCTTTATAAAAGATTCTTATGACCTTTTTATGAGAAGCTCTAACACCTCCCTTGTTTGCAACTGGCCTTTGAAATTCTGCAGGAAGAAAGCCCTGGGGCCAGACAAATGCCTTTTCTTTGTCCTATGAAATTGCCCTCTCCTTGACTGAGTTATAGACTATTACAAATACCATTTCCCTTCTCTTGCTTGCATTCCTCATGAAATGTTGGCAACATGATAAAATAATACCTAAATATGGACAGTTTAAGGAGGCCCATTATGCCACTAAAGCAGCATCAGCCCACTGCACTAGGAATGCCTGGGAGCTGCTGGATCAGGTGTAGCAACACAGGTATGTGTGGGTGGGGAGAGGCCACCCAAGGTCCCTCATACCCTGATCACTCCCTTCTGCAGACTTGGCACATGGCCTCAGCAGCCCATCCCCGACTCTTGAAATACCACATGGGACAGGAGCTTCTGCTTCCTGGTAGAGAGAGAACTGGACCCCCTCCCCAGCATACGGCACCAAGGGCCCATCTTCCCCTCTGGGATAGCATCCTTTTCCTGGTGTCCACTAATGTTTGCATCTCAAGTAGTAGCAGTCGATACTGCAGTACTAAGGGTTCACAATGAGAGGGTTGTACAGAATATAATTAGTCTTTTCTTAAAACAAAACAAACAAACAAAAACCTAGGAAATGACATACAAAAAATGTTAAAAGGATATTATTTCAATGGCAAAGTCAAGCACTTGAAAGTTAGCAGCTCCCAGATTTGCAGTGGCCAGATCAGTATTAATTTTGCCCCTTGTTCATATACCTTATGATACAGTTTTTAATTACATGATCACATGCTAGTTTTTTCATGGGACCAACAGGGCACAGAATGAACACAGAAGGGGACAAAGTTAAGTTTGCACAGGAACTGTAAACTAGGCATTTCATATTTTTCAGGTGGTTGACTTCACAACCTAAATAACATTCTTTTAGCATAATTCTTTTGTATGTAATAATACAAATGATGATTCAGCAATTATACCAAGCTTTACATTGTCTGATCAGCTCTAACCCTGTAAAACACTATAAAGCAATAATTAAAAAAAAGACTATAAAGCTGTACTCATTGACTTGTGATAAATTACAAGACTGAATAGCAAACAAGACCAATATTAGGGAAAAGAAAAACAAAAATAAACAAGACAAGCACAATAACAAATTTGGAAAGAAAATAAAAGATTAAACTTGAACGGCATCTCGATTAAACGCATGTGTAAGTGTTTGCGGGATCAGGCCTTAAACTGCGAGCTCTTTGGGCTAGAGACCATGCCCGTACCTTCTCTTTTTAAAGCATTGAGCATGCTATTGATGCTTAATAAATTCAAGTATCAATACCACACACACACTTTACACTCTCGCTGTCCTTTGGTTTGAATAATTGTTAAAAAGATCATTCTGTTAAAAACCAAACCCAAGAAGATCTCCCCATATTTACGAGAAAATTTGCCAAGAGTGCCCCAAACTAAACCTGGAACTTTTTACTGTTCCCTTCTATGCTCTCCATTATGCCTGATGGTTTCTTTGAGCTAGACCCCAGTGCCACTGCCCCCTCCTCAAAATCCTCTTCTGCGAGGAGGCCTACAAGGAATTGCCAATGGCTGATGTCTGGATCAAGGGCCAGTTGAAGATAGTTGATACTTTCCATAAATAAATAGTCTTCAATTGTATCTTTTATTCCTCTCTCTCCACCACACTTTTCATCTATTGCTTAGTCAGTGAGCTCTTTGTGGCAGGAGCTGTGCATTTGGACAGCATCTGCTCAATGGTTTGAGCATTAGCCTGCTAAACCCAGGGTTGTGAGTTCAATCCTTGAGGAGGCCATGTAGGGATCTGGGGCAAAAACTGGGGACTGGTCCTGCTTTGAGCAGGGGGTTGGACTAGATGACCTTCTGAAGTCCCTTCCAATCCTGATATTCTATGATTCTGTGATATAGGGGACACTACTGCAATACAAATAACAAAGAAGAACAGTAGAAAGAACAATTAGCTGATGATGGAAGAGAGGAAATTGCAGGCGCGCTCCTTATCTGCCAAATAGCCCACTACAATCTGTGGGTCGCACCTGCAGAAGGTGTAAATTGTACCATTTAATTGACTTCAAAGTTCAGAATTTCAGTCACTGCTGCCTTGATTTACACCAGCTGAGGATCTGGCCTGTGGTGTGAACATAAGAGCTGTTCCCTTCGTTCTCACTGGTTATTGTACTTAGAGTTGTGATTTTCTCTCCCCCTTTCATATGGCCGTCAACCTTCTGTTATCTCCCCAAATCAATAGCAATGGCTTCCTTTAAGCTTCTTCCTAGCTCTCACTCTTTCCGACAAGATTTTGATAATTTCGATTCTCCCCAACTCTTTTTTTTTTTTCAGGGGGAATAGTGCCGGTGGCACAGCACAAAGTGAGCCCTGGCCCTGCACTCAGGGCACCACGACAGAGGGCCCTCTGCCTTATACTCAAGATGGTGGAGAAAGTGCTATGGAGGTAGGACTCACCCAGCGTGAGGCTTCGTGCTTGGATCCCAGGGAGATTATCCAGGCCATTGAATTCAATGGAGTTACGCCCACTTATACCAGGACTGAACTTGGCTTGCTGACTTTAATAGCACCACTTGCTTGAGAGTAAGGTGAGCAGGATTGTGCCTTAGAGAAGAGGTCATCAGTTGAGTGCCTTGTTAATGTTCAGGGGCTCAGCATGTCAGAATGATTGCTCTGAAGTTCCTCTCCGAGGTTTGAGCTGTTGGCAGTAGTTTCCCCCTCCGTCATCCTCAACTTTGTGTCCTGCGAGTGGGGAGGGAGAGAAAGTGGGTGAGTGGGGTTCTACTTAATTGATCTTTGGACCAAGGCCCAGACCCTCAAAAGGTGCCTGACTCCCAGTGAAATCAATGAGAGTTAGGAGCCTAAATACCTTGGAGGATCTGGGCTCAAGTGAATTGTGTTCACATTTTGACTTGGTGAAAAAAGTCTGAAAACAAAAAATACGAGTTTTTTCTTAAAAAATGACAGTGACTCACTCTACCACAAGCTGTCACACAGCAAATCTCCCTAGCCTCAGACACAGATTGCTCGCCTGCTTCACTGATGTCTGCTTATGGGCTGTAAAATCTGAACTGCCCCCGAGATCTTTCAAAAGGGAATTCCATATTGGGGAGAGATGCTAGACGGACAGATCTGGAGACTGGCGGCCTCAGTTTATGCAGCGCACAGACAGCAGCAGCAGCAAAAGTGCCCTCACGCCACTCAGCGAACAGGTCTCAGCCCCGACCTCATCTCTGGGGGTGAAGGGCAACACAGCTTCTGTGGCCCTTTTACTTGGCTGAGACAGGCAACCATGGTGCCAGTTAGAGCTTGTAAAGTGGAATCTTGTCCACAAAGAAGCTAGCTGTGAATAGAGGTGAATGGTTTTATTGATCAACTTGCATGGCCTCCACGGCCACAGCATCTGAGTGACTCAGAATCTTTAATGCATTTATCCTCACAACACCCCGGGAAGAAGGGACATGCTGTTCTCCCCAGTTGGACGATGGGGAAATATGGCACAGCAAGGCTAAGTGATAGAGCAGGGATGTAAACCCAAGTCGGAGGCTAGTGCTCGAACACTGGACCATCCTGCCTCTGAGCCTGTACTCAGAGTCACCACATTATTTCACATAGGCTTGATTTGAACTGATGAGCTAGAGGTCAAAGGCCTATTACCAATTCCCTGAATTAGCCCATTCCCCCAGTTACACACTCAAGCGGGGCTGGCTGTTCTTAAAAATCTAATCACCCACAGAGCATTTGGTTTTCTGATCCAGGGCTTTCATTCTTACTCCATGGCTCAGAAGGTATGAAACTCATCTTGCTAACCAAGGCAGAGGACACCTCAGTCTGACTCAGCTGATGGATCACAAAAATGATGGATCCCATAAAACACAGTTAAATGTAATGTCTTTGGAGGAGAATATTTCCAGTGCCACTCTGATTACTTGCTCTCTGTTGTCTTCTACAAAGGATACTGTGAAGCTAATGATCCAGCCGTGGAATTTTAAATAGCTGCTTCATGACTAACAACATGTGCTCCGGATCAGCTCAGGCTTGTATTTACATATTTCCCATGATAAGTCAACATATGGTTCTTGTTTGTAATGTGGAGTTGTGCTCTTCATATGATTGCTATGATTTTTTTCTTTCACAATTATGATGGAGAAAACTTTTTTTTGTATAAATTATTGTTAGAGAACGTGTCATACAAATAATAGGCTATTAGGGCAACAAGCAATCTGCTAATTGCTTTGTTTTGATTCCCACTAAATCCTGAGCCACTGTTAGTCATGAAGGGAGTAGAGATTGTGACTCATAAGCAGTATCATATGCACAAGGTCAGTTATATTATGCTTCATGCTCCTGCTGCATGAAAAGGGATTTCATGACAATCTTTGAGGGCTCCATAACGATTTTCCTTGGGAAGCTTTGTTGAATGGTTTCTATTTCTTGCCTCCTAATTTTTGCATGTAGATAATTTGTACAATTATGATTTCCCCCCTTATTTTTCCCCACATCAAAGAGTCATTTAATTACTGGATACAAATGTTCTAAATATTCTTTTATGGCATGTTTGGAAGCATAGAAATTAAAGCTGGAAATCCCCCATGTCTGTTCCCTGCATTACATTCCCCAGTACTGGGTCCTCCTGTCTAGTTTGCAATGACTCAAGTCAGGGGGCTTCCACTGCTTCTCCTAGGAGACTATTCCACAACAAATAGATGGAACCGTGAAGAATTTTTTCCAACTCTTCAGCCACAAAGATCCTTTCCTTTATTTAATCCAATTACTCCTCATTATCACCCCCCTCCCCACACCATTTTGAACAATTCTCAATAATTCCTCTCCCCCTTTAGTGTTTATACCTTCACATGCTTGCCGATGATTATTATATCCCACCCTTAGTCATCATTTAGCCAAGATAAACATATGTAGCTCTTTTAATCCTTCCTCATAAATCAATCTAGCCCTTTCATCATTGTTATTGCTCTTCTCTGAATCTTGTCCAATTTGTTGACATTGTTCTGGTATTTAGCTACCCGGGGAATGGGTATTTCAGAGGAAGTCTCACCAATGGGGCAGTATCATTGCAAAGTTAAAACAATAGGCTTACTCCAATTAGCTTCAGTCATTTTTAGCAGCCTGGGCCTTGCTTCTACAATCCTTACCAATGAGAGTAGTGCTGATTCACACTAGTAGGCCACTAACTTCACTTGGGCTAATGAACGAGTAAAAGTTTCCAGCATGTTTCCAAGCTAGCTAAGTCCAAAGCAGACTGTGAAGAGTTACAAAGGGATCTCACAAAACTGGATGACTGGGCAACAAAATGGCAGAGGAAATTCAATGTGGATAAATGCAAAGTAATGCAAATTGGAAAAAATAATCCCAACTATATACGTATAAAAGGATGAGGTCTAAATTAGCTGCTACCACTCAAGAAAAAGATCTTGGAGTCAACGTGGATAGTTCTCTCAAAACATCTACTCAATGTGCAGCGGCAGTCAAAAAAAGCTAACAATGTTAGGCTTTGTCTACACTGGAGTTTTGTTGGTAAAACTTTTGTCATTCAGGGGTGTGAAAAAAACACTTCCCTCCCCCCCCCGAACGACGAAAGTTTTACCGATGAAAAGCGCCCGTGTGACCAGCGCTTTGTGGGTGGGAGAACTCTCCTGCCGACCAAGCTGCTATGGCTCGTTGGGGGTGGAAGTTTTTTTATCGGCGGCAGGGCTCTCTCCGACAAACAGTGGCTGCACTGTGCGCCTGTTAGCGGCACAGCTGTGATGTTAAAAGGTGCGTAGTGTAGACATAGCCTTAGGAACCATTGGCAAAGGGATAGGTAATAAGACAGTAAATATCATAATGCCACTATAAATCCACCGTATGCCCACACCGGGAACACTCCGTGCAGTTCTTTTGAAGAACGTTGTTTGCTTGGGCTTTCACTCCTGTGTCAGGAAACAGGCAGAGTGTCTGGGAGATGCTGGTGGGCATTTCAGTGGCATTTCCAAAGGCAACTGACAGAGTTTATCATGGATCAGGAGGAAGAGGATGAGGAGAACACAGACACAGCAGTCTTGACCTGGCTGATGCTGTTTGTGACAGTCAGTACATCCGCCGATGCCTCCTATGTAGGCCGGCACTTCTGGAGCAGGGTCACAAGCACAGACTGGTGGGACCACATTTTCATGCAGACCAGCAGTTGGCCCAGATGTTTAGCATGAAGAAAGCTACAGTTCTCAAGTTTTGTGAGCAGCTTGCCCTGACCCTCCAGCTTAAAGCAATACACACTAGGGCAGCCATCCAAGTCCAGAAGCGGGTTGTTATAACTGTCTGGTATCTGGCTCCCCCAGACTGCTACCAGTCCATTGCCAACCAGTTTGGTGCTGGAAATTTGACTGTGGGTAAAGGGGCAGCAGAGGTTTCTGAGGCAATCAGGCATGTGCATGAACAAGTGCAAACAGTGAAACCACGTACGAGACAGAAACGTTCTATCATTGCACGTCTCCTGGCCCTCCATTTTCCTTCCCTTTCCTTCCCCATTTGCTGCACATTTGGCACCAGGAGCAGAGGGTGGAGGCATCCACAGAGGAGGTCGATATGGAGGGCTGCATGGGGCAAAGTTGCCCTGTCTGGCCCCTCAGGGGGCCCAACTATATGGGCCAAGCTGCCATGGAGTTTGCCAAGCTGTTTCTGGACTGCATCCCAGGGTACTGCACAGGGGACTCAGGCTGTGGCGTGAGTGATGCAGCAGGAGCTGGTATTGTTGCAGCTGTTGGTGAGATTAGCTCAGACAGTTCTTTCTGCTGAACTCTGTCCTCCTCCCTTGGCCACCATTCCTATTCCAGGAACTGCAAAACAAGTGCCTGAAACCCTGATCTCAGACTGTGCAGCCAGCCTCAGCCTTTCCTCCATCTGTAAGTCCTCTGTCTTTGGTTCTGGACCTGCTTGTTGGCCTTGACCAGAACTTCAAACATAAATTCATCATGGAAACGCTTCCTCTTGGGTTGGTCCATGAAAGTATGTTGGTCCAGGCTTCTGCTGCAGTATGGGTGAGTGCTAGAGGTACTGCAGCCAGTAGAGGCAGAGGGGCCTGGAACAGGACAAGACACGGAGGGTTATTGTCTCCAATAGTGCAGTGCAGGAGCACAGAAAAAATCCTTGTGGAATTTCAAGGACACAAAATGTTGCTTTTCCAAACTGAACTTCAGTATATTGTGAGAGAGATGTTACAAACCACAGAAACTCCCTGGACACAGCCTGGTTAATCACAGTGAAAGATGTGCTGAGACAACGGTCTGTTATACATTCAAAGCAGTTTTTTGTTTTCTAAAAATTGCAGAACTTCTTGGGTTGGGGGAGGGAAGAGAGGGAGTGCCATCAGTTCCCATGCTACCAAAGCTTTTTCTATCACTTCAGGCCTTCCTCCTTTTGGGGGACATAACAATTCTCGTGGTGTCCGATTGGCAAAGGGAGATGTTATTCCAAGCTGCCAGTGGGAAACCTGCAGCATATGCAGCTGAAGTATTCCAACATATAGTAACTTGAACAGCACGTCTGTGAGTGGAATGGGCTGATCAGACACCGAGGCTGCCGGGGGAAATACGCCTTTCCCCGAAATCTGACTACCTATCAGGAACTCCAACATCAGGAAAGCCCTGCAGCTATCAGCACCTGGGATTGGGTCAGAATTCATGAAGAAATCACATGGTCTGTTATGGCTACATGCAAACATACAGAACGCAACAGCCATCCTCCTTACCCCCCTTCTCCTCCTCTCCATCATCTGCCCGCCTCTCCAGTCACTTCTGGACAAAATTTCAAACCCCAGTCAAACTTGGCACAAATGAGTTTGTCACCTATGGACTGCATGGACTGCCTTTAACTGAAATGGACGAGATTCTTAAATGGAGAGCATTTCCCTCTCCCACTCAGTTCACTGTTTCCAGGCAGCTCATTACTCCATTGAGTGATTAAAAAGCACCGTCCTTACAGGCACGGCAACGTAAGGTCATTATTTTTAAGGAATGCCATAGCAAAAACCTGTGCGTTCTCAACTAAAAATTCACTTTCCAGGTGTTTTTACTGTTTGCATTTCCTAGTCACCATTGTCAACTTCACATGGTGGGGGTGGGGAGGTGACGGGGGAGTCAAGTTGCTGGTGGCATACAGTCCTCCCAATACCGTATTAATAAACATTAAAATGGAGCCAGAAACTTACTAGGCTTAGGCCTGGCTGCTGCCCCTTCTGTTTCTTCTTCAGGAACCGCATCAGGGGGAGCATCAAACAGCCCCTACTGCTTTTGCTCCAAAGCCACCTCTGGGACCAATTTCAGCAACAGAGTGACTTCACTGTCCTCACACGGAGCCTGCTGCTAGCTCCCATCAGGCCCCGTGCTGGTTTCTAGGGCCAGCAAGGTGCCAATCCGGCTGATCAGGTCCTTATGCACCACCCACTGAGGTGAGGTTCTGGCCCCGGGTCTTCCTGTACATAGTCTTGAACTGCTTAATCTGCTCCCTGAACTGGTCACCGGTCTGGTAAATTTGCAGTGCTGCCAGCTTCTTCGCTATGTGCTGGTACACAAACATGGTCATTTCTGGTATGTTTACTAAAGTCCACTGTTTTGTTGACCTTGCACCAGAGATTTACCAAAATCTGGCTGTGCTCCCTGACCATGAAGCTACGTGCTTTGCAAAAGTCTTCTTCTGTCCAGTCTCCATTGCAAACACAGATGGTTCTCTGATGGGGGTGTGTTTGCAACTGGGTGTTCAGAAGACTCTGAGAGGATTAAACACTGACTCACTGAGCTGCTATACTATACCAAGGCAGGCTGCTTCCATTTCCCTGAAGTCGACGGGATATTCTTGGGATAGAGTGGACAAAGGAAGTTGGCCCACGGGATTGTGGGATACTTTTGGGGAATGACCAGGACCTGTGTCGAGGGTATGGGGGTTGTGTGTATCATGCAAAGCAACAGGGCTTGAACTTTGGGTCCCAGTCTGACTTTGGCTCAAACCGTCCAGCCTCACAAGGTCCTAGGGCCCTTGATCCAAGCCCAAGTCTGAGAGACTTGGTGTGTAAACAGAATGGGGAGGTTTAGCCTCATGCCTGAGTCTGAGCCCAGGCTTGCATTGCAGTGTAGACATGCCTTCTGAGACCAACAGCGTCAGACAGCCGGCAGGGAAGGGATAGGCAGAACAATGGCTCCACCACCTCTACACGCTAGCCATGCAGTGGGGAATGTGCTGGACTCCATAAAGCCCTGGGAGGAATTTGTGCCTCTTCTTTCCAAAGGGAAACTCAGTAAGTATGGGTGACAGACCTGGGCTCCATGTGAGTAATCACTACTCCTGTGGGACTGGAGGGTCAGGACCCAAAACATAACTAGACAGGGGTTACGGGGCTCAGAGTCAAAGTGGGCTATATACACCTGGGAGAATTATTGTAAGGAAATTCCCAAGACTGTACCCTCTAGGGCTGGGATTTTGAAAGGAGCCTAAGGATTTTAAGGCCCAGGTTTTAAAAAGTATTTAGCCATTGCTTCACTCGGCACTGTAAGCCCTAAAGCCCGGATCCTCCAAAATATTTCAGTGGGACTTAGGCACCTAAATGCCTTTAAGGACATAGGCCTTAGGAGTCCAAGTCTCATTGAGAGGCACCTAAGTCCCACTAAGTGCTTTTGTCATTTTTGGAAATGGGCCGTAGCCACGTAAGAGACTTAGGGCCAGATTTGTACAGGTATTTAGGTCCTGAAAGATGAGGTGCCTGTCTTCAGCTTGAGGCATCTAAATACCTTGAAAAATATTGTCATTAGGCCTTGCAACACTGATGGAGCAACTCCTGAATACCTTGGGGAATGTGGGTATAAGTGCCTAACTCCCTTAGGCACCATTTAAACCCCACCCGAGATGTACATGGATATATTGCATATTGTGACCCTGTTCCTAGTTTAGCAATTGCTTGCACTAGCTCCCCCTTCTTCCCCCACCCCAATTGCTTCCCCCTCTACCCTTTCCCCTCCTCCCCCCTTCCCCATTCTAACATAGCAGCAGACAGTGACTAGGAAACATTTCACATAAGATGCTACTGCATAGTTGGCAAGTGCAAATATGTAATCACTTTAAATTTCACAATTCTGAGCAGGGTATTAGGAAATAACCACTATTCTAATAACAATGTGTTGTAAACTAAATGAAAAAATGCAAAGAATGCAGTCACGCCTGTGCCATTTTAAAGACAGCCGAGGGGCCCATCTAGTGAGCTCAGGGAAAAAACTTTTGCATTTAAGGTCCAGATAACAGAGGTGATGAACCAGATTTTGCGCCAGTGTAAATCTAGAATAACCCCATGCAGGCTATTGGCATCACTCCAGATTTACATTGGTGTAAGTGAGAGCAGAATCTGGACCAACATTTATTAATTAATGTGTTAAAAGCAGGAATCAGTTAATAGAACAGAACAAACTCATTTGAGATCCTTATGTTGTTTAATATTATTTATATGTTGGCTATATTACATTAGCCCTAGAGACGCTGCATTGTACATACTCATGCCTGCCATGAAGAGTTTGCAAATCTAAATAGACATGACAGAAGAGGAAACAGTTGCACACAGAGATGGAGTGAATTGCAGAAGGTCAGTAACAGAGCTGGGGGAAAACTGATGTCTCCTGAGTACCATGATCTAGTCCAGGGGTGGGCAAACTTTTCCACCCGAGGGCCACATCGGTGTTGAGAAACTGAATGGAGGGCCAGGTAGAGAAGGCTGTGCCTCCCCAAACAGCCTGGCCCCCGCCCCCTATCTGCCCCCTCCCACTTCCCATCCCCTGCCTGCCCCCCTCAGAACTCCTGACCCATCCAACCCCCCCTGCTCCTTGTCCCCTGACTGCCCCCTCCTGGGACCCCTGCCCCTAACCGCCCCCCAGGACCCCGCCCCCTATCCAACCCGCCCTGCTCCCCGCCCCCTGACAGCCGCGCCCCCCCGGGATTCCCATGCCTATCCAATGCGTCCTGTTCCCCATCCCCTGACTGCCCCCCCCCCCCGGCAGAACCTCCACCCTATGCAACCGCCCCCTTCTCCCTGCCCCCCGGGACCTGCTGCCCCTTATCCAACCCACCCCCGTCCCCTTACCATGCTGCTCAGAGCAGCAGGAGTTTGCAGCCCCGCCGCCCACCGGAGTCAGCCACACCGCCCACACGGCCCAGCAGGAGAGGCAGGCCAGAGTGCTGGCCATGCGCTGAGGCTGCAGGGGAGGGGCCGGGGGCTAGCCTCCCTGGCTGGGAGCTCAGGGGCTGGGCAGGATGGTCCTGTGGGCCAGATGTGGCCTGTGGGTCATAGTTTGCCCACCTCTGATCTAGCCACTAGAATACACTGCCTCAACTCTTGCCACTGAAGACTTGCCGAAGTTAAATTGTGTTAGTACAGAAAGTTACTATTTCTCTTTTGTGATTTAGTGGGAGGCTTGGTGCTGCTTCACAGCAGAGCAGTGGAGGCAGGTGACCCAGGAAAACAAGTCAGTAAAACTGACCCAGACGTGTGCTCAGAATCAGTTTACAGGACCAGATCACACTGCACCTGACTAAGCTGGATGGACAACACCCACGCTGCAGAGCCTTCACCAGAGCAGGAGCCCTTCCTTCTTTCTGCTCTGCTAGAGGGGACAATGGAGTTCGTGATGGGCACCCCCAGCAGATCTAGTCCTTTGCATGTGCCAAATGGGTTCCTACAGTGGGCCAAGCTCAGTCAGCTTCCTCCCTTTCCCATCGCATGCCCATTACGTCTCCAGTCCACTCCTCTTCTGGCGACACACTCACTGTGGAAGATTGATTTGGGCCTAGCTGCCTGGAGGTGGCACCTCCTCTTTTAATTTTTCCTGACCCCTCAGAAGTGACAAGATCCTTGATAACACCACCCAGCTGCCATAATCTCCCACATGCCCCTTACGGCAAGCATCCCAGCCTGACATCCCTTCCCACACACCAACGCCCAAACCTCCTACTTCCTTGGGCATGTTACCTAGGTCATAGACTCTGGCAGAAGCCTCCGCATCCCTTGTATGTCACACTTGGCCCCCAGCACCGATGACCGAGTGGCGTATCCAGGAGGCACTGAGGCCACCCACTCGTTCCACACAGGCCTCCTGTGGCTGGAGCGGTGTGGAGCCGCGTCAGGGGCTCCAGCTCTGACACATGCCTGAACCTCGGCCCCTGCTCAGTGAAAACAGACTGAGGGCAACTGCCCCCACTACTGGGAACCCAGTGAACCTTCCCTCAGCCATCTTCTCTCCCCCTCCCCTCCCCAAGCGTCAAATGGTTCCCCCAGCAACCAGCCCCATCAAGATATTTAAGAAAAAGGGTGGGTCCTGGGCCTTGCTGACGGTTGGCTGCGGTGGGAAAAGGATAAAGCAGGGCTAGCTGTTGAAGAGCTCCCCTTGAAGTTTGGATTGAATTGATCTTGGAGCCGCCAGGTGAAGCTGCAAAGATACGTCACGCGTCCAGCTCCTGCAAACCCAAATCGCAGAGGTCATTTGGCCGAACCCTTTTGTGAACTGAACCCTGCAGAGTTTGCACAGCCCTATACATGTGCCAGACTCTCCTCTCTAAGCCACACTGCAGCTCTCAAGGGCATATTCTGCCAGCTTCCTGAAACTCTCATTGAAGTTCTGTGTATAGAGATGTAGGAGGGGCGGGGGTGGGGGGAGTTGCACACAAAGTCAATGGAACCCATTGAGTTGAACACAAAGATGTGAGTGTGAGTGTGTGTGTGTGTGTGTGTGTGTGTACGCGTGGCATGTGCTTGCTGCATCCTATCCATTCAACCAATGCAGATTCAAAGGGAGAATTTTGCCCTGCGTTCCCTGCCCCATAGTCAGCATTTCTTGAGGTGGAGCCAGACCAATTCCCCCGTTTTATTGTGGGTCAGTGGTGGGTTGAAAGGAGATGGTGTGTGGGTGTGAAAAACGGGGATGGAGGGAATCAGATCACAGCCAGTAGCTAAGAAACATTGTCTAAAAGAAGCCACTGCTGTGACTGGCACCAAAAACTAATTTGCTGATTACACCTTTATAAATGGATTAGCCAAAGCTGCATTATTTAGGTACTGGGTTCTTCTGAGGCATTGTTAAGGAGGTGTGACTCTTCCCAAGTTTATGATCCTACTTCCTTTTTACCCCTTCTGATGAGAGATTGCATTCCAAGGCACTATATGCTACAAAGCCAAAAGGCTTTCTGTTATAAAGCCTTTAGTACAAAGTTAATTCACTTTGGCTCTCAACAACGCCACAATTCGTAACAAATAGACTATGATAATAAATACCTCGGTGAGATCAAAAGATCCTTAAGCTGCCTTAGAAAAAATCAGGGAAGTGTGATTTGGTTCTGTCTTAAAGGCATTTTTCTGCCACTCATTGCAGAAGGTGATCGCTGCGTAACTTTTACATTTCAAAGATCTGTGTCTCATTTTATGTAAAGAGGCAGTCTGTGTGCTTTGTGTTCTCCTCCAGCTTTTGTCCAGCAGTTGTCCTGCTAACCACCTGTCTACCAGAGGAAAGATATTTCTCCTCTTCCTGCTGACAGCATTTTCACTTTGAAAGAGAGAGTCAACTGCTTCTTAATTAGTGCTGTCATGAGCAGGTCACTCAGGGTTGGAAATTTAGTGAACAAGCCCATGTATTCACTCACTGCTGTTTGCGCATACAGCTTGGTGATGCAAATCCAGCTAACATCAGCTGAGACTGCAATCAACTCGGAGGGCTATTCCAAATGGCCCAAATGTAAACATGTCTCATAAACCTTACAAATAATTTTTTTTTTTTTAACGCAAATAATAAGGTTCTGGAGGGTGTAACCTAAAACAGACATTTCATAAAAGATTCATCCTTGAACAAAAGTGTCATGAAAGCATGAAATGAGAAAGAGACAACAATCAGAATTCCACTTGAAGTGCTTTGTAGTAATTATTTTAAAAAATCCTCACAAAAGACTCTTTTCAATTGCAGAATAGCAAGCAAGGTCTGCATGGTTCAAGGCCAAATCATTTCTGCAATGGAAAAAAAAGCTTTAATTCTTCGATTTTGATCTAAGCTATTTTAAATGGGCTCGACTTTCAATTACTGCTTTCTTTCCACACACACCCCTCCCTTTTTTTTTAGCTAAGGAAATGAACCATTTCTGAACAATATCAGTAGAACTAGCTTTCTTGGGACATGAATTATCTATAGTCACACCCCTGTAATCCACCATTATTGGTGTGATTTCAGTGGACATATATTTTGGGAGGGAGTTATAAAAGTCACGATGTTGTTAAAAATTAAGTCTGGAAGGTGATGGTAATTTTGGGGCCAGTCAGGTATTTAGTGCCTGTGCTGGCATCATCATTACAATACAGATCAAAATACTCATTTACTCAAAGCATTCCTTCCTATAATGCCTGTTCACTCAATTTTAAACAACAATCAAAGGGTTGCACAGCTGCCCTTAATTCCAAGAGCTAAACTCTGCCCTTATGCAGTCCCTGAACTCAATGAGAGTGGTATCTGTGCAAGGGTAGCCCTAAAGTAGTTAAAGAAATACAAAATGCTTGGCTGCTGACAGGTATTCCACCCAACCCCTTTTTCTTACCCAAGGATATTTCACACTGTCTAGGATTTTCATGTCTTTGTTTTTCTCTCCTATCTCCTTTAAGAAGAGACCCTAAGATGCAAAATCAGGGGTGGTCACATCTTGGGTTTTGGTTGGGGCGCATCTCGGTTTTTTGAAGGGTTAATAAGTACCTTAAGCTCAGTAGGCGTAATGGGTTGTAGTTGTGTATGGCACCTTAGAGAAGCTAGTCAAAGTTCCCTGCTCCCAACCAGAGTCTACATCCACATTGTCAGTGTGATTGTAGCTTTAATCTAGCTAGCTCGGGTAACAATAGCAGCTTAGATGTGGTGTTATGGGCTTCAACACAGGTTAGCAACCTGAGTACAAGTTCATTCATTAAGCATGTTGGTGTGAGAGATAATTAGATTTCTGTGAGGGAACAAAAAGCCAGTGCCATGAAATAAGCACTTATTTTGCTACTGAGGCCCATAATCTCTCTCTCTTTTTAGATTCCCAATGCATCCCTGTCCCCTCTGCTCCAAAGCCCCGTGGTTCACTCCAGACCTTTACCAACTCCTCTTTTTCCTCCATGCCCTTAGGTCTCCTATCTCCTGAAAGTAATTATTTAAACCTTACTGGTGGACTACCCTGTTTTCCTGGTTCTTACCATTGCCAGTTGCCATGTTATTTTCCCTCAGTGCTACAACTTTGTTGCCTGGGTCTTGAAGATTTCTCATTTTTCTGGAAGAGGATGACTCCACTTTGTTTTAAACACACTTCTCTTTCTGCAGCTCTCCCCATCCGTAGCCCCCAAGCTACTCAGTGAAGAAGAGCGGATTACAAATCCGCATGCAGAGATTCCACTTCAAAGCCTGTGCGTTCCTCATCAAAACAATCAGTTACATCAATTGGTCCTTAGTTCATAGACAGATCACATTCCTTTCCCTAAATTTTTGGGCTTATTGGGAAACCTGGTGGAACGGGACAGATCAACAGGAGAGAAAAGAAGTGTGGAAAGAAAGAAAAACACCATCTTTTGTTTAGAGAGAGGGGTCTTGGGTGACATTGTTTATTGTAGGTAAGTATTGGTGCATTTAGGTTAGCAGCTTCATTCCCAGCTTAGGCTGCGTTTTTTCATTCACTGGAGCCAGATTCATCCTTTTGCTTCCCAGTAGTTCTGAAACCCAGTCACGCTTTGCATGGGCAATAGTGACATGGTCACAATTTAACCTGGAACTGGCAAAACCCTGAACCTTCAGCTTTGTTAGGCTTGGGGCTTAACTAAACAAAACTTGTTTTCGGAGTACGGCTGCGGATCGGCATCCACACAGCCAACACCCTTTCTAAGTGCCCTTTCCTCATCCCCTCTCTTATGTTTTCTACAGTCTTTCTATTTATGCTCTGTGACCTTTGGTGATTATAATTTTGCACTGAAAATCCTTCTGGTCATTTTTAACATTGAGTGCTGACCCTCATTTCAAACTCCATTGTTTGAAACAGAACCTATTCCACGTATCCCTACCAGCAGATTTTAATTTTAAACTAACTGTTGTGCTTTGTTTCCAAATAGCTTGTTCAAGGTGTCATTTTCTAAACTTTATTTCCTCTTTTCTGAGCTGTTTTTTGGTTCCTGATTTTTAGAACTGGTCTCTCTTCTTTTAGGAGGAAACATTGTCTAGAGAAATTAGCACTCCTATATTCTGTTCCCTGACTCGGCCACAGACATATTGTGTTATCTTGGACTGACCTTTTGAACTGTGCCCTCAATTTACCCATATGCAAAACATTACTGACTTGCCTCATAGAATGAGGCTTAATTAACGCTTCCAAAGAGCTCTGAGACATTCAGGTAGAGAATCCATGTTCTAAGAGTCATGGTAAGTATTTCAAGACTAATGTATAATAATAAAGGGATTACAGGCAAGGGGCTGAGCCTCTCTTAACATTAACAATGTTGTACATCTCTTCCCCATGAGGGGCTTATTCAGAGTCATGGTGTGGATAGCGCTATCTGATTTCACAATGGTGATCTGACATTGATACTCGATGGGATAGTTGGTGCGGGGAACATTAGGTCTTTGGAGGACAGGGAAGAGCAGGTGAGGACCAGCATACAGTAAGGGAGTAAATGAGAATGGTAAGATCCATACTAAACAGGACAAGGTTTGTACTTTAATGAGGCTCACTTGGCATACACTTTTTTTTTATTATTATTTGTCTTTAAGAGGTTTGGAAGAGCCTGTACTGAGGACATCTGGGCCTCTTCTCCCACAGCGAGGGCAACCTTTCAAATAATTTTAAAATAAATGAAATGTTAAGATTGTCCTATTTATTAACCAGCTGGATAAAAAGCAGCTGGGATCAGGGGTGACATAAGGACTGTTGGAGCATCGGTGGTTGGAAGGAGTCTTGGTTCATTGAAATAGGGGACACAGAAGTGATGACAGGAACTAATCCAAACCATGGTGATACTGATAACCTCTATTTTTGTGTAGTCTTACCATGCTTTTGGGCTTCCATGGAAACAGTGGGTCTGACTCGCCACCGTGACTTCAGCGTTACTCTGGTGTAACTGCACTTAAACCAAGCAACATGGGGCGAATCAAGCTCAGTGCTTCTCAAACGTCGTCTAAGTTGCCATTTGCCTACAAACGGTTTGGGCTTCCTGCTCCTCCCCCAACGCGTCAATGACCAACTCGTCCCAACTAGACTCAGAAAGCAAGAGCACGCTGCCGTGCCAAGCACCACTTCTACTCGAGCTTGAGGCAAACCCAAGGAATGTAACAAAATGTCCATGTTGTTTCTTGTGCTCCTGAGCCTAAGGCCCTATATCTGGTGAGAGCCGGGAGGTGCCAAGCCTGGTAAAATAATAATATATAACCCAGTCCTGAGCCTGGACCGGAAGGCCAAGTCCCACAGAAACTGTGAGGGAGATGTGAGGAATGGATTCCTCATGCCCAACCTGGATGCAAGGTCTGAGCCCAGTTCCAGAGGAGCCTGTGTCCAACTAGTGCTGGGTTTGAGGTGGGGAACAGTGGACATCTGCTCCCCTCCTGCATGAATCTGTGCTGTGCATGTATCCCATGGCTGTGCTCTTGGCATGCCCCTCTCCAAGGCTATTCTAGTCCATCTATATCTTTATACTGCACCCGTCACCATGGCATCTGTGACGCTGCAGGAACCCATGCTGCCTTTGGTCCCCCTTTTGTACTGCAAACATCCCAGTGGCTAATTATTGTAAACCCTCCATGCTATTAATTATTAAGCTGGCCGGCTTTGTAGCAGCAGACAGGCATGGCTGGAATGTGTTTGATATAGAAGGGGGTCAGGGAGGGGGGGTGACAAGGCTAAGAATGGGCAAGTTGTCTGATGTTTTCCCCCTTGCAATGAATTTTTGGAGGCGTTTGCTGATAGAAGGAAATGAGTCCCCCCCGTCCCTTTGTTGGGAAGAAGATGGTGAGAAGGGGAGATGAAGCTGTGGCTCATGCATCCCTTGTTTGCTAACATGGGGGTTGGCCAGTAAGGATATTGGGCAAGCTCAGAAATACCACTTCACTGGATGGCACAGGGGCAGGGCTCACGTCCTAGAAAAATTCTGGGCGGAGGGGGACTGTGTCAGCATATAGAACATTAATGTGGTTATATTATATCCCACAATGTTGGGGGAGGAGGAAGGGGGAGGAGTGGACAACATAATGGACCATATAGACCTATGAAAAATCTGGTGGGATGGTGCAAACCAAGGTTGCAGAGGGCAACTGCCCCTCTTGCCGCAAAGCAAATGATGCCCCTGGAAAGGGCATTGCCAGCTAGACTTAGAGGGGAAAGTCTTGCACTGTATTGTCCAGTGGAAATGGTATACGATGGGGGAGGGGGCTCCCTTCCCCACTCCAGTTCCTTGTGCAGCTATGCGTCAGCTGGGCAGGATTCCAGCCTAGCGCTCCCTTGAACAGCTGCATTTGGAGCATGATTGGGAGACTTCCAAGAAATATTCGGGGGGGGGGGGAGATAGGGTGGAGAAGGGGCAAAGGAAATGGTGTTGGTGATTCAGAACTGTAGGTCACACTCCTCCACTTGTGCTGGTAGTGAACCAAAAGCTCAGCCTGGTGTTAGGGGGCCCGTGAAAATAATGGTGTTTGAGACGTAAAGCAAATGTCCAGACATTCTGGGTTAAAATAGTTCTGCATTAGGTAGGAGTTTAATGTCTTACTATCTGTTTGTACAGGCCTTATGAGGGCTCTTGGTGCTACCACAAACTAAATGGGTCAATGATAATACCACGCCGAGTAGCTATCCATTTACAATCCTGTTTGCAACTTCAATGGAATACCACAATCTTCTTTACTCTGTGTCCTAAACTGCTGTGCAATGTTGCGAGGCTGAATAGCTGCTCTGTTCCACCCCAGAGGTGGCTGCACTTCAATGTGATTTTTATATGGACACGTATAAATGCATACAGTACATATAGTCCTTGTGCTAGCCTTCTGCCCAGGATCGCATTTTACCTTATGATGAATATATACAGTACATGCCTTCCAAAAATGAAAGCTACCAATGCAACAACCAGTTAAGGTTGCTCAGTGTTTATTTACTACATCATCTATCTACTGCATCAACTACAAAATCCAACTCTTATAAGCAAAGAAGTGAGCAATTACACTGCCTAATTCAGTGGTTCTCAACCAGGGGAACGAGTACCCCTAGGGGTACACAGAGCTCTTCCAGGGGGTACATCAACTCATCTAGATATTTGTCTAGTTTTACAACAGGCTAATAAAAAGCAGGACCGAAGTCAGTACAAACTAAAATTTCATACAGACAATGTCTTGTTTATACTGCTCTGTATACTATACACTGAAATGAAAGTACAATATTTATATTCCAATTGTTTCATTTTATAACTATAAGGTAAAAAGGAGAGAGTCAGCAATTTGTCAGTAACAGTGTGGCTGTGACCCTTTTGTATTTTTAGGTCTGATTTTGGGAGCAAGTCATTTTTAAGTGAGATGAAACTTGAGGGTACACCAGACGAATCAGACTCCTGAAAGGGGACAGTCGTCTGGAAAGGTTGAGAGCCGCTGGCCTACATAATAAACACAGGCACATTCTTATCAAGTGCAAGGAAATGCGTATTTCATCACAATACCAGCCACAACAAGCGTAACGAATAACTGCTCAGGTGCAACCCAGTTTCTTTAAATACAGAATTATAAGGAAAGATTTCACTATATGCAAAGTTTGAAGTGGTAGTGGGGCATTTCTGAGCGAGGAGGAGACACAGAGACACTACAGAATCGGTAATGAATAGTCAAAATCAGGGTATTTTAAAATGACCAATAACTCAAAAATGGCTTGACAGATTTTCCTCAAACTTTGTAGAAAAATTATTTTTCACCTTCAAAGTAGAAAATGACAATTTTCACGTCAAACAAATTTCCCAAGCCATAGTTGGAGTGGGTGAGGACAAAGAGGGGGCTAAAATAATGGTATATAATGGAGGCTGGTTGCACTCTTAACTAAGTGGCTATCACCCTTCAACAATATTGTATACACAGTACTATATGTAATAACGTATATCGCTGGACAGTTTGTAAAGCTCTTTGGGATCCTTCAAGATGAAAAGTGCTATCATGAATGTAAAAATACGGTGTTTGTTATTAGATGTTAATATTATACAGTTTTACAGTCCCCAAAAAGTTAGCTCTTGACCTACGTCATTGCAGAGTGGGGCTGAGTCATGTTCAGTTATAGCCGTGGATGTAAACACATTCTTTATGTGCTGTTAAGTTGGGAGTGGTATCCCCTACCTCAGGCCAAAGCTCAGCTGTTTGCCACATGCAAGTTTGGTCTACTACTATAGAGTACATTCCAACTAGTTGAATGTCCCCTGCCATCTGCTTGCAAACTCATGCAACATTAATGTTGATGAGCTCATACTGAATTTCAGAGGGACTGTATTTTGCATTCTCTGGCAAGTGATCATAATGTGCACAACTGGAAGGTCAATATCTTTTCATGAGCTGTAACAGCTCCAGAAAATTACCCATGTTGTTGATTCATCATTGCTTCCAAAGAACTAGCCTTCCAGACAAGACGACAGCCAGCAATAGGTCAAAATCAGGGATGGTAGCTGGCAATGGGGCCACAACAGAAGCTAGAGGTCCAGGAAATTCTCACTGTGTTAGTCTATGCTCATTGGCACATAGCTGGCAATCGACTGAGTCTCCTTCATTCTCAGAGCTAAGCTCTTACCATTAACAGCAGCTTATACAAGAGCTCTGAATCAGGATGGACCATTAGTAAGAACAAACGGGTCCACAGACTTATGAAGCTTCCCTGTAGCATTCATGTCGAGTTGCTCACCAGAATTAATCTATATTTTACACTGCATCCTGCGTGATTCTGCATTGCATAGAATAAGCAGTCCAGTGAAATTCTGCACAGTACTGGCCTTAACAAAAGGAAGGCAGAACACTAAGAGAGGTGGTGACAGAGGGAATGAATAATGTGGTCACGAGGGAAGGGGAGATGAAGGAGTGAAGAGGAAGGCAGAGAGAAGAAAGGAATAGGAGAGAATGTGAGGAAAAGGAAAAAGAGAAGATGAAAGTATAGCACTTATCAGAGGAAGGGATCTACTCTTTCTTTCTCTCTTACCCTGCAAATTCCACAGCCGAGCCAGTCAGCCATAGCCTGAAGGGGGTTCTGAGAGGAATCATGAGTCAGTGGATAGCGTACAGGACTGGGAGACAAAACACCTAGGCTCCAAGTCTGTCTCTGCCATTGATTTGTTGTGTGGCATGGGATGAGTCATGACACCTCTTTCCCTCCGATCCTGCCCATTGTCTGTTAACGTGTGAGACAGTGGCTGCCTCTTACGAGGTGTACAGCACCTAGCATAATGGGACCCTAATCTTGGCTGGCTGTAATACAATGATAACAGCAGGCCATTGCAGACACCAACCGTCCTTTCTCGCCCTTGGAGATTTGGGTTTCAGCTCCACCTGCTAGCTGTCCACCCACTGAGGGCTGAAGAAGAGCTCTGTGTGAGCGCGAAAGCTTGTTTCTCTCCCCTACAGAAGCTGGTCCAATAAAAGACATTACCTCACCCACCTTGCCTTTCATCTACCCGTCATGACATCCGAGCACCTGCTGTCTCCATGTGGGGCACTCTAGGGCCTCACAAAAAGGGTGCGGGCAAGTGTGTTTCGCCGCGGCCTAACAGGCGATGTGGGGTGGAGAGAAGGGCAGTGTCAGGCTCGTGGATAGTTGGAGATGTTTGGACATGCTCGGACATGCTCAAAAGAGGGAGGGAGCTGGATGGGATGCCACATGCATTGCTTTAGATAGGGTCCCTTAGAACTCAGGTGTTGGCCAGGATAGTGATGATGGACAACCCTCAGCTGGGGGCACTTTGGTTCAGATTAAACTCTGAAGTTCAGATGCATTGCTAAAAGGAAAATCAAGCTAGAAAGGTCTCATTAATAAGCGTTCTCCTGATGCTTTGGTACTTCTGACCCACGTAAGCCGGGAAACAGAGAGAGCTGCATGAACACAAAGGAAGGAGAAGGACAAAAACCTTCAAGAAGATGTGGGGGAACTGAAGAAACAGACATTAAAATGATATACATGGAGATAGAAACAGGAGTAGGTCATTGAAGACACAAGCTCAATTAGGGCGAGGTGAATCTTGTGAAGTCAGAGCTTTCTGCAAACCTTTCAAATTAATTTTTTGCAAAACTCTAGCTTGTGAATCTTTTCCCACCTGTAATGTAACCGCCTGATGGATTTGTTAGGTGGTGTCTTAACATACGATATGAATTGTACTTGCTCCACACATTTTGTTGATTTTTCATTCTGTCAGCTCTTTCAGCCAAATTGTTTTCCCATTTAATTTTTATCACTTTGCTGCTCTTTTCTTCACCTTCTATTGAGCGGAATCCAAGCCTAGTCAGGTCCAAGTTTGAGTCACAGTTTTCAATTGGCTCCCAAGTTAGGCAAAATGAATGTACCCATCTGCCATTTAAAACGGTCACTGCACACAGGCTCAAACGCTATTTCCAAATCCCAGTTCTTGGTCTGAAGCTCCAAAAAGAAGCTGGGAAGTTGAAGCTATAAAGAGCTGAATGCAAGAAGCCTCTAAAAACATTAAAAAGGCAGAATGCAAACTTCAAACACTCACCATGGGGGTAAAGTTTTCAACGAAGGGCTTAAGCTCTTAACTGTTAACATATGATACTATTTACTGGCTTCCATTGGCTACTTTAAATATGTCACTCATAGTACTAGCAGCTGGCCCGAGTATTATTAATAATGCATTTCATGGTCATTAACTTGAATTCAGCAAGTCACAAGTGACTTGAGCAGGCATGATCTTGTTAATCACCATTTATAATTACACTAGCTGCCCTCCATGCCCAGCCCAGACACAAACTATTTTTAAAGCTATATAACATTTTCCTTTCTAGTGGACGGTTTAAGATGCTCTCATATGGGGCCCTTTGCCAAGAAAGGAAATGGCAAGTAAAATAATTTGGGTTAGGAGCTTACCCAGTTCTGAGCTCCTTTGAGGCATATGCCACATCTGGTAAGTATCTTGGCAGCAGCAAAACTGCAAGAAACAAATTCTGTTTAAGATTTTAATTAAAAAAAGAACTAACAGAAAAACTAAAGGAAGGTGCTCAGACCAGCAGGGCTGCATCTACAGGGTATTTTTTACCAGATTCTCCACAATGGAACATCAAGAAAATTTAAAGTTAATGTAAGAAAATGCTCTGTTTGTTTTTATTACCATCAGAAAACCCTGTTTATTCACAGAAACAGGTAGGCGAGCACAAATTTTTCCCTGCATCTCTTCCTTAACCCTGCATTAGAGGGACATAAAAACATGAATTGCCAGACAGGATCAGACTCAAGTCTATCTGGTTTAGTGTTCTGTCAAGGACAGTGGCCAATGCCAGATGCGTCAGAAAGTGCTCATTGAAGAAGTTTCTTCCGAATCATAAACATTTAGTAGTCAGTTTACACCCTCAGGCATCAGACATTATATCTCTATACATTTACATCCTAACTGATATAATTGGGAATGTTCTTTAATTCAGATCCTCGAAAGGTAAGAGGATATTCCTTCTCCATGGCCCATTTCAGCCCTTGGCCTCTCTGAGTCTACCAGGGTGCTGATTGCTTATGGCACATTTTGATACAGAGTGAAGACCACTAATTCACTTCACACAAGCCTTTGAACAGACATTCAGTGGACAAAACAGTTGACTCCAGACCTAGGCTGGCTCTGAAGTAGTGACCTAGAAAAGAAAGGCTTATGTCACAGTTCTAGTCGAGTTCCCCTTCCGGACTCTTACCAGACTGCTGTGTATGGGTCCCAATATGCTGGACCCGTATGCTTTAAGCTTCCTGAGTCTGAGCTGAATCCTGCTCTAAGCACATTCCTGTGGTGCAGATCCCCTGTCTAGCCCCCCATTTCTGAGAGCTGAGACCTCAGGGACCAACTGCCTGGATCCTGAAACTAGTGCCAGCTCCCCCAGACTCCTCAGTAGCTTAATCACATGTTTTCCCAGGGCACTCTGGGTTACAGTTAACTCTCCGGGGACACGGGATAGTTGAAGCACATAATACACAGACTTTGCTAACAGGGTTCCCAAATAGATCACTCTTTACTTCAGACAAAGAAGAAACGTACAGCTCTAGAGAAAGCAATAGAACATCTATATTTCATTCCCTACCTTATCTTCCTCACCAATCTGGAGTGTTCCTCAGGATTTGGGTTAGCATCCTTTCAGGATTGCAAGTCCCCCCTCTCAGACGCTTCTCCTCTGGAACATGAGTCTGTTCTCTCTCTCTCTCTCTCTCTCTTGCTTGCTCTCTTCCAGCCAGTTTCCTTTGACTTTGACTGGTCCCACAGTGAAAAAAGTTCCATCTCCCTCCAAAAGCCTGTGCGTTTGTTCCTCTCGAAACCACATTATCCTTAGCATATCCATTGCCTTGCCAGAGCACAAGCGTTAAGGTTAACAATTTCTTTTGTTAGTGCCGTAGGTTCTTCTAGTGTGACACTGGACAGAGACCTTGTCAGCCCATGGTTGACTTACTAGACGTTGAGGCATTCAATGATACAGCAATTTCATGAAATGAACCAGAATTCATAAGCTGTACATAGACAGATCCCTCAGATCATCACATTTTAGCACCAGGTTCCTTCTTCATTTTACCTTTCATAGGATCCAGTCAAAATTTTTTTAATTTTAAAACCCAGATGAAATGTCAAAGTTTAGAAAAATTGTGCTGAAATTCTCAGTCTCCCTCCCCCTACTTTTTTGACCAGCTATAGAGCTGCTTGATGTTTTTATGAAATTTCATATTTTGAAATTTAAGAAGAAGGGGGAAAGAAAATTTCCACAAGATATTATCTCACCCCCTCCCAATCATCTCTGGACTTTTATTTTGCTACTTTGAAGGAGAAACCTAAACCATTCAAGTTACCAGAGCCCAGTATAGGATTCTGCTGCTCCTGCTAGCAATGTCAACATTCAGTAGAGGGACACTCTACACAGAACCCCATGACAAAGAGGTAAGAGCTTCACATAGTCTCCACTCTGATTCATGTTTAAAGTTATGTCCATGTATTTTTATACATATTCTAAATAAATCTCATATTAGGAATATATCATCACCAATATTGTCAGCCACATTCATGAGCAGCTTAACCCTGGGTAAGGCTGATTGTCTTGTAATTTACAGGGGGCATTCTGGAGGCATGTACTCTTCCAGTAATAGTGCAATTGTAGAAAAACTGAGAATTTTGGTCAAATTCAAGTAATAATAAGCTGCCTTCCTCAATTCTCCCTATATTTTAAAACTGTATATGGGTAAAATTGTATATGGGTAATCTTCTTTACTTTTCTTAAGTTGATTGGTAGCGTCACACTTACCAACAGCTGCCAGACTCCACTCCAAAGGTGGATGCATTGCAGTGGTGGGTGAAGTCATTCCTGAGTAAGCAAAGCTCTTAATGCACTTCCAGATCCTTAAGGACATACAAATGTGAAGTTATTATAAAGGAGGCTTTCGATCAAAATGACACTTTACCTTGACTGCAATATAAGGGACCCCGATATAAGACTTACTCCCCAGTTGTACAATGAACTCCATGCTGACAAAGGCCCATGTCTGTACAGGGTTCCATTGCAGTCAACAAAGCCTTGCACAGGCGTGGGATATCTGCCTGTTTAATATTAGAGGAGGCTCTTAAAATTCCCATTCCACCGTGGATATGTCATTTTTGCGTACTATATAGAACTTAACTGAGATTTTTTTTTAAACATTCAATAATAAACACATTTGCTGTGGAACCAAAAAAAGGGAAAGCATTTTGATTAGTTTAAACCTTACCATATTTTTGGCAATGTAAGATTATGTGTTAATAAAAAATTAAATCACTGCAGCATGGTTTCAGAATATATACTTTTATAATAGAGTACTGTTTAACTTTTCATATCATGTGAACTGTAACACACAGTAGCAAAAGAACAGACATTCCTATTCCCCTTCGATTGTACAGATGTTTTGTTCTCCGAGACAGTATTCTAAAAGAGATGAACAATGTTACTATGTATCTATTATAACATTATTAGCTACACTCCTAATTAATTCTTAGGAATTCCAGGCATTTTTCATTTAGTGCTTAGCAAAGGAAAGAAGAAAAAACGTAGAAAAAGGTTCCTTAACAACTGTTTGACTCAGAGTTCATAAATGAGCCCATCACCCTGTACCAGAACTGGTATAATTTTATCGGAATGAAAACCATTCTCTTTGATCTCCTCCAGTTCTTAAATCCAGCAGTTGTGTATTCAAACATCAATGGAAATGTGGTTTCAAGCTTCCTCTTTCATTATCTTTCTCAAAGATAAAAAAGAGCAAAAGCAAAAAAAAAAAAAAAAAAAAAAGTTCTGAGCTTTGGAGATGAGGCAATATTTGTACAGTAATTTCTTTATCTGATTTCATCCTGTTTACCGAAGCAGCTGTTTGGAGGATCTCCTTCCTTCCCAGCCATTTTTAAGATGGCTTTTCTTTAAATAAATTTTATATATATAAAGTATACAACACAGTCAGCTTCCTGCTTGCTCTTTATTGTAAAGGAGATAAGGTTGCTAAATGCTATAATGTCTGACTTAGGTTCAGTGCCTGACCTACATGGAACAAGATGGAGATTTAATGATTAAACTTAACTCCTTTATCTTCAGCAAGGGGGAAAAAAAACCCCAAACAAACTACTTTATGTTCAGGGATGATAGAATTACAGTTGAACACAATAATTAACTCTCTGACACATTCCTGCAAGGCTGCAGATGTTGCTAACCATTCAGAAATGCCCCCTTCATGTTGTTATATTTGTTATTGTATAGTTCTGCTCAGCAGTACAAATAAGCACACACACTAAAGAAGGTCAAGGCTGTGAAAAAAAAATATATATATATATAATCTCTTCTCAGCTGATTCGTACATACCACAGGTGGGTTTCTTGGTTTTATTTTATATCAGTTAGGGGCAAATTTAAGGGTGAATTGAATTAAACCAAAACATAGCCCTGATCTACTAAAACTTCAAAGCATTTTAATCCCCTTGAATAGATTTTTCCATTCAGCCCTGTCCCATGGACTCCTAGATCTTATTGCTACACACAGGGCTGCCCTTGGAAGATGTATTGGTCTTTCTAACACAAACTGCCCATTCCATCCAGGACAGATGGGTTGTTGCTCCATGTTCTTTCTCAATGAACAAGATAGAGAAGAGCACACCTCTCTCTCTTGATATCTCCCAAACTGGTCTTTTCTCACTGCTGCATCTGAGCCCCATCCAACCCATTGCATCCAGATCCCAAGCATCTTGAATTAATCTGCCCGAGAATGAACTTCAAAAGCCAGTGCTAATACGACGGTAAAAGTTTCAGACATTTATCCAAGCAAGACTTGTGCAAAAATGTTGGCAATGTAGCAATCAAGCCATGCAAAATGTTGGGTTTCATTACAAACTTGAAGCTTCATCCAGATTCACTGAAAGACTTGCTGAGGGTTGTGAATATTCTGAGTGAACCTTGGGGCTGGTGTGAAGTGGACCCTGGGATTGGTTTATGGCTCTGTATCAAAACCATTCAACATGCTCCCTTCTGCCTTATTGTTATTGTAAAACTCTGGAGCTTCTGCCATCCATGTAGGTCCAAACTGCTGAAAGTATTTGAATGAACCTCTGTAGCAAACTGAAAGCACCAAGTTACAGTCATCATCAACCCAAACCTCTAGTGGTTGCACAACTGGGCTGGAATGCTCACAAAAAACGGCTCCCTTACGAGCTTCCTAGTACCTCCGACATCCACCCAGGTTAGAAATACATCAGGAGCAGCTTTTCCCACTGTTAGCTGGTAATTCCACTGCACTGTCAACTCAGTGAATCAGCTAAAATGGCCCCTCAGGTCCAGTCTGCCCCATTCCACAAAATGAGAGAACAAACTCTGAATATAACTGGGTTTACTTTCAAAAATCCCTGCTCAGGTGCCAGCCTAGCTCTGTCAGATGCAGGCTGCATGCAGGGTCAGCTGTCTGAAGCCCCAGACAGTAGGGAACACATATGGGGCTTCCACTAGGGAGCCCCAAAGCCACAGCAGCCGCAGCAGAAAACTGAACACACCTGCAGCTAAGGTGAGTTTTATCCTGCCCCCAAAATGTTGACCTAAACCCATCATTGTTCTTCATCCTATCCTAGCCAGGAATAAGGACCTTCTCTGATCCCTCGGAGCTGTGTTTATGGCAGGAGCTAGAGGAAGATGCAAAGAGTAGCTGTAAGCCACCACTACAGGCCCCTCCACACCTCAGGGTTGGGGCCAATCCACGTGCTGAAGCAGTCTCCAGTCTACAGCAGGGTAGCGTCAGGGCAGTACTACGTCACACCTGGCTATACGGGGATTGCCAGAATGTAGGGCTACCCCAGCCACACACCCTTTCCGTTGGGCATTCCCCTCCCACTGGAGCCTGGAACAGGAGGTGGTGGAGGAGCTATCATATGGGCACAATGCCTCTGGATGGTTCCTTGATTTCCAGAGAAAGTGGCTTGGGTTTCAGGTTTGGGTGAAGACTTGGGTCAGATTTATTTCTTTTCAGAACCATTTCTCCTATCCCGACAGAACTTGTATATCCCCACCCTCCACACACACACACACACACTTTGTAGACTGCACAGCACCATAACAGCTGAGAAGTTTGGCCAGAAAACATAGTGTAAGTTAATTGATCTCAGCCCTTGCTGGTTAGAAGTGCTGGAAGAAAGCAGCTTGGAAATACAATGCTTACCCTTCTGTTAGAGAAGAGGGATTTTCTTTCTGGAATTCTATGCATGCCTGTCACAGTCAGAACAGACTGTCTTCCAAAAGATGCTGTTTAGCACCAGGGGAAATACTGCGGCACCTTTGACTCAGTTTTTCAATTACATTATCTTGGCCTCCACATCAATCGGTATTAGATCATTGTCTCTCTGGCTAATCATTACTTGGACAGTTAGCAGTGCTAGATTCCTATGGACCGCTGTCGGGGCTTGAAGTTACAGTGTTAAGGAAACCATTAGCCAGTGAGGAGTGAGATGTGGATTTCTCTGAGTTTGCTGAAAAAACTGAGATGTGCACAAATGAGAACACCAGCCCAAAGCCTCCTGCACAGTTGGACCTGGGGGATCGGGGGGGGGGGGGGGAGTGGGGATTGGCAGAATGGAGAGCTGTCGTTTCCTTTGAATAATGACAGGTTTCAGAGTAGCAGCCGTGTTAGTCTGTATTCACAAAAAGAAAAGGACGACTTGTGTCACCTTAGAGATGAACAAATTTATTTGAGCATAACTGCATGCATCCGATGAAGTGAGCTGTAGCTCACGAAAGCTTATGCTCAAATAAATTTGTTCATCTCTAAGGTGCCACAAGTCCTCCTTTTCTGTTTCCTTTGAAGTTACTCCCTATGCTCAGGGGCAGGACGATGGTTAGGTCTGGGAGTCAAACTTCATGGACATTTGGTTCCAGAATTAGATACAGAGCAACAAACCCAAACAGCCCTGGTGTTTGGATCTGGAGCCAGTTCAGGATCTATTGATACTCAGATTCTAAAAATAAATGGATAAAGTTTGGATTTAAAAGAGAAATCCCGAAGAAACGAGAAGCTGCTGAGCTGCATGGAAAGGGAAAAGGAAGTGTTTCTTTGTTGTCATAGGGGCCATATTAATTACACCGTGTCTGTCACCCAGAAAGATCGGTGACATTATATGAAATAAAATGTAACACAATTCAGTTGTACAGAACTCGTGGTGGGGGTAGGCACGCTTTGCAGGGATTCACACCAAATTGCCTTTGGCTTCCATCCAGGTAGCTTTGCACCCCTTAAAACCAACAAACCTAACCTCCGAAAGCAAAACTGTTTTGGAACTTCTGAGTTTTAGCCAGGTGTCAGTACCAGCGAGAATGGCAGATGTTACGGGATTTTGATGCAAACCCCACAAATCTGCCCAGAAGTTCTGGGTAATTTAATGAACCTTTCCACAACCATGGCCCACCACATTTCAAAGCAATCTGGGTAACCATGTGGATTTTAGAGCACTTAGAGTCAAGCTTTACACAGAAAGCTGATCTAAAGCTGAACTAGAGTAGATCCCCTATCATTTCAGGTGGTTTTGAGCTTTGTTACGAACATTTCAAACAGCTCTGTACAATATAACACCAAGCTTCATGTATGGCCAGTGATGGACTGACAGCAACAAAGCTTAGCTCCAACTCCAAATACTCGCTACGTTTGAGAGGGATGTTTAGCTCAGGGATTTTGTTCAGCACATTACAGAGGCCAGGCCTAGTGCAAAGTTTGGATGCAGATCTGACCCCTCTCGCCCATGCCCCAAGTTCAGAGGTGTTTGAATCCACGTTTTGAATTCAAGCCCAATTCTAGGTCAGGAAGAAACTTTCAGTTGGTCAGGTTATCCTTTAACAGCAGGGTTTCTTATATCTACCTCTGAAGCAGCTAGTACTGCCTACTGTCAGAGTCAGAATACTGGGCTAGATGGATCACTGGAAATTCCTAGATATGGTTTTGAATCCATGTTACAGATATGGGATCGAGCTGCGAAGTTTGGATCTGAATCGGACTCCAACTCCCCAAAAGTTCAAGGAGGTTTGAGTCTTGTGTTCTGGTTTAAATGTAGCGCTTGTTAATTAATAAACAAATGTAAAATTCCTGTCTTGTAGGTGCAAATAATGGACAAGGAATGTTATTGGATGTAGGCGTCGCATGACATGTGGCAGTCAGCGAGGTACAAAAGCAAGAGCACTTTGCAAACATTAATTGTGAAGATGTCCCACATAGACCAGATAGCTCAAAAACCAGCACAGAACTGGGGGTGGGCAAAGTGGACAGACTGGATGTGGAGGATAGAAGGGGGACTTGAATTACTTTGTTCAGAATTCATTTTCTCTTCACTGTGTCTGGTGAGGCCCCAGAGCTGTTTCCTTTCTATTTGCCATAGCGAGCACTGGGAATCTCTCTAAGCATGTTCCATTTCTCCTGGCTCTGCTACACTAGATGGTGTGTCGCTTGTCCTACTCGTTCTCCCACGGGTCCTGGCTCTGAAGATGTGGGAGAGGATCCAGCCATGTGTGAATCCACAGGACAGGGAAGATCTTCAGAAAAACTTTAGGGAGCTGGTTTGCCCAGGCAGCGGGTTTTGGCAAGTCTCTACACTGAGTCCTTCAAGCTTGGAGCAGGGTACCAGTTACATTCTTAAGTATTGATGTGTCTGGAAGAGAAAGACACAGGGCCCACTGTGGAGACCCAGCATGGTGACAAGATGCCAGCCAGGGCCATACTACACCCACAGCTAAAAAGGCATTTTGGTTAAGTGGAGCGGAGTTAATCAGGGTTGCACTGAATCGCTCACATTGCAACTGGCTGATTAAAAAGGAAACAGAGCTAGACTTGAGTAAACACCTATAAAATAGCTCCATGGCACTTTTACCATCCTAGATCTTGTGTGTCATTGTTGGGACCAACTACAGCTAGAACAAAGGCAGGACTTACATCTGCCCTTCTCCAAGCCTAACCCTGAAGTTAAGTTCCTTGATAATAGCGATATTAGATAGCAGAGTCAAGTATCCCAGCATACCCCACTTAAAGACAAAAGCATTGCATCCTCCCTGCCCCAGCGTACCAGGTTTTGCAGTGAAGCTTTCTTAAAGGCATCCTGCAAAGGGTTGAAATAAAACCCCCATCTGCAAGGGTCCACCCAAGGACAGAAGTTCCATAGATGCTGTTCAGAAAAGCAATCAGCGTGGGGTTTTAACACAATTGTAGATGTTGCTAGGTCCCTCAGATCCTGAGCTGCAGAATTCCAGAGACAAATACATATGTAGGATGAAATCCTGGCCCCAATGAACTCAGTGGAAGTTTTGCCATTAGCCTCTCTGGGGCCAGAATGCCACCCTTTGTGATTTCAATGGGTTCTCAGGCTGCAGGAATTAACCTAGCTTATGTTTCCTCTACTACAAGATGTGGCCACAGGACCACCATTAAATACAAGTTCAAAGATCCATTCACTTCCAAACATCTGAGTTGCAACTTTTTAAAAAACCATCCACTTGGCCTGGAATTTCTCATACTATCAGCCCTCAAACTTACTTTATTGATTGATTGGTCTAGGTGAAAGCTCTACAAAACTTAGCCCAGCTGTTTCTGAATGACATGAGCATGAAAAAAAAAATCTTCAAAAATATCAGGTCTCTTTACTGTACATTCAAATAACTCAAAATGGTTTAATTTTTAAACTTCCCAGACTTAGCCTCTCCTCCTCTCTTCCCACCCATGAGCACAAGTGTCATTCAGGTGTTGAAAGAAATTTCTGTAAAAGATAAACCATAAATGATTGACAATAATGTACTGATCATGCCCCAACCTAGTGGTGTGACAAGTTTCATTGGTGAAGAATTATTATTGTGCTGTACTTTCCCTGCGATATTACACACACACTGTGACATCGCTAACGCTGTAGTTAGCCCAGCGAAACTGCACAACGTAAAGTAACAATCTTTTTATTCCAAGACCATCAACAATTGGCACTTTGGGCCAGATCCTCAAAAGTACTGAGGCTCCTAACTTCCAGTGAGTTCAATGGAAGTTAGGAGCTTAAATACCGTTTGGGGATCTGGGCCTTAGTTACCAAGGTGATAGCTGCCTAAGGCAAATAAATGTAACAAGTAGAATTGTAATCTAAGCAATCACATTAGCACAGCAACATACAAGGGTGCAGCAGCACCCCCATAAAAAGACTGTTAAGGTACACAGTGCAGTTGCACTATTCTTTTGATTACAGTGTGTAAGATGACAGACTGATTAGAGAGGTGACAGCTCCTGGTTAGCTGCAGGTATCCTAGTAGTCAGCAATGATTGGAAGGTGTCTGGAAGAAACAGCTTTAGTAGGAAATAGGATGACGGAGTCAAAATTCTACCCTACAGCATGATACAAAATAAAAACAATATTTTTTTTCTCCTTTTCAACAGGGAATTTCTCCTCCCTTCAACTCCCTGTGTGAATGTAGATGGGGGAGCAATGGGAAAGGAAATACAGAAAAACTACCCCATGATTTAATGGAGCGTTAGCAAAATATTATCATTTGAAATGTTTGTCGGCATGTGGCAATTTGCTTTGAATCAGGGATGGTTTAGATTGCTTCCTTCTTTGAAGACTTAATTTTCCCCCATAAAGATTATGGAGACCATCGTGGATAATTTTAGGACTTAGGAACACTATTTACTGAGCTCTGGCAGGTTGGGGATGAGAATATTTTATTTGCCACCTGCTCTGATTTTTCACGCATCCACTCACGGAGTTACAGTACTCAGCTAATCAGAAATCACTGACAAATTGTAATCAGTGTCATTAATTCTGGCCCTGATCCTGTAATTGGATCTGTGTGGGATGATCCCTCTGCTCAGGTGAAGCCCTAAATTCAAACACACAAAATTATTGGACAAAAAATTCCTACAAATAAATTGTAGGTCCCAATCCTGCAAATACTTATACAGGTGAATAACTCTACACAAACAAATACTCCTATTCAATTCAATGGACATGCTCACATCCATCAAGCTACTCATGCATGTTTTCAGGATGGGGGGGCTAGGTCGGTCATTTGTGAGCAGTTTGTTGCTAGTGTTCAATATCCAGAAAGTTTCGGTTGGATTGGATGCATATATCACACAGCTCTGTTTTAACAGATACTGCTCTGATGTCTATAGGAGTACTTATGCACTTGAAGTTTGATATGTGCTGAAGTACCTTGCTGAATAAGGGCCTAAATCCAGGAAATTGCAAGCTGCTTAGACAATCCACAAAAGGTGAAGACATTGGAGGGGTTCTGTGGTACTTGAGCTGTGCATAGGACCTGCGTGGGCCCTCTGCACAGGGGTGAAAGTCACCCTAAGGTTGGAATCCAACTTCCTTTTGAAATCAATGGGCGTCTTCCTACACGTATCAAGGGGAGCTGGCTCTGAACCTAAATGAAAAGCACAGGGTACAAGGCACGGGGCAGGGCCAGGATTTCACCCACTGTGTTGCTTAGACAATCTAGACTGATAAAGAAACCTTTAGAAATCAAATTGTTCTAAAACAATCCTCATGAAAATCACTGCACTGGCAGCCCTGAAAAGCCCTATTTATTCATAGCACAGGTACATGATGGGCAGCAACAACGCAAGCTTCCCTAACACTGACCTCTTCCTGTCCTTATCCCTGTTATGGAGGACTGTGGCTCTGATGGGAAGAAAGATTCCACTTTCATCTCTCCTGGACTGCCAAGAAGGGTGGCAATTTGCACCAAGTGTTATGGATTCCCCTCCCCCCATGATCTGGAAGCCTATTGTCCTTCAGTAGCTGGATTGGGAACCAATCATATCATTTCAAACAGGCCACTAAAAGAGTGTCTGATATTTTGGTCACTACCTGGGTCTGTATTGGAACCAGGTAGCTAGAAAAGTGAAAGAATCTGTATAGTTCCCAGATATATCACATGTATCTAGCCGCTAAGTATCTGAGATAGAAATTCTAAGCACAGTGCCTGTGATTTGGCGGTTTTTGTTTTTAAATGAAAACAGGTTCTGGTTCTTTATATATATATATATATATATATATATATATAATAGAGACTATTCTGCCAAATAATATGGCAAAACTCTACTTTTGAAAAATGCAGAAAGAGCCATTCCCTGCCTTTTTATGGAATAGTGACCGTTTGTTATTGGAGAAGCATATCCTTAATTTAAAAGTATCCATGAACGTTTCATGAAACTGGTCCTGGTTTTTGTTATTAATGGTCAGTTTTCACGGCTGATCATTGGATTTTTGTGGCAACTAGCATTTCTTAGGCAATTTACAATTTATTTAAAAATAATAAGAATGATTAATAATAAAAAAAACCCAAACAAAGAAACCAAGGTTGAATGTATATATTCAAGGTCTGGAATTTTTATAAGCAACATGATGAGTACATCAGGGATATTTTTCTAGATGTTCATGAAATGCACGGGAATGAGAACTTTTGGTAGTCAGCACATTTCTAGCTGGCTCATATAAGTCCACCCAGGGATGGAGTATTTATTTATTTGTTTTTTTAAAAAATGTTCCCTGAGGTGCTTTGGGTTCATGTGCATGAAAAATAATAAACCTTACCAAAAGAAACCCCCCTAGTAATGAAATTACAAACACTCCTCAGCACACGGCTTTTTGGAAGGAGTCATGTGACCACATCGTCCCTGTGCTTGAAATTACTAATCCACCCCCATGTCTACCGCGTATCCCACTCACTTCTTCAGAACTGGATGTACCAGAAGGTCAACAGATCTGGGTTCTCTTGCATAGAGGAGGAAACTTTTTCCAGAGTGGAGAGATCTTTGAAATCACCTTGCCTGCAGCCCCCTTGCAGTTAAATCAAGAGCTGGTCAGCTGACCTCAACTGCTGCACTGTGTCTCCAGTGGGCAGGACCCAAACTACAAAGAGTTAAAGGGCCCAGATCTGCCAAAATTTCAGCCCAACCATACTAAGGGCCGCGAGGAAAGTTCTCTCACAGCACCTGGCCTCTAACCACAACAAAAGGAGACGCTTCCAGTGCTGCTCCCTCCTATTGCCTTCTAGCTCCAGACAGAGTCTACACCCATAAGTCCTTTTCATCCTCTCAGAACCAACAGCCCAGCTTACTCATGGGAAAATGGTTGACAGGAAGGCATCTAGGCTCACTGCAGTGGCAGGGAGTGGATTCCAAGAATTCTTCCTCAGTCCTCCTCATTACAAGAGACTAGACACTCACCCTTCTCAGCTGTCTGGAGACATTTAGGCCCAAATTTTCAAAAGTGTCTTCAACTTTTGGGTGTCTCCATTTCTCAGGATACATTGGTCCTGATATTCAGAGATACTGAAGACCAGCTGCTTCCACTGGAGTGGTAATCTATACAGTATCTGTAAAAATGAGACCCCGGGTGCTTTGGATTGAGCACCCAAAATGCAGAGGCACTCACAATCCGTGGCCACTAATGAACATTTGGTCTTTGGCCCTGTCATTCGTGCTTCCCAGGCCACAATGGATTTCAAGTACACAGGTATTTGGTAAAGCTGCATACCACATCACGTGTTAGCAATGCCAGTGGAGTTACACCATACTGACATGGGTACAAGCCACAGAAGAAGCAGATCCTTAGAGCTATGAACCAGTTTGACCTCATGGACCTTTTCTCAATCAATCAGTCCCAGCCGCCAGTTCATTCTGCTTTCCCATCCCTCTAACTTCCCAGATATTTTACCTTAACTCTCACTAGTCAGTCAATGGCCTGGTCCAAACTACAGAAACCATGCATGTCTGTGATTGGGAGCGGGAACTTTGTGGTGTGTATTTCAGTCTGTTCACTCAAGCTTGCAAAGGTGACTCACAGGATCCTCCTGACCTTTGATGCATCCGCTCATTTTGCTTCCAACTCGCTTTCTGTTGCTTTACAAATTAAGGTGTACGTGAAACCAGAGCAGTTTCTGATCTCTCATCCACCTAAAAAATTAGAACATCAAAACAATTTTTACAGCCAATAAGCTAAGCTACTTTGAAAAGTGAGGCAAAGGATCTATCCAGAGTCAGTAAGACATTGTTAGGATCTCTTTGATCGGGAGCTTTAAATGAAAATTATCAAATGGCGCTTTAAAACATACACCCTTTTGTTTGATTAGCCTGCTGTAGATAACCTTTATTAAACCTGATCTAAAATTACAGCCATGCACTGGTGCTTCTTTGATGCCTTGGCTGTTTCATTTCCTGTTTATACTATGATACACGTTGCACTAGGAGATAAAGCACTTCTGAGGGATATTAAGACATGAAAGTCCCTTGGCTATTTGCTGGCACTGTTTTGATGTTTTCTTGCTCTCTAGAAATTAGCATATCCCTTTCAAAGACTGCCTCTGATGAGAGTAATCCTTTGCCATGATGTATTTGCTAAAAGTCATAAATGATAGTATATTGTGTAAAGAAATGACACATAAAAGGGATGATGCTAGATTATTGATAATGAGGCAACTTGTGCACCTCTGCTTTTGGCTTTTATAAAACACATTTTTGACACCATAAATACATTGAGCTTCTATTAATGAGGATTTAATACTTCTGAGATTTTAGAAACTTGCTTAGAACAACTTTTCAAAAGAAAGCTTTTTGGGGAAGTTTAATGTTTTCACTAATTTCGGTAAGATAGTCTATTAAGCACATTTTGCTGCCTCGGTAATGAGCAATGATGGAAAGGTTTTTAGCTCAGCTTCATCAGAATTAAACTGTGCTGGAATATTTATCTTATTATTTTTATAGTGCCTATTGCCGTAGCAGCTAGGTAGCTTAATTACAGACATTTGCAATGAAATTGTACTGTATATTTCATTTTTAGAAAAAAAGAGCTTTGATGTACTGTACATGTAATCGGAAAGACCAGGGGGCAGATCCTCAGCTGGTGTAAATCAGCATCGCTCCATTGAAGCCAACAAAGAGACACATTTGTATCAGCTAAGGATCTGGTCCAGGTGTTGCTAACGCATTACCTGCACACTGCCAGGGAATGGAAAGCTATGCTCAGAAAATACACAGCTCATGAAACAACAACCTTTTAGGGCCTGAGCCAAGGCTCTTTGAAGTCAATGGATGTCTTTCAAAGGCCACTGGACCAAGCTCTTAATATGAGCCTAAGTCATAAAAAAGACACAATAATATATCAAGAACAACAGTAATGACATCATCATCACTTAGTGCTTTTCATTTGAAGAATACGTTACAAACACCCTCCCAACACTCATACTAGATAGCAGTAAATAAGGAGCTTAGATAGCACAGTGCTTGTGTGGTATAAGAAAGTAAATAGACTAGTTAGTTGGAGCCAGAGTCTTTCCTAGCTGGTATAAATGGGTGTAGTGATTTGGGTAAAGCGGTGCCGATTTCTAGCCAGGAGCCTGGCTCATTCTCTTCATGTTATGAGGGAATGGAGGCAGAGAGGCAAAGGACATGCTTTCCAAAATTGGTTGCCTACAGTTAGGCATCTAAATTTATATCTAGGCCTCAAAATAAGTGGCACAGGAGATCTTCTACTGAAGCTCACAGAAGCTGAAGGAGCCCAGCACTTCTGAAAATCTGGCCCCTTATTTAAGTGCCTTTATGTAGACTTCACTTTGGGCACCTAAGCTGGAAAACCTTGGCTGAAGGCACTCATCCAATACCCAATGAAACAAACAGAAAGGTTCCCATTGTCTGGAATGGGCACTGGATCAGGCCATAAGTAATTAGCCCAGTTCCACGGAGGGAATCCATGTCATAGTCAGGATTAAAAGAAAGAAGTTCCTGGGTACTATTCTTGTGCTCTGACTAAGCCTTTCTCTGCTCATTCTTTTTCACTAGCAGCCTAGCACAGACCATTTAGAGCTGCAGCCTCAGATCACTATGGGATTCTCATCTTCTCCCCTATATTCCTCAGTATCTTGGCCTAGTACACTGGATATTTTCTGGTCTGGATGAGTTGCGAGACAGGTTGAGAAGAAGCGAGCAGGGAGCACTGGGGCATGAGAGGCCAAATTCTATCCTTAAGGTTCCTACATCCTTGTTCCACTGAAATCAAGGATGAAATTCTTGTTGACTTCAGTGGGACCAAAAGATGGTCTTGGGAAAGGATAAGCAGGTGGCTAGAATTAGACAGGTCACTCTTTCGCATTCAGACCAGGGTTCTCCAGTTGTTTCTGGCAGGATTTGCCTTCTCCCTGTTTTTACGGGATCAAAAGGACGCGGTGTGACAAATTATTACTATTTTAATGGCTGTGAAAATTGCAGCTTGATAGGAAGTTGACAATTGAATAGAGAGAGTTTTTAAAAATTGATGGCAGTTTCTATATCTTCATTAGAAATACTTTCAACTTTGCTCGCAGAGAGAAAAGAGATGACGAGGATGCTGGGAAGGAATTGCTGCATGAGCTCCTGCTGTCTTCCCTGCAAGGGGTGATGTCGAGTGAAGCCATTTTGGATTAATTCACAGGAAATGGTGATCCTCAAGCCTCCTTTATACAGGGGCCTTTGCTTATTGGCTGACATGCCATCCACTAATGGGATTTGTGTAGCCCTTGCCAGCTGCTTGGAGAACATGTCCCATTCCAGTACTTTGCCATGTGTCAGATAGTGTTTATGGCAACAGGCATGACCCTGAAAATCGGCTTACTGGGTATGCGGGATTCCTGCACATTCCAAATGATTGAACCGAACACGCTGCGTACAAAGACATACTTGTGTTGTGCTCATATTCCACTCAAAAGAGGAAGACACAGAATGCATGCTTCCTCCTCAAAACCAAATGTCTTTTTTTCCCCCTCGAGAGCCATGACAGGTTTCTGAGGATATCTCCATAACCTCCTACCAACCCCAAGGCCTTCATCCTTCCAAGCAAGAAGAACATGGGTCATGTTTGAAGCCCATCATCACCACTACTTAAGCAGACCAAGAGGCAGTTGTTGAATGAGGCCAGGGACTCCCTCTTTACAAGGGGCTGAGCTCCATGGCCCCGATCCACAAAGGAACTTAGGAGTTGCAATGCTGAGCATTACAGTGCCTAGAAAAACCATAAGAACAACAATGAGAGCCACAAAGCCTGAGTTAGGTGCCAAAGCTCCTATACAATACATCAGCCACACTGTCAGAGGCTCGTTCACCTGCACATCCACCAATGTGATATATGCCATCATGTGCCAGCAATGCCCTTCTGCCATGTACATTGGTCAAACTGGACAGTCTCCACGTAAAAGAATAAATGGACACAAATCAGATGTCAAGAATTATAACATTCATAAACCAGTCGGAGAACTGGACTTGTGCTGGAAATGGCCCATCTTGATTATCATACACATTGTAAGGATAGTGATCACTTTAGATAAGGTATTACCAACAGGAGAGTGGGTTTGTGTGGGCGGGGGGAGGGGGGGGAAACCTGGATTTGTGCTGGAAATGGCCCAACTTGATTATCATACACATTGTAAGGAGAGTGATCACTTTAGATAAGCTATTACCAGCAGGAGAGTGGGGTGGGGGGAGAGAAAACCTTTTGTAGCGGTAAACACCCATTTTTTTCATGCTTTGTGTGTATAAAAAGATCTTCTATACTTTCCACAGTATGCATCCGATGAAGTGAGCTGTACCTCACGAAAGCTTATGCTCAAATAAATTAGTTAGTCTCTAAGGTGCCACAAGTCCTCCTTTTCTTTTTGCGAATACAGACTAACACGGCTGTTACTCTGAAACCTATACAATAAATGGGGGCACATAGGCACCTTAGGGCTTGTCTCCACTTACCAGGGGATCGACATGCAGTGATTGATCCTCTGAGGGTTGATTTAGCGGGTCTAGTGAAGACCCACTAAATCGACCGCTGACCGCTCTCCTGTTGACTCTGGTACTCCACCGGAATGAGAAGCATAAGGTAAGTCGATGGGAGAGTTTCTCCCATCGACCCAGTGCAGTGTGGACATCGCAATAAGTCGACCTCGGGTACGTCAACGTGAATAACATAGCTGGAGTTGCATAACTCAGGTTGACTTAGCCCTGTAGCGTAGACCTGCTGTTAGAATGGGATTTACAACGCTACCATGCTGGACATGGAGCCACCTAAGCTAGCCAATGGCAAATGCCACTGAGAGTTCTGCATGCCAAGCCTCGCCCCCTCTGGGAATTTAGCACCTCAGTCCAGGCTGCAGGGATGCTCCTATCTCTGCTTTTGATTCACAAACCAGGGAATATATGCATCGGGCTGCCGAAATCGCATATGGGGCCTGCTCAGAGGCCACCTAACGACACAAAAAACAGCCTGGGCTGGGGGCTCCCTCAGTCCCTCCTATTGATGTTGTTCCACTTTAATTAAACAATTAAATATTAATTGGGCCAAAGAAAGAGCTAGAATGACTCTATAATCCAGTGGTTAGGGCCCTCACCTGAGAGGTGGCAGATCGCTGTTCAAATTCCTTCTCCTCATCAGGCACAGGGGTGACTTGAACTGGAGGTCTCCTGTGTTCCAGCGGAGTACCCTAACGACTAGACTGAAGGATACATCGCAGGGCTGCCTCCTGCCACCTCAACTGTTTTGTGTGGAATTAGGCGGCCTATGGATACATCTACTGGATCAGGCTCTGCATGCCATTTACGGGGCCGAACACCTACCTTTCCCTAGTTCGTGAATCACTCTGGGCTTAGGCAGGAGATAGGTGCCCAGGCTAGGGTTGACAACCCTCCACGATTGCCTTTGAGTCTCCAGAATTTAAATATAAATCTGCAGGAAACTGCTGAGCGCAACCCTGGAGATAAATCACAGGGCATTCTGAAATGTTGAATTTGATCCATACAGTAGTCCAGCTGGTGTTTAAAATGCCACGGTAACGTGCATTTGCCTACCCATCAGTTGCCCTGTGCCTGCATTTTTCTTTACCTTGTGTGGCGTCGACTTTATGTCATGACGTAAAGTCTGTGCACTGTGATATATGCACGCACGCAGGTACGTTCGTGCTGTCGCTGCAGTCTATGCAACGCTGCAACGCCTCGCCCTCTCAAAAAAAAAAAGCACAGACATGGATGACGGTGAAGGCTCTTCAAAACAAAGCAGCTCCGAAGGTACCTGTACAATTGTTGTTACAGTGACAACTGGTGTAAAGACCCTGACTACAAAAACTGGCTTCACAAAGTCAATGACTTTACAGCGGAATGCATTTTCTGTCACACATGAAGGGAGACAAGCTGTTAACAGCCTGTGGAATGTACAAAACACAAGGAATCTGAAAAATCAGAAATGAACACCTCAGATTATTATTAATTATTATTATTATTACTACTACAAAAAAAGGGCATGTTTCAAGAAAATCTAGTGATGGCAGCAGAAATTGATTTTAAGTCTAATCAGTGAGTTTTTGCTATATCTGCCATTGTCTAATGGTACGTTATTTTATTTTCTGTATTTTTAAATAATGGAATTAACTAGCACTTAAACATGCCTTAATAAGCAAAGTAACCTAAACCCAATCTCGCTATTTAAAAATAAGAGATTCACATTACAACTGGAGATTTTTGCAATTGTTTATTTACGCAATATGCTTACAATGTGAAATTATGATTCATACCATGCCCCTTATCTCCACCAAAGGCAAAATGGTGGCTCTCTAGTGAATGAGTTTTAGAGTAGGGTAGGTCAGACATTAATGCCATTACGTCATGTGATGAAACCTCCTGGTATGGACCCAGAGTTGGCAGCTCTAGCCCAGGTCCTGACAGCGAGGCAGCCAGGCACATGCTCAGAGGCAGAAACCGAGGCACCTGGAGAACTTTTATTGCAAACACGTAGGCGCTGAGTGACTTTAGATGTCTACAGGGTGAGGCGGCAGCCAAGCAGGCATTCTGTGGATCACAGTGGCGCCTAAAAGCAGGACTTAGGCGCCTTTACCTTTGTGTATCCTGCCCAATGAGTCTGCCTCCTTCCAAGTGCCTCACAGGCTTGCCGGGGGAGAGAAAGACAGGCCAAGCACAAGAGGCTGCCAGTACGTCACAAGGTGGTGAGTAATTTGAGGATCATGAAGAGGTGCTGCTCTCAAAATGGAGTTTAATAACAGTAGGTATCAAAGCATAAGCACCTTTCAGTGAGACAGCATATAAACCTCAGAGCCTTGCAAGAATGCTGGAGGGCAATTACTGCGTTTTATTCATTGTTCAGTCTTGCTCGCTACAGCAATTTTGGTGCTGATGTGTCACTGCCCCAAGCACTGCTTTGTGGGACAGTATTTCCAGGAATTCAGCTTCCAGGATGGTAGCACCCATTGGACGGGAGGTAGGTGGGATCTCTCTTCTACCTGCAGGACTAGGAATGTACTTTAGATGTAACATAGCAAACAAACCAACAAGCAAACACGGCCTTATTGCATATAAATTCATCAGGTAAAGTCACTGCAGCTTATGCTGTTGCAGGGTAAGTCATACACAGCAACCGAAAGGCAGGAATAATGAAGGCTGACCCTTCAGAAATTCACAATTCAAAAGGAAAAGAGAAGATGGCTTGTTCAGGTATTCCAGACTGCACACCAATGCTCTAGTAGGGCCCTGGAGAAATCTCAGCATCCTCTTTCATATATCCCTCCTGGATCCCTGTGTTCCGATCTCTGCTTCCACTCCACTGAAACTGACCTTAATGTAGTCACCAATGACCCATTCCTGGCCATATTGCAGGGCCTCCTCTCCATTGCTTAATCTATGTATTGTCTCCAACAAGGCTGATGTCTCCTTTCTCCAGGAGCCCTCAGCCCTCTCCTTTGTGCTCTATCACTCTGCAGTCTCATCTAGTCACACAGTTTTAATTACCATCTCTGAGCTGACAATTCAAAGGTCTCCCTGTCTGGCTTGAGCAACCATCCTCTGTCCAGGTCCACCTCTCCTGGATGCCCCATTGCCAACAATTCCATGGGACAAACAGAGCTTCTTGTCTTTCCTCTCTAGTACCTACTCCCATCCCTTCTTCCATCCATTCTTCCACGGCAATTTCACCAGCCTTTGTTCCAAAAGCTTGCAATCTCCCTGTCATTCTTGTCTCTTCACTTCTCCCTCAATACTGTAACTGATGCAAATGCCACCAGTTTTATCACTTCAGCAACTCCAATATCCCTCTGTTCCAATAGTTTGCAAGCAGTTCACAGCCTGCAATATCTCTGTGTAGAACCCCATCCAATAATGTCTATTCTAAAGATCTAAGGATTTGCTTGTCTTTTCATTGTAGTTTGCAGAGCAGAAACCTTCCTGCCTTCCTTGGGGCCTGATTCTCCAACCCTTACTCACACATGCAGTCCTCACGACTCTATGCCATAGACAGATGATATGGGCAGGTGTCAGGCACCCACCATCCACAGTTCTGGCAATGCACCTCAGTTCCTACCAGTAGCATCCCCTGTTGTGCTAGTCTCGGGGAGTGACTGACGGACGTTCCAAACTGCGTGGAGCCTGTGGTCTGAAGAGATGTTCTCCGGCAGGCACCCCAGGTTGGTACATAGTATCACTGAAACTCACACCACTGAATGCTTCAGGAACCACTTCTTCCCTCGCTTAGGCCACGCCCACACTACGAGCTTGGGGTGTGAGTCCCAGCTTGTGTGCAGACATTTGTGACTGCTCCCCGAGAGGTAGCGTGGGTATAAACAGACGCATAGACACCAGGAGCATGGGCAGCGGTGGCATGGGGTGAATATAAACCCGGCTGAGCCCTGCGGATACATACTTGGCACGGCTAAACTGTGCTTCCACCCATGCTATTGTACAGATGCTATTTATACCCAGACTCTCACTCGTTGAGCTAGTGTGAGTACGTGTGCATGAACTGGAACTCGCACCCCCGGCTCGTAGGGTAGCCATAACCTAAGAGAGGCTTAGCTCAAGCTGCAGCCGCTCAGGCTCTGCACTCTGAAGATCCCCAGTTCAGTCACTTCTGTGTCAGCCAAGGTAGGGGCCATCACACGCCCGTGGAGGGGGCCACCTAAAATGCACGTCCCCTCTCTCTGGTATATCCCTGGCTGATCCCAAGATTTCCTTGTCCAGCAGTTGCGTTGCAGATGGGGCCAGGGGATCACAAATATTTGGCTCGGGACTTCAAAATCTGAAGTGTTTATTTCTGGCTGCCACAATGGTTGTTTTCGGGTGCTGCTGATGGAGTTGATTTGTCACACTCAGTGGAGCAGGCAGGTTCATTCTGAGAGGTGTAATTCCTCTGGAATTCCTCCCCCGCCCCCCAAACCACACACCTCCCCTCTCTGTCTCTCTCAAGCGTCATTACAGCTTAATAATGATCTCGGAGGCACTAAGCTGAAACCATCTCCCTCAGATCCTCCACACGCTCTTGTCAGGCACGTTGGAAGTGAAAACACAAAGTGTAAAGATATCCCCTTCCTCAAGGTAACGGAAAACCTGAGTGAAGATTGACAGTGGAAATGAGATCGTCTGATTGAGAAGCCAAATAAAAAGGAGGAACATCTGGTTCCATTTTTCCTTGTGAAATTATCTCACACTGACCAAGCAGGACCTTCTCTGAAGTATATAAATGTCGAAGACACACACACATGGTTGTTATCAACCAGTATTGTGCAAAATTAAATTGGCTACTTTATGGTGAAATGGAGAAGGAAAGCAGGCATTTCAAACACATGCGTGTCTCTCAGCAAGGTCTGGAAGCGATCACGCCACAAGGATGGCTACTTTAAAATATCTACAAGTTGTTAAGGCCATTCTGCTGGATGAATAAGCTGGGGCTGAATTTAATAAAGTTATCAAGGCCATAAGAATCCAGGGGCCACTGCCTGAAACTAATAAGCTGTTTGGTGAGCTTGAGATAGTTCATATGTGCAAAGCATTCCTTTAGTGCTGACCTGCAAAGGTAAAGTACCATACCAAATTCCACTAACTTTACCAAGATGTGCGGCCTGCCCCACTTGGCTAGGCTTAGCCAGCTAGACTACAGGGGACACTCAACATATTTTTATATAAAAACTGGTCGGGGGACGGCTTCTTTCAAGCTCTGCAATATGCCCATCACTAAGCACAGCTGGCCAGTGATGGTCCAGTACGTGCTTTGCAGGCCGTGGTGTAACCAGCATAGAAACTCTTGAAGGCCATGCCTTTTCTCAAGTATGTTGAGCCTTAACACACACATATTTTTGCTTCATTCAAAATGGCACATGTGAGATAACAAAACTGAATGATGAAGAACTAGGAGAGTTACCCAGCAATATCTAAGGATAATTGGTTACAGGAACAGCTAGTCCCACATACAGCACTTTTCAGCCATAGATTTCAAAAGCACTTTACAAAGGCGGTAGCTATCACTAGCCCCATTTTACACATAGGGAAACTAGGGCTGACCAAAAAGTTTCTGATGGAACAGTTTCTCATTGGAAAATGCTGATTTGACAGATTCAAAGTGTTCTGCAGGAAATGTGTTGATTCAGCCAATGTTTTTTATGGAAACTAGGCAGGCTGAAATGCCAGCCATCTGGGTGCCACTGGCAGATAGACTGCCCAGCTCTCCAGTGGCCAATTCTCTGGGCTGCATGACTCCTCAGCTGGCTGGCTGGCTCCCCAGCTGCCTGCCTGCCCAAGCTAACCACCTGTTGGATAGGTGTTTGGCTTGACACCCTGGCAGGACAGCCATCTCACCATCCCTGAAATTTTCAAACCAGTTTTTGGTTCTTGCAAAATGGAAGTTTTCAAAAATTTCTATTCTATATTTGAGGTTTTGTTCAGATCTGAAACAAAATTATCTGCAGGATGGAAATTCTGATTCCTGCACAGCTCTAGGGGAAATGAGTTATGAATTGACTTGCCCACGTTCCCCCAATAGGTCAGTGGCAGAGCCAGGGACACACCTCACTTCTCCTGAACCCCAGTCCAGTGCACTATCCACTAAGCCATACTGCTTCTATAAGAGTTCTATTAGCATAGCACACCTTTCTCACTGAGAGGGAACCATGGGCAAAGGAGGAGATTTCAATGTGCCTAATAACAATCCCAGATATTCCGGGAGATTTTAAATTTTCCAATTCAAATTCAGAGATGGAGCACAAAAAATTACTGAGATAAATTCAGAGATGATGAAACCGGCCTCTGAAAATTCCTCTTACTCCAGGTTGGAATTTGGTTCATCGTTTGATACCCAAGTGCTGGAATTATGGGGCTAAATTCTCAGGAGATGTTGACTATAACAGAAACAGCTAGAAGAATAGGACTCAGCCATATTCAGTTCTGACCTAGCGGTTCATCTAATTTCCTACCCACCCCTTCCCTCCACACTCTCTCTCTCTCTTTCTCTCCACACACACACACACTTTGTAGGGGTTCTGCATGCTGGTTTTAGCTTTTCTCTGGTGTATACAGGGACTGACTAGGAAGCCTTTGCCCCTTGAAGTCAATGGTAATACTCACGTGACCAGTGTGAGCAAGGGTTGACAATTAGGCCCACAGCATTATTAATCATCTTTATTACAGTGGTGCCTCAACACCAACCAAGAATGGGGCATTGTACAGACACAGAGCAGTAGACAGGCCCTGCCCTGAACAGTTTACAATAATAGCTACTTAGGAAGAATTTTCCAGTGCATCATCAATGCCACATAGTGACCAAAAGGTAGAGCAATCTTTTAAAAAAATATATTAAAGCAAGTTCCCACTGCAATTAACTTTAAAGCTCTCCACTATGGCTCTGTGAAATGATAGTGAAGCTGGCTACAGATGCGTCCTGTAATTTTGTCTTGGATTTAACAGGGAAAGAGTTATGGACAAAACTTCCAAATTGCCTTGGGAAACATGAAACTGAGCCCCAACTTTCAATGGAAATGCAGTTCGGAAAAACCTCAAAAAGCAAACTGCAAGCTTCACTCCCTGATTTCCTCTCCCTTTCATGGCACAAATTAGAGAATACAAACTTCGCGGAGTTGCAGGCATCCAAGAATAGCTTTGATTTTCCTAAACATTTACAATTCTGTTTTATGTATGTAGTCAGAAAAAGAGCAAGGAAATATGAAATGTAAATCTTTAAATGAACCTGAATACCAGGGAGACTTTACATATCTGCTCTTAACAAATGGGATGTTGCAACTAAATCTCAAACAGGGGAATCACAGAGACTCAATAGCCATGGATGCATGGAATAAAATCAGACATGGGATGGTTTTTATAGGATCTTTTTTTCACCTCCCTTGTAGGTTAAGAAAACTATGGTGGCTTATTATATCTCTGTTTACTCTGATGCCTGCCATCCATTTCTGTTTCACAGCTCACAGAGATGGAACCCATAGCTGTTTTGAAGACAGCAACATCACGCCAAGCCAAAAGTTGCATTGTTTGTCTCTGCAAACAGGTTGAGTGGTCACTCCTTTGCTCTTGTTTTCTGAGCTCTGAACAGTGTTGCCATTAAAGCCAGCAACAATGTGTAACTGTTGATGGGGGGCGGGGGAAAGAGACACAATTTAAAGGTTCTGGTGGTAGGCAATGGGGTTCAGGGCAGGGCATATAAACCCTGGCAGAAATTGGGGTGGGGGATGTGACCTTGCATGGCCCCCTTACCACCATGAGTCACCTCTGATGAAAGTTAATATAATGCAAGGCTTAAAGAATCTAAAAGCTGGGGATCTGAAACCACCTCGGGACATGGAAGATTTACAAGGATTCTGGAGCGCCTGTTGGGAATTTTTGATATAATGTAACATTTACAACAGGGACATTGTTCTCCTTGTCCCAGCAATGCTGAGGGAAGAGTTGCATTTGGGGGAGGATATTAGACCTTCCCTCAGCAGGATGGCCCTGATACGGCAGAAAGCATTAAAAAAGCAATTTAAAAAGCATAATGCTCAGGAAGCACCTAATTTTACTGCCAGCTGGGTGTTAAATTAATTGCGTGTGTGTAGAATGCAGCACAAGATGGAAGAGTCAGTCGCTAAGTGTATGTACTTTGTTAAGAGTGGTTTTGTTTCTCTCTGGTCAAAAGGAATGGGGTAAACATCATCAGAAGCAACCAGGTGAGGAATGTGATAATGAGTTCGATTAGGACAACGCACATTTGCTTAGGGATACTGATAGCAACATAAGAGTTATTAACAATACACACTTGTGAGCATGTGTTCCCATCAGTTTGGAAGCAGAAGATCTCTCTGAAATCAAGGGGGAATGCTGCCTAAACATGGAACAGCTTCCGGATGAGGAGAGATTAAATAGACTGGGACTTTTCAGCTTGGAAAAGAGATGATTAAGAGGGGGAGGGTATGATAGAGGTCTATAAAATCTTGACTGCTGTGGAGAAAAAAAAAAGTGTTATTTACTACTTCACATAACACAAGAACTAGAGGGCCACACAATGAAATTAATGGGCAGCAGGTTTAAAACAAACAAAAAGTAGTATGTTTTCACACAAAACACAGTCAACCTGCAGAACTCCTTGCCAGGGGATGTTGTGAAGGCCAAGACTATAATGGGGTTCAAAAAAGAAGGCAAGTCCATCAATAGCTATTAGCCAGGATGGGTAGGGATGCAACACCATTCTCTGAGCGTTCCTAGCCTCTGACCGCCAGAAGCTGGGAGTGGACAACAGGCAGGGCCAGCTCCAGGCACCAGCGTTCCAAGCAGGTGTTTGGGGCGGCAGTCAGAAAGGGGCGGCAGAGTTTCCGCGGCGGCCATTTGGCGATGACACGTTTTTTTCACTGCCTGGGGTGGCAAAAATGGTAGAGCCGGCCCTGATGACAGGGGATGGATCACTCAGTGATTGCCTTTTCTGCTCATTTCCTCTGAAGCACCTGGCATTGGCCACTGTCAGAAGACAGGATATTGGGCTAGATGGACCATTGGTCTGACCCAGCATGGCTGTTCTTATTGAGGAACATTGACTCAAGTGTTTCAAAGCACTTGATCAGCATATACTGATGAAGCCTTGGACTGGCCCTGGAGATAGTTATTATTCCCATTTTTCAAAGGCGTACATTGAGACCCAGAGATGCTATGCTAATTGCCCAAGGTCAAACATCATTAGTGGCCGAGCCAGGAACAAGACCCAAGACTCCCCTGCGTTAGTAATTAGGAGACACAGTGGCTTGCGTTCCAGCAACATTAGGGGCCTGTTGTTGAGAAAGAACCTTTTAATGAACATGTCCCTCTGAGTGGCCTTCCCTCTCTGAGGGTGTCATTACAGAAGCTTCACCCACATGAGGGGCACTTTGTGGAATGGCATTATTGTATTAGCATCTGCTTACTAGCTGACCCGTAGGCAGTGAATCTGGTGCAACTCCGCTGGTGCTACTCCTGATTTCCACCAGCGTCAACAAGATCAGTATTGGGTTCCCTCATCTCCATTCTCAAAGGCATTATCTTAATTCTGGCTGCCTGATGCATTGATGCAAAGCAAGAAACTTTCATCTGAAGGCACATGCATCTACATTATTAGTATTATTATCTGTATTATCATAGCACCGCGGAGTCCTAGTCATTGTGCAAGGCACTGTACAAACACAGAACAAAAAGACGGTTCCTGCCCCAATGAACTTATCATCTAAGTATAAGACAAGAGACAACAGATGGATAGGCAGATCAACAAATGGAGTATAAGGACACAGTGAGACAATACATGTCAGCATGAAAGGTAGTGGTGTCAGCTGGGAATAACCAGAGTTGTTTTCAAATTTACATCTCAAAGTTCAGACTATTTCAAGCCTTTTTATTTGGTCAGGAACTCACTTTTGTGCTGAAAATACCCCAGATAGTAATATAATTTCTCTCATACGAGAATTACTTGGCATTGTTCATACACTGACGAAGGTTCAACTCTGAAGTCCTGCCAGACGAAAACAGGCACCCTATATGGCTGATGGAAACTTTTATTATGATTATTTATTAGCTATGTAGTCTCACACGTGCTCCCTAAGTGAACATATAACAGGTCCCTGCCCAAAAAGAGCTTACAGTTGAAAGGCAGAAGCAGAGTCCGACACAAGTGACTCACACAAATCTCTGGAGAAGGAAAGTGTCAGAGCCTGGATTAGAACTCAGTGGGTCCCAATTCCAATTCTGTGCTCAGATCATGGCTCTGTCTGAGCTGGGGGAGAGAAACTAGCAGTTTAACATCAAAAGGATTTTTGGGAACCTTTTTGATTGTTTCCATCCACATGGTTCTCACCCGGCTTGAATTTTGGGTGGAGTGTTGGGGCAATTCAGAATCTCAGTTAAATCCATTGAGTTTCATGGGGTTTGGAGTAAAACAATCGCCCAGAACCCCAGGCACAAGGTAGATTCAGCCCTTCTTCATTCGCAACTTGGTCCCTGTTTCTCTGGGTGTTTGGCCCCACGGCAGCATGAAGTCCAGCCCCAGGTTTGCTTGAAACTCGGGCTCAGAGTCACTCCAAAGATTGTGAATCTTATTTAACTTTTCAGAAAACTGAGTTTCAAGTTTATAACAGAACACAAGCCCAGCCACTTTCCTGTGCTTTGAGGTTCTGTGAAGAAAGACTCACTGGGCATGAAAGTCTAGCTCCTGGTTTGGCTGTGTCTATCTGGACAGCTAGGTGTGTTGTGGATTTGGGTCCAAACCTGTCTCCGGTGTTGACTGTTTGTGAGTGATCAACATTTTCGGTTACTCAGTGGGAGGTGAGAACAGACTGAGATGATAAAGTACAAAGCAAGACTGTTATTAACCCTTTGCACGGTCAATCTTTTAACACACTGGTCAAGAAATTTTATACTGTGATTATTTTTTAAAGGCCCCGTCCACCAGCAGAGTTTTTTAATAGTTATATGATTTAAAATATACCAGCTCACATGTTCATTTGAGTTATAATTTTTTTAAAGTATATCCTTAACTTGTAACTTGACTGTGATCCATTACATTGTTACTTCACATATATTACTGCCAGGTTCTTTCTCCATTGCTCCACCCACTGATTTTAATGGACTTTAAGCAATACCCCAGCAAAAAGGGAAAGGACAGTTTTCTCACAAACATGATGGGCAACATACGAAAACAGTCGCCTGGCAAATCCAGTCCTTGGAGGTACTTCTGTATGTCACCATTGTAAAGCACCAGCTTGCTGGCCAGTAATTAGCTCTGCTGAAGTCCGACACAGCAGATCTAACTACAAAGGCATGCATTTTTGAGGAACTTCTTTCTTGCGGGAGCCTTTCTAGAAGGGACTGCTTAAGTCCCTCCTGTGATCTCACACAGTAGAGCTAAAAAGTGGATTAAGAAAAAGTAATAAGCTAAAGGGGGAAAAAAACCCACAGTGCTTTGCTCATTTATTTTATATATTAAGGGGAACACGGGCCTTTGTGAGATCTTTTTTCCCCTAGTATTCATTGGTGATGAATAGAATGTATTCTGACTTTAAATGAAACAGAGTGCTTTGAAAAGACAGAAAATTAGCAACATATGGGCCAAAGAACCAAAAGAGATGAGAAAAACGGAAGGGGGGAGGAAAGCCTGAAAGAAGTTTCAGATGTCGCTGTGATCTTGCAGCAGAATATTTTAATGTATATATTTTCATATAGTTATTAGGGAAGGTCAGAGTCCCTTTGGACATCCCACTGACTATGTCTTTATTCATGCAATGCAAAGCATGAACGATCACCCATTCATGCAAATGTGTGTTGCTTCCTCATTTTGATACAGTAGCTGACCCTGTAGAGGGGAAGGTAGCTTAATCCAAAAAACAAGGCTATTTCTCCCTTCAGTATCTCATCTACACTGTGAAGCGGAGCTTTCTGTTCTCCATGCATACCAGTCTGCTCTCACTTATGCCGCTGACTTGCAATTCCACTGACTCCACTGAAGTTACTACTTCTGATTTACACCTGATTTGTACTGGTGTAAACAGAACCAGAATCAGGCTCTGTGATACCAATCTGCAGGTCCAGCGGAGCTCTGTGCAGTGCAGGACCCAAGATAAGGGGGGGGACTTTTTGTGCTTCCTTCAGTGCCAGCTCAAGTCAGAATGGCCTCAGGACAACTATAGCTTTTACCAGCTGGCAATGGTTTCCAAGGGGCTGTTGTAGCAGCTGACGATCATTGGCCTTCACATCCACTCTACACAATGCCCCAAACTGTTCTGACATACCCTCTACTCTGACTCTGAATCAGCCAGGGTTTCCCCTACGCCAGAAGAATCCTGAGTTGCCCATTTAGACAAAAAAGGTACTGTAGAGTGCACCAGGAGCAGACCCTGTACCTCTTGGACTGAACATTACACTGACATATATATATTTAAGAGCAATAGTATTTCTTGGTTCAACAGAAGTTTTAAAATGTTTCACATCCTTCTTTACCAAATGAATGTTCGCAAAAATTCTCATACAAAAACACTCATTCACTTTGACTATAATTCCCCAAAGCATTAATGTCCAACTTTAACTCTTTCTTAATAAGGTTTTTTGGTTGGAAATTTCTTTGGTTTTTGCTCCAAGTTTCACCAAAAGAGAAAGGGATGCACTTCCTAGGAGCTAGATCCTCATCTGATGCAAATCAGTTGAGTTCCACTGAAGTCAAGAAAGCGACACTATTTTACACCAGCTGAGGGTCTGGCCTATAAATTGTTTGTACTTTTCCAGTGAGCTGGAATTGTCTTCAGACCAGGAAGTGGCTGAAACAGCAGTCGGGCACCAAAAGCTGTTTACAGTTAACTCTAATTTAATCATTTAAACATCTTAACTAACTGATTCAATATTTGTAATTAAAGTCACATAGAAATTGCATTTTTAACTAAGGTCTGATGCAAGCCGACCAGATCTTGGAAACGTGGATTTAAGTCTGCCAGCTCCACCCTTCACTCACTTGCAGCATATGTGTTGAAATGTCCCATGCTGATGTGAAACACCTTCAGAGAGGTAATTAGCATGGTGACAGATGAGATTAACCTGGGCATTGCTGCCTACAGAACAATGTTTTTTGGAAATGGCACATTTGTAGGTTATGCAGACAATTCATAGAGACAAAAGTGTCTTTTGAGGGTGAAACCAGTCTGGGTACAATTAGCACTCTATCATGCTAGTCTGTTTAGCACAGAGCCAAGTCTGCTTAGCTTTTCCATTCTTTGTCATTTGAACTCAGTTTAAAAAAATTGTAATATGCTTAGCACATAAGCATGGATATTGTTATGTGCTCCCCACATTACTGATAAGCACTAGTTATCTTCTACACCTCCTGTAGTATATATTACATTATCATGCTTAGACACTTTCATAGACCCCTTATCAAGATGTTTATTTTCATCTTGAACTGTCTATCTAGAAGCTATTCTTTGTACATTGGGCATTGATGCGAAATACTTCTGAACCACACAGTGTCGGAAACACAAATGTTTCTGAATTTCTTTTAGCAAATACTAAGAAAAGTCCAGCAGAACATTCTGTTGAAGCAGCTAGAGAGCTGGAGGCATTTTAAAGCACCGAAAGCCAGATGGAAGCTAAAGACTGAAATCCTCCATCCACACGGCTAGGGCAACTCTTGCAGTAGCAACACAAATTCCCTTTCCCACCCATTAGTGTGCTTCATCCAGAACCTGGACTGACCACCCCTACTGGTGTAAGGGTAGTTGGGTCTCCATGGTGTATTCAGTCCTTGGCTTCTTTGCGGTGCCTGCCTGCAATGCTGCCAGTTTGTGCCAGTTTTGATTAGGGTTTTGTGATGTGTAAACTGAGGCCACCGGTGCATTTCACACAGGAGGTCACTAAACAGTAGTGACAGCCGGTAAAGATGCTACTTGAGACTGTCCAGAGCTAGAACCTTTTGACTGAATCCTTCCAAACTTTGGTGGGTTATATTAAAATGAAACTTAAATCCAAACCAGCCCAGGCTTTTGCAAGATTAAATTTGACTCACAAGATTTTGCAAAATCAAAACTTAAACCAGCCTGCCCTGTTTGACTTTTATGGAGATGGGAAAAAATGGGAACCTTTTATCTAAAACTTTCCCAAACCTCCCTTGTTGGGATAAAATGGATCCGAGATGCAAACTACTCCAAGTCTGGTTCTGCTACACAGGACCCTGCATCCTCAGCCAAACTCTTAAGCACTCCCAAGATACGTTACATTAGGACCAGTGGCTTATGGGTCCAAGGCCCTTTCCTCCTGAGACCATCCCATACCCTGCTAAAGGCACTACTTTATTATACAACAAGATACAGAGTCAAATTATTCCCTAAATGGCAGAGACTCCAGGCCTGTTATTTATTATTTGAGTGGACTTTCCAAAGCTCCTAAGTCACGTCAGAGTTTTGAAACCCCCACACTTACAGCACCAAGAAGAGTGCTATGTGCCAGTGGAGTGGCTGCCTAGCCCTGGCTCTAGCATACAGGATAGCTCCAGCGGTAGGAAGTCAGGGCACAGGCTTGCTCCCAAAGAAGTATCCTGAGTACTTTGCTGTTCTCTACAAAGCGTGCACACACAGAGACAGTGGGCGCATGGAGAGGCCAGTACGCTGGCATTCAGAAGCAGCAGCACGTATAGCTGGATATTTCTGATATACATTCCTTTTTTCTGGCTGAAGTTAGGCAGCTTTTCTGAAGGTAGCATATAAAGCAAATGTGTTTTACTCGTCCCACCTTTTAACCCACAGGAACCTCCCAGAGGAACTTTCTGGGTAATGGGCCCAATTTCCCTCCTAGGCAGAGATACCTAATGCCACGATTCTTTCCTGACACCTCCCTCCTCACTTCTTTGTCTCATTCACTTGCTATGTCTTGTAGGTTGTAAGCTCTTTGGGACAGAGATGGTCCTTTCCTGCAAGTTAGCAAAGTGCCCAAGCATGACGATACTCCAGTCTGGTTCAGGTTCCTTTGTGCTACCACAACGTAAGTGTTCATTAATACGTCAGAATCACCACCATCTTTGTGGGCACCATGGGTGGCACATGAACCGCTGGCTGGGGGAGGCTAGCCCCCAGCCCTGCCCCTTCCACTTGAGGCCCTGCCCCTTCCACCCCCTGCCGGAGCCCAGAGGGCTCCCCCCACGGCAGCCACCAGCCCAGTCCCGCCCCAGGCTAGCCCCCCAGCCCCAGAGCGCCAGGAGGGCGGGTAGCCCATGGACACAGTCCCCCTAGCTCAGAGCACTGGGGGCTGAAGGACTGAAGCTGCACACAGGGAGCGGTGGTAAGTAGTGGGTGGGGCCATGCTCAGCTGTTTAGCCTCCCCCAGCCTATGCAACCTGCCACCCATGGTGGGCACAAAAATATACCACAATTATTTGTCGGCACAAAACATACCTGCAACCACCAGAGGCTATTTCTGGAAATCAGGCCCTCTGTAGGTCCTGGGAAGACAGCACCACCTCCCTGATGGGATCATGCCACTGAAACCCTTTTCACCTGTGCAGCAGGTTTGCTTTCTCTTTTGCTAGTAACTTATTACATGCTTCTACATTCTGTGCTGCCTAAAAATGAAACATGTGGCCCTAAGTGCAGAGCCTTCCAATAATGATTTCTAGGGTCAAATAAATTCCGCCCTCTTATTCTCCAGCGGGCAGCTATAGGAACCATGTATCCAAGAATTTGGCTAACAGATGGTACAAAGCACCCAATGTAGGTTCTACTCAGAACAAAAAGTGAGTGAGAGACATTGGGTACTGTCAGCTGTTGGTCCCAATTTTAAAATATCATCATCAGTGCTCTTTCCAAAATGTAGCTTTTAAAATTCACTATTGTGGTTTCTTACATTGATTTCACTCAAAGAGATAAGACTTTTTTTTGGCCGATAGCCAGCTTAACTGTGGTCGGCATCTTATAGTTTAGGACTGAGCTGCTGGATTCTTCTATCAGAATAAAAGGGCCCCTTCAGTTTATAGGCACAAGTACATGAATAAAGGCATATTTCATGCGTGATGTCTAAATATATTAATCAGATAACTGGAACTGGTGTGCGTGTGGGGAAATTTCTGACATAATATCACTTTGACATAGAAGAAAGGAGCTTTCATTAGTCCTGGGTGTGGAATGTTAGTTGTACACTAACAAGTGATTCAGTAAAAACTTGAACAAACAAATTTAGCCATCATTTTCAAATATCCAAGAACCTCCACTATCACAACTGTAAATCAGCAGCTGCAATTTTGCAGAGCGAAAAGAGTTCCAAAGCCCCAAAAATGAAAAAAGAAGGGAAAAAAAAAGTTGGAAAATGCAAAGTGACATTCATAAATAATGCTGACACTGCCAATAGATGAATCAGTTCGCTTTGCCACCACTGTCTCCCTCCTGGTTTGTTTTGTTATTTGTTAAAAAACTGTGCAGAGAAAGTATATTGAGGTTTGAAACATGTGACAATCCTCTCATGCAAATAGCCTTTTGTATTACAAACACAGAAATGACTTTCTGACTCCTGCTAAGATTAAGAATCTCCCATATTCAGATCCTGTGTCCTGTTGAGATTTTCAGCTTATCTGTAACGTTGAAGACTATCCTCCCCTGCCTTTGTAGCCCACAGTACTACAATGATTGAAATGCATTGTGGCATAAGCATGCACCAAGTTATATACCAAAACAAAACACACTAGCAAGGGGGCAAACTGCAAAATTATGATCCTTCATCTGGATTTGAAGACCCTGAAATCTGGTGGGTTTGCGTTTAAGTTCATCTCTACAAAACTTTTAATTAAAGTTAAATGAAAGGTCTGATTTGATTCACAGAAAGACAGGAAATTAAATTCAGTCTGAAATTCCTTCATCAAAACCCTCTCTCCACCTTGCCCAGGTACTCTAGTACTTGTGGTGTACTAAGTCTGACCACTCAGTGTTTGGAAGTCCCAACAACAGCTACAGTGCTTCCTGTGTATGCACAGCTTGATGGATTAATGACACCGTTTTCATCTCTAACCAGAAGAGATTTCCTTGTCTTTGAAAATGCTAGCCAGACTCCTAAGGTTGCTTGCTTGTCAATTTTTCTCTCTTATTTATCACACTAGGATCTATGTGCCAGTTTGTCAGATGGAATGTCCTAATGTCCTCTGATTTGTTTTAAAATCATTTCATACTAAAAAGTCAAGATTTCATATTAAAGAATATTAAAGGTATTACTATAAAAAAGAGGGGAAATTATTATTAAAAAAAGAGGATAATGTGCAAACTGTATCTGGTCTAGAGCTGTTACGGTCTATTGTAGCAGTTCCCAAGATCGAATCGTGAACCACTGGTGGTCCATGGAATATAGCCTCGTGATCCAGCATCGGCTGATCACATGATGCTGGTTCCCTTCCTTAGTTCCAGCTGCTCAATTGCATAAACAGACAGCTAAAAATGCACTTAATACTTTCCTAGTATGACTTTCCCATGTAGGCAGTTGCTGTAGTTGACAGAAGAATGTTATTCAATCATGAATGAGCAGGGAGGTGATCTATGTGGGCACCTCTCCTCCCACTTGCAATCACAAGACAAGCACTCTATTAAGACGCTCTTATATCTTGACAATGTCCACATCTACTGAATCTAATGGATGAATCACTAGTGAGTGAATTGTTGTTGTAAAAGAGCTGTAAATGGTTCCACTGCTAGAATTCAGCCGCTGAGTCTTTTAAATTCTGTGCTGTTGAAAGTGACACGTATGTCGGGGACCAAACCGCAGCTCACAGCGCCAGGATGTAGCAGTGGCCTAGTTGATACAATATTGTTGTAACATGTCATGTTGCAACCTGCCATTGTTGCACAGGCAGCAGAAGTGACTGTGGGATCCTTTAATGTCCTGCAAGCTAAATTTACAAGGTGGGAGTTCAGGTCCTCAGAAATGTCTCTGATGGCACCTTGCCTTTGGTGGTGGTATGCGCTGCATAAGAGCAGTTTCAAGGAAGCATGAATTTTAAGCAGAAGCAAAGGAACTAGGGTGTGTCATGAAGGCAGACAGAAGGCCAGATGGGACCAGTTAATATTGCAGTCATTAACAAAAATATGTCCGCTGCCTATTTCATTAACAACGATGTGCCTGAGCACTAGAGGTGAAAGAGCAGTATCTAAACAACATAACCTCTCTTGTTTGCAACATTTCTGTGACTCAGCTACAGAGGGGAGGATTCAGATGGGAGTCTAAACTGCTGTAATTTACATCTTTTTCTGTCACCATAGCATATCAATTACACCATTTTATAGCCTGATCCAAAGCCCATTTCAGTGTATGGGAACAGGCCCATAGACCTACTGAACAACAGGTAACCACACCCCATTAAACATCACCTCTCAATCTGTCCCTGAGAAACTTGTTTTGAACAACTGCGCTGTAAAGCATGGTATTTCTGGCCAAAGACCTTGTATATAAAGATTTAGTCTGAGCCTCGTATGGCATTTATGGTCTGAGTTCCTGGGAACATGGTCTATAATGGAAATGTAACGATAGATCTTTGATAGCAGCAAGTTGTGGTGCTGCTGGTCATCTCTATTTAAGAATGGAGGCACTATTTCAGTCTTAACATTACGACCATTATACTTTTTAAGAGTGTGTGTGTAAAAAACATCTGTAGATATATAAAAAGAAAAGGAGGACTTGTGGCACCTTAGAGACTAACCAATTTATTTGAGCATAAGCTTTCGTGAGCTACAGCTCACTTGATGCAACTGATGAAGTGAGCTGTAGCTCACAAAAGCTTTTGCTCAAATAAATTGGTTAGTCTCTAAGGTGCCACAAGTCCTCCTATTCTTTTTGTGGATACAGACTAACATGGCTGCTACTCTGAAACCTGGAGATATATAGTTACATGTCTGTGTATAACAACACACATATACACAGTGCTTCAAAAGACCAGTATAGAATTGACATCCCATATGCAAATGATATTGTAATCAGGTCATTTCATCTAGTTCTGTGGAATAGAACAGCACGATCAAAAAGGACTCTGCCCACTTCAAAGAAAAACGTTAACAGTTATGCTGAGCTAATAATATTACTGATAAGGAAATGAACTTCACTATTCCGTCTTGGTTTACATTTTAATATCCAAGATCTGCTTATTTAAGGTAAACACCTTCAAATTATATTTTTTAACATAAAACTTGCACTTTAAAGTTTTTAGGGATATAGGTTCATTCAAGATAAGGTGATTTTTTTTTTGAAAAATATTTTATAGCACTAAATTGTAAGAGGAAAACAATATGCTCCTCATGAACAATGCACAAATACCGTGCCACACAAATCTCTAGAACTAAAAGTCCAGTAATTGTTATTGAATACGATGTGTGCAACTTTTATTTTTGTTTTTCGTTCCCCCCGCCCCCCTTTAGCAATCTAGCTCACAGACAATGATCTGGAAACACACATTCCCTGCATGTTTGAAGCAAATAATGCAATTGCAATTGAAAGCAATGGAGGAATCATTCCTGTCTTGTGGGCATTATATTTTTTAATCTACCAATAAGTTTGGGTTTTCTTTCATTTTTTAGTTTTACATAAAGTAATTCCAAACTGTAAGCCCTGACTGACCTAACTACTTATTAAAAATGCTAATATGCTTTTGTGCTTTGATGTCTGGTGAACAATAAAAGGGAGAGAGTTACTCTGGGACACTGTAATCCTTTATTTGTCACTAAGTTATGACACCCAGCAGAGCTGTGTGACAGTCCAAATCAATCATCCCCTGTGCACTGCAGGCCTTCTCTGCCTCCTGCAGAGTCTATGCAGTTTAATTAGCTTTTTTCACACTAGCATAATGTACATCTGCAGCTTCAGCAAGAAAAAGAAATGGAGGATAGTTCACTGGGATATGGCGCCTTAAAAAAAAAGTTCATATAAAAAAGTCTGAAAGAAGAAACATTGCAACCCTTTGTAGTTTACTTCAGAGGAGTTTGCAGTGGAAATCTACAGGACTGGGTACTCTATATTGTTAAATGTAGATTTTTTTTTAAACTTAATAAAGCCCTTTTCAGCTAAAATATCAGATGGCATTTAAAGCCTTTTTCTTTTCTAATGGTCTATATCTTTTATACCTTTTTTGCGGTTGATCATGCAGTAGCTCATTATCGCTTCACCTTCCCCTCCCCTCAAGATTTCCTCCATTACAAAAAAAACCCTGAAAATTCTACTGTATCAAACCGGTATTTGCTGATTAGAAACTGTTAGCCAGATCCTCAGCTGGTGTAAATCGGTGTAGCTCCATTGAAGTCAATTATATGTTGAACTCAGTGGAGCTATGCTGGACTGACACCAGATGAAAGGCCCCGTACCTGTTCATTCTCACATGCGTTTGTAGAGGTGGATCTGTGACAAATAAATACCACTCAACAAGCAGCTGAAATCAGACCCTGCAGGACTGTGGCTGGGAAGAATGCGTATCATTAAGTGTGTGGGGGACCTGCTCTGTTCTCAGTGTCAGACACCAAACAATGCTTCGTCTTGGGTCAGAAGTTCTTCAGACAAATGAGATCATGTCATCCTGAGAAAACATTTCTGGCCTTAATACACTAGTGGTTTGATTCCACTGAGCAGTCTAGCAGATAAAAATGACATGGGAGAAACTCCCTAATAGGGCTCCTGTCTTAAGAAGGCTAAAGATTTCCTACTAGCCTCTCCAGCTGATGTGGAAGAACTGTTAATCTGATGACACAAGATAAAACTGGTTAATTTTTTATTTGGCTATGTAATCAGGCCAAAATGCATTTTTAGATAAATGCATTATTATCCCCTTATCCTGTTCCTCAGACTTTGACCCCACAGGAGTCACCTGCAGAATATGGCTCCTTGATTCAGTGACAGATTGCATTACTGGAGACGTGTTACTCTTAATAATCTTTCTACAAAGAAATACGTCTGAGGAAATGACAGATCAGGTTCAAATGACAAATATTTAGTAACCACTTCCCTACCGCCAGCACCATCACCCATTTAGATGTGATATAAGGGTGAGAAAGTCATAAAGGTGCCTGCTAACTTATCAGGTTACAAACTGTCCAAGCTGGAGTCATTTTCAACAATGAAGTTCATTACAAAGGTTAGAAAAATGTATCATCTGTGGGGTTTATTGGGCCAGAATTTGTAAGCGCATATTAATGAAATACTGTGGAGTTTTGCTTAAAGTCTGGCAGTACAACATAGTCTCCTATACATTGTGTCTGCAGAGTGGATAACAATCTGATTTGTTAATCTTCAGGACTCAAGTAACTTTAGTATAACAAGGGGAACTCAGCCCTACACATGAATCTCCCTCTGTGATGATACCATCTCTTCTTTATTGTTACTCTAGCCTGGTCATCTTGCCAATTACTGCATCTTAAACTTTGTTTTTTAAACTCCATCTCTTTAATTACTCTTTATTCTCAGGTGGGTGTTGTCGTTTTCCCAGTTCAGGGGGGTGTAAAATATAAATGCAGCTCCTGTACAATTTAGCATTTAATAATAATAAATAGCATATGTACACTGCTTTTTCATCTGTAGATTCCAAAGTGCTCAGGCACCTACAAACAATACATTTGCCTATTGGCCAAACTCCAATTTAATTTAGTGTAAGTTTTACCAGGGAATTCAACAGCACTAGAGTTAGACCAATGCTAAGCCACTTTGAAAAATCCCATCTTACCTCTTTAAATGTTACAGTTGGTCTGGAATTTCTTGACAGAAAGTTTTCCTGTTGAAAAATGCCAATTTTTCAAAACCAAAACCTTTTGCAGGAGACTATCAGTTCTCATAAATTTCCCATTGAAGATTAAATTGTCAAAACATCTCAATTTGACATTCTTGAAACAAAAAGTTCACTTTGTCTCAGAAATTTAATTTAATTTGTAGTAGAAAAATTTTAAAAGGTCAAAATTAAAACAAAACATTTCAAAATTAACAAAGTGAAATGGTTTCAAATTGACACAAACAAATTATTTTTTGGATTTTTAATTCAGAAAATTTTTCAAGTTTTTGACTTTTTGTCCTGAATTGGGACAGGAAAACTACTTCTCTCCCAGCTCTAATAAATACCAGAGATACATGGTAGATAGAGAGATTAATAGAGAGAGAAAGTGGGTCAATATATTATTCCCATTTAACAGGTGGAAAAACTGAGGCACAGACAAGTTAAGGCAGGAATTTTTCCATGGAGTATAAGGCAATTCACTGAGGAACAGTGCAAAATATTGGCAGAGCTGCTAGTAGAATCCAGATCTGCTTAATCCTGTGTCCTCGCCAAATACAAAACATGAATCTGAGTATATTTTCATGATGATAAACTTGGCGTAAATGCAGAAAACCCTGGTAGGATGCCAGAAGAAGAAATACTTGATTTGCCGACAAATAGAGAAATACAAAATAGGTACATAAACAATCAAGAATTTACGTTTCCACAGGTGAGAGCCTTAACACTTTCTGTAGGTGAATTACAAAACAGGCTGAAGGCAAGGAAAACATCCATTTTTAGTTATAAACGATCTTGTGAAGAAGTGGCCCAGAAACATATTGAACATGCAGATAGCCACAATGTCATTCACTTCCCCCAAAAACAAAAACACCATGGAATTAACTGGTAAAATTCCCATTGACTTCAATGGGGCCAAGGATTTCACTCACGGTGCCTTGTCACAGAACCGTCGTAGCTAAACATGTCGCTGTCAGAGCTTTGGCTACTGCTGCTGTTGTGAAGGCGAAGGTCCTAGTAACAATCTTGCAGCTCAAGGTGGGCTCTGACCAAATCTTCCAGAGCAAGAAGAGACAAAGCACTTATGTGAATTTCACCCCTTCGTGCTCAGGGTCAGCAGCGCAAAGGTCTAAAGCTGAGCATGGCTCTGATTCAGCAAGGTGCTTGAGCCTAACCTTACACAGGTGAGTAGCCCCATTGAAGCTGATGGAACGAATATGTGCTTATAATTAGGCATGAGGTCAGCATTAGGCCTAGGTAGCCAATGGAACTAATCCACACATACTTTAATGTAGGCTTGTGCTTAAGCACCTTGTTGAACCAGGGGAAACTCTCAGCACAGGGGTGAATTTCACCCTCAAAAAGAGAAGGAATAAGCAGCGCTCTGGGTGACTGAGATTAAAGGGACACATCACATGGAATGGGAGATGGCCTTTTGGCATTTCATTTCAGTCCGACTCTTGAAGTGGGACTGGAGGATCTCCGACACAAAGGGATGGAGCTCATGGAGCTTAGTCCATGAGAAGCATTTGAGCAATGCTTGGCACTCTTCAGGTGATCTCTTAGGAAATCAGGGGTGATTTTTATTTATTTTTAACCTCCTTCATGATGCAGACATGGTGATGATCCAGCGCGCAAGACAGATTCCACAACAGGTAACAGGAAGCTGAGTAGCATCACCTGACCACATTAAAGGAACCCAAGAAAGATGAAGTTTCACTCCCTCTTCTCTCACTCATGGTCTTTTCATCATGGAAAGCTTTTTCTGCTTGGTAGAGATAATTATTTAAGCCTACGTACAAGGAGAGAAACTGGAGAACAGGAAACAATTTTCCTTTTAATTCAGCAAATTATACATGAAGATGGAGGGCCTAACCAAATCAAAATAAAACTAATTTGTGGTCTGACATCCTGCCTAGCAGAGGGAAAATCGTGGTCCTAAGGAAGAGCAATCTGTGGAAGAACAGAAAGGCTTGGACCATTCTGGAAAGGGCGTGCCTGGGAAAGTAGAATTTATTGTCTCTCTTGTTCTTTAGAAGTTGGGGAGAGGGAGTGATAGAAGTTGATTCTCTTTTTTGCCTCCTCTGGAAAACATTGATAAGTGTTTCCTCCTCCCCCACCCAAGTACAAGGATCAAGGTCTTAGCGTGTTAGTCAGACAAAAGGCCAGCTCAGATTTGGTCTTGGTGCTTGCATGGCAACCTCAAGCAAACCCCAGACCTCCTGTTCAAGCCGGGATCCAGCAGAAGGGGTTCTGCCCTATTTCTGATAGGAGCCTTTTATATAGTCTCCAACTTGCTGTTACTTGAAAGGCATCAGAGAAGGTAGGAGGAGGCTTCTGCAAAGACTTCTATCAATGGGAAGGCTTATTTTCAAAGCTTTGATTTTCCCGGGTGCTGGCACCCCTTCTGAGAGCTGTTATTGCTTGGGGGGATTCCTTCTTGAAAGACTTCACTTCACAGAAGGGGAAGTCCCACTTTGAAGATTCTCACTAGAGATGGGCCAAACCTCCTACTTTGCATTTCATTTTTTAAGATGGATGAAATTTCCTCGTTGCAAAATGTTTGGTTGGTGCCAAACTCTTCTAAAGCTATGAGGCAACATGATCGCTGATGCGGCTCAATGTCAAGCGGCGCATGTGTACATTTGACTGAGAAAACCTCTGTCAATTTAGGTAGGTATGCAAGGTGAATTAGGTAGGTATGCAAGGTCAGTTTAGGTAGGTATGAAAGGCGCTGGTTTTCTCGGGCAAGTTGCGGCAAGCTAGATTAATACCACTTGGAGGAGAACACTTGCAAACACTTCCAGAGTTTGTCCTTGGCAGCAAGTTGGAATTCTAGAATGAAGCAGTAAATAGCAATTATGAGGAGTTTGATCTGTTTTCAGGGTGCCTCATTGTAACTGCTTTGTTGCTGGCCCTGCAGTTCTGTGCGACTCTGGATTATGGCAGTGACAACCTCCAATTGGGACATCAACACTTCAAACATGATCTATCTGGTAGATGGTAGAGCACTGAGGGTATTTTGTCCCACATACCAGACAGATGAGGCAGCAGTAAAGCAGTTAATTTCCTTCTTTTTTAGCTCCGTTTTACCCCCATCCCGCTGCAAATGTTTCTTTAATTTGTCAAACACTCATAGCCTCTTGTGCAATCGTGAGATGATCAAAGCAGCCAGGATTCCTGGGTTCTAGCTCTGGTTTGGCCATTGACTGTGTCTCATTTTGGCCAAGACATTTAACGTTCCTCTGCCTTGCGTTCCACCATGTTCCAAAAGTGAACACGATGCTACCTGCCTTTCAATGATGCTGTCAGCTTCCATCCATTTAACATTGTAAAGGAGTTTGCAGAGCATTGGGTGGCAGGTGTTGCCGAAAAGGCCAAGTGTAGCTATCTTGACAGTCTGGCAAGTCCTTTCCTGGTGTACACAAGGAGCACCAAGCTGGCGTCCTCCAGCAGAAATGGACACAAGAAATGTTCTTCAGGCTGGGAGTGAAATACATCCACAGTGCAGAGGGCCAACACAAAGCCCCCTGCCTGAACGGTTTGTGCACTGTGCATGTTACACAAAGGGGTTCTGCAGAGACCCTCTATAGTCCAGCACAGAAGGCCCATATTGGGAGAGGGCCCAGTGCAGGGCTCCAAATATACCTTTGTGAAGCTCTGTGGGCCCCAAAATTCCATGCAGCTGGTACATGGGGGCTGCACCTGCTATACCAGCCCAGAGGATTTCACCTCCCCAGCTGCTCTGCACTCCGCCCATGTCCCTTGGGCACTTGAGGATCCCTCTCAAGAGTACAAGAGTGGGGTTTGAATGGAAAATGGTGATGTCTGGGCAGGCATGGACTTGTGTGCAAGCATCAGCATGCAGATGAGCCACTGAGCTCCGTGCACCCCTCTCTCAGACTTCAGGGGTAACTCAGCTGCGGCAAAGCAGTGGCTCATTTTGTTCAGCTGATCATTTTTTGCCTTGCACCTGTGTGCACAGCTCCGCACCCACATTGTGTAGCATCAGCCCCGCCCCAGGAGCCTCTTTCTACTCCCACTGAAATCACTGAGCCTTAGACTGCAGTGGGTACAAGACCAGGTCACAAATGGGATCCAAATGACAAATATCTTGCAACACCAGCCCTTTCTCCCTGTTGCGCGCCTGGCAGCCAAAGCCGTCCGTACACAGCTGGGCTGAGATTTTACCTTGCCATTCTGAAAGTGCAGGTCTGCTGCTTCTTTGTTTAAATGTGGGTCATCTGTTGATTCAGATGCACCCACTACTCAGTCCCAAAGGTGGCAGTGCAAATTATACATTACTCTAATGAGCGTCCCTTCAGATAAACATTGCCCTGATTTTGGATACCTGGAGAGAAGATGCACATGCCAAGGAAGAATTATCGAAAACATACCACTGACTAGACATCAGAGGGAACCTCAAAGGGACAGTGAACTAGAACAAAGAACAAAAACATTTACAGAAGTGCTATGGGAGGAGAAAGGGGGCGGGGGCTGTACTAACAACAGTAATGAGGTCAGCTATAAAAAACAGAATGAAAGGGGACTGCTAAGGGAAAGAGGCAGCCTCCAAAAACACCAAGAATTAAGAACACAGCTTGTTAATCGGATCCTGATGACTCCCCTTGATATCTTCCTATCAAGAGCCTTTTTTGAAGGAGGAGGGAAAAGTTTAAGTAGGTGGCTCAGTTAAATTGGGTTAAACACATTACAGTGAGTCACAAGCATCCATGATATTTAACTAAAAAAGCTAAGGCTCTAGGTCAGTAGGATTCCTCAGATGGCTCTAAGGGTTTGGTATTTTAGCAGTGAAGTCAATGAGAGTTATGCCACTGACTTTCCTGGGAATAGAGCAGCTCCTAAATGAAGCAATGTATCTAAGCAACTCTGATTCTTTCTAGTCCCGATCCTGGATTTTGATATGGGTTGGCAGATGCTCTCACCTGCTCAGAGACTCATTGGCACCCTCTAAATATATTTGGTGCTTCTCCCACTTGAAATGAATGGAGTGACACCTGTATGAAGTCAATGTAAATGAAATGAGGCTCAGACCTCTGAGATTTACCGGCATCAGTGTTCTAGTTAGGGCTGGCTGAAAATTTTCTGTCAAAACTGTTTTTGATGGAAAAATTGGGTTTTTGACTAAATAAAAAATTTTGTGAAAAGTGTCCATTTTCCTTGGAAAATTTCAACTGTTCATTGAGAAATCAAATGCCAGAAGACTGAAAAGTTTTCAGTTTTTGTCCAAAACTGAAAAAAATTCTATTCAGAAATGCTGCTGCACTGCTTCCTGGGAATTGAAGTTCGGGTTCCTTATTGTCCGCTATGTGCCAGGTTCCCCACCTGGACTACATCGCCCATGATGCAGGAAGTGGTTCAGCCAGCAGAAAGGGAATACCATGGGAGATGTAGTCCAGCCAGGGACCCCAGGCCATGAGTCATCCTATCTATAACTCAAAGTTTTGTTTTCATTCTTTGCTGAAAATTTATAATTTTCCATTGAAAACTGTGATGAAAACTAATGGTTTTTCTTTTCATTTAAATTTTCAGCAGGATTTTTTTTTTTTTTTTTTTTGGTGGGCCAGCTCTAGTTATAATGGCAATCACTCTTAACACTAGTATAGTACTAGACATGTTTGAAGCACTGTACAAACATTAACTAATTAAGCCTCACAACACGCTGATGCGATATTATCACAGAGGGGATGTGATTTACCCAAGGCCACACAGCATGTCAGGGCTGGAGTGCCTGATTCCCAAGCCTGTGCTCTGCCCACTCCCTCATTCTGCCTCTCCACTTTAATGTGGGCACAATGCCATTTGGTATGTGGTTTTTTAGACTTATGCCCACATCCATTCAGAAGGAGTGCCTGTCCCGTGCTCCCTCACAACAGCCATGGAAAAAGACCAGTCCTCCAGTAAATGACCAAACCCTGCTGAAAGACCAAATCGTAGAGCCCCGTCTCTTTCGAGGAATCCCATGTAATCCACTCTCATCACAACCAACAATAATCCAGCATAAAAAGAAGAAAGTTACTCAGACCATCTGCCCGTAGAGCCTTCACACTAGAGTAGAGGATGGGGCCTACAGTATGCCCTGAAGGTCAATAAACCAGGGCAATTATGGATCAAAGTGATGGAGCAAGTTCCAAAGCAGAGGGGGCTTTAGAGAGAATGTCCTGCCAGATTCCCTTTCTTTCTTATAAACGAGCAAGGCCCTACTCAGTCACAGCTGTGGCTGTATGTGATAACATGCACAAGCACATAGAGGGCCCAGCCTTGCAACACTTAATTGAATGCTTAGTCCTTATGCCATTGCAATCCACCTGATTTCAGTGGAATGCCTCTCCAGAGCAAGACCACCACCCATGAGCTCATTTGCAGGATTGCAGGAATTTCATTTTAAGGCAGGTCCCACATTTTCCCCCCCCCAAACCCTTTCCTGCAAAGCAATGCTCGTTAGCAAAAGTGAAGAGACTTTTACAATCTAAAGCCAACATTAGAATGAGCTTTCCCCCCATGAGAGCACCTGGATCTCATGTTTAATGAGTAAACACAGAGAAAGAGAGGCTTGCAGAATGATTGTTCCCAGTCATTACTTCTGAACCCGACATTAAAGTGAAGTAAAAGACAACAGCACAGCAGTTCTTTGTTTTTCCACCAATCTTCCTAAAAAATATCTTTAATGAGACGCATTTGAAGTCTAACATGGGGCCGTTCTCCTAGATTATAACTGATAAATCTTCCAAAGTGGTATGGGGAAAGGACTGTGTAATAATTACTTGTTTCTTTTGAGGAAATAAATAAAATATGAAAAATGTAATTACTAACCAACAAAACGCAGAGAACTTGTTTCCCGCCGCTCCGCCGACCACAGTGTGAAAAAAATCGGCATTTCAAAGGTCTTTCTCAGAGTTTGGCATGACACACAACAGTGTTGTTGCTCTTGTTTGTTTTCCAAGTGCCAAATTTTCCAGTTGGAGTCATCAGTTTGTTTGCAGTTCTTGCATTTATCTGTGTGCTGTAATTAATTTTTCTTTAAAAAGGAACAAATTGCTGTTCTCAAAGGGTGGGAGGTGCTGAATTGATTTGCTTCAGAATGGAGGAGTGCTTCTTTCAGTAGTTAGAGTAGGGGAAGGCAATTCAGGACCCCTGGGGTCTCTGGACAGGTTGATGCAATGCTACCAAGCCCACAGCGGGCGAGAACCCAAGGGTACCACCTCCTCCACCATGCAAGGGTAGAAGGGTAGGTGTGATGTTTACTGTGCATTTTCCAGTGGCAAATGGTTTGAGCTACAAGCTGTTTTATGGAGACTGAAAGTAGGAGAGTCCTTGGAGAACGCCACCCCTCTTACTATGTCGTAGCTGGAACGATCTCTTCCCCCAATCCCAGCCCATCTCCTTTTTAACAGAAACGCTCCATCTACTGTACTCCCAACTCCCTCCATAAACACCAGTTCTGGGCACAATCCAGATTTGTCTCAGAATCTTGTGATAAAACTATACTGTAGGCCCTCACCTCAAGAAAGCCTATGGTTTTGCTAACATGGTTCTCAGATGCACAGGGTGAGAACACTGATCTTAGACTAAAAGAAACGCCCCTCCCTGCCCCGCACCTGTCACCAGAACCCTGCTAACAACAACTGTGCATGAGGCATCCATTTTTTCCCTATATACTCATGTATTTCCATGGTACATAATAACAACAGTGATCTAGGCAGGAGTTCCATGACAATTAAATACTGGCTAGTTTAAAGGCTTTCAACTTTGCCTCAGACTCTTCTGGTTCTTGGTGGCCTGAGACTGTAGCACGGGGCACCTGCAAAGAGGTAGAAACACACCAAAGGGGAAACAAAATGTTGAGACACATTCTGTGCTGCACCTCACAAGGGGCACGGCCCAGGAGGGCACAGAGGTGGTTTTACGCCACTTTTCTGCCTCCTGAATTCTGGCTGGCATAAGGAAGAGCAGCCATCAGGAGTGCTCTAAATTACCCTGTCTTAAAGGGCTCCCAATAGCGCAACCCAGAGGGCATTGGATACACTTCCCTTTCCGCCGACATGCCCCACTGCTGCCCATGGGCTACCCTGTGCTGGGGCTCTGATGTGGAGGTAGTGGTGTTGGGCTGTTACATCATCTCTGTACTGCCCCTGGTACCCCCTGTGATGAGGAAATAGATGGCTGGGGAAATCCACCAGGGTTCCAGCCACTTTCTGCCATGGAGCAGCTTACAGGGCTGGGCCATGGTCTCTTTAATACACATGCTTTTCAGCATGGACCCTCTTCGCTCTGACTGGCTTACAGAGGGGTAGGAACCAGTCTTCCCTTGCCAAACCTAGGCCAGCTCATTCGACCTAAGAGAAACCAAAACAACGAGAGACAACAGAGTCTAACTTAGAATCTCTGATGAGAAGTATAACCCTTCGATGGGCCTAAAGCATTTGGTGTCCAGGCTCCCTGTGGCCCCAGGTCAGGGCTGAAACTGGACATCTCATGCCTCTATTAGGAATTAACTGCTTCCTTGCTTGGGTAAGTGTGGGGGCATGCATGCCTCTTCTCAGTCATAAATTGCTAGGAATTTCCCTCCCTTTCAGTCTTTATTGCTTAACTCTACAACTGGTTCATGTACCAGATTCTTGGTTCCCAAAAAACACAGTCAAACACATATCTAAATACATTCCTGATTCGACTCTGCTTTCTCAGTTTTTTAAACCATTCCTTAGAACAACAGCATACAAATTTAATGTGTTTAGAAGACTTCAAGCCACTTCCCTCTTGCTTAATTTTGTAACGTTCTATCATAAATATTTGATGGCATTTTTTTAACCTTTCCTTAAAACAACAATCTATATTTTTCATGCACAACTAAGACCCTCAGCAAACTTTATCTTACATGTATTTGTTGCTTGATCTTTAGCATCACAACACAGTAATTTTAAAAATGGATTTGGTTTGCCTCAAGTAGTTGCCAACTGCTATGTGTTGTGTATTTAGCTATGTAGCTGATACACCTTTGTTTTCTGTGTACTGAAACTTTTGTTTTCAGAGACGACAGGTAGTTATTTGTGTTTAGTTCAGGGAAGACTGACAGAGGACACACACAGGCTGTGTCTACATTAGGAAGACAGGAGTGTTCTGGACTCAAGTTTACTAACATGAGGTAAAATCCTAGTCAAGACAAGGCAGTTTGTAGTTTTCACGTGAGTTACCAGATGGAGTTAAAGACTCTAAAAAAGGGAGGAGAGGGAATTTTCTGAACTGTGTGGTTCTACTTGCTTTTGGGACCTGTTGAAATGAATGGAGTTGTACCTGCTCACACCAAATCTGGTCACAGCACGGAAAGAATTTTCAATAAAGAAACACAAAATGTTACCTTCTCCTCTCCCCCATGCACACACGCTCTGCAAACAAGTAAAATCTATTGTGTGTAACCAGTGTGTTGCCAGGCTACAGGATGTGATATTTGCTATATGCACAACACAAAGCTTTTCCACCATGATGCTCATGCAGCACTGACACCCCCTTCTACTCCTAAACCCGCTACCCAAAAATGTTTTTAAAGATTTTGCTAATTTAAAAAAAAAAAAAAACCCAAAACAACAACTTACCCGAAGCAGAGTTTTGACCCCATGAAGTCCAGTAGGGACTTTGCTATTGTTGTCACTATTATGTGATTCTACAGGTGGTGTGTGGCAATACAGAACTCTAAGACAGATTGATAGATACAGCGTAAAGTTACCGTGCCTTACATACAGTCATTAAAGCCCAGGCCAAGGCCAAATGTGCCAAGGCCAAGAAGAGAAAATGTTATTTTGTTTACTTATAACATGGCCCCCAGGAATGCACTTGTCTGTGAACAAGACTGAAAGGTCTTGGAAACTTGGACTTGCTCCCCCTCCTCTCAACCCATCCATCAAGAAATTGATTCCTGTACTCTGCCTAGACAAGGGTCAGGTTTTGCCAGCCCGACTCAGGCTGAGTAGCACACACAGGAGTCGTCACGCCCACCGTTCCCTCTAAGCTGTGCGCGTGTGCGTACGCACACAGATCCTGAACCCCGCACACATGGCAAAACACCGCACGCAGAGAAATTTGCACAGAAGCACAACAATTTGCACAGAAGAAATCTTTTGCGCACACAGCCTGTCAAAAATTAGAGGGAACGCTGGTCGCACTGAAGTCACATCCCACAAGATTTACAAGTCTCCCTGCTATGCTGGTAACAAGACATGGGCCCTTTGGGCCTATCCATTGAATAAGTGCTGCTCAATATGAATATGGGTTGCAGAATCCAGCCTTAAAATGCTCCGTTCAAATTCCCAGGTAAGTAATTTTCTGCCCATCTCTTATTATTGAGCATTCTGCCAGCATTTTCCACTAAATGCCATGATGTTTAACCTTCTAACCCTCTAAACTCAGTAGCATAGGCTGTGGGGATCTGTTGTCAGTTAAATTCACCCTAGGCACTCACTGGTACAGCTCCCCTCTTATATATTCTTTCCTGCTGTGTGTACTTATCCCCGCATTGTAAATGTGCTTTCCAGACTAATGCGAACCATTGGTTATTTTTAGGTATCAAAGACATTTTTCTCAAGATCTTTCTTCATTAATTCACTAATTCACTTTTTTGTCTTGATCCCAGTTGCTCCATTTTCTTTATCATCTCTTAACCTTGATGCTCAAAAGGTGTCAGCACAGATTAGCAGGAAGTTTGATAGCTGCTGGAGAAATGCATTTCATGTTTTCCTGCATCATTTTAAGCATGCTACAATGATTTGCTCTCATGGCCTCATATTTAAGTTCAGCTGGTAAATAGCCTGCAATCACTGAAGAGCACATAAAACAATTTAGGATTTTTTCCCCTGTTTTAAAATAAATATGAAGTATAACATAATGCAATAAGAGACAATCTACAAACATCATGCAAATTCTAAAAGACTGGCCCTTTAAATAATTTGCATAATTAACTTTCCCTATGAGTTGATCAATAAGTAGGAAAGAATCATATGGCTTGCTGCTGGGAAATTCCCAAATGGGAGTTAGGCAACTAAATCCCTTTGAGCATATGGACCTAAATAGGATTAGGAATTCTCGCTGGAGTTCATCATGCTCCCATTGACATCCCAATGGCAGTTTTGTCACTGACTTCAATGGAAGCAGCCATGGGACTGTTATCTTCATTTGGGTTTTTAAAGATACTTCTCAAGAGACCCAGTAACGCAGAGTCCATCTCTCAAGACACCAAGGGTATGCCTACATTGCAGCTGGGGGCGAGCCTCCCAGCCCAGGCAGAGAGACGTGTGCGAGCGCACTAAATATAGCTGTGTGGACACTGTGGCACCAGCAGGAGCTGGGCTAGCCACCCAAGCTTAGACCCTCCCTACCCCTGTGTTTGAGTTCGGGTGTCCAGCCCAAGCCTCCACCACTGTTGCACTGTCCATACAGCTATTTTAGTGGACTAGCATGAGCCCCGCTAACACAAATTCTATCTACCTGGGCCAGGTGGCTGGCTCCTTGCTGCAGTGTAGACTACTCCAAGAGCCACTGAGAGGTTGATCTATCTATGGGAAAGCTGTCCAGTGCTGGAAAAGCCATGCAGGCCAGAGAAAAGTGACAAAATCACGGACCACGTCTGCTACCCTTTCACATGCTGAATAGGACCTTGACCCTCAAGCAGGCGAGGACTGCTCAGCGTGGGAGAGAGTGACACCTGGCAGGGCTGGTCTCTCACTAAGCACCAGAGCATTCAGATAAACCCAGAGACTGCCTGTCCTCGCTAACATCTAGGTAGCCAAGACATAAGGGCCAATAGATTCACCCACATGGTAACTACAGGGGAAATTTGGTCCATAAAGACAGAGATTGCCTTCTGGACTGGGGAAACGAAGCTGACCCATTCACTTGTCAAGACTTGGGGCAAACAAGGAGGCCCTTTAATAACTATGCTAAGACAGGTTGGGTGAAGGATTGCTACGTTCTTGTCACTCTTCAGTGGAATCACTACATTCCATTTCTTGTATTGTGGGGGGTTTGTGTATCAAAATCAAACAAACACACACATAAAAATGTGAGTGTACTTGTCACCTCACCTCTGCCAATCACCAGATAAAAGGAGCCCTTATTTTAAGACCCCTGCCGATGTCTGTCTGTCTTTGTGGCACTGCTAATTGGAGCACCCACTGTGCTGGCTTTTGAAAGGCCTGGTGTCTGTGTCACACAAATATTTCCCCTTTCCAACGGGTTTAGATAGATAGATAGATGTGGTTCCAGGTGGCTCTAGATTGCAAGGCTCCTTTTGAAGATTTCCCGGCTCAGTCTCCTCCAGAATTGTCCTGCTCTGCATCCCGTCCCACGGCACCAAGAAGGATGCCAGGCTGATGAGGTGTAAACCAGCATGACTGGCCACCCAGGTGCTTTGGCATTTGACAGCTTCCACCTGCAGCAATAAGCTCAATCGGATAATTAATACCAGCCTTTACTACCTGCGCCACTAGAACTGCTAGGGAGAATAGGGTTGTTTTTTTAAGAGCTTTCATGTGGTTACTGGGGCCTATGGAAAAAAAAAACCCCAACACTCCCCCTGTTGCTGTCTGTACAACTCCCTTTGTCTTTTCTTCCCCCCTACTTTTGGGCTTTCAAGTCATTTAACGTTTCGACATGGCGCTGGGAGAACAGAATCATCACAAAGATGTTTGAAAACCTTACAAAATACATAAGCAGCAGGGATGAGATATTTAGTTGCTTTGTTTGGTTCGGTTTCTTTTTGTAAGTTATTTCCCAGGGAAAGCTCAACACTGGGATGCAGCATCTGGCTGTCCAGGGAGAAGGTTCCAGTCTCTTTTTTTTTTTTTTTTTTACCCTGACGTGCACTTTTCCAGCTGGGGTTCTCTGAGACACAAAATGGTCAGTGACAGGCCCAGGGCTACAGAGCAAGCTGGTGGCTCAGCCCAAAGGAGAAACAGGAATCTTCCCCCACCATACACCCCCCCCCCCCTCATCCCTGCTTTGCCTCCCAGTTCCTTGGTCTGAATCACCAGACCACACAGATTCATTCTGAATCTTCTGGGGATTTCAGATTGACTCCAAGTGAAAGGTTTTGTACCCAAGTTAAGCACATGGCCATACACACATATAAAAAATGACAGGACAACACGCAACATGAAACCACACCCACTCACACAAAGTGACGACACCACCCACAGAGACCCACACATGCTGTGAGAAACAGATTTTGGTATTTAGAGAGCTTGATGCCCTGGTTCCTATTTTATGTATTCTTTGTATTGGATGTGTTATGTTACATGTATTCGAGACCTATCTATCCGACCCAGCTAATGTGGGACACTGGACCGAATCACTGCACCCTTCTTCTCCTAGGAAGCACTGTGATTCAGCGTAGTTGCCTGAGGAAGTCAGGGCCTCAGCTGCCCCTTCTCCAGATACTTCAGGGTCCATCCTCCTCTTACTATTTATCCTCCCTGTTCTAGTCTGTTCTGGTTCTTACACCATTCCTGTCACTGTGGTATCAGACTCCCTGGTCCACCCTCTGCATAGCAGCACGTCATTAGCTAAGATATTTAAAGTGAAGGTCTCTAATCCTGCTCTCCATGGGTGCCCAAAACTCTCATTGACTTCAGTAGGAGTCTGGGGTGCCCCAGGAATGCAAGATTAACCCCTAAATCCCTATTGCAGATCTCCCCTGAGTAAGACGTGTTATAGCTAGACAGGGCTGGCCAATGCATGTTGACATACAAGGTCAAATCATGACAGGATGTGAAGGCATTTGCTGCCCTCCAAAATAGGATTGAGAGAACAGGGGAAAAAATATATGTATAAATGGAGAGCAACCTTCGTGCAGAGCTTCCTGAGAAGCTTAATGACAGCATGAAGGATGCACATCGCACGCCACCATTTATAAGGTAATATACAGGATCACTAGAGAAACAGAGAAGTTGTGAGGAAGAAAAACAAAACAAATCCAGGACACTTTGCTCGTGAGTAATACTGTAGAACCTCAGAGTCACGAACACTAGAGTTAAGAACCGACCAGTTGGTCAATCACACATCTCATTTGGAACCAGAAATACACAACCAGGCAGCAGGAGAGACAACTAACTAACTAATTAAATAAAAACAGCAAACACGGTACAGTACTATGTTAAACTACTAAAAAAAAATAAAGGGAAAGCAGCCTTTTTCCTTTGCATAGTAAAGTTTCAAAGCTGTATTAAGTCAACGTTCAGTTGTAAACTTTTGAAAGAACCACCATAACATTTGTTCAGAGTTACGAACGTTTCTGAGTTAAGAACAACCTCCATTCCCGAGGTGTTCGGAACTCGGAGGTTCTACTGTAAATTAAATTAATAATAATTAATAATAAACAACCTATCTAGCGTTTTTCATCGGTAGATATCAAAGTGCTTCACAATCTTTAATATATTTATCTTCTCAACAACCCTATGAAGTTCCAGACTAGTGCCCTAAGCACTAGAAGTGTTTCCAAAAATCACAGTGGATAATTTCAGCTCAAATCATTTAGAAATCTGGTAGATAGACTGCCACACACTCAACCCGATCTTTCTATGCATCAGACTTTTCCCCGCAGGTTCCAGTAAACATCCATTTTCTCTGTCACAACCTGTATCGGCACAACTTACTCTCGTTGGACTATTTGGATAAGCAGACTGAGAACTAAAGCGAGAATTAGGTTTAGAGGACCTGGAAGACGTGCATCATAGCAGGAGAAAATGAGGTACAAAGACAGTGCACATGTGCCAATATGAGGAAAGATCTCTGAAACAGACATGGCCAGATGACTGGAGAGGACTTATGGAGCGTCGTTGTAGGCGTGTTGGTGCCCAGATATTAGCGGGACAAGAAGGTAACATCTTTTATCGGGCCAAATTCTGTTGGTGAGATAGACAAGCTTTCGGGCTTACACAGAGCTCTTCTCCAGGTCTTGTCAGAGGAGACTCGTCTGGGAGCCTTATAGTTCTGGGGTGCTCAGATTGGGAGACTTGAAAGCAGGTGAGCCACAAGGGAGCCCATAGGTGCTGTGCCAAGCTTGACAGTGATGTCTAGTAAATCATGAGCCAGGCATATTGCTGCTGTGACCAGGTTGCCCAAAATGTACGAGCAGAAGGAGTATTCTAAAAGTCCCCAGTACATGCTTCATAGATTTAATAATACCAGAAGGAACCATTATGATTATCTAGTCTGACCAGTGTAATAGAGGCCATAGAATTTCATCCAGTGATTCCTGCGTCAAGCCCAACAACCACAGGCACCCCCTGGAAAAAAATTAGTGGGTCCGGCCACAGATGTCCCCCCCACCCAACACTCCTCAGCTGATGAGGGAGGGCAGGAAGAGGCAGAGCCAAGGCAGGACATTGGGGGAAGGGGTGGAGTGCAGCTGGGGCCTCGGGGCAAAGCAGAGGTGAAGGGCCCCCAAGGAGAAGGGCAAGTCGGTGCCTGTGCTAACAATGCATTGAACGAGACTGTGTATTTTAGAAAGACATCCAATCTTGATTTAAAAAAACTCCAAGCGATGAAAAAACTACCACGTCCACTGGAAACTGTTTCTCTCATCAGTTACCCTCATGGTTAAACATTTTCACCTTATTTCCACCTTACCCTTTCCTAGTTTCCAGCCACTGGATCTTGTTTTTCCTTTGATAGATTAAACAGCTGTTGAGTATCAGATCGGTATTCATTACTGTGGAGAAAGTGATCATCTGCCATCCCACAAAACAAGAACAGGGTGATTTCTCAACAAGTATAATCCAGGGAAGCAGATGTCAATATTGCCATCTTGCAAAAGGCTCCAGCTGAATGTAGACAACACACCTGCCTTTCTAACGTATGTTTCTAAACATAAGCATGGAAATCAAAATCATGCTTTAAAATGGAAAAAGAGAGGAAGAAAGCAAGCCAATGTGTTGAATTCAGTGGTTGTGATAGGTTTTACCATACCATAGAATTTCATACAGGCTTGTTGGATTGCATGGATGATTTACTTCCCCGCCAGCTTTCAAGGGGAGGAGCAACTCTCCGGAAAGTATTCCAAATTCACAGTGAGCTCAGTGGCCCCTGTCCAGGTCTATGGAGAGATGGCACCAGTTCAGGAAGAGTGCGGACACTGGTGCTGCGGCTATGAAATGATCAGACAGCCACAAATCACAACTTGAGAGGGGCTGTCTGGACCCGAGCACACAGTTTGCTAGTGACACTGTGAAGCTGTCTTCTTTTCAAAGCCAAGCTTAGCAGTTTAGTAACATGACGAAAGCCGGAAATCCAAGTCTAAAGGAATTTTCCTACAGATTTGTGATCAGAAAGAAATATGAAGGGTTTAGTCTGGGAATAGAAGAATTTTCACCAGTGCACATCCCAAGAAACAGAGACATTATCTGGGTTTATGCCAAGTTAGGGACAGATTGTGATATTCTTATTCACATCAAGTAGTACCTTGCTCCACAAGTTGTCCTATTGACATTGGTGGGATTCCTCAAGAAGTAAGTTACTATTCTGCATGTGTAAGGGTAGCACAATCTACTCCTTAGTAAACAGGAAGGTATCACTCAGGAAGTGCAGAAGAGCTTATTTTCAGCTCTTGTGGATAAAGCGTTCTATTCTGAAACAAAACTTGGCTAATTCCTGGGGTTACACAGTGGATCAAATTGGTTTTTTGAACCAAAAAGGTGTTGCACATTTGATCTGTCAAGCAGATTAGACTTTGTATTTACTAGACATTTTGGGCCAGATTTTCAAAAGTATTTAGGCAACTACAGAGGGGTGGGATTTTCAAAAGTGCCTACATGAGTTAGGCACCTAAACTGTTTAGGCATTTTGATAGGCACCTGTCTGTATCTTTAGGCACCTAGATACCTTTATAAATCTGGTCCTATAGCTAAGTTACACCAGCACTAATTGAGTTCACATCACTGAATCCTCTACTTCAAACAACAAGTTCAGCCCCTTTTCTACAGACATCAGCTTTGAAAATACAGGCATCATCCTCATCCCCAAGGCAAATCATTCTACTGGGGAGTGAAAGCAGTGTGAAGCTGCAGCTCCCTTGCAAGCTATGAAGCAGCAGTAGGTCACATCAAGGAACATGTCAGAAAGTTAGTAACGCTTATCCAGAAAAGGCTGCTATAACAAAGCAAAATCATCCATCACACCCTCACTACAACACTTTATAGCTGTGAGGACCCAACCTGGCCATTACAACAGAAATATAGCTTACAGGTTATGCTGAGACCAAGTGGCACTGCGGTCCAGTGTTCTGTGCTTAGACATTTGCATTTTTATTTTACATAGGTACAGGCTCTTAGTCTGCTCTCACACTGGTGCAAATCAGAAGTTATTCAGAGGATGCCCACAGAGTTATACCATCTAAGAGACAGAATAATTAGATGCAGAAAGCCTGCAAAATAAATAAATAAAATGCAGAGTCCCAAGATGGAAATGCCATAGGTCATGACCTGGCTTAACACATGCGAACAGCACGATGCTGCTTTGTAACTGGTTGGGAGCAATGGACTGCACAGTGATAGCTGCCGACATATTTGTCTGGCTTTGGTGCAATGATCTGTGAGATCACTTTAAAGCAGAGACAGGCTCGAACACAAAATTTGGATCTCGGTTTCAAACACCCCAGAGTGCAAGGAAGTTCAGATCTAGGATTTAAATCCAGTTGCAAAGAAAGAGAGGGGCCATAAGCAAAATGCAGATTTGCATGAGGATTTTAAACAGGAAGGTTCAACTGTATGGTGTATGTGGTGTTGGTAGAAGCCCATCCCAAATTTAAAGAATCTGTTTTCTGGCTGCAAGAAAAACCCCACAAGATTAACAATATGTGCCCTGATACCATGGTGTGGGTGAATTTACCTGACACAGGCTATTACTGGCAGTGTGCTGTCTTTGAATCTTGAACCATTTTTGCTGATGCTGACCACAAGAGCCCAAAGGAACAATCTTTCCCTCTGCTTGAAGTGAGAAGCTCTTGTTTGTCATCAAATCCTGTGCTCCTAAAATAAAATGCAATCTCATAAAACTAGGCTGGAGCTCACTGGAGTGGAGCAGAGAATCACATGGGCTGAAATAGTGAGGTCACTTAATCAGGGATTGTTTTGTTTGGTCAGTGCTTTTTGTTTTGTGTTTTTCCACCCACGCTGCCATTTTCTCAGGCACCTGCTGACTCTATCCATCAGACCAGGGCTGGCCTTAGAGAAAATGGTACCCCGGGCGAACTTGTATTTTGGCACCCCTGGCTCCCGTGGGTGCAGTGCCCCCCCGTCCATTGCCCTTGGCTCCCGTGGGTGCCCCATTCCCCCAACCTTTGCACTTCCCTCCTGTGCCCCAATCCCTGTCCCCTCCTATACCCCAACCCCTAGATTGTGCTCCCTTTGCCTCTAACCCCTCCGCTCCCCCTTCACCCCAAACCCCTGCCCCCTCTTGCATCCCCAGCCCCTGCACTGTTCTCCCTTCACCCTGTGCCCCAACCCCTGCACAGTGCTCTCTTTGCCCCAACCCCTACACCCACCCTTCACCCCTGCATACTCTCCTGCACTCCAACCCCTATACCATGTCCCCTTCGCCCCAACCCCTCCTGCACCCACATTGCTGCTCGCTCTCCCCCTTGAACGCTGTTCCTCTGTGCGCCCCTAGGGGGCGGTGAGGGGGGGAGCAAGGCACGACACCAGGGCTCACTGCGTTCAGGTCACTGTCCCCACCTGGGCTGCGTAAGGGGAAGGCAGGAGAGCAGCAGTTCCTGATGCCTCCCAGCACCGCCCAGGTGGGGACAGTGACCTGGATGCAGGGAGCCCTGGTGTCGCTCCTCGCTCCCTCCCTCACCGCCTCCTAGGGGGCTGCAGAAGAATGTGGGCGGGGGGGAGGGGAGAGCAGTATCTGTGTGTCACCATTCGCCCTCCCCAGCCCCCATGTTCCTCTGCCGGGAGGAAGCAGCTCCCATGTGGCACCCCCCAGGGAGCAGTTTCTAACACTACACCGGCAGCGCGCGCCTCTGTGCTGCAGCCCGGTGCCCCCCTTGACCACCAGGTGCCCTGGGCAGCCACCCAAGTGGCCCACCCCTAAAGCCGGCCCTGCACCAGGCAAAGGAAAAACTAGCAGAGAACCAAAAGGGAGAGCTCCATGCATCCTGGGAAAACCAAAGCTCCTTGTCATAATTAAAATGTGGCATAAGGAGGTTGAGACCTCTGATCCACTAAGCAGTAGCTTATGTAGTGAGGCACCCATCCAGAAGGGGTTGCCAAGTGATTCACACGTAGGTCATGATCATCGTCTTATCGTTACAGATTCATTCACACCCATTTGCTATAGCTGCACCAAGGAAAGACTCACACTGGCTGTAATGGGAACTGGATCAAGCCCTAAATTAGTTAGTCATGTCAAGCCTAGAACTCAACATGCATGTCAGTACTTAGAACGCATCCTAAATCACGGGGTTCTAGACGTAGTTCATACCCCAGCATTTTTGAGGTCTGAGTTCCATTGCGCTCTGGCAAAATGCAAATTCTGCAAAGTGTGAGCCCTCTCTGAGGTTTCATTTTCTTCCCCTACTCATCCCAAAAGCAGGGTGGGAGTTACTTTCAAACAAGACCCCATTTACTTGGAATTTGGTTTAGTTTTATTCCATTGCAGGGAAAGTGTGTTTTTAAAACTTGAGATTTTGACAAATGATCTGGAGGTTTCTCAAAACTCAAACTCAGCTGGGTTCTTCTATTACTATCCCCCCCAATGTTAGGAGCGTTTGCACGCAGTTCATCAACACTAAGATGGGACCTCCTCTCTCTTACTGAATTTGTGCATCACAGACCTGATCCAAAGTCCTTTGAAGTCAATGGGAGTCTTTCCATTGATTTCAGTGACCTTTGGATCAGTCCCAAGGTGCTGGTACCATACTGATTACATGGCTGTAGGCAGGAATATTCCATGTACTCTGTAGAGGACATGTTTTACTTTTCTGGCAGTAACATTTCTTATGGCAAATGGCACGATTTCTTTGTTCTTCATCAGGCCTTCTATGTACACATCACTGTATCTTTAACTGCAGCTGCCACAGTTAGTGAACAGACTGAGTGTCCTGACCATGGCTACCTGGGGGAGATTATGTCTTATACCATAGACTAGAGATGGGCAACAGCCTGCCTGGAAAGTTTTATACTGATTAATACACGCCCAGGCCAGTTCCCTGCCTGAATAAGCCATGTTAATATAAAGCAAGGACCAGAGACCCTCTTTCTCTTCCTCCATTACAAGAACCAAGAGAAAGGTAAAGTGCAACAGCTGTCTTTTATTATTTAAAATAAACCAAAAAACTGAAGACCTTAGAGGAGGTCCATATGCACCTTGCTGTGGAGAAGGCAGAAGACTCCAGAAGTAGACCAGTCACTGAGCCTGGCCTAGAGAAGGATTTTCAGTAAAAAAATAAAACAGTACAGAGTTTGGAAAGAGAGGAAAAGATCTAAATGTCAGTGGCTTTTTATGCAGTTCTTTTCACAACCGAGCAAGCAGGTTAGATGGATGCCAGGTTTGTGTGAACGTTCGTGTTCCTGGAAACACGTCAGTGTGTATAGAAGATGGTGCGGTATTTAAAACCCGTCTGGGAACATCATTTTAGTCTTGCTTGACTGAGAGGAGAAACGGAGATCCCAGCATACACAGAAATGAGAATGCAGACAACTGACAAATGTTCAGAACATCTGGAGAGCCCGGCACTGCACTGAAAGCCCAAGAACATCAACTGCAGCTCTTCACAAGAAGAGTAAATCCTGACTCAGAGGACATACATCATTCCCAGACCCAGCTTTGACACCTACAGGCCAGCTAGCCAGCCAAGTTCACATTTTAGCTTCTGATAGAAATGGTTGGCAACTAATCCTTTCTCAGGGCTTTGGTACAAGTGGAGAAACTGCCTTTATGAGTTGTCGGTTTTGCTTTTTATTCCCATGATAGGACTAGTTAATTGTAATCAGCAGAGTTCCTCTTGCTTCTCTGTCAAGTTACCATTCTGCCTCAGAGGATGAGAGCCAGTCCAGGGGGCAGGGTACATGCTGATCTCTCTCACTTCAGGTTAATAACCAACCTTCCTTTGAAACTATGTGCATTGCAGAACTCCTGAGTTCGGGCAAATTGCTTTTTTCTCCTTGGTTATACACACTGAGGGAGACACGGTTTACAATGCAAAAAAATAAAGGAGACTGCATGAGGGGAATATTGGGAAGTCACATTTAGCACTTTAAAAACAAAACAACCCCCCACCTACACCCCAAAACCCCCAACCCTTGAGGTGTTTATGTAGAGGTACCTATGTCTGTACCAGTAATAAGCCTTTGTGTGAATAAAGCTAAATAGCCAGTTACTGTATTCAGCAAGAAAATTTGATCCTTTGAAGGCAGGAGGTCTATATGCATCATCTCAGGGAGAAAATATAATGTTATTGTTAACACAAGTGGCTGTTCTAGTCCACTGACTTCCTAAGTGACCTCATCTTCTCCAAGCATCAGTTTCCCTACCTACAACAGCTAGGAGAGGTATTATGAAGGTGAATGGATTAATGTTTGTAAGTGCTTTGAGATGCTTAAATGAGAAGTGTCATAACAGAGGGTCAAGTATTATATTAATGGTGAATTATTATTATATTTTGTCCTTCTATGCAACCCTACACATGAGGATCTCAAAGCACTTTATGACACTAATTAATGGATATTCCAAGCTTTCCATTTGGCTTGTTTGGTTTTTAACCTATCTAAGAAAAGAACTGGAAATCAATCAAACCAACATGCTGACCTTTATATATCAGGAGCCAAACTTCTCTGACATCCAGGCATCTTCAGATCCAGTCCCATCTCTCATCATAATTGGCTGGCTGTGGAACTGACTCTGCTTTAATTATGTGTAAGAGAGGAACAATGTCTGAGCTGTAATATGGGCTCAGTCCAATACTCAGTTTCTGAGAAGGGAAAACTCAGAGTCTCTAAAGAGGAAAGAGGCGGTGTTGTGGTTTCTGGAAGGAGAAATTTAATACAAGAGTTTAGAGTAAATAAATTGCAATCTCATTCTTATGACTAGAGTGTGAGAAGATACAATCCCGGTTACTAAGAGTGAAACCCTGCCCTTCATGAGTGCAACTGTGCTGGGGGTGGGACGCAAAGTGAAATCAGTGGAGGGTCCAACACTAGGGTCATCATGCCAAGGGAGGGTAGGCTAGACACCGATGTCGCAAGCATAGAATGCTAGCTTGGAGTGCACTTTGTTGCTCATTTGAAAGGAGAGTGTGGACTGATGGCTAATGCCTGCCACTAACTTCAGAAAGCTGCTCGCTGTCTGGAGACGTGGATGCAGCCTCTATCCAGCACACCATGCTTCTGTGGAGCGGGACTGCTGCTTTACCGTGCACTGTGAGTGGGGTGGGAGAGACTGCCACAAGGAGCGGGGACGGCAAAGTTACCTAAACCTTTCTGCACTCACATATCAAAGGGCAGGATTCAGCCCTTCAAGTTCTCCTTTGTCGCATCACAGTTAGCCTTAAAAAGCAAGCAAGCAAAATAACCCATGGCAAACATCTCAGCCATAAAAGATCTTGGCTAAAATTTCCACAAAAGGCCAATGATTTAAAATCAGGGGCCAGCTTTGGAAAATATTGACCCTGAATTGTAATTTCCTGAAACTTAAAGATTTTCTCCATTGTAAAAGCTGCTTGAAAAATCCTCTCTTATAATCAGAGGCGTTCTTTCAGCACGGGCCTACCTAACAATTATTCAGGGAAACATTATGTTGACATTACTGTTTAGAAAATAAAAAAGGGTTTTTAGAGAGAGAAACATGACCATATAGCACTAGTGAATGATTAAAAATTTAGATGACTGCCTTTGAAACAATAAAAAGCTTTGGAAGCTTCTTAATGAGCAGCTATCAGAAATAAAGCATTTAAAACTTCAGAAAGTGCCTCTGTGGAAATTTCATTGTCTTTGATGCTGTAAAACAACTGCAGGGTGGATTCATTTCAAGTTCTTTTTAGCATACTGGTTGTTCAGAAATATTGGGAGATATCTTTCTTAGCAATATGTGGGGAAAACAATGTCTTGGTCGCTTTCATTTATCTGCAATTTGACAGGAGTGCAGTTTATTAACTTGAAAAGAGACAGATACATTATCTGAAACACAGAGAGTATAGTGGGTATTGCCTCCCTTTCATACCAGTTGGGAGTCCATGACACTTTGAACTCGCTCACCATTAAACGCCTTCCTGAGTTGTTGAAGAGGCCTTTAAAAAGGGAGCTGGTGCATTTATGATGTAAATTCGTTATTTTGACACTCTTTGAAATCTGTCATATTCACATCCAATTTAATGCATCGCAAAAATTCTTTTCTTTTAAAATACTTTTAAGATTTCAAAGCCATTTTTATGTAGAAAACTATTGTTATACCTAATATATCCTGAAAGTGTTTTAGCAAAGGAACTTCTATGATTCTGTTTTAAATCATGTCAGGTTTTTAAACATGTCATTTCTTCAAATAAGCTTTGACCACGTTATCTTTTCCCCCCCATTAGTCAAAGTGCACTTGATTTCCATGGACAGAATTAGTCAGAGTTTATGCTAGGTTATCATCTTTCACACCAGTTGCGATTCTTGGGGATTGTATCAGATCAAATAATTGCACACATACCTAAGATCCATACAGACCTGCAGGCAGGTAGCTAGATACACAGACAGGTGTTCTGGTTTGGAAATTTGAGAGCTTAACTAAAGCAGGGAGCATTTTAAAATCATATGAGCTGGTGATGAAATGTAACTGCTTTTTTTGAAGGGAGGGGAGAGATATTCTAAACGTGTGTATATATCCAGCATCCACTGTTCAGTTTAATTCTGACTAAATCCAAATCTCATCTATTTCAGCTCAATCTTCAATCCACACAAACCTCCTCAAGTTCCACTAATCCTTATTACACTGTGGATTTTAGCTGTACCTGCACTTCTTTATCAGTTTGCAAGATATTTTCAGCTTGTACAGAGGTTTTCATGCAGCTCTGCTTCAAAGTGGCACACAGGGGACGCTCTGTAAAGAGTTTCAGAGAGTGTTTACAGATGCCTTATCACTATGGGGGAAGAAGGGCACTGGGCAGAGGGAACAAATTTCTCCAAAGGGGTGCAGAATCATCCTAATCTGGAGAAGCGATCAAATAAGAGTTTCAAAGATCTCCTTCTACAAAGGAGAAATTTAAGCTTAGTTATTAGCTGTCCAAAATCAGTGACAGTGTTTTGCAAAACATAGGAATAGGTCTGTTATACTATGGAATCTTACACTAAACAGTGTGAGTGATATTTTATATATGTCCTTGACGCAATATAATTACTAGTGGCTGGGTTTCAAATGCAGTTTATATTGAGTGAGATAAACTAGGAGAATCATTACTTTGGTGGTATTTAACCCTATGATGGTGGGGAAGGGGACTAGCACTGATTTTATAAGGTCACAGTTATTTCCTTTGTTGCCTGGCTTTGTGATGGTGCTTTCACATATTTCTCTCTTCCATCATAGGGAATGATATTTCAGGATTTAAAGGGTGGAAGATTTGTAAGCCAAGTCCTTCCCCACACTCTGATCACCTGCAAGCTGCCAGAGGCTGAACGTAAAGATGTTTTATGTGTCGTCTCCAGAGCAGAAATCCTAATTGGCCTTAGGAAAGAACTATTGGGGGCTAATCATCTTATAATTAGATCATTGTGCCCCTCTGCAAAGTAGGATATCGTCCCCTGCTGGACGTCATATCAGATATTACCCCGATACCACACTTGATCTTAGCCAAAAGGCCATTAAATCTCACAACTTGAAAAAGTCAGCTTGATCCTTGAAGCAGGGACTCCTGAAGTGCTCGCTAACCTCGTGGCTTGGTTGGGATCCTTGACAGAATGCATTTCTGCTATCATTTTCCCAAGTTTCAGATTTCTGGCTGGCATGAACAAACCCTTGGGTTGCATGAGAAAATACTTTGAAATGATGCCTAATTGACTTGGGCCCAGTTCAGAATATAGTATGCCGCATAAACCACCACAACATCAGCTCAAGGGAGAAAGGATGTCCCCATGCTTGGCTCAAACTACAGGGTATTTCCTTCGCCAAAAGCATTTTAATGACACTTAAGTATAGGTTTGTTGTGGTGGAAAGACAGAACCATTCCAGTTATTGATTTTTCCCACACAAGGAAACTTCTCTAACACAGCCCATCCAGTTAAATGTCCTGAGGTTCATTACACTAACTTAGCTGACTTAACAAGCCTTATCATATCACTTCTCTTTTCTCTGCATTCCCACAGTACAAGGCATGTTTCTGTGGTCTGCAACAGTATTATTTTCATTCAGTTTGTTGGTGTTATGCTTAGGCCCCAAGCTCTGGACTCCCTATCATTCCTCCGGGGTTTGTTTGATTCTCTCTTCTCTCCCTCCTTTTATTTTTTGCTAATTGGCTTCCGCCATTTATCTCTGATGGTAATTATAGTGCCCCCTTGGCAGAGAAGAGACAGGACCCAGTTGTTAGGAGTATAAACGGGATACTTCATAGAGGTGGCTGGACACAGAAAGACCCTGTGGTTCTCTTGGTCTCTCTAGTTCTGCAGCTGATTGCAAAACAGACCTAGTGTCACCAGTCAAGGTCTTACCAAGTCCTGGTCTATAATACACACTCCTGGAAGGGGCGGCTGACTATACTACAGCATCACCCACGTGGCTAAGCACAATGGCAGAGAAAGGCCACAACCTCCTCCCCACCTACCAACCTACAGTGACGTTCAGTAGTGGGAGAAGTCTTGAAAAGCCAGCCTCTAGTGCAGTGGTCCCCAAATGTTTTTGCTTGCAACCCCCCCCTTGCCTGGTCTGCACCCCCCTGGGAGCAGTGGTGGGGCCAGGAGTGGTGGGGCCAGGCGCCGTGGTTGAGAGCATGGCCAGGGTCAGGCACCAGGGGCCGCGGCCAGGAGCGTGGCTGCGGCCGGGTGCCAGGGGCAGGGCCACAGACAAGCCAGGAGCAGAGTTGGGGGCAAAGCGAGGCTGGGTGGTGCTCCTTCCCCATGCCCTGTGGGGGCTGGGCTGGCTCCCACTGCACCCCCCGAACATTCCTCCATGCCCCCTTCGGGGTTCACCCCACAGACTGAGGAACCACTGCTCTAGTGTTTGGGAGTTTGTGCCATGTCCAGCGAAGCTGTCAGGAGGGGCCTTTAGAACACAGGATCAGCTTTGTGGATTACAGTGGTCATGCCAGTGTGGTACATATGGTAGGTGCCTAACGCTGGCCTTGGGTGTTAATACCTAGCATAGTCCCTCACACCTGAATATCACAAAGCACTTATGTCTGCTCTTGGTCTTATAATTTGGGTATCATAAACAGGCTTGTCTGAATACCTGCTCCCAACACTTCACACTATGAAGAAGTTCTAATGCAGATCTATAATGTGTGGCTGTGTCTTCTCCTTACCATGAACTAAAGCAAACTCCAAAGATCTGAAGAGATATTGGTTCAACCCTGAGCAAATTTAGATGTAGGTCTCACCTTTGCCATTCAAGCTCATTGTAATGATATGGTTACTTGCAATATGCTGTGGAGAGTTCCAGAAAGGGTGTGGTCCCTGGTAAGCGAGGGAGACAATATTGGAACTTGAACTGTGTGCAAGTCTGTCTGTGTCTTGTTGCTGTTGTTTTGTTTAATAAATGCCACCTGTTTAAGAAGAGGACACCCACCTCTTTCTAGAGTTTGGTTCTAAAATCGTTTTCACATTCTGGCATCTTTCTTATGGCCAGGCAGAGTAGCCCACCTGTACCATAAGCCTAGCTGACCACTTAAATTAATAGCCAAAAAGTGACTATTAATTCTAGATGCCTCCATTTTTGGCCACCCAACTTGATACATTTTTAAGGGGGCTGATTTTCAGAAAGTGCGGAGCATCCACCCTCTGGAGACCATGCCCCTTTAGGGGGCTGAGGTTGGTTACCTCAGAAATGGGTCAACCAAAATCACTTTTGAAAATCTTGGGCAAATTGTTAATGAATATAACTATTAAGGTCCCCCATCCTGGTGTAAGGTCAGCAACCCACATAAACCAGGGGGCCAGTCATTGGATTCTGTGAGGCAAGAGCAGCATAGGGTTTCATGATGAATCTGGAAGAAGTGATGCTGCAGTGTACGCCAGCACTGTGCAACATCATCATGGCTGGGAACTGCTCAATGAAAGTTCACTACCTGGGCCTGTAAAGCGTCGACATTAACAGCAGCTTCCGTTATCAACCCATTACGTAGCCTCTTTCTTATCTCCCACTTCCCATGAAACTGTGGAGATTTGTTTATGAATGTCAGAGAGAGAGAGAGAGAGAGAGGGAGAGAAACATGTGTTAAGCCACTGCGATAAATCAGACATACAGTAAGAGAAAGGAGGGAAACTGAATGGAAGATGAAAGCAAAATATTTTTTAAAAGCCGTATTTAAAAATCCCTCTGAAACATTCCGTTGATCACAGGTGCACACATAATATTTATACCTCAGATGATGCCAGTAGCAAGCAAACAAACTTTCTAACCATTTGCAGATATCACTATTTGAAATACTCGTGAAATGGGAATTTTATCGTGTGATTCCCCTGATAATTCCAGTCTGTCTAATTGATTTCTCTACCCTGCCCCCTACCCCCAAGACACACACAAATAGAAAGTGTGGAGGTGTATTCAGAGACATAGTCATGAATGGGCAGCTAAGGGAACGCCCCTACCGGTGTGATCTCACATGCAAGGTCATGCTATATGGGGGACACCATTTTGAGAATAAAATGGCATCCCTCACATGCCAATATGCCATTCCAGCACTATGCGGCCCCACTACAGCACAGAATGTATTCAAAAGCTACTTCCCAAGAAGGAGCTGTCCCCAAGAAAGCTCGACCATGAAGCCCCCTCTGGTTCAAATGAGAAGGGCTGTTGGCTCAAGTGCTTTGGCTGATGGTAGCTGCCACCCGCAGTACCACACAAGGAGAGAAGCTGTCGCTTAGATAGCCAGGCCTCAAACCATGTAGAGCTTGGTAAGTTGAAGTCACCGTGTTCTGTGCAAGAAACCCCACCTAAAAGCCAGGCTGCTGAATTCAGTGCTACGTGCAGTTTCCAGATGCTTTCTGGGGAAGCACCAGGTAGAGCATTTACAGCCAAGCAAATCCAAGAGGGATTGTTCCAAGGGAAAATCCAGAAGAGCCAATATTACCCTGCAGCTCTAGGTCCTGCTTAGGTGATGATGTGTCTGGGTCCAAGGTTCTGTACTTGGCAATGTCCTTTTTTGGGTTGATTGAACAAAACAAAGACCAAGACTCATTTAGGACAGAGTGACTACCTTTTGCTCCTGTATTGCCCAAATGTGTGAAAGGGCTTGCTGCCTCAGCCACGTCACGTGCATGTAATTTCTGAAAGAATCCAAACTAGGCAAGATCAACAAACCTTGACAGAGTATGCAACCCTAGATGGAAAGCAAGCATAAAGTCTTGCTAAGGAACATCCTGGCATTAGGATATTCACCAAGACATCTTGATATGGAAATTTAACTGTGCTAAGGACAACTCTGAAAGAGACAATTCTGTGCCATACAATCAGCATATATACACTTATTACTGTTTCACGCTCTTTGAGTTTCTTATCTCCTCACCCTGCCACTTCATGCAAATTGCATGTGCATGGTCCAGCCCTTCTTGAGATACCCAGAATTCAGCCAAACAACCCAGCACATCTTTTGTTAATATCCATTATGTGTTTGTTGCTATTCACCATCTGCTTTTCCATGCACTGAAATAAACTTCAGATGCAAATCCTCCTGTTAGGATAGCTGAAAGCAATTTAAAAAAAAATTATCAGAGGGAAAAATAAAACAGAGGAGCAGCTAAATATGACCCAGACTGAAAAAGAAAAAGTGAAGCTGTAGCACTGGATTGTAAAAGTGGCATCCACTGCACTATGCAGTCTCAACCCCCACTTTTATTTGTTTATGAACAATCTAAAGGAAGCCTTAGCCCAGCAAAAAACTCCCCCATGAGGATCCGTGATTTCTATTAGCTAACAACTAATTTTCCTAAATGCCACTAACATCTGGCTCTTTTGATCTGTCATGCATAGTCTGCCCCATACATAAATATAAATGCCCTGTAATTTTGATTCGATCACAGGCCACACGAAAAACAGTGATCCTCCAAACTAACTTGGCTGTCGGTTTATTCGTGTTACAGAAGAATAGTCTCCATCTTGAATGGATTAGTGTTACACATTTATATAGCACCTTTCATTCAGCAGGGTCCCAAAAAGCATATGAATACACACACCATTGGGCAAATTTTGTTCTCCGAAGCTTGAAAACCAGTATTTTGTGTTCAGATACCACGGTGAGGAGCGTATTATAGGAACGTCAATGGAATAGCATAGAATAAAAGACGGTGTGACTTTATGGCTTCCATAGAACTTTGAGTTCTACCTCCTTGTGCACAGGTACTGTAACACAGGACATACGTCCCAACATAAAGTCCTGGTCAACTTTAGATACAGTTGGAAGAATCCCTGAACAGCTATAAAAGTTGATTACACAGACCTTGCATTGGTGTAACCTGAGTACAGTTCGGCCCTGAATGCACTGTAATTGCTCCGCCAGGCATCAAAATGGATCCACCCCTAGGAGGGAACAGGTGTAGAGTTGCTGGCAGAGGATGGCTCACACCAGATTTTGGGGAAGGGAAGTAAAAATCAACCAGCCACCTATAACTTTCCCTGTTTTGCTGTATTTGATAATATATAATCTTAGCTCTCCCCAGCTTCTGAGCTACTTTAGGACTTGAACCCTTGCCTCAGACAGAAGCCTGACACTTAGGGACTTTTCCAAAGCCCGCTTAAGTCAATGGGTAGGTGCTCCTTGAGGTCAGTGGACTTTGGATCAAGCTCTTTGAGGCTGTGGTCTCATTTACATAGTGCTTACCACTTGATTCTCTGCATTAGATTTGATTTGACTTTGTTTGAATGCTTTCCTGGGGTTTTAAATATTACTCCGACTAACAGAAGGAGTCAATAATATATGCTGAATACAGCTGGCTGTTTTGAACATTTGACTCTGTTTTCTCTTTATGGCGGATATAGGATTCCTGCTGATCTAACTTTGCAAAGACCAGAAAAGTATGTGAAAGAAATTTTATTGAAATGTCTTTGGCAGAAGAGCCTAAAGGATGCTGCAGTGTGACCTAGGAGGGAAGATGGAAAAAGGCTATTTCAGAGGCAAAGACAAGTTTCAAAAAATGTCCTATCCACTTTTACATTCACTGCTGTTAATTCCGCAACTTCCCTTGCATTGTTCCAGCCATTAAATGGAGGAAAACGTTCCTTTTTGGTGAGTGCCAAAGTCCCAGCTTCATTTCAAAAATCAAGGAGGGCTGCTTAAGAATAAAAGGTGAGCCCACCCTGTTTTCAGAGATGGCCAATGCATGAAGGTAAAGCCTCAGCAATAGCCAGGAGAGGCAACGCATGTGCTACGCGGGGGTTCTCAAACTTCATTGCACCGTGACCGCCCCCTTCAGGCAACAAAAATTACTATATCAACCAGGGGGTGGGGGGCTGTAACCTGAGCCTCACCGCCCAGGGCTGCAGCCCTGGGCACTGGGGCTAGGGCCTCAGGCCCCAGGAAGTTTAACGCCAGCCCTGGTGACCCCATTAAAACGGTGTCCTGACCCACCATTTGAGAACCTCTGTGCTACTGTAATCCCTTTACCTGTTCCACTAACGTAGTGTAGAAACAGGGACAGTGGTCAGAAGTACATCAGCAACAAGACAAAAAAATATCTGGAGTGAGTGAGTGGGAAGGAGCCTTTAGGGTACTCTTTATGGTCAGAAGGCAAAGATCTGCTGTATTACTTGTTCTGTGACAAAGCCAATGAGCGATCTGAAAGTTATGCTCTGGTTTGCATTTCTAATCTTGTTTGTTTTGTTCCTGTCGTGTGCATCTTTCCTTTACTTTCTTCACATGCGACTCATAGAGCTACCCAACCACAGACAACTCTACAAAGTCCTTGGATCCTGTTTTCTTTCTTTAAGGAAACACTTGTCTTCTGGGACACCAAACTCATTTCATAGTGAATCTAGGCAGGCTATAAATGATATAAAGCCTTCACCCCCAATGGAAATACTGATGCTAGTTTAGACTTTAAATATTTATATTTTTCTCTTCTGTCATCTCAGCATCAAAAATTCTAAAGAAAGATATACATATGCAACATATAAATACAGCCGTAAAAAAGCTGGCATGCTTTTCTGATTTGTATTGGTTTTTTCAACAATATTTGACCCACTTTCCAAGCTACACGGTGATGGCTAACTGCAAAGGAAGTTTGACATGAACAGACTGCTCATTGGAAATATTTGACATTCAAGCAGTGTTGAGTAATTTTGCTTGGACACTCAAGTTACGTGATATGTCTGTGAAGAAGTGTCCCCTCTCAAGACCTGTTTGGTTGTGTTGGGGAATTTTTCACATCCTTCTCAGAGATCTGCGGATGCACACACTAACCCCCTTAATGAGCATCCAGGATCAAGTTAATCCCAGGTGTAATATGACTGAAATTACACCACCTGCTGAAATTGGCACCTGCATCACAATCATCCACCTTTGTCTGAGTGTTAATACCATGCTGATCGCTGTAGCATCTGATTGAAGGACAGGATAGGAGTCCTGCACAGGTTCACAATTCTGAAGAACACCCGTCCTGCAGAAGGCCCATCCATGACCCCGCCATCTCAGAGAAGGAGTTTTTGGCTTTTAATCTTATTTCTGTTAATTCTGCAGTAATCACTTCCTCTATCAGAATGTTGCTATCTAATTAAGGGAACTTAATTCTCCATTCCCCCAATATTGATATTCAGTTTGCTCTCCTTTGATCTCGGGGAATCTTGCTTGGAGTTCAAAGATGGCCGGGATTTGTGTTTTCATGGTTTGATCCATTTTTATTTATATATATTATATTTTTACCTCCATCACATGCTTTATGCTGCTCCACTTTTATTTTAATCATGCAGTGTTATAACTAACATCTAGCTACCTGCTCTTTTTTCATTCCTTCTCGTCTCCCAGACTCTCCTGTTACATACAGTTCAGGCCTGGGGTGTAAACTTTTATCTACCTGAAAATGCCAGGGGAAGCGTGCTATTCTGGTAGCTTTAGTACAACAGGAATAGCAACTCAAGTGTGCTTCAACAGCAAAGGTTTATGGACCAGATCCCACTCTGACAATCTACCTGGAGTCACTCCACTGAAGCCAGTAGGGTTAAACCAGTATAACTGGGAGAACAATCAGGCCCATGTCGCTATTGTTCATACAGAAACAGTGGAAAATGCTCTTAAATTCTCTTTTGGGAAACAACACAGGAGACGTTGCTCCCATAGGCTATTAAAGGGACACTGCCATGAACAATGGATTGCAAAGCCAACCTACCTGGAAAGCGTTCCAAGTCCTCTTCTTTAGGAAAGATCGAGCCAACTCATGAAGTTCAGATTCGCAAATGGATCTGAGCCCAGTCTTCGCCAAAGTTCAGGTCTGGTGGAGACGTGTGTTCTACTTCAGCTCATTATAAGTAGAACTGTATGATGATGTCAGCTCCAGAACTGCATCTGGATCCACACTTCCCTGAAACTGGAGTTTGTTCACAGTTGTGTTCTGGCTCAGCCTATTGTTCAGACACAACGTTCTGATGTGGAACCAGAGCTGAACCTGAACATCCTCAAAGCTCAGGAAGGAATGCGGAGATCTGGTGTTTGGATCAAGCCCATTTTAAAGATGGCAAATGTCTCATCTCAGTTTTGCTACAGCGCGGAACTCTTCTTCCCATGCCCAAAAGTGCCATTCATTCTATTTCTAAACATGCACTGAGATAGCACACTGATGATTTCAGTATAAATACCTGGAGAGAAAGATGATTTGATTGGCTGGTGAGGGTTTTTTTGGGTAATGAAAAATAGGGAAAAGAGATTTAGTCTCCCTGTCCACCCTTTTCACATTTAACATAAATGGTCTAGGTAATACTTAGTCCTGCCATGAGTGCAGGGGACTGGACTAGATGACCTCTCGAGGTCCCTTCCAGTCCTATGCTTCTATAAACGGGAATAGGGATTTCCCTCACGTCAAATATTAGTCTTTAGCTGCAAAGCCAACCAGCCAGCTACCCCTGAAAGATCTGCTATTTTTTCCCCTCTTGTCCCTTCCATCTTCTTCTCTTTCTCTCCTCCAACTTCCCTCCTCTGCTAGACCATTCATTTTAAGGAAGAACTAAAGCAAATAAATGACAATTCAGCTAGCCTCAGAAATGCAGTTTTGGAAATGAACATACACCTTGTTTTTAAACTTGCATGTGTCTCACTGCACATGGTTCGCCTTCCTCCAAGCTAGGACAAGCCAAAAACTTTCCTGCAATGCACAGATTTCCGAGACCTCTCTTGGACACATGCCATGATCTTGTATTGTGCATAGGGAACTTTGTGGATTTCCTATTGCAATCTCGCATCTTCTATCCATGCCTCCCAGTTCTGGGAACTAGGTGAAAGTTCCTCAATGTCAGCCTCTCCTCTCCAGCAGGCACAGACTGCAAATCCTTTGTGGCACTAGCTCAGGCAAGAAGAAAAGACAGAAAAGTCTGGCAGAATTTCCCTTGCACCTGAAGGTCTTCCCAGCAGTGTCACCTTTACCAGTTTCTTCACTTAGGACGGGGACTGGTGAAGGCAGGAATGTATTGATGCTCAGATTTCTTTATTGTTTCCCCAGTTCCAGATTTTTCTCTGGAACTTCCATGTTTGTTCATGGGAAATGAAACCCTCTATTATAAAATTTGTCAAATGAGACCACCCAGGTGGCTGAGGGGAGAAGATTGAGGGGTAAGAAATGCCTTGAACACCATTTTCTTGTTGATGGCTTAGAAAGGGAATTGACTGTTATTGTCTCCCTTTAAATCCTCTTATGAGAAGGTCATGTAGCAGGCACATCATTTTCAAATTACAGCCATGCAGATAACATGGAAACAAAATATATGGAGTTTTTCCAAAACAGAGGATGCACTTTCAAACAATGTACCGTACAGTTCGTTATCCCAGTCCTCAAAATACAGCATGGAGCTTTACTCAAACAGGACTAAATATAGTTATAAGCCATTCAATGCTTTATTTTGCCAATTATTTTATTGCCAAGGGGTGTCTAAGCTTAACCAACTATTGGCTAATAACTTGAAAATAATCAGCAAGGCCCATTGTTTTACGGCTACATGGAAAATTGGGTTTGTGACTGGGATTTGCCAAAAACGACAGCCTGTTTATTTTTTGCATGTTCCATATTTAAAGTTCAACTTCTACAGTTTCAAAGAGTTGCGTAGGATTTAGTCAATAGAAATTGCATGTAATGGGAGCCGTGTGATGAAATCCCATTAAAGTCAATGGGAATTGTGTGTCATGGAAAACTGTGTAACTAAAAGTCCATTGATTTCAATGGGAACAGTGTACTTAAATCCAATTGAAGTCGATGGGATAGATTCATCCTTGGTGTAACTCTTCAGAAGTCACCAGAGCTTCACCAGAGATGAACTTGTCCAGTGCAAGTTGTATGTAATGGTGCCTGTGTGGCTAAATCCCTATTAAAGTCCATTGGGGTTGATTCAGCTCACATCCCATTCAATGGAAATTATGTGGCAGGATGGTTTTGTGACTAAGGCAATGGATGGGGATGCAGTAGCTCTGAGTTCAAGTCCCAGCTCAGTCACAGACTTCCTGTGTGTGACCTTAGGCAAGTCACCTAATCTCTCTGTGAATTAATTTCCCATCTAGAAAATGGGTGTAATAATTAATCCTCTCCCCCCTTCCTCTTGCCCCCCATCCTCTTTGTCTGTCCTGTCCATTTAGATTGTGAGATCTTTGGGGCAGAGAGTACTTAGTCACTGAACAATTTACCCAGGGTCATGATGGATTCTCCATCACCAGTGGTTTTTAAAGTCAGCATTGGATGTTTTTCTAAAAGCTCTGCTCTACGAATTATCTGGGGGAAGTTCTCTGGCCTGTGTTATCCAGCAGGTCAGACTAATTGGTCACAATGATCCCTTCTGGCTTAAGTGACAACTTGAGTGTTTCCCTATCAAACTTTCCAGAGACAAAACAGTTACTGTAAAAAGCATGCATGCAGGTATAAATAAATAGCAATGGACATTCCAGCAGTCCATTAGCAGTGCACAGCTTTCAGCTCCCTGCCTGGAAGAAGCCATGTGAAGCCACAGCAAGTGAGACTGAGAAACTCTTCCCCCATGATTTCAGTGGGAAAAATCATTTGACACCGAATGGTGTTTTGGAGCACGCTTGTGTCAGCGTTTGGGGGAGGGAGAGTAATTGGTTAAATTTTGCGTACCCTGTGAACAGCTAGTGTGCAGAATATATAGACAGAGCGAGATAGGCAATAATAGAAGATCAGAGGCTATAGTCTATCTTGCCACCAGACAGCGAGGGCACTGTTTGTATTGAAATTGTATGGGATGGTGCCTGTTTTGCACCAATCTCATTATCTGGTTTTCAGGGCTCTCTGCTTTCTACTACCAAAGGAAGGTTTCTTAACATGGATTTTCTGTCCCTGCAGTGTGGTCCCAGTCCTCCCACTGGAGTACACGAAGACTATATCAGACTTATCCAGGACAGATATCGGTTTCATTCTCAGACACCACCAGAGGAGGTCTCTTGGACCATGATCATAAGCCTTCTCAGGAAGGAGGAATACTACGTGCAGAGTTTTCCCTCTATATTTTTCCACAGCAAATCTTAATGCAAAAATAGCATCCTGAAGGAGAGCAGTGGCTGGCAGGGAAACGGCTTCCCAGAGACGCATCCACCAGAGAGGAAATGATGCATTTTCAAGGGTAGTGAATAAAAAAGTACATAAAAACACTGTCCAAAGCTTACTGCTGTTTCCATCTCAACCAATGGGAATGAGAGTCTCTCTGTTAATCGAGGTTTCTGACCTTCACAAAGGACTGCTCTACCTTAGAGAAACGTGAAGCACTAAGCAGCATTTGGAACCACTCCTACACCTATAACGCACTGTAGAATCCCCACACAAAATGGGCTCCCAGACATGAACAAAGAGTAACCGCCATTTGGATTAGACCTGCTTAGATCAAGGCTGAACTGACTAACCACCAGGTGGGCTTCCACTGTGCCAGTCTCCCTGATGTAGTGCCAGGGGAGACTGAGAACATGGGGCAATAGCCCCAACAGTGCAATTAGTCCTCCCGCTACGGCCTCAAGGTGCGCCAGTGACTACTGAGGTGACCTGTCTGCTCTGCTTTCTGTATTCTGCTGGCCGAGGTCAAGCAGAAGCTACTGACCTGAATATCCCTCCACACAGTATAGCTCTCAGAGGAGCCCTGTATTCACTTTGGGGGAAATCATGTGAAAAAAATGCAACTACTCTGTGGTTGTACATTAGTATTGTGTGTGTTACTGTTGTGCTATGCACTGCTGTACAAACACAGAACAAGCAGTTTACAATTTGCACTCAGCACATAGCATAGATGGGGCAGTCGTTTAGAAAGCAGGTTGGCAGGTCATGGTAAATCTATGCGGGAACTAGCATAAATGACAACCAAGGAATACATTGTAAACAGGTATTGTCCTTCTCCGCACTAAATTGTGTGCAACACTCTGAGCGTTCGTTCACATGCTTTCTACCATGGTGCGTTTTCCCAGCATAGACAAAACCTTGAAATGTCACACGGGCTCCTTCTATCTGAAACTGACCAAAATAAGTGATGGAGGTTTTCCATAAAGGGCAATTTAAGTGTATTTATACTGCTACTAACCCCCTGCTTTGTTTTTATAAGATGCTCAGGATAAAGGGATGTCTCCCTGATCTCTCTGTATTTGAAGCAATACAGTAGCATGTAATTGAGGGTGGATCATTTTTAGGCTAAATGCACCTGCTCATAATCCCTTAGAATGACAAATTGTCATATGGCGAAGGAGAATAAAATAATGTGCCAGATTCTGATCTCAGACACACCAGAGGAAAGCCTGAGCTTAACTGAACTTAAGAATGGTTCTCAAATTTCCTGACTCCCATCTCTCTGCTTTAGAGACCAAACTCTGCTCCTTTCCTCATTTGAAGCCATTTCTAACACTCACTACTGCAAGCTTTAAAAAACCCAACACAACAGACTTAAGATAATAGGAATTTCACAGAATTATTACAGAAGCGACTGTGCACAGAATCACTCTGGAGAAATGGCCACTTACTGGTTCGGACCTAAAACTAATCAATACGCCCTGGAGAGACCTCGATGGTCGAGACTGTGATCCCCGTTACAGGAGTACAAAACTGCAGAAATTCCATTGACTCCAGGTTTATAGGGGTGCACAGCTGAGCCCCACACTCCACTCCAGAGTCCCCCTCCTATGTGTCGAGGCAGATGATGTGGACACCCCTGCAATCAGCATTCAGCTAGGCTTACTCAGTGGGCCCACACCTTTGGAACACATTCCCTCCTGGGGTACCACTGAACGAGGATTTGCACAACCTGAGTCTCCACATCTCCTTTCCCAGAAGCTTACTAGGCACCCCAAGACTTTTCTGTGATGGGTGTGGGAGCTGCACTGTAATCATTTATGAATACTACATGTTGGCCTGGTTATCGGCATGTTCACAGTATGAATATATTGGGTTAACTCAGGAGAGGTCTGTCTGGCAAAAAGGGCAGGCAGGCAGAAAAATGGGTCATATTAGCCACTTCGGCTAACATCTAGGAGTTGTTAAGGTACCTATAGCAGGATTATCTTCGATGATTTTGCCTCAGTCTCCTGGTGTTCCTACAGGACTGGTTTTGACCAGAAGAGTCAAAGTCCACAAACTCAGAAAGAAAAAGAACAACGGACTGAGAGGATTAAAAGGGACCCTCACTCAAGGGAGAGGCTATAGTTGTCCAAGGGAACCAGCCTTAGGACACAGGACCTCAGTGGAGGTGTCAGAAGAAGCAAGGCCTCCCTAGGTTACCATCAGAGGCAGTAAGAGAAATGTGTAGACATGCAGAGTGTCCCTTGGGAATGGGCTCACCTGTACTGTAGGGGGATTCTGCACTATTGTTTCCCAGGACATGTGAAAAGCCAAACTCAGCCAAGGCAAGGAAAAGAACCAAACTATACAATCTGCAGAGCAGCTGCAGCCTGGCAAACAGTAGTGCGAGCTTCTTTCACACTGCCCCAACAATGTGTCTGAAGGGCAGCCTGGGGGACCAGATGGGTTATACATACATCATGTTTCTTTTATATCTTAATGTGTGATCAACTCACCTTACTGTGTGAGCAACACAGACATTAATGAATTAAACCTCACAGCAAACCTGTGAGGTGGTGACATAATATAGATGAGAAACTGAGGCACAGAGTGAGAGGCTGAACATTTCAAGTTTGGCTACTTAAAATTATTGATAAGAGACAACAAAGAGAAGTAAAGGTCAGTGACAATCAGTTTGAAATCATGCCAGGCAAGTCAACAATGGATGCTATTTTTGCCTTAAGATTTCTCAATATTTTTCCAAAAGCAAAGAGGAAAACTCTGCACATTGTGATCATAATCTTCTGGATTGATGAATAGTTTCTGAGAGCTCCTATTAATGTCAAGAGAGCAAGTTACTTCATCTTCCCATGCCTCAGTTTCCCATTTGCAAAATGGGGATAATAATCCTTATCTACATTACAGCACTAATGTGAATTTGGGACCTGATTCAGAGGAGCTGAGTATCTGCAGCTCCAGCTGAAAGGTCCTGGAACAACCCAAAGTATTCCTGACAGGAGAGGCAGGATGCTTTTGTGACTAAGGCAATGGAATGGGATGTAGTAGCTCTGAGTTCAAATCCGAGCTCAGTCACACACTTTCTGTATGTGAATTAATTCCCCATCTGTAAAATGGGTGTAGTAATTAATCCGCCCCCCCCCACACCCTCTTTGTCTTTTCTATTTAGATTGTGAGATCTTTGGGGCAGAGCATAATTAATCACTGAACAATTTACCCAGGGTCATGATGGATTCTCCATCACCGGTGGTTTTTAAAATCAGCATTGGATGTTTTTCTAAAAGCTCTGCTCTAGGAATTTTCTGGTGGAAGTTCTCTGGCCTGTGTTATCCAGCAGGTCAGACTACATGGTCACAATGATCCCTTCTGGCCTGGGAATGCCTGAATCCCATGTATATGTACAGCACCTAGAACAGTGGGACCCTGATCTCAGCTGGGGTATCTCAGTACTACCCTAACATGAATATAAGTAATCATATAGGGAAAGAATTTGAAAAAAATATATTCACTCTCCTAAAGATTTCACTCCCAGTTCCTGTTTGGATAGAAACTAGCTTTTTGACAAAAAGGAAGCCATTAAAAATAAACGATTTTTCAACATCAAGTTTATGGTTTTAGGATTTTCAGTTTTTCAATGAAAAATCACCATTAAAAACAGATTTTTAAAAATTATTTTTACAAAACCACAAACAATTTCACCCAAAAAGATGCCCCTCCCCACCTCCTCAAAATCTTTCACAGGAAAAAAAATCATTTCCCAATCAGTTGGATCTTTCTTGTGCTTCGTGTATTTTTCTTTATTATCCCAATCATCAATAGGATTTGGCTGTGAACAAGTGTCTTTTTTCCCTTTGCACCTGGATCCCTGAAGCTGATCCTTTGCCTGAACTTCCACCCTTAGGATGCTGTTCTAACTAGCCATGTTTGTGCACATTGGTCCAGTCTATGCATGGAGCAGCAGTAATGTCCATTGGGGGAAGCAGGGGGAGGGATCTATTACATGGCAGTTTTTTGCTTGAAGAACTTGGCTTCTACATTTTGGAAATATGGCCCCATAAATGGGGTTTTATGATTCCTCTGCAGGAGGAAAGAGGCAGGTGAAGGACTGAAAGATGCAGAAGGAATTTATTCAAACACAGATATGTTGAGGACGCGGAAGGAACAGCAAGGGACAGACAGACCAAGGGAGGCAAAGTAAATCGCACTTTTGTTTAAATGCTTTCTTTCCAAGCCTGCTCCAGTGTGAAAGCCCCCATTTTAAAGGGAACCGAGTGAGAATTCACACCTGTAAGCTGGAACCGCTGCCTCCTTGGATCAGGATGGCTAAATAGACACAAGTCAGCTTAGATCAGTTTCACCGCAGCTGGTGCGTAAAGGAAACTGAACCCTTGCCTTTACACTGGATTACTCTGGAAGAAAGCAGTATTTGTCCGCGATGGGCTGAATAGTGATTGTTGTTTTGAAGTATTCACTTTGTATCTGTGTCCATCCCCAAAGGGTCCTGCGAATTCAAATGAAAGCTTCTTCAGCCGCTTGTGAGGAAATCATTTGTCATTGGAGCGGATTGGTCCTGGAGCTTTTTAGATGCATGACTGGAAAACTATGTGCTCAGACATAGCACAAAACAAAAATAGTCAACTAGTTTCAGCAAATTATCCCTTCTAAACCTTAACCAAAAGGGTCCTCGGTGGCTTCATAATTGGTCTGTGTTTGACTGTGTGAGACTCTAAATTCTTTTGACATTACTTGGCTGGTCATCGCCAGATCTGATCACTGTAAATTCACCTCCCCTAACTAGGGGTCGGGGCCATGTGTAAGATCCAGGGGAAAACTGCTGCTTTCTTTCACATCGTCCTGCTGTTCACTTTGGACCAAACCCTGGTCCCATTGCAGTCAATGGCAAAACAGAGAAGGACTTCAGTGAGGCAAGGATTTGGACCTTTTTAAACAACCAGCTATCAATAAGTTATTTTACATGGCACAAAAACTAATCCAGGGGAGTGGAAGTGAGGCTTTGGATGGCCTGAGGGATTAGTAACACGTTACAGAGCCATTCAGCTTGGGGCTGCTGGTACAAAGCCAATCAAGCTCAGCAGTAACTGAAACCTGAAGGATGCTGAGTGGTTCCAGTCCAGTTCCCTTAGCACGAGTGTCCACATTGCAATTGGCATAAATTGCAGTCTCAGCAAGGAGATCAAGAAGTGAATGGAGGTGGGGCCTACACAGCTCTCTTCCCTGTAGGAATGGCTCATCCCAGGGCAGGACTGAAGCAGAGCCGTATGGAGACACTTACACTGTGGTTGCTACTTGTGCTATGCTGGTTCTGTGGAGAAAGGCTTTCAGGGGCTGATGCAGAATGTGCTGGGTGAAATCTAGGGCTGGGGTTTTGCAGGAGGTCAGAGTAAGTGATCACAATGGTCCCTCTGGCCTTAATCTACGAACTCAATGATCATCTCTTGACCTGTACCTTGCATGGTCATGTAAACCACCAGCACTTGGCAGTGGTACACCCACTGGGTACACACTTTGCACTCGTGTAGGACTGCACCAGATGCAGGGCAACAGAACATTAGGCATTCAGTGCCCCAGGTGGGTCAGTTTGGGACCTTCCCCAAAGCACTAAATCTCTGTGCACAGAAACTCCCCCCTTCCCTACTCCTCCCCAGAAATCCTGATCTTTGCAAGGAGGAACTTACTTTTACTCCTCCACTACCTACAACCTGGACACATACATTGTCCCCCAAGTGGTGACATGGCTCAAGAGGTGCACCTTCTCCTCAATACTTTTGGGATTGATAAACTCTCCTGATTATATTCTCCTTTAAACAGCAGTTCACCTTTTTGCATTTAGTGGTATTGCAGCTTTGAGTCCAGCCTGCTCAGAAACAGAGACACAAAACTAGATCACAAGCACCTGAGAAAACAAACTCAGCTGAGCGTTTTGTGTACTATATGTCAAGAGTGGCTGAGTAATGGCTAGGATGTGAGTGTGGAACAGAGACATCTACTGGCTGAGCGTATGGAGTGCTTTCTTCTAAACATACAGAAGAAGCAAAGGCAGAAAGACCCCAAAAGAGTTTCCCAATTAATTGTGTCCAGTATGAATGAGTATTTGGCAGATGCTATAATTTCTAACCCCAGCTTGGGACAATTCAGAGCCTAGAATCTTTCCAGTTCTGCATATTTTCTTTCACCAAGCAAATTCTAAATGAGGTCAAAACTATTCCCTTTCCTTTGCTGTAATCGTCTCAAAGAACAAAAGAAATATGAAAAGAAAACACAATATTTATTGTAAATCAGTGACTTTTGCATTAAAATGATCAAAGTGTGTTTGGTGCTCACTTGAAGTTCAGATGCAAAGTGATTTTGAACTTAAATAAAATAAAAAAAAGATTGTTTTTCTGTAATGCAAATTGAGAAAGAGCAAATTCACCAAAGTACAATCAGATGCATAAGTTATTCAGAAAGGACTGTCCCTTAATCATAACCCAGATATTCTGGATGGCTAAAGCACTTAGTCTCTTCAAGGCTTCATGCACCCACTCTTACCCTTTGAAGTAGAATGCACTAAACTGCACTAGAAAAAAAAAAGGCCCCCATTTGTCAGATGATCATAAATAAAATGTAGGTTAATAGCATAATTTACAAATTCAGATACTGACCCTTGGGGAGTGATGCTGGCTTGAAGACGGGACCTCTTCTACCAACTGGTGTCTCATCTAAACTACTTCCAAAAGTTTTACATGTTCCACTAAATGGAGATGTTCAAGTGGTCACAAAACAACAAGTACCTGGCATGAGGAGATAACAAAACTGGTTGGGAACATGCCCTGTGCCTTTCAGAGAAGTCCAATGATTTAATAGTAGTGCTAATAAAAGAATACATCTAGTGCCCTTCATCAGGGAACCACAAAGCACATTTCTGCGAGGTAGGGTTTATTAGCCTCATTTCACAAACAGAAAACTGAAGCAAAGAGGTGAATGCCAAGATTTTTCAAAAGATTTTTGGGTGCCCCGTTTGAATATTAAGTCAATGAAAATTGTGGGTGCTCAGCACCTCTGGAAAAAAAAATCAGGCCCCAGGACTCAAATTGGGCATCCAAAAAGTGAGGTAATTCCAAAATAGCATGAGACCTCTAAAAACATTGGTTGAAGTGACTTGTCCATACGTGCACAGTGAATGACATAGCTAGGATCAGAACTCAGGAGAGAGCTCTCAGACAACCTTGTTTTGCTCCAACAGCTGTCTACTCCCACCCTACTTACTAGTATATAATTGCACCCTTCCCCCCCGTCAATATTTTAACTGCTGTCTGCGCTGTTAATTTCTGGAGGTTGGAGGTTAACAGTGGAAACCTTTTCTCATGGGGCAATGACATTGATGGTGCATGAATAGTTTTCTTTGGGTGAGGCGTTCCCCTTTCATAGGTTTTAGGAGGGTGCACAGGTCCTTGACTACCACATAATACAGGCTCATGTGTCAGGTAGTTGCACTGAATAGTAGAATACACACATTCTTAGTTCAAACGCGCCTCTTCCACACAGACACAGTGTGATGTCTAATTTGTATATTATGAAACTCACAAGTAACAGGTAATGTTCTATCTTTAATTTAAAAAATTATGCTAAATAGCCAAATTTTTGCTTAATTACAGGCTAATCCTAGTTCCTCAGAACATGTGATTTTTTTCTTATCTCTCAAAATGGAAGAGGCACATTTGAACGAAGAGTATGTGTGGGTATTATATTATGATTCATGGAGGAACTTTGATTGTCTACATATTTCATGGCTAAGAACAGCAGACACACTAGCTACGGTAAAAAGCTTAAATGTTATGGTCTAGTTAGTGGTCCACAGACTTGTGTGACCTTGGATTCTCTCTGGGCCTCAATTCCTTATCTGAACAATGAGGGTAACAGCAATTCCGAACCTCTCAGGTTGTAAGGATAAATTCATTAAAGATTGTGAGGTGCTCAGATACTCAGAACCATACAAGTACCAGAGATACAAGATAAGTTATCTATCAGGCATCAAGGCCCCAGTTCAGCAAGGTACTTAAGCACATGCCTAACTTTAACCACATGAGCAGTCCCATTGAAGTCAGGTAGCACTGCTGTCAATAGGGCTATTCACATGCTTAAAAAGTTAAACACGGGCTTAAATACCTTGCTGAACTGGAGACTAATTGATCACCAATTGTAGACAAGAAGGTACCATGCTCCCAGGAGCTATTAATAGATGCATTATAGTGGTTTTACACCTTTCTCCAAAGCATCAGGCTTGGAGACAGGATTTTGGACTAGATGGATGTTAGATTACATTTCTGTAGTACCTTTTTAGGACTGAGGAGCTCAAAGTGCTTTATCACAACTCAGTAATTAAGCCTCACAATGCTCCTTTGCTGTAAGAATAATTAGACTGATTTTACAGGTTGGGGAAACCGAGGCAGAGTGATTAAGTGACTTGTCCAAGGTCACACAGTGAGTCAGTGGCAGAGCTGAAAATAGCACCCATGCATCCTGCCTCCCAGTCCCCTATTCTAACCACTAGACCACATGGCTTTTGTGTTTCTCCTTTCAATTATGCATCCCCTCCTTCCCCCCCCTTAATGATTTCTGATGTTTGTTCCATCACACTGTGAGCAGACCTATCAGATCAAAATAGCCAGTCATCTAAGAAAAAAAAAGTCTTTGCCCTTTGTTCTTCAAAGAAACCAAATAATCTCAATCCTCTGAGAAAACTCAAAGGGTGAAGGCAAAGCATCCGCTCGGATGAGAACAATGGTGGTGTATCACCAGTGGAGGAAATATCTATAGCTGTGTGTGGTTATATATTTTCCTTGTTCTGAAAATTCCTGGGTCAATTACTTTTTCTGCAGGGAGATTTCCTAAGAGCTTTATTGCTATTATTTAACAATTAGACCTAATATAAAGGTGAATTTTTATGTGCAGAGATACAAGGTTTGGTAAATCTTGAGCAACAGATTGCAGTTTCCATGTAATGTCTATGGCTCTCACTAGTCACTTACTATTTCATTTGGAGACATGAGGAATTTTGCTAATTTCTAAAGATTATACAGAGAAATGCAAGGAAACACCACAGCATTTCTTAGAATGGCGGTGTCCATATTTTCAGGAATAAAGGGCTGAGTGACCAGTCCTGTTCCTCAATCAAGGTAGTGGCAAATCTCCCAATGACTTCAGTGGGTGAAGAACACGCCCTCAGATTTTTCAGAACCATGAACCCTGCTATGGGCAGGATTTTGAAAAGGGTGCCGACCATCCAAGTTACATTCACAGTTTATGCCTGGAATTTTGCAGCCACATCTGAACTGCAAGTGCAGGTCAGACTTCCTGCACCTATAACGGACTCATGCGGGTGCAAATTGGTTAGATACAGGGCTGGTTCAGCCCACTGTAGCAAACCTTCGTCTGCAGGTTGCTCCCAGGGCATAGTGAGCCCAGCAATGCTAGGGTGAGGTTTACTGCTCCGCTGCTATAGGTGTTGAAATGGAAGTGCTTCACACTGGAAGAGATCTCTGTGCAGATAACAGCTTGAGCCCCCATCAGGGGTCTCTTTGTCCTTGCTGTGAATGGGGCACATTTCAGTTTCCTCTCTTGTATTTAACAGCAAATCTCCCATTCATTTTACCTCTAACTCTCTCTGCAAAGTCATGCACCCTCCATCCCTGGCAATCTTTAAATCAGGATTGGATGTTTTTCTAACAGATCTGCTCTAGTTCAAACAGGAATTAATTCAGACAAGTTCTACGGCCTATTAAGCTATTAAACCATGCAGCAGTTCTGGATACTTTCTTTATTCTCTCCCCTCTTCAGCCCCATTGGACTCCATCCCTCACAGTTTGCATGGCATGATGGAGAAAGAAGGTCGCACCCAGGATCTTGGGCCTTCAAAAACTGGGCCCGTTTTAAATGACTCTTCAGAGAGCTCCTGAGTGGCATGAAACAGCCTTGGGAAAGCATAAAGGTGCAAGTTAGAGCTGCCTGAAAATGTTTCATCATGAACTTTTTTCCAACAGAAAATGTTTTTTGAACCCAAATGAAAATTTCCAGCAAAAAGTTTCACTTTGGTCAAAGGGGGCATGGATCAGCGTTCATGTCACACTCCCAGTCAGTACCCAGATAAAGCTGGGGAAGCTAATGATCCAACCAGAGGACCAAATTCAATGATGAATCCTGGTCACATGCCACCTGAGGCATGTTGCACATACACTGATAAGAAGACTTTGATCAAAATGTTTGGTTTTTCAATAAACATTTTCAAAACAACAAATTTCCACTTTTTTTGGACTGGGGGAGGGGGAGGGACTTTCTCATGGTTTTCTCACCAAACTGAAGAAAAGGTTTTTGAAAATTTTTGTTTTGACAAAAAAAAAAAAAAAAACTGAAAATTTCAAATGAAAACATTTCTTTGGAGTGTGTGTGTGCGTGCGATACGACACACCTAATCTTTTTTGACTCTCTTTCGAGGAATGATCTGATTTGCAGTTGGAATTTGCATTGACGGAAATGTTACAAACGCAGGCTGGGATTTGGGGCATCTAAGGACTCTCTTGAAAATCCCAGCACAGATTTCATGGGTTTTGCAAAGTGGTCTTGCCCAAAAGAAGGACTCTGTTTGCAGAAGCTATTTTGCCGGTGCATATTGCTGTTCACACAACCACTACATTCACAAGTCAGTTCAGTGCTCAACTGCCCCACTGGCATGCAGCAATGCTGTGCATGCTCACAGATAGAGAGGTGAGGCATATGAACTATGACCACAAACACAGGGGTGGGGTTGATGACCCACTGAAACTTTGTCCCTAACAAAATCCAATTAATTGAAACAAAACACCTCCTATTTTGACATGGTGAAAACCTTGATTTGGTACCTTTTGCTGTCTGGTGCAAACTGCCACAGTGGGATTTATCCTAATTAACTTGGCCCTAAGGCCCTGGTGGTTTGGGGAGTAATGCCAATGAGTTCAACAGAACTCCTCATGTGCATGAAGTTACTCACGTGAGAAATGCTACTCATATGCACAAGTCATTGCAGGATTCAGGACCTAAAAAGGAACTTTGCTCCCATTTTATATAGAGCTGGGTGCCTAAAAAAAAAAATAATAATAATAACCCCAGAAGTGTCTAGTCTAAGACATATATCTGGATGTGAGGGATGATCTGAAATGCTGTATGGATATCAAATATGAAGCTGAAATATGTCTATCAAGCCAGTGTTCTTTGATCATCGGTAGTCGCTCATCATTTACACATCATAAGGGGATGCTCAATTCCAGAAGGTACAGAGTCAGCCACAAAGAGAAAGGATTGTCTGAGCATTTGTCTCTTAAAGATGTGAAGTCATTAAAAAACCAAACCAAACCAAAACTAGTCAACTTCCCACGGGTAGCAGTGTGTTATGCTTAGAAAATTAATAAGCGTTTCATGCAACTATTAACTCTCCTATTCACCAAAGAATTAAGGGCTGCCATCATTTCTAATGTCACCAAGTAATGTTACCTCTGATACCCCTTACAGAATCATCATAGAATCATAGAATATCAGGGTTGGAAGGGACCCCTGAAGGTCATCTAGTCCAACCCCCTGCTCGAAGCAGGACCAATTCCCAGTTAAATCATCCCAGCCAGGGCTTTGTCAAGCCTGACCTTAAAAACTTCCAAGGAAGGAGATTCCACCACCTCCCTAGGCAACGCATTCCAGTGTTTCACCACCCTCTTAGTGAAAAAGTTTTTCCTAATATCCAATCTAAACCTCCCCCACTGCAACTTGAGACCATTACTCCTCGTTCTGTCATCTGCTACCATTGAGAACAGTCTAGAGCCATCCTCTTTGGAACCCCCTTTCAGGTAGTTGAAAGCAGCTATCAAATCCCCCCTCATTCTTCTCTTCTGCAGGCTAAACAATCCCATCTCCCTCAGCCTCTCCTCATAAGTCATGTGTTCTAGACCCCTAATCATTTTTGTTGCCCTTCGCTGGACTCTCTCCAATTTATCCACATCCTTCTTGTAGTGTGGGGCCCAAAACTGGACACAGTCCTCCAGATGAGGCCTCACCAATGTCGAATAGAGGGGGACGATCACGTCCCTCGATCTGCTCGCTATGCCCCTACTTATACATCCCAAAATGCCATTGGCCTTCTTGGCAACAAGGGCACACTGCTGACTCATATCCAGCTTCTCGTCCACTGTCACCCCTAGGTCCTTTTCCGCAGAACTGCTGCCTAGCCATTCGGTCCCTAGTCTGTAGCGGTGCATTGGATTCTTCCGTCCTAAGTGCAGGACCCTGCACTTATCCTTATTGAACCTCATCAGATTTCTTTTGGCCCAATCCTCCAATTTGTCTAGGTCCTTCTGTATCCTATCCCTCCCCTCCAGCGTATCTACCACTCCTCCCAATTTAGTATCGTCCGCAAATTTGCTGAGAGTGCAATCCACACCATCCTCCAGATTATTTATGAAGATATTGAACAAAACCGGCCCCAGGACCGACCCCTGGGGCACTCCACTTGACACCGGCTGCCAACTAGACATGGAGCCATTGATCACTACCCGTTGAGCCCGACAATCTAGCCAGCTTTCTACCCACCTTATAGTGCATTCATCCAGCCCATACTTCCTTAACTTGCTGACAAGAATACTGTGGGAGACCGTGTCAAAAGCTTTGCTAAAGTCAAGAAACAATACATCTACTGCTTTCCCTTCATCCACAGAACCAGTAATCTCATGATAAAAGGCGATTAGATTAGTCAGGCATGACCTTCCCTTGGTGAATCCATGCTGGCTGTTCCTGATCACTTTCCTCTCATGCAAGGATGGCTGCTGTATTATTTCCAACCTATCAAAATCTAATACTATGGTTTTATGGCAGGCTCGTACAAAAGAAAAGAGCTTTATTTATTTATTTTTTTAATATATAGGGGGCCCTCTTTCCATTATGTTTGGAATAAGGAGCTCCTTGACTGTACTTTTACAGCCCACAGCTCCCAAGAGAGCACTGTTTCAATGGTTATGCTAGAATTCTCAGCCCTATAGGCTTTGTGAGACAGCAAAAAGCCCAAAAGAAAAAAAATAAAATAAGTCGGGAGGCGGGTGAGGAGAGAAGTTTCCTTCCACCTTCTCAGTGTCCAGAGAGGCCAACAAGAATGCAAAATGCAGGCTTTTTTTACTTACAGGAACAAAAATGACTGCAGTGAACGCCCTACAGGGGATTTTAGATTGCATGGTTAAAAAACCCTCAGACAGACTTATAAGGTCAGATAAAACACGACATGCCCCAGATGAGGCAAGGACCCTCTGCTGGGAGTCTTGTTTTCATTAAGATATCTAGAAGGGAAGGCTCTCTGTGTATTCATGAAGAGGATTGGGTCGTCCATTCATCGCTCTGGCCAGCGAGCAGCATTTGAGATAGCCCAGGTGCTGGGTTCCCAATCTGGGCTATCAGAGCTGAAGCTAGGCTTCGGAGCAGGCCCTAAAGGAGAGAGAATATTCCCAGACTGCCAGGATGCAGTGCTAGCATCATTTCAGGTGCCTGGGGCCAGAACCCAGGAAAGAGACACTTCCTGGCTACTCTCCATCCGATCAGCACTCTGGTGTTCACCCTTACTGACACTGTGGGCAGAACCACAGGGATAGAGTGCCCCCAACACCCCCCACCAACTCCCAGCACTGACTCCGTACCCCCATGCTCATCCCCAGCACTTCAGAGGCCCTGTGTAGGGACCAACAGGGGACAGAATGTATCAGGCACCCTTGCATCAGCCCTCGACCAATGACTGACATATCAGCTGGCCTTGGTCAATGGGAAAAAGAATGTTCCCCAGACTACTCTGCACTAATTTGATGGCACTTCAGTAACCATTGGTTAGGATGGAGGGAGATACCAGTGAAAGTAAGTCTGGGGTGTGGTGCCCAAGGTTCATTATTTCAGATGGCCCAGGGGGAGCTAAGCATTAGGCAGTACTGTACCATTCCCCTTTAGCTTTTCTTTTGTGGGTGAAGAAAGGGAATATTCTTAAAAGAACGATCCCCCTCAACTGTATGTTAAACAGTTATAAGTGTCCCGGTGTTATAACTGCAGCTCTGCAAAACATACGGTACCAAATTCTAAACTCGCTCAGCTTGTTCCAAACTCAATATTCAGCCCAGATTGGGCGAAAGCTTCTGCAGAGGTTTGCAAATTCCTGGAGCAAACCTGGTCCCAATTCATTGCACATTGAACCCAATCTGAAGCAAGCCGGGGCCGATTTATGATTTTGAGTTAAAAAAACCTTCTGAAAATGGCAGAGTTGTCCAGCATTGGGGGGAAAACAGATGGAACAGGGTGGTTTTCTATTAAGTTTAACTTAGGGTCTTTTTCTGTTGTTCACTTCCTCAAGCTGTGCTTTAAATCTCATGTTTGGAGTGAGATGTTAGTGAATCCACACAAATCTAAACTGAAGGGAAGGGGAAGGGGAAGGTTTGTGTGAATCCCTGAATGGTTGCAGGTTTGATTTACAAACAGGGCTAGTTGTAACAGTGCTGGAGGGGAGACATCATCAAACTTTTCCTCCCCTAAAGGAAGGGCTCCTTTCCTGCTTTCACCCACCCTGCACTCTGCTTAGCTAGGATTTGTTAGCAAACTTCAAAGTTGACTCTGTGTAGCATCTTAGGTCCAAAGAAGCCCAGACCACCACTCTGCTCCCAAAAACCCCTTGAGCCCGTATTGCAGCTGTAGCTACTTTCCATGGGAGCCTGAAAAATTAGTAGTTAGAATTAGGTCATGGTGGGGTTGAACCTTTGACCTTCCTACCCTATCAGTGAAGCACAAATCGGTGCTAATATTGGAATGGGTTCAGAGGGGACCAAATAAACGGCCTCAATGCTCAGTCTTTGCTGATGCAACATGTTTCAGAGCAGTTTTTACAAGGAATATGCTGGAGCCTCTTAATGAATTAAAAATAACCTGCAGTTGATCATTTACTCACAGGCTACAAGAGACAGCTTCAGAGATATACAACTGGATTAAACAGAAGCATTCAAACGATTCAAAATGTGGCCTGGGTCACAAGTCAATATGAGCCTGAATTGAGTGGTTGTGTGCGTGTGTGCACCCACATCAAAGTGCTACTGCATAATTGGCAGACTCCTGCATGACCGGCATCTTGGATTTGGGATTAAGATTGCTGGAGTGTTGTAGCTCAGGACTGAGACGTACATGGATTGGGATGGGGGAAATCTGACATCTGTAGACTGTGCTCATATCAGATGGGCCTCTTGCAAGGACCATTTGCTTTTAACTGTTTAAACACACAAATTCATCCCAGTGCTTTACGTATAGTATTTGACAATGCAGATAGGGGCTGGCCCTTCGCCTCTTCTTGCTTTCTCCTTCCTTCTTTTCTCATCTGTTCTCGCCTTTTGGTGGGGAGGGGTGGGGTGGGGTGAGGAGGACGCAGGGGAAAGAAGCCATGTAAATGTGATGATTTGGCATTTGATCCATGAACCCATCTCTGCCCTTGCCCTCTGGCAGGGTCTTGATTGTTGTGGAAGAGCTTTGAAATACCAAGCCCAGAGATCTAGTGTCAGCAAATGTACAGTGCAGAGGACAGGGGCTCATCTCCTAAGCATTGCACATTGCTCCCTAGGGGCTTGGCCTAGGAGCCACTGAAGTCAACGGAAAGACTCACTTTGACCTTGATGGGCTTTGGATCAAGCCCTAGCTGGCTCTAGGTTAGAGGCTGCTGGTAAGAGGTGGATTGGAGAGGACCTCCCAACAAAACTTAAAAGAGCGGCTTAGGTTTTCCGTCAACGTTCCCACCTCACCCCTCTCTCTGAGAGTTTTAGGCCAGAAGGGACCACAAGATCATCTAGGCTGGCCAGTATGTCACAGGCCAGCCAGCACCCACACACTAAGCCCAACAATGGAAATGAGACCCATGTCAGTGCAACCACAGGAGACTAGGCTATTATGTTCCCAAGCAGAGAATATGAAGGACCAAGATGCACCAGTGTCCAAGGCCCCTGCACTGGCAGGGAAATGATTACGTGAGATACGCCCAGATAATCCTGGCATGTGACATACACCCAAATGCTGAAGAGGAAGGAGGACCCACCGCCCCCATGTCGCTGCCAATTGGACCTGGGGGAAAATTCCTTCCCAACCTACATAGGGTGGCCAGTTAGACTCTAATCACATGAGCAAGAACCAGACAACCAAGCACCTGAGAGAGAGAATATGCCTGGGTCTTCCTCTCCTATAGCTCCCAGGGAGGACAATGGGAGTTTTACCCAAACTAGCCCTTAGTCCCTCCAACTCTAGTAAGTGAGGAGGATAGGAGAAACCAGAGAACGTTTGGGCCTGTCTGGGTGCCGTAACCTGTCTCACTGGCTAACTTCCTTCCACCCCATAGAATGATATTAATCTTATGTTTGCAAGAAGACGCTGATCCAGTGAGAGATCTGGCGCAGGTTGCGGCCTTGTTTCATTTGTTTGGTTGACATTTGAAGTTCTAGACATTTGAATTCCCCACCCACACAGTAGTAGGATTCTCTGCTCTGGCTGCTGAAGCAGGGTTATGCTACTGGGTGAGAGGCAAAGCTGGTAGCTGATGAAATGCGAGGGGACAGCACGCTGAAGTTTGTTACAGTCCCAGAGCCCGATCCTGAAGCCCAGTGACTAGTACCGCTGGTTTCAGCATAAGGGCTGCAAGACGGGGCCCCTAACCATTAATCCTTGCCAGGTGCACAGCCAGCAGCTCCACACATGTGTGCCAGCAAAGACCTTCAGGGCTCAAAACAAAAGAAAAGGCAATTAAGTGGAGTTCACAGTGGAATTAGCCAGGAAAACTGTAAGTAACTGGGGGAAACACTGCATATCTGACCATGAGATCATTATATCACAGAAGCTTTCAACACTAGTTCATAAGGAGACACAGAAAAAGACCTGAACCTATTTCTAATAAAAGGTCTGGAAAAAAAGCAAACAACCATACCCCTTAGCATGCTGTACTTTTAACCAAAAGGCTGAGCCTGCGTAGAGAACAGAGCTTTTCCTACTTAAATCCAGTCAGTGTTCTGCAAGATAGAAGGAAATATATCCAGGGTTTGAAGCCCAGCTGAGGGAACAAGAGGGGTCAAAATAGGAACCCCATGTATCGGAGTATGGGGTACACCCGTTGTGCACACTAAGTCATGCTACCAGCTTTAAGTACAGCTACTGTTAGAGAAAAAGAGTAAGACACGGTCTCTAGACTTATTCACTGAAGGATTCCCAGAATTTGCTCACCTAGGGATAGATTGTGCCATAAGGCAAAAGCCCAAAGCAGTGGGCAAATGCATAGCTGTGCTGTTGCAGACACATCCTAGGGAAGGAATTATGGCTCACGAATCACGATTTCTGCCCTGCTTGTAGAGGGTAGTTATTTAGTACTCTTCTAGACCAGCTGTATAGAAGAGCCCTTAGGGGTTCTGCTGTGTTGCCCAGTTTGCCCATTCTCCACCCACTCTCCGTCCACCCAAGGTCCTGGTATATCCCTAAGGGGGCTAAAGGGAGTTCTTAGTTCCCTGTAGAGATGTGTAGCCCAAGTCAAACTCTAGCCATCTAACAGTTACAAGGCCACATGATTTTTCCAATGGCCAGTGCCACCCGGGATCCGAAAAAAAATCAAGCCATGTTCTTTTCGCTTCTTTATTTACATCATCATTGCTGGTAATGAAGATTCTGCCTTGTGATTTTGATAGCCATCCGGTCCCTCACAGGGGCCTGCAACCCACTCCTGCATTATCACAATAAAACCTCTCTCTCTGGCAGTGAGATGAGGAGAGGTCATTCAGAAACACCCGGGGAGCAGGGTTTTTGGGAGAATCATCAAGTCGGATCCTAATAATGGTTGCAGACCTGGCAGTTAGAGGCATGTCACCCCTCTGGCCCAAGTGGTTAGCAGGGTTGTTTCCCTTAGGAGAAAGAATTGGTGACCTAAGATAGGTATATTCTTAGTGAAACCTTGCTTAATTACCCCAAAAATTGTACACAAAGTCCTGTTTTCTTAACCACAGTAGAAACACCCCCCCAGCACTTTCCTTTTTCCTTTCCTTGCTCAGAAACCCCCAAGGATGCCACTTCAGTAAGCTCTGTGCCCAAGAAGGACGATCCTGGAAGGCTGGCATTCTAGCCTCAGCGGGGTTACCACCATTGAACTGCAAAAAAAAAAAAAAAAACAACCACACAAACAAAACAGCACGCACCCCACCACAAGGCAACTCCACAACCCCCTCCCCCAACAGCCACTTATAGTATCTAGGGAGATGATAACATATAGATAAGATTGATAACATTGCATGTCTCTTCACCCTTGCATGACTCAAGCCTTCTCTCTCTCACAGAGGACACAGTGCGCTTGCGTGTTGGTGGGCAGACAGCTGCTGTATTGTCAACAGTTTTGATCTGTGATTGCTTACATAAGTGGGAACACTGCAGCATCTTTAGCTGGACACAGAAACTTTTACCATTAGCTATCCCAGTGTACTGTGATAATAATGCAAATCTTTAGACCCATATTAAAACAAAAAACAAAAACACAGCAGACTAAATTATTTTTCTTGCAACCAGCAAATCCATAAAAAAACCCAGACAGGCCAGTCAAACACCAGCCAGGTGGTAACCCTAAGTCTCAGGGGTGGAATTCCTGCCAAGCCCCCAAAATCTGTGCAGAACCCAGATGTGGCACCCTGTAGGCCTCAGAAGCCCCAGTCCTCTGTGGCCACATTGCATTCTCCCCGAACCTCTGGTATCGTATGTGGCCTCATAGGCCCATTCCCCCTCCAAACATTAGGGACAAAAATATCTAAGTCCAGCCTAAAGGAGGATCTGAACTTTGCAGGAGCCTTCCCCCTTGCCCATGAATGCTTTGGGTGTTTTAATTTGGAGTCTGGGACTCCCATGTTTCCGTGGCAGGAAGGGGGCTGGGGCAGAAGGGTCTCATCTTTTAAGAAAAAATTAGTTTTAGCATTTCTGAATTTGGAACCAGGATTCAGAACATTATCCTCGGATAGCTAGAATATCAACTTGATAAATGATGGAGATAGCTATTATAGAGATGGGGCGTGCATGCACATGGGAAAATATAGAGAAACCAGTTTGTGACAGATGTGGCACTGCTGTGTAATAATCTAAGACTATGGAGATGAAGTAGTTTTATGAACACTGCAGTTTCCTGGTCAGTGAGGTGAAGTTATGGTAGAGCGGGTTATAAGACCTGCATGAATGTATTAGTGATGGGGTCTGCTCTACTCACCACTCGGCAGCACTTCCTTGTGGCTCATCTGGGGAATTAGCTCTGCCAGCGGGTCTGAGGCGCCTCCCTGAAGTGACTCAGTCCATCATTCTACTCGCTTACTCCATGGCCTCTCCTTTGCCAGCAGCTGCCACAGTTTCCTCTTCATGGCTTAGCCCTCTGGCTAAGTCACATTAAGGTTCTCCTCCCATCCGGTTATCATCAAAGTCTGCTTCCAGCCATCCCCAAATGGGCTATCCCTAGTCTGTCACTCCAGCAGGGACTGGTATGGGAACCCAGCCCACCATCTGTGCTGGGTTCCAGTCCAGGGACCCTCTGCCCAGCAGTTCTGGGCTTTCACTCTCCTAACCCTGACTGCTCCCTATGCTGCCTTTACAGCATTCTGTTCTTCCCCCTGGGGGCTATGACTTCGGGTTTTACTCCCTGCAGCCTACCAGCTTCCTCTCTTTACAGAGCCTGCTCAGCTTCTCCCCCAGCCAGACTTCATCAGCAATTAGGTCCTAGCACGTCCTAGGTTTCCTCCAGGTGCAGCCTAAGGTTAATTGGCCTAATTCACGTCTTCAGGCCTTGTGTGGGGTGGCCAGCCCATCAGAGTATTGATCTAGCTTTATAGGCTGTGGGAAAAATAAGCAGAAAAGCAAGATAGTGGCTCTAGAGAAGTAACCTCTGAAGCACTTGGGGAGAAATTACAGGACATTGGCCTGCTTCCAGGCTCCAGCCTGAAGTGACAGGGCTGTTTTGTCAATGCTGGGAACTAGCAAATCCAAGGACTCTTAAAAGGACCCACTCACTCCAAGTGCTGATACCTCTGGGAAGGAGGGTGACCAAACAGATGGAGCAGCTTTTAAAGGAGACTTTCCCTGAAGCAGGGGGAGAGAAATGGTTTGTGAAATAAAGGAACAGATTATGCCCCACTGGTCCTGTGGGAGTTTCTGAAGAAATTTAGACCTCCCCTGGCTCCTAGGGCTGGCAAGCCTTACAGAGAGGCAGATATATGTGCGGTGCTTATTGTTTTGGGATCTGTTTACTATGAAATGCTTTTGTTCTAAATAAATAATGCCTTGCATTGCGGAGGCTATCTGCTCACTGGTTCCCACCGTCATTGCTCCAGTATGGGACAGAACTGCCAGCACAGTACTGGAGATAAGTCAGGCCTGTTGAGGCAATCACAGCTGATGACAGAGGACTGCTGTGCAGGCTGGATCTGAGAGTGGAGCATTGCGTGATTCCACCACAAGAGACATATGCCGGCTCGTGACCTGATAGCTGCGTGGGGGGCACCTAAAGAGACGGGGAGTCAGAGGTGAAGTTAGCTCAGTAAGTGTGACACACAGCTAGGCAAATATGTGGAAGGCATCAGCAGAGAGATGGCTGCACAGACTTCCCAACGGGTAGAGGAGAAGAACTGACACTCCATATCCAGAAAAAGAACCACATTTCTTTCTTCTTGCCTGCCTGTGTATCAACCCTCTGAATGGAAAGCACTGAGATACATTTATCTTTGGGGCCTGCTACCAACCCCAGCGCCACACTGGGACTTGAGGGAATCACTCCCTGCTCCTGAGGGAGTGCCTATACAGCAGCGGTATCCACGGTAGGAAAATTAACAGGCTGTGTCTAGTTAGGGGTCCTCTACTATGAAACTCAACTATAATTCCTCTCAATAAAACGTCGACATTCCTAACAAAGCTAAAGCCGCTGCAACTTAATGAGACGGGGAAAGTACATCAAGCTCATAAAGTAATTATGAGGGAAAATCCCTGAAGCAGATGCCTGTGTTGCCTAAAGTGTAGCTTACTTTGAACTGGCAACTTTGAAAAGGATTCTGCTAGTAAAGCATTATTTGGTCCAAAACTCGCAGCAAACTCTTTCATTTGCTTTACCAGTGGGAGCTAGATGGGCAAACAGTGTGGACATGGGGGCTATTTCTTAGTGGTACAGATAAAAGAGAAGACTTGACCAGGAAACTGTGGCTGAAGTCCTGGCTCTGTGGAAGTCAATGGCAATATTCCCATAGACTTCAGTAAGATCAAGTTTTCACCCAATGTTCAGTGAGCTGCTATGATCTCAAGAATCAAACAAAGAATACCTTTGGAGAGGTCTGTATGTGTGTGAGAGATACTACAGACCCTTAAAAACAACAAGGAGTCCGGTGGCACCTTAAAGACTAGCAGATTTATTTGGGCATAAGCTTTGGTGGGTAAAAAAACCCCCTTCTTCAGATGCATGGAGTGAAAATTACAGCTGCAGGCATAAATATACTGACCCATGAAGAGAAGGGAGTTACCTTGCAGACCCTTGGAAGAAGGAACATGCTACACCTGTCCAGTATATTTCTTCTACCAATCCCATAGAAATGCTGTTCCTAGAGGCACAGGGCACTAGATGAGCCACATTCTCTTTCTTTCAATTTTTAAAATTAATTTTCATCTAATGCAAGGTCCTAGATGTGACCTGTGGGGAGAATGAAAAGCAACATAGGCCATGGAAGCGCAGACTCCCTTCTGCTCCCTGACCCCACTGCCCTCAACTAAATGTGTACCCCCCTTGGCCTAGAGGTATCAGCACTTGGAGTGGGTGGGTCCTTCAAGGTCCACATCTCGCTCAGTACTTATCCTTGTTGCTGAGGCTGCCAGCAAAAGTCAGCTGTAATGGGGACTGGGGGGCGGTTAAGTCATAGTTACTTGTCCACTGGAAGCTGGGCTGAGATCATTAGCTTATTTCTTACAGCTAACTGAACAGTCATGGGATGGTACCAGGTGTCGGCCACCAACCAGTCTTAGCGATGACCTAGGGCTAAAAGCTTCATTCCCAGGTACCAGTTCTATGAGGCATCCAGCCCCCAGGTGCATGTGTTTTGTTCTTTCACACAACTCTGGCACACTTTGATCTAGTGTCTTTGATCAAGCCAGGCTTTAGAAATTCATCCAGGGACAGGCAGATTTAATCAGTGGCAAGGCTGCCAAAGACTTCCTGATCTCTGTGCCCATTGGGTACACAAAGGTTTGCAACTCATCCTCATCAGCCAACTGGGCCTTTCATTGGCTGTCTGGGCCTTTATCCTGAAATGACAGCCCCACGCAGAGTGGTTCAATTGGTCGGTAGTGTGATATTACCATTTGCTGACAAATTGAATTGAGCAGAAACATACTTTGCTATGCAGAAATATTTGCAAGAGCTGGGCTCACTTCAGTGAATACCAATTATATCTTCCTTCTCTAATTGCTGGCAACTGGCACTCAATCAGAAATAACACATGCAATGTGCCTTTGCTTTTCAGCTGTGGCCTCATGTTCAGGGAAGCAGAAAAGGAAACTGTCCATCAGAAAACCATGCCAGCATCAGGACAACTATTTATCAGTGACACCTAGGGATATGCCTAACACCCACCCACAAGATTCAGAGAGTGGTTCTGCCATCCTTTCTCGTGTTCGGTTGGACTTTCCTCCAGAAGGAGTCCTGTTAATTTCAATTGGATTCCTTGTGCATCCAATGGTATGACTCAGTGAGAGTAAAGGTGGCAAAAATTGACCTAAAATGTTTTATTTTAGTGATGGATGAACCTCAAATGGGTTGGACCAGGGATGGGCCAAGAAGGGGCTGTGTTTAGGGTTTTTTCCCCGCAAAAGTCATCATCCTTATGTTTAAAATGCCCAAAAGCATGCCAGGTGCCTCACAATAGACATAAAGAGACATAATCTTTGCTTTGAAGATCTTACAGACTAATTTTTCCAATATGATGCCATAAAACAGTAGGGTAGGTATTAAGGAGGAGAGGCAGGGATAATACTGATAAAGATAGGGGAGTTACTCAGCAAGGACTACTGCATGCCATGCAGGATAAAGAACGTGTAGGTAAAAATTGAAAAAAAATAAGTCTCTTTCCAGGGAGAAGTTTTGCATTAGGACCACAGTGCAATGTCTTGGCAAAAAGGCCTAACGTGATCCTTAGCTGTATAAACAGGGGATCACGCGTAGGGAAGTGATATTGCCTCTGTATGTGGTACCGTTATTGGAAGAGCGTGTCCACTTGTGGCACCCTCACTTGAAAACAACGCTGAAAACTTGGAGAGGCTTCTGTGAAGAGCCACAAAAATGATCAGAACTTTGCAAGTGGACCCTCAGTTTATAATGGCCCATCTGAAACCAATCACCCTTGAAACTATGGGGTGACTGAGCCATATATTGCCACCTGAGCCCATCTTTACCATGCAGTAGTGTCTGTAGTAGGGGATATGTTACTGTAGCTACAAAGGACAATTGTTCAGACATCTTTGCTCCCAAATGGTCTAGGGAAATTTCTAAGTAAAATACCCCGTGTTTTCCATCCTCCTTCTACCTCAGCACGTCTCTGACCATGGGATCTTTGCTGTCATGTGACTTCAGCATAGTAAAATTCAGAGGCAAATGCTGTTTGCTCAACAAACCTGTCGTTAGCTATTTTTTACAGCAATTCATGTTGTTGTTTTCCTTTTCATAGGTAGTTTGTGGAATTGCATGGTCAAGAAACCTCAGCTATTTTAAGGTCTTGTGAAACCCACACCCTTTGCTAGCTAGCTATCCCTCCACTTATTAGTAACATTATCAATAAGGAAGGTCATAAATCGCTCACTGAACAGGAACTCAAAGACCAAAGTCATGTAACTCAAAGAGGCTCAAAGCAAAGGGGTCCCTTTAGTGTCAGGGTGGTCTGTGTAAAGTTAGGAGACACCTGCTAGCAAGTCCTGAGACACTAGCATCTGTGTAAACTTGCCCCCTCCCTATACCCGCAATCCTTATAAGGTGTTGAATGAATCAGTTTCATGAAAAAGGCACTGTTTAGTGTAGGTCTAAAGCTTACATATACCTAAGTAAAACAGAGCCAGTGCTGTGCAGTCCTGGGATGAATTACCAGGGACCACAGGGAGGCCTATTAATTATTGTGACAGACTGATCTGCTCGCTGACTGGTGGATTGAGTTCCAGGGATGGTGTATTTTTTTTTAATAACAGACCCCTCTGTGCAAAGTTTCAAGAAAGCGCAATACAGTTGAAAGGATTTGAGAAAACACAAGCACAAGATAAGAGTCCAAAACTAAATAATTCTTGACAAAATCCCAAGCTGAAAACTAACAAGATCAGCGCCATCTTAGCATTTCCCCAAATCTCATTGTCCAGTTTGATCTCATTCATGCTGGTGGGGGGGAGGGGGAGCTAATCTTGCATTTTAGGAAATTGGGTGCAGATTCTCTCCCATGTTGCAGAACTTTGCTGGAGGCAGATGGAGACAGTGGGAGAGGGAAACAAAACTGCACCAGGTACTTTCGTTTGGTGGGCTGATCTGCCCGGCCCAAGCATCAGTTGGGGCAGCCGAGAATTAAAGCAGCAGAGATCCACCCCCGCACTCCCATTGTTTCACTCCTGACACACAGCCTGTGCTAGGGAGGGGTCGGAGCTACTGCCAACTATGCCAGTTTTATGCCCTGAGAGCTAAGGGAATTCTCAGCTGGCCAGCAATAGCCACATCCTGGCTTCGTTGCACCACCACAAAGGAGCCAGATTGCCGAAGATGATCTGGCCCTTAAAGTTATCTAGGACCTGATCCTTCTCCCACTGAAATCAGTGGCAAGTGGGATTTGAGCTCTGAAAAGAGGCACCTGAAACCATAACAATCCTAGGCATGGGTCCTCAAATGTGCCTAATGAATTAAGCAGTAGAAGTATCCTGTGCATTAGCCCGGTGATGAGAATAAGAGCTGAAACCTGCAAACAGCAATTTTTCACCAAAGAATTTTTTTAAGAGACAAAAAAACGATGTATGTGATGCTAAAGCCTCTAGCTGTAGGTGAAAGCTTCTCATCACGGACTCTCGCTATAGCATACACTTCTCTTGGATATAGCATTCACTTTCTCCATTACTGACACTAGTCAAATTGTCAAACGACACTTTGTTGGAAACATTCAGACATGGAGGTCAGAGAGAACCCGGGCTTGAAAGTGGGAACACACATTCTTTTGTCTGAACAAAAGTGCACATTTGGAATTTCAAATGCAAATTCTTCGGGGGAAGAATCACTTTTCTGGCAGACAAGTGCAGACAGAGCATCTGAAAGCAGGTTTGGCTTTAATTTTTTGACAAGTGTTATGAATAGACACTATTCGCCACTATTAGAGGAAAGGGATTGAACTTTCTGAGCTGCTCCCCTGTAGTATTAGAGGGAAGATAGCAGCACATGGGGCAGCCCCCAAAGGGGAGAACAGGTTCTGGGAAGTACAAGTGAGAGTCCATCATTCCCATGCTGATCTGTTACATGTTTACGGAAAAATTCTCCCCTCACATCCACCTTGCAGATCGCTGGGGGCCACGGTCTAATGGCTAGGACACTGCTGTGGGAAACAGGAGACCTGGTTTCTATTCCTGGCACTGCCAGTGACCAGGTGGGTGACCTTGGCAAGCCAGTGCACCACTCTGTGCAACAGTTTCCCCCCCTCACACCCCACCCCTTTAAAGTCTGTATGGTCTCTTTAGACTGTGAGCGCTTCTGGTCAGGGATTGTCTCTTGGTATGTGTTTGCTCAGCTCCTACCACACTGGGGACCCAAACTCAGTTGGACCCTCTCGTTTGCAATGCAAACAATAACAATCATACTCTGTGCACAGGATTTACATTGATGAAAATGGAAGAAATAAGGGCACACTAGGCAATGGGGCTGGCTGGGTGCTTTGATACCATGATGACAGACACCTTCGAAATGCCTTAGATGTAGAGCATTCATCTCTGGGTCACCAGTTCAACTCCAGCCCAGGTTGATAGTGACCAGATGGTGGCTTTTTAGTGGCCTACATGGAGTTTCATAGTCTCAAGCCCTTTCCCAGTGGTCAAAGGGGGCCGCATCATGAAACAAACCCACCGATTCAGCTGGCAGCACCAGAGAGCGGGGCACTGACAGCCATCAAAGGGAAGCAAAGAGGCACCTGCACCACTTTCTTGTCTGAAACACAAAGCAGCTGCACTATTGGTCCTCTCCAAGCTTAGGAGGAGCTAGGCTGGGAGGGTATTTGCACTCTGACCCTTGACAGCCCAGCCCACCCATGTGCCCACTGGAGATAGCTGGAGTTATCAGCCATCTGAGGGACAGAGGCCACAGGTACGGCCACCACACGCCTTTTCCCCCCCAAGGAAAACAAGACCCAATGAACAAAAGAACGCCTCTCGCTGAAATGAACTGGGCTAGCTCAGTAACTATGAATGAGGCTAAACTTCAACAGGGTTCCTAGCCTTTTCAACTGTCCACACTCAGAGCTTCACTACATCTGTGGAAACCCAGTGGCTTGCATGAAAACAAATCAGACAATGGCTGGTGCATACAATCTAGCTTCCATAATGCTCTCCACACTTCGCTTCTGGCGGGTCAGGCTCATCTCATTCTTCTGATTCATGTTTCCTCTTTAAGGGTGCCCAGGGCAAAGAGAGAAGTGGGGGTGGCGGGGAAAGAGGCTCAAAAATCTCTCTGACTCCGTTAGCTGAAACTACCAGATTCCACAGTGCGTGCTGGGATGATTTATTCAGGCAGCCTCGCACCCGAGGATGCACCCCCTTTTCCCTCCGCTGAGATGTTGTTGTGGGACATGCCCAGTTTTCCAACTGTGCCAAAAATTTCAGCAACACTTGATAAGCCAGAGGACTTTAAAGACGATAGGAAGGAACCTTTCCTAGGTCCTGTGCCAGCTCAGTCCCTCCGAAGGTGTGTTAGATTACAGTCCAGTGTGCTACCCCTGCCTCAACAAGGCACACAGGTGCAAGTGAGAGCCTTGGGGCTACACAATACAGCATTTTCCCAAAGTATCACTGTTACAGGAAACTCTGTGCTGGGGCTGCTCCCGTTCATACTGTATTGTGCTGGGGGAAGCTACCTGACTAGCTACAGTGGGGACACTTCAAACGTTGCTTCCAGCTGGAAAGATTCTCCTGGTCTGAGGAAACTGGTGGAAGCAACAACATGCAGGAAGGGGACTTTCCAAGTGCCCCCCCCCCCCGGTGCCCCTACATTACTCACCTGTGTAACAAACTGAACCAAACACAAATCACTTTGCTGCATGCTGACTTGAGTGTGGCCTTCCTCCATTACACTGATACTAAGCACTCGCCCGGTGTTATGTCATTTCAAAGCACTGTACAGATATTCCCCCATTTAATCCTTACAAGACATGAGGTAGGTACGTGTTATTGTTCCCATTTTACAGATGGGGAAACGGAGAAATGAAGAGATTGCCCAAGATCACACAGGTCCATCAGGGCAGAGCTAGGCACAGAACTCAGGAGTCCAGACTGGGTTTAGAATTTAGCTCAAGGTCCAAACATGCCACCCAGTAGGCCGCACTGCCTCTCAGCATACAGGTGTACATAGAAGACACTCATTATGCAGGATAGTACCCATTGCTGTTTTCAGATCTCCTAGAAAAATTGAGAATGGCAGAATGTCCAGGGTCCCACAGACATTCTCACTGGCAGAGACATGTTCTGGTCACCTAAGGTGTGATCAGGTGGACCATTGGTTTGGAGGGTATACTTCCAGGAAGAACATTATCTCCGAAGGCTAGACTCTGCAAGAGCACACCTAGCCAAATATCTCCCTCCCCTTTAGCTGGCAGGGGCCAGCATGTATGTGGTGCTGAAGATATGAAGACCTCATAGAACATCTCTGCTGATGTAATGAGGCAGTAGGTATAAAGGGGGAATGGTTCCTTTGAGAAGCAGGTGCACATTAGTAATAACACTTCATGCTTCTATAGTAACTTCCACCCAAGTCTCTCAAAGCCTCCCGCCATACGTGTAGGGGAGCTCAGTATTTTTACCCCTCACTGTGCAGGCAGGGAGAGTTTAAACTGAGGCACAGAGAGGTCACAGCCCATATCTCTAGTTTTCAGATGCCCAACTTGGGCTGCGATACTCGAGTGTTGGTTCCCAAAGGGAGGCACCTAAATCAAGGTTTTCAAAAATGACTGGCGCTTGGGGGGAGGGAGGGGAGGGCCTCAGTTATAGGTTGCTTGGCTTGAAACGCCCTGAAAGGGCCCTCATTTTCAGAAAGTGCTGAGAACCTGCCCCCTGAAATTCAGGCCCCTCTCAGGTGGGCCCCCAAAATCCGAGTGACTTTTGAAGATATAAGTGACTTGCCCAGTGACAGAGACGGGAGCAGAACTCCAGTCACATCCTTTCCGTCTTCATCACAAGGCTGAGAAACAAGACCCGAGTTAAATAAGGCATATGCTGCAACTTAGCATCATCCCAAGTCCTGAAAACTCAGTCATATCATCTGTCAGTTTCACAATCAAAGGCTATTCCTCAAGCCCCTTTTTATAGCACCCTCCTCCTGGAGAGCTCCTCAGTGGGGATTTGAAAGTCGGGTGCAGTGTTGTTTTTATTTATAAATGGCATTATGACAAATGATGAGGGATGAAATTACACTTCAATCAAATCAAACCAAATCCAGCCGGGATCTAGGTCCCAATGGACAATATACACAGAGTTCCTTAGCTTCCTGATTTGAATCACTTTGTTCTTCCAGAGAGTGGCGGGGGTGGGGGGAAGGGGAGGGAGAGAAATGTGGCCTAAAATGAAACATTTTCCTTTTAAGTTGAACACTGGAAAATAGCTTGGAGGAAAGAGCTGAAATATTGTAACTGAGGAACAGCCCCGGACTTTGGTGTTTGAAACCAGAAGCCAGGGAGCGAGCGATGGTGTGAAAAAGGGTGTCCTACACAGGGCGAGTGTTTGCCGCCTCCCGTCTCTGGCAGTAACTGAAAACCCACTGCAAGGCACTCACTTAATTAGCTCTGCCGGGAGCTCCACTGTTACAAGGCAGTGGCCCTATCTATGGCTTTAGTAAAGACTACTGAGAGGTTCACTGTGTCTTGCACTACAATGACCATCAACAAAGTCGCTTCACTTTCTTTTGCCAGATCTTGCCACTGCTGGTACAAGAACCTTGTTCTCTGAAGCTCCCTCCAGTTATCCTCCTTTGCAGCTCATTGACTCTCCAGCACTTTCCAGCTCTCCTCTGAATACATCTCTGATCTGCACTGGCTGTACCTCTAATTGCTCTTCTTATTAACCTCATGACTCTCAGTGGCGCCATTATCTATCTATCTATCTTACACCACTGTGTTCTTCAAGTTGCGTCATGTGCCAATCGCTCTCTTGCAGAGCTAGTTTCTGTACACGTATTTGAGATGCCGTTCCCAAAACACCCCAGGGATGAAAGCCCAGTACCGTCAGTGGTGTTATATAAGGGATTGATTTGGCCGATGGGGTGTATGAAAGACGCTGTATAAAATCACGCTGTCTTGTATCATTCAGGATGGTGGAAATTTCATGAGACCAGGCGATTGCAAGACATTTCTGCTATAGGGGGCCAACATTTTCCAAACTGACAAGACTTGGGTGCTGTTAAAAAGGAACCCAAGTCCTAGCCCAGGTTTGGCTTTGAACTCAGACCCCCAAACTACAATGTGCTGTGTTCCAAGCACTACCTCCTCAGCCCACCATTTCTAGTATTAAAACATTGGGTGTTTCATCAGCATGTTTTAAATAATCTTCTCACCCCCGCCGAATGCCTAGGTGCACATGCATGCGTGCACACAACCACACACACAGGATCATGCACACACATATATGCCACCACATGCTCCCACATACAATCAAGGAACATGCCCACACTTACAAACCTGCACATCGGAACACACAATCATCTGATTCCTATTTACACTAAGGCCAGTTTACACAACTCTGGCTGTCAGTTACATTTGCGCTCCCCTTATATCCTCTTTACACTTCCATGGTGAAAGTCTGGCCCCACTGAAGCCAAAAGCAAAACTCTGATTGACTTCAGTAGGCCAGGGGTTCACCCTCAGTGTGGTGTAAAGTGGCCTTAGTGTAAATGCGAATGAGGCACACACACATAAATGGGCACACAACACACATACTCACAATCTAGCAATCAAGCACTCATCCATTTCTGAAAATCTATTTGCTACAAGTTTCATCCCCAAAGCAATAGGCTTTCCAAAGTATTTTAAAGAATAATTTGAGCAATAATTCCCAGGAAAGCATTTGTTACCCACAGTTAATGTCCAATCCGTTCACATTGCATCTCCACTTTCTGACACAGAAATCAAGGAGAACATTTACAAAAATCAGGGGCATTAGATCCAAATTGGTTCCGCCTCTGAGGATAATAAAGACTTAGAAAGATGTATAAATTTAAGTGGTTTTGAATAAAGACGGCATTTCAAAAGGCAGCAGAATTGTTACTTTGAAAGAAGCCATTATTTTCCACTTTTTAAACGCTAGCCTTTAATGGGGGATGAGGTCCAGACTGCAGAGAACCAAGGAGAATGTCTGATGCAAATGAAAGTTCAGGATTTGAGAGGCAGAGGTATATACCATAATGGGCACACACCGACTGTCGACCTGGGGGAGCAGGGGCTCAGAGCGCTGCCTCACACACCTGCAGGGAGAGGGCAGGGGCAGAGATTAAAGTCCCCTCCCCGCCAAGCACTTTCTTCATGGGTTTTCACCTTGCGCTAGCAATGCTGAGCTCAAACTACAACCCCAGGTCTGAATGTCCCTGAGATCTGGGGGGTACCAATCTGAATTCAGATCCAGACCCACCCCAAGTGTAAATAAATCCACCAAGATGGCTGTTTTTGTTATCTGACTGCCCAGTGCCTCATGACTTGGGGTGGGATCCTGAGGGACCTGTGAGATTCCCTCATCCTCATGAGATCCCACTGCCCATACGTAATCTGCAGCTCACCGTCATGGTGCGGTGCTTGGTGGAGAGCTGCGTGGAGCCAAAGTGTCAGTGGTGTGGACCTGAGGGCTTCAGACCCCATTAGTCATATTTAGAGTCTTCACTCCAAAGCTTGCCCATGGGTCACTCAGGCCTGGCACCAGCCAAATAGTTGCAAACCCTCAAGGCGAGGTAGAGAGCCGCTCTAGGCTGGGATCTTCCCTGCTCCAGAGCAACCAGCGGGTGGGGCACCAGGTCCAAGCCTCTTTTCTCCTTCCTCTCTGACTCAAAGGGAGTAGAAAGTGGTCGTGGTATCCTTCTCCCACCCCCTGCCCTCATGTGAGCCAGGGCCTGTTTCTAGTTGCCGTGTTGTGAGTGTTTTATGGCTACTCAGGGTTTGGCCGAAGACAGCACGTTGCTACTGAGTATGAGAAGAAAGTGTTTTGTGGTGGTGGGGAATAATATATCCCATTACAGCCCACGCCTGGTCCGTAAAGGTGCTACATGAATATGTATTCTGCGGGGGCCAGGCCATGGAACAGCACTGCAACAGCACGGGGGATTCTCCTGAGCTAGGGAAGACAGTCTAAAGGTTGCACTTGTCTCCGTGACAGCTGTGCCCCCTTCACCCACTACAGCAGAACTTGATGGGTGGCTCTGCAACCATGGATCTGCAGCCATCATGGATCTTGCCCCAGCCCATCCCTTATCTCCCCCTCCCCCCGTGCATTAACAGTGGATGAAAGTGGCCCACAGTGCACTGCTTCCTGCCCTGCAGGGAACAATGACCCCGATGTACATGGGGCTCCCTGCATCCTGCCCCATTCCTTCACCCTCCCTAGGGGAGTGGAACTAACATAAGCGAATAGAAGCACATAGCAATACACACGGAAAACAGGAAGAACAGCAAATCCACGGGCCAGATGTTAGTCACATTGTGCAGTGCACAACAGGAAGGTTGTCAGACACCAGGGTGATAAGGAGATGGAACAACCCCTGGAAAATGGAACCAAGTAGACTAGCAGAGAAGTGTGATAGCATGGGGAAAAAAACATAAAGCAGCCATTAAAAAAAAAGGAGAAAAAGACCTTTATCCAAAGAAAAAGGATAGTTAAAAATAAGAGAGGCTCTTTATAAGGGCCAGAACTAGGAGTGAAGGGCTTAGCCTAATTCATATACACCCACTTAACAAGAAAACTCATTGATAAGCAAACCACCTGATGCCTGCACAGCAGAAAAGAAAACACCTGGTTCTGCCTATGGGTTGATAAGCCAATATCTTTAATCTTGGTTTTTTTCCCTTGATGACTGAAGTACACACTCTGTGAGGCCTTATGCTCCAGCCACATTGGTAATAGTGACAAAGCTTTGATGTCCCCCTCATTCAACAGAATGTTGTTTAGTTCAAAGCGAAGAACAGAGGCGATTCTTTGCTTTTAAATTATTAGCTCCCTAAGTCTTCTGTAATGATATCGTTTGACTGAAGTGTACAGTTTATTAACTACATAAAGACGATATTATTAGAGCGGAGAAAGGCAGCAGAAAGTTTTGCCTTTCAGCTCAGCAGCAGGGGTTTTTGATACTTTGATCTCAATCAATGCTCAATGTCTTTGCAAGATAGAGGGAGCAGCAGAAGTTACCTTTGGCACCACGGCTACATCAATTATTTAGTGCTTTTTCGTATAAATTAAAGTCTTCTTCAACTTTTACCCCAATTTCTGCGTTTGTTTTTTCCCCAGTTGATGGCGGGGGGAGGAGGGGGAGGCTGACTAAAAATGTCTGGCTGCGGACGCGAATAACAATCATACGGAGCTTTCCTACATCCCAGTCCTGAGCTCCCGTCTTAGATGAGCTTCTTCAGAGTTGGGGTAATGGGTTCTTGACTACAACAACGAAAGGGCGGTGCTGGTTGATTTGGTGTTTAACCACATGGTTCTGGGGGTTGTCAATTTCTTCCTGGGAATGTCCCAGTGCTGTTGATGGAGCTGATGTAGACCTTGGTAAAAAGGCCAGCCCCTTGTCTCTGTGACAGCTCCAACCAGAGACACATAATGCAACAGCGGGGAATTTTCAGAACGAGGGTGACAGCTACCATCTTGGCTGACAAACTGAGGGTTGAACCAAGGACCTGTAGAAGTGAAAAGCTAAAGAAGCAAGCTTCCTTAACGGGGGCTGTCACAGACTCAAACCTAAACCCAGGCAAAATGTTTCAGCCTCAGCTTCTCTTTTTCCTGAAAAATGCACATTTGGGTCAACCAAAAATTTTGCAAATTCATGTCAAATTTACCGAATTGTAGAAAAAAAAAACCCCAAACAGTGTCGAAATGAAACATTTTGACTTTGAAGCAACTTTTAGTTTCAATTCTTACTTCAATTTTATTTTTCAAAACCATTTTAAACAATCAACGCTGAAATTAAACATTTTGGGTCAAACCAAATGTTCTGTCTGAACTGAAATAATTCCCCTTCCCCAACTCACACACACACACACACTTTCCCGGCTTGCCCAAAAACTCAACATATTTTTGTTTCTGGTCAAACTGAAACTAAAGATTGTTTTGATTTTGTGGGTTGGCCAATGAATAAAAAAATCAGTTATTTGCTGAGTGGACTAGCCATAGAGAGGACCTATAATAGGTCACACAAGCTAAGTAGACACAGCCTGTGTGCATTAGAGAAGCTGGGGAAATAGAACAGAATTATGTTGCCGAGTGATACTGTTCCCTTTCGCTTGCATTAATAATACTTTGCATTTCTGTACCCCCCTTTCATCCAAAGATCTGAAAACCCCTTAAATTGAACCCTCACTAGACCACACAAATTATTCTCTCCATTTAGGGGTTGAGCCACTGCCCGATGCAGACAACAGGAAGCCTCCCACTGGCTTCAGTAGGCATTGAATTAGGTCTTCACACAGTTGCATGCTGACGGATACAGTAACTAAGGGCAATTTTTCCAAACACACCTAAGTGATTTAGGAACCTAAGTCCCATTTTCCAAAGTCACTGAGATGTCAAATCCTATTGACTTTCAAGGAGACTTGGCTCCTAAGAGCCAGATTTGCAAAGGTATTTAGGCTCCTACAGATGCATAAAGGCACCTAGTGGGATTTTCAAAAGAGCATAAGCAGTTTAGGAGCCTAACACCCATTGGCAGTCAACAGGAGTTTGGCACCTAACTCCTCTGAGGCTTCTGCAAATCCAGGATGGGAACACAGTAAGAAATAGACATGAATAGCCATTTTTACTTCTGATGCAGCATGGGGGAACTACATTGATTTCAGTGGGGAAGAATGAATATGGCCAGTTCCAGAGAATTAGCACTCTGATGGGTCTCCATAAATGATGCCATTGTAATGGGGGTGGGGCATGGGGCAGGGTGAGGGGTGTATCTCTGCTTGCCCTGGTTTGCAGACTAATCCAGAGAAGTTTTATCAATTGAAAATCTTGAAAGTGCAGCAGGTGAAAATGCAGATAAATTCTGGCCCCAAAACTGAACTTGGGAGAGGCAGTGTGGGGTAGCAAACTGTGCAATGGACTTGGAGCCAGGGACTGCTGATCTCAACCCTGCCACTGTCTCACTGTGTGGCCTTGGGAAAGTTACTTCACCTCTCTTTATGCCTCCGTTTTCTCAGTTGTGAAATAGGGGAGTGATACCAGTTTCTCCCCTCACAGGGGGGTTGGAAGAATATCAGGTATCGGTGCTGGATGTTGTTATGGGTAATCAAATGATTCAATTTATTTATTTTTTGCACCATTTAGTTTCTTATACGTCCAGGGAAGAGTGCGGTTGGAGACTCCAAAATGGAGAATATACACACCAGTCCAGTGAGCCTTTTAAGCTGTGAGATGCAGGGGACTGCATAGGAGGATGGGAGTTAGTGAGCCAGCTGCTAGTGTTGTGGATGCAAAATGTGAGAAAGGAAATTACACACATGCTCGTGTTCTGGATTGCTGAGATTCTTTTTCCTTCTATGCCCTGTTTCCCCCCGGAGGCTCCCCGTTTTGTACCATCAAAGCCCTTCCTGTGACGGGGCTCTGGAAAAGATTCACCTCTCAAGCCCTTGGGTTTTCTATGTCTGCAAAGTCCGATGCACTCACCCCTTGGCCCCTGGGAACAGAGCACGTCCGGGGTCGTGTGACATTCCACAATCTGTCAGGAAACACCTGGAACCAGATCCTCAGCTGGTGTAAATCAGAAGTCAGTGGCATCAATGGAACTACACCGATTTACACCAACTGAGAATCTGGCCCTGATCCTTCAGACTGTACCCTGCAGCATTTTGGGGGGGTTGAAATTCTATCCCTCTGACTGTGACCTTTTTCTGAGGAGGAGATAACAGATCTTTGTGGAGAGCAAAAGCATGAACTCTGGGAGATTTAATACACACACACACAGAGCACTATGGAGAGAAACATAATTCTGTTTTCATGGTGATCAAAGTTTTGCAAGAATGAGAACATGAGGCACTGTACCAAGCTGCTATGGCAACATGAATTTTAAAAAGTAAATCGAATTACAAGAGCTTCCCTTTCCCTTTTCAGAGTGGCACGGAACAGCTCTGGGAACCAGTATTACTAGGAGGATCCCAACTAGCAATCACAGCTACTTCTGAGCCAGGCATCTTGCAAAATGCATAAACCATGTCACCAGGGAGCAAGGAGGAGATTCCACCAGTGACTGGATTCCCTGCCCTCTCCCCCCAGTCACACCCCTAATCTAGGCTCTATCCCTCCTTCAGGGTATCTTCACAATGTATTGGTCCTAATTCTAACTGGGTGGAATTCACCCCTGTGCAGAGGGCCAAAACAAGACCTATCCACCACTTAAGTCCCACATATGCCCTATTTTGAGGGCATGAGTGGGGTTTAAGTGCTGCACATGCGTCTACACCAAAGTGAATTCCACCCAGAGAGCATGATTTCCAAGAGCATCATTAACCAGAGAGCTGCGCACGGGGGCTCTGTTTACTCTCCGCTTCCAAGCTGCAAAGGCAGCAGTGACAGGAAAGTTACTGATGGGATGCTGCAAGCAGCCGGCATGCTCTGAGTCAGCTATTCTTCCTATTCTGATCCTATTCTATAGGGGTCCTTTTCCTGCAATCATCACTGTGGTTTGCAGATAGGAAGAGCTTGCACGCTGGCCAGAACTACTCAAACCAAATAGGTTGGCAAAACTGGGCCAGAAATCTCATGTGAGATATCTGGTACTTCCTGCTTCTGAGGTGCCAAGTGCTCTCTGCTCCTTTCAAAGTCAGTGGGCCTCGAGAGCAGAGCGCTCAGCAATGCCAAGCACCAGGCTTCTGACTAACAGGCTCACTTCCTGTATTTGGGCACTTTGGCTGCCGGTCCCAGCTGGAGAGAATGGGGTAAAAACAGCAGTGGGAGGTGTCTAAAGATGTAGCTGCCCAGCGTCAGACACCCAGTATCCCAGTCGTGCCACATTGATGCGGCATGAGGCAAGCTTGCCCAGATGCTACCTCTACCTTCTGGGCCAATCATGGATTTCAGCCTCCAGGGGTGTCAGGCTGGCCCCTTTCACCAGCATAATGCCCATGCACGTGAACTCCAGAAAACTTGGTTGTGTCTCAGCTCTGAGCCCATGTTTGGGTCCGTTTTTATTTTAGCCAGAACTAAATAAACCCAACCCGAGAACTTGACCCCCCACCTCCCCACTGCTCTGTGTGTGCCCCCGTCTGTCAGCTGGGGGTAGGTTGGGACTCACATTGTGAATCAAGTATCTTTCTCCTCCTGGCCACCCCCCAAAAGGAATTCTTGTAAGTCCTTCCATTACCACCCCTGCCATGTAATGTCCGACAGCAAGAACCAGGAGCACAAGAGCCGAAATTCCCTGTGCCTACAAGTCAGAAGCAGCGCAGTAGCGGTAAACACTGCCTGTGGGAAAGGCACAGATGTCTGCTTTGCGGGGCTGAGGCGAACGGTAATAGGATCTGAGCGGCTGAGGCCACTTTATGGGCCTGTGCTGAACTGGGGATAAAATATCTTCCTCCCCCCCGCACACCCACCCCGTCAGCGGGGAGGCAGGTGCAGCAGAGACCTACTCGCACTAGGGCAAAGGTTCTCCTCTGCTGCCGCTGGATTCTTCTTTCTTCTGTCAGCCAAGCAGCAGGGAACTTTCGGAGACGCTGCCCACAGGGAGCGATCGCTTTTCCCAGTCATTAACCGTACACATCCTTCACGTTATCAGAATACTTCGGATGCCTACGTTGCTGCAGCGAGCTAATTCCTTCTCCAGGTGACTTCAGCCAGCTTTAAATGGGCCACCGCACAGCAAGGGGGACTTGAACAACCAGAGCCAAAAGCACGCCAGTCTCCCGCACGTCAGGCCTCCCACGCGGGGATGGGAGGGAGCATCGCCGGACGCCATTGTGCTAGCCGAGAGTAGTGACGCCGGCACGTCTCGGAGCTGTCTAGGGATCTGAGGCCTCCAGAGGCATAACTGACAAGGTCCCACCACCGGGTTGACCTCTCAAAGGTGTTTGCACCCTGGAGCTGATCACTATCACTACTGACTGTGGACACTGAAGACCCCTCTCTGGGTGCCCACTGAAATCCTGCCTACGCCCCATTTTGTGGGATTCAGTGGTGCAGAGAGCTGGCCCTTGGCACAGAGGCCAATTTCACCCTCTGTGCACAAAGCAGGGCCAGCAGGGGCAGCAGGCCAAGCTTCTCCTGTGCTACCTCCAGTTTGTTTTGACCCAAATCTGGAGGCCCCATTAGAACTGTACCGTCTCCAGCCCCATTCAGCCCCGGGCCTTGCCGCTGATATTACCAATAGCAGGGAAGATTGTTGCGTATCCACTAGGGACTGGAAGGAGTGTCCATGGGTCACTTAACGGTCACCACATGGCCGTAGCTTTTGGTCACGTCTGTTGGCATTATTGGAAAGCCGGTGCTGATCAGTGATGAGTCTACTGTCTGTCACACTCTTGGAAAAAAATCAAGTCAATTCTTTGTTCAACATACCTAGAAATAAGATGCTGATGTTGTCCATCAAAATTCACAGAAAGCAAAAATCTAGGCTGGGGATCCCAGTGCAAAGACCTATTCCCCTTAGGCCTCTGAGCCTAGTTAGGACCCAAGAATTATTAGTTATTTGTATTACCGTAGTACCTAGGAGCCTGGGTTATGGAGCAGGACTCCACTGTGCTAGGTGCTGTACAAACAATTCCACCCTGAAGGGGTCAGTGTTTGCAGAACCCACGGCTGCAATGAGGGATTTCCGGTCTTCTCTGGATTTGTTTGACCATAAGCCCTTTGGGGCAGGGATTGCCATGATTACTGTGTACGGTACAGCAATGAGCACACTGTTGGTGATACAAAAAAAAAAAAAGAGAACAAGCTGTCAGGGATGGCCATGGAGAATCAATGCACCGACCAGTTGATCGCAACATGGTAAGCTCCTGGGGACAGGCCGCATGCCTTCCTCACGAAGCTTAGAGGATAATGTCAGAGCTCAACACATAATCAAATCCCTGTTCAGATACGGTGCAGGGAGAAACCCACTAAAGGTGGTTGCTGTCAGAGGTCATTGCTGGTGTGTCTAAGCACTCTGCACAGCCTTACGGATAGGAGGAAACCACACGGATACGGCTGGCTTCTAAATAACCATGATTACGAGTGACATACAAACCTACATATCCTAGCTACATGTATACACTGCTACTCTGTTAGGTTCTGGTAGCTTCTGCAATAGAAGAGGAAGGTGGCCCATTAGAGCGGGGGTTCTCAACCTTTTCCTTTCTGAGGCCCCCCCAACATGCGATAAAAACCCCACGGCCCACCTGTTGCACAACAACTGGTTTTCTGCATATAAAAGCCAGGCCCGGGGTTAGGGGGTAGCAAGCAGGGCAGTTGCCTGGGGCCCCATGCCACAAGGGCTGCCACAAAGCAACATTGTTCAGGCTGCAGCTTCAGGCCCAGGTGGAGGGGTTCAGGGATCTGGGCTTCAGCCCCACACGGCGGGGCTTTGGCTTTCTGCCCTGGGCCCCAGCGAGTCTAATGCAGGCCCTGCTTGGAGGCCCCCCGAAACCTGCTCGAGGCCCCCTAAGGGCCCAGGACCCCTGGTTGAGAACTGCTGCATTAGAGGGTTCCCCAACTATTTAAAGGGACACTCCCCAAACCCACTACACCACAAAGTTGCCCTAAAATTGTAAGTATTGGGTTCTAGATTACCACTGCGCAAAGCAAGTACAGCAGAGTAACTTGTAACACACACAGTGTTAATGATGGCAAATGACACCACATTTGTCACACTGAGGTCAGAGATGACCATTGTCTGGAACTAAGAGCAGTGGAAGCAGAATCCTTCCAGTAAATAGAAGAGAATCAGGGAGAGAACATGTTTTCATTTCTCTTTTTAAATCTGGTGGTCTTGGAATATTTTCGTTTAAGGGGAAAGCTTAATCGCGAGGGGCTAATTTTCTCTGTTCAAAGTCTGGGCCAAATCCAAATCAAAACTCCCAAGGCAGGCAACGGGACTTTTGACTGCAAGGTCTGGCCTGTGTTATGTTATACTGAAGATATTTTTTCCAGGATAAAATAAATGTTGGATCATATTGCCAGTGGCTTGACACTTTGAACAGAAGGGATTGTCAATATGCTCAGCCTCTGGGAGAAGGGAATGAGAGGTGGGGTCAGACCAGGACATAACTCAGTGTTATAAACCTGCAGTTCTTCTTTGTAGATGAGTTTTGCACAATATTTTTTATCTCGTAATTAAAGGGTAAATGATGAAAGTTTTGCACAGGGTCAGCGAGACGCCAGGTGTAAGCTGTGTTGCTGTTGGCTTAGGCTATTCGTTGCAACAATGATTGTGCTAACCTGAGTTTCAGACTGCAGGCAGAGTGGTACAAAACAGCTAAGAGCGGCTTCTGAACAGAGACGTGTGCCCAGCCGCTGACCAGACACTGCTGCACAATTCCCCTCTTCCCTTGGTGAAACTGTCTATACCTAAGAATAGCTAGAAAAGCCAAGTAGGTGTTTGTGGCTTTCCACTACCCAGCAGGGCACATGAGGAGTTGCTGATTGGCTCTGAACAAAGCCCTGTCCCTTTCCGGTACTCTTCAGTCACAGGGATAGTGGCCTTGAATGTAGGAGGCAGTTAAAGTAGGTCAAAATCTTGGAGGGTTCCAGACTCCAGCAGGGGTCTAGCTCCCCTCCTCACAAAGGGGTGAAAGAGAGGAGAAGTGGGAATGGGAGTTGCCAGAAGGATTCAATATCACAGTGGGAGTCACCATAAATGATCGCAGCTGATTAAAAGGCAACACATCTAAAGCAGACAGAAGGGTATACATTTATATGCAATGTACCACAAACCTGCGGAACTCTCTGCTGTAGGATGTTGGGGAGGAAAACAGCTGAGGAAGTGCTTCAAAAAGGTATATGAACATGAACATCTGCAGTGACACTTGCCAGGATAAAATGGTGTGGGAGCCATCAGCCATCACGCTTCAAGGCATAAACTCATGAACAATCAGTTTCAGCTAGAAAATTGGCACAGCGTTACTCATTGGGCACTGCCTGTTGTCGCAGGCCCCAGTTCAGGAAAGCACTTAACTTTAAGCATGTGCTTAAATCCTACTGAGACCACATGATTAAGTGCTTTGCTTAATTGGGGCCCAAGACCAGGATTCCAGAGTAGATGGACTATTGCTCAGCTCCTGTGTAACAATTCCTTTTTGGAAGGTTTCCTTCTCAAAGAAGCTATTTCGCAGCTAGTGCTAGGAAAGGTAGGGAGGGATGCTGCACCTCTGGGCTCCTGTCTGATTCCCTTCTGGTCTTTGGGACCCCTGAGCTGGACAAGGGTGTTTCTCTGCCAAAGCAGCTCCAACTGTAACAGGGCAGGGCCAGTTCAGAAACATCTCCAGCTGTGTCTGACCAATTGCCTAGGTCACCTCGTCCCCAAAACAGGTTGGGGAAGCTGGCCTCAGGATTCACAACATGACGCAGTGAGTATCAAACAGGCCAGGCCAGTAGCCTTGTGGGCTGTACTGCCAGGCAGGAGACCTGGTATCATTCTAACTCCCTCCTCCTGCTCCCTGGGCTGGCAGCAAGTATGCTCAGCCCTGGAGTTGGAGGAAGGTGTCTTGTTCTATCACGCCTTCCCTGGCTGATGAAGGAGCTGCATTGATGGGCTCCTCACCTCTCTCCTCAGCCAGAAGTGCGGCCCCCATCTTTGCCATATGCTGCTGTCTGTCAGGGTCCATAATTATACAGGGACATGAATACCCAGTACAGGAAGCTTCCCCTTCCTCTCCCCCCCCCCCCCCCAGCTCTATTTCATACCTAAATTAAACATTGGAATTGGAACCGTCCCAATGAAATAGGGGCCAGGTGGCAAAGCCCAGCTGGAAGGCGGGCCACAGCAGCATGGTGCATGGGGGTGCAAAATTAAAGTGCAACAGCAAACAGGCCACATCGACGGGGTGTAAACTCAGATCAAGAGATCAGACTTAGCTGTGTGTGGGGGTGGGCGTGGGGGTGCGTGTGACATTAGCACTTTCAATATCCCTCTACATCTGACTAGCAAAGTGGGGCCTCCACAGCCCTTTGCCTCATAGAAAAGCTGAACAGGACCATACAGACTGGGACCTGGAGGACAAATTTTAAGGCTGAAGCCAATATATTACATAGGTACTCTCTGCTGTGCCCCATCTCTCTCTCTCTCTCTTTCTCACCCCCCCCCCCACACACACTCATCTCTCTCTCTCACACACACACACAGACACACCTGTCAGTCTCTCCCTCACTGACCCATCTCCCCCTCACTCACACATACACACACACCCCCCTACCTCTCTCTCTCCTCCTCAAATATCAGTTTAAATTCAACAGTGAGCCTTGTAAGGCCCAATCATCTCAGAAGCTGGATGCAGTGAACCAAAGTCCCCAGCAGAGGGCAGCAACTCGTTAACAAAACCGGCCGGGACACCACTGGCCTGAGAGTCTTGGCCTGGCTGGAGCGAGTTTCAGTTTGTCGCCCCGAGTTCTCTTAAGAAACGGGCGAATCCCCTGTGCAGACAGTGCCGCTTGCTCAGATTGTTCAGACCTCAGATGAGCGGAAACAAAAGTAAAAAGAAAAGGAGGACTCGTGGCACCTTAGAGACTAACCAATTTATTTGAGCATAAGCTTTCGTGAGCTACAGCTCACTTCATCGGATGCATCAACTGAGCTGTAGCTCACGAAAGCTTATGCTCAAATAAATCTATAAGTCTCTAAGGTGCCACAAGTCCTCCTTTTCTTTTTGCGGATACAGACTAACACGGCTGCTACTCTGGAAACAAAAGTGTCACTGCCGTACCTGTGCCCTGATGAGGAGAATTGGACTAGAACACTGGAGATAACCCCTGCACCCTCCCACCCAAAGGTGTATCCCCTCTGAAGCTCCTAACACGTCTTGTGACCCCATGAGAAGCTGTGGGAGCCCTTCTCATCCAGTTGTAAAGACAGGGAGGATCCTAGTGAGGCCCAGGCCGGGACCCCTGCATTAGAAAACTCCCTGCATATAATGCTGGGCAGCAGGTGCGTGGTTTGAGACCAGGCATGTTCGAAATCTGACAGGATTGCCCCGATGGGCCACGGTTTAGCCCATGCACAGGAAAGGGTGAGAGGGTGGTGCTGGGGGACTACGATTTAAATGAGGGGCCCAGTTCTCCTCCCACTTACACCAGTTTTGCATGGTGCCAACTTCAGCAAGGTCCCTCCTGGTTTTTACTGAGGTTATTGACAGGAGAATCTGTCTCTTTTTGTGGGCAGCCTGGCAACTCCCAAGACGGGGAGGGGAGTATCTCACATCTTACCTGACACAGGAGCAGGGTGGAAAAAGCCCTGGGAGAGCCACATCTAGCAAAGAGTGTGGGTCGCTATGACAGGACCATGCCAGGTGGGGAGGCACTGGGAGAGCTCCAGAGATACTCCCCCCTCCATCTTCCCCTACCACCCTTAAAAACAAGCTCCCTAAGAGAAGATTAAAGAAGAGAGGTTGTCCTATTACAGCCTTGCCAAGCTGGGCTCCATTCAATGATTCTACTGGTGTCCCTCTGACGCACCCCAGCTTTCATATCTGTGTTAATCAAAAGCAAGTGGAGATGGGCCTGAGCCAGAACCATGAATCTGAACAGCCTGAGCTTTGTGCTGGGGGATGGGGAGGGAGGAATTCACACACCACACTTGCCTGTTGGAGGTTGGCCCCCCACTAAAGAGAAGGACTCGAAAGCAGATCTTCAGCTGAAACAGCCAATACAGTGAACTGTGTTGAGCTCAAACAAGTACAATGCGTTAAACAGCAGCTTTACTTCCAGCCACGGAAATCAGGTCCCTGTTATCACAGGCAGGAGAGGTTAAGACTTTAAATGCTCCAGTAGGAATCAGCGTGTTGAACCATTTCAAATCAACATGGACACGTCTCCACATACCATTAGAAAATACAGAATAAAGCCAACACCTACAGTCGCAGGCCACGTGGCCTATTTACCAAACAACACCCAAGGTTAGTCATGTTGAGGGACTGCCACTGTACATGGACTCATTGGTAGAAACTGAAAAGAAGAGGACTCTCTTGATGTACTGACACCATACAAGGAAGGTGATGTTCTAACAGTCTTGGCAGAGATGCAGTTAAGGCGTGGGACCACATATCAATTTAATATTCAGATGGGCCCCATCTATCGAGTTTGGATCCAGAGCCAATTCCGATCTTCCCAAACGTTCAGAAGGGTGGTTGGATCCAGGGTGTCAAGGCCTGTCTTGGAGGTAAGTGGGAGATAAGAAGTCCTTTGTTCTTTGTTTTCTGTGGGGTTCACTTTTGTTGTCATGTAGTGGGTTATGCCAATCCATCTACCTTACTACTACCCCATGAGGATGTCTGATCTTAGAATTCCCCCGCCCCCCCCCAGCCATCAGACGCTTCCAAGTTACATTGCTTTAAAATTCAAAGCTGCTAATAATTAGAGATGGGCCTGAACTCAAACCCAGATTCCAAAGACTCCCAAACTTTGGAGATGCTTGAAGACTGAATTCCAGTCTTAGAGAGGCCTTCAAGACAGCTACGTTTCACCAGCACAGCACTTCGCGTGCAGGGCACCAACACCTCAGGCCCAAGAAACTACTTACATGTGAGAGAGTATCTCCTAGGACATATTTCTATCAGCTATAAGGCAGCAAATAAGGTTCATTTATCAAGAAGTCAGTAACAGATGAGTCTGACTTTCTAAAGATACGAAGGAAAATAGGTCAGGAGACACTTAGAGTTCCCGAATTACACACAGATGTGCTCATCTGGGTCTATTACTCATAACCAGGGTGGTTTGCGCCTCCTTGACACTGAAGCATGACTCTAATGCACTTCTTTAGCAGTATGGTTCATATATTGATCTGTACTTGGTGAACCTTGCAGAGTCAGGGCCTGGAAAGAAAACATCCATTTATAAGTAGGTCACATCCTGTCTGCCTTAAAAGCTGCTTGTTATCCAGCTTTTCCTTGTTCTGTAAAGTTCTCCCAAGGGCAGATAACTTCCTTCACAGAGTCCTTACAGGCCCGGTGGCAGTCCTCCTCTTCCTCCTCAGAGTCTATTGGGTAGATTCTGCTCTCCAGAGGAATATCCACTTTTATCTGGAAGAAGCTGTGTTGCAAAATGAAAACGTGTCACACACAAGGCACTTTCTGACACAACGCGCAGCACAGAGTTTGGCTTTGAGTTTTTCTATTTCTCAGAGCATACTTTATGGACACAAGCCCACGTGACTTGAAGAGGGGAGAATATGCATACCAACCCCACTGAAGCAAAAGTGCTGAGTGCCACAGTTCCACAGCCAAGTGAATTAAGAGGTCTTGAATTTGTGGGTCTGTTTTTGCATTTTAGGCTCAGTTACCTGGTCAGGAGCAGAGATGGACCCAAAAGTGGGGGCAGGGGGAGGGTTTCCCATCTGGATTAATTTTAGGCTGGTGGAGGAACCAGGGCTAAGGTGGGAGGGTGATGGAATCTCCAGGCCAACACCTCTTGGGTCATCAGCTGGTGTTGTACTATTTTAACCCCAAATGGTGGGACTCTTGAGGTCACCTCACGAGGTTCCCCCCATCTTGTTGTTTGTGCTTCCACCTCCGTGGGCCACATCTGAACCAGACCTGGGGAAAGACCCCTTCTGGGGTTGGAACCAAAGCCATAGGAGTGCATTTGGAAATTCAGCGGAGTCTGAGAAGCCGGATATGGGAGGCCTGCTTGTTAGACTTCTCTGACATTACCCACTAATGTGTTTTGAGGGCAACAACCAGTGCTGGATCTTTCCAGCAATGCTGCCACCCTCTCTGCCTATTATCAAGGTGGCCATTCAGCACAGGAACACAGTGCTCACACCAGGAAAGAGAGGCAGCATTTGAAGATCGACTGTGACTGGAGACAGGCAGCACAAAACCAAACAAGCTCTCCTGAGCGGTGGTTTTCAATTAGAGTGTAAAAAAATCCCTGTGGGGGCCTGAGTCCCAGTTCTTCTTGCAGGAAAACACATTAACTCAGAGAGATCTGCATGAGGTAAGATGACCAGGAAGGATACAGAGTCCGAGGAGGCTCAGTGTGTGTCTGTCAGCAGCCTCCCGCCCTCAGCATCAGTCCCTGCGGCTCTATCTTACTTGTATCTGTGCACCTCACACTCTTTAATGTTTTGCTCTGTTGGAAGATTCTAATAGCTGCCACCAGTCACAGATCTGGGTGAAGTCTAAGCACCCATGTCCCTGATTAATGAAGGAGAAATTAAGTGTCCTTTGTTTAATGATAGCTGACACAGTAGAAGCCACCGCACAAGGCACAGGCAAGCATGGCAAGGCTAAACCATGGGGGCTGAGGTGTTTCCCTGGAGACAGACTGCAAACACGGGGGCTGGAGCTATTAGTGGTTGGCAGCTGTGTGTGGGTGACAGGAACCCGAAAGCCAGGAGACAGTGTGAAAAGCAGTCATGAATGCAGCCCTGAGAGGGACCAGAGACAGAGCTTGGAAACTGTGAGCCAGGAAACTGCCCGCTGCTGTTTGTTTCTACTGTGTCCAGGGAAACAGGGCTGTGTAAATAAACAGGATTGCACCAAATACCTGACTCATAATCAATTTCTTCTCCTAATAGAAACAGCCCAATGGGCTACCCATTTGGGCCATGGGGAAACAGGATTTATCCTCACACAGGAAAGGAGGCAATATTATCCTGGTTTTACAGAGGGGGGACAGATGTTAAGTGACTTGCCCAAGGTCATACAGGGAGTCTGTAGCGGAGCAGGAAATTGAAGCCAGATCTCCTAAATCCTAGGCTAAAGCCCTAACTACTGAGCCTGAGCCAAACTCCACATCTCTTGTGCAGGCCTGGGCCGAGCAGAGGGTTGGAAGCTCCCCAGATACAGCTGTGTCCGAGGGAGGTGTGGAGGAGGAAAGATGAGGACAATGAAGTAGCGGGAGGGTATGTCATGCATGCTCAGGCACTGGGGTGCAGGGAGCCTCAGGATCACAATAACCCAGGCAGCTCGTTCCCACGGAGCATGGTGGACACAAATCCTGCCAAACCGAACTCCCACATACTCCCTGCTGAATCCACGGGCAGGGCCGCCAGGGGGCAAAAGGAACCTTTTGACAGGGCCCCAAACCAAGTGGGCTTGAGACTTGCCAGGCGGGGTCACAGCGCCCCTCACTAACATTTGCCCCAGAAGGACCTCTGTCACGACGGAGGGCAGTTGGCCCGAACCTGAATCGTGGCTCTGCGAGCCAGGTCTCAACACCCAGGGCAGGAGATGAGCCCAGCCCCACGGGACAGGAGCCAAAGCACCGCTACAGACACAGACTTACTCTCCAGTACCCCCACTCCCCCAGGCCTCCCCTCAGTGGTAATTCTTTTCGAAGAGGGTGGGCTCCATTTCAGATTTGGTCCCTGCACCCCTACACACAAAAAAACCCCTCTGTGAAGCCCTGTCAACAGGGCACCCCAGGAGCACTGCAAGCAGCAGGCTGACATGGGGATTCATAGTCAGTGGGCACCGCAGCCCACGTAATGCGGGACAGGAGGGCACAGGGCAGTGAAAGTGAGCGACATTGCTGAGTTGGCCCCCTCCCTTGTGGAGCTAGAGACCCCGGGCATTGGCTTACCGTGGGGCTGCTTCCCTGCAGGGATAGCTCTGAATCCAGACAGCTCCAGGGGAAGGCTGCAGGGCCTGCAGGTGAGGCTGATCTGTAGCCTCCCCCACCAGCAGGCGGTGGCAGAAATGCTGTCCTGCAGACTCCCCATCCCTGGGCTGAAAGGGAAACTGGGGCTGCTCTGTTAAATAATGTGTGTTTTGTTCCTCTGGCTTACTGGCTGGTTCCTAGCTTGTCTCTACAGGGTTGGGGGGTGGCGGTGGTCATCCCCATGCCCACCCCATCCGCAAGCTTCCTGCTGGCCCCAAGAGCAGAGGAGATGAATGGTTTCATGCACACAGTGGACTGGTGGAAAGGTAGAGGCACTAGCTGGCTGGGAGCAGGTATGAAACTGGTTTGGGCACAGCAGGCCAGGCCTGGCTGTAGATGCTAAGCAAGAGCTGGGGGCTTGGGAGACACTGGGAGAAATCTCTGCCCTTCCTCCCACCGCCGAGCTTGGGGGTCTGCCACCCGTGGCTCAGCAGCTGCAGCCTCTGGTGATCGTCATCGCTGAGAGCCTGCCCCAAAGGCTGGTGGTGTTGTGGGAGGGAGCCTTTGCCTGCTGGGTATTTCCCTCTTTCCCTTCCCCTGTCTCCTCATTTGAAAATTCTGAAAAGTTGAAGAGCTTTTCAGAAGTTGTACGCATCTTGGCAAGACCCTCTGACTTCTCAGGGCTCTTCCACTTGTCGGTGAGAGACGGAGAGCACCCATCTCAGTGACTCTGCCCCTGCGTTGAGGGTGGGGAAGGAGGGGGTGGGTGGGGTGGTAAGCCACCTTTGCATGCCCCATATTCTGAACCTGTTCAATGCCCCTAGTGTAAGTTAGAGCCATCTCAGAGCTGTGCTTATACCCTACTTCTCGCAGTTCTCTGAGAGCAGAGCCGTAGCACTGTGAGCTCTGTCCGTGTCCCTCTCTGCACCTGGCCCACCCAGGCGTTCTCAGGGGGCTGTGTCTTCCCCATGGGAGGCCCCTTCATGCTGCCAGAGTGCAACATATAATTAGGCGGAGAGACCATGGCTAGTGACGTAGAGACACCACTGCCTGGGAGTCCCTCTCACTCAGGCTGGCCACGTGTAATCACTCAGAGCTGAGTTCCTTCACACACCACAGACAGGTGTACTTACTTGGTCATTTTTTTGGACTTCTGCTGCAGTTGTTGTTCCAGGTCATCCAGTGGCTGGACCTTTCCGTGGGTGATAGCCGGGCACTTTGGCGAGAGAGTGGCAAACATCGGTGAGTTTAAACATCCCCGTTTCAAGAACCTGCTGAAGGACAAGGTCGTCCGGGATTTGGGAGGCACCTTGGCTTCCATGTTCCCCGGCACCTGACTGTTGCAAGTGCCCGATTCAGAGTCCATGGAGATCTCAGTGCTCTCAGTGATAGAAGGAAAGTGGTTAGAGTTGGACCCATTGCCTTCCCACTTGCTCTCAAAGCAGGAGGTGCTGTCTAGGGCTATGCTAATGGGTGAGGGGCAGACAGTGCTGTTTGGCAGAGTGATGTGTCCAGGGGATTGGGAAGGCAGGTTGTTTGAGATGTGGCAGGAGGGGTGCGGAGTTGATGGAGATGAAGGAACAGAGGTACCGGTGTACACAGCCAGGTGAGGGACTGGAGCAGTGAACTGACACAACTGCAGAGAAGAAAAGGAGACATTTTAGAGCAGGAAAAGCTGCCTGCTAGTCACAGGATACACAACACCAAGCCCCGAAACCCTCCCTCTAGCTACCAATTGGAAATAATGCCCTTGGAGTAGGCAAGTGAAAGATTACGACCACTTTGGGGGATATATAGTTTACTGGAGCTCATAGATTACAGCAATGTAGGGCAGGTAAATACCTCGATAGGTAGGTAGACAGACTGTGTATATTAGAGACTGTGTGATGGTGCCCTCTAGTGACTGGCCCTGAGCTAGGCTAAGGGACCTACTACTGCTAGCTGCTGGAAGAGCTCTCTCTTAGCTCAGATGATAGAGCTTGTGTTCTTGGATCTCCAGGACCTGGCATCCCAGCAGGATGTACATAGTAATGGTGGTTGTCAGATCCATAACAAAAGGAACCTCTTTATCTGTCTGGCACGGAATTACCCCTGGCACATCTACCGTGCCATAGAAATGCTGAGGATTATTAATAACAACACTCCAGAGAGCAAACACTCAGATGGTGAATCAGGTTGACAGCTTTTGGGCCATACTGTAGGTGAGGCTGATGAAAACTTAGGCTAGAATTTCCCAACATGGAGGGCCTCTGACTAGGCCATGGGTGAAGAGGAGAAGTGCTACCTGACCCCAGATGTGTCCCCTCAAAGAAAAGAGAGTCCTGTCTGCTCGTTCAAGCTGCTGTCTGCTCCTACAGCCACCAAGGGGCATCCCTAGCTGAGCAGCATGGAGCCCTGGGGCCGTGAGGGAACTGAGAAAGGGAGCAGCTAGAGGGCAGAGCAAAGGAAAGGAAAAATACAGGGAACAAAAGAGAGAGACTAGACAGAAAATTAAAAGGAGGGGAAATTACCCAGGAGAAAAGAAGGGAAGGGAGACGGGCAGAACAAAAGAGATGGTGGCAGCTGGGTCAAACCATCATGGTAGCTCCACCAAACCAACGCTGGAAACTGCTTCCACAGGAATGGCCCAAGCTCATTGCAACCCCAATGCATCCTGGAGGAATTTGGACCTGGATCAGAGCCTGCATTTCACAGGCCATTAATAATGGTCTGAGCCAAAATCCCACCAAGAACACATCGAACTTGGGGGAAGGTAGGAGGAATCCAGACCCAGACTTTGGAGCTTGAGCTCACCTCTAACAAGATGGGCCCAGACAGCAAGAAACGTATCCACATTGGGTCTAAACACTCCAGTGCTGAGCTGGGAGATTTGCCTTGAGACCCATCTCTCATGGCCTTTTGCGGGGCTTTAGGGCAGCTAACTTAGCTCTGTTCTATCACTTTTCACCCCAAGATCACAAAGGGCTTCATGAAGGTAAGTGGGTATCATTATCCCCTTTATAGAACTGGGTAAAATGAGTCATAGAGATGTGACTTGCCCAGGATCAGAGCCTACATCTCCTGATTCCTAGTCACCTGTCCTACCCCTGGACCAGACCCCTAGATCGTTGCAGTATTGTTGATACAAGTTGCCTTTGCTTGTCCTGTCAGCTTAGCCAAATCTTAGCTGCACAGGAGAGCTGCCAGCTCTTCTTCACTACAAACTCTGATTCCCCTCTCCAAAGGATACAATTTGGTGTTATCTTCAGGGCATCCTCCCGCAAAGCACTGTGCACTGGGGATAGGACAATCCCCGCCTGTCTGCCCCTGCATCAAAGAACCAGAGGGAAGCCAGATGCAGAGTTTTGTTATGGCTTGTTGCCTGTGGTGGGCTTCCACACAATCAGATCAACTCTTTTTATTACCTTTTTTTAGGTTTGTAATATAAGAAAGAGCTGGCGAGAGAGAATAGGGATTGAACCTCCTTGAAGAACAAAGGACAGAGGCGCTCAAAAGAAAAGATACAATTCCCTGACTGCTGCCCTGCCACCGAATGCAGCACTTTTCAAACCTGATTGTCATGGGGAAACCTGACACATGAGACCCGGAGATGCGAGGGATTCTCCTCCTGTATTTGTGGCTGAGGTCGGTGGAATGCTTTGAGGGCTTTCTGACAAGCAGGAGCTGTCCCCTCCACGACCTCTCTCCTTCTGGCTCAGCCAGACTTTGGGAAACTCTAAACTTGTTGCTTTGAGCTGCGCTAAGAAGAGCTAGCGCTATCCTAGCTATGCAGATGCTTCCATCCACCAAACTCCCTCCCATTGGCCTTGAAGATGGCAGATCTCCTGGGGAATGAGGCACTGAAGAATTCATCTCTTCTTTGTTTCTTTCCCTTACACGCTGATGTGGCCAACCGTAAGCATAGCTGGGATTGCACAGAACGGCCTGTGGCTGCACTTATAAGGACAATGCTCAGGCCGGAACGAGAATGAATGTTGGATTCATTTCATGCCACAGGACGGGCCTTAGGGACGGTGAGGCGTGGAGGTGCTCAGAGAATAAGAGCAGCAATAGGAAGTTCTGTGAGGGTGTAAAGGTCTGTCTCCATGAGCTAGCAGGAAGAATGGATGGGCCAGATGCTGGGGCTCCAGATCCCAATCTGCCTTTGGGAAATCATCGCTTTCCAGAGTCGGAATATCTCAGCATTTCTGTGACTTGGACAGAGTTACTCTGAAGCATGTACAGTGATGAACCAAAAGGGGAGATAAAGGGCACCTGAGGCCTGATCGAACATCCACTGAAGTCACTGGAAAGATTCCTACTGGCTTCAGCAACTGCTGGATTGGGCCATGGTTTCCAGGCGGATTGTTATAAGGGTGCTCATCTTACCTAATTCATTAAAGAGAGATTAGTTGTAAGCAGGGAGTTCAGGGAGACTATAAGGCTCTGCTACTGCTAGTTACAACTGGGGAGCGTATCTAGTGACAAACCAGTTAGCCCCCGAATCTGTTACAACATGGTTAAAGCATGTAGTGAGGGCGGGACTTTGGTTATGGATGGCATAACCAGGATAAGATCTGACTTGAAGGTGTGTGTGTGTTGGACGCCATCTTGGCTGACTCCTCAAGGACTGACCCAGGGACCTCCGGAACTAACAAGCTCAAGCCTCAAGGCTGTCTAGCTGTGGCTGTAACAGTCTCGTGACCTCCGTGGGAGACCTAGTGCACACCCTCATCCGTGGGTTACACAAGCTCAGAGGGAGAATCTGCCAATGATTTAATCTTCGATTACGCATTTCAGGCTTCTCCAAGGCATGGCTTTTCCATAAGGTTCTAAATAAGTCTCTACCAACCGAAATAAAAATATGCTCAACTTTTTAAACCAAAATGTTAAAAGCAGCAGCACAAAAAATAAATACACACATGCAAAGAGACAACACAATGAAGGTCCAACACAATGGTCTTTTCCATTTTCTACATACACTTTTATTAGACAGGTGAGCTAACGCAAATAAAGCATGGACATGATGGATAAAAGTCAATGGAGATCCACTGGAATACAATGAAATCCAATGGACACGAAATCCAGTGGACGCAAACTATTTCTTGGCAGATACGGAGTGAAGTTCAATTCATAGCATGCTGAGGGGGATGGCCAATAAACAGTCCTACTCAGAGAAGATGAAGAGCAAGGGGTGAACGCAGCTAGCTACAAATGGAATACACTGTGAGATAGGGCACCAAAAATGAGCTTCCTTCTAAGAGCGCTGGTCATGATCTTGCCAGTCCTGGGTAGATGTTTAACACTCATCGGGTCTGCCAACACTGCTTCTGAGGTGTGGCAGCACCACATACAGACACAGTAAAGCTGCAGCAGCAAGGGCCGGTCAGGCCCACCCAGGACCCTGGGTACATATGCAAGCAGCTAGCCCATGCTCCTGCGGCTTCCCTGCTGCTGTTGTCGGAGCTATCCGGGCTGCAGTCACGCCTCTGACTGCCGTACCGAACTGATGGCTGGGCAGCGTGGGGACTGAGGTAAAATCTGGGGAAACCTATCAATGGAGATGAGACCTAAAACCGCATCATTAAGCCAACTGACTGGAACCTATTTTATTACTTGTGTTACGACAGCATCTACGAGCCCCAATCTGGCACAAGTGGGACTCTCGAGCTAGGATTTTTAAAGGAGCCTAATGGAGTCGTGTCATTAATAATGGGATTTGTGTGCCTAATTCCCCTAGGCTGATTGGAAAATCCCAGCCTAGAGTTGCAGCCTGGCTTTTCCTGGGAAGGTCAATGAGGTGTCTCCAAGGACAGGGTTCTCTATGCCCACTCAGACAACTGTTAGCCCCTGACTGCCGATGGGATTCCAGCCTCATTGGAGGCCTTCGTTTTTCTAACTCACTAGAGTGGGCATCTCTGTGGGCGGGAGGGTAATAGTAAAAGAAGGAAGCAGCCCAGAATAGAAGCAATGTGTGTGAGAGATGGAAGGACTTCCCTTCACCTCCTCCCTCCCCACACTGCCCAGGACATTAGGACTGGCTGCTGTTTTGGAGACATAAAGCCCTGGGTGGAACAAAGGTGCACCCGCTCCCATCAACTTGCAAGAGTTTGCCCCGAGAAGGGACCGCATGAAGTGGCCCAAGGTGACAGCAGGGAATGTCGGAGGCTCCCCAGCTCCAAACCCTGACATGGTACGGATGGTGTCTCTCTGAAAAGCACCACCACACTGCATGGCGAGAGCCTGATGTGGATGCAGCGTGGAGCTCCTGAGCATCGGCTGCTGAGCCTGTGACCTTGACAAATGCTGTGGGAGCTGAACTGCACTGGCTACTGAACAACTGTGCAGCTGCAAGGCACTGGCTGTAGCTGGCATGGCTCTGCCCCCAGAGCAGAAAGGCCCTCGGGCTGAAACTCATGTCCAGATAAAGAGGAGAAACTACTTCTGAGATTCGACACCTCCACAGCACCTTAGCCCTGTTGCCAGCCACATCCTGCTCTCGCTGCCTCCAGTAAAATCATCCCAGCGAGAGCAGTGGATGAGCAAGACCGAAAGGATTAAAACATTTTCTGAGCCTCAACATTTGCCCATCCCCCAGCATCCCCTAAATTCTGAAGGAGGAGGAAGCTTCTTTACCTTCCACCCCTGGGTTTTTCACAAATCCCATCGTGTCCTAGTGACCTTGGCTGGTCCAGCCCCGGGGGCTTCCCAGGCAGGTTTGGTATCTCCCTGAAATGTGCTTTGTACCTAACTGGAGGGTTTAGGTTTCAGGAAGTAATTTCCACTCCCCATTCCCTCCAAAAAGGAACAAGAGAGTATTCTATTACAATAGGGGCTGAATCAGCCCTTCTGACCTCTCCTGAACACAGCGGCTTCTGGGATACTGGGCTACAAGCCGGGATGACCACTGGAAGCCGAGGTTTGTTCATTTTTAACAAGGGGAAAGAGCATTGCAGGGCAAAGACAAGACAAGAGCGAGACAGGGTTTGCTAAAGAAAACCCATCCGGAGCGAGGCATTGCTCTTCTACCCATCTGTACTAGCAGGAGGCTGCTCTTCCTTCCAGGCCCGTGAATAACTCATTACATGGGTGAGTTCTTGAGGGACAAGGGGAAATCCCTTTCACTGACTGGAGGTCTCAGCTAATCACCTCTAGGCTGAGATCTTCAAAGCTGCCTAAGGAATATGGGGGCCCAATTACTTAAAATGACTCGGGCATCCAAACCACCTAGGTGCCTTTGGAAATGTTAACCTTGTTGCTCCCACCAGGAATTCCCCCCCTCCCCATCCTTCTGCACAGCTGCCAAGCACAACTGCAGCCTCCATGTGCTCCCTCCTATTTCCACATAGGTGCGAGACACCCGAAGTGGAGCCCTGGCAGAGCTGGCCAGCTGCCCAGAGCGGTGCTTGGGGTACTAGCAGTAGGCATGCTCCCACCACATGACTGAGAGTGCCAAGAGGTGATGGACCTTCTTGTGCTCCCGCTGGGGTGGGGTGGCTCTGCGCAACCTGACGCAGAGGACGGGGACAGGCGAAGGAGCTGCGTTCTATGCTGCCTTGTGCATCATAACTGAATCACTGTCCGAGTTCTCTGGGTCGCGGGCAGGGATTTAAGAGGCAGAGAGACCCAGATGGAGTTTTGGATCCTCCTGGGCAGGGTTTGGGGCAGTTACAAAACATCCCTTCCCTGACTTGTAAAAAGAGCCCATTGCACGGGACCCACAATGAGATTCGGACACAGCCGGCTTTCGGACTCTAGCAGCATTTCCGTGCTGTGACGTGACATCTGCTGCTTCAGATGCCATGGCAACCTGCAGGAACCAGGCTGCAGGGAGAACGGGGGCTGGAAAGGTAAAGCAGCACTGACACCTGCAGGTGGGGGGCAGGAATCTCAGCACCAGCCTTGCCAGCAGCCCCTTGTCTTGTCTTTCCCCTGCCTTGTGCCCTAGACAAGGATCTGGAGCCTACTTAAGAGGCTCCTGCTTGAGCTGGCTCCTACGATCCAGCCTGCTCATAACCTGGGTAATGTCCACGTTTGTTGCTGCTTCTTTAGCCTTGGCCTCTTCTTCCTGCTGCCTCAGGATGACGGGGCTGGGGCTGGAGCGGAGGTGACGGCGTGCGAACGGGAAACTGGAACTAAGCAGAGAGAGATGCAGGGAGTTACTGGGGGACAGAGAGAGGCAAAACTGACCAGAAAATGGGTCCTTGTCACCAAAAGCCCAAGGAACCTGCTTGGAGGGAGGGGCGTTGTTAGTGTCCTCCATTTGGAGCAAACAACCTGCTTAACAAGGGTACAGAACATGCAGACTCACATTCCAGACATCTCAGCAGAACCCAGCCCAAGAGCCTGGCCCTGCCACAGTTAATATCAATATCAGAACTCCCCAGAGCTTCTTCAGGAGCCAGGCTGGGCCCCAGACTCAGTCCTCAATGCTGCAAATGTTTATGTCTGCATGTGACTATCGTCCCACTGCAGTTCAGCAGCAGGATGCACTGAGCAGACTTTTCCCATGGCATTTCCTGCAGATTCATCCTCCCAGCCCATTTGCACACCACCCAGACGTTCCGTTGTTACGGGATTTCATACAAGCAGAAACTTGATGGTGAGACTGTGCAGGATTAAGACACTCTATATAAACCACTTAGCTGGAAAAGGCTCTACAGTGGCATGAAGACGTCATGAAAATGGGACCAGGTTTGAATCGGCCAAACTGCTCAAATGTCACGGATTTCAAATTGTGCTGGGAATATTTTGTCCATCTCTAGTCAATGAGGGCCCAGTTCTGCCACCCACAATCACTCTGAGTTCACACTGAAATCAGTGGAACTATCTGCATAGGAAGGTACGACTTATCATGAATAAAGGTGGCAGAATCTGGCCCTAACCAGGGAAAATAGCTGTAAAATAGTAGCAAGCCCCCTCTCCTGTCTCACTTAGAATCTCTTAGATAGGACATTGGATATAGAAACATCGAAATTCTGACACCACCCCAAGTCCAACAATAACCCCCAAATTTCCCTTGGCTGGTGCCAATTATTCCAAAGTAAGAGACGGTTGTTTTCGACAGACAGCAAATAACACAGCAATTCGTTGAGCAAGAAGTGCCTGGCCTGAAATCTCTGAGCATCCAGATGGCCTCAGGTAGAGAAGAAATACCAATTACAGAAACAGCCTATTCAACTAAATCCCTGAGGCTCTGCGTGAGGTGTGCGTGTGGTCTCCTGTCACAGCGTCTGAACAAAGGCAGGTTTCAGAGTAACAGCCGTGTTAGTCTGTATTTGCAAAAAGAAAAGGAGTCCTTGTGGCACCTTAGAGACTAACCAATTTATTTGAGCATGAGCTTTCGTGAGCTACAGCTCACTTCATCAGATGCATACCGTGGAAACTGCAGCAGACTACCAGCAGGACAGTGGGGTGGGAGGAGGTATTGTTTCATATTCTCTGTGTATATATAAAGTCTGCTGCAGTTTCCACGGTATGCATCTGATGAAGTGAGCTGTAGCTCACGAAAGCTCATGCTCAAATAAATTGGTTAGTCTCTAAGGTGCCACAAGGACTCCTTTTCTTTGAACAAAGGCAGTGCATTATGAGATAACATATGATGCTGATCCTTGACACTTTGATCGCATCTTTCAGCTAGAGATCTCAGGGCGCTTTCAAACAACAGCTGGTTATGAATTCCACCAGCCCTGGGAGACAGGTGACATAATACCCATTTCACAGGAGGATATGTTGAGATACAGAGAGACGGAGAGCCTGATTTGTAAACGTGCATTAGTGCACACGTCATTTCCACCACTGTGCCAATTAGGAAAATGCATGTGCAAAGTAAGAGGTTTATGGAGCATGCACATTTTAAAAGCAAACATGGTCTCAGTGAATGGACTGAAGCCACACAAATCAGTTGCAGAGCTGTCAGCAGAACAAAAGGGTCCTTGCTCCTAGTCCCAGATATGGGAGTAGCAAACTACCCCTCCATTATACACATTGGCAGGCAACTAACACTGAGCCTGAACCATTGAAGTCAATGAGAGTTGTGCCATTGACCTCAATGGGATTAGGATGGGGGCCGTTTTGTCCTTAATCATCAAACGTGCTAGAAGGGATGGGAATGATGGGTGAGATTTTTACAAGTGCTCCCTACATTGGCCTAACTGCTAGTGACGTCAACGGGCACTTTACCATTGACTTCAATGGGGCAATTAGACCAGTGTTTCTCAACAATCAGTCCGTGGACCGGCACTGGTCCCTGAGATCTCCCTGACACAGTTTAGGAAGGCAGCAAGCCAGCCCTAGTCTCAAGAAGGTTGAGAAACATCGTTAGACCAGTGCTCAAACCCTGCCCAAAACGCTTTCTTTAGTGAAATGCGCTGCCTGCTTGGCTGCAAATTACTTCCCTCCCTTCATGAGGAGTTTCACCTTACACCATCCTGAGTGGACCTAGAGCAAGGCTCTTCTATAACCTCTACTCGCAAGGCATATCGTGCTGTGATGCCCCTCTCTGGCTGTTTAAACAGGAGCTTTCATGTCCTCTGTGACGTACAGATCTCTCTCTCTCTCTCTCTCCACTTCCTTTGCTTTTCCACGATGGAATCATTATCAACAACAATGAAAACAAGTATCAAATAGGCAGCCTTTGATGTGTTTTTCTCTCTCAGCATCTGCTGGATGCTGTCTGAAGTGTGAATATTACATCCCGGGAGCAGCTATCTGCAAACATTAATGCATATGCCGGGATTACAAGCGGCCTCTCCAGGATGTGCGGTAGGGCGACAAGACCGTGGTGGCAGCTGGGGGTGTTACTGAGCTGCACATTGCATCTGCTGGGGGCAGGGGAGGGAGGAATCCTAATCAGTTATCATCTTCTATTGCAGTAGTGCCTGGAAGAGCCCTGGACCAGGGTTCCGCACCGGTTGGGAATGAACAAGAACAAATCAAGAGCCGGTGGGGTCTCTGCAGAGGAGACACAATCTCCTGATAGGGATCCCAACGTGCCTGAAGCATGGGGTAAGCTGGCATCTGTAACTCCTCCTCAATGACCTTAACTCGACCGGCGATTGGAGTGGTGGCCCCCAGTAAGAACCTGATCCAAAGCCCACTGAAGTTAGCTGGAGTCTTTCCATTAACTTCAATGGGCTTTGGATCCGGCCCTATGAGAGCAGAGTTTGTGAGACCCTTACTCCTTACTTGCTGGGTTATGGGCTGTCAGGGGCACAGAGAAAGAGGAGCTCCCTGTCCCAGAGGCAGCAAGCCACCCCTTTTGGCTCTGACATGGCAGGTTCGGCCTGATGAGACAACTGTACTTAAACCAGGCTGCCTGAAGTCACAGAATCATAGAAGATCAGAGTTGGAAGGGACCTCAGGAGGGCATCTAGTCCAACCCCCTGCTCAAAGCAGGGCCAATCCCCAATTTTTTTTTGCTCCAGATCCCTAAGTGGCCCCCTCCAGGATTGAGCTCACAACCCTGCGTTTAGCAGGCCAATGCTCAAACCACTGAGCTATCCCTCCCCCCACAAAAGTCCCTGAAACTGCTGGGACAGCTGACGTGAGAAGCCAGCATTTGATCTGGAAACAGTCTTGTGGAGCCTGATTTTCCAGTGCCTTGCACCTTGTGCCCACATTCCCACCAGTGCAAAAGGGAGTGTCAGACACTATTCCTCTGCTCTGCTTTGCCCTGGTGCAAATAGCTACCTGAGCGCAGGGCTGCGAGCGCTCACGCCACACAAATGCCACGTGCCATGGAGGAGAACAGAGTTACCCCATCTTGTCTTAAAACCCAGAGGGCTTTGGATGGGATCACTTTAACCCTGCGTAGGTTGTCTCAGGCCTGGTGTACGGCACCCTTCTGGGGGCGGGTAATGATTAGCTCAGCAGTCACAAAAAGGATTTAGCACTTGCCAGATAGGCTCTGACTGCACACAAGGCCATTTCCACGGGGTTCACAAACAAACAGGGTAATCAGCAAGACTTAAATCCACTGTAATTAAACAAATGTCTAAATCACAGTCATTTTGCTGAAACTCAGGCTCTTTGTAGCCCCAGCACAATAAAAAAAGCACATAACCCACAATCACACCGCAATTTACTTGCCTTTTTTTCACTGTCTCTTGGGGCACAATGGCCTTGGCCAACATCTCCTTGTATATTGGAGACTTTAAATAGCGACCATAAGAGTCCTACTGGGGGGAAAAGGGAAACCAGTAGTTATGAATTGCAAACAGCCTAATTAAAATCATCTTGGAGTACAGTGCTCAGGAGCCAATGAGGCTGAGAAATTGGAAATCTCGCCCAACAGATCTCATTCATTAAAACTAACAGCTTCTCATGGGACGGGAAAGTCCCTGATGTAGAATTCAGAATGAAAAGGGGATTGATGAGCCTAGCTCAAGACTAAGGTCTTTTAGGCTACATCTACACTGCAATAAAAAACCCACTCCCCAAGTCTCAGAGCCCAGGTCCACTGACGCAGGCTCACAGGGCTCGGTCTGCGGGGCTAAAAATAGATGTTCAGGCTTGGTCTGGAGCTGGGCTCTGAGTCCCACCCCTCTCGTGGGGTTTCAGAGACCAGGCTCCAACCCAAGCCCGAACGTCTACACTGCCATTTTTAGCCCTCCAGCCTGAACCCCACCAGCCTGAGTCAGCTGAACCGGGCCAGCCAGGGATCTTTTACTGCAGTGTAGATGGACCCTCACTGTCATGGCAGTGTGCGTCAAGATCTAGTGCTGGGCCATGTCCTCAGCTGGTGCAAAACAGCACAGCTCCGCTGACGGCAATGCCAATTCCCCCCAGATGCAGGTCTGGCCCCCAGTGCCCCTCTTTTCTAAGTGTCCTGTCTCGATCATACGTGAGAGGAGGTCCCAGCTGGGCCGTTATTTCTTGTTACCGTAGTCTAATGGACTACACTGCCTTGATCTAGCTGAGAGTCAACACAGCTCCAAACATCACATCTACAATAGGGTGCCTGCCTACGGACCAGGGGAAAGTGCATGTAAACACAGGACAAAAAGCTTACTTTTCAGGAGCAGCACCACAGCATATGTTCTTGGCACAAAAGTCACCTATTTGTACCCCAGTGTTATGAACCTTCCCACAATTATCGCTGGAACACACTCTGCTAAAATGTGCATCCTACCACATGTTGACTTGATCTGGGATGCAAAATGATAGATGCCGAATAGGGTGGGCATCTATAACTCCACAAAACAATAACGACAATCAATGCTCATATAGCACCATAAAGTGCTGTACAAACATTGATTAATATAGCCTCACAACCCTCATTAATTCAGGGAAATTCTGTGGCCTGTATTATACCAGAGATCAGACTAGATGATCATAAAAATGATCCTAGCCTTATAATCTAGAACAGTTTTATCATCCTCACTTGACAGATAGGAAAAATGAACCGTAGAGGAGCTAAGTGATTTGTCCAAGGCTCGGTGTGAGTCAGTGGCAGAGTTAAGGTTTGAATTTGGAATTTCCTAGCTCACAGCCCTGAGTTCTATCCACTAACTAGAGCACGTTGCCTTACAATGGGATGGCATGAATCATTTCTTTCCCACTGCAGGGCAGCAAGTGGTCTCCTTTCAAATAGGGGTCACTTGGGAGCGACGGCAGCTAGCATGCAGAGACACGGAAAGGCACAGACAAGCTGGGATGCCATCTGGATTTGTACGCAAATGACAAACCTTTTTCATGAGCATATAAATATGAGTCTGAGCAGCATCTAAAACGTAGCGGTGAGGGTGCTTGAGACCTTTGACTGTGATGCCCATCGTTGTACCATCAATGTTAATCCAGCGCCTTGCCCCTGGAGCCAGGAAGAGTCTGAAACCAGAAACAGTCAATTTCATGAGGTGAGAACTAACAGAGACTGTTCTGCTTCCACGGATGGAACGAAAAGTGCTTTCAACTGCCAGCCAGAATTCACCCCTGGTTCTTTTTCATACCGTAGGGTAGTAAACCTCCCTTTCGCCAGAATGACCACCTCATGCACCACCTACAATCACATGCTTTGATGCCACAATTTACAGTATTAACAATATTTTGCACTCAGGACCTACTCCAAAACCCAATGTTGGTCTTTCCAAAGACTTCCATGGGCTTTGGGTTAGCCCCTCATCCAGAAAGCTCCAAGCGCTTTCTTGAATATTAATTAATGAAGCCTCATAACACTAATGAGAAGTACGGACATAATACCATCCCCATTCTCCAGACCGGATAGAGGAGGCTGAACCTCACAGAATAAGACTTAAGCAGAACCCAGAGCTTTTGTCTCCCAGAAAGACTAACCCTCTCCCTTGTATGAACCGTGTAGGTGGAAAGGGGAGGGGGGAAAGTTGCTTTATAATAAAACAACGTTTGTTTTCTTTATTTAAAGGGACTTCCTTCCTACAGTGGGACTATCCCACATGCGTGCTTCATGCCGGCTCCCAAAGGAAATCCTGGCAGATACTCAGCAATATACTTTTCCTAGAGGAGAGCAACACAAGACAAGGATAGGGATGGCAACACATCAGGAAGGTGGACTGAAAACCAAGGCGTCCTAACACTCACTTGTAAATTTCTTCTGCTTTTTCTTTGACCTTGGATTGGTCTCCATACTTCAGGTCCTCACAGGCTTCCCAGAACCCCAGGTTCTCTCCTGAACAATGAGGGATCAGTGACAAGGGTGGGAGAGGGACAAAGAAAATGATGGCTGAGTGAAATAAAAATCCTCAGCTGAATTCACTTGATTCAATATTTGTTGGCCAAGCTCCTGAAATTATGTCTCCAATTATGACAGTCACCCTGAGGCTTTCTGTTTGGCATAGGCTTTTTGATGGCTTTCTGCACAAGGATGAATTTCACCCTAAGTGCATATAAAATTGACATATGCAATTTCTTATTAGCATCAGTTGATTTGTAGGTGGTCTGGCAACAAACCAGCTCACTTTGCAGAGTAAGTTCTTTGCTATTGAATTTTATGTCCTCTGCCACTAGATGGCATTGCATGCACTGACTCTACAGCCTGTCTCCGCAAACGTCAACGTCACTTCTTAAGACTGCCCATTAATGTCTCAGATCACTGCCCCTATTATAATGGCTTTCTAAAAATACCACTTTGTGTTGTAAATATGCTGTAGTGATACTGAGAGGGTGATGGGGGAGGGACAGGAACACAGACCCACCACTGAATTCTTTCTTCAGGAACAGCTGGAAGTTCTGGCGGCCTTTCGGATCCCTCATCAGCTCGTTAAAATTAAAGGCCCATCGCTCCACGCGCATCTTGGTAGGGATTTCCACTCTGCAAAGGTTTCATAGAATCATAGAATATCAGGGTTGGAAGGGACCTCAGGAGGTCATCTAGTCCAACCCCCTGCTCAAAGCAGGAACAATCCCCAACTAAATCATCCCAGCCAGGGGTTTCTCAAGCCTGACCTTAAAAACTTCTAAGGAAGGAAATTCCACCACCTCCCTAGGTAACGCATTCCAGTGCTTCACTATCTTCCTAGTGAAAAAGTTTTTCCTAATATCCAACCTAAACCTCCCCCACTGCAACTTGAGACCATTACTCCTCGTTCTGTCATCTGCTACCACGGAGAACAGTCTAGATCCATCCTCTTTGGAACCCCCTTTCAGGTAGTTGAAAGAAGCTATCAAATCCCCCCTCATTCCGCAGACTAAAAATCCCAGTTCCCTCAGCCTCTCCTCCTAAGTTATGTGTTCCAGTCCCCTAATCATTTTTGTTGCCCTCCGCTGGACGTTTTCCAATTTTTCCAGCTCCTTCTTGTAGTGTGGGGCCCAAAACTGGACACAGTACTCCAGATGAGGCCTCACCAATGTCGAATAGAGGGGAACGATCACGTCCCTCGATCTGCTGGCAATGCCCCTACTTATACAGCCCAAAATGCCATTGGCCTTCTTGGCAACAAGGGCACACTATTGACTCATATCCAGCTTCTCGTCCACTGTAACCCCTGGGTCCTTTTCTGCAGAACTGCTGCCTAGCCATTCGGTCCCTAGTCTGTAGCGGCGCATGGGATTCTTCTGTCCTAAGGGCAGGACTCTGCACTTGTCCTTGTTGAACCTCATCAGATTTCTTTTAGCCCAATCCTTTAATTTGTCTAGGTCCCTCTGTATCCTATCCCTACCCTCCAGCGTATCTACCTCTCCTCCCAGTTTAGTGTCATCTGCAAACTTGCTGAGGGTGTAATCCACGCCATCCTCCAGATCATTAATGAAGATATTGAACAAAACCGGCCCCAGGACCGACCCTTGGGACACTCCACTAGATACTGGCTGCCAGCTGGACATGGAGCCATTGATCACTACCCGTTGAGCCCGACAACCTAGCCAGCTTTCTATCCACCTTATAGTCCATTCATCCAGCCCATACTTCTTTAACTTGCTGGCAAGAATACTGTGGGGGACCGTGTCAAAAGCTTTGCTAAAGTCAAGGAATAACAGGTCCACTGCTTTCCCCTCATCCACAGAGCCAGTTATCTTGTCATAGAAGGCAATTAGATTAGTCAGGCATGACTTGCCCTTGGTGAATCCATGCTGACTGTTCCTGATCACTTTCCTCTCCTCTAAGTGCTTCAGAATTGATTCCTTGAGGACCTGCTCCATGATTTTTCCAGGGACTGAGGTGAGGCTGACTGGCCTGTAGTTCCCCGGATCCTCCTCCTTCCCTTTTTTAAAGATGGGCACTATATCGAGCACAAACACCACCGTTTCCCTCTGGAGTCAGGTCACTGCTCGCTGCGGGATTTGGCATATTAATTAAAAACAGAACGCCCTTCACTGGAGTGCCAAGAGATTTCCCAGCGCCGTCTGCTTTCCAGTCTGCTGTAATGAGCTCCTGAGGTCAGCCCACTAGGTAAGTGGCAATTAAACAACCTTCTGCACAGTGAGATCAGGAATGAGGGGCTGATTCTGCTCTGATTTACACCAGTTCTATACTGGTGCCACACCATTGGCTTGCTACTGCTGATTTACATTGGCGTGAGATTAGAATCCAACATAAAATATCTGTCTGGAGGCTGCAATGTGTGGGGGCATTGCATCCCTTCAGCGACACAACACAGCGGTGTACCCAGTTTAACTGACCAGTTCATGTGTGCACTTGCAATGGAATAGATCCCTTAGGGGACACACTGTATGGGTCTGATGCTTCAGTCCTTAGGCAGGGAAATCTCTTGGTGAAGTTTTGCCTGCCTAGGACCTCAGGACTGGGGTCCACACCTATAACTTAGCTAAGTAGGCTCCCTTGTTCATAATTGGCCACATTCTGCTCTCGGGTGAATGGGAACCCTTCACACTTATCCAAGAGCAGAATTAGGTCCAGAGGCATGGTATGAATTTATGAACTCCCACACCATTAAGGAAGACTACACTTAAAGAGAAGGCAGATGATACTGCAAGTACAGGTATCAACACTGCCCAAGGACCACTGGCCTTTTCGCTGTTAAGCTACTTCACATGCTAAGAATAGGAAAGCATCGCCACTTATCACAGGAGAGTGGATATCATGATTAGGTCAATGCTGCTTTTTTTCCAATATCCCGCAATATAAAGGCTTTGTAAGCCATGAGTTGGTGGGAGAACAAATACATACAGCTTTGCATTGAGCTCCCAGAACTCAGAGTCATCAGTTATCCAGGGGTTGCTGGGGAGGCATCCGGACATGATGGGATCATTGGAGAGGAACTGTTCACAGTATTTCACAAGCCTGAAAATAATTGAGAATAAACCAAGATGATCGGGTGCTGGCAGCACTTCAACCAGTATGTTTATAAACCTAAGAAAATTATTACGCAGGGCTTGGACCTCTTCCTAAGTGCATGCATAACGGGGCCTGGATCCTGAATGGGACCTCTGCAGTGTGAATAATAATTAATAAGAACAATGAATCTTTTCCCATACAGCCACAACACGCAACAAAAACACCCACCAAATGTGGGCCTGTATGTTGTCTTTCAAAAGTGGCCAGTGATCTTGGGGGGGGTCCCAGTGTTTGGGAGCTGAACTTAAGACACACACCCACAGTGACTTGAGAAGCAGAGCGAGGAATAGAACCCAGGAATCGGGAGCTCAGATTCCCTCACAGAATGGTTTGCTGCTTTGATATGAGAGAAAGGGAGCAGACAGAAAGGAAAACGGATGTTGCAGGAACCTGAACTAGGATCCAGACAACCTGACTGATGGACGACGGGAACAACTTCTAGAAGGACCTTGAGCAGCTTCCTTACAAAAACAGCATCTTTTAAATTTTGCTGCAATGGGTTCCCTCCCAGGGGCTGACCTGCCCAGCATCCTGTCTCAGGGAACCCTGGGTAAATGGGAGCTGGCTGAGCATGCCCCAGCTGGCTATCACATTCCTCTCCACAGCTTCTGTATAGCTCATTACTCTGCAGAGCACTTTGAGCTGCTTTACGAATGAAGCCAAAGTCTCTTCTGTTCTCGTTAGAGAAAAGCAGAGAAATATTTAACGTCCCACCTCCAGGCGTCGGCCAGACTTGTAATTACACCCAATTTCATTAACACGCTGTGAAAGTTTTTTTCCCCTTCTTCACTTTTGAAAAATTTGTCTGGTTTCTGTGTTTAAAATTCAACCCAGGCTAAGCTGCTGTCACGGGTTCACAGCTGGGTGCGCACTGTTCACCGCAGTGATGCTAATAGATATCTTGGCACAGATCCTATAACTATACCCAAAGCGTATTGGGGTTTGACACCAGCACACTTGATACTATCTTCTCAGTGGAAATGCCAAGGCATTCAGTGCTCGCATCATTCAGACCAATCCATATATTCTAATCGAGCTGCAAATCTAAACCCATCAGCCCAGGTTACATTGCACTGTCCCTCTAATGATCCAGGCTTTCCAGCTCCTCCTGGATCAATAAAGCACTCTGCTGTGTGCATACTGTCTGGAGACTGACCCTGCCCTAACAAATAAGGTCTGATCTCTGAGATTGGCTCAAGGGCTACATTTCCTCAAAGCTGAGGGAAGCTTAGCTCTAGAGACTGGGTTTGACCCAGTATAGAGACAGGGCTAGTCACTCTTGTGTGAAGTGTTTCTTCAGCAACTGTTAGCTAATTAAGCATCACGGCACCCCTGGGAGGTAGGCAAGTGTCCTCAGCTCCAGTTCACAGACTGGGAAACTGAGGCACAGAGAGGTGTATGTGACCTGCCCAAGGCCACAGAGGGGAGACAGAAGCAGAGACAGGCACAGAACAAGAACTCCTGATTCCTTTTCCCCCGCTATAACCACTAGCCCACACTGCCTTCCTCCCAAGCCTTCCTCAAGACTGTGACCATTTCACACCCACCTGGGGAAATCCGTTCCCAGGTACCATGGCTCAGTACCAGGTGGATTGCAGGGCCTGGGGGAAGGAATCCTCCCCAGGGGGCATGGAGCAGCAGCCCCACCAATGCATGGAGACTGCTTCAGCCGAAAGATAGGAATGGTGGCCTCCCCGTGTGATGGAGTTGGGGATAGGGCTCGGGGACCCTGCTGTCCTTCCCCGCCCTTTCTCCATAGCCACACAGTGCTGGGTAAGAGGTGCATAGCCTCCCAAATCCTCAGAGCTGTACCAGTCCCGCGACCTGAACGCTCTCTACACTCCCAGGAGAAGGCAGGGCTTGTCTGTGTGCAATTCCAAATATTATCCCACTATGATATCACAGTCCCCTCGCACTTTCGGTTGATTGATTCTCTGGCCTGTGTTAGGCAGGAGGTCAGACTAGATGATCATAAATGGTCTCTTCTCCTTAAAAATCTATGAATCTCCCAGGCCCCCAACTGACCCTGTCCCAGCATTGCCAATCCCAAGCACTCAAAATTCCTGAGTGACGAGCCCCTGCCCCACATCATGAGACTGGTTTAAACTCATGAATGTTTAAATATCCTGTAATACACTTTGGGGGAAAGGGAGTTGCCTTCTGGGTTTTGAGTCTCTAGAGGTCACATTCTCAGGTTTTCCTCCACAACCACGAGGGACAGAAACTTGTGGGGGGGGTTTTAAATGAAAACTGGGATCGTCTGATGTCATCACATGACTCCAAGAGCTGGGGCTTTAAGACAAAACACCAAATTTCATGAGACTTGCAGTAAAATCGCAAGAGAGGGTGGCACTATATGCAAAACAGCTGGTGGGCCTTGATGTGCCTGGACTGGACTCCAACGTAACTGCCCAGCACATGCAAACCTCTGCAAGAAAATAAGTGACCTATGTCTGAGGTTGGGCATTAATTTCATGGCAAATGCCAAAGGGATGTAACCTCTTTTTGCCAATCGAGCATTACCACATCAAATCTTGCTAGGTCCTTATGACGGTATGGCTGGATGTTCAGTCAGTGTCCATCACTGGCAATCTTCTGCCATCTAAGTTTCCAGCGCCCAGGTCACATAGCTGCAGTCCTTGGTAAACATGCTTTGTAATTCGTTAGTCTCCCATCCCAAGAGCCTTTCTGTTCCGAGAGCAGGAGTACTTGTGGCACCTTAGAGACTAACCAGTTTATTTGAGCATGAGCTTTCGTGAGCTACAGCTCACTTCATCAGATGAAGTGAGCTGTAGCTCACGAAAGCTCATGCTCAAATAAACTGGTTAGTCTCTAAGGTGCCACAAGTACTCCTTTTCTTTTTGCGAATACAGACTAACACGGCTGTTACTCTGAAACCTGTTCCGAGAGCATGGCAGGTAATTGGCATGATATGAGATCTGTTTGGGAAAGACCCCAATGGAGAGTAGGAGAGAGACCCCAGGGGAGGAAGGGCAGCCCGTCACTCGGACTATCCTTCAGACACCACTTTGAACAATGTGGGACAACCAGGATATGTTTACACTGTCTGCGGCACCGAGCCACCCACCCCGAGTCAACAGGCTCTAGGGGCTCATGCTACCACGCCGAAAGAAGCCGTTGCGGCTCAGGCTCTGAAGCTCATTCCCCCTCCTTAGGCTTCAAAGCCCGACCTCCAGCCTCAGCCTCTAAGTGCTGTCCACACAACTATTTTTAGAGAGCCAGTACAAGTCTGTGGGCCCGGGCTGGGAGGCTGGTTGCCACGGGCAGTGTAGACACACCCCTCCCCCTCTCCCCAAGTGACTTCATTCCGCAGAACCCCCCCATCAGGAACTAGAACACGGACACCCAGCGGATGGCGGCAGAGCGGGTTGTGGAGGGTGGGGAGGGGAAGTGTCCATCTCCATTGGTCACTCAGCCCACTACAGCCAACGGATGGGAGACAGAGACACAGCTGAATCACAGCAAAGCAGCCTGTGAAAAGCAGCTGTTGCATTCTGATACTGTACTGCTGGATTCCACCGCCCAGCTATATTATCTGTCTAACAAACTGGTAGATCAGATGCTTTCCACTGCTGGAACCAGAAAGTTTTCTTTATTGATGGTGCTTTGTTCCACTCTGTTTTCCCAAATAATCTTTTCCTTTTAACCCAGAACCTGGATTACATTCACAGCCCTTCAGGATACTGACTTCCTGTCAAAACAATGGTGGTGGTGATGAATATGATAGGGTACCTATACTCAGTCCCTGCTTAGTCAAAGTTCCCATTGGTTATAACAGGAATCTTAATGAAAGACCTGATCCTGTTTCCATTTCAGTTTATGGCTAAGCAGAACTGAGCCTTCATGCCAGGACTGGGACTCAGAGCCTTCTCTGCTTTATGGGTGATCTTGGTTTTACCACCAGTTTCCAATCCAGTTATTACACAGCCTTGAGACACTGTGTGTAAAGAACACAGTGTGAGACCATGCAATTGATTGCCCTAGTCAGTCACCAGCTGCCAGAGTAAATAGGTTAATCATCTCATTAACGGAAGAGAATTTAAGACTAATTAATGTAGAGGCATAAGGGAATCAGAGCTTACCCTCCAAGGGAGACAGAAGACTTCACTGTGGACTTCATGAGGACCTGCTGATAGTACATGATCTAAGAGGCACAGATATGGTTTGTAGTTAGCAGAATTGCAGTCATGTGAGTGAAAGCTGGTCATCTACTTCTGCATCCCTTGTGCAAGATAGCGGGACAGTTACAATAGTTTCTGCATCACCCCTAACAAGTGGGTGTCCATGGAGTCCAGAATCCCTGAATGATTTTATCACCATGGTTATTTTCATGAGGGTTTTTCAAATGTCACGAGAATGTTCTATAATGTGCAAGTAATTAGCCGGAGTTCCCCATGCTCTATCAGAATGGAATAATAGCTGCAATGGCACTTCTGTCTGCACAATGAGTCTGATCACCTCCAGATGCTCTGGAGCATTTAGGTGTGCAATTATCATTGCTACTTGGTTGTCTCTATGCTGGCAACTTTGGAGATATTTCCTATCATGGCTCTACCACGGGTGCAGCTCCATCAGCATTCAGCGATGGTGGGAGTGTTTTTACCACCACATTGTTTAATCCCACTCAGAGCTTTCCCACCATTGCTAGAAATGAGGGCAGTGCAATGCGGGGAGATTTCCTGAAAATGCATTAGACTGAAAGCTTTTGGAGGCAGGAACAACATTGATCCGTGTGTATGAGAAGCACCTAACTTTGGGCACTAATGCAACTCAAATTCCAACAATAATAATAGAAAAACACCTAATATTTGCGAAGAAGTGAAGGTCACATTACCTCTCTTCTGTAAACATCAATGGTTTTTTTCTGTAAAACAAAGAAGCAAAAGCATTAAAGTTGGGTGGGTACTCAAAACTACTCTTTAAAAGAAGAAAAAGATTCCCTATTGGGCACCTTTCTCCCGTTTAACCCTCATTACAATTGAAAACAAATACAGGTTAGCATCCAAGCAGCTCATCTAATCATAGTACCATCAATTCTTATTTAGTTTGCAGAAGAGTGAGGGGGGGATTTGATAGAAGCCTTCAACCACCTGCAGGGGGGTTCCAAAGTGGATGGATCTCGGCTGTTCTCAGTGGTGGGAGATGACAGAACAAGGAGCAATGGTCTCAAGTTGCAGTGGGGAAGGTTTAGGTTGGATATTAGGAAACACTGTTTCACTAGGAGGGTGGTGAAGCACTGGAATGGTTACATGGGGAGGTGGTGGAATCTCCATCCTCAGTGGTTTTTAAGACCCGGCTTGACAAAGCCCTGGCTGGGATGATTTAGTTGGGGATTGGTCCTGCTTTGAGCAGGGGGTTGGACTAGATGACCTCCTGAGGTCTCTGCCAACCCTCATCTTGTATGATTCTAATGCTAAGTGCATCTACAGACCATATGTGGTTCCATTAAATGTATATATTGTACAGTGCTGCCTACTCCATTACAGCCCATGTGCATTCAATTACAGGGTTATTCTAATAGAGCTAAAATAGATGCATTTAGCAGACACAGATTAGATCATTCAATATTAGTTAAAGGAGACAGGAATCAACACGTTGCAAAATATAAACACCACAATTAAAAAGCCTCAGAAACAATATCTGCTGTGGAAAGGTGCTTAAATTGTGGTTGGAACAGCTCACACTATGTTATCTGTCATCCACAAATGAACAAGCAATTGAAGGCAAGAAATTAACTGCAGGGTATTTATTCACACAGCTTCCTTTGAAGTGCAGCACAGTTATTTTGTCTTGAATAAACTGAAGGAGAGAGAAGGAAAGGCAGGTAAAGCCAGGGATCTTGCAGGCAAGGCTCTAAAACCTTGTGTAGGCTTTTTAGCCCCGTGTCTCCCATTAAAGTCATGCAGCTAATCTGCCATGTGTAATCTTTGGAGCTGCAGCCCAGAATTATCCCATCTAATTAACACTGTGGGAGAATCAGGGACATGGATTGCTTTGCGGGAGGCTAGCGCTTGTGAAAAGTGCTGGCTTGGCAGCCCTAGAGACCCAAGTCCTTTGTCCACTGAGCTAGTACAGGGTGGACAACAAGACCAGCAAATGTTATACACACACACACACACACACACACACACACACACACACACACACACACACACACACACACACACACACACACACACACACACACACACACACACACACACACACACACACACACACACAGTCTCGCCAGTGAACCTCAGCCTTTACCTTGGCAGCTGCATCTGTATTGAGGCAAAACTCCCACTGCAGTTCACAGGAGTTTTGCCTGGAAAAGGGCTGAAGGATTGGGCCCTTAATTTAAAAATTTGGCAGCAATGTTGATGGGCTGCAGTAATACCATTTGGAAAGTTAAATTTGCAGACATGAGGGAGAGATGCTTCTCTTTAAAACAAAAGCTTAGATTATTCAGAATCTGTACATGCCATGTGGGTAGCAGAAATATGTCCAGCACATCAGATCCAGTCCCGGGACCAGGTGCTGGACACCTCTGACCCACCCCCCAAAAATAATTCATTACTTCTGCTTTCTCCCAATTGCTGCCTACTCCTCTCAGACCACCAGTGCCACGTTTGCTTGCTATGATCAGAGAGCTACCACTCTACAGCTTCACACACGCACCCCGTTACACATACGGAGGGAGAAAATGTGCACGCCCAGCTGTTTCTGACAGGATATACTCACCACCTCAGTGACAAGAGCAGGATATGCAGCAGAGCATCCAGTATGCACCATGCAAACACAAATCCAACCTGTGTGATGCTAACACAACCTATCCTGTGTGGTACTAACACAGATCTAACCTACATGACATAAGCAGGAGAAGGTCTTTTTCAGAGACGTCCATTGGAAAGATCATGAATAGCTCTGACCTGCTGCAGTGAAAGCGAGCTCAGCTGAAACAAACAAGCTAATAGGAAAAGCAAAAACAATTTCTGCACCAATGAGAGTGGTTCTCCACTAGATACATGCAGGACCTGATGTGAATGAGAGTGAGGCTTACACAAGAAGGGGAAAATGCAACCCCTCGGAGTACAATAAGATCTTTACACATGTGGGATCCAATGGCCTTAGTCTGCCTTTGGAGGACTTTGCATTTGATGGAGGACACAACTGCCTTGCTTAGATGGAAGGGACTGATAAGTAGCAAGTGCTGGTGAAAGACAGGGAACGAGAGCTTATTAACAACAGGGGCATTGCTCCTCTTGCCTGTGTAGTGGCAGGACTCCTGTGGGTGTCTGTAGGATGCAAGGAATCAGGCTCGGAATGTAAATGGTACTGGAATACTTCAAGACAATGACAGGTTTCAGAGTAGCAGCCGTGTTAGTCTGCATTCGCAAAAAGAAAAGGAGGACTTGTGGCACCTTAGAGACTAATAAATTGGTTAGTCTCTAAGGTATCACAAGTCCTCCTTTTCTTTTTGAAGACAATGGGAATTCTGCTTGAGTCTGGGCTGCAGGCTCATTATTTGCAACAAGCCTGTTATTCTGCACATAGTTAAATTGTTAGTAGAAATTTGCACCCACTGTGTCTGTGACATTGGGCCAGATTCAGGGACCAGTGAAGTCAATGGGAAAACTTTTGTTTCTTTCAATGCAGCATCAGGTCCATTGTAAGTACTATGAGAGCTGATAGCATACTACATACAGGGACTAAAGATCAGCCTCTGTTTGCACACATTTCCTGGTCTGAGTTGGTGCCGCTGGCTAACTAGCACCTATTATAGCCATATAAAGATTCCTCACATTTCTACATGCGTTGTCTTTATTTCAGATCCAATTGCTGTAGCCATGGAGAGCAGAAAATCATCTGTTTCTACCCATTCCCATAGGACAGACTGAAACCCACTGCACTTCTACTACCTTAGAAAGCATCTTCTCTGGAGAACTACAGTTCTATTCCAACCAAGGTATTTCATGTATAATGGGAGTTCACTATCTTCCTGAGGACCCTGAGACATAATCAGAACCCTTCAGATTTACCAAGTGCTGGCTAAACTATTCTACTTGCTGAGGCATGAGGGTGGCTGGTGCGGTTAATTTAGGAGACATCAATGGGTTAACTCCATTAGATCAGAAAGAAAAATTTTCTAAATGAAATAAAAGGCCCCCGCACCATGGGTGGCGGGTATCGTAGGCAGGGGTAGGCTGTGCCTCCCCAAACAGCCTCGTGTTGCCCCGCCCATGCTGCGCCCCCAGGCCAGGCCCTGTTCTGCAGTTCCCAGAGCTCTGCCCTAGCTGGCCCGGGCTGGCTGGCCTGCCTCCCGCAGGGACTCAGGGTGACCGGTGCTGGGGCCGTGCTGCTCGGAGCACCGGGGCTGAGGGCACTGGGGCCGTGCCGCCTGGAGCACTGGGGCTGGGGACAGCCCGGCTGGCTCCCAAGCACCAGGGCTGGGGGCCTGCCACTCGGCGCACCTGGGCTGGCCATGCCGTCTGGAGCACCGGGGCCGACTGTGCCACCCGGCTGCCCAGAGCGCTGCTGCCCGGAGCACCAGGGATCGGGTGCTGCCGCCCGGTGCTCTGGGGCCGGCTGCCCGGAGCACCAGTACTGGAGCCTCGCCACCCGGTGCCGGAGGTGCTCTGGACTCCTGCGGGGGAGGGGCACAAAAGTGGAGGGGAAGGGTAGAAGGGGAGGGGAGGGGCTTTGGGCACAAGGGGCGGGGCCGGGGCTAGCCTCCTCCAATGGCCGCCTATGCCCCTCCGCTGATCTTTATTATCCTGGATGGATATTTCTGACAGACACAGTGCAGCTGGATGAGGAGAGAGGAAAGGAGGATGCCCAGCAGAATGGGTGGAGACGGTTTTCATGGAAGTTAAGATGCTCTAGTCTTCTACAGCGCAACAGATCAAGGGCCTCAGAGGCCGGCAGACAGCCATGCCACACGCAGGAGAAACAAGTAACTGGTGGGAAAGAGAAAAAGGGGGAGGGGGGAGAGTAAATTAAATGTTACTTAGAACAATAAATCCGTGAATGAAATTGACATTGTTGCTCTTCAGAAAAAAATCAAAGCTCTTGTCCAAGCTGTCTGTGTTGTAATACCACTCATGTCCTACCTAAGCACCTGGCAGCATTCGTTTGGAAAGTATTCCTGAGTATTCAGTTTACATTCAGGGCTGGAACCTCCCCTCCCTGCATGCCCTTTGTATTGACTTCAGTGAGAGCTTTGGGTGTGCCAGGGATGCAGGAGAGCCAGCCTTTGACAAGACAAATGGGTTTGTTTCTGAAGCAGGAGGAGTGAGCTTACTTTGGAAATGAAGGCCCTGCAGCAAGAGGTAATGTGTCACCGCAATGAAGAGGCTGGCACAGTGAGCCCTCTGCGGGAGAGGTCAAAGTGCAGCCATCTACTCCATTCCCAATTTGAGGGTCACAAGCAGGTGTCAGGGGTCATGGCCCCTCCCCCTTCCATATTGCTAAACTGGAAGGTGGTCCCAGCTAGATAGGAGGAGGCAGGGTCCAAATTAGATGGGTGGGGGTGCCAGGGGCATCACAGATCGGGGGGTCATGGCATGGTAGCTGAGCACACTGAATCTGGGATGAATTGAAAGATGAGATCCCCCCAAAGGCATGAAACCATTAGGAAGTAACTTCCTTCTTGGTCACTTGGCTTTTTCCTGGAGTGGGGCCCCAAACATATCCCCCAAATCCACAACCTCTCCCGCCTGTTTTGTGGAAGTGAATTGCTGATTCTCAGTCCAGTGTCCAAGCCTTCCTCCACGTCACCAGTCAACAGCATAATCACCCCCCTGGTTCAGAGTTTCAGGAGAAAGCGGTGGACTGGGCGGGCCATTGGGACTGGTCTCCCCTCTCACCACTAGAAGTAACAGTGGAACATCGCTGGAGCAGGGAGGTGAAACGTGCACTGCCAGGATCCGTGCTGCACCTGTCATGTGGGAGAGGGCTTCAGCCTCCAGAACTGTCAATATGGCCGCGTTTTACAATCCTTAACTCCACACTGCGCATTTTAAGACAACAAAAGAAGGAATCCCAGCAGCCTCGCACCCACAGCTGCACTTAGCTCCCCTTAGCTTCCTCCCACAACATTCCCCGCCCCAGCATCTCTACTTTCACTGCTTCTGTCTCTGCTAGAAACCCATCCCAGCAACTGTAAATGCTCTAGGTTTAGGTTGGATATGAGGAAAAAACTTTTTCACTCGGAGGGTGGCGAAGCACTGGAATGAGTTATCTAGGGAGGTGGTGGAATCTCCTTCCTTAGAGGTTTTTAAGGTCAGGCTTGACAAAGCCCTGACTGGGGTGATTTAGTTGGGGATAGGTCCTGCTTTGAGCAGGGGGTTGGACTGGATGACCTCCTGAGGTCCCTTCCAACCCTGATCTTCTATGATTCTGTGCATCCTGGCTCTCCTCTGCCACCTACAGCTTGTCTACATGGCAATTTAGTGCCTGGCAAGGGTGTGAATCTACTGTGCATTCGCTTGCCATGCACTCACTGGCCACGTGGATCCTGCTGCCACACATTGAAAGTTTCCTCGTGTGCTCTGACGTACTGCTCCTTGGAACTGGAGTACGACAAAGTGCAGGAGGGAATTTTTAGTAAGTGGGCGCAGGGTCCACGTGGCCAATTACTGTGCAGCAGCTAATGCGTCATATCGATTCACACACCCCGACTTGCCGTGTGTGAACTCACCGCATAGGCAAGCCTTTAGGTTGAATTCAGAGACCCACTAAACATACCGCTACTTTTTCCCAACCCACTACACATACATGCCCCCTTCCAACGCAGAATCACCCTCCCGACCTGCCGTGCACTATCTCCGACAAAGAGATAAATCCTACACTCGGATTTATACAGGAATATCATTCAGCGGCCAAGAGCCATTTACCATTTTCCCTTAATGAGTGTAAAACAGATTAATTGAGTAATACCCATCAACCAGTGAATTATCACAATTATCCAGTGCAGAAGCTTAATGTCCCCCTAGGCTTAAATCAAAATGCCAATTAGTGAAAGGCTTCAGCCAGTCTCATCTGACCGTCACATGCTCTACAAAACGTTTTGCGTTGTGGGGTTTGTATCAGCATTCAAGGAGCATGCACACAGCCCTGTCACTTGAGACAAAGCTCCAAAGGCAGCATGCTATGGGGCTGGTCATACCATACAGATACACAGCAACTGAAAGAGGAAAAGATGAGATGTACCAAAGCGTCTCCTAATCAAGAATCCTTTGTCTGGTCCAAACCTGGCGGGAGGAAGGGAGGAGCTCCTGGCACAACGCTGTGCCCTGGCTCTGAATACAAGCTGCCGAGGATTAACCCCTTTTGAATTATCACCTTTTGCTGGTGAATATCCTGGATTGTTGGGGCAAAATGCCCCCCGGGGGCTGTCCACGTGCTGCAGGTAGATCAGTTCCAAGTGGCACACAGAACATACCTGGGTGCACCAATAATCAGTGCAGAGCATATAAAGGACTAGTTTCTACAGCAACAGAGATGGGCCCAGGTGGTATTTGGATCGGGAGTTCTGGGTCAGGCCCACCTCTTCCTCTGCTACTCCACCATGGGAGTAAGTGGGGGTTGTAAGAGACATTTGAGGGTACTGTTGCCTGTTTTCACTGTGATACTGATTCCGAGTCGCTGCTGCCTGAAGGTAAAAGGCCAGATCCTCAGCGCAGCTGATCTGAGGATCTGGCCCCACTGGGGAGAAGATGCCACTGTTCAGGATACTGGCATGATTATAAAGTCTCATGGCATGTGTGTGTCACTTGTTACTACAGCACTAGTGATCCATTCAGGCATTCCACCGAAGATGCTTCTCGCAACCACTCCCTAAGGAGCCACTACACAGGACCAGCCATTGGTCATTCAGCTCCCTACAGAAAAGGGCAATGGGGGGTTAATATTCACCCGCAGCTCCCATGGGTGCAGCCAATTTCTGGAGCCTGCTTGCCCACCCTGCAGACTGGCCTGCATAGGGAGACGTGTCCTAGGCTTTAGGCATAAGTCAAGAGGCAGCATAAATCAAGAGGCCCTTGTTGGGGCCTCGCTCGACCAAGCCTTCTTCCCAGCACTGCTTGCCCCTTTCTGCTGTGCTCTGTCACCATCACCTTGAAAAAGAACAAGAGGGACCCAAGCCCCAACGTCTCCACAAAGACAAATGACCACACAGAAACACAAAGCGCCTCCTCCTGTCTCTGAAATGCACCTTGTGGGTTACTGATGTCCATCTGGACCTCCACAAAACTTACTTCATGCAGGGTCATAGCCCAGACCCAAGCAGTCTGGGCTATGCAGTCTGGGCTCCTCTTTGCAGCCAGCTGTATCTCCTCAGAGTCGGAAGGTAAGAGCAGAAAATGTTTTCCATTCATGTAATTGTTGAGTCCCTTTCTGAGGATATGTAGGTGCTCAGGCAAACCCTGTTCCGTGTTTTCAACTGCAGGAGCATTCCTGCCCCCTGGGTTTCACTCTGAATTTCACGTGGTGCGAAGCCAAAACCTTCAGGTTTCATATCGAAACCATACGGAGCTGTGCATTGAGCATGATTTTGATGTCAACACATAAATCATCCCAAGCACAGTTAAACATGGCCTAGGCACGCTCAGATCCTTTCAGTGACAACAGTCCCGAGTTTCAAGTCTGCAACACACCCTGAAACCAGGGGGGTAGCGAGCATGTCCTGATTTCACTGCAAATGTTTTCTGCAGCTCTAGTGCTGACCTAAATATGTCAATCAACAACTAAGTCCCACCGGCTCACTCCTGAGTGGCTAAGAGATGTGTCCCTCTCCATGAGGTGGCCAATCACAGAGCAGACTGTTTAACTAGCACTTGCCTTTCCCACATCTCCTGGGCTGACCAAAGTACAAGGGAACACCGCCATGGGAGGAAGAGGAGCAGGAGTCTCAGAGTAAAGAAAGTGCTGTTCCTATGTAGTGCACTGATGTGCCTTTAGGGTGACCAGATGACAAGAACAAAATATCAGGACATGGTGTGGGGGGGGGCAGCCACAGGCTCACCCCCCCACTAGGGCCGGCTCTAGGGTTTTCGCCGCCCCAAGCAAAAAAAAATAAAAAAGCCGGAGTACCACCAAAGCAAAATATCAGGACAAATGGCGTCCCAACATACATTGGTCAGGACGTGGGACAAACAACTAAATATCAGGACAGTCCCGATTTTACCTGGACGTCTGGTCACCCTAAGTGCCTTTGATGTACAAAGCCCCACTGGCAAGGGCAAAGGAGAAGCACTGAAATGACAGGTGATTATTTCCAAGGCAGTGGGATTACTGTAACTGTGCTTCTACTTGTGATAGCACTAGCTAGAAGCTGGGAGTGAGCGACGGGATGGATCACTTGACGATTCCCTGTTCTGGTCATTCCCTCTGGGGCACCTGGCATTGGCCACTGTCGGAAGCCAGGATACTGGGCTAGATGGACCTTTGGTCTGACCCAATCTGGCCATTCTTATGTTCTGGTGTTTACAGGGTCTGGAAACAGGCAGATTACACCGACTTCTTCATGCACTCCAGGACGGCACTTGAAATTAAGAACCAGCCCATGAAATGAAGTGCCCACCCTGCGCCAATGCAGTGAGCTCCACCTCTGGAAACTGCAGCCTCATTATCGAGCACTGCCAGCAGCTCTCCTCTCTGCTGGGAGCTGCGCAGGGGGTTGTGAGACTGGAGCTGAGCGAGAGACGTGACCTGGGGGATCCTGGGCATGAAAAATGCCAGATTCCAGCTGCGCATCCCGGACTCGCATCGCTGTGGCCACACAGCCCAGATCTCGCTTCCCTTCTCAGCCAGAACCATTCACTGGCAGAGTTGGATCTCAGGAAGAACCAACCGGGGAACCACGGGGTGGAGCACCTCTGCCATGCCCTGAAAAAGGTGGACTGCACAGTCCAGATCCTGTGGGCTTTGAGACCATCCTTGGCTTTAGAAACCCAAAACCATAAGGGAAAATTTGAAGTCTCAGATAAGGCTCCTTTTGAATATGCATCTCTTTGAAATGCATTGGTCACTCCATACCTACAAATCGGGTTTTGAATCCTTCCTACCACCGGCCTCTTTCACGGTTATGTATCTCAGTTAGTGCCTACAATATGCTCCTCCCCACTCCTTAACACTGGCCTTTGTATTACAGTGTTGCCATTCACTGCTTCTAAATATGAAGTAATTGCTCGTGTTGTCCCTGCTTGGGGAAAATCCCTCTCATAACCTTATAGCTGACTTCCTTGGCTATCTTAACCTAAACTGAAAAGTATTACCTTTCTCCAATTATTTTTACCCTTAATTTGCAGGATTTTCCAGTTTCTCTATCTTGCTTATTTGCTTTATTGTCCCATCTCCAAGACACTCATGAAAGGTGCAATAGAAACCGCGGAAGTTATATTAATATTAGTAACAAACGCTATCATTTCAATTAGCAATTGTGACTAACACGACATCTTTATCAGTAAGCTCTACTGCTATTCACAGATTTTAAGACCAGAAGGGCCTATTATGACCATCTAGTTGGACATGCTGCATAACACAGGCCTGAGAATTTTACCCTTTAATCCCAGCCTCAAACCCAGTAACCTGTGGTTGAAATACAGCCCCTCTTTTAGAGAGGTATCCATTCTTATTTTAAAAGAATGAAAGTGATGGAGAATCTATCACATGCCTTGGTAAGTTGTTCCAGCGGATGACTATGCCTTATTGCTGAAAATCTGCATCTCATTGGACTTCATCCAACCACAACCCACTAGGTAGCACTAAAAGCCACCTCAAAAGTGCCATGACTCAGCTGCTATTTTTTCCAAAAAGACTCTAAAAAACATCTAGACAGTGAGCAGCTTGTATAGCAGCTAACTATCCCAGGCAAGAAGCAAGCACTTTGATACTGCTCATTCCAAAATCAGCTTCGAAGAAGTAATTTTGATGTCTGAAATGAACTATCAATGAGAATATTTTCTCTTCAGCTAGTGACATAAAGGAAAACTAATTAGCAGACTAAGATGCAATAGCCTGGGCCCAAGCAGAGTCATGAATAAAGCAAACTGCAGTTGGACTAGTGCACATGTTTCTCCTGTTCTCATTGTTCCACATGTATTATAGCTAGATCCAGGTCCTACTGCAAACATTAGTAAAACTGCCATTGGCTTCAGTAGGAGCAGGATTTGAACATCAGGGCAAGATCCCCCAAAGAGCTGAGTGCTTGGTGAGAAGACTAAAAGTATCATTGTTCTGCTCAGTTCCTTGCAGATTGAGCCTCAGGAGTTTGGGAAAGCCACCAGTCTAGAGGGGCCAGAAAGTCTGGCATTTTTCAAGAAATGCAAGAAAAGCTGCTAGTCAGATGCTGGAAAAGTCTTGTGTTCCAGCCGATTATTTTAGTGCATTAGTTCCAATCAAACTTTGAAATGTAAAAATAGAAACAGGAAGCATCCTATCCACTTTGCATGGAGAAGATTAACTTCCAGAAACAACCACCCAGAGGTGCAGCTTAGAGCCCCGAACTGCTAGAGCTGCTCAAAACAGTTTCATCCATGTTGGATTGATGGAAAATGGATTTTTAACTAAATAGAAATCTTCACTCAAAAACTTCCATTTGCATCTAAAATGTTTGGGTCTTTGTTGAAAAATTGAGACTGTGAAAAATTGAAAACGTTTGCTTTTTAGCAAACCCCCCCAAAATTGCAAAGATATCCCTCCCCCAGACACCCACTGCTCTGCGTAGCCACTTTTCTCTTTCCTATTCCCTCTCTCTTTCTGCCCCTTTTTCTTGTTTCACTCTTCTCTTCTTGCCTTCTCCTTTCTTTGTGCTGCTCTCAGTTACTAACAGCAACCTACCAAATCGTACTAATTTTCATTTATTTCTGTATTTACCTTCTTTAGATTTAGAATAAATAAAAAGAGCCCACAGACGCTGTTAACTATATAAAAATTACAAAAATTGAAAAGAACGAGGAATACTTGTGGCACCTTAGAGACTAACAAATTTATTTGAGCATAAGTTTTCGTGAGCTAAAGCCCACTTCATCAGATGCATGCAGTGGAAAATACAGTAGGATGGCTTTAGCCCACGAAAGCTTATGCTCAAATAAATTTGTTAGTCTCTAAGGTGCCACAAATCCTCCTCATTCTTTCTGCTGATACAGACTAACACAGCTACCACTCTGAAACCTGTCACCATGCAAGGCACTGCATTTAGCCATATGAAGTGGAAATCCATCCTACTGTATTTTCCACTGCATGCATCTGATGAAGCGGGCTTTAGCCCACGAAAGCTTATGCTCAAATAAATTGGTTAGTCTCTAAAGTGCCACAAGTCCTCCTCATTCTTTCTGCTGATACAGACTAACACGGCTACCACTCTAAAAACTGAAAAGCAATACAATGAGTTCAACCCATCTACGAACACAAACACTATACTGCCCCCAGACATTGGTCTCTACTGCAATCCACCCGCCTCTTTCCAAAGGCCAGGAGAAATAAACAAGCCCTGCAGAGTGCTCTGAAAGCCAGCAATCTGGACTAGATGTGGGAGGCCTTTACAGAGAATGCCTGCTGACCGCCCCCTCCCTATTATATCTAGGGGAATCTAACAGCAGTGCTTCCACTAACTTCAGCTACAGCAGTATATCCCAGGGAGAGAGGGAACACAAAGGGTCTGATTCTGATCTCCCACTGGTGTTAATCGGGAGTAACTCCACGAAACACAATGGTGTTACACTGGCATGAAGGAAAAGAATGGAGAATCCAGCTCGTAATGTGAACAGTGAGAGGCACAGTCCCCTTGCCCCTTGCACTAGTGTTCATTATTTGTCGCTTGTGTCCATGACATTCTCTAGGATTGCAGTATGCTAAAAGTGAATTTTGGATTTCTTTGTAGTTGCCTGTTATTACTGCCCCTGGGGCTTATTTTCTATCCCTAAACTAAAGTGTAAAATCTTTCCTGATAATCTGCAGATTTTGCAGTACAGAACGTGGGAACACTGGGTTGGGGTTTCAATCATAGACTTAATGTATCCGTGTGCGTTGGTGGAAAGGGCCCCCTGACGATCCAGAAGCCTGCAGTCCTCGTTTATCTACAGAGCAGGCACACTAGGAGTATACTCTTCCCATCACCCTACCAATATACTTCAGCCTTGAGCCCATAAGATGTGTGTTAAGCTGGGTGTTAAGGTTCACATGGCCCATGCAGGGCCCAATCAAAGCCCATTGAAATCAATGGAAACTCTCACATTGACTTCAGTGGGCATGGCATCAGGCCTTCACTCCTTGGGCTCTCTGCTGAGATGCTAACAAGGGAGTCAACTGTGCTAGTGATTTGTTTCTTTTGTTGTGGGGGCTTTCTTCCGTCCAGTAGGAACTGAACTGAGAACCATTAACTCGTTTCACGTAAGCCACTGAATAGCCATCAGATGATTAATGACTTTTGAAAACATTTGCAAACCTAAAGACCTCTTTCCAGGATGGTAGCTATAATATTGTGCGGGGGAGTCTATCTTATTACTCTTTTCAGTCTCTGTTTGGATCCTTCAGCCCAACAGCAGCTCACATTTTTATTTCCTTTTAAAGGACATTTCAGTAGCTCCCACTTAGAGCAAAAAGAGAAAATACTAAACCCTAGCATTTTACTCTGCTTTTCAGTCGCCATGGCAACAGAACCCACTTGCCCAAAGCAATTATCTCCCTCTGACATTTAAGGGCCGCTATGAAAATGAAAAGTTTACAGGAGATAGGATAAGTTTCGTCAAAGCAACCATCACCTTTGATCAATGAGAAATGTTCTGCCTTCGTTCACCAAGCACAGGCCAAGCATGTGCTGTCAGCTGCGGCCCTAGGTATGTAAATATGGGACCACTTGAAATAACTGACTCACGGTCTCCACTATTCACCTTCAGCAGAGCAATGGGTGAAAGATAAGGACGGTTCTAACTACCACCGCATACACTTAATCCTATAGATCAGTGGTTCTCAACCTTTCTAGACTACTGTACCCCTTTCCAGAGTCCGATTTGTCTTGATTACCCCAACTTTCACCTCACTTTAAAACTACTTGCTTACAAAATCAAACATAAAAATATAAAAGTGACAGAGCACACTATTACCGACAAAACTGCTTACTTTCTCATTTTTATGATATCGTTATAAAATAAACCAATTGGAATATAAATATTGTAGTCACGTTTCACTGTATAGTATATAGAGCAGTATAAACAAGTCATTGTATGAAATTTTAGTTTGTCCTGACTTCACTAGTGCTTTATATGTAGCCTGTTGTAAAACTAGGCAAATATCTAGAGGATGATGTACCCCCCAGGGGTACTCATAGTCCTGCTTGAGAACCAGTGCTATAGACAAGTCTACGCCAGGGCTAGTCACTTACATTATTTACATTCTCAGATCAATAGCACTATTCTGTTTGATTTAACTAATGTGGCAAAAAACCACTGAAAAATTGATGAGCGAAGTGAAGCTGCCAGATTCTATTCCTAGGGCCAAATTCAGTTCTCTCTCACACCATACCAGCACAAATCCAGAGAAACTCCACTGCACTCAGCAGAAGTGAAAATCAAATGGGTTTGACTTGACAGCTCTGGTTCTGGCATATTTCTACATGCCTATCAGTTGCTATTTGGCTTGATATGGCTCATTCAGACAGTTGCTATGCAACACTGGAGATTCATGGAGCGCCATTCACACACAATGAGTAGGTCTGCACTGCAGAGATGTGACTGCAACCAGCGTACGTATGCCCAAGGTACCTTTGATATAGTTACCTTGAGTATTAATAGCAGTGAGGCTGCAGCAACATGGACTGGACTGGATGGGTATGTACTCGGGCAACTAGCCCATGCTACCATGGCTTCACCGCTATTGTAATTTGAACAACCTAGATCAATGCTAGTTCAAGTATGTCTACACATACTGCAGAGGTGCAGTCCACACCTCTGATTGCAGCACATAGATATACCCTCTGAGTGTAATGTAGATCTACCTGCTGTCTATGTCCTCGTACGATCAGTAAGTTTGAAATCAAGCAGCCTTACCTAGTTTACCTTATTTTCATTTGGATCGGTTACTCGGTCTAGTCCATAGTCTAGGATGTCTTGCATGCCCGGCTGTTAGAAATGAGAAACAACAATACAGTTGTGTCTGCTTTTTCAAAACCATCTTAAGTTACATGAAGAAATCTGCTGGTAACGAATAATTCCTCCAGTTGGTGGAAAAAGGTAAAACATTGATTGATCTTCCCTGAGATGGCCGTAGGACTTGGCTGGGAGTGCATGGGAATGTATTTGGGACACTCAACAGAGCAAGAGACAGCTATAGAATGGATAACCAAGAAGCATCCAAGCAAAGGTGACACCAGGAGACAATCCAGGAGAGATTTAACAGGAGAGATCCAGAGACATCCAGTCATTGGAGAGCAAGGGTGATACAAGGGGCACATATATAGGGAAAACCATGCTCAATCCAGCAATAAATCTATATAGAAAGAAAAGGAGTACTTGTGGCACCTTAGAGACTAACCAATTTATTTGAACATGAGCTTTCGTGAGCTACAACTCACTTCATTGGATGCATACTGTGGAAACTGCAGAAGACATTATATATACACATAGAGACCATAAAACAATACCTCCTCCCACCCCACTGTCCTGCCTGGATTTGTGCTGGAAATGGCCCAACTTGATGATCACTTTAGATAAGCTATTACCAGCAGGACAGTGGGGTGGGAGGAGGTATTGTTTCATGATCTCTGTGTGTATATAATGTCTGCTGCAGTTTCCACGGTATGCATCCGATGAAGTGAGCTGTAGCTCACGAAAGCTCATGCTCAAATAAATTGGTTAGTCTCTAAGGTGCCACAAGTACTCCTTTTCTTTTTGCGAATACAGACTAACACGGCTGTTACTCTGAAACCAATCTATATAGAGGAGACAAACCTTGATATCGGCAATGAGAAGGGATAGGATGGCACCACTGTGATGTCTGCCTTGAGCACAAGTGACTTTTGAGTAGTTACCTGAGCTCCACCATAGTTAGATAATAGTCAATAATTAGATCTCGGTAGTGAGCTCTTATGGGGAAAATGGAGAAACAGACCAGGAAAAGAAGTACTTAGTCTAAGTCTAAAAGAACCAAATTCAGCCCTGGTTCATCGGGGATGAACTGGGGCCAAAGTATTTGAGTGGTGCAAAGAGTCTCCCACCAACCGCTTTATCTGTGAGCAAAGCTCTAATTACAGGCTGACATTTGCCTCAGGCTTGACCCACCCCTGTATGTTAATAGCTGGGTTCTCAACTGGCCACTTACTCAGCATACACGGTTAAGATGGCTCTTTGATTATGACTGGGATGAGGGAGTGTGGCTCCTGGGTACATGTCAGAGTCTGACAGCACACTGGGACCAGCCTGGCTTCATTCAGGAAACACCCTGGTGACATGTGCCTCCAAAATAACAGCCCCCCCAGGGGCAAAGGCAGTTAGGATTCTCTGTGCGCAGCATGGATGATGTGGTGAGTGGTTCCTTACTTCATCTTTAAAAAGCAAATCTCAGGGGTTCGGGAATTTGATAGGCAGAGTGGATTAAAGTCTCTTTTCTGCATCTAAGTGCACCTCTGCATCTCTGGCAGCTGGCCAAGCACAACCTTGGAGGCAGTGCCCCCAAAGTTGCCTTCTTAAAGGTGCAGTAAGTTGCTCCTGGCTGAGCTCTCTGGACCCTATACCTCCAATATAGACTTTACAGCTGTGGAGGACGGTATTCTACTTACAGGTGCTCGATGCACTAGCCAATAGGCTTTCTCCTGACAATCCAGCGCGTACCTGTCTGCCTTTTTCCGTTCCTTTCCTGTCCTGCAAAGCAAAGAATAGGTTTGAATCCCATCAGAAGAACATGTGGGTTATTTCTCCCTTTTGATGAAATTTTCTTGAATGTTAGCCACAGCTGCAGCTGATGGGGCCAGCACCGAAGGAATTTGCACTGTTTTCCGTTAAAACTAGCAAGAGCGAGAACATGATGCTGTTCTGATCTTTCCTCAGCCTCCTGACCTACAGGCTCACAAGGTTAAATTCAGGTTTGAGTGTGTGTTGCTTCTTCAAGCCACAACTGACCTTGCTCTTTCCTGACTGCACGTCATGCTGTCCTAACTTACAACTGATGATTGGTTGAACCCTACTGATATAAATGAGGGGTGCTCGCTTTTGAGTAATCAACCTCTTCCTGAGCTCAGCTGAGATTAGATGTATCCTCTTCTGTTTGGCCTGACAACAATTTGTTAGAATTCCTCCCTTTTACCTGCACTCAATTCTGACACCTCATGTATGTCTATTCTCTGTAACACTTCAGGTGCATACAGTGTCTGTGATGTCTCTGACACCCATTTGTTTGGGGAACGGGTGATTTTGATGGGAACTACCGTACACAGAAGTAACATAGCGCACACCATGTAGGCCTGGAAGGTAGGCAGTCCTAGGTCTAAACCTCTGACTTGGGGTCCTGGTTCCCAATGCATTCGCTGCATAGCGATGAACAAGTCACTTCCCCATCACTGTTTCAGTTGCCCCGTGTGAAATTTCACAGAGATGTTGGGAGGATCAGTGTTGGCTTTAAAAACCGCACTTTGGATCTCTTAGGCTATGTTCACACTGCAATCATGGAGTGTGACTGTCCGAGCTAGCTTCATAGAATCATAGAATATCAGGGCTGGAAGGGACCTCAGGAGATCATCTAGTCCAACCCCCTGGTCAAAGCAGGACCAATCCCCAATTTTTTTTGCCCCAGATCCCTAAATGGCCCCCTCAAGGATTGAACTCACAATCCTGGGTTTAGTAGGCCAATGCTCAAACCACTGAGCTATCCCTCCCCCACCTTAAATCTAGCTAGCTCGGGTCTTGGAGCACTGATGCCACGGTAGCATGCGTTTCAGCATGGGCTCTACAAGCCCGCCCGGAACCTGGGTAATTACCAGGGTGACTAGACCGCACTGAAGTCAACACTGCCCCAGAGCTCGACTGCTCCAGCACCCTAACTAGCAAGATTAAAGCAAGCTCGGGTATGTCTCCATCAGCTGCAATCACACGCTGGGACTGCAGTGTCGACATCCCCTTAGCATGAACCAGATCTGTACCAAACAGTGTTAATTTGCAGCAACAAACAGGAATTGATGGCATGTTTCTATGAGGCAATCTGATACTTTCTGTTCTGACTTGCCTGATGCAACTGTAATGCGGTGCTGGGGTACCAGGGCAACATATTATATGCAAGGGCCTGGATGCCGAAAGGTTGAGACAGGAATCCAGGGTTAAGCCCCTAAATAAAAGTGGCCTGATTCAAAGTTCAAAGGGGCTGAGCACACACAACAGAGAAGATGGCACCACAGACCTCATGCTGGCTGTCAGCCAGGCCACTCAGATTGTGATTCAAAGAGAACCTTTTACAACTCCAAAGGGTCAAGGGCCTGATTTGGAAATCCCTACTCCAGCAAAACTGGTACTGAAGTTGCTGGAAGCTTTGCCTGAGTAAGGTCTTTTGTGCGGCAGGATCAGGCCCCTCATTTTCAACAGAAGTTGTAACAGATGTAAGGGCAAAAACCTACTTTTGCATGTGCAATGAAGCAATTGCAAAGAGGTATTTGTACACGCAAGGAGGGTATATGCACATCCACACATGTGCTTCTTTGTAAACCACACTGCAACTCCACATTGTGTATAAGCAAATTTAGTTATGCTTGTTTACAAGAGCAAATGCAGGTGCAATGGGAGAGTGTGAATTTGTGTAGGCCACTGCCCATTCCCTTGAAAACTTGGGCTAAAATTTCTCAGTTGTTAAGTGTCAAGCGAATAGCAGGTCGTGTGTGGAGGAATACAGTTCATATGGAAACAGTTTTCCCCTTCACGTTCCCAAGGAACTGTTAATAAGCTGCTGTAAAATTGTAATTTAATATTTTTAATTTAACTCTATTATTTGATTGCACATCAAGTCAACACCCCATAGTCCCTCATGCCCCCAAATAAAGAAACAGGTAACAGAACTGGAGAGAGCTCACCTATACTGCTCTTTGGCCTGCATAACAACAAAATCCCATTTGTAGTTTATTTTTTTATTTAACAAGTTGTAATGTTCCTGAAATTAAAAAAAAACAAACCTGTTAGTACAAAATTATGAACAATTGTGACAGACCTGGCAATTTCCTGCAATATGATTGGAAGACTAAGTTTATGTATTATTGCAGGCCAGGATTGTATGTAACCTCTCTAGAGGACAGATGTGACAAATGTGAGACCTGTGAGTTCAAAAGACTATACAGAAAATGTAGCAGACAAGTATGGGCTTCTGGGACAATTAGAGTGAAGTGTATTTCCTGAGGAATCCCAAGGGAGAAGTTAATGTGAATTCCCCAGCTCTGGTTATGCAAAAACCAGCCTTCTGAAACTGTGCCCTGAAGAGAAGGCCATTGTCTGCTGATTACCTGTTACAGAAGGCCAAGATCAAAGGTCCAAGTTGAATTAAAAAAATGGCTGTTCTGCGCAGACTTGGGGTCTCGTTTTGCGTCAAAGATGGATGAATTTGTGACCACAGGGAAAACAGCTATACGTTTGGAAGGACTAAAACCTACCAGAGCCAAAGACTAGAATCAGGAGGTGATCTCTGGTAAGCTTTCTAGCATGCGTATAGGGTTTTTAAAAATTATTTTAGTATGTTTTCTCTGTAATGCTTCAATGTGCTTGCTCAGAAGGAGCTGGGTGGTGACTTATAGCTGCAGGCAATACACGGGTCATACCCCTCGGACAGGAAGCAAAACGCAGGCACAGGCCGTTTAGACAGTCTGGCTTGCTGGGGATATCACAGTGTAGGCAGGGACCTATGCAGCCTTAAAATCCCCAGTCAGGAGGGAGGGAGATGTGGGTCTCTGCCCAAGAGAGGAGACAGCTGGGAGCCAGAAGTCTAAAGTGGTGAACCAAAGAGGGTGACTACAGGTGCAATTGCTCTGAAACTGTGACAACAATATCATTCAGTCCAGAGCTTTTGGTTCTCAACATGAAGAACATGATAAAAAACATGCCCTCCTCTCTGAACTAAACAAGGGATAGGCTGAAATTTGAGCTAGAAAAAATGGGTGGTTCTGAAATGAATTACTATGAACTCCGTTCACTCTGAATACTTCATTCCAGCATTCTGGAGAGGGTAACGGCCCTACTAATATGATCATTTACTTTAAACACTTTTGTACATCAGCAGCTATTTCACAAAACAGAGGTGCCCCTGGGGCTTGGTGCAAACAAAGTGGGGAGTGCGTAGAAGGCTTTTTGTCACTTTCCACCCTCCAATCTCAAGAGCAGCTGGCTCAAGCTAAAACAGCCTCGGAGCTGGCAAAGGCACAAACAGTAGAACGTCTTCCTACCTTTTCATACTCTTCCAGAATCCCTTTCCTCTTAATATTTTTCTTGGCTAGGTAGATTGCTGGGAGAAAAGCAAAAAGGTTCAGTCACTAGGCAGATCAATAAAGCTAGTCCCTATAATTGGCACGCTGACCCCATGACAAAGGAGTGGACCATTGTCCATTGTGACATCTTTCCCAGACACAAGTTCCAATCTCACAGAAGCCCACTCAAGGAAGACGTCCTTAGTGGCTGCATTCTGTCAAGGATCCTCCATGCGTCGATACAGAAGTGCAAGAATGGCTATCCTCCCTCACTCTTGAGCTTGATGTGGTTGATTATGCAGTTATAGGCCAACAAATTGTGCCTTCCTGAAAGCCTGGGCCAAAGTACATTGGAGTCAATGGAAGGGTTTCAATTTGTCTTCAGTGGGCACTGGATCAAACTCTTAAAAGGTTAGGAAGGTTTTTTTTCCCAATTTGGGGGCAATTTTTTTTTGTTTTTGTTCTAAAGCTTTTAAAAATATATTCTTTTAATGTTTAAAACCAAACTGGGTTATTTTCAGAAGGCGAGGCCTTCAGATTTCAGGACAAATATATAGGATAGCTCAGTGGTTTGAGCACTGGCCTGCTAAACCCAGGGTTGTGAGTTCAATCCTTGAGGGGGCCATTTAGGGATTTGGGGCAAAAATTGGGGATTGGTCCTGCTTTGAGCAGGGGGTTGGACTAGATGACCTCCTGAGGTCCCTTCCAATCCTGATATTCTATGAAGGTACAAAAGTATCAGGTAAATAAAAGCTGGTGACCCAGACGTCAGGAGCAATCCTGCAATGAACAAAGTAGTGTGTACCCTAAAGCCCATGAGCAGCCCTATAATAATAAACCAAGATGATCAGCCCAGTCTTCGTAAGTAGCCCTACATAGCCAGAACAGCAGCACCTGGAGAAAGCACTCAAGAGTATCATCAGCATCCACCTGATTATATGGGAGTGTGCTGTACATCCTCACGCTCCATTCAGCTTTCACAGAAAAGCTATAATGTTAACACTTACCATAGTCAGTATCATCTGCTGCCCACTGCTGGGTGGGCCAGAAATAGGGTGTCTGCAGAAAGAAGCCAAAAACAAGACCTCAGTTTTCATGTAGCCACCATCAGCTCCATCTGGCTCTTTACAATCATTACATTTGTTGGTATCCTACTGTATTGTTGTATTTTTGGGTAAACAGAAGGAGGAGGGAGTCACCTGCTTTGCAAATATGCTACAAAAAAAATATGCTACAAAAAGAAGCTTATCATTTCCATACTTCTACCATTTAAAGGGCTGAATCAACACACCCACAAAATATCCATCTTCTTAGCTCAGCATAAGCAGTTAGGAGGATAAGACAAGGTTATTTTTGTTGTTGTTATTAAATCAGGTTTAATGGAGTCAATTACATATCCACTTCCTCTGCTTTGACAATCAGTTATTGTTAACAAGGTGAGACTTTCAAAACCATGCAAGCTTTCAGAACAGCAAAGTACATGCTTATCATTCCAATGTTCTCCTTGATATTGTAAAGATGTTGGAGCATGGATTGGGGAACATGAAGGGAACCAGACGACTGGTATTAATAACCTCATTTGAAAACTATATGATAGTGCCCTAATCCAGGGGTGGGCAAACTTTTTGGCCTGAGGGCCACATCGGGTTTCCAAAACTATATGGAAGGCCAGGTAGGAAAGGTTGTGCTTCCTCAAACAGCCTGGCCCCCACCCCCTATCTGCCCCCTCTCACTTCCTGCCCCGACTGCCCCCCTCAAAACCCTCCACCCATCCAACCTCCCCGCTCCCTGTCCCCTGACTGCCCCGAGCCCTATCCACACCCCCACCCCCTGACAGGCCCCCCAGGACTCCCACACCTATCCACCCCCCCCTGTTCCCCATCCCCTGACCGCCCCCCCCCAGAACCTCCACCCCATCCAACCGCCCCCTGCTCCCTGTCCCCTGACTGCCCCCCGGGATCCCCTGCCCCTTATCCAACCCCTCCGCTCCCCGCCCCCTTACCATGCCGCTCAGAGCAGCAGGAATGGCAGCCCTGCCGCCCGGCCGGAGCCAACCATGCCGCTGCGCTGCCCGGCAGGAGCTCGCAGCCCCGCCGCCCAGAGCACGGGTGGCACGGCAAGCTGAGGCTGCAGGGGAGGGGGAGCAGCAAGGGAGGGGCCGGGGGCTAGTCTCCCCGGCCGAGCGCTCAAGGGTCAGGCAGGACGGTCCTGCAGGCCAGACATGGCCCACGGGCTGTAGTTTGCCCACCTCTGCCCTAATCTTTCCTTCTATGTGGAGGCAATTCCAGCCATGAACCATGATCCCAATTTCTTATCACATCCTGTTACTACAGTGTATTCTATTTGCTCATTATACTGTCTCCTGAAATTGTTCCAATGATTTTATTTGGTAGTGTACAAGCTGCAAGGGAAAATACATTCAGAAGGAACCACTGGCATTTCAAAGCTACAAGGAAAAGTAATTTAATTAAACAGAAGCACAGAAGCCTCCGATTCTAAGCCAAGATGTAGAGTACATTATGTCCAGCCTGTGTTCTGTGTCTAAGATATAACTTGCCTGAAATCTGTAGAGGCTGCTATCTGTTTTGAGGGTGAGGTTTTTTGGCTCCTGCAGAGGGTAGATGTATCCATACTTGACAATTAGATTCCCCAAGTTGAGTGCCTCTAAAAAAAAGAGAAGTCAGATATATTGATGATACAAAGAGACTGCAGCAGAATTCAGAAGCAACCCACTACCCAGGAGAAAAGAATTTAGTTGCATCTGACAATTAATTATAGTCTCACGATTCAAAGCTATAAAAGCATTAGATGGTTACACTCCTACCTTCCTCAGTGATTTTCAGATGCTGGATAATCCACTGCAGTATATCACTACCTACAAGGCAAAGAAAATACCAGACACTATAAATCAGAAGTGGTGTACAGCCCACAGAGTCCTGCAATGGGGACCAGTACACTCATTATGTCCAGTATGGAGATGGAGCCTGTGAGGACTATAGGTCCCAGCATGCCACGCCCTATTTTAAGCCAGGCAACCCGCACATATTAAAAATTAAGGCAACTACACTGCACTCCCATTTATTCAAAGCAGGTGTGACCCACAGGCTTCTGGTTAATTGCCAGTCCAGCTCTTGGTCGGGCAGTAAACATACAGTCAAACCCATGCAGTAAAGAGGGATCCTCCAGACTACAGCAGGCCCTTCTCAGTTATCACACTGTCCCTGGATGATGGTACTTGATCTGATGTTTCCCCCTTGTCAGACAAGTCTCATCCATTGGCTTCTCAGCATTTCCTGTGTCACGCAACTAACTCGGAAGGACCTCACAGCTAACTGGAAAGCACAGCACACTCTGAAATGATTGAGCACAGCGCCACTGGAAAGTAAATTTGCCACGCTTGGGGCAGTGGAGGAGACTAGTGCAGAGGAGCCCAGTGACTGTATCTCCTCTGCTCTACGCTCCTACAGCCCCCGCAGAGATGGAAACTCATGAAGCCACCAAAGAGGGGCTGCTGCAAGTCAGGGGCACCAGAACGGGGGGGGCCAGAGGGCCATGGCCCCCCACTTTTAATCGTCCCAAAGGACAAGTGACGGGGGAAGGGAGTGGGGTCTTAGGGAGAAGAGGCTGTGTGGGTACAGGGTCTCGGGGGAAAGGAAGGGGCAGAGGTTCAGGGGGAAGGGGCAGAACAAGGGCTGGGACCACAGTTCAGGCACCGGTGGCCCCCCCACTGTTAGGAACCTTCTGCCACCCCTGCTGCAAGTGGGGTAAGAGCCACCCCTCTGAAAAGGGATGACGCCAGGGCTATGCACTATTTAAGCCCTCAAAGTAGAGGTTTAGTGAGACTTCAGCGATCCATAGGCCTCTTGCGCTGGGCCTCTGAATAGGAATGAATTTCACCCAAGGGAGAGCATGCCACAGAGGCAAAATACCTACAGCCTTCTGTAGGTCTAGCCTTTTCTGCTCATGTATGCAGAGAGGAACATGAGGCCCCTAATCTCCCTGTGGCGTAGTTGCTCCATGTGTACATGACCGATACGCATCGGTTTCCTTCATTCATGGAGCGGTGAAATTCACCCCAGTGCAGAAGGCCAACAAAAGGCAAGCACAGTAAAGTCCCACTTAAACTCTAAATGGTGCATTATGACAGGGTGTACCAGGCCTCCTCTACCCCGATGAAGGCATCGCCACTGTGACACACCCGCCCAATGGAAGAACGTCACTTGGGAAAGAGGGACAGTGAGTTTAGTCCTCCAAGCACTGCCTAGAGATGCCACTCAGGCTCTAGTACCAGCAGAACCAACAAGATGTGATTCCCTCCCCAGCGGCTAGACGGGAGAGACAGAGGCAGCAGCCAATCAGGACCCAACAGGCGAGATAAGAAGGCTTGCCTGCTTCTTCACTGGGTGGGTGTTGGTTGAATTCGGGGCAGAAGAGGAGCTCCCTGGTTCTAACCCAAAGCTCCCATGGCTGGGTCAGGGCCTAGCAATCCGACTGCACCTTCAGCAGAAGCGGCAATGAACTGTTTATTTTCTGTCATGGAGTTGACTTGCCCGGATGGTCATTTTCAGCTGAATTTCAATTCACTGCTAGACTAGCAAGGGGCTTGCTGTTTGGGAGGCCTTGCTCCTAGACAGCTTTGACATGCACAGGCCATGTCTGGGCTCAAGTGGGACTTGACGCATAGTCCTTTCCTTAGAGGGAGGATGAAGTTCAGCCTAATGTCTGCAAAGTGCTTTGAGATCCTGAGATAGAAGCACAATGGAAGGACAAAGTATTATCACTACTTAGATTGCAAGCTCTCTGGGACAGGGGCTGTCTCTTTTGTTCTGTGTTTGTACAGCACCTAACACAATGGGGGTCCTGTCCATGACTAGAGCTCCTAGGCGCTATGGCAATACAAACAACAAATAATAGTAATTGCCCATTATGTGAGACACCCAGCCAGTCCCTGCACAGGGTATTTTTAAACATCTTTTAGCTGCTGCTATTGTGCCTTTAGATATCTACAAACACCTTCATTTTAAATTCATATCTCTGCTAGTTTTTAATGAATATCTTTCTGCAATAACCAAACAAAATCTTTTATAAAGACGAACAATTTTCAGTGTTGCTAGTGAGACTCCACATCAAAACTCAACATAATTGGAAATGTGAAGTGGATGTGTTCTTTGTAAAGGTGAACTCATAGGGAACGTTTTATTGCCAGCATGAAAAGGAAGGGAATGCTCATCAGGAATCACACAACTCAATTAGAATCCTTACTCGCAAATTAAATTGAAGCATAAAGAAACAATTCAGGTTTCAAAGGCTGAAAATGTATAACTCAGTGATATAAAAAGCATTCATGAATCCAGCTTGAAAGGGGATTTATCGTTTGAATAGAAATACATTCAGTAGGCAGAGGAGCTAGAAGTCTTGGGGAATTGGTAATGGGAAACAGAGTAGAGCTGGTTAAAAAATGTCTTTCTACAGGAAGTTTTGGGAAACAAAAATCTGTTTTGCAAAATTTTCCATGAGAATTTTTTATTTTCAGAAACAGAACATTTTCATTGAAAATGTTTTTTAAAAACTAAAAATCGTTTTAAGTGTCTTTCAATCATTTTTTTAATTTAAATGTTTGGGTTTTAAAAACCAAAAGCCAGAAGCTTTTCCTGAAAACTGAACCAAAAAAGGAAAATGTTAAAAACTGTAAGATTTTGGTTATCAAAATATTTTCAGTTTCCATTTTTTTTTAGACAAAATTTTAAAAAATTGAAAAATTTCAGCCAAAATTAAATTTTAAAACTTTCACTTTGGTCAAAAAGCTATTTTGTCAACAATATATTTTGATTAAAAACCATCAACCAGGACTAATACAGAGCCCCTCATTTTTAGGTCATTGTAGGTTCAAATCTAAGACTTGTTACCATCTGCTGGCTATGTGACATGAGTTTTGTGGGCCTCTGTCCAGACACCTCCATCACAAAAAATGCCATCTGGACTGACACGAAGTGGCCAATCCTATGCAAAGCCAAGTATGGAATGGGTCATGGAAACGGAACTACCCTCTCACAGCATTGGATGACAACATCAGCACCGCTGCTCTCTTATCATGATGGTCAGGGAGTGGTAGTGATGGACCTTGAACAGGACCCAGCTCAGTCATCCTGGGCCAGGAGGCTGGTGGCTGTAACAGGGACCTCAGAGGTGTGGGGTATTAAGGAAAGAAATGGGGGAGAGGGATCTTCAGGGCTCCAATATTTACAAGAAGAATCCCTTCTCCCTAGAAGAAAATGTGCCCCAAAGGAAGTTGGTGAGGAGGTGCTTATAGGGGCATGTGATGGGTCAGGGTGGCTGTGTTAGGTATTTCGGTTTTAAAACCTCACAGGGGGGTGAAATCACCTCTGCACAGAGGGGCCACATGAGGTCTGGGAATCATTTAAACCCCAGTGATCTGGCTTACACAACGTCAGCCATCAGCCTCCTCTAGAGCCTTTTCATTATCTTCTGAGGAGCAAACAAAACTGTGAAGCTCTCGCCATTTAAACAAGGCCAGGCTAAATTGCATTCAGTCCCTGATCAATTACTAACCTTTCCCTTCAAATGTCACCTACAGTTGCAGATTGAAGTGCTGACCTTTCCTGACATTATACTGATTACTTAGCCTTGCACTAGGAGCCTGGAGCTTTTATCCCACTGACTGCTTCCTTAAATAGATCAAATTAAAAGATTATTCTGTCACTCATACCTAGAGAGCTCTGACTGTAAGTGCTCTCCCTAAAAGAAGCAAATTAAACATGGGAACTATCTGCCCCCTGCAAAGAAATTCTGAAACTTTTTAGGGATTTGGCATGCACCTACGTAGTTTCCTGAACACAAAGAGCCAAGTTCTCTGCATTGCCTTCAGTGGAGTTGTGCCCATTTATACCACACACTCTAGGCCCCCGCACTACCTACACGTTGATCTGTTTGGAAACACTCAGTATTCGGCCAATGGATATGCAATCCAGGCAGCACTACGAATATCACAGCCCAGGAAACAGCAGTGATTAGAGTGCAGGAGACCAGAAGTCAGATTTCCTCAGCTGGCAGGATTTATGACCTTATGGAAGAGGGCACTTAGTGCAGGAATTACAGAACCGGAGTAAAAGCAGACAGCAACCACCAGGCTATGGCCACCCAGAGGTGTTTTCCCTTCCCATCATTTAACCATTGATTATTTTTTAATCACGGTTGTACTTTATAATGCATCTTCATCGCAATTCGTATTTGCTTTCATCATATTTTCACAAATGTAATGGGGCCGCTTGGTTATCTCCAGTATAACAAGAACTTCCCAGCTCCACAGTGCTGTCTTAAAACATCGTAATAGCGCTATTGGAAGATGTAGGGCCGGAGCCTCTGCTGCTATATATCACTTCACTGACTTTGTGCTACACCTGTTTAAGCAAACAAAGGGTCTGCCCCATAGTGTGTAGAAGGATAGAAGGCATGGTCTGAGAATAAGATTGATGGTCAAAACTTCCCAAGTTCTGCCAGCTACTCCCTGCCCTGACACCAATTCCCATCATGCCGTCTAGCAAGTTACTTAACATATCTACCTAGAGTGAGGAGGGATTTGACAGCAGCCTTCAACTACCTGAAGGGGGGTTCCAAAGAGGATGAAGCTCAGCTCTTCTCAGTGGTGGCAGATGATAGAACAAGAAGCAATGGTCTCAAGTTGCAGTGGGGGAGGTCTAGGTTGGATATTAGGAAACACTATTTCACTAGGAGGGTGGTAAAACACTGGAATGGCTTACCTAGGGAGGTGGTGGAATCTCCATCCTTAGAGATTTTTAAGGCCCAGCTTGACAAAGCCCTGGCTGGGATGATTTAGTTGGTGTTGGTCCTACTTTGAGCAGGGGGTTGGACTAGATGGCCTCTTAATATTCTTTGATTCTATTATTCTACCTCAGTTTCCCCATCCAGAAAATGGAGAAAGCAATATTCCCCTACAGTTCTTCAGGACCAAATCCTCCTCTCAGTGACCCCTGTGCAGCCCCAGGACATCACTGGAGAGGACGATTTGGCCGAGAGGAACAGTAGGATCTTCTGCGCTCCTGGGTTCCCCAGGGCTGCAGAAGGGGCAAAACGAGAGCAGAATTTGGTACAAGGTGTGTGAAACAGCAGGTATTTATAGTGAAATATTCTTTTGATGGTTTCTAGGAGAGGGAAGTAAAGGTGTTGATAGTGTATTTCCAGCGCCATGTGAAAGGAGCTGGCACACACAAAAGGAGAGTGTGTTAGCAGCTGATGGCAATGACAAACTTGGCACATCAAAACACAGCTACCTGTCTGTTTCTTCTTCAACCTATTCAAATGAGGAAAAGCTGTAATTTAGAGGCATAGAAGTGGGTTGAATATTTTGCTCCTCTCCAGCGAATTCAAGAAAAATGATTATTACCAGAAAATGCTCAAAGGGGAGATTAATTGATTGCTATTCATTTCTAAAGCTCCATATTACAGTCTGGTATCGCTCTGCCCATTTAATTATTTCTGGAAATGTATATCCAGATGTGATGGGGCACACTCTCATCGCCTGCTAGACATGGAGTTAAGAGCCAGTGAGTGGGGGTGGAAGTAGGTAAGGATCATTAGGGACCTGACCCTCACAAGGAACTGGAGAGAACTTGGAACGGGGAGACTGCAGAGGGGACATGATTCTTCTGTGGAGAGAAACCACCAGAGAGCAGGTCAGGCTCCTGTCAGAGGGGAGCCCTGAGTTAGGGTCAGTAAAAGCACTTCAGTGGAAGCTGAGACGGGTGGAAGGATGGTTCTTCCAGCAGAGAAAGGAGGAGCTAGAAGGACCTGGGGAGAATCCAGAGGCCTGGGAACCAAAGGAAGGCTGCGTTAGGCACAAGCTGCAGGAAAGCAACACGCGGGAGATCAGAGGAAGGAAGCAGCCCAGGGAAACAGCAGCAAGTCTGAAGAAGTCGACCTGCCTGCCCAATACAGGGTTCTTGGGCCAGAACCTGGAGTCGGCGGTGAGCCTGGGTTCCCCCACCAGTCCCTCAGGAAGGATCATGCAAGCCCACTGGAAGCAATAGTGAGCTCAAGGTGAGGCTGATGACTGACCCCAAAGGATGGGACGGAGGCTCTTTTGTATTGGGATTTCTTGTGAACTTTCAGTTGGACCTTCTTGTTACCCTGGAAGGGGACTGAACTTAGTGACTTGACTGGAGAGCTGAGCCACGGAAGACCCAGCAAGAGACAGATGGCCTGCAGGAGATGCCAGGGACCAGGACCCCTTGCAGCATTATACCCTGACACAAGGGAATGCTACAGGAGCAGAGTACACTACCTTACGCCATAGCTATTGAAGATCTCTCCGAAGTAGGTACGTCACAGAGGTGGAGAGGGGAACAGCTCTTCAGTTCAGACACAGTATGACTTGTTAAGGCTGTATGGGCAATCATTTGTTCTTAACTAGTAATGACCTTCCTATCTTCTGCTTTAAGAGCTGGAGCGAAATCCTGTGCCCATTTAAGTCAACAGGAATTTTGCCATGGACACAGTGAGCCAGGATTTCAGCCCAGATTTCCAAAGATGGGTGCGTGAAACAACAGGCCTATATTTGAAGACACTTCTCGTAAGTGGGCAAAATGTCTGATGTGCATGCAGAAATCAGGTATTTGCACAGGCACATGGCCCATTTTAGGCTCCTAACTGGCACACACTGCCTTGTCTATCTTAGAGGGTTAGAACATTAGTTAGAAAGTATTAGTAATACACTTTTAAGCCAGCATGGCTATGGAGATTTTGCCCAGCCTACCCAGAGTTAATCCCCTCCTCTCAGGGGGGTTACTTGTATATTAAATGCTCATTTGCGCTGTACTTGTTTAATAGAATTCTCAGCATTCTTTATACCTACAGATCCAGCCTTTAACCAAGGAACAATATTCCTCCCCAGTGATGGTAAATGGAGAAAGGATCTTGATTTTTATCCCTAACAAACAGTGGCCTCATGCCGGATGATAAATAGTTGTGTATCACAGAGTCATAAAATAAGGAGGGGGGGGGAAGGGCACAAGCCCACTTTTTTTCTTTTTTGCCTGAAACTACCAGCATACACGGCAGGGGCGTAGCCACGGGTGGGCCTTGGCCCACTCACTTCCATCCAGGCCCCTCCCAAATTGTGCCCGGACCGTGCTCCCCGGCGGGAGTGCCAGGCTGGCAGGCGGATTGGGGCAAGCCCCAGTGCCTGGACCCCGCTCCCTGGCGGGAGCGCCCAGTGGGCAGGCAGAGCAAGGCAAGCCCCCACGCCCTGACCCCATTTCCATGGCAGGGGCACACAGGGACTGCAGTCAGAAGGGGTAGGAGGGACACCCAGTTGTCCTGGCCCAGGCCCCACAAAACCATAATCCCTGTAGGTGGAGGTGGCCCCCCGTCATTGCCAGTCCACCCAAAAGCAGGGCTCATCCACTTTTCCTAGCCTAGCTATGCCACTGATACATCGTGATGGGAGCCATATACATGCTTGTAAATAGAATAATAGTAAGAGAAGCCAGTTTGGGGTTTATTACCATTTGTACAAAGAAACAGGCTCTTCTCCAGAGGCTCAGAAAAATAGCAGGGTAGTGCCATTGGCATCTTACCTGTCATAGCATGTGGGATATTTGTGATCATCACCCTCTGAGTGTGCATTTTGATGCCAGTGTCTGGATTCTGCATCTCCATGAGGAGGGCTTCAATCTGCAAAGCATGATGGGTACAAGCAGTTTTGTGAGAACAAACAGGAGGGCAAAACAAGAGCACAGCCTGACCTGGACCATTTTGTAAAGGCAACTAATCCAGACTAGCACAAGGGGAGAGAATTAAGGGGCTGGGCTCACCCCCCTCCCCTCCCTCTTTCACAGAAGCTGCTTATGTGAACATGCTACTTGTACAAGCATGCTAACCCCAATGGGCAATCCCTTCTCCAAGTGCCATCTTGCAATCACTCCCTGCTAGGCTACCCCATAGGAGAGGCACGCCCCTGTGATTAGTTTACCGGGCCACTGGATGTAGCTGTTGCACACAAATTCGGCTCAGAGAGAATTCAGCTTGGCTTTTTCAGGAGAGACAGTGGCCAACTGACAAACTACAAACATGGGTTCCTTTTTGTTCTCCTAGCAATTTGCTGGGGCATCAAGAGAACTGTTGCAATACCAGTGGGGTTGAATAATACCCAGGCAGCTAGCTCCATTGCATACCTATCCCCTTTTGCTTAAAGACTAACTTGAGAGTGCATCACTCACAGGTTGAATTAGCAAAGGTGTCCACACAAGTGTTGCATCCGATGAAGTGAGCTGTAGCTCACGAAAGCTTATGCTCAAATAAACTTGTTAGTCTCTAAGGTGCCACAAGTCCTCCTTTTCTTCACACAGACTGGGTGAAAGCCAAACCCAAGACAGTCTGTTTCAGGGCCTGCAGAGAATAGCTGGGGTGGATTTTTAAAACACAAGAGCAGCAAAAGTACGTTCCACCGCTAATGGGCTGTGCAAAAAGTGCAAGTCAGTTGGAGCCTGACGGCAAAGAGAGCTCAGGGCAGCCAGCACCTCTCAGGCAGCACTCAGCATCCAGCCGGTTAGGAAGATGGCTAAGGCACCCTCCTTTTCTTGACTACTTTAGGGATCATCCATGACAACAGAAATAGAAATAAAACACAGCTCTTAGCAAAGAGGCAGCTTTGGGGTTCTTCATCCCTTCTTGTGGACCACGGAACACCACTGGCCCTGATTCACCTCTCACAATGGTGAGATCACCAACAACCACACTGAAGCAAGTGGAGTAACAACAGTGTAAAGTGCCTATAAGTGAGGGGAGAAACAATTGTGCTGCTATTCTTGAGCTCTTGCTCACGCCTGCCCTAACACTTAGGCCCAGATCCTCAAGAGTATTTAAGCACCTACCTCCCACTGATTTCAATGGGAGCTGAAAACAATGGGAGTTATGTGACTAAACACCTTTGAGGTTCTGGGCCCTCGGGTATGATTTTTAAAGGTCAGTGAGGCACCTAAAGATACAGATAAGCTCCCAGGTGCCTATCTGCATTTTCAGCCATCTAAATACCTTTGAAATTGTCCTCTCAGCCCTTTTTAAAAGAATACAAAATAACTTTTTTCCCTTTCAAGATTTTATTTCCTGTTAGCTACCAGACTTTGCTCTGAAGATGGAGGAAGACAGAACAGTTGCTCTGAGGAGAGTAAAGATGGTCCCGTGCTTAGGGCATTAGCCTGTGACTTGGGAGACCTGGATTCAATTCCTTGTTCTGTCACAGACTTCCCGTGTGACGTTGGGTGAGTCATTTAGCCCCTCTGTGCTTCTGTTTCCCACCTGTAAATGGGGATAACAGCATCGCCCTACCTTCCAGAGGTGTTGTGAAGAAAAATACACTAAAGATGGTGAAGTCCTCTGATAATGTAGCAATGGGGTTGTAGAAGTACTGAAGAGAGCAGGTGTGCAGAAATCTAAAGGTGCAATGCACAGAAAACAAGACCATGGTAGATAAGTTACAGAGCTACATACACCACAGTTCTGACCCCTGCGAGTCCCAGAAGCTTCAGTGGGAGCCGTGCCTTTTCAGGCCTGGTCTTTTGAGCCAGCTTGTTATCTAGCCCATGTTCCATTTTGACCCCTCGTGTCTGGAGTGGTTGTACAGGGCTCTCAGCATCTCCCTGCTGGGCCTTTACTAGTCAAAAGCCAATAGTTAGTTCATAAAACCCACTCAGTCTTCTGGTGCAGGATGTTCTCTTTTCCTAATGAGCAAATAACTCCGGAGACTTGTAGCTTTCCTACCCCTGCTGAGCACCCTCTGGTCATTTAAGAAATAACATATATCAAAGAAAACAAGCGAGACAAGCTAGGGAGCTACCATCGGGTGGTGCCTGCTGATTCGGCTGCAAACTGCGCACTTTGCTGATCAAAACTCAGCAGGTCTTTTCCTCTTCTCCTAAGGGAACCGGCTGCTTATTAGGGATTCCTAGAGATTAGAAGTTGCCATCAGCACCAGCTTGTCAGCAGGAGCCAAGAAGGGCTGTTTAAAATACAATGAGGACATCTGCTTTCCTTTCTGCAGCTTTGTCACATTTTGTAACATGATTTTGCCCAGGAGAGCTCTCTAGCTGGTTTTCATTTTGTACATATTGAAGCCACGTCTTGGCCTTGGTCCACGGGGGGAGGCTGCAACAGAGATCAATTCACACCAGGTGAAATTTACCACAGCGCAAAGAGCCAGCACAAAGCATAAGGACCACTGAAGACCCACATCAGTCCTATTTTGAGCAGATCAGTGGTTCTTAAGATCTCTGCATAGGGGGTGAATTTCATCTCTGGCAAAGTCTCTCTGGTCTGTACTTGGGAGGCCATCAACTGTGGAGAGGAAAAGCAGAATCCTGAACTCAGTACTCGCGGAAGAAGTTTATTGTTTGTTTTATGGTAACACCTAGGAATCCCAGTCCAGGGTCAGGAACCCATGATCCTAGGCACTCTACAGACAAAGAACAAAGCAAACAGTCCCTGTTCAGAGACCGTACAGTCTAAATGCAGGAGGCAGCAGGTGGGAGGAGGAGGTAGCACAGTGAACAGAATTTTGAGTGTCAGCTATTTAATCCTCCAATCCTCCTGCTTTGCTTTTTCCCCTTGCTTGGAAATCCCTACAAGGAGAGGCTTCTGCAATCCAAAGCAGCCTCCAAGTGCTAAACAAGCAAGTGTCTCTGGAGCTATCTCCTTCATTGCTGCATATCATGAGTCACCAGCCCAGCCCCATTGACATCTGGCTGCAGCACTCAGGTTTGGTCCTTGGGGGCATCCCCCAATACAAATGATTAAACTCAGAATTTCTGCACTGCACATTCAGTACAGTCACTATGTAAAACCCTCTGGCTCAGTGAGGTTTTATAGCTCATTGTTGTGGCTAAGCGGTTGAGGCAGTAGCTTATCCAAATGCTTTAGGGCACAACTGCCTTTGTAGGCAGGTTAGTTCTTGTTTCATGACATAGGCCACAGCTTTCATTATGGGGTTGAGGTTTGGGGCCGTTTTGTTTTTACTCCTCAGTGGGTTCCAACTGTTCTGGGAAATCAAAAAGGGACACAGAAAACAAATGCGTTTAAAGGAGTCTCCTAGGTTATCTGGACCAGGAAACCTCCAAGATAGCTCTGGTGGGCGTGAGAAGTCTTCTCCAACATGATCTCCTCTGAATGCTCCTTTTCTTCCATCTGGCATTTGTGTTTCCTTGAGAGTGGCGTGTTTCTACAATAATATAGCATAAGAACCCCCTGCAGATAGCCAAAGGAAATAGAGAAGCATGTTCCCTTTATGGAGGCGGAGGCGTTAATGCTGCTTCAAAATGCGGATTTGTTTCCTTGCAGAAAAATAGCCTTATTGGAAGGCAATGTATGGAAATGGGTTTATTTCCCCCGTAGGATTGTCAGTTGTATTTCAAATGCTCACCTCCTGCTTCAACTCTTGTATTGTTTGTATTACAATAGCACCTCTAGGACTCCACCAAGATCAGGGCTGCTTTGAAGTAGTCACTGAACAAACACATAATAAGAGACAGCTCCTGCCCTGAAGATCTTACAGTCTAAATAGGCAAGACAGGCTTTAAGGGTGGGAGGAGATACAGGGCACAGAGAGGCCAAGGTCACACAGCAGGTCAGTGGCTGACTGGGAGTGGAACCTAAGTCTACACACTCCCTGCCCAGTACCCTAGCCACTACACCACACCGCCTGTCCTACCATGGTCATTATAAAACTATAATCTCGTCCCTTAACAGTTTTCCCTCAATTCTTCATTTCTACTGTAAACCCATTCCCTTTCAATTCTTCAGAAGGGTTTACAGTAGAACCCCAGAGTTACAAACACCAGTTACAAACTGATTAGTCAACCACACACCTCATTGAAACCAGAAGTACACAATCAGGCAACAGCAGAGACCAAAAAAAAAAAAGGCAAATACAGTACAGTACTGTGTTAAATGTAAACTACTAAAAAGAATAAAGGGAAAGTTTAAAAAAAAAGATTTGACAGCTAAGGTAAGGAAACTGTTCCAGTGTTTTTTTCATTTAAACTAAGAAAATATAAAAGCAGCATTTTTCTTCTGCGTAGCAAAGTTTCAAAGCTGTATTAAGTCAATTAAGTCAAGATCAATTGTAAACTTTTGAAAAAACAACCATCACGTTTTGCTCAAAGTTACGTGCATTTCAGAGTTACAAACAACCTCTAATCCCCAGATGTTTGTAACTTGGAGGTTCTACTGTAGTTTAATAAATGAAACGTAGTAGAGAGGTGTCATACAGAGGGTGCTGGGAGAAAAGGGCAATGGAAACTGGATTAAGCTAATGCAGAATAAGGACCTCTTATTCCAGAATAAGTATGTCCACACACATGGAGTTAATTAGGAAGAGTTAATCAGGAATAGCTATTTCTGAATAACTTCCTGTATAGATAAGCACTTAATGTCAGAGGCTGCTAACACCTCATGGAGATGTTTAGCTCAGGGCCTGTGTATCTGGAGCAGAAGGATCTGTGTTCCATCACCCCTGCTGTCCCCAGGATATTTCAAGTGGCTGCACTGCAGCGACAGGCCAGAAGTTCCAGGTGGCCAAGGATTTTGCCCCTGGTTCATTACACAGATGAGTTGAGAAAACAGTTCCCTGCTCCTCTCAGATACACTTCAATATACTACGAAACATGAGTTATGCCCATGCAGCAGCCTGAAAGAACAGACCATGATCAATTATACATTTTTGATGCTGGAAAATGAACTCTCGGGATATATCCACTATACTGATCCCTTCCTCTTTAAAGGCATAAAGTGGATGGATTACTGCCACTGGATTACTGCGCTGTTTGCCATTGTGTACTCCCTGCTCTGTGCCTAATTGACCTTTGCTTATGCAAACAGGATTGACTTTAAAGCCATGCGGAGACAGGTTTAGGGATTACACAGCAGTTCCCCTCAGAGCAGACAGTTCCAAATTCCAACACCTTAACCCAGGAGTCAAATGGTGTTTGTGGAGCGTTTTGCCTGCGATGGCAACGCATTCAGAGTTGAAGGGGTTTAACCACATTCTAACACAAAGCCACTTGACACATTCTCCCAGTAGACTCTCTATGATGCCAGCACCAACTCACAGTGCTCTAATTAAACATCTGCCTACTCCATCATAAATGCTTGCCCGGTTCTGCTCCCTCACCCAGCCTTCCCTGCTCCTATTTGTAAAGGACACACTCCCAGCTCCAATTTTCAAGGCGGTAAAGCACCCTTTCATCTTAATCCCAGCATCATCCTGCTCATTTTATTCTTTTCTAGGCCTGCAATTAATAGTCATGTATCGAGACAGGGTCACAAAGTGCTTTTACAAACATTAAAGAGCTTGTTAACCAACTGAAACTCTATTTAAAAAAAAAAAAAGTGCAGATGGAAAGTGTGTTTCCCTGAAGTCCACTCACACCTGCCCACTGCACACTATCGCTCTTTAGCTACAAAAATCCTACCCACAAATGCTAACCAGCCTGGAAATTAACAGCTAAGGGCGATTCCCCTCTGCCCCTTCTTTGCTCAGTGTTACCCCACACCACTGTAACAGTGCCTCCTCATGAAATTTACAAGGATATATGCAAAAGTCAAAATAACATTAATGCCTAGCCCTGTTCATCAGCAGAACTCAAAGCACTTTATTAAGGAGGTCAGTAATATTATCCTGTCTTCTGAGGCAGAGCGCAGGGAACTGACTTGCTCAAAGTCATCCAGCAGGCCAGTAAAATAGCTGGGAATAGAACCAAGGTGTTCCAAGTTCCAGTCCTTTATGCTATCCTCTTAGGGTTACCATATTTGAACATTCAAAAAAGGGGACACTCCACGGGGTAAGGGGTATTTGCTCGCGGCCCCCCCGCCCCTGGCCCCACCCCAACTTCACCCCTTCCCTGCCCCCATTCCAACCCCTTCCCCAAAATCCCCACCCCAACTCCGACCCCTCCCTGTCCCATTGGACCCCTTCCCCAAATCCCCGTCCCAGCCCCGCCTTCTCCCCTGAGCGTGCCACGTTCCCCCTCCTCCCCGCTCCCTCCCAGCCACTCGAAACAGCTGTTTCGCGACACAAGCGCTGGGATCTAGGGGGAAAAAGCAGGCACCCGCTCCAAAAGGACGATTTGAGGGCAAAAGGCTGAGGAGAGAGTTTGAGCTAAAGGAATTAATACCAAAGATGGAGCTGGATTGAAACTTCCAGTTCTGAGCTCAGGATCCAGGAGTCAGGCCTGTTTCTAACTAAACCATACTTCCAGAAGACACTAGAAGGGGCTTGAGAGACCAGCTTGAAAGAGAAGCAGAGGGAACAGGCAGGCCCCATCCTTCAGCCCTACCTACGTGATATGAGTCATGATGCAGCTAGCACAGAACCGAAGGGAAAGGTACATATCCCACCACCAGCCCTGAGGCGAGCCACTGCACAATGGTGGGCCAGGTCCTCAGTGGGTGTAAATCACTGAACTGTGCCAATTTACACCCACTGAGGGTATGACCCAAAGCATGTGTAACTTGGAGGGTTTATTTCTTAAGCTTGCTTCACTGCCTGACGGGCTTTCCTGCCACAGCGCTTCTCAGATGGTTTGAGAGAAAAACACATAAATAAAAGAACCCAAGCAGCTGTTGCAGGTGCTTCCCATCACCAGACCGTGCTTTAAAACAGGCAGCAGTTGCCAAACTGACTGCCTTGCCTTCTCCAAGAGCAATGCCTGCCATATTCCATCTGCACACGTGTGTCTTGCTGAAGGCTGGGCTGAGCTGTGTTAGAAACACCTGTTACCAGGTGCTGGCTTACGGGCAGAGGGGCCTACAGTATCCTTCCCAAGGATCATCGCTGAGGTCTTTGTTGTCCTTCAGAATCCCCCATGCGCCTTTCGCATTAAGCTTCTTATATACCAACTTTTGTCACCACCTGCCTTTGGGCCTGACTCTGATCCCACTGACACTGGGGTAAAGCAGGAGTAACGCCAAGAGACAGACACGAGAGTAAGAGGATCCAGATCAGGCCCCTTTTTTTCCTCTTCTTCCCCTTCTTAGTCCCTTATTATCTTCCCTACCACTTCACTTCCAGCTCTTTTGGGATTTTGGTTCTCAGCACGAACCATCTACTGCAGTTCCTCACTACAGACGACCCACTACTCTCACACCCACATCCCTCCACTGGCTTTTGTAGCCTCCCATTTCTTCTCTTTTCCTCTCTTCTTTAACTTACCCTTCATTTTTCTCACTTTTATTGTTCACGGATGGTAACCTCTCCGCTGGCTCTATACCAGTAATGTGATGAACTAGCACTGCTCTCTGCTGGATGGAATCAGAACTGCTCGACTGTGTGTCATAGACCCGATAGTGCCATCAGCGAATAGAGATTCACCTTAACCTCAACTAGGAGAGCCCTGTGCTTTTTGGAGCAGGAAGGGCTGAGTTCTATCCCCACTGTCACCCTGAATTTCTGAATGACCACAGCATGTAAGGAGGCACAAAACAGAAAAGGCTAAGAGGACACCACACAGAGTGGAGAGCATCAGAATGTAAATACCTAGGGAAGGGATTTAACAGCGTCTTTTTAACCCACCACTTAAAACCCGATTGTAAACGCCACAGCAGGTGCTTGGCACAGCCAGCCCCCTTTAATACGGCAAAGGAAGCTCTCAAAGCTTGATTGTTTCATGCTTTACACTTCCAGGCACCTTTTGCCTGAGGCGCTCCAAGCACTTTACAAGGTGGCTAAATATTATGCCCACTTCACAGAGTGGGGAACTGAGGCACAGAGAGATTCTGGCTCACATTTTCCAGACTAGACTCTATAATTTTTTGGCAGGTCTGATTCTGGGTGCCCAAGTTTAGACACCACCCAAAACCCGAGGCTCCCATAATTAGAAGATGCTTTAGAGATTGTGGAGCATAGTGACTTCCTCTCCCCACACCACATGGGGGGAGGGGAAATGGGGTACTGCTCTCTCGACTTCCCTCATCCTCTTCTAACCAGGCAACATCAGCAGCCAAACCATTTGGTAGCAATCCCTGAGGTCAGGTTACTGTGCTGGCTGTTGGGAATCTGGGATGGCTTATAAATTAGATGAGAAATGAAAGTGAGTTTGTTGCTCAAAGCCAATTGCCCAGTGAACATTTGTTCATGTTCCAGGCCCAGAACTAGACCCATAGGACATTTCTATCCTAAAACACCAAGCAGGAGGATAAAAGCAACTAAACCCAAAAATCATTCAGTCCAATAAAGGGCACAAACCCTTTTATTGGCTGCTTTAATTGGTGCTGCTGGAGATTCCTTTAGAAAGCTGTTTGCCCTCAGTTTTAGCTGAGCTGTTGTGGTTACTCACAGCACAAGCAGCAGCTGCTACCCGCATTTGCTTTCTGGATACATTGCTACAGCATGTTGCTATACACCCCTAAGCCTGGAGCATGACAGCCCAGCTCCCTTGCACACAGTTAGCTCAGTGGTGCCATTTAATTCACAACCAACCGTGTGCAGCGTGAAGCCATTTCAGATGAGCATCAGTTGCATGGAGAAGCTACAAAGCTCATGCGTGGGGGAAGAGAATCCGTTGTCACATGCACCCCACGTTGTGTATGCCAGTATCAAGCTGACAGGCAGCCCACACGGGCACCGTCAAAGACACTAGGATTGCAACTCCCACACTGCTACCAGGACCAACAGCATTGTGACGTCAGCAGAAAAGCCCATACGCCTAGCTGGCACAAACACACACTTGGAGAATATGTGATTGTTGTGGGTGCCAACTGATGGCAAGGCATTTGCACAGACTTGAGCAATTAATGAAGACTTTATGCGGTATCTCAGCTTCCTACGGGCTTGATCCTGCAAGGTGTTGAGCAGACACTTACCACGTATCCTCAAGTCCCGCTGTCCGTGAGGTTAAAGGTGCTGAGCACGTGGGCAGAGACTGGGGGGGCGTGGGAGGGGGCATTGCCCCCCCCCCAAACTGTATACCAGTACTGGTGCAGGAAGCAGAGGCTCATGCTGACTGCAGAGCGCCCTTTCTGCACCAGGGCTGCAGTGAGTGTCAGAGCCCTGGTCAACTGACTTGGGCTCACAATACAGGGCTAAAAATAGCAGTGTAGATGTTCTTGCTTGGGCTGGAGTCTGGGCTCTGGGACTCTCTGTCCCCCGCAAGGTTTCAGAGACTGGATTCCAGCCCGAGTGGGAATGTCTCCACCGCTGTTTTTAACCCTGGAGAGCGAGCCCAAGTCAGTTGACCCTCACTGCCGCAGGGATTTTCTTGCAACACCCTGACGTACCCCGAGAGTCTTTCCATTGATTTCAAAAGGTTTTGGATCAGCCCCATGTAAGCTGAATGGGAGCGTCCTCCAGCGGAACTGCCAGAAGCTGGGCTCAATATGTCTCAGATACGTATCACTGTGTTTTAAAAGAGCTAGCAGCATTTGCCAGGATAGCTGTAGATGAGTGTGTACTTGTAAAGCTAGGCATATAAGCCTCTGTAAGAAGCTTCCAGGAAACTTCACTGTCAACTCTATATTGGTACAATAGTGGTCTGATTCAGACTGGTGCTGAGCAACCTCGCCTCCCAGTGAAGCCAATAACATTACTCTGTACGTGCAGGATGGAACCACTGATAGCAAGCTTTCCAAACACTGAAACAACTAACACGAAAGGTCCATCTTACTTCATTTAAAAATGTGTCCTCCGTATTCGGACCCCATGTGATAATAAAGGGCCAGATTCTGCCGCTGTTGTTCACGTTGCATAGCACTATACGTCATGACTAGCCTCATGGATAGTGATGTACAGCTGTACATAGCCCAATATAATAATACAGTATACTCCTACTCATCCAAAACCCTGTTATACAAACCTCTGCAGTATCCAAATCCCTTCTTTCTCCCCCACGCAGCTCATGCTGGGGGACAAGGAAGTGATTTGGATAATGCAGTGCCTTGGATATAGAGCGGAGAACCCCAGCCAGGAGTGCGAGGAGGAGGAGGAGGAGCCCCTGGCCAGAGAGGAGGCCACCCTGCTGCTGAATGGTTCCTGCAGCACAGTGAGCCGCCTGCAGCCCCGCTGTCACAGGAGTGAGTGAGCAGGGCAGAGCAAAGACCCCTGGCCAGGACTGCCAGGAGGAGGAGGAGGAGGAGGAGGACCACGCTGCAGGGGAAGTCACCCCCCTGCTGAATGGCTCCTGCCCTCTTGATTATCCAAACTTCCAATTATCCAAACTTCCAATTCTGAACAAAATCCATATCCCCACTGCTAACCAGATAATCCGGAGTGTACTGGCATTCACTGCACCTACACAGACTCTTCCATTTTAGAATCTCAATGCACTTTGCAAAGGCTGACAAGCAGCACCACTCCCATTTTACAGCTAGGTAACTGAATGCTGCGCATTTGGTTTTGTTTTCATATAGAGGCCAATGCTCTGGACCTTCCCATCACAGTAAGTAGAATTTCACAGAGTACAAACCAACCCCAAATTTGGCCCACTATTTTTTCTTCTTGACAGGACAGAGCTTCTCTGCCAAAGCCACGAGAAACAAACAGCCCCACAGGAAGTATTGTGTGTGCCTCCTTCAGCATGCAAAGTGCAAGTGTTTGTTGCTATAGGACTCACATTATCAGACTGAATAAATTCACACTCCATCTCATCTCACCTTTAGATTTGTGTACCCACCACCTCCTCCTGTTGGGGTGTTTACATACATGCTCTGCCAAAAGAGTGGATGTGTGTACTTTTTTTAATTTTTTTGTTGCCCCTGATTGTTTTGGAGAGTTCTCTATATCGCAAACCTGAACCAGGCAGCTGTACTTGTCACTGAAAATTCAGCTAATTCCATTCAACAGGATAAGCCATAGACAAGAAAGACACACTACCCATGGGAGAAAAGCTGGATTAATACCTATCCTGTTTAAAATCTTTTCAAATACTGGTTATATTAAAATGCTTCTAAATGGATGTTGAAAAAAAACAGAAACACTTTACAAAATTATACATTTCATCCAAACCGTAGTTTTTCATCGTCATGCTCTGTAAACGTCTAACAATTATAAATACACATGCCCCTTCCAAAATGCTGTAGAGCAGCCAGACTGCAAACCTTTTGGCATGATGTACCCCTTGAAAATGTACATGAGCTGTATGTCATATGTAGCAAAGAGTGACTCCTGGGAAGGAAAATAAACCAGATTATGTCTCAAAGCAGAATTAAGGAATCGAACTTTTGGGATGATGATTTTTGTCCCAATGAATGATACAGTTAGAGCGGCCCTCAGGGGAAAAAAATTAGAAAAACTTTCCAATAGGAGGCATGGCATAAAATTGCATGATTAGAGGAATTAATGTTTTTTGTGGCTGTTTTGAATATACATCTTAAACACCTCCCCCCCCACCCCGCTCAGTTTTTATCACAATGCCTCTACAACTCCCATGATGCAAACAGTACCATGTAACAGGTTGCCCTCCTCTGGAGCCTGCAGAAAACGAGGACACTTGCCTTGAATCCTTCAGTAACAACAGAGCAGGAAAAAGAGAACTAAAAAGGATTTTGAAACACTTAATAACCGATAAGTCACACAAGTGCCCTTGAAGACGTTCAATTCAGCAAACGGTCATAAATAATACGTAATAACAAAATGCCTGTTGACGCCCTGCCCGTCAAACTGCCCCCTTGATTAGCCATACAGGCGGCAAACATTTTACAGATGTGTCTAGGGGTCCTAAATAGGGATCTGCAATAGATGTTGATGGTCACGCTATCAGGTAGAATTACTATTATATTTTCAAGACCATGTTACCTTTTTCAGGAATGCCATTCTTGGCCTGTAATGCTGCCCTTGGTCCATCCGTTTCACAGTCATCGTGCCCCACTTAGTCAAGGCAACAGCCACCAAGAAAGCAAACTAAAAACAACAACAAAACAATTAGAAGCCAGGTTTCTACTCCTCAACTGCAGGGCTGCTGCGGCGGCTGCTGCTGCTGGAGACTGGAGACAGGAGCGCTCCCCAGCCTAGAGACTAAGGACAGCGGTGAGCAAACACTGCTCCGCCACAGCCAATCAACAAGCAGCTCCGAGGACCTGATTTGCATGGCCGACCGGCCTCCGCGCTTCCCGCCTCTCAGCGCTAGGGGGAGCTCGCCTGCACACACAGGGAGAAGAAAGGCTCAGGAGTGGGGGGAGAGGGCGTGCCTTCAGCCAATCGGGTCTTTCCAGAGTCTCAACGTTCCAAAGCCTATACATTGTTACATGCTCTGGAATGCCAACTAGTCCCCTCCAGTTTTCTGAGGATATTTAAAAGGATTTTTTAACTTTCCACCATGTAAAAGAGATTTAATTAACAATGTCTTCAAATCAACATATTTTGCTGATTTATATTGATAAGCAGTTGCCTTAAAATTCAGTGTTTCGGCTGGTGCTTTAGAAAACTGTCTAAAAAAATAAATATTTCTGCCAGTGGTTAACATTTCGTTTCTAAAAATTAAATCAGCACTTTCAGTTGTTTAATAAAAAGTGCCTTTGCCAACATTTCTGCAAAAGTGTAATAGGAAAGTATTTTTAAATCAACATTCCTAATGGTGTTTAAATGTAGTAAGTTGTGAAAAAGTCAACATTCTGACTGTTTACTGGAAAACATTTAAAAATATTTTTCTTTGTTTAATAAAATGTTTTACTGCTAATAACAAAATGACACTTTGTATTTAGATTATTTTTCTTATTATTCATGTAGTACTTCTATATAAACACCACTCCACAGAAAACAAAAAAGACATGGCCTTGCCTTAAAGAGTTCCCAGTCAAAGGGCCCAATCTGGCTCCAACTGAAGACAGTGGCCAAAGGAGCAAGGTAGGGTCCTAAATCAGCCACATACAGGGGGCAACAGTTAGGTTCTAAGGCAGAGATCCACATCCGGCCTGGAGGACCCTCCTACCCAGCCCCTGAGCTCCTGGCCCGGGAGGCTCGCCCCCAGCCCCGCCCCTGCTGTTCCCCCTCCCCCGCAGCCTGAGCTCACTGCGCTGCCGGCGCAATGCTTTGGGTGACGGGGCTGCAGAGCCGGCCTGACCCGATGCACTGCGCTGCACGGTGGCGTGGCTGGCTCCAGCTGAGCGGCGTGGCTGCTTGTCCCGGTGCTTTGCGTGGTGCTCCAGGCACCGCGGTAAGGGAGCAGGGAGTGTTGGATAGAGGGCAGGAGAGTTCGGGGAGGTGGTCAGGGGCCAGGGGTGGGGATGGGGTCAGGGCAGTCAGAAAGTGGGGAACAGGGGGGTTGAATGGGGGCAGGAGTCCCCGGGGGGCAGTCAGGAAGGAGAGGGGGAGATGAATGGAGCGGCGGGGGGCAGTCAAGGGCAGGGGTTTCAGGAGCAGTCACGGGACAGGGAGAAGGGGTGGTCTGATGGGGCAGGGGTCCTGGGGGGGCAGTTAGGAATGAGAGGAGGGGTTGGATGGGGCGGTGGGGGGCAGTCAGGGGCGGGGGTTCCGTGGGTGGTCAGGGGACAGGGAGCAGGAAGATGGATAGGGTAGGGGTCCCGGAGGGGCCATCAAGGAACAGGGGGGGTTGGATGGGGCAGGAGTCCCGGGGGGGGCATCAGGGGGCGAGAAGCAAGGGGAGTCGGATAGGGGGCGGGGACCGGGCCATGCCTGGCTATTTGGGGAGGCACAGCCTCCCCTAACTGGCCCTCCATACAATTTCCAAAACCCAATGCGGCCCTTAGGCCAAAAAGTTTGCCCGCCCCTGTTCTAAGGGCTGCAGCCTCGCAAACACTTAAGCATGTGAGTAACTTTACTCATGTGAGTAGTCTCATTGAGGTCAAGAGATCTAATGCTGTGAGTAAAGTTACTCATGTTTAGAAGACTGGAGCTTAAAATCATGAAGGGATAATGCTAGTGAAATCAACACGTTTCTAGAGGGCCTGATCTTGTTAAGATGCTGCATGTTTTCAATGCCACGGAAGTTAATAGGGGTTGATAGAAAGTGATCCTTGTAGGATCAGGCTCTTAGGGCTGTGTCTTAGCTGACCTCAGTAGTGGTTGTGCCTCAGGAGAGGGGAGGGAAGGGAAGGAAAGGGACCCAAAGAAGATGGTGGCCAGCTGAGTACTTAGAACAAAAGAAAAAGTGCAGAGCAGTGGAGTCATAGGGACAAAACATGGGGACCCCAGGCAAAGCCCATTCCGAGATCATGGCAAGGGAGTCAGCGGATGCCACCAAGGGAATTCTGTCCAATGCATGCATGCATAAGCACTCCAAAAAAGGCCCTACAATCACAGAGTCTCCTCATGATTGAGCTGCCTCCTCAGGGACTGATGAATGGGTGAACGGTGTCTGACTGACAGCATTGCAGACTAAAATCCTTCATTTATCCAGGCAGGTACAATGGAGCAATAGTCATGCAGACTTCCTCACCTCTCCCGAGTGACGCACTTCAGCCCGAGTGATGCACCTTCAGATCAGGAGGGACAGCATCTGCGGGTGAGACAGAGGTGAGACCTTGGTGCTACACGAAAACAATAATTGTACCAGGTTTCATATCTAATACATTTCACAGAAACGCCTGCCATCCATGAGGCCACACACCCCAATACAAGCCACACACACACTCACCACTCACATGTGCACTCATCCATACATATAACACATACACCAAGCACATGTACATGTATACACTCACCATAGACACAATCACTCACACCACGCCATGTGTGCGTACACCCACATACACACTGCAAAAGCATGTACATATACGCACAGGAATGAATACACTATGCACACACACCTTTGCATGCACTCACAGACATAGTGCACCCCCACACACATATCATATATGCAAGTGCCCACACACCATACATGTGGATGCATCTACAAAGAGACCAAGCACATGCATACACTATACACACATCACACGCACACCAAACAGATGCGCATATACACTACGCTACAGTCAAACACATCTCGGTGACACATTTTCATGGCACTTTCAACATTACACATTTTTGTGATTTGCAGGACATCACGGCTCCTATGCTTCAGTAAAGTACATTGGCTCTGAACTCATTGCAATGTTGTCTCTCCATTAATAGCCTAAAGGCATTAATGACCTCCTCAGTTGCATTGCAGCTCTTCGGAAGCATCTGAACGAGCAGGCTTTCTTCCATATCCTGTCTCTACTCATGAAGATTACCACATGAATTGCCTCCCTTTTGCGTGTCTCCCAACCACATGACAGTCAACACCCTTGCTTTACAGGAGGTTTTCTTCTGGAATTCTCTGCTTCCTGCTGCTGCATGATTTAATGATTATCAATGACATCTGTAGTTCTGCCTGCGAATGCCAGGGGTAATAGATCTCTGGCTTCAGGGCATTAGCTGATTGTCACGGGGTTCAGGAGGGATTTTTTTCACCCATTTTCATCCTCTCACAATTGAATTGTCTCGTTGTTTTTCCGAAAGCAGTTCATCCAACTGGCGATCCTCAGGAGTTGACAAAGGTAATGACAGAAAATCTAGCAGCACAGAAATCTCCTGAGGGCAATCAGCAGGAGAAGGAAAGGACTTTGAGTAGACTCATGCCTGGTCTCCACCTAAAACTTAAATCAACCCAGCCACACTGTGAAATTTCACACCCTGTGTGATATAATTAGGTTGACCTAACCCCCGGTGTAGACGCAGCTAGGGCAATGGAAGAATTCTTCTGCCAATCAAGCTACAGCCTTTCGGAGAGGTGGATTACCTGCATGGATGCAAAAACTCCTTCCGTGGATGTAGGAAGCATCTACATGACAGCTCTACTGCTGCAGGGCCATGCCTGTGCCACTCCAGCCGCTCTAGTGTAGACATGCCCTAGATGAAATGGAAGAATAGTTGTCTAGTTATTTCAAGGACTATAGTTAATGGAAATGATCTGGTTTCCTCTACAGGAAGGGAGATACTTCAGGCGTGTTCTGTGCCCGTACATACGTAAATAGATAGAGCTAGAGCCACAAAGGAACATAGCTGCTGCAGCACACAACTTTTAGGTGTGGAGTCCACAGCCCCAAGCTAGGCACCCAGGCTCTCTATACCCTGCATGGAGAGAACTAGGAGCCTAAGAATGTGCTTCACAAAAGCCAGTGTGCTTGCTGAGTGGGGAGCTGCCAAGGCTAGCCAGAAGGAAATGCCAAGGAGAGCGGTGTTGCCTTCAGTGACGTAGGCACCTACTTCCGTTCCAGAGGAAGGCATCGGTCTCTGTTTGGGATTCTGAGCTGTGAACCCTCTTCTGGGGTTGGGCACCTAAGCTGCTAGTTCCCCTCTTCTAATGTTTAGCCCCGTGGCTAGAGAACTTACCCAGGATTTGGAAGACTGGGGTTTAATTCCCCCTCTGCTTCACGCGGAGAAGAGATTTGAAACTTGGGTCTCTCTCTTCCCACGTGAGCGTCCTAACAACTAAGCTATGGGGTATTCTGGGCCATGTCTCTTTCAGTATCCTGTTGAAGCTTTTCAACTGTAGATAAACAATTGCATGTTAATTGGCACAGAAGAACTGGAACCTCCCCCCTTTTCCCCCTGCCCTGGTGAGTCCACTGAGAGCAGGACAAGAAATAATCAGTTTAGTTTGCAGCAAGGGAGATTTACGCAGCATATTAGGAAAAACTGTCTAACTCTACAGATAGTTCAGCTCTGGAACAGGCTATGTAGGGAGCTTGTGGAATCCCCATCACTGGAGATTTTTAAGAACAGACTAGCAGGGATGGTCTAAGGTGTGAATTTAAACTGATATGGTCATACAACCCCCCTTGTAAACACTTTCATTCCAGTTTGAGAGACAGCGAGAGAGAGAGTGTGTGTGTGTGTGTGTGTAATATCTCTATTCGTATAATGGTACAATTGGTAAAACTTTCCCATAGACAAGATCTAAGGCTTCGTTTCAAGGAGACAGAGAAGCAAACAAGCTGGTGGGAGAGTTGTTATGCCAAATGGTGTAGGAAGAAACTTGAGTAGCTAGGGAGTTTTCATCCCTGGTATTAAAAACAATGGTCCAGTTAAAGTCCTCTGAACAAAAAGTAAAACCTTAGAATGTACTTATCATGCACGCTCCTCTGAAGTGCAACAGCAGCTAGGAGTTTTTGGAACATGACACTAGAATGAGGAATCCAAGGAGGTTCAGGCTTCCGCTGTGATGTTTACACAAGGATGGGGATGGGAGGGAAACAAAGACGAAATGGAACATTTCGTTCTTTATTAGCATTTTATCAAAAATGGAGAAAGGGCTTTAACATCTTTAAGACTTGGTTATTAGCTCACATTACTGGAATGGTCCCCATTTATGGATGGAAACCCTACAACTGCTAGGTGGAGTGGTTAGTATAGACTCAAGGGAGTGCAGAGTTTGCAATCACATATTTGATCTGCCTCAGCTTTGGTCATGGCTATTTTTCTTGATCATCTGTGCATCACAATGGGAATTTAAGCTAACCTACCAACATATGGCCAGTTCCTCAAGTGGTGCTACTATTCAATTGACTTGGAGAGAGGTATAACAGCTTTACACCAGCTGAAGATCTGGCCCAAAAGGTTAACGGGCAAAAAGGTCAGTCATCTTTTTCTTACAGGTTTCAGAGTAGCAGCCGTGTTAGTCTATATCCGCAAAAAGAAAAGGAGGACTTGTGGCACCTTAGAGACTAACAAATTTATTTGAGCATAAGCTTTCGTGAGCTACAGCTCACTTCATCAGATGCATTCGGATGCATTCATCGGATGGCCCACCTTGATTATCACTACAAAAGGTTCCCCACCCCACCCCACCCCGCTCTCCTGCTGGTAATAGCTCACCTTACCTGATCAATCTCCTTACAGTGTGTATGGAAATACCCATTGTTTCATGTTGTATTTTCCACTGAATGCATCCGATGAAGTGAGCTGTAGCTCACGAAAGCTTATGCTCAAATAAATTTGTTAGTCTCTAAGGTGCCACAAGTACTCCTGTTCTTTTTCTTACAGTTTCACTAGTGGCATATTTTGGGTCGTATTGCTCAAACATATACACAAAAATAATATTGTTAAAATGCATGCACACACTGGTCAATCACACACAAACAAAACAAAAACTGAGCTACATGGTGCCATTTTTACAGTTACTTGTCATTTTTGGATCAGTCATATTCCTTAAAGGCACACACACAAAGAAAACTCATATCACAGTAAAACAAACAGAGATGCATGGGTCGTCTAACTCAGATACATGCAAGTTCACATCCATACACACCTCACATCACTCAGACATGGTCATATACAGTCATTTTACAGAAATCCACTCACTGATTATATCAACCATTCCTTTTCTCTATCCTTTCCCCATCCCCTCATCCCTAACTTGGGCATCCAGCACTTTTTCCTCTTTCAATACTTTTCTGCCTTTTGTTCTCTTGATAATATTTTAGGTTCAAAAAAGAAAAAAAAAGGGAGGCGGGGGGAGAAATGGTTGTGGAATTGTGACTGAGATTTCATGTAGGGGAACTTTGGCAGTTTATTGGAAAAACTATTTCCTTTAAATCAATACTTAAAAGTATCAAAGTTCACATTCCAGAATACTGGGTATGGGCTGCCCGGAAGTCTTGCAGTAAGTTTATCAGTGTTAGATTCCGTAAATACTAAGGATTAGATTTTATCAGTAAATGTCAGTAAACATTGTCCGAAGAGCCATGAATTTTGGGTGCCTAGTTTTCTGAGTGCTCCTTTTGAGCCTGCTGGTAAACAGCACAGAGACAAGGAAGGCGTAGAAGCAGGCGAGGAAAATCATGGTTGCCCAGCAGAACAAGATAACAAAAAACCCATTCCAGAGAAAGGGAAATGAGTATAAGGCACTATGCTCAAAAGAAGTTAGGCTTCTAACTTCCATTGAAATCTCTGGAGAATTCAGCCCTTCCTGCCTGTCAAGCAAGCTATTCACCTGCACTTAAAAATCTTGAGTTCATTTTTAAATGAAGATGGTTGAGCCAGAGTCCCTAGTTCTGAAAGTCACAACTGCCACCACATATCCCCTGCACTTGTAATAGCAATATAATTCTCCCAATCTGATTTTCCCCTTGCCAGAATGGATTACCATCTCACAGAAGACAATTTACTCGGAGGGGAAATAGAAATAGTTGTTTTAACAATAAAACTAGCAATTCAACCCTGCTCCCCAACTCCATCAGAGAGAAGAACCAGGCCTCTGCACTGCCCTTCCAGGGGGATCTCACAGACTGTTTCACTCTCTGTCTAGTTCTCCATGGTTCTGTTGGTCTCATCATTTTCCTTCCTCTCTCGCTTTGCACCACTTCACTTTCCCATCCCTGACCCTGTGTTCATCTCACAGTTAGTCCTGCAGCCTATTGGCTGTTCCTCGCTGCCTGTTCCCCAACTCCCTGTCCTGCTCCAGGGGGTCAAACTGCTGAAACGACACTTCTTTCAGGCTCCGTCTCTCTCCAGCTGCCCTCTCTCAGCTGTCCAGTTCTGACTGTCACCATCCAAGTGTCCATTTCCAGCAGACACTCTCAGCTCCCCAGACCCTACTCACATTCCCAATCCCAACTGTCAGGCACTCTACATTTCCAGCTGTCACTCCTCAACTGCCAGGAAAGCCTCCAAAGCCTTCTAACCACAATGTTACTTACCCCTCTTCTTTTATTAAAGTGACTGTCACAGACAGACAATATCCTGGAATATTGTGGACAAAGCTGAATTTGGCCCCCAGTGTTTTGAAATCATGCTCCTTCAAACCATCACAGACTAAGAGCTGCCCGGCATATTGTGTTTAAATGCTCAAGAGAGATTTGCATTTACAGATACAAATAAACCCCCGAACTGTTCCATCATAAGTTTGATGTACCCACTTCCATAGGTGCTGGAACTAGGGATTCTGGTGCACCCCCTGTCTTGAAGTGGTTTCCCTCATATACAGGGTTTACAGTTTGGTTCAATGGCTCTCAACACCCTTACTATATAAATTGTTCCAGCACCCCTACACATTTCTGCTTCTAATTATCCCCATTCCCTAATTAATTCCCTATTTATGAGTGACACCACCTGCTCCATCATGCCTAAGCAAACACACTGAGCAAGATTCCCTGGACCATTATGTTCCCTTTGTTCTGGCCTGGGGGAGTGAAAACTAATTGTATCTCCCCAGCAGGAATAGAGTTGATGTAGTGGCTCCTACACCGTCCCCTTCATGTGTAAGGTCAGAGCATGTTTTGCTATGAGTATCCTGAGCTGGTGGATAGTGCCACCCAAGATGCTGTAACCTTTAGCAAGACCAGACCTGGGGGAAAGGAAAGCTGGGCAAAGTAACTTGCTCCCTGGTAGCATTTCTTCTGCTGTATCAACTGGATCTCAGCTGCAAAAGAAAATCTGCCACTTATTTTAATGTAGCAGTTATTATCAGAAAAGTGACTGTAAAAACAGCATCTTCTTACTCCACAGATCTGCTGTCTCTATCCTAATCTGCTTACTTTACTGAGTTGATTCATGTTTAGTCCTATAAGATGTGTTAGATCTGAAGCACTAAAGGGGAACTATTATACATTTTGGTCTGGCTAATGTAACTGCAACAGAATTGCCAGATAAAATGTATTTGCAAAATATTACTGAAACGTGTGGACAGAACCCATTTTGACATTCTGATCCCAAACTGAGTTGCAGTACTGGATGTTACAAAAAAAATCTTACTTGTAAATTGAAGATGTTTAATATGGAATCATAGAGACACCAAAAACAAAAGTAAACAGGAAAAAAAATGGAGCCACATGATACCATTTTCCCAATGACTTGTCTCTATTTGGTTCAAAACGTTAGAAACTTTCCCACCCCACAAAAAGTCCATTTCTGAGTCTTTCCAAGTCCCAAATGACGCTGTTACTACAGCAGCAAAGTTAACCTGAAAGGGCAGCAGAATCCAGCAAAACAAGAGAAGGGTGAATATGCAGGCAGGCCTTTGGAGAGAAATGTGGGGCTCCACGTCACAGGAGCCCCATGCCTCCCAGTTACAGACACTGCGGAAGTCCCCACGAGCTCCACTGCTGGTACAATTGTCCCCTCTTCGTCCCCACCCCCCATCAGCCCTCTGCACACCTGTATACATGCACGAATGCCCGTGTGTGCACAAATGTGTAAGAGCACGTGTGTGCAAATCTACATGGGCGTAAGCGAACGGGTGTGTTTGCACACATGCACGCGCACCTGGTGAGGTCAGTGTGGGTGCCACACAGGGGCACGGAGCACGTACACGTAGCAACCCCGCCGCCGCCTGCCTGTGCAGGGGGCCCACGCTGCGCGTGCTGCGGCACGGTGGGCGCGGGCAGTCACGGTGCACGCGCCACCGGAGAGCGCATGCGCAGACAGAGGCGCGCGGCCGGCCGCTATTTAAGGCCGAGTGGCCCCCCCCGCCCCAAATACCCTAGATTTCGCGACGTCCCCCGCCCAATAGCTCCTGCAAATGGCGGAGCCGGCCCGGAAGTTCCGGCAGCCCCACGCCCCGCGCAGTAGGTCCCTCAAGCCCGCCCAGGTGCGCACACAGCCGAGATCCAATCGCCGGCTGTCACGTGATAGGGCTGGGTCGCAAGGACGGGGGGCGGGAAGGCTACGCACGTGACGTCGGGCCGTCGGCGGACAGGGCAGCACCGTCACGTGACGGGTGCGAGCGACGGCCCTCCCGCCCCTCGCGGTCACGTGTCTCGTGGTGGGCGGCGGCCTGTGAAGCGCATGTGCAGCCGTCCGCGCCGAGGGGGCCGCTTGGGCTGCAGCTGCGGCGCGGGGCGGCCGCTCCCTGGCAGTGTTTGCTAAGATGGCGGACTTCCTGCCGTCGCGCTCCGCGCTGTCGGGCTGCTTCCCCGGCTGCCTGCTGACCAGCACCGAGGCCGAGCAGCAGCGCAAGTCCAAGGAGATCGACAAGTGCCTGAACCGCGAGAAGACCTACGTGAAGCGCCTCGTCAAGATCCTGCTGCTGGGCGCGGGCGAGAGCGGCAAGTCCACCTTCCTGAAGCAGATGCGGATCATCCACGGGCAGGACTGGGACCGGGCGGCCCGCGAGGAGTTCCGCGCCACCATCTACAGCAACGTGATCAAAGGTGGGCGCGGGGCCGGGCTCCGCGGCCGCTGGGCCGGGAGAGGGGGCGGGGCGGGGCCGGGGACCGGCGAGTGGCCTCCCGGGGACGCTGGCCTGGTGTCGACAGTAGTGTCCGGTGGCGGGAGGGGGGCGGTCTGAGGGGCGGCCGAGAGAGAGAGCGCGCGCGCTGGGGCATGGTCTTGTGGGAGGGGGTGTATGGCCCCCAAGGGAAGGAGGAGTAGGCGAGAGAGTGAGGACGGAGGGCTGGGGGGGGAGGACGAGCCGGCAAAGGGGGGGTGTGTGAAGTAATTGGTCCCCAGGTGTGGGGGTGAGAGCGCGCGCGCGCGGGGCTGTGCCGGGGGCGTGGGGTGGCGGGGAAGGGGGCAGAGAAAGCCTGGTCCGCTATGGCCCTCTGAGGGAGGGCGGTGGGGGTAAGAGAAGAGTGTGGGGAGGCATGCCCCCAGGGAGGGGGCCTAGAAAGCACAGGGTGTTGGTGGGACAAGAGAGCATGGACTGTCGGGGGCATAGTTCTGGGAGAATGAGAGAGCATTGGAGTTGGGGGGGCACAGACACCCCACCTTCTCTGGGGGTCGTGAAGAGCCTTTACTAGACTATTACCTTCCTCAGACTTGTCCAAGAAGCAGCCCTGTTTCTTACTATCTAATTAATCATTTGCTGCCTGATCAGCGTGGTTATTTCAGTCACTTCACACTTTTATACAACCCAGCGCTAGTTTAGGCAATAACCACTGAGGAGAGAGTCTCTTGGCTGGCGGGCCACCCTACAGGAAGTAGAGGTAGCCTGGTCTGTAACCAGTGATGTACAGTGTTCTCTTCTGTAAGGTTCAGTATTGAGGGACTTCAATTTATTGTGGAGCATTTTCCTAGCTTTATTCATGCAAAACATATACAAAAACTTCATTCCGTCAGATTTCGGCTTCAGCACTTCATAGTAAGGTGTCCAATGTGCGAAATAATGGAAGGGAGGAAACAGTGCACTTGAAAGTGTATGTATATGGAAGAGAAGTGTCCTGTGTTTGCGGAGAGGGATTTGCATATCAAATTGATTTAGTAGAGGCAGCATTGCAGTAAATGTGGAAACTTAGACTGACCTAGTTGTTAAGAGAAGCGCACATATTCATCCTGTTCTGTGCTCCCTTCAGAGCCAGAGTGCCATAACTGAGATGTGCATGTGGCTTAAATGAGTGTATCTGATGACTGCTGTCATCCTTTTATTTTTTCTTACCCCAGCCCCTCTACATTGTTATCTTCACTTCTGATTTTCCGATTAGACTGTAAAGTTTTCAAGGCAGACAACAGGGATAAGATTTTCAAAATATATAAGTGATTTAGGAGCCTTAAGTCCCATTTTCAAAGTGTGCCTGTGATTTAGGAATTAAGTTCCATTGACTTTCAGTAGAACTAGACTATAAGCCTAAAAGTCACTTTTGAAAAAGGGACCTAAACTCCTAAATTAATTACTCAATTGAAAATTTTACCCCTTGTCTTTGTTCCATCATGTGCCTAATATGTGTTCAGGAGCTGAAAAAACTAAGTAATTCTTTCCCTTACCCTGAGCAAATATGTATTGGGCAAATGCTCAAGGCAGAGTTCTGTTTGTAAATTAAGGTGGTTCTACTGCTGTAAAACAGTATGCAAATAAGGATTGCAGATTAATCTTCTCATACTTTCATTTTCTTTCCGTTTGCCAGTCTGGAAGGTATAGTTAAGTGTTACCTGAAGAGAACGGACATTTTAATTTTATCATGAGGGTGATATACAGACATTTTTCTTATAAAAGTGGTTCTCACATCAAGATATTTTTGATCCCATGTGCCTGTCCTGTACTTGCGTCACCATGCTGATTTCCTCTTTTCAGATTTTCTCCTATCAGTAAATCTAGTGGTAGCATTAATCTCTCAATCATGTTGTTTTTTACTGATACTGCCTAGATGGATTTTAAAAGGTCAAATATTAAACTAGTAAAAGGTAAGAGTAGGGAAGTAGCGTGTGCATAATGGCACTAACCATGATTAGTTATTGTGTAGATTTAATCAAAGCAGAGTATCTTTAAGCACAGAAATCTACATTTTATGAAGTGTTGATTAATGTCACATTTGTAAACGTGTTGACCAATGTTATCCCTGAAATCTATAATTTCAGTGTTGCTGCTGTCTTTAGGCATAGCTAAGGGAGGTTTTGGAACAAATTGATACATTAAACTGTAATAAGTCACCAGGACCAAATGGTATTCACCCAAGAGTTCTGAAGGCACTCAAATGTGAAATTATAAACTACTAATTGTGGTATATATTGTTTACCTATCCTCCAGTCATCTGAGGCTGATGTAATGTAATACCAATTTTTAAAAAAGGCTCCAGAGGTGATCCTGGTAATTAAAGGCCTGTAAACCTAACTTCAGTACCAGGCATATTGGCTGAAACTATAGTAAAGAGGAGAATTATCAGATCTATAGATGACACTTCCTCAACATACTGTGTTCATCACAGCTCTTGTAAAGGGAAAACATGCCTTGCCAATCTATTAGAATTCTTGAAGGGAGTCAAAAAGCATATGGACAAGGGTGATCAAGTTGATACAATGTCCTTGGACTTTTCAGGAAGCCTTTGTTCCATACCAAAGGCTCTCGAGCAAAGTAAGCTGTCATGAGATGAGGGAAGGTCCTCTCAGGATCAATAATTGGTTAAAAGATAGGAAACAAAGGGTAGGTATAAATGGTCAGTTTTCACAAGGACTAAGGTAAATAGCAGGGACCCTCAAGGATCTGTACTGTTCAATGCTGTTCAACATATTCATAAATTATCTGGAGAAGGGAGTGAGCAGTGAGGTGGCAAAATTTGCAGATGATACAAATTTACTCAAGATAGTTATGTGCAGAGCTGACTGCAGAGAGTTACAAAGCGATCTCATTAAACTGTGTAACTGGGCAAGAAAGTGGCAGATGAAATTTTGTGTTGAGTACAAAGTAATGCATATTGGAAAACATAATCCCAATTATATGTAGAAAATGATGGGATCCATCTTAGCTGTTATCACTCAAGGAAGAGATCTTGGAGTCCTCATGGTTAGGTCTCTGAAAGCATCTGTACAGCAGCAATTGAAAAAGCTAACAATGTTAGGAACCGTTAGGAAAGAGATAAGACACACAATATCAGAATGCCACTGTATAAATCCATGGTACCCTGACACCTTGAATACCGCATGCAGTTCTGGTTGCCCCATCTCAAAAAATTTATTGGAACTGGGAAAAGTACACAGAAGGGCAACAGAAATTATTAGGGCGATGGCACAGCTTCCATATTAGGAGAAATTTTAAAAAATTGGGACTTTTCAGTTTGGAAAAGTGCCAACTGAGGAGGGATGTGATAGAGGTCTATAAAATCATGAATGGTGTGGAGAAAATGAATAAGGATATGTTTTACCTCTTCACATAACACAAGAACCAAGGGTCGTCCAGTGAAATTAATGGTCAGCAGGTTTAAAACAAAGATAAGGAAGTACTTCTTCACACAGCCCACAGTCAACCTGTAGAATTCTTTTCCAATGAATGTTGTGAAGGCCAAAAGTATAACTGGGTACAAAAAAAATTAGATAGATTTATGGAGGATTGGCCCATCAATGGCTGTTAGCTAAGATGATGAGTGATACAACCCCATGCTCTGGGTGTCCCTAACCCTCTGACCTCCAGAATCTCGGGCTGGATGACAGAGAGTGGATTATTGTTCTGTTTCTTCTGATGATTGTTCTGTTCTGTTCCCTCCGAAGTGCCTGGCATTTGCCACTGTTACAAGACAAGATATTGGCTTTTATGGGCAATTGGTCTGATCTGGTATGGCCGATCTTATCTACCAAGTGTATTACAATATATGGAAACAAGGAGATGCTTTAAAGCAGGATACTAGAGACTTCACTGTATTCTGAAATGGTGCTCAGCATAACTAATTTATAGGCCTGAAATCTTGGGCTCTTGCCAGGTAAAGTCAACTGCCATAAACTGGGTTTAGAGTTTTGACAAGTGACAAATAGGCCTTGTAAAGTGACAAAGTCGGTGAAGTAATATCTTTTATTGGACCAACTTCTGTTGGTGAGAGACACAAGCTTTCAAACTTATACAGAGCTCTTCTTCAGGTTTGGAAAACTAATTCAGTGTCCCTTGTCTGTCTGTCTGACGGAAGTTGGTCCAGTAAAAATGTTACCTCATCCAAGTTGTCTCTTAATATCCTGGGACCAACATGGCTAAAACACTGCATACAAATAGGCCTTGTGACATTTTTCATTTACCAACTTAGATTGCTTACTCTGTCCTTTAGAATATTCTTTACGATCCAGACTAATCATAATACAAGATAAAAAAAAATCCTTGTAATATGGACCTCACAATATTCCTGGTTCTGTTCTTCATAAAGATCTTAGTGTTCTGATTGCAGATATTGACAACTTTCATATTACCCTGAGATACAGAGCATTAATAGCTAGGATCCCAGCCCTGCAAATACTTACAACATAATGCATACGGTTACATGTTTTTTTAAGTCTTTGCAAGTTCAGGGCCTAGTGTAATAACTAGACATGGCAGCTCTTGGAAGTATCTAATCACGGCACTTTTCCATTTTTTTCAAGGTGTGAGAGTCCTCGTAGATGCTCGAGAGAAACTTCATATTCCCTGGGGAGATCCTGCCAACCAGAATAATGGGGATAAGATGATGGCTTTTGATACTCGGTCAACAATGGTGGCACAAGGGATGGTGGAGACTCAGGTTTTTTTACAGTACCTTCCAGCAATAAAATCACTGTGGGCAGATAATGGAATCCAGCATGCCTATGACAGACGCAGAGAATTCCAACTGGTAAGCTGTGGCTTTCTTAATATTGTCAATGAAATCTGTATGATGCATTGTTCCTGTATCACTTTTCAGTAAACACTAATTTAAATCTGCCTCCTTCAGACTGTTATCGTTGACGTATATTATGAGGCCTACCTAAAATACTAGCCCATGGAACTGCAGACTAGTTATCTTTTACTTTTAACCAAGAAAGATAGATCGAGCTGAAACAAAACATAAGGAAGTATTAGTCCCCACTTTGCGGATCAGAGAGGTGAAGCTCAGTAAGGTTGACTTGCCTGTTGGTCATGCTCTGAGTCTGTAGCAGACTTAGAAATTGAATCTGAATGGTTTGTCTCATTCTAGTGCCTTAACTGCAAGACCATTGTTCCTCTTTGGTGTATTGAAACTTTTTAGAAATGATGTGGAGGAGAGAATTAATACCTAGTATTTTATGTGATTATTCTTCCTTTTAAAAAAAAGTGGTGTTACACATTTGATTTTATTAGAAAAAGGGTTTTTAAAACTCTCTTCTCTATTCCAGTCTGAAAAATCGTGCAAGAATTCCCTCTGTACGTTTCCTGATTAATTTCATGAGTGTGTTGTTTTCATGTGATTAGCTATTTTGTTTTGTTGAAGTTCAGTTGGAGATATGGACTTCTAGTTGAATAGATTGATTCTAGGATGGGTAGGTGTTTGTGTGGGATGGCAAAAGACACAGGGTGTTACTTTTTTTTTTAATGTAAGTGATATGGAAAAGAGATACAAAAAATTGTCATGTCTTTAAATGAGAAAAAGCCCAGTCCTGATTGAAAATCAAACTCTGTCATAGAATGACATTAAGGTGATTTTCCTAAATAGTGGAAGTTCTGATAAAACTTACAAATCCACAGTTTTTATTTGTAACCTTGATCTCTTGTAAAATACTTTTTAGAATGCATGTGAATTTGTCTAGTGTTGCATGCTTGGTAACAATGGGCTTCCATGTCTTCACTTGCTAAGTAATAACTGTGTAGTTGAGATTGCATTGTGTATCCCATGTAATTCTCTGCTTAGTTTTGCAGTTCTCAAACTCTGGATTTGTCTCCAGAGATAACATGCTTGTTAACAGCAAAAATGTTTTAAATAAATATATAGAGGTGAGAAATAATAGACCTCAACCCTGTTGTTCCTCTGCAGATTTGTGTACACAGTCAATCCCTTACCTCTCTAAAAGTGCAAAGTTTCAAAAAGTTCAATGAACAGAAGATTGTTGGGGGTGAAATAGATCTGGACAAGGAGAAAAAGTCTGGAGATAAATTTGAGAAGGGGAGGGACAGGCAGTAGAAACAAAAGTGAAACTGTTTGAGGAACATATTCCAGAAGTCTTGAGGTCTTTCTGAGTGTAGCCTTCACTGATTTGAGATCTACCATACCATTCTCTCACTAGAAGGGAAATCCTATAATGGCAGCATGACCATAAGAGACCCAGTTTGGGAATATTTTAATGAGGTTCGTCTATCTGTGAAGAATATGTATTAAGGTTATAACAACCAACAAGAATGCATTTTTATGTAGAAATCCATGATTAAATAGTCTTCCTAACTAGTGATTTAAATCAAATCCACCCTGGTTGTGACATGTGCAGAGTTTTGTTTTGAGTAGGAGCTAGAGTGGTGCACTCTTCTAAAATTCACCAGAAAGACTGATTAAACCGTCCCGAAATTAGAATCTGTATGAATGTTCATCTGTTAAAGAGGCTACATTTCTGGTCTAACAATCTGTATTTTTAAAAGTAAGTTATAGCAACTGCCTTGACTGAATTAAGACTTCAAACTTTTGTTTATACTTGTATTGCTTATTGCCAAAGTTATTTAAAAAAATCTTGTTCCAATGTGTGTATGCCAAGTTGTAAACGTGAACCTAGCTAAATATCACAATATTGAGTGCAGTGTGTAATGGTCATGGTATGCAATCGTATAAGGAGACATGGTTCTTGCCTCAGGATCAAGATCAGCTCTGTCATGTGCCAATGGATGATATGCCATCTTGGTAAATTACAGATTTTTGCTGTGTCATTGCTGAAAGGCTTTGTAGAGGTCTTTTTAGTGGGTTTGATTGAAGAGGAAGGTTGTTCAAGCATGTGGCATGGTGTGGGAGGAAGATATGGAAGGGTTGTGTAGGAGGGTGTCTCAGGAGTAACTTAAGGCAGTGAGAGGGAGAATGTGAAGACATGAGTAGAGAGGTAGACAGATGAGTTTTACAAGGCCTTGGAAGTAAGGACTAGAAACTTGAACTTGATGGGAGTGTGGGATGAAATGCATACAAGAAACATTGGCACTTGTCAAATTGTGAGGTGAAAAAGGCATGGGCAAAGGCTGTTGTGAGGGGGTGAGATGACAGCGCTGGAAAAGTTGGATTTTTGGAGATGTAGAGGTAATGACAGGATTTGGTGAAAGTGGAGGAGAAAGGAGTGGAATATGACAGTTTGAGATACTGTAGTGAAAGTTTAAAGGTCGTGAACAAAGTTTTCAAGAGAAGATGGGGGTTCAGTTTTCGTTGCCCTGAATTTCAGGTGGTATAGGAACAACAGTCAGGTGGAGATGTTGCAGGTGTCACTATGAGACTGGACAGAAGGAAAAGGGTTAGTGAATAAGAATGGAGTCATCCATGTGGATGTGGTAAGCTGGAACTATGGGAGTGGATGAAATTTGTGTGCATGAAGGCAGAAGAAACAGACTGAGAGCAGAGCAGTGAATGAGAGCAGTGAAGATTGCCCAAAGAAAAGGGTGGAGGGGAGATATCAACTGATTTAAGTGACAGAATGTGGAGAGTGAGTACTGAGAAGAAAGGCAGGTTGAGAATGTTGTCAGAGGTACACCTCAAACTAGTTTACAACAGTAGAAGAGCTCTTATGAGAGAACATTGAGTTTGTCCTTATAACAAATTGATGAAACATGACATTGAAGAATCAACTTAACCTTACTTATAGCAGTGCTGGTGGGATGCTAAAACTCAGTTGTAGCTTCTTAATAAGAGGCCGGGTTACTCTGTGGAATTGATGACTTCTAATCCCTGCTCTGCCACTAATTGGTGTGGTCTTGAGCAAACCCTTAACTGGGGTTTCTCAAGCTGCAAAATGGGGCTGTTACTTGCCTACTTCACAGAGGTGCTTATCAGTTAACATTTGTATGGTTCTTTGAAGATGGAAAGAGCTATGTAATACTTAGCACTTTTAGAATGACTATAATCCTTCAAGCAAAAAACTTCATTTAAAAAACAATTCAGGCTGTTCAAATGATTAATCCACTAACACAGTTTATAAAGCCAGGAAATTCCTAGTTAACTTCTCAGCCATTCCTTGCCTTTATCACATTCCCTTCCCACATCCACCACACTCATGCCACCTCCTCCCTCTGCTCAAACCATGCAATGGTAACTGACCGAAATCATTGGTTGTTGAGAAAACCCACAACATCCCACATTTCTATCACCTAATAAATATTACAAACTTCTGAGCCAATACATTCTATTATAAACTGTTCCCTCTGCCTTCCATGACTCAGGTAAACATAACCAGCTAAAATCTGCCATATACACGAACAGTCTCCTTCAATGCAATACCAAGTCAACATTCCAGTCAGTTACAAAACCTTCCTTTAACCACTCCACCTGGAGGGAGTGAAATTTGCAATGTTTTGTGTGGAGGTGGAGGGAGGAAGCATGTGTTCTTGTGGGTGATAGATGTGGAAGAGGTAATGTGGAGAAAGTGAAATTATAGTTCTAGATTGCAAGTGGTGGCTGACACTTTAACTAGGGATTTCCTGGCTTTTATGCTTGTCTTGGTGGAATATTTGCTTGTTCAATTTAAACTGTTTGCTCTTTTCTTTGGGGCTCTCTTTAAAGTTACTGGCAGCTGAAGAGGAAATGTCTTGTGTTGTCTTGCTTTTATTACTAACAAAGGTGCTTCTGTGCAAGAACACAGGTGGGAGAGAAGGAGCGAGTACATGCTAGTAGAAGGATCCCAGGGCAGGTTAAGGGAAAAGCAAGCTCCTAGCATGGTGGCGGAAGTACTCTGGTAGGAATATCTCCAGGCAGGATTTCCTTCTAGGATTTTCCCAGTTTTTTTGCGAGATAGGCAGGACCAAGCTGAAAACTCAACTTTTCAGTCCTGTCATTATGTTAACTCAGATCTAAAGGATTTCCATCAGGTGAAGAAATTTTGAGCCGGATTTAGACTTTTGGTATTTCAGCACTTAGTGACGTATCCTTTCCCCATTTTGCATACTTTGAGTGACTATTCACCAACATATCCCTTAATCTGGAGAGGTGATATTTTTGCCCTACTTGTGAGTTATAGGGATTGGCAGTGTGAGGGCTAAACAGTTTTAAATGCATGGATACAGTAATTCCACCTTGGTCTGTGGAATCACCATTTGCAGCTAATATCCGTGTTGAAACAGGATGGAAACAACTGGACGTGCATTTTACCCCCAGATTCCTGTTTACTTGTGGCATTGCCTCTAAAGGAGATCAGATTATAGAAAACAGGAAAAGGCGTGTTCAGTTAGAATCTTTCTTGCTAGTTTTGCTACAGTTTCTCTGTAGCTTTACATGTTACAAAGGAGAGGGGAAATTCTTATGGGATATTATCCACACTGAGTTCTCTGCCTGATTCAGTTTATTATGAGGAGATAAAATGTTACAAGTAATCCTGATTCCTGATAGGAGTGTTTCCCTAAATGGCCTGCTGAGAGGAGTGATCAGAACTTACTGTAATTAGTTTTTATGGGACTGGGTTGCTGAAGAGAGTGGTAGTGAGATAAATAACTTCTCTCCTCAAGGTCACTGACTTGGAAGTTGGTCCAGTAAAAGTTATTACCTCACTCTCCTTGTCCCTCTAATATCCTGGGTCCAGGATACACTACACTACAGGTTGACATTTATGCTACCCATTTGTGGGGTGGGGGTGGCAGTAAAGATTACATTGACTATAATTCTGGGAGGTGGGGGAGACAATCCACTTCCAAATTGTCTTTCACAATGTCCTTCAGATCTTCAGAAGGGTTTTAAAGTTCTTGAGAATTTGCTACCTATTCTTCCTCTTTTAAAAATAAATTCTGTTGACTTTAAAATATCTCAATTTGATTTTGATTACAGGACTTCACATTTGGGTGAAGTCTAGTTTTAAACAATGTGAAGAGGCCTGAATTTCCATATTAGAGTATTTTGGGCCTCTGGCCAAAAGTGTTTGCAGTTCTGCAGCCCCTTAATTTCTATGGGTATGTCTACACCACGATATCTGTAGTGCTGCAATTACACCGCGATGGTGTAGCCCCTTACTATAGTAACAAGGTTTTTTCCATCGCTGTAGTAAATTCACCTTCTTGAGGTGGTAGCTAGATTGATCTAATTCTTTTGTCGACCTAGTGATGTCTACAGTGGGTGTTAAATCAACATAACTGTATCACACAGTGTGAAATTTTTCACAGCCCTGAGTGACATAACCAGGTCAACTAAGTTTTAGGTGTAGACTAGGCTTATGCAAACAACTAGATACTGATTTTTTTATAACACTTTTATTGATCTGAATAATCTTCATTCTAGTAATACTTCATGCTAATTTAAGTGCCAGCTTTCCTCATTTTCCAGAATGGGGCTAGTTTCCCTTACAGCCATATAAATTCTGCAATAACTCCATTCTGCCACTGCATTCCTCCCTTATCCAACATTCTTTCCTCCTAGTCCAGTGACTTGTTTCTACTTAGCTACAAAATTTAAAGTAATTGCAGAACCCTGGTGTGGTATAGCGCATTTATTCATAATGAGAGTTGGTTTTGTTTGCATTGTAGAGCAGTTTATTCTGCAACACGTTTCCAGAACACACAGAAAATAAATTTCATGCTGCAAGTTGGTATGTTGTGTTCTCAGCAAGCAGTCATACGCTCCTGGTGGCCTTGTTCATCTTGCACGCTGCCTCTTGTGGTTGCAGTTCTGTACCTAGCTGGTGATGCAACATCTGTTCAGTGTGGTATGTATTTACACCTAGTAGTTCAGTTTCCTTCTGATACATCTGTTCCTTTTGTAAAGGACAGCTGATAAAATGGTTCACATGGAGTTTGGGATTTATTAAATATGGACTATATTTTTGTAGGTATGGACTGGGTATCCAGAATGTTGCAGTTGGCATGCCTCTTCTACACTTGGGGGACACAAGCTCTTTCCAGTCGAGAACACCACTGGCAGCTTGCTAAGGACCTGGGGCACACATTTAATTAGCATATGTGGACTACTTTTTAGGGCATGGTAAACTTCATGGCGAGACAGATGGCCCAGTTGTTGGGGCACTGGCCTGGGATGTGGGGAGACCCAGGTTTAGTTCCCTGCTCTGCCACAAACTTTCTGCATCACCAGAGACAAGTCACTTAGCCTCTTTGTGCCTCAGTTCCCCTTCTGTAAAATGGGGGTTCCGGAGAGGAGACAGGCTCCACCAAGATAAAATCCCCAGCCATTGGAGCAGCCTGAAAATGACACTCCTTAGACCAAGTCAGTCATGGATACATTTCCTGCAACCTCTTTAATCCAGAAGATATATAACCAATATTTTTTTGCTTTATTAATAAATTCAAAAATGTCATAGTAGCCCAACGATATGAGACCAGGTGCCATTGATAAGTAGTGTGCTTCTGGGCAAGTCACTTGATCAGTTTTTTTAGATTCTCTTAGCATTTTGTCACATAGAAGTGAGAAGCACCAAAAAGTTAACTTGTTATCAAGTCATCCTTGCTAAATCTGGTTATAGAAATGAAATTTGACTGCCCTCTTGATTCTGTGTATATCTGTGCAATGGTCAAAGAGCTTGATCTGAAAGGAAAGGGTTTTTTTAATATCTGCTGGTTAAAGGGATTCTGATATATTTTCCAGAGCTACCAGATTACTTGCAGTGGTCATAGTTCAAGGTGTCTCTGCTGTTGATTTCTGCAATAATTATTTCTGCGACTTGTGAAAGCCTGTTGGAGCAGCCTTTTCCACACTCTGCTTGCTGTGCAGTGTTTGAGATGTTGGCATAATAATTCATTGAGAGCTGACTTTCTTGTTGGCTACTAAACTTGAAAGTAGAACATGTTGGTACAGGTACCCTGTCTTGTTGGATCACATTGCAGTGGCCAGGGGACCAGATAGTTTGGGGATTTCTAATTGGATAGAGAGCTATATAGCTCTAAGTTGTCAGCTGAAATCTAACCCAAAATGGTAACAAAGCTCACTATTGCGCTGGAATAAATTTGGTCTCTGCAGAGTTCTCGTCATTCATGTCAAACAATACCTCACTTGGGAACAAGGTTGTCATTTTCAGCCGAGACCAAGGAATGAAAGGCTGTGGAGAGTGAACCTCCTTTGCATCTGTATAATGATTTCCTTGAGGATTGAGGCAAACCAGCAGGGTCATGTTGGGTTAGCTTGTGCTGCTATTGCCCATGTTGTACCTACTCCATGGATAAATAGAATTCAGGTACTCAAGGCTGTCAAGCTTGCACCTTCTCATGAGCATTGAATTCACAGTGACTACGCTGTCTTACACCTTTGTTGTACACCCAGACTCTACCAGATTCTGTTAGTTTTATTTAAAATGTTCCGTGTTCAGTCAGTAACCCTTCTACGAACTTAACATAGCAATAGGAAGTTCTAACTTTGAGCATCTTCCCCAACCCACAAAGGAAGTGTGAGGAAAACATAAGCATGGCTGACCTTACTGCATTATCTAGAAGGAAAGCAGTAGAACAGTTGAAGTGTTGCTATTGGTTATGGCAGCAAAGTAGCTGCTGCATTTGTTACTAAATAGTTTAATTTACCCAAGCAAACTCTTCTGCTAATTAAGTTTGCATTTGCTGGTCTGTTTACTGATACATTGTGAAATGGCTGAGCATTGGACCCCAGGCACGCTGGAAATACAGAAAGCACTGATCCAGAGCTTGTACTTTTACCAGATTAGTATTACTTGTAACAGTACTGTTAATTTAATACTCAGTATCCAGGGACAAGTTACAACAAAGTCTTACATTATTCTAACAGTAGGCCTCGGTTTACTCTGGATTTGTTTGTCATTAATATGGAGTAATGAGAGGGAAGGATGGGAGAAAAGGATCATGGAACACACACTTCTGCACTGAATGCAAGCAGCTTTGTCAAATATACGATTGCCAAAATATCATTATTAATGAACATTTGAAGTTAGGAATCTATTCTCCCTACTAAACTAAATTTACCACATTGATAAATGATAAAGCAAACCTTAATTACAGTTGCTGACTGTCCCCTGTGGATGCAGAAAGACCAGGAGTCGGGGGCTTGGCAACTGGAGGAAAGGCCTACGCTATGCAGAAAAGTATTTATCCTTGGAGGTATTGGAACTTATGCCTCTATTGATGACAAATGTTACATGCATCTAAAAAGGGCAAGGAATTTTGAAAGCTAAAGAATTCAAGGTATTTTCTAAAATCTCTTGAAATATCTCATAACCCCTTTGTCCTCTCAGAATCCTGAGCCCATTATAGATTTGGATATTTCAAAGCGAGCAGTCTTGGACTCTAATAAATAGTGAACCCATCCAAATAAAACATGCACTTTCACAGCCTCTTAACCCAGTGTGCCATACTTTCTTCAAATTTTTTCCTCTGAATTCATCTGTGGCTGAGACTAAGCATGATAAATTTCAATGGAAAAGGAATTATTTGAGGAAATTATAAGGGAGTGAGCAAAATGGAGCTGGAAACATCACTTAACTAAGACATCACTAAGGAACTGGAAAGACTCAAATCTCCTTAATGGGCTGCTACAGAATCAGAAATGATATACAGCAAAGTGATAGTCTAATTGTATTGGCATAAACACACCTGAACTTCTGTATTGTATCCCTTCCCTAGTAGTGCCATAGCAATAGTTTGAAGAAAGTGACTAGAATCTTAGCTGTTTGAAATTTGATTAGGAAAACACTGCTTGTCAGAGCACAGATATAATCCTCTACAACTGACTGCTGAGGGGGAGTGGATGCAGAAATTCCAGGAAAGAAAGTGAGAAGCCCTCTGGCAAACTTAATTTAACATCAGATAAAACATGAACAGAATTATGCTCTATTTGACTATCTTACACTGGGTTTCAGATTTTTAATAAGGATTGTTTGAACCTCTCTTTCCAAAAGCACAGCTGAATTCTTGTCCTAATACAATGGTTCTCAACCAGGCGTCTGCAGAAGTCTTCCAGGGGGTACATCAACTCATCTAAATATTTGCCTTGTTTTACAACTGGTTACATAAAAAGCACTAGCAAAGTCAGTACAAACTAAAATTTCACAGGCAATGACTTGTTTATACTGCTTTATATACTATACACAGAAATGTAAGTACAATATCTATAGTACGAAATCCAGGTGATTTATAATTGTATGGTAAAAAATGAGAAAGTAAGCAATTTTTCAGTAATAGTGTGCGTGTGCCAATTTTATATTTTCAGTGTCTGACTTCGTAAGCAAGTAGTTAAGTGAGGTGAAACTTGAGGATATGCAAGACAAATCAGAGCCCTGAAAAGGGTACAGTAGTCTGGAAAGGTTGAGAGCCACTGCCCTAGTATATTCATTTCTGTTATGAAATCCCATATCTAATGTGAAATGTTGGTTGTCTTATGTGACATGTGGGGGCTATGCATAGGATTTTCTGAACGTTTTGACTTTGATATTTAGCTTTTTATTTCAAGGATTTTGTAGTCACAGCTCTTATGTCAATTTTTAAATGGTTACTACACAATTATAGTGATTTATGTAGTGCATTTTGCAAGCCGTAGTGATTTCACATCCTTACATATAATCAAAAGGTTCATGACAAGTCAATACACTTATGTCGCACACAATGTTCTTTGTTTAATTACTTTGGTTTAAGATAGTCTTTGAACAAAGAAAATAGAACTTTCCCTTATTCAGTTCAGATAGATTCTTCTAGATGTAGTCAGTGACTGACTAGGAGGAGCTGAAAAGTATTTGGTCTGCTTTTTTTCTCGTAAGAAACTGAAGGGGGGAGTGAATTCATGCTATAAAATAGATTCCTCAAAGGGATACTTACCCCAAGTGCATGAGTAGGTCCATATTCTTATCTCTCCTTTCCTAGTGCAGTTGTCTTCTGCATAGCATACACACCACTAAATGTAACAATTTCTAGTTTAAGATTGGCAGTTCCTAATATGGGGAGGTGATTTAACACACTATTACTGTTCTAGCCTTTGTAACTCGTATTCTGATGCAACACACTAGAGTGCTAACATGTTTCCATATGTCAGATTAGTGCTTCTCATGCTTTTGGTACACTTGAGAGAGTCTGCCAAGATCTGCAAACTAGCTGCTTTTGGAAAGTAGCATAGGTCTAAATGATGAGCAACAGACTTGCAGACTCACTGCTGCTTCAGGGTTAGATTAAAAGCAGTTTGAGTTGCAAATACATGAAGTCATGGAGCCACTGGGTCAGTGCACTGAGGGAAGAAAAAATGTTTACAGTCTGGTTCCAGTCTGTTTTGCCCATAAAACATCCGAAGTTTATAGATGCTTCCAGAGTATAAATAGTAATTGGGAGGTGGCAGTTTCGTCTTGGATAGTACATGCTCCCTGGTCAGTACATATTCCCAGTTGATTTCTGTAGTAGTTAGATGGATGCCCTGGCCTGAAATTTGTCTCATCATTGTAGAATGGGATTCCGGATAGCAGTCATAGTTCAAAGTACCTGTGTGCCATGCCCCATCCTCCCACCCGCTGCAAGCACTTCCATAAATGGCACTGAGATTTTATATGGAGGGAGATGAAGAAACTTCTGCACTAAGGAAGTGCAACAGTAATCATTTGGACAGAACATCCCATTTCTTTACTTTCATGGGCTAGTTTCTGTTCTGGATCTGGCAAACTAAAACAGCTGAGTGCTTAGTATAGAGCATATGGTATCCTGGCACTTGCAAGTCCTTCACACCCAGCATATTCCCCCCTTTTTTTTCTTTTCTCCGTATTCCTTGGGCTGACTTAAACCTCTGTGGAAGAGATTGGAATGGTCTTAAGGAGGTCATCCTCACAGTTTGAAGCTTTGCTGTGGCAAAACTGTGAGATAAGGATGTAGGACACCACTATAAGTAAGTTTTTGTCAGAGTTAAAAATTTGCTCCTGGCTCAGACATTGGGCTTTGGGTTTTGTCCTCAAACTATATGCATGGAGAAATCTCTTCGCAGTTCAGAGCTGTTTAACTTTTGTTGAAGCCTTGGATTGGTTGGGTGATTCTAATGCGATATTATGCATCTTGCTGTTTGGGTCTCTGGTTTGAAAGTACAGGTTGAACCTCTCTAATCTGGCACTCCCTGGTCCGGCAACATCCGGCGTCTGGCATAGGCGTCGACTCCATAGGTGCTCTAGGGCTGGAGCACTCACGGAGAAAAATTAAAGGAGTACTTGTGGCACCTTAGAGACTAACCAATTTATTTGAGCATGAGCTTTCGTGAGCTACAGCAAAATTAGTGGGTGCAGAGCATCCACCAGGACCAACCTCCCCCCTCCTCCCTGACAGCACTTCTGGAGTGCCGCGAACAGCTGATTCTCAGCATTCAAGCTCCGGGAGGGAGGGGGAGGACCTGGGGCTGGCAGTTGGGATCCCAGGCGAGGGGCTGATAGCTGTTACCTGGGGCCAGCTTTGGAGCCACCCAGGCAGGGAGCCATGCTCGGTACAAAGTCAAGGGGTGCTGCAGCACCCCCTACACCCTTGCTTCTTGTGCCTATGGAGACCCACTGGCACTCTGCATTGACCTCCCATGATTTGGCAAATTCTCTGGTTCGGCACCAGTCAAGTCCCAAGGGTGCCGGGCTTGAGAGGTTCAACCTGTATACCCAGTTGTTAGTGACTGAAAGCTGTTTGTTCGCAAAACAAGCTGGAGTTTTGCATCTGGTTCATAGGAAAATTGTGCTTGTTCTCACTGTGAAGCAGTAGTGAGTTTTCAAGTTTTGTTCCCTTTCCCTCCCCTCTTACCCACCTCTCCCTGCCAAAGTGTACACAAACCCAGCTTGTTTGTACACTGCCTGACAGGTTTCTTTTTTTGTGCATTTTAGAGAAAATGTAAAAACCCTTATTGATTCTCTGTTGGGGAGAGGATAATTCAAAACTGGAACATCTTGCTTTATTGTAAACTGAGCTGGGGCTATGGTGTCTCTGGTACTTAAAACCTTAACTTGATCATATTTCTTTGAACAGAGTTATATGGGGTTAATTAGGATAGTTAGTATTCAGTGAACTCTGAAATAATAAAAGTGTTAATTGGAGCAAATCTGAGACTAATTACAGGGATGCTCACTAAATTCAAATTAGTGAGTTGTTTTGAATGACCAATGCAAAATCAGTTTTAGGATTTAAAATAACAAATTGACACCTTGGATTAATGAAGTGCTTTTTTTTGGAATGCACGTTAGGTTAGAATCCCTCTGTCCCTGCTTCTCCTCCTATTTGCAACCATCTGGGTTGCTTTATGGCAACTACTACAGAAACATCTGCTGAAGAGTAATATCCAGAAAGTATTTGGTGTATTTTTGGTATCTTTTATGTAGAGTAAAAGAGAGAATAGAACTGCATTTGTTCTCCATGGGACGGTGGTTTGGGAACCCCTAGATTAATCTGATTTCTCAGTAAATGGGAGATGGAAGATTAAACAGATATTGCTGGTTTACAACGTCCTTTTTAAAAACTTCTTTCCCCTTGCTTCTATTAACATGGTTAAGTGTTCAAACTGAAAATGTTAATTTTTCACCAATGACTTGTTGATGCCTTTGTTTTCCTTGTCAGTTGCATTTTAATGTTCAGTCTCACTTTTTAGTTTTCATGTTGTATCAAGTTAGTGTAATGGTTGGATCACAAATCCTGCAGGGGTCTTTTAAATAGATCCAAATTACAGTTTTACTCTTGGAAAACAGTACAATTGTTTATTATTTCTTGTGAAATCCTTTTAACAAATAATAAATGCGAGGCATAATCTACATGATACAGTCTCTTTAACGGTAGAGTTGATTCCTTTCTGCTGACTGGACAGTGAGCAGTAACAAGCAAAACATGCACATTTCATTCTGTTTTGAGTCTAAAGTTTGCCGTATTCTTTCAGGGCGGATACTGAGATAAGAGTTGTGTTAAAGCAGTCTAGAAGTGAAGCCTTCTCTTCCATGATAGAGTTCTGATTGGGGTGTGGCTTTTCTCGAAGCATCTAATGTTGTGCACAGAAAGTGCTTAAAAAAAAAAAAGGGAAATAAGATAATGTTTTGAGCAGATGTGGGATGAGCTGTGATGTGCTTGTCAGTAACATGCTTACCCCAGGAAAAGTATTTTGGTGGTCTCTGAAAACAGATTCAGTCTGTGACTGAAATTCTCCTATCTGTCTAGGGAGCTATAACCAGTCTAACACTTAGTCAAAAATCAGAATTCACCTTAAACTGCATATAACAGACTTAAAAACTATCATACTAATGTATTCAGTGAACTGTGACAAGTGATGTATTGTTTCTTGTATCTGATCTCTATATACAGTATCAGTGCTTTAGCTACTTCTAAATTATGTTAGACAAAGATTTTTTTCAGAGTAACAGCCGTGTTAGTCTGTATTCGCAAAAAGAAAAGGAGTACTTGTGGCACCTTAGAGACTAACCAATTTATTTGAGCATGAGCATCTGATGAAGTGAGCTGTAGCTCACGAAAGCTCATGCTCAAATAAATTGGTTAGTCTCTAAGGTGCCACAAGTACTCCTTTTCTTTTTGCAAAGATTTTTTTACAGTTTTAGGCCCTGACAGTGCTACATTTAAAACTGTACAAGTAGTAACCATATTTTGACACACTGTATTCTTGGATGGCTTTCACGCTATTTTGATAACCAGATGTGACTGGAGCTTTTACTAACACGACTCTTTGATTAGCACTTTTTTTCTAACTGATTTTTTTTAAAAAATCAGTGTTTAAAGAGACAGCCTCTTCAGAGGCTAGAGGATAATAATGGTAATTGGGACACAAGTTGTTTCCCTTCGGCAACTGACTTGTGTGATGTTGGGCAAGTTGCTTAACCTTCAAGTGTCTCAGTTTCCCTATCTGTAAAACAGGAAATATTCATCCGAGGCCCTGAGTTCCTTGGATGAAAGGCACTTCTAGCAGTCCCCACATGGGAAGCATTCCAAGTTTAATAAAAATGGGCAAAGATTGCATACATTAGAGGAACCCACTACTGTACTGTGGAGAGGTGGGAGGAATGAATAGAGTGAGAAAATAGTTGAATCTGAGGTGAGGGAGGGATTACTTCACACAATCCCTGAAAACCCAGGGAGCAGTTAATAGATTTTTGGATGAACTGGGAAGCCAGTGAGTGACTGATGTGGTGATGGTCCTACCAATGTCTGCAGAGTAGCCTACCTATGATGTTATAAACATTCTAAAGTTCACATGGCTTCAGGAGGCAAAGAGGCTGGAACTGGCAGAGCTGTGGCCGTATATGAATGTGGCTTTCAGTGGATGCAGGATCAGGAGTTCAAGGGCAAACTCTCACTCAGTCTTGATGATTCAATTAAGGACAATGGTATCAGGGTCACAGCTGGGACAAAGGACTTTATTCTGGCCTAGTTTTATTGGTCTAACAAACGTAAAACCGAGGAACTATATTTATTGCTAAGATTCCAAAATACTGCAAATGTTACTTTGATGGCAGCAGTGTTGTTTCATGATGAACCCACTTTGAAATGAGTTGTATGAGTTTGGGGAAATGAAAACTAAAGGCTCCTTGCTTTGCAAAACCCACACAGATCTGCTATGTATTTGGATAAAACAGTAACCAAAAGCTGGTACACTTAAACCATAGTTTTGAGGTTTATTAAGATGTTGGCATGCTACAGAATTAAGGATCCTGACTAACTTCCCCCCAGCCCTGTTTTCATAACCAGGCTACCTCCATTTGCCCTTGTCAGTTTTCATGGTTTGTGCACGATCTGTTCCCCATCCCCAGACACTCCCTCCTCTAGTATCAACATTGTGATCACCTCTTGCTCTTAGCACTGGCCAGGGGTTCTGACTACTTACTTAGCCTTTTCTCCTCTTCAAAGTGCAAATAATATAGGGGAACAGGAAACCTTGATAGTGAAGAAATTGGTACTGAGTGGGTTCCTTAAACCCCAGACCACTTGCAATTAGAAATGTCCTTGATTTCTTTTTCTTGCCCTACCCAAGGATAATCTGGATCCTTGGGGGAAACCTGCAGGTTTCCTCTTCCAAATGTTTAAAGTAGACTTATCAGTCCAATGTTGTTCTGTTGGATCTGCATCCAAACTGGGACAGGTGAATAAAAATGTGAACACTTTGGTTATATCTACACTACGTACCTTCTAGCAACTACTGTGCTGCTACAGTCACACCGCTAAAAGGCACACGGTGTAGCCACTGTTTGTCTGCTGGGGAGAGCTCTCCTGCCCACAAAAACGTGTCTCCCCCCCCCCCCCCCCCAATGAGTGAGCGTCCTGTAGCTTTGTGGGCAGGAGAGCTCTCCTGCTGACAAAGTCCTGCTCACACCTGCACTTTTCATCAGCAAAACTTTTGTCATTCCAGGGAGGGGTTTCACACCTCTGAAGGACAAAACTTTTGTCCTTCAGGTTCCAGTGCAGACAAAGCCTCTGGGTTTGTCTACACTGGCACTTTACAGCGCTGCAACTTTCTCGCTTAGGGGTGTGAAAAAAACACACCCCTGAGCGCTGCAAATTTCAGCACTGTAAAGTGGCAGTGTAGACAGTGCACCAGTGCTGGGAGCCATTTCCCTCGTGGCAGCACTTTAAGGGCATGTCTTCACTGGCAACATTAGTCTACAAGTTATTTCAAAGTCTTAGGACGTTGCTATCCCGAAATGCTATCCCTGTTGAACAAATAGCAAAACACACATGCTCTACTAAAATCTTTTAAAATTTAATTGTGAGAACAGCTTGGCCTGGTTTAAATTTTGTTTACTTGGCTTGCATGTAAATTAACTCACTTTGTTTTTGTCAGTCAATTGGTGCCACTCAGTAACTATTTTGGTTTAAAGGGAGCATTCATTCATTTGCTGTGTGTTTCAGCTAGTCAATCTTTTTTGTCTTGTGTTTTTTTTTTAAATGTTACTGTCCTTTAAATGCTAGCAGTATACTTGAACCGTGGGCTGTTTGCTTGTGGTTGAAGGGAACTCTTCTTAAAAGCTAAAACTAAGAAGTGTATTGGACTTTGGGAGCCTGCTAATAGTTTTTATAACCCACTAGTCTCTCATGTAAGAAGAATGACAGATCTAGTTATTGCTGCTGTCTTTTGGTGAAGAAAAATTGTACTGCGCATCTATGACTTAGTTTTTACAAATCCTGCATGTTTCTACGTAGTACAACACTGAAGGGAAAGCTGCTGGTTAGAATGTCTGTCTTCTTAAGGACATATTAGGTGTTTTTCCTCATTTGTTTGAAACATGACTTGTGTGATCACACTAAAAATAGTTTGCTTTGACTTTCTTCAGTAGAGATCACAAGACTCCACAAGCTGTCTGAATCAAACCTTTCTGAAAATGGAATACTTGACACTTATGAATCAAGTTATTTAACAGTGAGCTTCCTGTGGTTTACACAGACTTCTGAATCAGAGGGAGGATTGAGGTCTGCAGCTGAGCTGAGCCCTGGACAACTTTGATTCCAGTTAAACAAACGAACACATCTATGAGCATTCAAAGCAATTGGCTGAAATCCGAGAGAATGATAGAGGTCTATTTTAGTTTTGTACCAAAGCTGCAAAGGCTGATGTTCGAACAGAGGAAGATCTTGTTAAGACTACCCTGCAAACCTAATCTCCAGAAAGCCATGCATCTTGCTGTATCATAGTGAGTGTATTTTAAAATACTGCTTTATCACACCACTTGTTGCTTGAGCACATTTGTCACCAAAGTGAAACACTTCAGCGTATAAATTGTCACGTAGAATTCTGTCCTTGGATCAAGTGTTTTACCTCTTCACCGATAGTAGCATCTTCATGTTTATGATTACCCATTCCCTCACTATGTGAGATCCTTGAACTGTGAAAATAAAGCTTAACAGCATCTTTCAAGCAAAGTATACATGCTACTCTGACAGTGATTATTTTTTATGTAAACCACACTTCTGGAGAACACTTCTTGAAACTGCCATATTTTCAAATGTCAGAACTAAGTAAAGGGAAATCATGCCTCACCAATATATTAGAATTAGAATTCTTTGAGGGGGTCAGCAAATGTGGACCCAAGGGGTTCCAGTGGATATAGTATACTTAGATTTTCAGAAAGCCTTTGACAAGGTCCCTTGCCAAAAGTTCTTATGCAAAGTAAGCTGCCATGGGATAAGAGAGAAGGGGCTCATGGATCGGTAACTGGTTAAAAGATAGGAAACAAAGGGTACATATAAATGTTCAGTTTTCAGAATGGAGAGCGGTAAATGGTGGTGTCCCCCAGGGATCTGTTCTGGGACCAGTCCTATTAAACATTCATAAATGATCTGGAAAAAGGGGCAACAGTAGGGTGGCAAAATTTGCAGATGATACAAAACTAAACAAGATAGTTAAGTCCCAAGCAGTCTGAGAGGAGCTACAAAAGGATCTCTCAAAACTGGGTGACTGGGCCACAAAATGGCAGATGAAATTTAATGTTGATAAATGCAAAGTAATGCACATTGGAAAGCATAATCCCAAATATAAATATAAAATGATGGGGTCTAAATTAGCTGTTTCCGCTCAAAGAGATCTTGGAGTCATTGTGGCTAGTTCTCTGAAAACATCCACTCAGTGTACAGTGGCAGTCAAAGCAAACAGAATGCTGGGAATAATTAAGAAAGGGATAAATACTAGGACAGAAAATATCATATTGCCTCTATATAAATCCATGGTATGCCCACATCTTGAACACTGTGAGGTGTGGTCGCCCCATCTCAAAAAAAGATGTATTGGAGTTGGAAAAGGTTCAGAAAAGGGCAACAAAAATTATTAGGGATGTGGAATGGCTTCCATATAAAAAGAGATTAATAAAACTGGGACTTTTCAGATTGGAAAAGAGACAGCTAAGGAGGATACGATTGAGGTCTGTTAAATCATGATTGGTGTAGAGAAAGTAGATAAGTGTTATTTACTACTTCTCATAACACAAGAACTAGCGGTCACCCGACCCCCAATTTCGAGAACCCCTGCTGTAATCAATCATTTAAATCACTTTCTGTACCAAATGACTGGAGGATAGCTAATTTGATGCCAATTTTTAAAAAGGGCTCCAAAGGTGATCCCGGCAATTACAGGCCGGTAAGCCTGACTTCAGTATTGGGCAAACTGGTTGAAACTATAGTAAAGAACAAAATTGTCAGACACAGTGATGGACATAATTTCTCAACATGAAGAGTCAACATGTTTTTTGTAAAGGGAAAATCATGTCTCACCAATCTACCAAAATTCTTTGAGGGGGTCAACAAACACACTGACAAGGGGGATCCAGTGGATATAGTATACTTAGATTTTCAGAAAGCCTTTGACAAGGTCCCTCACCAAAGGCTCTTAAGCAAAGTAAGAGGGAAGGTGCTCTCATGGATTGATAACTGATAATTGGTAAATAGTGGTGTCCCCCAGGGGTCTGAACTGGGACCAGTCCAAGTCAACATATTCATAAATGATCTGGAAAAAAGGGTAAACAGTGAGGTGGCAAAATTTGCAGATGATACAAAACTACTCAAGATAGTGAAGTCCCAGGCAAACTGCAAAGAACTATAAAAGAATCTCTCAAAACTAGGTGACTGGTCAGCAAAATGGCAGGTGACATTCAGTGTTGATAAATGCAAAGTAATGCACATTGGAAAGCATAATCCCAACTATACATATAAAATGATGGGGTCTGAATTAGCTGTTACCACTCAAGAGATCTTGGAGTCATTCTGGATAGATCTCTGGAAACATCAACTCAATGTACAGTGGCAGTCAAAAAAGCCAACAGCATCATTAAGAAAGGGATATACTGTATAATAAGACAAAATATCATATAGCCTCTTTATAAATCCATGGTTTGCCCACATCTTAAATACTGCATGCAGATGTGGGTGCCCAATCTCAAAAGGGATGTATTGGAATTAGAAAAGGGCAACAAAAATTATTAGGGGTATGGAATGGCTGCTATATGAGGAGATATTAATAAGACGGACTTTTCAGCTTGGAAAAGAGACGACTAAGGGGGGATATGATAGAGGTCTATAAAATCATGATTGGTGTGGAGAAAGTAAATAAGGAAGTGTTGTTTTCTTCTCAGAACGCAAGAACTAGGTGTCACCAAATGAAATTAATAGGCAGCAAGTTTAAAACAAAAGTATTTCTTCACACAACGCACGGTCAACCTGTGGAACTCTTTGCCAGAGGATGTTGTGAAGGCCAAGACTGTAACAGGGTTCAAAAAAGAACTAGATAAATTCATGGAGGATAGGTGGGCAGGGATGGTGTCCCTATGCTCTGTTTGCCAGAAGGTGGGAATGGGCGACAGGGGATGGATCACTTGATGATTCCCTGTTCTGTTCATTACCTCTGGGGCACCTGTCATTGGTCACTGTCAGCAGACAGGGTACTGGGCTAGATGGACCTTTGGTCTGACCCATTAGGGCTGTTCTTATGTTCTTAATAGCTTTCACTTCAATTTCAAGTACATTGAGGCTTCTGCTTTAGCCGTGCTATAATGTTTTGATTTTGCTTGCATGTGTGTGACCAAACCAATGCCTAGTTTACACTTAAAATTTGAGTTGACATAGCTACATCAGTCGGGGGTTTGAAAAATCCGCACCATTGAGTAACCAACCTATGCTGACATAACTCCCAGTTATAGACGCAGCTAGGTCAACAAAATGCTTCTGTAGACCGAACTACCATTACTCAGGGAAGTGGTGTTCCTATACTGACAAGAAAAACCCCTTCCATTGGTATAGGCTGTGTCTGCACTATGAGGTTATGCCAGCATAGCTACAGTGCCTTGGTGTAGACATTTCCCAATTTAAGGGAACCGTGCTAGAATGCGAATCTTCCAACTCATTACTTCCCTGATTCTGCAAAGTTGATCCCTACCTCCAGTTTTGTAACATAGTTCCCTGAAGCAAAACTTTAAAAATTTGGTTTGTGTTGGTGTTACGGGTTTTTTGGGGTTTGTTTTTTCAACTTTGATTTAAAGTAAGTCCTGAAAGTTTGTGTTAACCTTAAAAAATATCAGAAATCCAAGTCTTTTCTTCACTGACTCTTGCTCATGGACTTGTTGGTAGGATCTCAAGATACATATTATGAGCTTTCCGCTTAGTTTAGGATGTAGAGGTGTTGAGTTTTTAACGGCGGTTTCCTGTCTCAAGTGCTCAGTAGGCACTAGAGTTTAAATGAGTGTTAAATTGGAGTTTAAAAATGTCTGTCCCGCTTTCAGTCACTTGGATTTGTCTTCCATGATGACACTTCACTAGTTTTCCAGCCACCATAGACTTGGTATACCTTCTACTTTGTTCTCATTTTCCCATTCTTACTATCACTGGTGCAGCTCTAGCAATATTGAGCGCACTCTCTTGGATGGGGCTACTCTTATTCTTACATCATGTCATTTAGATCTATTCTGAGCAGCAGTCAGAAAAAAGATTGTTTGGGATCTTTAGATTCAAACTTGTATAAATACTAAAGTTCTCTCAAATGCAAACTAAACTGGAGTGGGGGGGTGGGAGGAATTCCTAATCTTTCACTTAGCTATCTTGGGTATTATAAGTGACAATAATAGGTTTAAAGGGAAAAAAAAAATTAGATGTCTGTCTTCCTTTAAATAGAATTGTAACAGTTGCTGTCTTAGTCCTCTTAAATAAGGACACACTTGTCCTTTATCCACATAATATGCATAAGACTCTTCTATCCTCTGTATTTAAAAAAAAAGGTGTATTAGTGAAGGATTTTCTTATTTTTGTCAGTAGGTCTCATCATATCCAGTTACACTCTCTCTCGATAGATACATGCACACGCACACACGAGGGTATCCGTATTAAATCTGTCTGACTGGGCATGTGCCTTGTTGTTGTTGTATCTCACCTCTACATCCCAAGTGCTCTTTGGGGACTAGACAGTCTTCTTCTCCCCTCCTCCCCCCATGAAAGTGATATTTATTGGCTTTGCATCTTGCCCTTCACTCAGCTGAAGTATTTATAGAGTTCTAACTTTTAAGGCATGAAAATTTGCCTAGAATATGAAGTTTTCTGAATTCCATCCCAACCTGATTGGGAATAGTGTGTTTGAGCAATTCTTAAGTCTTACACAAACTCTTTCTTATTAGACCTATTCAGCATGGGCAGCTAAGTGAACAAAAGTGGAGCTGTAGTCAAGACAGTGCTTAGTCCAGTAAAATTGAAAGGGTGCAAGTGAGGCTGAAAGTGATCAGTAGTCAAGACTCTAACTTTGAGCTGTGTGATGTACAGAAATGACCTGGGTAAGGAGAAAAGACTCCAAGGCTAGAGAGACAAGGGGAAAATGTGAATTAAAGTCCACAAGAAATGAAAGATTCTTACCTTCTTAAAGGTAATATAAGGTTGAAGCATATTGTCAGGAAGTTTGTCCATTGCTGTCACACTGGTTGTGTGAATGGACTTAGATAGATAGGGTGACTGTCATTCCAGCCCAGAGAATGGACCCTCAAGGCACATCTTCGCTTGCAGCGCTAAAGCGCTGAACGTGGCTTGTTTAGTTTTTTTTTTAAAAAAAAAAACCCACCTCCACAAGGGGAATAGCTACTAGCGCTGGGAGCACTAGGGCAGTGTCTACACTGGCACTTTACAGCACTGAATCTTGCAGTGCTTGGGGTGTTTTTTCATACCCCTGAGCGAGAAAGTTGCAGCTCTGTAAAGTGCCAGTGTAGACAAGCCCTCAGGGTAAAGGAGTGCAGGAGGAAAATCTAAACTTTTATATAAAAACGTCCTTGTAACTGGAATATTTCTTTGGTTTTTTTTCCTAGCTTTTTCTGACTCTTAAAATGGCCATCTTGATATATCTGTCCAGCACACATCTTCTGACACAGCAGCAAACAAGCTAAAAACCCAAGTAGAAGTAGTTTTCTCAATGCAGCTGTTGAAGCTTTTGAGCTTTAGTTTGTAAACTTACTGTGAAATGCTTCGCTATAGAGCATTGCCATTGCTGTGTGCTGATGTATTTTGCATTCATGTTATCAGGAAATCCCCTCTTCTGGAAAGCAGCTTTTGGTGCTGCTTTATGACCTTTATATGTTGTGGTTTAGGTTGTATGCTTTAACAGAACAATCACTAGTGTGGCAATAAGCTCTCAGGACTTAAATGAAAGGTAGTAACAAGTGCATTTAAATGCAGAAGAGTTAAGGCCTCATTAGAGCAATGTAGATTCCTTAAACAGAATAGTGCTGTCTGGTTTAAAAGTTCTTTGAAGGTTCTTAGGACAACATTGGACTATCTAAATCAATATTTAAGTACCTAAATTGTCTGTTTTTTTTTTCAAAGATGTTGAGCACCCAACAGCTCCCATAAGTTCCTAAATCCTTATTTAGGCTCTAAACTTTAAACATGCTTTTAAAAAAAATCTTGTCCTAAATCTTTCAGGTAGAAAAGGTGCTTTGGATTAAGAAAAGATGGAGTCAGGAGACCTGGCATTTCCTGGCTCTGCTGCAAACTTTCTGTGTTTGAGCAAGTCACTTTCCTATATCTGTTTCCTCATCTGTCTAATAGGAATGCCCACCTGCCTCTTCCTCACAGAGGTGAGGTTGTATCTGTAATTTATGAAGCACTGTGATCTTCTGTAGTATATGACATTGCAAGTGTGAAGTCATGTAGTCATATTGAACAACCACTACCTTCCTCCAGCAAAATTTGAAATCTGTTACTGTTTTCCAATACCGTAGTTTGTCAGTTTATGAAAAGTATGTGACATTAAACCAGATACAATATAATATGTGATAGTGGTTCTTTAAATACTCGCCTCAGGGTCTGTCCCTTTAAGTATGTCAAGCACAGGATGACTCACTCCAAAGACCCAGCCTTGTCTAATTAAAGGCTTGCATTAAAACTGCAGTTTTAAAACCAGAGTATGGTGTATACTTGCACCAGGTGACCTCTCCACCTACAAATGAAAAAGCTGGCAAAGGTATTTAACTTCTAAGCCTGTCACAACTAGCCAGAAGTTTCTGGCATCTTGGTTACTTTAATATCCTAATGCCTGCTCAGACTTCACATTTTAATAGTGTCTCTGGAAAGGACTGACCTTCTTGATCATTTTTTAAATATTCATTCTTAAGCGAGGGACCTTATCAGAGATGTAATTCTGCCCCCTTATCTTTCGTTCTTTTATGACTCAATGTAGTACCTCCTAATCTTGAATATTTTATGTAATTTAAAGTCTCTTGATGCACAAATTCATTTTATGTACTGCAAAATCTAGTTGACTTCCTGTGCTTACCTTTACTGGCAAAGTAGTATAGACCGCTCTCTATTTGAATTGATGGCCAAGTAAGCCCCATTTTGATTGCTTTGTAGTTAAGAATTGGTGGACTGTAACTTACAACTTTGCCCTCTGGTTATGACACTGGATATCTCAACAAGGCATTTCAGTTATAACGCTCTAAGTTTTTCATTTGGCATCAACCAAAAATAGAATTATTCAAGCTTCTGTAAATTTTAGTTTTTGCATCTGAGAGGGTGTTCAGAATTGCAGTTGCCACATGCAAGGGTTGGTATTGTCTTGAATTTGAAAGATAATCTGTTCAGTAAAGGAAATATTATATAGAATTGCAGACTGGAGCATTATTCATAACTTCCTAAACAAGGTGTGCTTATCGAGGGTGGTCTTTGGCAAGAAGGCTTATTCAAATGTGTTAGATTCATCCGTTCATTATGGTTTTACCTTTCCGTCTACTGCTGCTTGCTATGCTCAATAGCTAGTGGGGCCTGTAGAAATGGGAGCTGACTTCATTGTGCAGTTTAAATAAACTTTTCTCAGTTGGCCTGTATGTCCCCATGCACCTATATACAGACTACTCAGGAATAGGAAAAAAAAAATTAAATGCAATATTTTATACCGAAGTTGAGTCTGAGGTTTGTACGGTGATTGCCCAAATGAACAGCATAAAAAATTTGACAATCTTAAACTTTAAAATAGTTTTTAACTGCTACAAATTAGACTGTCCCTGCTTTTTTTTACATGGCTGAATATTAATCTCCATGAGTGTCAAGCTTACTAAACTTCTTTACATACAACTGCATACAGAATTTATAGAAGTCGGTGACTAAAACTTTTATACCAAGTATGTTTGGTTTCAGTAACTGGACTTTAGATTGTAAACTACTATGACTAAGTCTGCCATCTGTGGAAAAACTCTGATCGGTTCATTTTGTTTTTTAGGGGGAATCTGTAAAATATTTCCTGGACAACTTGGATAAACTTGGAGAATCGGTAAGTTTAATTTAGTTGGGAAGTTTAAATCAAGTTAGTCTTGGATATCATAGGGATTTTGTTGATTCAGTTTAAATATGTAACTTATATGTAGTAACTGGGGATTAGTGCTTTCATCTTGTTTTAGTAATTTACATGACCTACAGGTTGACTGGTTAAAACATCTAAACATGGGTGGCTTCAGGTCTGGATCAGTCCATTTTGGTCAACTTCACCATCATAGGATTTTAAAAATCCTAAATTTCATGGTGGTGTAATTCTATTGGTCCTCACCCAAAAAGGAGTTTGGGGGGGGGGAAATGCTATTGTAGGGGGTGTTGCAGTACTGCTACCCTTACTTCTGTGCTGCTGCTGATGGCGTCGCTTCCTTCAGAGCTGGGCAGTAGAGCCGCTGCCAGAAGCAGCGCAGACGTAAGGATGTCATGGTATGGTATGGTACCCTTACTTCTGTGCTGCTGCTGGCCAGGCATCCAGCTCTGAAGGCAGCACCCCACCAGCAGCAACGCAGAAGTAAGGGTGGCGATACCGCGACACCCCTAAAATAATCTGCACACACACACACACCCCTCCCTGTTGTGTCAGGACCCTCAATTTGAGAAACACTGTCTTCCCCGTGAAATCTGTATAGTGCGGGGTAAAAGCACACAAGACCAGATTTCATGATCCATGACATGTTTTTCATTGCTGTGAATTTGGTAGGGCCCTAGGTATAGAGTAGAATAGGGTCATTGTTCTGCAAATTGTTCTGTTTTCTGAGTGGCAAAACACTCAGAAAACAGTATGACAGTGGCCAGGAGAAGTCTGTGGACACAAATTGTAGAATCTAGCAATCACCACTGAACTCTGCAGAATATATGAAGTCAGTAATTTTTCCATAGAAAGCACATGGTGCTGCTGTGTTCTGAAAATGTCTGCGAAAATAGCACTGTTTCCCTATTTGTTGTATTTAATTTGAAAATCAGATGTGCTCTTTTTACAAATAAAAAATATGGCTTTTTCTAACAAGCTCCCACTGGGATCTAAAAGTCAAGCTGGATTTACTGGGTTCACATATCACTTTCAATAAAGATTCTAACATTAGAGAGTATTCTGATGATGCATGAGCCATATTTAAATCCAGCTCAGCTTATTCTAACACTACTAACAGGATTGAGAAGCGGTAAGCTTATGTCCATGCACACCTGGAGCAGATCTGTTAAATAGGGTGGTTTTATTTTTAGTCATTCTTATGACCATAAATGTACATTAAAGAAAAATGTTTACAAAGTGGTTATCTGGATTGTGTATTTTGCTGTCCTGAATTTGCTAGTAACACTGTACATCCATTGATCTGGATGGCTCTGGGACAGTACAGATCTAATTATTGATACTCAAAGATGCCTCTTGCTAGAAAACTTTTTGTGCTTATATGTAAGAAACCTCTAGAACGAGAAATTAAGTGATTGTACAGATCACTGTTACGTTTTGTAATGTGCCTGGCATATAACACAGTTAAAGATTTCGTCCTGTATTAAATTTATATTGTGTCTGTGCTGGAAAACGTTTCAACAGTCCATTTTCCATGGGATTGTATTGCCTCCTATTAATGATAGCCATTGTGGTTGTAATTTTTGCCTCATGGGCTTGTGTGTATATTCAGTTTGTATATTCATGTCCAGCAGTCTTGTATTGCAGAACTTATGCATGAAAATTGGCCTTACAATGGGAAGCTAACATCAAACCTAACTGCGGAGACACTGCATCTCTGTTATATTCCCAGCCATAGGTGCCAACTCCAGGGGTGCTCTGGTGCTGGAGCGCACACACCCCGAGGGGGAAAAAAGGGTGCTCAGCATCCACCAGCCACAGCTGTTCGGCAGCGGCACTGATCAGCTGTTTGGCATCTCGGGAGGAGGCTTGCAGGAGGGCGGAGAGCTGTGGGCAGGCTCGGAACTCTGGGAGGGGGCGGACTGGGGGCAGGAAGAGGCAGAGTGAGGGTGGGGCATTGGGGGAAGGGGTAGAGTGAGGGTGGGCCTTGGTGCAGCACCCACAGGGAAAAATAAAGTCAGCACCTATATTCTCAACAAATGCTTTGAAGCCTAATAATACCCAATACTTAGAACATAAGAATGGCCCTACTGGGTCAGAATGATGGTTCATCTAGTCCAGTATCCTGTCTTCCAGTAGTGGCCGGTGTCAGGTGCTTTGGGAGGAGTGGGGGGTTTGAACAGAATGGAATGAACAGAACAGGCAATCACTGAGTGATCCATCCCCTGTGTGCTCCCAGGCCCTGACAGTCAGAGGCTAGGGACACCCAGAGCATTGGGTTACATCCCTGACCATCTTGACTAATGGCCATCGATGGTCCTGTCCTCCATGAACTTATCTAATTCTTTTTTGAACCCTGTGATAGTTTTAGCCTTCACAACATCCCCTGGCAACAAGTTCCACCAGTTGACTTTGCACTGTATGAAGAAGTATTTCCTTTTTGTTTGTTTTTAAATCTGCTGCCTGTTAATTTCATTGGGTGACCCCAGGTTCTTGTGTTGTGATTAAGTAAATAACATTTCCCTGTTCACTTCCTCCACACCGTTCAAGATTTTATAGACCTCTATCATTTCCCCTTCTTTAGTCCTCTCTCTCTGAAGCTGAACCAGTCCCAGTCTTTTTAATTTCTCCTCATACAGAAGCTGTTCCATACCTCAGTCATTTTTGTTGCCTTTCTCTGTATCTTTTACAACTCTAATATATCTTTTTTCAGATGGGGTGGCCAGAACAGCATGCACCTAATTCTTTATTTTCTTTTTTTGCAGTGATTTTGATTGAGGAGAATCTAAGCTATCATCTAAACTTAAACTATATGTAGAACCAAAACAAAACCTTTCCTAACTTGATTATCAGGTTAGATCTCACATAACACTTACGGAGTCTCATTTAGAAGTTTCAACATCAGTGCTGTTTGCCTTTTGCCTTATGGCATCTGTCTGAAGCAATAACAGGAGTACGGATTGTCTCTAGTAGCCACCCAGATGGCGCTTTTAACTTTCTGTCCAGATTTTTCACACCCATTGTTATGCCTGTCCACGCATTAAATTTAAAACAGTCACTTTGGAGCCTGCTTCTGTTTTGCAGCCACCTTAAAGTTCTTAATCAGAACTATGAAAAGGAATTATAGCAATATCGGAAATTCCAGTTAACTATGCCTGAAAGAGTTTCTAGCTATAAATACAATAATGACTGCATTTCTTTAGCAATTGCATTTTGAAGCAAAATGATTTTAGTCACTTATTAAAATGGTGAGTTTTAAAGATTGACTTTTAAAGTTGGATAATCGTATTTAATCTAATTGTAAATCACAAACATTAAGATGTGTAGTTTTCTTCAAAATCATCTTTTAACAGAAATGACTAGATATTTTCAGGCAAACGCTAGGTAATTTTGTTACGAAAGTGTAAATATAGCTTTGGGTAAAGCTCTCTTGGTTTATTCCTTCTCATTTGTATGATTAGAGCACAGCTTTTTGCTGGCGGTTAAAGATTATTGTTGTGCTTTGGAACTGTAGCAGTTTATGGGTAGAAGCACTCCCTGTTCCTGTCTCATGCAAACAGACTGATTTGAAATTACATTGGTAATGAACAGACAGGACTATGGTCTTTTCTCCTTTAACATAAGGAAGCTAGAGAGATCAGCATGTCTAAAACCTACTCGTTCAGATTGCTTGACCAAGTCAACAGAATAAGGAAATCGGTTCATTTACATATATGATTATAACATATATATGTTTATTTCAAAGCTGAATTGTAAATTTCTCTATTTTTCCATATCTTTTTCTCACTATTGGTCAAGTAAATATTAATTGTAAACATTTTATATAGGACCTTAGCTTTGCACGGCATGTTAGATTACAGCTATGTCAGCACCACAGGAGAGGTAGGAGTCCCCTGCTCCTGTACACACACACGTAGCAGCTTGATGAGAACTAGTGCAAGTATAAATAGCAGTGTAGTCAGGTAGCAACGGCAGCAGAGGCACAGCCAAGATGGGCAGGTACATACTTGGCACAGCTCAGTCGTGTCTCTGCTTCCTGTGTTACCCCAGCTATACTGCTATTTGCACTCATTCTAGCTCTCATTGATCTGTCGCGAACATGTACATGGGCAGGGGAATCCTATTCCTACCTCAGCGTGGACATATCCTCGGAGACCTGGTCTCTGCCTTGAACGGATTCCAATCCAGATTAGGCAGACAAAGTGAGTCACACTAGCAAGTGACACGTTCTGATATTTCTAAGTAGGTTGGGAGAGCAGACAGTGCAGGAGTGGAAGTAGAGGGTGGAAAATAAGGCCAAAGTGGTGGGTTTTGAGGAGGCATTTGGAGGAGTTGAAGATGCTTGGCTCCTTGGAATAGTAACATCCTCATTCCTACCTTGCTTGTTTTGTCTGTAAGGAGAAAAGGAAATGGCAAAGCTGAAAAAGGGGGTGGAGTCCTAGGGACAAGGTTGAGAGTGACAAGAAAGTGAGATGCAGACTGATGGACATGGGATGTTTCAGGGAGGCCAGTGATGGAGATGTCATTTGTACTGGCTATAAGAACAATAGCATGATCCAGAACGTTGGCAGTGAGGATTGAAAGGAGGGGATGACTTAAGAAATTATACAGGAGCAAGAAGGCCTCAAGTCTAAATATGAAATAGAAAGGAAGGAATTGGTGCCCTGTGGTTGCACGTATGACAGGGAAGAGTGGATCAGACTGTGGGGATGGAGAAATGAATTGGAACGAGGTGAAATTCAGTTTTTTTCCATGCTTAGGCATTGGGAAACTTATGAGGAGATGGGAATTGATGGGAATCTTATCAGTCAGTGGTGCCTTCAACTGTGCACAGACTGCTTGACATTCACAATGCCCTTTACAGACTGTGTACAGTTACTTCACATTTGGCTACATTTAATTAAAATGTGGTGGCTTTTATGTGCCAGTAACAGTAAACGGTCTTTAAGAGGGGAAGTGAAACACTTTTTCATTGAAATTTAAGCCGAACGTTAATGCCCAGTTGTGAGCTTAACCCAGGTGTCCTGGTCACTGATGGTGCTCTTGCAGGCATGTGTATCTTGGGAGCTCTAATAGGAGGTCAGGGTCTTGCATTTTATCTGCTGGAAAGGAATTGTAGAAATATGCTTTGTGCCCTGTTTTGTGTATTTGAAATGTGTTTAAAAAGTTTGCTTGTCTTTTACCTTTAGAAATATCAGGAATGTCTGGTCCCTGGCTTTGATGGAGGACCTCTTTGAGAGGGAGTTGATCTCAGGAATGTGTTTGATCTTTTGCTCCTTTACAGAAAGGGTGGTGGTGGTCACTCTGCAGCATGGACAGCCACTCTCCCAAATGTTCATTAGGCACCGCAGTTAAGTGTGTGTGTTTAAAAAAAAATAAAAAAAAAGTGCAGCACTTTAAAATCTAACTCAATCCTTGCTCAGTTTCTTAGTTTTCAGCCTCTGTGATGTTATTTCTCAGATTTTCCCATGTTAGTCTTTTCCTGGCAGACAAGACCTGAATTTAATGTAGTAAAGCAAGCAGGAAAACTTATTAACCTTTCAGCCTGCTTTTATCCATGAGAAAGAGGCAAAGAAGGGCAAAAGCCCAGCTTTTTTTTCCATGGGTCACTTTTAAGACAGTAGGTGAAGTTCTAAAGTCTTCGGCTTTCCTTCTGAGAAACTAGGTGGCAACATCATGAGTGTACGTCAGTAGCCTAAAGATGAGAGCAAAGAGGGGAGCCTTGTGGTGGCTCAGAAAGTTTCTTGGTAACTGTTTTTTATCAGAATCACCCAAACATCTCAGTTGTGGCCAGCTTGAAATAAAAGAATCAGGAGTTTAGACAAAACGGTTGCTGTTCCCTCATTAGTTTCACTTTCTGGTTTTCATGCATTAAAACAAAGTGCTCCTTAAAATCTTGCTTTTGTTTTAAATTCAGCTTAAACCCTTTTAAAAATTCATTTTAACAGATGTCTATTAAAATAGAATCCCATAATTCCCTGTCTGTAAAAGCTTGCAGTGATATTAATATTGTCTTGTTAATTGTTTTTAAACAGTTTGTCTGAAATTTTATAACAATCCCTGATTGAAACGAATTAAACATTCAGGTTTTGTATAGCTTTAATTTAAAGCAAAACAGGCATATTTAGGCATTTCAAAATCCAAACTGTCCTACTGTTAAATTCTAGTTTTGTTTGTTTAACTTTGTTTTTATTTAGGGTTTTTTTTCTAACCCAGTAGAAGTTGGTTGAATCAGTTCTCTTGACCTTACTTCAAAAGTGTTCCCAAGGCCTCATGTTGAGCCGGGAGCCCTTCATTGACTGGGATTATCAGGAAAAGATCTCTGAATAGATTTTTAAGTGAAGAGAGACTTGATTTTAAACTTCTATGTTTGAAACCTAGAGCTTGTTTTCTAAAACTGCCATGAATACCAAAGCATGACATGTCTGAACAGTGAAGTATAACAAAGAATTTATATATACCTGGAGAACAAATCTGTGAACATAAAATTTAGCAAACTGGCTGCTCAGAGGTAAATGCACAAATCAGCAAAATTACTCCTGTGAAAATGGAGAAGCCAAAAATGCATTAGCTTTCTTTAGGGATCAGATCCCACAACTTTGGTCTCTTGGATTCATCTGTTTAAATTCCTACACTTCGGAGAAACAACTCTTAACTTGTACGGAGTATTTCCATTCCATGGGATGTAGCTACTCATAATGGAACGCCTAGAAACTCTCATGTTGCCTGTTTCCCATGAGAGAGAAAGACAGTAAGGTTGCTGTGCAGGCATTAAGGAGTTCCTTGTGTTTCCGGCTTCTTTGTGATGGCATCTATGGATTCAATAAAAACTTAGGTAGTCTTAATACCTTGTCAGACAGTGGTTCTGTTCTTTAATTATTAATCATGATCAGCTGAGCAATATGCCAAAGAGGGGAAAGCTAGTGAGTGAGTGCTTACTGTTTGTTAGAATTGGTAGAATCGTTCTAATGCAGCCCTCTGGGGTAGAGGGTGAGCCAACAAATGCACATTGTATAACAGATGGGGGAAGGAGACTTCTTACAAAAGAATCTGTAGTGAGGGAATAAAAGAAGCTGGTGGCATGAGGAGCGGATAATGCTTCTTCCAATATTGTTTACCAAGGTCACTTGATATGTAGCAAAGGGAAAGTTTCAGTTCTCTAAAGCAGTGTTTCTCAACCTTTTTGATACCAAGGACCAGCTTGCTGCTGCCTTAAACTGTATCGGGGAGATCTCAGGGACTGATGCCAGTCCATGGACTGGTCATTGAGAAACACTGCTCTAGAGGGATTCTCATTTTAGGATTGGGTGTGTTAATCCCAGTTTTAGAGACTGAGAACTTTTAAAAATGGAATAGTACATGAAGACTCTTCAAAAATAAATTTCCTTCCAACTTTTCTGGGTCAGAAGTCTGCTAAAGTCACTATGCTCATTATTGTTCCCTAACCAGCAAACTTTGCTTTATTTTTTTAGGATTATCTTCCATCGCAGCAAGATATTCTGCTGGCACGAAGACCCACGAAAGGGATTCACGAGTACGACTTCGAAATTAAAAATGTTCCCTTCAAGATGGTTGATGTAGGTGGCCAAAGATCAGAAAGGAAACGTTGGTTCGAGTGCTTCGACAGTGTCACATCGATACTTTTCCTGGTCTCCTCAAGTGAATTTGACCAGGTGCTCATGGAGGATCGGCTAACAAATCGCCTTACAGAATCACTGAACATTTTTGAAACAATAGTCAACAACCGGGTTTTCAGCAATGTCTCCATCATTCTATTTCTAAATAAGACAGACTTGCTTGAGGAAAAAGTACAAAAAGTGAGCATCAAAAACTATTTCCCAGAGTTCGAAGGGGATCCCCACTGCTTAATAGACGTCCAAAAATTCCTGGTGGATTGTTTTCGTACCAAACGCCGGGACCAACAGCAGAAGCCCCTATACCACCACTTCACCACTGCTATTAACACAGAAAACATCCGGCTGGTTTTCCGTGACGTCAAGGATACCATCCTTCATGACAACCTCAAGCAGCTTATGCTACAGTGATGTGCAAAAAGACATTTTTATTTGAATACCTTTTGTGTTTTTAAAATTGTGGTTTACAACGGGAGTAGAAAAATCCAGGTCCTGTCAGACTTCTTGATGTGTGGCTGAAAGCTGCTGCTGAACACATTATTGCCAATTTCTGCTGAAATTGAGGCTTTAATTTCTTCCACTGTAGCTTTGAGTTGACTCAGTTATAATTTTATAGCAAACCTAAGTCCAAATAACCTGTAAAGTGACTAAACTTGACCTCCAGTGCTTTTATGTTGCAAAAAGTATATCTAGAAAACACAGTCCACCGTCAAAGTTCCAAGTCCAGACTTGTGTACATTCATCAGAATTACATTAGACTTGTAGTGATTTTTGAAAACTGTTCCTTTTCACCTCCTCCTTAATTCTATAATGAAGACTGTGATAATATAGCTGACTTTGGTTTCTCAGGTCCTTCATTGGTTAGATATTCCATAAATTTCTTGTTGGAGTCATTTAGAAGCTAGGATACTTGACAATAATGCCTTTCCTACCTTAAATATAAAGTTTTGCATGGGTTTTTGGGTAGGGTATGCTTTAGGTCAGGGAATACAAAAAAGTTGGGAACTGTCAGCATTAATACCTTCTGCCAGAATTGTCTAAAGACTAAGATGATCAAGAACTAGTAAATGGCACAGTTCACTCTAAACTTCATTTTCTATTGCATATTTTAAGTATTCTGCTTCTTAGAGCTATAACAAAGCACAGAGCACTGTGATCTGAAATTTTGATGTGGGAAGGAGAAGCAAACTTAGCTTTAGAATTTGTCACTGTGCTGAATAGCTTACATCTAGGTACCTTGCCCCAGAGTTTAGGCCGATTTGAAGTGCTTTTGTATCTTTTCACCATAACTTTACAGTGTGCCTAGTCCTACATCAACAAGCATTCACTAATGCACAGAAGTATTCGCAAACATAAGTGCCTCCTGTCTTCTTTCCTTCTGCAGTGGCCTTATATGAAGACAAATTCCCCAGTGTGTGGCCTTATGCAGATAATGGGTAAATAGGCCAAACACCACTAGGCCAAAAGTCTATACAGAAAGATGAGCATAACATGTCACAATAGTAAATGCTAAAGTCTGCAGACTTCAGAGAGTCTGTCAGAATCAGGTCTAGAAATCCCTAGAACTATAAGAATGGCCATACTTGGTCAGACCAATTGTCCATCTAGCCCAGTATCCAGTCTTTTGACAGTGGCCAGTACCAGATCTTCATAGGGAATGAACAGAGAAGGGCAATTTATTGAGCGATTTATCCGCTGTTGTCCAGTCCCAGCTTCTGGGAGTGAGGGGTTTAGAAACATCCCTGACCATCTTGGCTAATAGCCATTGCTGGACCTATACTCCAGGAACTTACCCAATTCTTTTTTTAATGCAGTTATACTTTTGGCCTTTACAACATTCACTGGCAACAACTTCTATAGGTTGACTGGGTTGTGTGAAGAAGTACTTCCTTATGTTTGTTTAAAACCTGCTGCCTGTAATTTCATTGGGTGACGCCTGGTTCTTGTGTTATGTAAATAACACTTCCCTGTTCGCTTTCTCCACCTCCTTCATGATTTTACAGAGCTCTCTCATTTCCCACCCCCACCCCGTTTAGTTGTCTCTTTTTGAAGCTGAGCAGTCTGTCTTTTTAATCTCTCCTCATATGGAAGCTGTTCCATACCCTAGTCATTTTTTTTGCCCTTCTCTGTACTTTTTCCAATTCTAATCTTTTTGGAGATGAGACTACCAGAATGAACATCCTATTCAAGGTGTGGTCATACCATGGATTTATGTAGTGGCATTATGATATTTTCTGTCTTATCTGTCCCTTTCCTACTGGTTTGACTACCACTGCATATTGAGCTGATGTTTTCAGAAGACTATCCACAGCGACTCCCAAGATCTTTCATGCGTGGTAACAGTTAATGTAGACCCTCTCATTTATGTGTATATTTGTCATTGTTTTCCAGTGTCCATTACGTTGCGTCTGCAATTTTGTTGCACAGTCACCCAGTTTTGAGATCCCTTTATAACTCTTAGTTAAATCCAAAGCTGACTGCTGTCTTGAGTAATTTTGTATCATATGCAGACTGTCACCTCTGTTTACCCCTTTTTCTAGATTACTTGTGAATATATTGAACAGCATAGGTCCTAGCACAGATCCTTGAGGGACCCTATTTACCTCTCTCCACTCTGAAAACTGACCATTTATTCCTACCCTTTGTTTCCTGATCCACGAGAGGAGCGTCCATCTTAGCCCAAAGTATGACTGCTTACTTTGCTTAAGAGCCTTTGGTGTGGGAACTTGTCAAAGACTCTGAAAGTCCAAGTATACTATATCTACTTAATCACCCTTGTCCATATGTTTGACCTCCTCAAAGAATTCTGTTAGATTGGTGAAGCATGATTTCCCTTTACAAAAACAGTGACTCTTCCCCAACATATGTTATCCATGCATTTGATAATTCTGTTCTTTACTGTAGTTTCAATCAGTTTGCCTGGTACTGAAGTTAAGCTGGCAGGCCTGTAATTGCCAGGAGCGCTTATGGAGCCTTTTTAAAAAAAAAAAAAAAAAAAAATTGGCATTACATGAACTATCTGCCAGTCATATGATACAAAGGCCGATTTAAGCCGTTGGTTATGTACCACAGTTAGTGGTTCTGCTATTTCATATTTGAGTTCATTCAGAACTCTTGGGGAAATACCATCTGGTCCTGGTGACTTATTACTGTTTAGTTTATCAGTTTGTTCCAAAGCCGCCTCTAATGACCCCTCAATCTCTGACACTTGCACAGATTTGTCACCTGAAAAGAATGGCTCAGGTGTGGAAATCTCTCCTATCCTCTGCAGTGAATACCAATGCAAAGAATTCATTTAGTTTCTCTGCAACAGCTTTGTCTTCCTTGAATGTGCTCTTAGCATCTCAGTTGTCCAGTGGCCCCTCCTGATTGTTTGGCAGGCTTCCTGCTTCTGATGTACTGAAAAAATTTTTGCTGTTAGTTTGTGTCTTTTGGTAGGCTCTTCAAATTCTTTTTTGGCCTGCCTAGTTATACTTGTACACTAGCCTTGCCAAAGTTTGGGTTCCTTTCTATTGTCCTCAGTAGGATTTGACTTCCTATTTTTAAAGGGTGCCTATTTGTCTAACTGCCTCCTATTCTGCTTCTCCATGGTGGCATTTTTTAAGCCTCAAACTATTTTCCTTATTGTCAGAATACTTGAGCCAAACGTGCTACATAGGGTTTTCTACAGGTGCCATTTGTCACCAGTTGTATTCTGCCCAAAGTGCCATTACAACTAACTCTTGTGGGGTTTCACTTTGGCTGTGGGGCAAAATATACTTTTGGCTGAAACTTTGTATGCCGAAGAGCACTTACTAAATAAAATTAAGCTTGGCCAATTGGTGTGTTAAAGAAATAAGTCCAGGTCACTACTGCACAAATCAGATAGTTCTGTTTGCCCCTCCAGTGTTCTGTTTTGCTACTTGCCCCATAAAACAAGCTAATTCTTGTGGTAGGAGAGCAATTTCTTAAGATGGGTTTTATCATAGATGCACTGCATGTGTGGCAAGTGGTTTGACATAAGGTTCTAATGGCTTAAAACCGTCTGCATTGAAGATGGGATCATTTTGGTAGGAGACAGGGAAGCTTGGGCTTTATTCCCAACTCTGCCTCTGACTTCCTGTGACTAAGTCATTTAAGCTTCTCTGTACCTCATTCATCAGTAAAATGGGAATAGTGTTTACCCACCACTGCAAAGTGCTTAGAAATCTGTAGATGCAGTGCTATAGAAATGGAAAATACTCTTAATTATGCCAATGATTTCTATCAGTCTAAACAAAAATTCACTTATAAAAAAATTGAAACATTGAAATTTGAAATTTCACATTGCAGGAAATGTTCATTAAAATTGATGCCCATGCAGGAATAGCACCTGTGTCTCAGTGGTGTCAGGCACCCACAAGTCCAGCTGAAGTCAGTGGGAGGTGAATGTTAAGAATCAAGCCCTTGGACTTCACTTTATCAAGTAAATGTTTCTGAAGGGTCCCTAACAATGAGTAAAACTGCTTTTCAGAATGCTTCCATACACCTTGGACTAATCCAAAATACATGCTACTTGGTTTTGGTTGGGTGTCACGTATGTTCTTCCCAGAAAGGTCTTGTTTTCTTAACTGGAGTTCTAGCCACCCCTTTCCTTGGATCACTCAGCCTTAAACTTTGACATCAAGACAGGGTAGGAAATTCAGTGTGTGAAACTTCTCTCCATCTGAAACTTACACTGACTAATTCCATCTAAGACAATTATATTGAAGTAAATCATTTGCTGGTATTCTCTCCTTCTCCCTATTCTCTCTCACATGTTTTTGCCCCCCAAAGTCTAACCTTGAAACATTGTAAATTTGTTCCTATGTGACAGACTGGCTCAAAACTACACTGTGGCCATTTCCATCACACTGAAAGAAAGCACCGTTTAGGCGGCTTTATTTCTTTTGGGATTTGTTACTGGATGCATTTTTTTGTGTGGAAATGTATAATTTGGATGCAAGGTGTAGTAATGTAATATTGCAGAACAGAGACTGTCCATATACGTACTGAAGCAGAAGCAAAAGCAAATGTGTGATCAAAAGCTAATAAAAGTGAAGACTGTACCATACTTACTGGTTTACACTCAAAGTCAGGGCTTAAATTTCCAGTGGAGGTGGAATGCAGAAAAAATCCGGAGGCTTTTTTGTATTTAAAAAAAAGCTACTTTTAATGGGGCTAATTTTCCAAGGATCATTGGCTAGACACTGCCGCACTGACTGATCAGTAACTGCATTGAGCTATGATTTCTATATACCACTATCTTGTACAGTCTGTACTTGAAGGTGAAAATGGCATTTAGCAAACGTTCCTTGCTGCATTGTTTAAATTTGATTTGGTACCTGAAAATAAATGGTGGCTGTTCACCAGGTCTTGAAAAAATCCACTTACCAATGGAGTAGGTCCCCACATTCCTCAGGTGGAGTAAGCCATCAGCCCCTGCAGAATGTAATCTCTCATTCTAAAAAATAAATGCTGGTCCCTAGAGAGGAGTCCCCCTCTCATCTTTCCAGAGAGGCCTCTGGCTAATGAGTGTCTGGTAAAAGGGTTTTTAATCCTGCCATCCAGGATTCTAGCAAACCTAAAATGCTTTGAGCATGTCTGTAGTATTGCCTGACTCTTGGCTAATACTGAGTCAGTATTTTGAACTCCTCATAACTTCAGCAGAAACTTTGGAACTAACGGGCTTTTATTCCATCCTGCTGTTAATGTATGTAAAACTCAGACAAACACACACACACCTGATAGTTCTGAACACAGCACTGTTTGGGGTAGGGCCCTCTGAGTTTATAAGCAAGTTGCCACTTGAAGACTGCGATAGTTGTGCACCCCTTTAGCTTTCCTGCTGGTTGCCAAGCTGGTCAAGAATCTCTAGGCATTTATCTTTAAAGATGGTTGCAGAAGTTGTTTTCCAACAGCAACATTTCCTGTTTCAGAATAATCCGTGTTTCATGCTCAATTAGTCACAAGATGACTTTTTAGGTCTTTCTGTATTTGATGGTACCATGATGTAGATGAATCTAAGATAGGGGTTTTTTAAATTACAAAGCATCGCAATACAGTGCCATTTGCAATTTCTTTGCCTTGAACTTGAAAACAAATAATTGAATTGCAGAATATTTAAAACTGCTTTCCTGCGCTTTCAATAGCAGTGAGAGTTTACCTTCCATGAAGCCTTATGAAAAATATTTTGTAACAACCTCATAGATTCTTTAACAATCAAGATTTGTATTAGCTTTGTATAAATGTTTGTGGCTTACAGTTTTTATATGTGTATCTTTTATAACTTTCCTGGGGCTAACAGCATCTTTATATTGTACATTGCTCCCCTTGCTTTAGTTCAGAATTGGCAATAAATTATTTCTAAAGAAGGTCTTAAAGAGAAAAAGCATCACTTGCTTTTATAAAATGGTTAAATTACTAATAGTTTAAAGCCTCTTACATTCAGTTGTACATTGCTCTGTACATACTCTGCAAGTGTTGCCTTTCAGCTATTAATATTTTGCCTTGTGTTTAAAAAAAATTACTGACGATAAATAAACATATACAGCCTCATTTGGGTGCTATGAATTTACTTTACCTTCAGTAGTTAATCATGTATAGCTGAGGGGGTTTGTTTAAGGCTTAAGAACAGCAAAGTTTGAATCTGCCCCTAATTTAAAATATTCACTAATGTATTTTGATTTCAAACTTTTGTAGCAAGGACATCGTAATGATTTCTGGTCTTGCACAAACTCTGTGCTGAAGGGCATCCTTCCAAAACTCTAGGTGCCCTTGACATCCTTTCAGCATAGGAGATACAATGTAAAACCTGAACAAAGCAACAGCGCTTTGTCCTCACTATCGCACAGCATTTGATCACCAGTCCTGTGACCAGAATTTAAAAACCCTTAAGATGTTGGGTCATCTGAATGGCATTTCTGTGCTTTTTATGGGGTTAAATGGCAAAACCTTGTATAAATTAATTAGCTTATTCACAATATAGCTGCAGGGATTTGTAGCCTTCCTATTGTTGCATCATAGAATACAGCAGTGTCAATTTTTGCCATAGTATTTTGTGTAGCTACAATACTAAACTGTTAGGAGGATAGTGCTGATCCCTTCTCCATCAGTTATGGACCTGTGCCTGGGATGGCTCCTGGGGTGCTGAAGTCCCACTGAATGCAATGGGAGTGAAGCATGTTGCAGGACCTGGCTTTTTGACACTTGTTTGAAATGTCAAAAATATAGTCATCTGATTAAATGTATGATAGCTGCCATCTGCACAGAATTTTCTGCTTTGTCGCTCTTAACTTCAGTGTCAACACCATCACACCACACTAATCTTCCTACAAAGGAATGGGGGCAGGGGCGGCTGCGTTCCATTCCCCCCTCCCACTTCCTTGCAAAGAACATTGTCTTCCTCACTTAAAAAAAGTGTGCCATCTTACCAGTTGACTCTGAAAACTCATACTTGACCTTATGGAAATTAGGAGATAAAAGATCTAGTGCAAGATCACTAGAAAAGAAGTTTTTCCCCTGCTTTGCAATAAGGTTTGATCAGGCTCATCAAGTGTTACAGTAACTTAGCTGCTCCTATAGAACTGTTCCTTAAAAATGGTATGTCACATCATTGCTTTCACTTTGCCACTTACCTTCACACTGAAGAAATGCCTGCACTTGAGTGACTCATCAGTACTTGCTGTATTGCTGTGACTGATACCTATGTAATAGGGTTTCTCTGTTTTGAACTTTATATAATCTCCTTTACTTCCTCCCTCTTGTGTCTAAAATATAGCCTCTTGCCTTGAAGGGCTAAACTGAACCCCCTTTAGAACGCTAAATGACCAGCTATAGTGTCAAAAACTAGCTAGTACCACTTATCCCACTTCCCATCATCAGAAGACAGAAGTGTCGTAGGGCCCTCTTACATCAAGGATTATTTGGGCTTTCGTTTTTGGTTGATATGAACTATGTAGATTCTAGACTTCCCAGGTCTATGTGTGACTGATAGTTGTATGCTACTAAATTAATCTTTTCTGAAATGTGCAGGCTGCAAGGCAGTTCTAAAATAAGAACCATTGGTAGTTAATCATACCCATCAGAAGAGCTTGCAAGTTCCAAATTTTGCTACAGCAGTAAATAGGGTGAGTTTGCGGGGGGGGGGGGGGGGTGCAGAAGGGAAAGGAATGAGAAACTGACTGGGACAATAATCAGCCAATGAATAGGTTAGGGAAGAGTCCTGGAGTTGCCCCTTTGAGTAAGCTGAAGACTTGTTCACTTTTTTTAATTTGGAAGGGGGGGAAAAAAAAAGCTGCATGGTGAGTAGTTTCTTAAACCTCTTCCTTCCTGTCAAAGTAGCACAGATTACACAATGAGGAAACTGACACAAGAGACCAAAGCTTGCATGAAGCTGCCTTGAAGTAGCCTCCTGCACAGCTATTTGCATCCAGTTGTGCAGCTGCTTTGCTAGGCAAGCCCTGGGAGGCGGTTTCAAACTGACTCCGGGTTCTCATTCCTGGGGAGGCGCTAACTTGCCCATTGTCATGTTTCTCCGCTCGAGTGCAAAGTGCTGCAGGAGCAGCTGCCTCGCAGGAGAAGCATTGCTCTGCAGGACAGGTGTGTAAACAGGACAAAAGTCCGCTCTGATCCAGGGCTTGGCTCTTTTGAAGTCAATAACAAAGGTGATGGGGAAGCAAGGGGATGAGAATTCTGCTCTAGATCCCAGCAAAATGAGGCTGGTCTATTTTCTGCATATAACACTGGGATTAAGCCACTTAATTTTTGTTCACATCAAACAGCTCCCATGATACCTGAAACTTTGCTGTCCAAAAACTCCACCTGTGCTGTCTCTTGGAAATCATTTCATATGTAGCCACCAGCCTGAAAAACACACACTTGTCTAAAACCTGAGTCCCCTCTAACGCCTCACGAAACACCTACATTGACTGTATAGCTGCAGACGTTGGCAGCAAAATACTCTGTTCATCGTACATGTTTGTATGGATCTCCCGTAAGTCATGCTGGGGATTGGCCCTGCTTTGAGCAGGAGGTTGGACTAGATGAACCCCTGAGGTCCCTTCCAACCCTGATATTCTATGATTTTCCCATCCTAGTGAACCTGAAAAACAGAGCAGAAAAACCCCTAGGTATGGGTGGAAAAAAGAAACTTTATTTTGTTCCATCAAGCTGTATTAAGGGGGCTTGGTCAGAAACTGGAGTTACTTTGTTTTTAAATTAGTCCAATAATTAGAGGTGATGGGCTTCCTTTAACAGTTTGGAGGGTTGGGCTTGAAGCATTAGATTCGAATGTACTACGCTTACCACTCTGCTTAAACACCTGGGTAGGTATCAGTTTTTGCTGCACTTCCATAAACCACAAGCTCAAATCTTAGCAGGGTGGAGGGTGGGCCCATCCCTTCAAGGTAGATAAATGGAGTTCTACACAGTTTATTCTGTCGAGGTGTTCTGGATAAGAGCTTAAACAAGGGTCCTGCCAGAACTCTGGTGCTGTTTGTAAGAGTGGTGGTTGAAGGTTTTATTGCATGTGAAGTGTTTTAAAACTAGAACTTTTAAACCTAGATTTTTCCCTGTTGAGCTGTTTGTTTGGATGCATGTGATGATTTTATCTTTTGCAGAGTGGTCCAGTGGAAAGAGCCCAGGCCTGTGATCCAGGAGAATGGGTTCTGTTTCTGATCCTGCTTCTGACTCTAGGGGTGATTGCAGGTGGTTTTAACACATTGTGAGCACTGGGTGCTGAAAAACTGGTGCAAAACATGCTAGTGTATGCATAGGGTCTTGATAGCAGGATCTGGCCTAAAATAGATTCAGCACACCAAGGGATGACAAAGTATAAAGGAGGGAGGGAATATGGTGAAGCCTCATGCCACGTGCTTGTTACGTGCACATCTGATTAGTTCCTTCTTTTTGAAATCTATTAACGTGAGCACCAAAGAAGACTGAAGGCTGGGGTGTAGGGTTTTTTAAAGTGAGCATTTTATTGTGCAGCAGAACGTACTCTGTTGGATAAAGAACCTCTTGTGTACTGTCTGCAAATAAAGAGTGGACAACAGCCAGAACAGGAACCTGCCTAACAATTGCTTATTCTTTGTACCTCTACTTCAGGCTGGGCTGAGTGACACACTGCTCAGCTGTTTCTCTCCCTACCCCCCACACAGTGAGACCAGTTTTTTTCCTTTATGCTCATCCTCAATTGCAAATTAAAAAAAAACAAGCTGAAATGAATGACAAGAAGGGTTTGGAATAAAGCCCAAGTCCCTTCTGACTCTGGCTGGTTCTACAGTACATGGCTCTCTGCATTTATGTGATGATTGTCCCTACCTTGTATGTAAGAAAGATTATTTGAATCCCCTGTTCTCCCTTCCTTCTCCCTCTCTGCATTGTTTGTGTGCAGGCTGGGTAAATGAAGAGCAGAGTTTTTTGACAGAAGTTGGGTGCCCCTCCCCAGTGAGAGACGCTCTCAGAAGAACACATAAGCAGCCCCACCCGCTGGCAGGCGAGAATGTGGTCGCAGAGTCATAGAGAATCCTTAAACTTTAGTTCAGTAAACAAGCTGCAGAAGATTCAAGATAAGGAATCAAAACATCCAGAAGAAATGAGAAATACACCCAATAAAGGCAAGAGCTATGCTCCCCGCCCACACGTGTGCAGACAAACATACTCTGTCAGTCTTGTGTCCCTCCTCACGGCTTGATTAAATATTAAGGACTTGATTCTGCAAACCCTACTCTAGGATACACTGAGGTAAGCACAGCTGTGCTCCAGTGCAGGGGGAGGCTAGGTGAAGCCACACATAAAGGTTAATGGGTGAGGCAGAGCCCCCTCTACAGCAAACAGCAGTAACTATTGAGCCACCTGTGCACTTGCTCCCTCACACCCATGAGTAGTGAAAGGGGCAGGCCTTTGGGAGACATAGAACATCCCTGCAGAGAGTAAGGCTTCAACACACTTGTCAGCATGCACATAGGGTGGTTGTAAAGCTGTAATTTGCCTCTTGGATGGCTGTTTAGTCCAGACCAGGATTTAGAGACCCCCCTGTGTGGCGACTCTGGCTATCACAGGTGGGTTTTAGTTCGTGTGGGAGCTAGAGATCCAGGGGGATCTACAGTGTCCTGGCTGTAGCCAGCAGCCTCAAAAATAAATACATTTCCTCTGTATTCATTATAACTAGGTCTTGTCCTTTCTTCTCCAGCACCAGGGATGTGACGCTGTCCTTCTCTTAGGCCTCCTTCCTCCAAGGTAGAGGAGTGCTCATCTTTATGAGGGTGAACACTGCAACATCCCCCATCCTGCTCACCTCTTTCAACCTGATGCTTCTACCCTCCGCTCTCCACATGGCACAGTGCAAAGCCAAGCCCTGCAGGTGTTTCCCCCAAACTATGGACTCTACACCACATACCCTGTCTCACTCTGACTGCACTCTGGGAAGTAGCCAGCTTTTGTTAGGTAAAATCCACTGAAATAGAGGAAGTAGTTGTCATAAATATACAGGGAAGGGTAACCACCTTTCTGTATACAGTGCTATAAAATCCCTCCTGGCCAGAAGCAACATTCTGTTACCTGTAAAGGGTTAAGAAGCTCAGCTAACCTGGCTGGCACCTGACCCAAAGGACCAATAAGGGGACAAGATACTTTCAAATCTTGGGGTGGGGGGAGTGGCTTTTGTTTGTGCTCTTTGTTTACATGGTTGTTCTCTCTTGGAACTGAGAGAGGCCAGACAGAAATCCATCTTCTCCAACCCATCCTAATCCAAGTCTCCAATATTGCAACCAATATAGGTAAGCTAGGCAAGGCAGATTAATTAATCTTTTGTTTTATGTGAATTTTCGCTGTTTCTTTTAAGAGGGAGGTTTATTCCTGTTTTCTGTAACTTTAAGGTTTTGCCCAGAGGGGGGATCCTCTGTGTTTTGAATCTGAATATCCTGTAAAGTATTTTTTTGTCCTGATTTTACAGAGGTGATTCTTTTACCTTTTCTTTAATTAAAATTCTTCTTTTAAGAACCTGATTGATTTTTCATTGTTCTTAAGATCCAAGGGTTTGGGTCTGTGTTCACCTGTACAAATTGGTGAGGATTATTATTGGTGAGTAGATACGCTGGAGGGCAGGGATAGGATACAGAGGGACCTAGACAAATTGGAGGATTGGGCCAAAAGAAATCTGATGAGGTTCAATAAGGATAAGTGCAGGGTCCTGCACTTAGGACGGAAGAACCCAATGCACAGCTACAGACTAGGGACTGAATGGCTAGGCAGCAGTTCTGCAGAAAAGGACCTAGGGGTGACAGTGGACGAGAAGCTGGATATGAGTCAGCAGTGTGCCCTTGTTGCCAAGAAGGCCAATGGCATTTTGGGATGTATAAGTAGGGGCATAGCGAGCAGATCGAGGGACGTGATCGTCCCCCTCTATTCGACACTGGTGAGGCCTCATCTGGAGTACTGTGTCCAGTTTTGGGCCCCACACTACAAGAAGGATGTGGATAAATTGGAGAGAGTCCAGCAAAGGGCAACAAAAATGATTAGGGGTCTAGAACACATGACTTATGAGGAGATTGTTTAGTCTGCGGAAGAGAAGAATGAGGGGGGATTTGATAGCTGCTTTCAACTACCTGAGAGGTGGTTCCAGAGAGGATGGTTCTAGACTATTCTCAGCGGTGGAAGAGGACAGGACAAGGAGTAATGGTCTCAAGTTGCAGTGGGGGAGGTTTAGGTTGGATATTAGGAAAAACTTTTTCACTAGGAGGGTGGTGAAACACTGGAATGTGTTGCCTAGGGAGGTGGTGGAATCTCCTTCCTTTGAAGTTTTTAAGGTCAGGCTTGACAAAGCCCCGGCTGGGATGATTTAATTGGGGATGGGTCCTGCTTTTGAGCAGGGGGTTGGACTAGATGACCTCCTGAGGTCCCTTCCAACCCTGATATTCTATGATATTCTATGATTCTATTATCAAGCCTTCCCCAGGAAAGGGGGTGCAGGGCTTGGGGGGGATATTTTGGGGGAAGATGTCTCCAAGTGGGCTCTTTCCTTGTTCTTTGTTTAAAATGCTTGGTGGTGGCAGCATGCGGTTCAAGGACAAGGCAAAGTTTGTACCTTGGGGAGGTTTTTAACCTAAGTGGGTAAGAATAAGCTTAGGGCGTCTTTCATGCAGGTCCCCACATCTGTACCCTAGAGTTCAGAGTGGGGAAGGAACCCTGATCGTAGTGGGAAAATTACATTGGGTGGCATTGTATTTTAGGCTGTCTTGCTCTGAAAGCTGCCTCCCAGTGTTCCAATGGCTGAGGACAATGAATGACTGTTTTCATATTGAACCCAAATATTATTTGTGGGATGATACCCAGATTGTGTAAAATGAAAAGGAGTACTTGTGGCACCTTAGAGACTAACCAATTTATTTGAGCATAAGCTTTCGTGAGCTACAGCTCACTTCATCGGATGCATACTGTGGAAAGTGTAGAAGATCTTTTTATATACACACAAAGCATGAAAAAATACCTCCTCTCATCCCACTCTCCTGCTGGTAATAGCTTATCTAAAGTGATCACTCTCCTTACAATGTGTATGATAATCAAGTTGGGCCATTTCCAGCACAAATCCAGGTTTTCTCACCCCCGCCCCCAAACCCACTCTCCTGCTGGTAATAGCTTATCTAAAGTGACCACTCTCCTTACAATGTGTATGATAATCATAGAATATCAGGGTTGGAAGGGACCGTAGGAGGTCATCTAGTCCAGCCCCCTGCTCAAAGCAGGACTAATCCCCAATTTTTCCCCGATCCCTAAATGGCCCCCTCAGGGATTGAACTCACAACCCTGGGTTTAGCAGGCCAATGCTCAAACCACTGAGCTATCCCTCCCCCCAACTTTGAAGGGGGCACCCAGATTTGAACCAGGGACCTCTTGATCAAGGTGGGCCATTTCCTTGCTTAATTTTCATGCTTTGTGTGTATATAAAAAGATCTTCTACACTTTCCACAGTATGCATCCGATGAAGTGAGCTGTAGCTCACGAAAGCTTATGCTCAAATACATTGGTTAGTCTCTAAGGTGCCACAAGTACTCCTTTTCTTTTTGCGAATACAGACTAATACGGCTGTTACTCTGAAACCAGTTTGTGTAGTTAATCTCCAGTGATTCACCACATCAGGCCATCCTGTCACCAAGATCTGCCACAATTAGAATCATAGAATAGAATCATAGGACTGGAAGGGACCTAGAGAGGTCATCTAGTCTGGTCCCCTGTACTCATGGCAGGACTAAGTATTATCGAAAATGTGTGATCAGCAGCTCTGACATGAGGTTAAAGCATGAGTTCTATGTGTACCAGCCCCGTACAGTTTGCATTTGTTTGTTTTAAGCTTTCTATAAGAAAAAGGTAACAGCTAGAAGTGACACAGATCTTTAGATGGGTGCCCAATCATAATATTTAGCTCTTCTGTACTATGTTAGCTCTTCAAAATCACTGTACAAACATTAAACAAACTTAATCTAAAGACTTTCAGCCTTTGAATGACTAGGAGTTGACAAAACAGAGCTATTCCCTGTTGTATTCTCTGCCCCCCAGAACAAAAAGACTTCACTGAAAATCAGTATCTTAAAAGAATCATTAAGGACCTTTCAAAAGAACAGTCCAGCCAAGGCTGCTGTAGTGATACCCTTGTTACATCAGGTCAGGTGTGTGTTTAAGGCTGGTATAGAATGAAGGAAGAGCTTCCTGTTTTGTTTGCATGTGTAAATCAAGCAGACCTTGCTTAATTTTTTTCCTTAAAGTGCCCAGAGTTTAGTCGAGGAAAGTGAATGAGATTCTGCTTACACCAGGTGTGAAAAAGCAAAAGGGACCAAAATCTATTCTTGTGCAAAAATCTGTTCTCCCTGAAGTCCATAAGGCTGCACAGGTGTAACTGTCATCAGGAATTGGCCTGTGTTCTCATTCCCTTCTCGAATCACACACATTCCATGCTTAACCAACATTTTCCACTTGGGAAAATAGTTTGAGTTGGGGCCAAAAAAATTAGGACTAACTCCAGATTTATTTAGCTTTAAGTTTTTGGAATGAAACTCAAAAGAAATCAACAGTGTGGTACTTTTATGATGGATTGAACTGCTAGAGAACCAGCAAATGGACAGAACTCGCCTTTAGCCTCTTCAGCCAGTCTTTCTATCCTAGCCTGCTAAGAAGTGGATTTCAAATCCTTGAGGGAGTGGGGAGGGAGAAACCTACAACATTGTGTGTTGAGCTTCTTCCAGTGCTTTTGCAACCCCTTAAAAGTACAATGATGTGTTGGCCTTTGGAATGAGGCTGAGCATAGGGAAAGAACTTGGTTGCCTGTGCTTCCTAGTACAGAAAAAATACATCAAAGAAAAAAATTGGATTTCTTTGATTTTTAGTACAGTTCAATACAGTGTTGAACACAGTGCATCATAAATCTAAAGCCCCTCGATGGAAAATACTGTAAAAGTTAAAGTACCGGTATCCAGAATGAGAAGTTTTGTGTTGTTTTTGCTACAAATGTGTGGGAATTTGTTGCTTATACATAGGAGGAGCAATAGTTCTGGCTGGAGCTGGATAGAGTGTGGGCAAGCTTCCCACCCTACTGCTCTGGTAATGTATCTCATTCCTGACCTACAGATCTGCCTGCTTTTGCAGTCCGGAGGCACCATACCGCACTGCTCCCCCAATGCACTAGGTCCTGACCTTCCTGCATTCCCTGCCACCGCAAGCCTACATCTCCTGTGCAGGATCTACCAAACTGGGTAGTGGGTTTGTAATGCAAACTGGTTACTAGGACCTAGGACTAGTTACTAGGACTAGGTACAGATTTCACTTATGCTTGTGATTTAAATCAGGTCTTCAGAAAGCTAGTGCATTAGTCCAGTGGTTCTCAAGCAGGGGTATGCGTACCCCTGGGGGTACATCAACTCATTTTAATAGTTGCCTAGTTTTACAACAGGCTACATAAAAAGCACTAGTGAAGTCAGTACCAACTAATATTTCATACAGCCAATGACTTGTTTATACTGCTCTATATGCTATACACTGAAATGTAAGTACAATAGTTATGTTCCAATTTATTTTATAATTATATGGTAAAAATGAGAAAGTAAATAATTTTCGGTAAGTGTCTGAGACACTTTTTGTATTTTTATGTCTGATTTTGTAAGCAAGTAGTTTTTAAGTGAGGTGAAACTTGGGGTACACAAGACAAAGCAGACTCCTGAGAGGGGTACAGTAGTTTGGGAAGGTTGAGAACCACGGCATTCGTCCACTGTGCTCCAGAGATCAGCGTGAATTAGCATCCAGAGAGCAGCATGAATGTTACGATTGGAACAGGAATCCACCCTTCTAAACTTCATTCTGTGCTCTAGCAACTTCCCAGCCAAACGAATGCACTTTCCTTTTTCTCCAGGGTGTGTGTATATGTATATATATATTTTATATATATATATTTTGTGGCTTGCATTATTATTGTCTCAATTTATTAAGGCATACTGTTTATACTGGTCCGTAGCTTTGAGAGTTTTGTGCTGCTCCCTCCCTCACCCCTGGGATTTTGCAAATAAATCACTGTATATGTTGCAGAATGTAGCAAAGTCCTGTCTCTTTATTGTTCTTAACTTTGCATGTATAACACTGCTGTGCATCACAGTATAAATAAATATAAAATAACCTTCACTGTCCTTTTTCGGTGGGTGACATTGAAGAAAAGTGACATTGTTTTAAACGTACAAAGGTCAATGACAAGTCATCCTGGATGTTTCTCTTGCTCTCTGTCAAAGCTTCAGCCACTGTTCCATGGTGAGGTTGCTGCAAGATTTCTTCCTTACTTGGAGAAGTCCCCAACTGGCTAAATCAGCAGGGATGAATGCATGGATGGTATGTAGACACTTTTTGTAATAAAACTGCATATTATCACTCATCTAAAACATTAGCAAGGTAAATTGTTTTCTTTATTTCCTGTTCACTGAAGTGGGGATCAAGCGTGAAAGTCACTGGATGACAGCCAACTACTCCACCAGAGCCCAGCTTAGCTTCATTGCGTCGTCCTCCTCGATTTGCTTATAGCAGGCCAAGTCCCTCCATGGTGTGACTCCATTGAGGTTAGTGGAGTTATACCAGAGATGAATTTAGCCCAACACCTTTTCTTAATACTATGACTTGCCTCTATTGTGGAGGTGGTACCTTCTAGTGGTTTGAGCAGGGCACAAGGAGTCTAGACTTCCTGAGTTTGATTCCAGGCTCCTTGCTGTATGGCAGTGGGCAAGTCGCTTAATACCTCTGTGCCTTGGTTTCCCCATCTATTAGATAATCCCAACCTCAAAAGGGTGTCATAGGGGTTCATTAATTCTTGTAAAGCACTTTGAGATCCTTAGAGGAAAGGTCCACTCTAGACACTTGCCAAATATTATTTAATTATTCATTGATCTAGCATCCCACAGCATGTCTCGATGGGATTTCACACATCCAGTCTCTCACGTTTTCCAGATACTTGCTTTTGTTATAGTGACCAGCGACTGCACATAGGTTGTCCTTGTAGCTGGAGCTGTTTGGCACACATACTCTTGCAGTTTGGGCCTGATTCCCGACCCCGCCGAGTTTGCATTAGAAGGGATTTCTCTTTGACTAGACATGCCAAACCTAAATTCCATTCCATCTCTTGGTGACTTCTTATCTCAGCCATTGTGGGGGAACCCGGAAAGCAGAGATCTCAGGGTGATGGCTGTGAAAAATAAGACAAATCTTAAAATACTGTGGCAGAGCTCTGACCTTGTCCCTGTGGGTCCTGCGCTTCCAGGCAGTTTATGCTAGCTTCAGAGGCTCACTGCAATCCTCCACATAGCCCTTCTCTCTCTAGGGCCAGGGATACGGTCTACTGAGCCCTTTTCATCATAAGCCAGCAAGGAGGTTGGTGAGAGAATTCCCAGTCTCTGTTGCTCCTAGGGCCTTATACCAAAACAGTTTAGCCTCCTGTCCTGACAGAGGCCTGTTTTCCCTTCCCAGGAGGTGTTTCTGTAGCGGCAGATTCAGGGGGAACCCGGGCCCGCCCTCTACTCCGGGTTCCTGGCCAGGGACCCTAATGGTAGTAGCTGTTGGCAGCCAATCTTTCACTGCCAGAGTTGCTACGTTTCCCTGGGCCACTTCCCCACAGCTCTCCTGCTTCTCCCCCCTTACCTTAGGGCTCCCTTGCCAATGACTTGATGGTGTCTTCATTAACCCGCCCTTCAGCCACACTTCCTTTCCTCCGCCTGACTGGAGTAAGCCCTTTTATAGTATCAGAGGGGCCTTAATTAGAGTCAGGTGATCACATTAGAAGGATAGTGATCAATGGCTCCATGTCTAGTTGGCAGCCGGTATCAAGTGGAGTGCCCCAAGGGTCAGTCCTGGGGCTGGTTTTGTTCAATATCTTCATAAGTGATCTGGAGGATGGTATGGATTGCACCCTCAGCAAGTTTGCAGATGACACTAAACTGGGAGGAGAGGTAGATACGCTGGAGGGTCGGGATAGGATACAGAGGGACCTAGACAAATTAGAGGATTGGGCCAAAAGAAATCTGATGAGGTTCAACAAGGATAAGTCCTGCACTTAGAACGGAAGAATCCCATGCGCAGCTACAGACTAGGGACCGAATGGCTAGACAGCAGTTCTGCAGAAAAGGACCCAGGGTTACAGTAGATGAGAAGCTGGATATAAGTCAATAGTGTGCCCTTGTTGCCAAGAAGGCCAATGGCATTTTGGGCTGTATAAGCAGGGACATTGCCAGCAGATCGAGGGATGTGATTATTCCCCTCTATTCGACACTGGTGAGGCCTCATCTGGAGTACTGTGTCCAGTTTGGGGCCCCACACTACAAGAAGGATGTGAAAAAAATTGGAAAGCGTCCAGCGGAGGGCAACAAAAATGATTAGGGGACTGGAACACATGACTTATGAGGAGAGGCTGAGGGAACTGGGATTGTTTAGTCTGCGGAAGAGAAGAATGTGGGGGGATTTGATAACTGCTTTCAACTACCTGAAAGGGGGTTCCAAAGAGGATGGATCTAGACTGTTCTCAGTGGTAGCAGATGACAGAACGAGGAGTCATGGTCTCAAGTTGCAGTGGGGGAGGTTTAGGTTGGATATTAGGAAAAACTTTTTCACTAGGAGGGTGGTGAAACACTGGAATGCGTTACCTACGGAGGTGGTGGAATCTCCTTCCTTAGACGTTTTTAAGGTCAGGCTTGACAAAGCCCTGGCTGGGATGATTAGGTGGGGATTGGTCCTGCTTTGAGCAGGGGGTTGGACTAGATGACCTCCTGAGGTCCCTTCCAACCCTGATATTCTATGATTCTGTGATTAGCTTAATAGCCTCACCTGACTCTTTGCAGGTTAATTGGAGTCAGGTGTTCTCTTATTAGCCTGGAGCAGCCCCTGGTCTGGTCAGTCAGGGAATGGAAAACTGTTAATCCAGTGGCCAGTATATCTGCCTTCTGCTACACTGCTGTACTCAGTGGGCCAGCCTATATTCCACCCTGGTCCCAAGGCGCGCCAGGGATATCAGTTGGTGGCTCCTTCACGGGGCCATGAGCACGGGTGTGTACTTGGCTTGGTTCACCCCAATCCCAGACACCTGCCCCTTTTGAGGCATGAAGGAAACCCTGGCGTACGTATATTTGGAGTGCGCCAGGCTGCAGCCCTTATTCCGACTCCTCACAAATATTTTGTTAAGATTTTGGCTGCACTTTTTCCCTCACCTCCTTATCTATGCACTCCCTATCCGTGGCCCCACTAAGTCACGGGACCTCCTGGTCAACCTCCTCCTGGCCCTAGCTAAAATGACCATCTATAAAACCAGAGTGAGGAGGTTGGCCGATGGAGTCTCCTGTGACTGTGGGGCCTATTTCTGATTCTCCGTCCGTTAACGCCTCCGGGCAGAGTTCCTCTGGGCAGCGTCTACTGACTCCCTTGACGCCTTCGAAGAGCAGTGGGTGCTGTCCGGGGTTCTCTGTTCGGTGTCCCCATCTGGTTCCCTTTGTTTGACCCTTTGACCGCACTCCTGTCCCTGTTATTCGTTAATTGTTCCCTGTAATTATTTGGTTTTCCAGGTCCTGTGGACCCCCCTCTTAGGTTGGAGGGGGATCCTTTAGCAGTGGGCGGGCAAAGCCCGCCCACTTCCTGGATCCCAATAAGGCTACTCTACTGTACCCAGCTGGCCTGGGTCTATCACAATACTACTAATAAAGATCCAAGATACAACATGCCCAACTAGTTTGTTGTTCTGAGCACAGGATTGGGATCCAGCAACTCCTGAGTTCTAATCTTGGCTTTCACAATGACTCCCATTTTGTGACTTTGGACAAAGTAGATAATGTCCCTGCCTCAGGGCTTGTCTACAGGGGAAAGTTAGACCAGTGCAAAGTAATACGTGAACTGTTACTGCTATAGGTATACTGTGTGTCCACTTATTTTGGTATAAGATTGGCTTTTCCTGGTTTAATTTGTCACTTTTGAAAGGGTTTAAACTAATCTTCAAAAAAGTTAGTCTTATTTTGGAATAAGAGTGTCCACAGGAGTAGTTATTCAGGTATAATTATAGCAGTATAACTAGTGAAACTTTCCCAGGTAGACAAACCCTCAGTTTTTCCATCTGAGCAATGAGCACAATGATACCTGCTGGCAGGATTTAGTGATGCTGGTAAAGTGCTTTTGAAGATTAGAAGCATTACATAAGTGTTCGATCTTCATTTGTTTGTTTTTTGTTATAAACCAGTCAGGAAACTATCCAGTGTGCTGGGGAAAGGCTGCTCCTGGCAGAAACCAGGAACTCTTAATATTTTGGGGTTTTGTTTGTTTGTTTTTGTTTCTTCAGGGGAAATCTCAAGGTTTCTTGCATTCAGAAGGCAGAAAGGATCACAGCTGTGGGTGACAGCAAGTTTCCATGATCAATTCAGTCACTGTTTTCTCTGCTGTTAGCCAGTTTTTGACACAGTTAATGTCAATTGTGTTTGTGGCATTTAAGTGCAACCAAAAAAAAATTAAGTACATCAGAAGCAGGAAGTCAAACAACCCAATGGGCCACTGGACGATCAAAGTGCACTGCTAAAGGTTCACTCAAGGAAGACAAGGCTGATGCAGAGAAGCTAAATTAATTCTTTGCATTGGTCTTCACTGCAGACAATGTGAGGGAGATTCCCACACCTGAGCTGTTCTTTTTAGGTGACAAATCTAAGGAATTGTCCCAGATTGAGGTGTTGATAGAGGAGGTTTTGGAACCAATGAATAAGCAGTAAAAAGTCACCAGAACCAGGTGGCATTCACCCAAGGGGTCTGAAGAAACTCATATATGAAACATCAGCACAACTAACTGTGGTATGTAATTAAAGCAATGTCGATTTTTAAAAAGGCTCCATAGGCAATTGTCAATTTCAGGGCCATAAACCTAATCTCAATACCAGCAAAGTGGTAGAAACTATAATAAAGAACAGAATTATCAGACCTATAGCTGAACATGATTTGTGGGGGAAAAGTCAACAGGGCTTTTGTAAAAGCATGTATCACCAATCTATTAGAATTCTGTGAGGGAGTCTACAAATGTGGAAAAGTGTGATCCAGTGAATATACTGTACTTGGACTTTCAGAAAGTTTTTGTCAAGGTTCCTCACCAAAGGCTCTTAAGCAAAGTAAGCAGTCATGGGATAAGATGGAAGGTCCTCTTATGGATCAGTAACTGTTTTCTATCTTTTAACCAAAGTGTGGGAATAAATGGTCAGTTTTTAGAATGGAGTGCGGTAAATAGTGGGGTCCCTCAAGGATCCATACTACGGCCTGTAGTTTTCAACCTATTTGTAAATGATCTGGAAAAAGAGGTGACAAAGTTTGCAGAGGATACAAAATTATTCAAGATAGTTAAGTCCAAAGCTGACTGCGAAGAGTTACAAAGAGATCTCACAGAACTTGGTGCCTGGATGACAAAATGGCAGATGAAATTCAATGCTGGTAAATGCAAAGGAATGCATAGTGGAAAACATAATCCCAATAATACATACAAAATGACTGGGTCTAAATTAGCTGTTACTACACAAGAAAGAGATTTTGGAGTCATTGTGGATAGTTCTCTGAAAACATGAGCTCAACGTGCAGTGGCAGTCAAAAAAGCTAAAAAAAAAAAAAAAGCAGGAACCATTAATAAGATAGTAAATATAACACTACTATATAAATACATGGTACGCCCACAGCTTGAAAACTGCATGCAGTTCTGCTTGCCTCATCTCAAAAAAGATGTATTAGAACCGGAAAAGGTACAGAGAATAGCAACAAAAATGATTAGGGCTATGGAACAGTTCCCATAATAGAATTGAAAGAGTGGGACTGTTTAGCTCGGAAAAGAGATAACTAATAGGTGCTATGATAGAGGTCTATAAAATCATGAATACTGTGAATAAAGTGAATAAATAAGTGTTATTTACCCCTTCACACAACACACAAACCAGGGGTCACATAATGAAATTAATAAGCAGCCCGTTTAAAACAAACAAAAGGAATTACTTCTTCACACAGCACACAATCAACCTGTGGAACTCAGTGCCAGGGGATGTTTTGAAGGACAAAAGTATAACTGAGTTCAAAAAATAATTAGATAAATTCCTGGAGGATAGGTCCATCAATGGCTATTAGCCGACATGGTCAGGGATGCAACCCATGCTCTGGGTGCCCTTGCCTCTGAGTGCCTGATGCTAGGAGTGGATGACAGGGGATGGATCACTCGATAATTGTCCTGTTCCGTTCATTCTCTCTGAAACATCTGGCATTGGCCACCGTTAAAAGACAGAATACTGGGCTAAATGGACCATCGGTCTGATTCAGTGTGGCTATGTTCGTATATCTAGGTTGAGGGGAAATAGCTATTGAACAGACTTCCAGAGGAGATTAGGGAAATTCAGAGTGACCGGTCTTTTGGAAATGCTACAAAACTTTTTGAAGAAATCTTTCCACTACAAGCGTGATACTCACAATATTGAATCCTCATCCCCCGAAAAGGGTAGTTGATCAAATCTGAATAATCAAAAACTAAAAACCTACTGAAAGAGTTCTACTCCAAAAAGGGAGAAATGCCAGACACTCCCTGAAGTTCAGTAAGGACTTTGCTGTTGCCATTGATTTTTTTACACAGATGGTACTCAGAGTCTATGGTAAGCTGTCTCATTACCAAGCCACTCTCTCAAAGACAACAGTTCAGGTTTGTCCCTGGCTGTAACTCTGCGGATGTCAATAGAGTTACCCTAGGAGTGAATTTGCCCAATATGATGTAGAATTTTAGAGAGTCCCTTCCCCATGCTTTGTTGCACAAGTGTAATAAGTCACTCAGAAATACAGCATCCTCCTCAGAAATTACAGACAGGCATAAAATGATGGCTAGACATCCTAAAGCCAGACACAGCGTTTCTCACAGGGCACTTCCGCACGTCTCAGGATGCCATGCTAACGCAGCTGAAATGACAGGAAATGACATCTGAGTTTGAGGGGGATTTTTTTTTACAGAATGGCAGCTGCGAGAAACTGCTTTCTTCCTGAAAATCCTCCAAGAGGCAGAGCTAGTTAATTCCTGTAAAAACCACAGATGTATCAGCTGAATCTTTCACAGGGCCCCTCCCCATATCTCATGCTGCACCTTGTAGCGGGGATAACAGGAAATAACAACTGTTTGTCTGCTGCCTAGATAACACTGCACCCCAAGCTGCCAAAAACGAGGCAAATTTCTGCAAATTCATTAGACTTAGGCCTGGTCTACATACACAGATATTGCACTGATTTAACTAAATACTAAGGAATTGAATTAAGCTAAATCAATATTAGTTGGTCTTTAACCAATGTAACTGTGTCCACCCAAGGGGGCTGCACTGATTTTAATTAAATCAGTTTAGCAATTGATTTAGTTAAACTGGTACAGTTTGCCCTAAGAGAAAAGCTGCAAGAGTTACGTCAGGTTTCACAGAAGGACAGATGTCTTCTGCAGATTGACAACAGCAAAACACTTCTTCAGAAACACATGCTGCACAGAATGATGGATTATTTCCTATAGATACCCTGGATGTTTGCTTATGTTTTGAAACTATGTCCCCCGCATCTGCTCCCCCCCAGTACCTTCCCAACCTGTAGAGATGGAATCATTCCAACTCAGTAAAATGGAATGCAGGAGCTTTTATGGAGGTAATCGGGGATTTGCTGAAATAGACTGTCATAGTGCATCTCCTGGGATTATTGAAGTCCTGAGTTGTATTCCCAGGGTAGAGTAATTTGGGTTCTGGGGTAATGTTTGGTCTCCTTGATTTAAGACATTTGCAAAAGAGAAAAACAAAATATTTTGTCTTTCTTCACTTCCTTATTTTCGGGAAGGACTAATAGATTTTGAAGAAAGCCCAGTAGAGTTAGCTGCCCAAATCCATGGGAACTGAGCATTAACTCCCTAAATGGCTAGACTGTCATTCCATCAGCATAGGTAGTGTCCTGTTAGAGCCCAATTACATGTGAGCTCTGTAGTTTGGCCTCTGCCAGTGCCGTGGATCCAGATTTACTAAAAGCGAGGCCATAAACTCCTTCTTTCTTTAAAGAGTAGTTGTTGGCAGTGCTGTTTCTGAGCCATTCATCTGGCTCTGCACTGTGTCACAAGAGCCTTTTTAAAATCCCCCAGCCATCATCAGCCTTGAAGTTCATCAGCCTAGGGATCTGCATGCAGAACTCCCATCATCTAGCCCTAAAATAATACGCCACTCACTGGCACCATGGTGCCACAGCAGGTTAAGAGAGTTCATAGAATCATAGAATATCAGGGTTGGAAGGGACCTCAGGAGGTCATCTAGTCCAACCCCCTGCTCAAAGCAGGACCAATCCCCAATTAAATCATCCCAGCCAGGGCTTTGTCAAGCCTGACCTTAAAAACTTCTAAGGAAGGAGATTCTACCACCTCCCTAGGTAACGCATTCCAGTGTTTCACCATCCTCCTAGTGAGTTCTGGTATCCTATAGTGGCTTTGCAAGAAATGTAAAGGCTCCCTGGATACAATCAAATGACTCCAAACAACTCAAATACAGCTGCTGGGATTGAACGGAGCTAGTTTGCAGAAGTTTACCAAACTGGTCGTACTTTTAAAAGAGAATGCTTTCTCATGCTCCAGAATTTAAGCTTTCATTTATAAAAAGTCTGTAGCCCCTGTGTTTGCAAAGAAAATCTTTGCATTTTGAAGCAAGTACAAACTGGTGGAAGGACATCTGTCTGAGACTGCAGGCAGCCTAAAGCAGCACTTCAGCAATGTGTTGGCTCTGTAGCTTAATGACAATAAAAAAATATTTGTTTTAACTATTGCACTGCTGATCAAAATAGGCAAGAAAGACGAGAGATGATCATATTATTTTGAGAAACTATAGTCTACTGTGGGTAATGTCTCATTTTATTTCAGAGTAACAGCCGTGTTAGTCTGTATTCGCAAAAAGAAAAGGAGTACTTGTGGCACCTTAGAGACTAACCAATTTATTCGAGCATGAGCTTTCGTGAGCTACAGCTCACTTCATCAGATACATGCCTCCAGTGGGAGCATGCCACTATTTTTCTTCCATCCCTGCCCCCTCAGGGCACTCCTATGGAGGTTTATAACAACCAGAAAAGAGAAGTCCAGGGCCAGAATTAGATCCCTACAGAAATGGTACAGAAAGCAGCATAACATAAAACTGTGTTCTTTGGATGTCATTGCACAGTAGGCCATCCACCCCTGTCTGTGGCCCAAGTCCAGGCAACTGCCCTGAGGTCGGTCAAAAGCCGAGGGGGGCCTTATAGGTTCTTGATGCAGAACAAGGCCAGGGTTAAGCATTGCTCAGGCTGGAACTGGGAGCATTGCTGGCAACTCTTCCAGTCTTATGACACGTCTTACGATATTGGGGTGTATTTCTTTAAAGCCCCAGCTGCTAGCAGCAAGAGATTGCACACGAAGCTCCGCTCGCTTTCTTTTTCAAGTAACTTTCTAACCCTCATGGCTGCTGAGACAAGCTCGAGAACACGGAGCGAGTGTGATTTCCAGGCTTGGAGACCAGAAGGCAAAGCAGCAGCACCTGGAATTCATTAACAATCATGAGATTTCAGAGTAACAGCCGTGTTAGTCTGTATTCGCAAAAAGAAAAGGAGGACTTGTGGCACCTTAGAGACTAACCAATTTATTTGAGCATGAGCTTTTGTGAGCTAATCGGATGCATACTGTGGAAAGTTTCCACAGTATGCATCCGATGAAGTGAGCTGTAGCTCACGAAAGCTCATGCTCAAATAAATTGGTTAGTCTCTAAGGTGCCACAAGTACTCCTTTTCTAATCTTGAGATTGTTATGAAAAAATTCATTTGTTTACAGTGTTGTCACTGGGTTGGCCCCGGGATACTAGAGAGACAAGGTGGGGGAGGCGATATCTTTGACTGAACCAACTTCTGTTAGGGAGAGAGGCGAGCTTTGGAGCCACCCAGGGCTCGTCTTCAGGGTCCGAGGGGGATGCTTGGAAAGTGTGTGTGGGGGTCTGGGGTGTTATGGGGTGGAGGTGAGGGGATGCTGGGAGGGGTGAGAGGGTGTCATGGGGAGGATGCACAACACTATGGGGGTCAGGAGGATGTGGGGGGGCGCTATGGGAATGTGGGGAGGATGCTGGGGGGGGTGGGAGTGTTATGGGGGAGGGGTGTGGCACTGTGGGGGTCAGGGGGATGTGGGGACCCCTATGTGAATGCAGGGGGTGTGACGGGATGCTGGGGGTGTGAGGGGGTGTTATGGGGAGGGCGCGTGGCACTGTGGGGGTCAAGGGGATGTAGGAATCCCTATGTGAATGCGGGGTGTGTGTGAGGGGATGCGGGGTGTGTGTTAGGGAGTGTTAGGGGGGAGGGGTGTGGCACTGTCGGGACTCCTATGTGAATGTAGGGGGGTGTTATGGGGAAGAGGGTGTGGCACTGTGGGGGTCAGGGAGATGTGGGGGCCCCTATTTGAATGCAGGGGGGATGAGGGGATTCTGGGGGGTGGGGGTGTTATGCGGGAGGGGGCGTGGCACTATGGGGGTCAGGGAGATGTGGGGGCCCCTATGTGAATGCAGGGGGGATGAGGGGATGCTGGGGGTATAATGGGGGAGGGGGCGTGGCACTGTGGGGGTCAGGGAGATGCAGGGGTCCCTATGTGAATGTGGGGGGGTGTTATGGAGGAGGGGGTGTGGCACTGTGGGGGGTCAGGGAGATGTGGGGGCCCCTATTTGAATGCGGGAGGGATGAGGGGATGCTGGGGAGGTGGGGGTGTTATGGGGGGGCGTGGCACCGTGGGGGTCAGGGAGATGTGGAGGCCCCATGGGGATGCAGGGGGGGCTGATGGGGGGGTAGGGGTGTTATGGGGGAGGGGGCGTGGCACCGTGGGGGTCAGGGAGATGTGGGGGCCCCATGGGGATGCAGGGGGGGTTGCTGGGGGGGGTAGGGATGTTATGGGTAGGGGGCGTGGCACTGTGGGGGTCAGGGAGATGTGGGGGCCCCTATGTGAATGCGGGGGGGATGAGGGGATGCTGGGGGTATAATGGGGGAGGGGGCGTGGCACTGTGGGGGTCAGGGAGATGCGGGGGCCCCATGGAGCTGGAGGGGGGGGATGAGGGGATGCTGGAGGGGTAGGGGTGTTATGGGGCAGGGGGCATGGTACTGTGTGGGTCAGGGAGATGTGGGGGCCCCATGGGGATGCGGGGGGGATGAGGGGATGCTGGGGAAGTAGGGGTGTTATGGGGGAGGGGGCATGGCACTATGCGGGTCAGGGAGATGTGGGGGCCCCATGGGGATGCGGGAGGGATGAGGGGATGCTGGGGGTGGGGGTATTATGGGGGAGGGGGCGTGGCACTGTGGGGGTCAGGGAGATGTGGGGGTCCCTATGTGAATGTGGGGGGGATGTGGGGATGCTGGGGGGGTGAGAGTGTTATGGAGAAGGGGGCGTGGCACTGTGGGGGTCAGGGAGATGAGGGGCCCCATGGAGATGCGGGGGGGGGGATGAGGGGATGCTGGGGGGGTAGGAGTGTTATGGGGGAGGGGGCATTGCACTGTGGGGGTCAGGGAGATGTGAGGGCCCCATGGAGATGTGGGGGCCCCATGGGGATAAGGGGGGTGGGGGTGTTATGGGGGAGGGGGCGTGGCACTGTGGGGGTCAGGGAGATGTGAGGGCCCCATAGGGATCCGGGGGGGGGGGCAGCTCCGAAGAAGAGCTCCGGCCGCTCTCCCCCGGCAGCCGCTCTGACCGCCCTCGATTTCTGACGCGTTAGGGGCCTGACTGGCGGCGCGCCGGCCGGCTGGGGCGGCGCGGGGCGGGAACCGCCCTCCCGACTGCGGCGTCGCTGGGAGAGCGGGCAGGGCCGCACCCCGCCTCCGGGCGCTAGGGTAGGAGGGTAAGGCCGCGCCCAGGCCCGGCAGCTGGGCGGGGGGGTGTGGGGCCGGGCCGGGGGTGAGGTGAGTGGGACCTGCAGAATGCTGGGAGGGGGTGTTGGGAGGGTTGTGGGGGTGCTGTGCGGGGCAGGAGGTGTTGGGAGGGTTGTGGGGGGCGCTGTGGGGGGCAGGGGGTGCTCTGTGGGGCGGGGGGGTGTTGGGAGGGTTGTGGGGGGTTCTGTGGGGGGGCGGGGGGTGTTGGGAGGGTTGTGGGGGGGGGGCGGGGGGCGTTGGGAAGGTTCTGGCGCAGGGGGTGCTGTGGAGGTCAGGGAATGCTGGGAGGGGAGCGAGGGGGATGCTGGCAGTGTTGTGGGGTGCTGTGGGGGCCAGTGGGATGCTGGGAGAGGTGTGGGAGCCATGCTGTGGGGGCAAGGGGCAATCCTGGGAGGGGTGTATGGTTGGGGGATGCTGGGGGGGTGTGGGGGCCACTGTGCGGGGCGAGGGGTTGCCAACCTTGGTTGGACATATTCCTGGAGGTTTCATTAGATGACCTAACCTTTAATTCCTGGAGATTCCAGCAAAAAAACCAGGAGTAATTGGGGCACCTTAATGACAGGTTTCAGAGTAACAGCCGAGTTAGTTTGTATTCACAAAAAGAAAAGGAGTACTTGTGGCACCTTAGAGACTAACCAATGTATTTGAGCATAAGCTTTTGTGAGCTACAGCTCACTTCATCGGATGCATCAAGTGAGCTGTAGCTCACGAAAGCTCATGCTCAAATACATTGGTTAGTCTCTAAGGTGCCCCAAGTCCTCCTTTTCTTTTTGCAGATTCAGACTAACATGGCTGCTACTTTGAAACCTGGAGATTCCAGGACAATCCCAGAGGGTTGGCACCCTAGCTAGGGGGGATGCTGGGACGGGTGTGGGAGGAGTGCTGGGACTGATGTGTGGGACATGTAATGTGAGTTGTGCACAATGTGTGGCTGTGGTGGAATGTAATGGGATCTGTGTGGGGAAGTAATTGGGGTTGCTGTGGGGTGTGTGGTTATGGGATTAGGGATATGTGTTTGGGGGTGTGAGGTGGATTCTGCACTAACCCCATGCACCCTGGCGTGTGTAGGGATAAGGGGTTGAATTTCAGTGTCCCCCTTTGAGGTCTGAACAACACAGATAAAAAAGTTGTCCCCCTTCTCTGCATCTGTTACTTTTCTTTTTCTCATTTAAAAAAGGGCAATGAGTACAATCAAAAGTGTGTTTAAATAAAATACACGTATATGTCTATATTGTGTTCTACTCTTAATTTTTGAGTCTACTTTATATTTCCTAATGCACCTTGCAGTGCAGGCACAATTGTTATCAAAGCCATCTTAATACTTTGCAGTCAAGCATTCAGACCCAGAGTCCCCTAATCACAGATGAAGATACAAGAGATGAGATAGCAAGATACTATCCTAAGTGGTTGATGATTAACAGAAGTGTCCTTGGGGGCGGGGAAATTGGCATCCATTGGTATTATACTGATAAGTGCTTCACCCACAGCATAATGATGAATTGTTTGTGGGGGTTTTTGTCACAATGCTTTTCGTTCAGCCAGTCATTGATAGCATTGCCTAAACTTACAGAAGAAACAGCTTCCTGGTCTTGATTCTCCTACATCAGCGTAAACCTATTGAAGTCAGCTGAGGGAGTTACATTGTTTTTTACATTGGAGCAAGTGAGATCAGAATCAGTTCTAAAGATCTTGTTGCAGTGAGAGCCACTAGACTGATCTAAAAAGAAAAGGAGGACTTGTATAGTAGCAACAGGGATTTTTTAAAGCAGAGAATGAAGTGAGGGAATGACATAATACATAGAACTAGACTGGGAGTTGTGAGTTCGCAGCAAAACTTTCCCATGCTGGTCCCGTCCTGCTCCCCTCCAAAAAGCAGAAGCTGCTTGTGTGTATGGGGGCTGGGTATGGAAATGGTAGGGAAAAGAGGAAGCTAAATGGCCTGTGCCTGAACAATCCTGGCTGGTTAGCTAGCAGCAGGCTGCGGAAAACAGCTTGTTAGCTTACCAGCTCCTCAGAAAAGGAATGAGAGGCTGGGGGTCATCAGGTGGTGGTCAAGGAAGGAAGGAGGCTCTTTATAATACATGCTAGGTATGAAACCTGGATTTTATAAATGCTTTTGGTCTTTTCTCTCTTTCCCTTTGGTCAGATGAAGATAATTAAATATTCTGAGCAGGTCCTGAAGACAGCATTGATCTCCAAGAACACGCAGCTTGTGAAGCTGTATGAGAATCTTGAGTCAAGTGAGAAGTGTTTGCTGAATGAAGCATTTCAGCCAAACAGTGTTCTCTTCAGACCCATCACTCTGAATTCGGAGTCAGACTGGATCTCCTCACACCCTGAGCCCACCCAGGACTTTGAACAGTTTTATAACGATCCTTGCAGAAGCAGACTGACATCTCAGAAAAATGCCATTTATGTACAGCCCATTGGTAATGTCTAACTGTGATCGCAGAACCAAACCATCTGTCTTTAATATGCCTGTCCCATTAAATATGAACTAATTAGGTTATATGTTCCAATTTTCAAATAAAAAGACTTCATAATAGATCTCAGACAAAGTGGTCTAGTGGTTAGAGCAGTCAGGACGCCTGGGTTTTATTCCTGATTCAGACATTCAGCTATGGTGTTATTGAAAGATCCTGCAAGCACTTATGGATGAGCTTAACTTTACTCATCCAAGTAGTCCTATTAGAGTCCATGGAACTGCTCATGTGAGTAGAGGTTAAAGTTATCCATAATTACTTGTAGGATTAAGTCCTTCTGTGCCTCGGTTTACCCATGTTTAAAATGGGGAATACTTAATTAAGCATTACTGGAGTATTGTGAAGCTTAATCAGTGTTTACAATGTGCTTTGATTCCTTTGGATGAAAGGTGCTATAGAAATGCAAATTACTGTTAATATGTTTTTTCTGTAGTGTGGTGCACAGAGATGTTTTTGAGGATCACAGTAAATAATATAGATTGATTTTAAGTCTATTTCCTGGTAGCTTTCACAGTTTTTGATTAACTTATGTAGAAAATTGTGTTTTAAGAAAAACAGGAACAGTCATAATCTTGGGAAAAGAAACCCATTGAAGGTAAAAACAAACCAACAAACAAATACAGTATGCTAAACCTCAGTCCTTCAGTTTCCCTACTCCATCCATATTTGATCAGCTGTTTATGGGAGTTGCCATTACTCTTGAAGCTGAAATTTTAATTACAGTTATGAGTAATGGATTCACTATTGCAGTCTACAGCACTGACGTCAGTTTCTGTGTTGCCTCTTGTGGGTAGCATTGTACTGTTTGGCTGTTATTAATATCATGTATCACAGCACTTGACAGTGATAAACAATGCCCTTATTTAAAAACAAACAAACCTCCCACTTCATTACTGTACAATAATTGTCCCGAACATTGCTTTATCATTGTTATGAGATACAGTATCTTGGAGTATTGCAGTAGAATAACTTTGTCACTTTGTTTTTGGGCTAAGGGAATAGAAGTTACTAAAATAAAGAAAGGCATTCTTGGATTTGCATGGAAATGGTGAAAGGTTACAATTGTGTTTGTGCCATGTTCTATAATATTGCTTATATTTTCTTTTGATAACTTGGGGTAAATGTGATGTTCATTAACAGACCTGAAATAAGAGGGAATATTAAAGTTATCATTCTTTTGGGGGATTTTTAAAAAATATGAGTTGATTGAATGAACTGCCATACCAGGTTTATAACCTGATGTTATTTTGGACTGCTTATATAGGTTCGTTTGGGGACACTAAAGTTAGTACGGAGGATTATATGAAATGGTTGAAGGATTATTGTGAAGCCTTTTACTATGGCCTATCTGTAAAAATCCTGGAGCCGATTCCTGTTTCACACACAGGTTGTGGTTTTCGAGTGAATGAGTACACATGCAATCTACAGATTCATGCAGGTATGTAGGGAGGAGAAGAACAGCATCAAGTTTGGAATCGCCTCATTGCTAAAAGATTTGAATAATAAAGAAATGAACACTGAGTTTCTTGAAACTCTAAGCCAGGGGTGTTGTGAGGATAAATACATTAAAGATTGTGCGGTGTTCAGCTACTACAGTGGGGGATTATATCAGTGCTATAGGCAGACAGAGAGAAGGATGGATAACTTCAGATTCTTTGTTAGCAGCTCACCAGAATCTCCAGTCATGTGACTTACAGTGTAGTGGAGAAGTGTGGTTTAGTTGTTTGAGCATAAGTCTAGGACTCAGTAAAGCGAGATCCTAATCTCAGCTCTGGTTTCAGACCTGATTCTGCAACCTTTATTCATGTGAGAAGTTCCGTTGCTATCGGTGGGATTATTCGTTCAAATAAGGGCATCCAAATCAGGCCTCAAAAAGCAGCTGAGTCATTCTGCTATATCGATATAACACATGCCTGGTAGCTCATTCAGGCTTGATCACTTAGTTCCCTAACTAACCAAATGGTCAGCTAGCCAAGTAGTTTTGTCTTGAACAATAGTTATTTAAAACTAACACAAATGTATTGTATGAGTCTAAAGATCAAATAGATGTCCAGCTAGTTTAGGCTGAGCTACATTTTCTTTGGATATTGCTATGAAATCACTCGATGATTACCTATTCTGTTCATTCCTTCTGAAGCACCTGGCATTGGCCACTGTCGGAAGACAGGATACTGGGCTAGACAGACCTTTGATCTGACCAGTATGGCCAATCTTACGTTTCTAACACTATCTTTTTTGACCCTTAGAATGTCGGTCATGGTAGTGATTTTTGTGATGTGACTACTAGAAACTTTGCTGAGACCACCAACTGTCCCTCTGACTTTTAGGACTTTTAACCTGCAATAGATTCAAGCATCTACCTTTATTAAGCAGCCTGACCACTCTTGTAAAACAATAATTCACTGCACTGAATAGAAAAATATTATCTACCCTAAGGGCTTGTCTAGGCTTATTGCTTTGCCAAAGCTCATTATGGAACGTTCAGTGCCCTTTAGCAGGGTCCACATGGCAACTTAGTGCACAGCAAGCTAGGGCTAGTCTACACTGGCAAAGCCAATGCCTTGTTCACTGGCAAAGTTCAGTGCCTTGAGTAGTCGTGGGAGCTCTCCCAGCGCTCTAAAAAAACCACCTTCACAAAGGGTGTAGCTACCAGGGCTGGGAGTGTGGCTACTAGTGCTGGTGCACTGTCTACATTGGTGCTTTTTTCGCACCCCTGAGCAAGAAAGTTACAGCACTGTAAATTGCGAGTGTAGACAAGCCTCTAGTGTGCTGTAGCTTTCTGTGCACTAATACAGTGTGTTGACAAGCCCCAATTTATCCTGAGACCAATCCTGCAAGCAGAACTTCCAATGGAAATTGGTGTATGGAGGGTTTAGAGGGTCTGACCTCATGTTAGCAGCATTAGTGGCTCCAGATTGGTAATGTGGCTGGACACCTACATCGCATAATCCAGTGGCTCTTAAGCTTTTTGGACTACTGTATCTCTTTCAGGAGTCTGATTTGTCTTGTGTACCCCCAAGTTACATGTCACTTAAAAACTACTTGCTTACAAAATCAGACCTAAAAATTCAAAAGTGGCACAGCACACTATTACTGAAAAATTGCTTACTTTCTTATTTTTGCCATATAGTTATAAAATAAATCAATCGGAATATAAATATTGTTCTTACATTTCAGTGTATAGTATATAGAGCAGTACAAATAAGTCATTGTCAATATGAAATTTTAGTTTGTACTGACTTCACTACTGCATTTTATGTAGCCTGTTGTAAAACTAGGCAAATATCTAGATGGGTTGGTGTATCCCCTGCAACACCTCTGAGTACCTCCCTGGTTGAGAACCACTGGTGTAATCTTCTGACTGCTTTCACAGCTTTCTTCTGTGGTGACTCATGCTTCTGTTGAAGGGAGTTGTTTTCTGTTGTTTATGCAGGGGACCTCTTGAAATACCTAAAGAAGAAAAAGCCAAAAGAAGATGCTTTCTGTATTGTTGGGATAACAATGATAGATCTTTATCCAAGGGAGTCCTGGAATTTTGTCTTTGGACAAGCCTCTTTGACAGAAGGTATTCAATTTTATGTCAGGAGTATATCAGTGGAGAAAACTAAAATGACTCCAAAATGCTAGGAATCAATTTACTATGAAAATAAATCAAATTAAAATGTGCATAAAATATGATAAATATGGGATAAATATGAATTGAATTGATGTATAATTTATGGGTATATAATTTTAAAAATAGTATGTGATATTGTTCAAACTCATACAGTTCAAAATTACTACATTCAAAAGACAGTCAAAAAGTAAGAAACATTTTTGATCCACTGTTAAAAGAAAAATCCCTAAAACTTTGTTCATAACTTTAAATATGTTTCCCTTTCTATACTGAATTTCGTTGGATAAGTTCGCAGCCCTAAAGGGGATTTTTTGGTTGACGCAGTTGGGTTGGTGTTGGTTTCTGTTTGTTTGTTTTAGAGAGTTACAGAAGTACCAAAGAAATTGAATTTACATATTCAAGATGTCATTTTTCATACTCTGGAAACAGTGCATTTTTCTTTTTCAAATAAAATCTTATGCAAATAAAGAAGGCTTTGCTGCCCAAAGAACTGAAACCCAGCTCAGAACATGTCAATGTCTGTCCAAATCACCTATTTTTTTTTTATTTCTTACTGCCACACGCAGAGGGTGGGCTGAAAAAGAACAGCCAAAAATAGTGAGTTGCTGCTACAAAGACTCAGGACCTTCTGTGACACTAAGACCCCTTGGCAACGGTCCTCTGTTCTTTGCAGACAACTCTCACCTCAAACTCAGTACACCAAACATGTTGTACAGGATATTTATCCATAAAGAGAAACATATAAGGTATCTATAGAAGACTCATAACTAGTCAAGATTCATGATCATTGTGAGATGTATGTATGGGATGGATATATATATATAAAATGAGAGAGAATGCTTTATGACTTGCAGTAAAAATTAGTCACTGGGGTAATGCCTGTTCTAGGATGAGGGAGTTGTCACCCCTTGCTGTTTAGCTGAGGATGCAATGCAAGGCTGAGTTTAGCTTTGTGCAATAGTAAGACTTTGAATGGGAAACCATCAGAGGCAACTGCAAACAATCGAAACCACTTGAAGGTAAAAAAAGGGACTTTACAACAAGACAGGGGTTTGCCCTGCCTCTGAATAGAAACAAAAGTTTGGTTTCAGTATAACAGGAGGAAAAACCCTCTAGATCCATTCACTAAGGAAGTTCTGAGGAAGTGAGCCATAGCTCATGAAAGCTTATGCTCAAATAAATTTGTTAGTCTCTAAGGTGCCACAAGTACTCCTTTTCTTTTTGCGAATACAGACTAACACGGCTGCTACTCTGAAACTTGTGGAATGGGGGTGTTTTCATGCATGTTTGGATGATGGTTCTTGCTAAACCAGACAGCTCTGCAACAGACTGAACTTTGGGTGAAAATCCATAGGTGCCGACTCTGTGGGTGCTCCAGGGCTGGAGCACTGACAGGGAAATATTAGTGGGTGCTCTGCACCTACCGGCAGCCAAGCTTCCCTTCCCACCCCGCCTAACCTCCTCCTCCCCTGAGCACACCGCGTCCCCGCTCCTCCGCCTACCTCCCAGCGCTTGCCCCGGCCAAACAGCTGTAGCAAGCTCTGGGAGGGATGGGGGAGGAGCGGGCACGTGGCGCGCTCAGGGGAGGAGGTGGGGAAGAAGCGGGGCCAGGGTGGGGATTTGAGGAAAGGGTTGAAATGGGGGCAGGACATCGGTGGAGTCAGGGTTGGGCCAGGGGCAGTGGGAGGTCGAGCACCCACTGGCGCCAGAAGAAGTCGACACCTATGGGAAAACCTACTTTATTTGGTAGGAAAGGTATTTATTAATAAATATAGACCCAAGTTCACATTTTGTGATTCTGTTTTGCATTGTAATCGTATGTTTCCACTGCTCTCTCTTGTTTCTAGTTAAATCTATTCTTTCTTCTAATAAAACAATATTAAGTTTATTTCAGTACTCACAAGGGCTCTGTGGTTTACAGGAGTGGTGGTTTAAGATAAAACTGGAATACACTGCTCCTTTGAGAGCAGAGGATCTGGGATTTCTGTGAGTTGCCACTGTCGCAGGGGAATGATCCAAAGGGACTTGGGGACTGGGGTGTACCTACTGTTCACCTGCAAGGTGAAGTTAGGGCTGGCATAGGCCAGAGGAGAGTGCTTGAGTGGCTGAAAGGCTGATGGTGTTAGGGAGATGACGTCCAGCCAGGCACTGGCAGGACTTCCTCACACTGGAGGTAGGGGATAACAGGGTGACTCCCAGTCTTGAGTACACTAAGAACTATCACACACTTTACCTAACAGGCTAAGATATGGGCGATGTCTTTCACTAGGTATACTGGAAATAAGAAAGACTTTAACAGGTTAGTCACTCAGCAGATGTAATGTTGTGTACATTTTTATGTTGTGTACAATTTTAAATGAAAATAACTTAAAACCTTGCAGTGTTATGATCTAGTCTTCCTTGTACTCCTAAATCTCCCGGTCACATAAAATCAGAATTTGGGGTTCCCAAGGAGTACTAATTTAGTCTCTATTTTGTGGTTTTCTGTTGCAAGAAAAACAAATGATTGTTAATGTGCATTTTTTTTTAAATGCATAAAGTCATAACATTTAGACTGTTTGGTACTGAGTCTGGTGTCACATCATTGTAAATTAGGAGTCAGTACATCAAGGGCAATGAAGTGACTCCTACATTAGTGAAAGGAAGCTCAGGCCCTCTCTGTTGTGTTCGCATATTTGCAGCATGAGTTCACTTCAGGTACCACAACAGCCTTTAGTCTATGATACTCAAAATCTACACCTCAAAATATTGCTCTTTGTCTTTTTCACCATAAAATAGAATGTCTGTGTTATTCAAAGCAAAAATATTAAACATTTTCTCAGCTATTCCAAAAACATGTATGCTTGAAAAATCTGATCTGGCCAGTGACTGGGTAAAATGGTTTGCTTAATGGCAGGGCTTAGTGGGCATGTATATTTTAACTGCAAGGCTTAGTTGGCATGAAGAGCAATCTTGCCATGGGCCCAATGCTATACTCAGTTATAATTGAACAGCTGCATTGATTTCATTGGGGATTGCTGGACGTAAGTTCAAGTAGATTTTGGGCTGACATCTGTCCAAAGCACAGTATAACTAGCTCTGTCTGTTTCTCCAGAGTCTGATTATTTAGGGATTAATAACAAGAATTTTAGTTATAAGCTGGGGACACATCAATTAGAAGTAACGGAGGAGGAGAAGGACCTTGGAGTATTGGTTGATCATAGGATGACTATGAGCCGCCAATGTGATATGGCCATGAAAAAAGCTAATGCGGTCTTGGGATGCATCAGGAGAGGTATTTCAAATAGGGATAAGGAGGTTTTAGTACCGTTATACAAGGCACTGGTGAGACCTCACCTGGAATACTGTGTGCAGTTCTGGTCTCCCATGTTTAAGAAGGATGAATTCCAACTGGAACAGGTACAGAGAAGGGCTACTAGGATGATCCGAGGAATGGAAAACTTGTCTTATGAAAGGAGACTCAAGGAGCTTGGCTTGTTTAGCCTAACTAAAAGAAGGTTGAGGGGAGATATGATTGCTCTCTATAAATATATCAGAGGGATAAATACCAGAGAGGGAGAGGAATTATTTAAGCTCAGTACCAATGTGGACACAAGAACAAATGGATATAAACTGGCCACCAGGAAATTTAGACTAGAAATTAGACAAAGGTTTCTAACCATCAGAGGAGTGAAGTTTTGGAACAGCCTTTGAAGGGAAGCAGTGGGGACAAAAGATCTATCTGGCTTTAAGATTAAACTCGATAAGTTTATGGAGGAGATGTTATGATGGGATAACATGGTTTTGGTAATTAAATATTCATGGTAAATAGGCCCAATGGCCTGTGACGGGATATTAGATGGGGTGGGATCTGAGTTACCCAGGAAAGAATTTTCTGTAGTATCTGGCTGATGAATCTTGCCCATATGCTCAGGGTTTAGCTGATCGCCATATTTGGGGTCGGGAAGGAATTTTCCTCCAGGGCAGATTGGAAGAGGCCCTGGAGGTTTTTCGCCTTCCTCTGTAGCATGGGGCACAGGTCACTTGCTGGAGGATTCTCTGCTCCTTGAAGTCTTTAAACCACGATTTGAGGACTTCAATAGCACAGACATAGGTGAGGTTTTTTGCAGGAGTGGTGGGTGAAATTCTGTGTCCTGCGTTGCGCAGGAGGTCGGACTAGATGATCATAATGGTCCCTTCTGACCTAAATATCTATGAATCTATGATTGCTAGCAATCAAATCTAGTTTGCATAGGTGCTTCTGATTTAACTCATTCTTCAATTACCAGCTTATGGGCCTGATTCAGCAAGCCCTCTGTTTGCCAAACTCCCATAGAAATCAGTTTTCAGAGTAGCAGCCATGTTAGTCTGTATTCGCAAAAGGAAAAGGAGTACTAGTGGCACCTTAGAGACTAACCAATTTATTTGAGCATAAGCTTTCGTGAGCTACAGCATCCAATGAAGTGAGCTGTAGCTCACGAAAGCTTATGCTCAAATAAATTGGTTAGTCTCTACGGTGCCACTAGTACTCCTTTTCTTTTTATAGAAATCCATGGAATTGCCTTTATTTACACGTGTGGTGAATCTGGAAATTTTATATATGTTGATTCTTCCTTTTATAATTGAGATTCTTTTCAAACAGTATTTTGTTAAATAAGTTAGAATCTATTGACTTATCATGTTCACCTGAGAAAAGGTTCATAGTTAGGATTTTGGCCCCATTATGTATATTTTTAATTTAAACAGTATTTTTCCATTTCAGTGTTCTTTTTTCATTTTTATTTCCCCTATATTGGCCAGGTGACTGCAGAAATGAAGAATCTAAATTATCTATGTATCACCTGTGAAAAAACCTGGCACAGGCTCCAAGTCAGCAAGGCACTTAAGCATGTGACTAAGTTTGTGAGTAGCCTTGTGGACTTGAATTAGACTTCTCACACATTTAAAGTTAGCCCCATAGTTAAGTACATTCCTGAACTAGGGAATACAGCTTAGGGCCCAAATCTGGGAGGTTTTGAAATGTGCTCATTTGCCACTGACATCAGTCTCAGGATTGGCCTTCATATGGCTATGACCAACAACTTGGGAAAACCAAATGTTAGTCAAAATATAAAACAACTCCAAACCAAAAATAAAACAAAATGAGCAAATGGAATAAGACAAAAATAAAACAGGACCAAAACAATGACCCAAATTCTAAACTAAATGCAGGGACCACGCACATAGGCCCAGTGCACAAGCTCATCCACTGATATCCAGAGCTGCCTTGAAAGGATGTGTTTCCCAGTGCTACTAGAGTCCTAACTTCAGAACTGCCTGCCTGCCACAAAATATGCCTTCAGAGTGCATTTTTATTAGGTGGAGATGACCTCTGAACCCAAAATGAGACAAGTATCAAGAACTAGATCTTTTTAGTAGAAATAGAAACATCAACTTGGTTTATTAAACTTGAGTTGCCTGGAACAGCCCCATCTACCCTTTTAGATAACTTTTTAAATACCATTTTTATGATATTTTGTAATAGTGCAGTTTTAACACTGAAAAATTAAGCCATCAGTCAGAATCTCTGCATTAAAGTTGAAAGCTCAGCCTTAACTCTTCCCCTGCTCTTGTGCATTATAAAGTATGGTCCAATCTTGGGAGATGCTGAGAGATTCTGCAGCCAGTGGGAGATGGAGGTGCTCAGGGTCAAGATTGTACATTGTTTGAGGCAAGGCCTATGTCTTCTGATTGATACTGCAAGGCACCTCCCATACTTTTGGAGGCTGTAAAAGACTAATACAATCTATAATACATCCTGGAAGAGGTCTTTTTTCTTTTTATTAAATGTCAAAATGTCTGCACTGATTTTAATAAAACTTTATACACACACAGCCGCAAAATACCCCTGAGCTTCAACAAAGCCTGTAGAATTTCAGCCTAAAAGAAATTAATTTAAGAAAATAATTATTAATTGAAAAGGAGTGATTAGAATGGAAGTTGGAATTCCACCTGCACCATAGTGTGTGCTGCGTATGCCAGCTATGTGCTTGCTTATGCTGGAATAGCATTTAACAATAGCAATCTGTATTCGTGTAGCTGTGCTTCAGAAAGGGCAGAGATTCTAAAAAGGAAATTGCACTCATTCTATTCAGTGGCTAAGCATAGAGGGTGGGATCCATGAAGGGACTTAGGCATTAAAACACAACACAGCACCTCACTTCTGGCACCTAGAAAATCCAAGAATATCCCTGCCATCCACCAAGCTGAGTGAGGTGCCTAAGCTTCCTATTCAACAACTGGGTAATTAAAATGAATAGATTGGGGAGGCAAAAATCTGTCTAAACCTGATGAAAATATAATAAAAAAAAAGAAAAAAGAAAAAAAAGTTTTGTTCTCTCAGTCTTTCATGAGCAATTTAAACAGATTAACATAATGTAAGGATCAAGCATGTGGCTTCTGGCTTTGTAGTTGGTTGTTTGTTTTTTAATTGCATGGCAGTATGGATCATTGTGTTTGGTTTCTGTGACACAGACCACATCTTCAACGGTGGTCCATATACTTGTGACAACATTTGTTTGTGTTTGGTGTCCACTCAGATGAATGGTGAATGCGAAGCAAATGCTGTTTGTGCTCAAATTGCAAATTTTTCCATGGCCGAACAGTGGGTTCAAAGATAAAGATTTGGGGCTTGATTTCCCCATTGCTAAGTGTCCCTTTGGCAGTGGTGTAACTCCATTCATCTAGTTTCAGAAGAGTTATGCCAGCTTTAAAACTGGAGTAATACAATGGTGACTCAAGCCTGTGGCTGAGACCCTTCAGAAAATTCAACTAATTGAGCATAAACTCCTGTGCCAAAGAAGACCATATGCAATTGCTGAAATTAACTAAGAAATAGTGGTAACTCTCCATATTATCTCTCTGACATTAAGTAGACAGAAAATGTCCTATTGTGCACCTTTGTTCATAATCCTGGTTTAGGAGAGAAGTCTGTAATCCCTTATTATACAGTAAATCACCTGATACCATTCAAAATTTGCAAACTCTAAATTTAAAATCTGAGTGAAGTTTGAGACGTGTAAAATAATCTGTTGGAGTCTTTAACACTTTATTTGAAGTTTGTGGAGAATATTAATGTTGTAAAAACAATATTTTACATGTAGCACCAGGGGCTTTTTGACTAACTGCATGTGTTCTTTGGATGAACTTTAGTTGTTTACATGGTGTTTTATGCTGATACAATATGTGTATTTATTGCTAATGTGTGAAGTCTCATAATTAAGGCTAAGTTTTTGTCACGGATATTTTTAGTAAAAGTCAGGGACGGGTCATGGGCAAAAGAGAAAAATTCACAGAAGCCGTGACCTGTCTCTGACTTTTACTAAATATATCCATGACAAAATGGGGATCTGCGGGTCCCCACGCTGCCTGAAGTGGGGCAGCTGCGCAGGGGCTAGGAGCTGCTTGCAGCAGCTGGGGGCTGCCGGGTACCCCTGCCCCCCGCAGCTCTGGGGATCCCCCGCTGCCTGTGGGGGCTGGAAGCTACAGGGTACCCCACCACCTGCAGCTCCAGGGACCCGTGGTGGCCGGGAGCTTGGGGGTTCCCCGCTGCCCATGGTGGCCAGGAGTTTGGGGGTTCCATCAGCAGCTCCAAGGGCCCCCGCCGCCTGCGGCGGTTGGGAGCTCAGGGGTTCCCCCGCTGTGGCTGGGAGATCTGGGGGTTCCCCTGCGGCAGGCAGGAGCTGTGAGATACCCTGCGCCTGTGGTGGGTTGGAGCTCCAGGGGCCGCCAGAGCTGGCAGAGGTACCCCACAGCTCCCTGCCCCCACGGGCGATGGGGTACTCTGCAGTTCCCAACCACCATAGGCTGGAGTCATGAAGTTCGCTGAAAGTCAGGATTCCGTGACCTCTGTGACTAAACTGTAGCCTGACTCTTAATTGCTATTGTGCAGATTTTCAATTAGATAAAATGTACTGGGAAAATGTTGAAGTACCCATATTCAAAACCTATCTTATGATGACATCATGCACAAGTTTTGGAGACTCTCTCACCATTTGTAGAATTACCACTTGAGTTCATTTCTGCAGGGCTCCTGCACTATAGAATTAAGCATTACTTCACTGTGGTAGTGAACTTTTACCCTGAAAAACTTTAGGTGTCCAGTGAGTTTAGGCACTTACGAAGTTTGATGGGAATTTTGTGGATTGCAGGGGAGCCAAAAGTATGTCTTAGGTACCTAAGTACTGTTGTGAATCTCACTCCAAGTTCTCAAGCTATGTTTAATGTCTGGCAGTCTTCATTTTTTGTCTGTAAACTTAAACAAGATGGTGAAATTCCTCAGAGGTGCTGAATAACTGTAACACCTGCTGACTTTATTGGGTAGTGTAGATGACTGGTACCTATCAGGATCTGTACTGTTTCGTGTCATGAAGAAAACCACACATGGAAAATCATCAGATCTAAAGCTCATTAGGGGAATGTCAGAGCGTGACACACACACAGCTGGGAAATGCAGAGCTAGAGCTCTCCTTTTGACCCCTAGGTATAGTGGGCATCTGCCCTTTTCGCTACTTGTTTATATTGTACTGTGTTTTCTTTATGTGCAAGGGGAGCTTTAACTGTGATTGTAATCTTACTTATTTTTTTTTATGTCAGTCCCTCTCCCTGGGAATGGCTGTGTCCTTCTGGGCCATGTCTCTTAGGGAGACTGGAAAGTTTTGCTTTCACACACCCCATTTTAACGTTACCATCCTCCGGACCTTTTAACTCAACCATCCTTCTGACAGGATACACATGGATGGATACTTTTTGGAGGCCCATCATTGCTGTTACATGGTCAGCTAGATGGGTCATTATAGGGCAACACAAGGCAATTCCTCCCTCGGGGCAAAGTTTTTTCCTCCTGTGTCACTTGTACCCCTCTCAAACCTGAGGAGTGAGAGCCAGGTGTGGAACTCCCATGCTGCATCGCAGAGTTAAGGCCCTGAACATTCTTAGGTGTGTACATTATTGTTTCTCTTTCTGCTTCTGCTGTACATAGCACTTCTCTCTTTATTATAAATCAGCAATGATTCTCAGTAGAAACTGTTGATCATGTGGGGTATAGGCCTGCTGACCTCTTACATGCAGGACTCCTATTGTTGACATCAGGATTTTATCCTGCAGGAATAGATTTTCAAATGGACTGTTCTTGTTTTTTACAACATCCTGGGGTGGTTAATTTAAAGTCGGCACCAAATGCCCCTGATAATTACACACATGGATGTGGGGAAGAGAGCCTTGTAAATTGTGTCTGACAGACCTGAGTCATCCACTCCTTTCTGGGTCACTGTGAATCAGTTGTGCCACAGAAGTCATGTTCCATTCTCAGCGAAGAATCGTGCGAGGCTCTGGCCTCGTGTCTTCATCATCACATTGCTAATTATAACATCCAAAAGGACATAAATAGCCTAGTAAGGTTCAGTGTCCCACTACGTTGTTTTTCATAGGGACCTGTCATACAGGAAACGCTCAATAGTAAGGTGCCTTGTACTTCAGTTATTCCTGCAATAATTTTGATTGGACAACTCAGAAAAATCAGCACAATGGGAATATATTGGACTCACTGCAAGGAAGATCTGGATTCATTATTTGGAAAGGAAATGTACTGTATTTGTGGCATAGATCCTGCGTCGTATAATGCATTTCAATGATATTGTCCTATGGTTAAGGTACAAGACAGGCAGCCATGTGTTTTGGATACTAATCCTGCCTTTGCCCCTGATTTTCTCTGTAGCCTTGGACAAGTTACTTAATCTCTCTGTGTCACAGTGTATCCCTACATGAAATTAATGTCTGTAAAGCATGGTAAGATGAAAAGACACCATATAAGTGGAAAATATTAACAGTAATAATCCATGTGACTTTTTTAAAGACAGTGTGTGTGCACAATCATGCTCTATGGGACCCTAAGTATGTGTTTTCCCTGTTTTTGAAGATTGTATTACACTGTCAATATGTGACAATTATTTAGCACCTACATCTGCAACTCTTGCTCCTACGAGTAGTTCCACCGACGTCAGTGGGTTTACACAGAGGCGGAAATGCTACTCAACAGGAGTAAGATTAATTGGGCTTTTAAACATGAAGGGAATCTAAGTGCAAGAGGGTTTTTTTGCTTTTTGTTTTTTTCCCCCAGATCTTTGCTCTGAGCTCTGCCAAACCCTTCTTTGACCAGAAGAGGTCGCTAGTAGTACATGTAAAATGCTTTTACTGACTTCTGAGAGGTTGCTTTTACTTGTACTGCGTTCCAGGGCTATAAACCAGTAGGCTGCTAAACAGTAGCTAGCTTGCTCAGAAATTGATCAGGGTAGATCTACTTGTCCTTCTGTGCTGAGCCATAAACTGAAGGTTACGGTACATTCACTAGAACACGTGGCAAAGCAAAATGGTGATTTTAAAATGCAGGGTACAATGTATATTATTTATTTTGATGTTTCCCGTGTTTGAAGACTTCTGTGTATATAACACAATGTAACCCAAAACATAGAAGTGCTCTTTTGGCATTGACTTAAAATAGCAAATCTAGGACTTCAGATCATTATTAGTTTCATCACAGTTGTGTTTGTGGTGTCTGTGACAGATATGTCAATTCCCTGCAATATCTTTCAGATCAGTAAGTTTATGTATCATTGTGGGCCATGAATTGTATGCAATTCCATGGGGGAGAGTGACCACAACTCCTCCAGGAAATAAGAACATAGGTGAAGAGATTAGGGAAATTCACTCAGGTAACACCCCCAGAGAAGTACCACCACCTCGAGAGGCTCACGTATTCTGGTTCAAACTGGATCATATACATAAAAGGTTGTTACAAGGAGTAGAGAGGTAAATTGGTCTCATTAACCTCTGAGGATAGGACAAGAAACAATGGGTTTAAATTGCAACAAGGGCAGTTTAGGTTGAACATTAGGAAAAACTTCCTAACTGTCAGGGTAGTTAAGTGCTGGAATAAATTGCGCAAGGAGGTTGTGGAATCTCCATCATTAGGGGTTTTTAAGAGCAGGTTAGACAAACACTTGTCAGGGATGGTCTAGATAATATTTAGTCCTGTCATGAGTGGAGAGGACTGGACTGGAAGACCTCTTGTGTTCCCTTTGAGTTCTATAATTCTGTGATTCTCCAGAAACTAACAGACAAGAAAGGACTTTTGGATAAATAGCCTGAGTTTAAACTGTCTAAGGGCTACCTTTCTTATCCAGTAAATGAACAGGACCTTCTGTCCAAAGGAGGCCCTAATCCTTCGAAGGAGGAGTTGGAAGAACTTTGGCTTACTGAGTCCCCATAAGACTGATGGGTGACCTCTGGAGAGCTTATTAGCACGCATGCAGGTTCTTTTATTGTTTTAATATGTTTTTTGTGTAATGCTTTCACCTGAAGAATATATGTGCTTGCTTATAAGGAGCTGTGTGATAGCTTATAACTAGGACCCTACCAAATTCACTGTCCATTCTGGTCAATTTCATGGCCATAGGATTTGAAAATTAGTCAGTTTCACATTTTCAGGTGTTTACATCTGAAATTTCATGGTGTTGTAACTGTCGGGATCCCAACCCAAAAAGAGGTTGTGGAGGGTCACAGAGCTGTTGTAGGGGGGTCGTGGGATTGCCAGCCTCACATCTGTGCTGCCTTCAGAGCCCAACTGCTGCCGCAGAGCTTCCTGCAGCAGGGGGAGATACCCGGAGGTAGGCCTGATCTCCCCCTGAAAGCGGCTGTGCAGGGAAAGAGTATGTCCCATCCCACCCTGGCAGCTGGAGCCCAGGGAACAGTAGGAGTCCCTGGCTGGGGTGCCCCCAGCCCTGCCCCTCTCCCTCCCCTCAAATAGCTAGATTTCATGGGGGAGGACTTCTTCCATGGTCCGTGACATGTTTTTCACAGACGTGAATTTGGTAGGGATCAACCTATAACTGCTGGCAATTACGCTGTTCATGAGTCTTCACAGGAAAACCAATGCGCAGACAATGGCTTGTTATAGTAGGGTGACCAGATGTCCCAATTTTATAGAGACAGTCCTGATTTTGGGATCTTTTTCTTATATAGGCTCTTATTACCTCCCACCCCCGTCCCGATTTTTCACATTTGTTGTCTGGTCACCCTGTGTTATAGGCAGTCTGGCTTGCTGGGACTATCACAGTGTAAGCAGGAAACTGTACAGAGTGGAAAACCCCTGGTCAGGAGGGAGAGAGAGATGGCTGCTCAAAAGAGGTGATGGCTGAGGAGCCAAAAGCCTAGTGTGGGTGCCTTCAAGAGACCACGGAACGAGAATACAGGGACAGTTGACCTGAACTGTGACAGTGTCTTCTCTAATAGAATTCCTTTTTGATTTCTTCTTAAGGAATGGGGATCTTCAGCTTTGCCAGGTATGACAGTGATTTTTATAGTGCGAGCTACAAAGGCAGACTGCAGAGTGTCAAGAAGCTTCCCTCAGCAGACTATTCAATATTTGATGGCTATTACACTCCTGCAATCAACAGTATGCTGCTTCTGAGGTCCTGCAAGGTGGGTGCCTGTTGGGCTCTAGAGAGTTATTGAAAGTCTTACATTTCTATTTGGAAATAAAAATAGCTTTTGTTTCTAAGGGTTTAATTCGCCTCTTGCTGGTGTAAATCAGGAGTAACTCCAGTGAAGTCAATGGAGTTACACCAGTGTAAATGACAGCAGAATCTGTCTCTTCATCCTCGAGCCCTGCAGTTGAGATCAGGTGGGATGTTCAAGCTGATATTCCTTACACTTGTGTATATTACTCCTGGGGGAATTCTGCACCAAAAAAATAAAAATTCTGCATACAATATTTTAAAATTCAGCAAATTTTATTTGTCAGAATAACACTACATAATCACACCAGTTTCAATTATTTTGGTAATTTTTTAAAAAATACCTGTCAGCAAGTATGTCTATAACAAAACAGAGACACAAAAAGATTCCTTCAGAGTTAAAGAAACCCCTATGACAATCCTCTTTCTTTGTCCCCTCTCCCACGGAGCCCAGCTGGGGGCCAGACACCTACAATCCCTCCCCCCGCAGAGCCCAGCCATGCCCCCACACCAGCTAATACACCCGAAACTCATATCCCCCCCAGAGCCCAGCCACAGGGTACCCCCAGACTGAATTAAATAAAATACAGTAAATCCTTAATTTGAAGGCCAGTAAACTCAACCTCTGTGGGTCAATTTGGGGCTGCGAGTCTTAGTTTGCTATTGTTTGTGAAGTACTTTGAGCTCCCTGGATGGTAACACTATGTAGAAGTGTGAAGAATTATCCTTTTAAACAAACATTAAACATTTTTTTAATCCCTTGAGCATATTCTGGGGAGCGGGATATCTTGTTTTTATTACAATAGTGTCTAGAAGCCCCAGCTGAAATTAGGGCCTCACTGTGCTAGCTGCTGTACAAACACATAGGAAGAGACAGTCCCTAGCTCAGGGAGCTTAGAGCCCAAATCCACCATACAGAACAAGGATGGAAGAAAGTAAGTATTACTATCCCCATTTTGCAGCTGGGGAACAGAAGCACAGAGCAATTGTGACTCACCCAGTTCACACAGGAATTTTGTGGTGGGGCTGGGAATTGAGCACTCACCTCCTTTCCTTAACTACGGGGCCATCCTCTTCATTTTTCTGTAACTAAAATTGGTACCAGCCCCGTACCAGGTCTGTTGCTCTGTCTTGGAGTGGGTTGGAAGTGGAACCGTTTTATCATCGGCCCATTTTGTAAGGTGCTATAATGGGTACTGCCAGTGTAGGCAGAGTAGAAGAAAGAGGGGAAAATATAGATTACAATAATTTGCAAAATAAGACCTATGTTTCAGACCCTGACCCATGAGATTGGGCACATCTTTGGACTCCATCACTGTCAGTGGCTGCAGTGTGTGATGCAGGGTTCCAATCACCTGGAGGAATCAGACCGACGCCCATTGGACCTGTGCCCAATTTGTCTGCGCAAGTTGCAGTCTGCTGTTGGCTTTCACATTGTGGAGAGATACCAGGTACAAAGATCTTGCTTACTAATGAAAGGATTTGCCACTGAGGAACAGACCACTTCTCCTGCGGGTCTAGCATCCTGCCAACAGTTGATGCTTCAGAGAAAGTGAGAATCTTCTTTCTCTGTCATGATGCACGTGACTACTTGTGCAACGCTATATATGGGGGAATTCTTTACAGATCGCTGTGGCTGTTTTCCCATGCCAAAGAGCATGACATTTGATTATCCAGTAATTAGCATTCATTATCCAGGCAGAGGTTTTTAACCTTTTGACCCCTTATAGGGGTGAATCCCACAACTGTGCGCAGAATGAAGAAACGTTTTGCTTGCCTTTGTTTCTGCCACTTTAATTGTTTGAAACATTGCTATGGAAACTGTAGTTTGTGTCTGCTTTTTTCTTGGTGCCTTTTTGGTCCCCGACTGCAGTACTTACAAGACTAAGAAATCAGGAGCACAGACGTTCATGGCCTCTGGAGGAAACTGTGGTTTGAGACATGCAAAGAAAGATAATTGTTTATGCAGAATACTGGCCGGTGGTTTATTGGAAACTAAGTGTTTACTTGTTCTACTAAGTAGTGAGCTAGAGAAGCAGCTACTTACACTGACAATTCTGTGTATTTAAGATGGAAGGCCATTCAGCTTGTGTGTCTTTTCTAGGCGTTACTGGGGTGGATGGAAGAAGATAGGAGTGGAATAGATGCTGAACTCGGAAATGAAGCCAAGATGGGCTTGCTGAAACCTGTGGAAGCATTTAAGGAGTGTCGAGAGTGGGTATTAAAATGCCTTGATGTCTTGCAGAAATAAAGCTCTAGGATGTATGTAGTATCAAAGGGGAAACATACTCCTCTATTTAAAGAGTTATTTTCAGGCTGACTACTTCTAAAACTGTTGTAACTTGATATGGGTCATTCACTGTATTGTAAGGATCTGTAAATAAAAATCCATCCCTTTGTCACTGAACATTTTATCTTTATACCCTCCTTCCCCAGACAGTAACTCTTTCTGCCATGACCTTACAGTATTTGGTCTCTGCTGCTCTCATATCAGAAATCAAGGTACATTTTAATCTTAATTGTGCTAATGTACAGAAGCACATTTAACATCTTGTAAACTGGGCCTAACGTGTAGTTTTTAAAATATATATTCTAAATGTTTGCAGAGGATTGTGGTGTTTATTTTATTTAGATTTTTTTCTAGCATTGGAAAAATAGGAGCATTGGACAATGAGGAGTCAGTGGCCAAAACCCCCATGTAAGGATGACACAGTTTTCACAAGTAGAAGCTTCAAATATGGAACGGTTCTGCTCGTTCTCCAGGCACTGTCACTAAATCAGGGAGAGGAGTCCATCCCCAGTACCTGCACAGATTCCCTATGCAAAGGCCCCTAACCTGCAGTTGTCTCCGTGTGGGTGCAGGGGTGTGTTTGTGTAGAGTCATTTGCAGGATCAGGACCAAAGTGAGTTTTTACTTAGTCTTCTCCTAGAGAATCAGGAAATGGTGTCTGCGTACTTTAAATTAGGAACAGAATGAAAAGAACCTGGTTAAAAGAGACAAAGCAGTACAGATTTAATTGATGTGTTGTGTGTGATGGGTTTAATTTCCGGTGGCAGGGTATTGTTTTAATTACGGTTACCAAGACCCAATTATGCTTTCAATTTTCTTTATATAATCCTGTTAGGACACTTCCTTAGTCTGTTGCTGCTAAATTGTTTTCTTCCCATCATCACCCCAAAGCAAGTCTGGTGGGCCAGGTTTCACACTGTGTACAATTTTCGGGATTATTTTTGCACTTTATTTCACAAAGGTACATTTGTGCTCCCTTCCCAATCCCTATGCTTTGTGAGTAATTAGCTTTCTATTTAAATTTATAAATAAACCAATTTTATTTCAACGGAAAAAATATATGCCAAAGGAACATTATATGATTTGAAATTTAAATCAGTTTACAATGTGTTCTAATATTTATTGCTATTATTATTTTCATTGTGCCGTGCTTGTGGAAATGACACGTGACAGTTAAATAAAAGGACATAATCCATGCCCCATAGAGCTTCCATTCTGAGTCTGTGGTTCTGTAATCTGATCAATGTGGGCAGACTATACTGAATGGAGGGTGCGGTCTGTTCAGGAACAGGGATCTATCTATGCAGATCAGATTGCAGGATCAGGGCCTACTCCTGCAGGCACTTCGGCACAGGAGTAATTTGTCTTACATAAGTACTCCCATTGTCGTCAATCTGATTTCCTGGGTGAATAAAGTTTACTCACATGCTTTAGTGTTTGCAGAACAAGGTCCAAATCTCTCCAGGCCACTTAGCACCTCAATTGTTAAAGGCAGGTAAACCTTTATTTATGTTATTAGTGGATTTTTGTTTCCACCAATTTTGGAATAATCAATCCACACAGGATGTTCATTACATCTCTGCTTTCATCATATTTTTAAAGTTTGGCTTATATTTGATGACAATCACTAGGGATAAAACTATGGAAAACTCCAAAAGACTACAGTGGGTCCAAAAGACTAAATCTTATATGGATTAAGATTTTTTTTTAAATGACAATATTTTAACAATTGAATGTTAATTTATGTTTGTATTTAAATACTCTGATCATTCACAGGCACCAGAATTTCTTCCTCTACATAAAAATAAAGTGTATTCCCAGTCTCCATTTTCAATGAGTTTTAGTTAGAAATATTTAAAGGAGGTGTGAAGGTTCCTTATTCCACTAACGCAGGGAGTGCCATAAAATGCAGAAAACATAGCTGAGAAAAATTACTTGTGCCCCAGTTGACTCTTTCTATGCAGGCACAATTTATTTAACTCCATTTTATTTTTGGAAATAAGGAGAAAAAGTGTGTGTGTGAATGACTGAGTGAAGAGAAATCTTGCAAGGATTAAGTGGTAGTTTATGCATAGGGAAGGTAACTATGGATGGCAAGTTCACTAGAACCTCTATTCCCATGTGTAACATGAATATTCTCCTCAGCCAGGATTTTCAGGCTGAGAGGGTTTGAACGGAGAGGGAGAAATTTGATTTTAAATGTTTCATTGAAACAGAGCAAAATGCTTCCTCACAAAAGGTTGTATGCAGTGCAGTTGTAAGCACTGTTGGTTCCAGGACATTAGAGAGACAAGGTGGGTGAAAACAACGAGAAGTCCTTGTGGCACCTTGGAGACTAACAAATTTATTTGGACATAAGCTTTCGTGGGATATAACCCACTTCATCGGATGCATGGAGTGGAAAATACAGTGAGTGGGTATAAATATACAGCACATGGTACCTGCTACTGTTTTTTCCACTCCATGCATCCGATGAAGTGGGTTATATCCCACGAAAGCTTATGCCCAAATAAATTTGTTAGTCTCCAAGGTGCCACAAGGACTCCTCATTGTTTTTACTGATACGGACTAACACGGCTACCCCTCTGAAACCTGTGACCATGCAAGGTGGGTGAGGTAATATCACAGAAGTTGGTCCAATAGAAGATACTACCTCACCCACTTCGTCCCTTCACAAAAAGAACATTTAAAACAACAACACAAATCACCCTGCTTTCAAATGACTCTCCAGATGAGTGAGACTGTAGGTCTGCTGGAGGTGCAGGGCTAAAGATTTATCCAACACCCAGTAGCAGAAGAGCAGTTCCTGGTTCTGTCTGTGTGGGTCATTGGAAGCAGGAAAAAATATTGCTCCCTTTTGTTGTGTCTGCCCTTAGACACACGAGTGCACGTGTAGACGAATTGTTCTGGAGTGGGCTGGAACGCAATCATAGGCTTCTGAGACTTCTGCTCCACGCATGGGTAGGGCAGTCAGACTGTGGTGGGAGGTGCAGGGCCTCTCTCTCACCCGCTCACACACGTGTCAGGGGCTGTGCAGCGGGGAAGATTAAACATGGCAGGCAGGCAGCAGCAGGAGGCTGCTCTCTGTACACCAGTGAGTGCACCAATCTTTATTTTGGCTTTATGGGGTGTTTGATTTTACACTGACTTTTCCTGGTGGTGGTGTGCCAGCCTCTTTAAACCTGTTGCATTATAGAACTTATTGGCATGAACTGTGAACCTTTGTTTTGTATCTGGGAGGGGGCATAATGTGGCCTAGGAGCTAGATATGGCCTGTGTATCTCTGTACAGTAATGTGTTTGCCTCTGCCAGATCTCTGAAGGTGCAGAGGAGGGCAGAGCGGAAGGTGTGGTTATAGCTGATAAACTCACAATGCGTGTGTGGGTAGCGGGGAGGGTAAGGGGAAGGATAGGGGGAGATTCTAGTCCAAGCATATCTCATGGTTGGTGGATATTTTTTTGTGATGATATATGTATGACTGAGGTGGAATCCAGATCTTGCCTTGTAAGACCTGGTTGCACTAGTGTGGGGAGGGGGTGCAGAGAGTGGCTTCTCTCCCATTCCCACACACCTGTTGAGCAGCAGGGCAGGAAACCCACTCAGCACTCAAGAGCTAGGCCCTGCTACTGCAACATCCTGGACACCGCTATTCTACAGAGCTGTAATCTGCTGGTTAGTGAGTGTTGCCAGGTGCCCAGCTCCTTGTACATGTGCTGCAATGTGCAGCAAGATTTGCATATTGTTTCTTCTCAGAGAAGCAGTAAGGTGTGCCCCACTGTACATTCACCCTGGCACTTCATGAGTCAGCCTGACCTGCACTGCTAAGATGACAGAGGATCCTTACATGAGGCCAGTACTGTCATACCCCTGAGCATGGCAGATAGAGCAGATAGAGAGGGCAGGATTTGGCTTTAGGCCTGTCTACACAGGGGGCTTATTCTGGAATAAGGTAAGGTGTGAATTCAAAATGCAGTCTGGAATAGATATCCACACTGAGAAGTGTTATGGAATAGCTACTCCAGCCGATTTCTGCTGTAGACAAACTGTTAGTTGTGACCCTTAGGTGTCTGGCCAGTTGTCAGTGCAGCGCATGGTGTCATAAAGGATATTTAGGAAAAAAAATCCAGCAACAGAAACCTACTGGGGAAGGATTTCTGTGGTTTGGACCAAATGCTGCAGTCTTTATCCAGGCAAAACCTTAATTGACTCCAGTGAGAGTTTCTCTTGAGTGAGGATATCAGGGTCAGGTCTTGCGATGGTCTGCAGCATTTACCTTATTATTACTTTGCATCTTATCAGTGTGTTCATTCATGTCTCTGGGTGCACATTGTTCACTAAGGTCGAGCACCCCATTAAACTTTTCACATTACACAGCAACCACCAGCCCTTGCTCACCATGAGGAAAACCCTCCCCTGCCGTAATGCATAGGTACACAGAAGGTCAGTAATCTCAGCCCCTGTCAAATTTCCAGAGGGAGGGGTAGCCAGCTACGGACCTCTCCCCACTGAAAATGCCCTTGCTCCAATCTGGAGGGTGTGAAATAAAGGGCAGTCTGAGCATGGAGGTTGGGCTTGAGGCCCTTTGCAGGTAGTAGGGTTTCATGGGTGGAGATTCCCATAGCATTTTCCTATGGATAGATGATCTCTTCCATTCAAAATGACAGTTTCCCCTTTTCAGACCCTGATACCACCAGCATTTCCATAAGAGGCATTTCGTTTTTTGCACCTTAGAGACTAACACATGTATTTGGGCATAAGCTTTTGTGGGCTAAACCCCACTTCATCAGATGCATGGAGTAAAAAACACAATAAGCAGTATATATATTATAGCACATGAAAAGATGGGAGTTGCATTACCAAGTGGGTGGTCAGTGCTAACGAGGCCAATTCAATTAAGGTGGAAGTGGCCTATTCTCATCAGTTGACAAGAAGGGGTGAATATCAAGAGAGGGAAAACTACTTTTGTAGTGCTAATGGTGGCCAAGGCAATCAAGGTGGATTTCCGACAGTTGACAAGAAATATGAGTATCAGCAGAGGGAAAATGACTTTTTGTAGTGACTCATCCACTCCCAGTCTTTATTCATGCCTAATTTGATGGTGTCCAGTTTGCAAATTAATTCCAGTTCTGCAGTTTCTCACTGAAGTCTGTTTTTAAAGTTTTTTTTGTTGAAGAATGGCCACTTTTAAGACTGTTATTCAGTGTCCAGGGAGATTTGAAGTGCTCTCCTACTGGTTTTTGAATGTTACAATTCTTGATCTCTGATTTGCGTCCATTTATTCTTTTGCATAGAGACTGTCTGGTTTGGCCAATGTACATGGCAGAGGGGCATTGCTGATGCATGATGGCATATATCTCATTGGTAGATGTTCAGGTGAATGAGCCCCTGATGGTATGGCTGATATGGTTAGGTCCTATGATGGTGTCCCTTGAATAGATATGTGGACAGAGTTGGCAATGGGGTTTGTTGCAGGGATTGGTTCCTGGGTTAGTGGTTTTTCTTGTGTGGTGCGTGGTTGTTGGTGAGTATTTGCTTCAGGTTCGGGGGCTGTCTGTAAATGAGGACTGGCCTGTCTCCCAAGGTCTGTGAGAGTGAGGGATTGTCCTCTCTGCAACATAAGTTTACAGAACAAAACACCACTAACCGTCAGGCCCTAACTAAAACCTCTCCAGCGCATCATCAAGGATCTACAACCTACTCTGAAGGACGATCCCTCACTCTTACAGATCTTGGGAGACAGGCCAGTCCTTCTCCTCTCTGCTCTCTTAGTTCTGGTCTTGTCTACTCTGGTCAGTTGGATGACAGGTTCATTATGACATCAGAAACCAAGGAAGCAACATCTAATGGGGAATTGTAAATCTTTTTATTTTTGGGGGGGGGGGTTCAGACATGACATTACTAATATTTCAATGGGAAAAAATTGTAAAACCTCATCTTTCAGGCCTTATTTATATATCATATAGGCTACAAACACAGGTTTTTTTTGCCTTCTGCAAGTTACCCTATGTAACGTCCTTTATCTATAGATACTGTGTATGGATGACATTGGATCTAACGAACCAGACAACTACAAGAGAAGTTATTTTATAGTCATGGTTGAAAGAAACAAATTGTATACATGAACTAACTTAACTTGCAGATATAGTGTCTGAGTCTCTGTCTTGCACCTTTAGTAATTTGGACCAGTGCAAAGTGGATGTAAAATGTTACCAAATAAGAATGGTCGTGTTTTTACTCTACTTTGCTCTGGTTTAAATGACTGCATACAGGGCAATAGACAATCTGGCCGATGTGATCAAATGGAATGACTTTAAATCGAGGTGGGGGAAAAAGTTAACTTAGAAAAGAAAAATGTTATAGTGGAAGTCACCAGATGGCACTGTTACAGTTTAACAAGTGTTTTTTTCTTAGCATGTGAGCAAATGTGCAATCTGTTATAGTTTTGTGATGCATGTTCTTTTTGGGGAATCTGTTGCAAATAGCATGTTTACTGTCCACCTTAATCTAAACAGTTAATTCCTGTGGCAGAGTTGCTTCCTGAAAAGTGGCTATTGGTGTTGACACTGGGATTTTTGAAAGAGAGGTTTGCTTGCATGGTGTTTGTGATCACCTTTGTTCCAGGACTGATGTATATAGTATAAATAAAACAAGTCACATTAAGAAAGTGCCACAGATTTCTCCTCCAATGAATAACTAGTAATAGTACTTACTACCCACTTTCATGCTATGAGCTATTAATTAAATAGGGAATTGTGGGAGGGAGTGGGGAGAATTGGGTTAAATTTAAATTAATATAGTAAGAACCAGGGTTTTGCAGAAGAGAAAGTTAATGCCTCAGGAAGTGTTATGGCCCTGTGCAATTTACAGTTTTACTTTTGAGGCACCAGCCAGCTGCTTTGTAATATAACAAATATTCTTTTCTAATTCTCTGAGACAGTATAATTACATGTGTTTTAGATATGATGATGATCCTCAAATGTGTATATGTTATTACAGCACAGTTACCTGTCAGAATGATGCACTGATTATAGCCCAGAGTACAGTGGTACACATTTTACAAGAGCACCAGTTCTCATTTAAGGTCAGTGTTAATCCACCCTCTCACAGGCAACCAATGTAAAAGAATGCATGGTTGCTCAGGCCATGGGGTAAACACAGTTCTTCAGTCTCAGCAAGCTGCATGTGATAGCAATGCACTCCTGAAAGCCTGTCTAAACAGGGAATCATAATCAAGCCTTTTATTCACAAGGGTGCGTGTTACTGTTTGCAAGGTTACTACAGGACAACTAGAAGCACAGCACTGTTAGGTAAAGAATGCAGAAGAGATCTGGAAATGAAAGGGGCAAAAAGTGTTTTTCAAAAAACTTTATTGTAAAACTCAGTATTTTATGTCACTTCCAGACTTCACTAAATACATTATAGAACAAACCAGCAAATCCTGGTTGGAACGCGTTAAGCCTGCTTCTTCTGGGTCTTTTGTGCACATGCATACACGCACGTGCCTGCTCTTGCTATGGACATAAACAGAGACTTATTGTGCAGCCATTTATAGACATTACTGAATCTGTATTGGAAATCCTTGTAAAAAAGTGACAGTAGAACCTCGTTAATCTGCAGAACAGGTAGTTTTCTCTCTCTCTCTCTCTCACACACACACACCCCCTGGCGGCCTCTCCCACTTCTAAACAAGTTTATAATAGCAAAGTGCTGTAGTGAGGTCTCGTATTACTAAGACTTCATTAATTTTACAATTATATTCTACAGTACATTTACCAGCATGCCAGAAGCATTAGCATAAATTAAAAATAAACATTTACAAAAATAAATAAAGTTTTGTGATGCAGTATTGTGTTTGTTCGCTTACTCGCTAATTCACAAAATCTAGTCCTCTACAATGGATCTTCCAGTCATTCATGCAATTTAGCGAGGTTCTGCTGTACATGATAAAGTGCTGAAGGCATATATATTAAAAAAAAAAAAAGAAACAAACTGCAGTACAGGCTCACTAGTTCTCAGGCAGTAACAATAGATTGCTACAGCCACTTTGTTGCAGGAATGTGTTTCTTTTTGGACATTTAAGACAGTTTGAACAAAAACACCTTCCTAAAGAGAGGAGTTCTATACAGAGATTGTCCCACATTTCTATGGCTGATAAAATACATAGCATAGCAGTTAATAGACAGTGCCACTTCCACTTAAATACAGAGAAACATGTCAAGCTGTATGCGTACTTAGAACCAAACAAACTTTTTACTTGTCCCCCTGAGTTGCTGAGTGGCATAAAAATGCATAAAGGAATTTATCAAAATAGGAGTGAGTGAACAGCCAATTTGTTGTCTTTCAGAATTCCCTTCTTTATAGGTAATACAAACAGGAAACACAGTAAGGACCCAGTCCTGCTGTCACTGAAGTGAGTGGCAAAATACTGACTTCAATGGGAACCAGGTACAGTGATGATTTTCTTTCTGTCGTAAAAGACCAGTTATTTGATGCCTACAGAAGCTTACGAACACACTGATTGTATTCTAATAATGTAAACTGGTTCTGGTAATGGCCAAGTGCCTTTACTATTTCGTATTAGCTGTGCTGACTTTATTCATGTTAATTCAGTAGTGCTGCAAAGATTCCTTTATGTGCAGCTGTGGTAAGTGAAAGTTGCAGATATGTTTGGGTGCTAATCATACAGGACCAGATTCCCAGCTAGTGCTATTCAGTGGAGCTATATCAGTTTACACCAGCTGAGGATATGACCTACAGTTTATTAAAAGATGGATAGTCTCTTGCATTCAGTCTACCACAGAATAATTTTAAGAGCATAGTTGTCTAAGACCACCATAATAAAAATCAGGCCACATTCACAACAACCTGTGATTTTAAAAACAAAAATCAAACTGAGTTTACAAGATCGGCCTTGAAAGGATTGGTGCAAAGGAGGTAAAAAGGTTTTCTGCTAAATCAGATATTTTCTCTCCAATTCAAATTATTTATCTGATAGCCTTTAACAATCCTAGAATAACTTAAAATAATAAATACTGGTTTAAATTAAAGACAATACATCTTGCTATCAACAGGAAACGATTTGTAGGATGCTAGTTTGTAAAGAAATAACTTTATAGTGAAATATCTGCAGTAATAACTGGCCATAAAAATAAGTGGTAACCTCTAACTTCCCAGCATTTACAAAATTCAAGTTAACTAAAAACCAATTGACTACTAATTCTACTTTAACTAATTAGCCTACCCTATTGTCCTTATGTCGCCTTACAATGATCTGAAACAAGAGTCCATGTTCTTCTGATAGAAAACTCAAGAGTTCAAATTACTTATATTTAAATAATTTCTTCTGCATTATTTATTCTGTGACTGAATAAGATTTACAGTTGGGGAAGCCTGCGAGGCAATCAAAGATTGTGACTTAATAGATTTAGTTGTATGGTCCACTTTGGATTTTCATCCATACAACCTTATGTTTTCCACTTAAGAGCAGTTGAACTTCAGGTATGCATGTCATGTATTAGAAAAGCAGAAATGTGAACCACATCTCTTCATGCGGGACAGGAGTATTCTTATGTAGCTAGCAATGCGTGGACATCTCATATGGAACCTACCATTGCTGGTTTAAAAAAATAAAAGCAATCTTTCCAGAAGAATAGTTGTTGATGGCAACTTTTTCACATTAAGATTTTGCATTCCCTTTGAAGTTTAGTTTTAGAACATGGAGCAGAGCGGACTTGTTTTTCCCAGATTTAACACAGAGTGTATTGATTTATAAGGACCAACTTTTTTATGCTATGCTGTCACAGCTTTATACTGAATCATCTGTTTTTCCAAGATCCATTTCAATAAAGTCATCTGGTATGTCTTCTAAAGCTTCCGATGCATTTCCTTCTACACCCTGCTTCTGACCTTGACACAGGACTGCCTTGCACGGTCTTACTAAGGACAGAAACACAGCTCCCAGTATCATGCCAGCAGCACAGGAGTAGAAGGCTGATCTGTAGTTCTGTGTCACGTCCACTAGCACACCTATGGAGGAAGCATTTTAAATCTATTAAAAATAATCACATCTCACGCTTGTCCACCATTTTTCTGTCCATCCCATTACCTCAAAAACACCCCCCTCCCAACTTTTCAATATAGTTGCCACTGTATTTGTATGAAGAAAAGGAGGACTTGTGGCACCTTAGAGACTAATCAATTTGAGCATGAGCTTTCGTGAGCTACAGCTCACTTCATCGGATGCATATGAAGTGAGCTGTAGCTCACGAAAGCTTATGCTCAAATAAATTGATTAGTCTCTAAGGTGCCACAAGTCCTCCTTTTCTTTTTGCGAATACAGACTAACACGGCTGTTACTCTGAAACCTGTATTTGTATGATATTGCAAGTTGAAGATAGTTAGGTACTGGTAATCAGCTAACCATTACGGGTACCTTTTTAAGCCTTAAAATATCAAGGGTTAACTTACTACATATTTAACTGATATCTGCCCATACAGCACTGACTTATTTTGCAGGGTGTATGGCTAGAAGGCACTGTATAAATGAGTTGTTTACATGTGTATATTTCATTAAAACCCAGAAAGAATGCCAGTTTTAGGATTCTAACTGGAACAGGCTAGCCGTGCAATATTTTCCTTCCTTGAGGCTCTTCTATAGAGGATGCCTCATGTCCAAGACACTGCAGTGCTGCATTTCTGCATTGCAGCAACCTTCTTTCCAGCTCAAGAGGGCTGGATGGGACATCATTACTTGGAGCCTACCACTATTGCTCCTAGTTCAGTCAGAAAGGTTGTTATAAGGTATTCTCACCTTCCCACCCAGGCACAGGAGTAACACTAACCACAGGCCTAACCCATTGCAACATGGTTATTAGGAAGAGGCATCAATAAGAGTAGCTGATTTCAGCTATTCAAAAAAAGGTACGTATTTTAAAGTTACCTGCAAGGGGTGGTCCAGCCAACCCAGCTAAACTCTGAATGAACACATACACTCCAGCTGCAGAAGACATCCTGTCAATACCAGCCACATCATCTTCGGCTAACATTGGAATGTGTGTGCCCGCTACAGTTCCAAGCATGAACCCAAAAAATATGCTACATATCATCAATCCCCAAAATTCATAGGCAAGAGGGAAGGCAAAGAGAGCTATGGAGAGCAGAATGACACATATGAGTTCAATGTAAATCTTGCGGATAGGCTTCTTGTTGAGGAGCCAACCGGCGCTAATTCTTCCAAAGACTTCAGCAATGGCCATTGCAGACAATATGTATGCAGAACGATCCTTGTCGATACCAAGACTGATGCTGAGAGGAATGATGTAGAGTGATGGAGCAAAGAATCCCAGAGTAGCAAATAGACCAAAAAGTGCATAACAAATAAAGCCGTGGTCTTTCATCACAGAAAAGTCCAGTAGTTGGATTTTTGGTTCTTTAGGGGAGCTGCTAGCTTCAACAAGCATCTTTATGGTTTCCTTTGGTTCTTCACTTTTCAGCTCTGCTTTGGTGTTTCCAGGCACACTGCTGGGTGAGGTAGATACTTCTACTCCTGAGTCAATTGAATCTATTGAGGTGCGTGTTTGCTCATTTTCAAGCATGTACTTAGTCTCTGTATGCTCTTCTGTTGGCAATACTTTCACTTCTTCCTGTGCTTGGATAATAATAGGTCGCAGCAGTGATCCACAGATGACAATGCCTAACTGTAGCACTCCAACTATCAGGAGACTGTATCTCCAACCAATCTGCTCCTTCAAAGAGGTGATAGCTGGGGAAATGGGGAGCAGAGAAGAAATTATTAAAAACAGGAAGCCTCTAATTTTTTTTTTAAATTACACACAAAAAAATCAAAGTTATTGGATCAAACTCTGCTGCAATAGGTCCAAGGTGTCTCAAATTAGGCTCCTAAAAAACTAATGGCCACTTTTGAAAGCATAGACTTACGTGACTTGCTCAAGATCACTCACTGGCTCACTATCAGAATTCCAGATTCCCAGTTTTAGGCTTCTTCTACATTGGCTAGTATTTAGAGTCTGACGTGTAGTAACTATGGGATTTCCCTTCTCTTCTCTGGTAAACAGTCTTTTCAGACATTTCTTAACTGGCATGGGCTGGCAGGCACTTTGACCAGCAGGGAGCAACTAGGTATTATTTTTAATGAGTGTGTGTGAACTCTGTTTTAAAGTTTCCTTTCCTATCTGACCCCATCCTGAAGCCAGTCAGTAAGGGGGACGTTTTTTTTCTATTCAAACTGTGTGCTGGTGCTTACATACAAGCCTTTCATTACAAGGGTTTCTTTAACTGAAAATGGGTATTTTGCATTAGTTGAAGGCACACCAGTAGACTATTATCTGATCAGTAGAGAAATGGCAGGTTTCTTCTACTAGCACTTTTTTCAGAATAGCTAAATGAGAGGAAGCAAAGATGATGGGGAGTGGGTTTCCAGAAAGTACAGTACTAGAAAAAGCTTGTCTGCTTATGGAATTCTAGGAAGGTCTCATGCAATTCAATCTCTCAAGACCTTGGGGTTAGGTTTCACATGACACATACTCTGAAAGATTAGTGAAGACAGAGCTTGAGGTTAACTCCATGTTACAGCCCATGCTATAAAGTAGCCATGGTAACTACCCTGCCTTATTTTTAGCTTGCCAGAGCTGTACAGGGAACCTACCAGATGGTGTAACAGTGTAGTTTACCCTATTTGGCCAGCACAGACTGAGACTAAAAAGCCAAGCCTCTCCCCCGACATTGATTTTTTTTTTTTTGGCCAATAACAGGGGCAGATTGTTTCCCTATGATGTAACACCATGCAGGAGATGGGTTCCCCTTGCAGTTTTCTTCTGCATTCTTCTCAGGCAGAGAAAGGCAGCAGAAGGCTAGGGCTACTTGTCCAGAGACCTTGTATCTCCTGGGAGCTCTGGGTTCCTGGCACACCCCCACAAACTCCAACTTCAGTGAAAGTTAATAAGACATGTCATTGTCTTGTGACCAGAATAACTAGGATCTAAACTTAACACTATGCAGGAGAAACGCATTTAAGCGGTCTATCCAAAAATTCCACTGGGACTAATTTTGAAGTCCTTACTCAGGCAACGTCTTCAAAAGGAGTTTTACCCTAGTAAGGACAGCACTGGCCCAGTAACTACAAGTGTCAATGAAATCAATATAGTTGTGATTAAGGTGTCAGCTTATGTAAGAATCGGGCTCTAATTTGATTGGTAGGAGGATCACAGAATGTATTACTTACGTACACTTGTGTTTACAATATTTTGGTCTATATACCTGGTGCAAAAGAGAAGACAGCAAAACATTCTCCTGTGGACGCCACTGCAGTGACCAGTGAACGCCGTTTGTCAAAATACTGTGACAAAATGGTGACAGTCGGGAGGAAAGACAGACAGTATCCCAAGCCTGTGAATAAATGTCAAAAATTTTCATGACAATGGGGAAGGAAGCAAGCTGGATGCGAATGCCAGCTTTCCTGGTGGTGAAATTATGGTATCAGTTCTGCCAACTAAGTAACTCACCTAGGGAAAAACAGAATGACCGACCATGGCCAAGACCCACTAAATCAGAGGTGGGCAGACTACGGCCTGCAGGCCACATCCAGCCTGCGGGACTGTCCTGCCTGGCCCCTGAGCGGGGAGGCTAGCCCCCCGACTCCTCCCACCCTGTCCCCTGTAGGCAGCGCTCAGGCCCACCGCTCCTACTGGGCAGTGTGCGGAGCGCAGCTGGCTCTGGCCGGGTGGCGCGGCTGCGAGCTCCTGCTGCTCTGAGCAGCATGGTAAGGGAGTGGGGGGTTCTGGGGGGCAGTCAGGGAGCAGGGGACGGTTGGATGGGGTGGCGGTTCTGGGGGTGGGGGCGGTCAGGGGATGGGAAACAGGGAGGGTTGGGAGTCCCAAGGGGCCAGGATCCCGGGGCGGGCAATTGGGGCGATGGGTCCCAGGAGGGGGCGGTCAGGGGATGAGGAGCAGAGGGTGGGAGTCCTGGTGGGGCTGTCAGGGGGGTTGGATAGGGGGCTGGGTTCCTAGGAGGGGGCAGTCAGGGGACAAGGAGCACAGGGGGGGGGGTGTTGGAGGTTCTGAGGGGGGCAGGAAGTGGGAGGGGGCAGGGGCCAGGCTGTGTGCGGAGGCATAGCCTTCCCTACCCAGCCCTCCCTACAGTTGTGCAACGCTGATGTGGCCCTCGGGCCAAAAAGTTTGCCCACCCCTGCACTAGATCCTGCTTCCTACTCTCAAATAACTGGGAATTTCCAGTTGGAATTTCCAAGGATCATTTATTTAGTTACTGGTTTGTGTCTCTGGTGCTCATCACCCTAGTGTCAGAGCACTTCCTGGACAATAGCTTTATCTTTAAAACACCCTGGCCATGTTGGCAAGTATCATTATCCCCAATTTACAGATGGAGAACTGAGCTACAGGGAGATTCAAGGGCTCAATCCTGGTAAGGTGCTGAGCACCTTCAGCTTCCACTGAAGTCATAGGTATGGCCCTACCAAATTCACGGCCGTGAAAAATGTGTCATGGACCATGAAATCTGGTCTCCCCCCTGTGAAATCTGGTCTTGTGTGCTTTGACCCTGTACTACACAGATTTGATGAGGGAGACCAGCGTTTCTCAAACTAGGGGTCCTGACCCAAAAGGGAGTTGCGGGGAAGAGGGGTCGCAGTATTGTGACCCTTACTTCTGTGCTGCCTTCAGAGCTGGGTGGTTGGAGAGTAGCAGCTGCTGGCCAGGCCCCAGCTCTGAAGGCAGCGCCCCGCCAGCCGCAGCACAGAAGTAAGGGTGGCAACACCATACCAGGCCATCCTTACTTCTGCGCTGCTGCTGGCGACGGCTCTGCCTTCAGAGCTGGGCTCCCAGCCAGCAGCCGCTGTTTTCCAGCTGCCCAGCTCTGAAGGCAGCGATGCCATCAGCAGCAGCACAGAAGTAGCAACCCCCCTACCATAACCTTGTTCCCAGCCCCCCCGCCCCAACTCCTTTTTAGGTTGGGATCCCTACAATTACAGCAGTGAAATTTCAGATTTAAATAGCTCAAATCATGAAATTTATGATTTTTAAAATCTTATGACCATGAAATTGACCACATTTGACTGTGAATTTGGTAGCGTCCTAGTCATAGGGACTTGACAGTGGTCAGCACATCTACAGGATTATTTGACAATTTTCAGGATCAAGCCACAGGTGACCTGGCCTAGGTAACACACACGAAGTGTGAGGCAGAGGCAGGAAATCAAACCCAGATCTCCAGAGTCCCAGTTCAGTGACTTAACCACAAGCTCATCCTCTCTCTCTGGAAAGGGAAATAATTTCAGAAGCGTCTGGAATGAGACTCTTCACAGCAAGGCAAGTGACTTCGGTGTGATAACAATACTCAGAAATCTTCCAGAAGATTGTGTGTGTGCACGCACGTACGTACACACACACACACACACACACACACTATATATATATATTTTGCAACCTAAATATCCTCTTTGCAAAGCTAAGTGATGGCTTTTCTACATGCACAAAAACTGAATTTTATATATCAAGTGTACACATCGGTTTGGAAAACAAACATTGATGCCTAGGAGATCATAAAATGCAGTATGCCCCCTTGATATTCCCCCCCCGCAAAACAAACAAACCAGGCAAGAGTTCTGTGGGAGAGTTAGAAAAGAAATCAGTTTTGAAGTGACTGACACAGGCAGTCTTTGTGAAAGAAATGGGTTTTAAGGAGAAATATGAAGAGGCGAGATGGTTTGTTGAATGAGAAATGGGAGATGGTTCCAAGTGTAGGTGGCAGCCTGAAACAACAACAACAACAAGAAACAGAATTGGCAAATGATAAAAGAGGAACAACAAGGAAGCAGGACTGGGAGGAGCATAAGGAGTAAGACAAAGAGTCATTAAACAAAAACAAAAACCAAAAACAAACAAAAAAAAAAACAAAACACACACAAAAAAACGCAAGCCAGTTTAGGATAAGGGAATCCTAAATTGTGTTTGCTGGAAACTTCACCAGTAGACGGAGTATCTGAGAGATGTGGAAGTAACTCACCAGAAATTAGGCCAATTGTGATATACATCTCGACAACTGTGCGTGCAAAGGAGGCTGTGACCATTCCAATACTGATCAGTATACCTCCGACCATCACCACAAGACCATGACCAAAACGATTACTCAGGACTGTAGACAAAGGAGCTGCATTGGTGGGGGACAAAAGTGCATAAAGCATGACAGTAATTTGCAGAACGCCTGTTGTCTCTGATCTCTTCTCCCCATTTTCTCCTTTTATCCTTCTAGTCACTCTGACACTCTTCTTTGCTCCATGCCAGTCTACGCCCACACCCTTGCCACTCTATCTGCCCTTCCCCAAGCATTTTCTACCCAGCAAGAAATCTTGCAGCCTGAAATAAATACTGTAGCTGAAATCTTGTCCCCACTGAAGTCAAAACTCCCACTTCAATGGGGCCACAATTTCACCTTTAGTGCTTTTATAGCACTTACTAGCTATATATGGCAAGTCACTTTACAAAAGTTGGGTGCTCATTGTTATCTATCCCTCACGTTTACGGAAACTGAGATAGATCTTAAGTGACTTGTCAAAGCTCACACAAGAAGTCAGAAGCAGAGACATGTACAAAGCCCAGTTCATCCCAGGCCCCATCTGTGGTGGTTCAGAATGAGAATGAAGAAGTGAGTTGTGGAAATAGCAGAGACTAAGAAAGGGAACTGATGAGTAGAGTGTGGGATGGGACGTTGAATGACTTACCCCCTCGTTTCCTTGCTCTTTATGGTTCGTGATAGCGGGATATGCAGGCTATCAACCATAGATAGCTCAGAGGAGGAGAGAGTATATATACACTAAGTGATGTGAATGTGTGTAGATCCCAATATGTATACGGGTGCAACAGTAACATGAACACAGACCCTTAATTTTCAAACTGAACATGTACTGTGCACTTACCTGTGAAAGTTAGTACAAACACACATATTGAAATGATCCACGATATCTTGCTGTTCGTTTCATCAAAGCTTTCCATCAAATCATTAAAGAAGACTCCAAATGATTTTATAATACCATATGTAAGTGCTTCCACAACAAAGAAAGCAAAAGCAACAGTCCATCCCCATCCTCCATCAGGCACTTTAGTATAAACATTTGGGGTGGTGCATGACATTTTTATAGTGTTGACAGTCATTCTTAATCTGGAATAGAGGGAAAAAAATAAGACTTTTTAAATTCATTTTTTACAAAGCCTAATAATTGTAACATCACATAAAAAAAATATTGGGGAGGAGAGTCCCTTTCTCGTTCTGCTGCTGTGAGATTAAATACAGGGGACTCAGGTAGAAGTTTCTCTTTTCTATGATGAGATGGGAGTGGTTTGTCAGTGGGCCCTTTGAATCAAGAACCAGAAACTCATCACTCAGCATCAGGACAAGCTGTCCCAATCAGCAAAACCAGTGATTAAAAGCAGTCATCTGAGTTAAATGCGAGATACAATTCATGAAAAAATAAATAAATCCACAGGAGAGCCCCAGAGGGCTCATGAAATGACACAGACTTCAGAACAATGCCCCAACAATCAAGTTTTTCTAACTTGCTGACATTGAATGAAAAGTAAAGTAGTAGCGGGAGGCTGAGACTTCCATCTTGCACTTCCTCAAGGACCTCTGCTGTCACAGTCCAAAGCTCCAACTCAGCTCTACATGGTTTCTGCAGAGCTGGTTAGTTACGTAAATCAGCTAGAAGCTTTTTTTTCCTGTGGCTTTTAAAGCCATTAAATGCTTTCCTGAGCACTCACAGGGGCTGCTAAGATTCAAGGAAAGAGAGTGGAGTGGCTTGGATCATCAAAGACATAAGACAGGGAAAAAAACCAACCAACCAACCAAACCCTCTGTTCCCTTCACCTCTCCTTCAAGTAGCCAAGATGAATTTGGAGGTGGGTGCAGCCCCTAGTGGTTCTTGGGGCTAGGAAACATTGGTCTATTCTGAAGCTTTTCCCCTGGAAACAAGGATTTGTTAGGATCAGTTTGTCTGATGCTGAGGAAGTTAAAGGTGACCTGCAAAACAGACAGACCAAATTGCTTCAGCATGATGGGCTGAACACTTACAGCAATAATAAAGGAAGGCACTGAACACATTATAAAGGAAAACCACGTGTCCCCTTACCATAAGTCTCAATCATGACGACATGCCAGAGATTGCTGATTAGTGCTCAGTGAAACACCCAATCATGCATCTGGTGACTTCACGCTCACCACTAATCTAGTCTGCAGGCTAGGACTGGCACACACATGTAAATAAGTCCTATTGTTAACAACACTGCTTGGTTTTCTGGAGTATTTTAATACCCTACAGGATATTAAGCTAGGCCCAAATCATCCTGGTGTAACTCTATTGATGTCAGTGGAGTTACACCAGGGATAAATGAGGCAGATTAGTTTTTAAAAGTACTGCAATACTATGTCGAAAAACAAATCAACAGAAAAAGACCCCCAAATCCACACAACCCAGGGTTAATCTTAGTGCTTTCTGAAAACTGGCCTTGTAGTGGGTATGACGGCACCAAGAGGACTCATGGAGTCCCTGTTGCCAGCTAACCAGAGTAGGTCAAAACTCCATTTTATTTTGTAAGCCTTCAACATACACAAGTGCAAAGGGTCATTTCTCTTTCTGGGCACCTTATAGACTAACAGACATATAATACATGCATCAGATGAAGTGGATATTCACCCACAAAAGCTTATGCTCCAATACGTCTGTTAGTCTATAAGGTGCCACGGGACTCTGCTGCTTTTACAGATCCAGACCAACACGGCTACCCTTCTGATACTTCTCTTTCTGGAGCTCCCAGTAAAAACCAAGGCCCTGTGTCACAATAAGCATCCCACTAGCTGAGGAGGGCTAAGGCCTGTGCTTCTGAGTAGGATGGACAGAGAGGTATGAGAGACATCATGATCTACACTGCTTGAAGGCATCCTGTCACCCACCTGCTGTGTGACCTTGAGCAAGTCACCTCTCTCTCTGCTTATTTCCCCTCCCACCCTGTCTCTGTCTTTTCTGGTTAGGACTTGTCTATACTATGGAGGCTACAGCACCGTAGCTATGCCTCTGTAACCCCAGAGCGTAGATGGATGCTACAGTGATGGACGGGGGTTTTCCATCACGGTAGGAACTCTACCTCCCCAGTGATAGCTAGGTTGATGGAAGCATTCTTCTGTCAACCCAGCTCAGGGGTGGACAAACTACGGCCCAGGGCTGCATCCGGCTCTCCAGATGTTTTAATCTGGCCCTTGAACTCCCGCGGGGGAGCGGAGTCTGGGGCTTCTTCCACTCTGTGCGGCTTCTGGAAGCAGCGGCATGTCCCCTCTCTGGCTCCTATACATAGAGGCGCCAGGGGGCTCTGCACGTTGCCCCCGCCCCAAGCACTGCCCCCGCAGCTGCAATTGGCCAGGAACCATGGCCAATGGGAGCTGCAGGGGCGGAACCGGCAGACAGGGCAGCTTGCCTGGCCACGCCTCCGCATAGGAGCCGGATGAGGGACATGCCAGTGCTTCTGGGAGCTGCTTGAGGTAAGTGCCGCCTGGAGCCTGCACCCTGACCCTCTCCCATGCCCCAACCCCCTGCCCCGCCCTGATCCCCCTCCTGCCCTTGAACTCCTTAGTCCCAGCCCAGAGCATCCTCTTGCACCCCCAACCCCTCATCCCCAGCCCCACCCCAGAACCCACACCCCAACCCCCAATTTTGTGAGCATTCATGGCCCACCGTACAATTTCCATACCCAGATGTGGCCCTCGGACCAAAAAAGTTTGCCCACCCCGACCTAGCTGCATCTACCTCAGCGGTTAGGAGCGATGAAGCTATGTCAATTTACAGCTTAAGTACAGACAATGCATTAAATTGTAAATTCTCTAGGATGTGAACTCTCTTACTATGTACATCTTACTGTATAATGCTCAGAACAATGGGACCCTCTAGGTGCTACAACACACTAACCCTAACCTTGGATCTTGAACTATTCCCAGCTGGTTGCTTTATCCCTGGTCTGCTATTCCTCCCCCCTCCCCCCCCAAATCTTTACACAATAATGTTTTCCTTCCCCAATTTTCTACCTGAGTTGCTTGAAGGCATCCATAAAGATTTATTTGGGAAAAGCCCAAGGTATCTGTTAGGTCTTGTATGCTAATTTCAGCTTAAATTTAGAGTTCAAGGTTTAATTTCAAACAGAGATACTGACACACCCTTTAAGTGTAACAGAAATCTGTATGTATGGAATACTCTGCTAGATTGTGGGTCTATTCATTAAAAGCTGTTCCATTCTATCATGTCAATACTCATTCAGAACATGCACTTAGGTATATTCAAATGCACTTCAAGATTCCTTATGGAAAGGATGGCAAAAGCTGCTGCAGGGCATTTGATACAAGTCACTAATCGATTTACAAGATCTAGTTTTTTAACTATGCTTAAGAATTTACAGTTTTGCTACTTGAAGCGAGTCCCATAGGGATAACACTTACTAATGGAAGCTGAAGAGTAAGCCTGGGGTAGGAGGCATGTTGTCTACACAAATTCTAACTTTTCCTACTTGGGTGAAGAGACTGCAGAAGGGCAGGTTTGTGCTGAAAGACTTGGTGACTTAAAGAAAATGACCTGCCTTCTTTGGTTAAGCACAACGGGTCAAATCCATACATGTTGTAACTCCATAAGTACACTTAGTGACTATACACACAAAGACTAAATTCCTCAGAGCTAGCTAGAAATGGCAATTAATAATTCTGTATTTCCAGCAGTCGCCCTAATATGCTATTTGATTTCTGAACAGAAGACAGTCAATGCCTAGAGTAGTTCACAATTAGGGAAACTGGATCATGTATTTCAGAGATGCTATAGCACATCTCTTGTGGAAAGTGTCTTTCACATTGATGCTGTGTTGAAGAAACAGATATATTGTTGTTTTTTGTAAAGGTGTTGTACAAAGTTACTGTATATATTTTCCTATCATACTGCTGTTCTCATTTAAATCCAGCCAGAGAAAACTGGTTGAAGATACTTGTTCTCAGAGGGCACTATATCAAACAACAGCAGCATCCTAAACCTTCTGTAAAATGGGGATTGGGAACAGGAACTGAAAACGAACCTTAATAACTTAGGGCAAACTTCTGCTGTCTAGCCACTCAGTGGAGAGAATGCGGGCATGCCGGTCTTCCCCCTTCAACAGAATCTCAGATCCACCTGGCAGATTTTACCAACATTGTGTCCTCCCAAAGCATGCAGAACCCTCCCTGCTCCGGATCTCAATGCTGCTTCATCTGTTCTCCAAAGGCACGGAGGACCCCCTCCAAAGTGGACCTCAGCACCCTGATTCAACAAAGCATTGGATGATGTGTTCCAGTCCATTCAGCATTTAAACCAGTGCTGATGTCCCACTGACCTCAGGGAGACTTAAACAGACTTCAATGCTTTGTTGACCAAGAACGGGGTTGAGCATGTGCTTAGCTTTATGGCTCTCCTTTGCTGATTTGGAACTTGACCTCAGGAGAAAGCAGATCGTTAGCGTCCAAATCTTCCTTCAAAGTTTTTTTTAAAAGACTCTTGGTCCTTCAGCAGTGGGGGCCCTAGGGATACAGACCAGTGTGCAAATCTGTGGCACGCCAAATGTCATAAAAAACTGAAGAAATGAGCGAGAGACACTAAAAGATAAGCAATTTTGAAATATACAGCCAAGCAAGTGCCTTTAAAAGCAAAAACAAAAAAAACAAAAAAAAAACTATCGATCGAGAAGGACCACGGCAAAAATTATCTGGGTGCAAAATCATCAATCATCATCCCCTCGTGGTTCCTAAGTGGTGTAGGGAAAAGAAGTGCGGGGGCAGACGTCCGGCATCACTTTCTGAAGGTTTAAGCAGCCCGGTGACCGCGGGCTGCAGTGCTGGCGAGGGCAGCCAGCTGTTCCCCGGACACACGGATGCTCCTAGGTACAGACATAAGGAAACGGGCACAAGGCAACAAACTTTTAAGCATGAATCTCACTTACCAGGTTTGCTGCTGCTGGGGGAGGAGGAGGAGGCGGCAGGACCCCCCCCCCCCGAGCCACAGCGGGGTGCAGGCGAGCTCAGCGGCGCATCAGCAGCATGGTGAGGGGGCTGGCTGGAGCAGGGGGGGAAGGGGCTGGGGCAGGCAGCCGGCCAGGGACCCCGGTGCAGGGCTGTGGCTGGAGAAGGGGGGGGAGGTAGGAGGCGCTAGCCCCACTGAGCAGGGCTAGGGGGTCTGTGCCCGGCTGCTCCCAGCCCCCCGCGCCGGGCTGCCCCCCCAGCGCCTTGCTCCGGCGGGTCCCGCCCGTGCCCGGCTGCCCGAGTGCCCGTGCGGCGGGGGCCCTGCTCCTGCCCGGGCGGCGGCGGCGGCAGCTGTCCCCCCTCCGCTCGCGTCCCGGCTTTATATAGACCGGCTCGAGCCGGTCTCTGCCGGCGGACCCGGCGCGCGCGGCAGCTCAGCAGCGCCATGTGCGCGCCGGGCCCGGCTTGCGGCCGCCGCCGCCGCTCCAGCCCCGCGTGCGCTGCAGGCAGGGGGGGGTGCGCGGGGGTGCGCGCCGGGGAGGAGGGGCCGGGGGGGAGGGGCTGCCGCCCAGAGTCAGTGTGCGTGGGCGGGGTGGGGGTGGCCCTTCGTCATCGTCCTGGGTCTGCCGCTGTCACCCCAGGGTGACCCTCCCCTCCCCCAAATACCCCACACCCGAGGGGGTGGCCCTCCTCCCCTGATACCTTGACTCTTTCCCCCCCCTCCCCTGCCCAGAGCCAACGGGTGTCCTGCCTCTGCGGTGCACGCCCCCGGGGTGTCCCTCTTCCTCCCCCAATGCCCCGGGGGGTGCCGCTCCTCACAATCCCCAGGCCCTGCCCCCCACACCCAGAGACCCTTGATCCTTTGCATTTCCCCACTCCTCTTCAGCTACTAGCCCAGACCTGGGAGAGGGCGTCCCCCCTTCACTGGGGGCGCGGGGTGGTGATGGCCCTTCTGCCCCCCGTCCCGTGCACAAGCCAGGGGATGCTCTCCCGCAAGAGCATCGGACGCGGTGCCCGGGGAGGCCGCCCAAGGTAACAAGGCCGAGCGAGGGCAGAGGCGCAGCCGGCCCTGCGACAGCCGCACGCAGGGCTGTGGTTTGGCCAGCCGTGCACTCTGCTGGCCTTCAAAACCAGCCTCGCCAGAAGAGGGGCTGCAAGGAAGGCTGTTTTTTCTGCTCCTTCCAATAGCACCGATGAGGCCATTATGATTGGGAATGGGACCCGCCGGCTTGCTTGCGGGTGGGAAGACGTGAGGGGAGCGGGGGGCAGCCGTGCATTTCACCGTACTGCGACCGGGGTGCAGGCAGCTGCTGGCCTCAACCTTCAGCATCCTTCAAGCTGGATTCCAGAGGCTGCTCCAGGGATACGTGGCCAAACGTTCCCGGTTTACTGCCTAGACCCCAGAAAGAAATCTGAAAGGATTCCTGGCTGGCACCAAGCCACGGTCCTAGACCTGTCGTTATTTGATGCCAGAAGAGGAGCCGTCTGCACCGTAACATGCTACAAAATGTGATTTCATCACCGTGCACCCATGCAACGCCGAGCAAAGGCGCACACTGCCGAGCAAGCAGCCCGCCCGCAGGAGCGCAGCAGGGAAAGAAGTTGGGTCGGAGGAGTTACCGCTTGCGTTCTGGGGGGGGGGGGGGCCTGAGGCTTGGGGGGAGTAACTGGGGGAAAAACCAACATGCCGCAGCCCCCAGCGGCTTACTGCACCCTTGCAAAGGGTAAGTGGGGGGGTGGGGGGGTGGGGGGGTCTCTGTTGCAAAGGGGTCGGAGCGGGGCGGGGGGCTGCAGCTGCTGCTCGCGCCGCCCGGGCTCGGTGTCTCCCCTCCCCCCCCCCCACGCCTCTGGCAGCGCGGCTGCCCCGCTCCCCCCCGGGGAGGGGAAACCCTGGAAGCGCCTCCTCGCGCTCGGGTCCCCGGCGGGCGCGAGCCCGGCGGCAGCATCCTCCGGCTCGGTGGCGCGAGCGCGTCCCAGGTTCGAGAAGCTCGTGCAGCTGCCGCCGGCTGGAGCTGGTCCGGGCAGAACAGGTTTCTGCCAGTTTGGGTGTGGGGTGTGGCGGCGGCTGTGTGTGTGTGTGGGGGGGGGGGTGCGTGCGCGCGCGGGCGGAGCGGAGCGTTCCCCTGGCTGCAATGGGCCGGGATCCCGCCTGGTGGCTCCAGGCGCTGGCGTTGCATGGTTGCATCCCCCGAGCAGGGAGCCAAGCGGATCGGTCCCCCCCTCCCCCCCCGCCCCCGAGTCAGCAGTTTGCAACCTGCACCCCTGAGTGTGCCGGAGTCGGCTCCCTGGGAGCTGGGGTTTGTTGTTGTTTTTTTAATGGTGTGGGCCGGGCGGCTGGGGATTAACCGGGCGGCTGCCGCTTCTCATTGTTCTGCAGCCAGCCCGGCCGCGCCGAAGTGTCGTGCGAATTTCCCCGCTCTGCTCCCTGGCTCCCCGGGCCGGGCCGGGCCGGGCCGGGCCGGGCGGCGGGGCGGGGGGAAGAATTAGACTTTATTCGCCTGGCCGCAACTAAAATCACTCGCCCTCTGGGCAAAAGGTTAAGGAGACTCTTGCGGGGGGGTGTTTAAATCTTACTGCGGCGAGGACGTGAAGAGAGGGTGATTTTGCTAATGCTGACCCGCTTTTAACTGCGGAAGAACGGGAAAAGAAAGGGTTAACTTGTCACTTGTGCTGCGTTTCTGGGACTCGCTGGGTAGGAAGAGTCGCGTTTTATTTAGCGTGTAGCAGAAACGGATCGAAGAATGGGAGCGATTCTTGGCTCTTTGGGGTGCGCTCAGTTCACGCTGCAACCTCCCATTCAACCGGTCACCCCCCCGCTTCACTGTCAAGCCCCGCACCGTTTTGAGGGCTCAGTGTTGCATCCCATTTGTTTAGAGACGGGCCCCTCCTCTCTTGTGGAAAGGAGACAGAAGGGATATGTGTGTAAAGTAAAGGAAGCAATGGGTCTCCCCCCCCCCCCTCTGTTTGCAACCTGCTAGTTACTGCTGCTGACAGGTTTCAGAGGAGCAGCCCTGTTAGTCTGTATCCGCAAAATGAACAGGAGGATTTGTGGCACCTTAGAGACTAACCAATTCATTTGAGCATAAGCTTTCGGGGGCTACAGCTCACTTCATCGGATGCATAGCATGGAACATATAGTAAGAAGATATATATATATATACACACACACATAGACACACCTACAGAAAACATGAAAAGGTGGAAGTAGCCATGCCAACAGTAAGAAGCTAATTAATTAAGATGAGCTATTATCAGCAGGAGAAAAAAACTTTTGTAGTGATAATCAAGATGGCCCATTTAGACAGTTGACAAGAAGGTGTGAGGATACTTAACAGTGGGGAAATAGATTCAGTTTGTGTAATGACCCAGCCACTCCCAGTCTCTGAGCTTGAATTAATATGCAAACTAGATACCTTTAACTTGGGGTTTGAATAGAGACTGGGAGTGGCTATATGTTCCATTCTATGTATCCGATGAAGTGAGCTGTAGCCCACGAAAGCTTATGCTCAAATAAATTTGTTAGTCTCTAAGGTGCCACAAGTCCTCCTGTTCTTTTTTTAGGTGCTGCTGGTATCCCACTAAAACTCTGCTTGCTTTGAAACAGCTGCATCCAACATTTTCTTTAATTCCCAAATACAGTTGACATGTGCAGTTTAGAAAGACACGCAAGATGGGATCCTGTGGCTAGTGTGTGTGACAGTGCAAAACAGCAGCCCCAGCCTGCTATAGGGCAGCAGAACTGCAGGAGGGAATCTGGTAAGCTGCTCTTTTAATAATAATGCATAGCACCTGCATGTGCTGCATCTTCCAAGGACCGTACATTAATTAATTAATTATTTTAAAAGACTAATTAGTGCCCAAACCTTTCCTTTTTAGTGCTACAATAATGGTAGGTCTCTTTTTGCAGCCTTAACAAACAAATTAAAAGCCTGAGTGTGGATTTCACTTTTAATCATTAGAAAAAATAGCCATTTTTGTTAATTGTTTTAAAGCTTTGCCTTGGTTTTCGTGTAAAAAAGAAATGATCTAGTCATAAAATAGGCAGGACAACCCACCATGAAATTCACATACAGATGGTATTATTGTTTTTATAATTATTGTTTGTTTGTATTATTGTAGCTCTTCGGAGCCCTAGTCATAGAGCAAGACCCTGTTGTGTGAGGTGCTGTACAAACACAGAACAAACTGTCCCAAAGAGCTTAGCTGCCTTGAACTTTAAACAGGATGAAACTTTAAACAAATGAGGGATGCAACAAAATTATCCATGTAAGAAACATAAAAAGCCACATGGGTTCCTTCTGTGGAGCGATGGCTCCCAAACTTTTTCATGCTGTGACCTCCTCACGTCAGATAACACGACCGCGAGGGATCTGAGAGGTGGTGATGGGGTTGGAAAATTAAAGACTCGAAAAACAGGTTCTGCCCCTGCGGGAGCGGGGAATTTGCAGAGCGAGCCCACCCTGTGCTCACCTGGCAATGGTAGCTCCTGTCCCACATGGCTGGCTGGGCTTGGGTCCCCATTCTGGGCATTGCAGCCTGGTCCCTGGTGTGTGGGTTTGTGTCACAGCACTACACAGGTTTGGCCTGCTCCCTCTAATGGAGGAGTGGCTGGTCCAAATTTGAGTGAGTGGCGTTGTGAGACCGTGCGCCATGAGCCAAGCCGTAACACCTGGAGCAGGGATTTGAGCCCAACCACCCCTGCAAGATGGGAGCCTCTTCAGCTGGGACATATTCTGGCTTTCTTACATTTTCTTTTTTTCCTCTCTTTTTTCAAAATCTCTCCCCCTCTGCCCCCCCGGCACCCTTTTGCGACCCTTTCTGGGAGTTGCGACACACAGTTTGGGAAATGCTGCTGTAGAGTTAATAACTCTGTAACCTCAGCTCCACGGTTCTCTATTCTGTAATTTTCCAGAATAAAGTGAGGGGAAACCAAATTTTTGTGGAATGAGGGTAACCTTGGGACTAAAATGAGAGACTTTCCGCCAAACCAGGATCATTGGCAGGTATGTTGCTGAGCCATGGGAGGAGGCATGCACTTATTCTACCTATGCTGGTTCTGCCGGTTCTGGGGCTAAACAATACTTGAATCTTAGCAGCAGCCCAGTCTGGCATCTTGTGCCAGCATTCAGTTTTTGCTTTCTAAGTTAACTTGGTTGATGATGTGATGAGCTTTCCTGACTCAAAAAGGTCCATTCTTTGGAGTCTGTCTCCAAAGAAGCCTGTGTTTTAGGCTGTTATTCAACCTCTGGAAAAAGAACCTTTTGGGCTTGAAAAATTATTGCTAGCCCCATTTAAAAGAGTCATATTATATACCTTGTTCACTTTTGCCCATGGAGGTATTTGGTGCTTTGTTCTCTAAGTGCACATACTGTGTACTTGATTAAATCAGATTCTGGTTCTTCTCGTTTTTTTTAATTTCAACATCCCTCTACACACACCATTGTTTGTGACTTAAAGCAGGGCTCTTGTTCTGGATTCTTGAGCCTTGTACCATTAATCATTGGTGTTTGTGTTTAAATTCAATGACTTTTGCCCACTTGTAGCAAATTTAAAACTTTTATTAAAGCTAATGTTAAAAAAATTATATAATACATAGGTTGAGAAAAGTGTCTGTACATCTGGGTATAGTGCTTAGATTATCCACAAACACAAAGTTTGTTTTTAAAAGTCATATGATACGTAGAGTACATAATCGGCAATAACCCAGATTTAGGTGAATAGATTTAACAATACAGTTTAGATATTAGAATCCGAATACTCGTGTACATCATTCATGAAAAGTTGTACAGAGATTTGGTTGTGGAAAGAAAAATATATCAATGACTGGAGATTGTCCCTCAGTATTTGAGAATTACGTAGGTTGTCCATTTAGAAAAAACAGTCCATCAGGGAAGTATTTGAGTTACTTTCCTGATTGTGCTTCTCATCGGCACACTAGCTCATCCCTCCTGTTATTGCCGATGTACGGTGATGTGTTCTAGGTAGATGTCCCTCGACCACCTGATGGTGTCCGATACTGTGCTGAATGGAATGCATATTCCTGTTTTTGTGTCTTTTTGTAACTTAAGGTTTTGCCTAGAGGGATTTTCTGTGTTTTGAATCTGATTATCCTGTAAGGTATTTACCATCCTGATTTTACAGAGGTGATTCTTTTACTTTTTTCTTCTATTAAAATTCTTCTTTTAAGAACCTGATTGCTTTTTCATTGTTCTTAAGATCCAAGGGTTTGGGTCTGTGTTCACCTATGCAAATTGGTGAGGATTTTTATCAAGCCTTCCCCAGGAAAGGGGGTGTAGGGTTTGGGGAGGATTTTGGGGGGAAAGACATTTCCAAGTGGGCTCTTTCCCAGTTATATATCTGTTAGACGCTTGGTGATGGCAGCAATAAAGTCCAAGGGAAAAAGGAAAATAGTTTGTACCTTGGGGAAGTTTTAACCCCAGCTAGTAAAAATTATCTTAGGAAGTTTTCATGCAGGTCCCCACATCTGTACCCTAGAGTTCAGAGTGGGGAAGGAACCTTGACATATTCCGCATTCTCTCAGCACTTGTTCGTTACTGGTGTCCCATGCGCCCAAGGCTCTGATGGTCAGTGTGTGTGTCTGAACCTGGTAATCCTTAGCTCTCAAGGTTTCTGCCAGAGGGGTGCATAGGCGCTCTGCACCCACCAGCAACCAAGCTCCACGCTCCCCACCTTTTCCTCCTCCCCTGAGTGCGCCGCGTCCCCACTCCTCTACCTACCTCCCATTGTTTCCTGCCCGGCCGCTTCCAAACAGCTGTTAGCAAGATCCGGGAGGGAGCGGGAGGAGCGGGAATGTGGCGCGCTCAGGGGAGGAGGCGAGGGCGGGGTTTTGGGGAAGGGGTTGGAATGGGGGCGGGGCCCCATGGAAGGGTTGGAGTGGGGGCAGGGCCGGGGCTCTGAGCAGGGGTCGAGCACCCAGAGGAAAGACGGAAAATTGGCGCCTACGGAGGGGTGTATTTCTCCAACTTTTGAGCTTGGGCATCGTGGAAGGCCAGGGTCCTGTTTTCGAAGGGCACTGTGATATCCACCATGATGATCTTCCGGTCCTCGTTGGTGATGATGATGATGTCTGGCTGTTGGTTCTGGGGATGGCAGAGTTTATGGCAACCTTCCCCAGGGGTGGCGTGGTGGCTCTGGCCAGGCGATCTTGGATGGTGTTGCATTACAGCTACCAGGCTCTGGAATGGGGCTTGCAGCTTCACAGGACGTGGGGTAGGAGTACTTAATTCAGACCAGAATGGGGTATAAAACCCTATCTTGTTTGCTCTGCTGTACTTATGGACTGTGGAAACTTACCACATTGCCATGGTAATATAAAACTATAACAAACAAATAACTCTGCCTAGTTCAAATGGGACTCAGAAGAACTTTAAGGAATCTGGTTTATAAACTTTCAAAAATTAGGAAATAAATCAAGATCTTTGTTTGATTCTTAAATCATTCTGCAGTGCTCATTGCATCTCATATGGCATGTATAATTTCTCAGTGGGTAAAGCCCTCCATGGTCCCTGTCACTCAAATCGGGGATAGTAAATGATCACTCACACACAGACACACAGACACACACACACACACGTTATTGAGAAACAATCTGAGCTTTCTTCAACTTCAATTAGCAGCTCAGGTAACTCCCATTAACTTTCAATTGGCAACTAACTCCCATTGACTTCAAAGGGCTTAGCCTGAGTGAAGACATCAGCATATGTCCCATCCTCTGTAATTCCTCTTTACTAAAAACCTTTGTGCGAAAAGGATCTTTCTGAAGAGTTCATGGCCCTATCCTCCAGCCATTCACCCTGTTGGTTAAAGGTACAAGTAGTTTTGAGGCAGTAGAAGAGATTTGTGGCTCCAGGTGAGAAAATAACATGCCAGTGTTCTCAGAACAAAGAAAGAAAAAAGGCCAACACCTTTCTTTTGGGCAAAGCTTGAATGCAGCCCTGTCCTTGTCTGGCCTCTCGGTTGATCGAACTCTTCTTTGCTCATCCATCTGTCCTTTTCCATACATGTCTGCCTCCCTCCTCCTCTGCCCATTTCCGCTCATTTCCTTTGCTCTCCCTGATACTTTTAGTTGTAGTCGCATTGGTCCCTCTCACCAACTGAAGGTGGTCCAATAAAAGATTATTGCCTCACCCTCCTTGTCTCACACTTCACTGAAGGTAATAAGGGAAATCAAGGAGGCATTGGCAAGGGAGATGTGCAGTTTTGGGTGAGGTCTGAGGGTGATGAGGAGAAGGAAGGCTGTCCCAGATGGTGGCAGCTGCAGAGGGGCAGGCTCTTGGTCGCTGTGATGGGAGATGGTGCACGATGTGATGAAGGAGAAGCAGGGAGGGGAGGAGAGAGAGGCAGGTGGTCTTTTGAGACTGGAGGGGCTGGAGAAGCTTCTTGGGTAATTTTGAAAGCAGGTGGGAAAATAAAATGAATTAGATGCTGACGTGGCCGGGGAGGCCGTCGAGTTGTTTGGAGATGGGGATGTTGTGGGAAGCAGTGTTCTGTACTGGCTGGTGTCTGACGAAAGGGCAGTTCATTTACAAGCGTGAGGTGTCTTTGGCTCTTAGTCCTTCCTCCCTGGTTCATCCCACTGAACCCAGCTCCCCCTCTCTGGATTCCCTCCTGGGGATCCTCTGGTTCCCCACTGCGGCGGGGAGCACTCCTACCGCATCACCTGTTCAGCACCTCACTCCATGGCTTGCCCATGTGCTTCAGGCCAGTCAAAGGGCCTGCTCAGCCCCAGGGTCCTCACACAATGGCTTGGAAACCAGGGGACTCGGGCTAAGGTATAGACTCTACCTCTCTGATTCAAACTTTCTTTGGGGCTGCTGACCCACATTAGCTCCACATGCTCCCTGTGGTCTGGGATTTAGTAGTGGAGATGGTCAGTCACTGAGCTTTTGGGACACACATCGGGGGACTCACCGAGCAGGCTCAGAAAAGCCTCTCTTTGTGTTTCAAACGGGCAGATTCGTCCATAGTTCAAAGGGGTCACGTTGTTGGGTTCTGGCTGACAGCTCCATTCTCCAGGCCAGTCTGGAATTGTGTAGAGATTAGCTCACAGTGGCCCAAAGACTCATTCTCTCCAGAGCAGACTGGTGACAATTTAATGGATACAGTTTTCTGTACAGGTAAAAAAATAAAGACCATACAGACATTTACTGCTCTCCCCTCTGGCTATGCCCACCCTGCTTGGATTTACTTTACGGTGGCCATTGATTAGCCAAATCACAGCATAGCTTCTGTTCTGAGGGGGGGATAGGTTAATTGGCCTCACTATTAAAATATAGCTGTCCAGTGGTCAAGAACCATTTACTGCAGTGGGCGAAGCTTAGCTTTATGGGCAGCATTTCTCTCCTAGTAGAAACTGAAGGATGCTGCATGGAGACGTATTGATAATTTCCACCCTTTTGAAGCCTTCTGGTGCCTTGCCATTGAATGGTGCAGTGATGCGCAAGCTCCACAGTGGCTTTAGGCTTCCATACACTCAGCTTGTTGTGGTGGCAACCCTACAGCTTTCTCCCCTTGCGCTTGAACAGGCAGTTTTCAGATATGCAAACTCAGACAGGGTGGTGTGCAAACATACAAACCATATGGCCGGCCGTTAAAGAAGGAATTCTGTTCAAACAATGCGGAGTGACGTATTGTTAGATAGTCCAGGAATTCTCAAGCTAGGACAGCCAACCGCAGCACCCAGAATTCAGGAACTGTCCTGGTCTCTGTTTGAAGAGAGTGGAGTTTGTTCCTCAGGAAGCCCTGCAGTTGTTCTAAGGAGTGACTGTGGCAGGTGAGTTTGCTGCTGGGTTGCAGCATTTTCAACTGGCGAGACACCCCTCCCGCCCTCTTGCTTCTGACCGGGAGCTCTGATTCAACAAAGCACATAAGCATGTGCTTGAGTCCGCCCCTACTAAGCAAAGCACTGAAGCCCATGCTTAAATCCCACTGAAGTCCATGGGAAAAGCACATGCTTTAGTACTTAGCTGAATATGGAGTTTGCATCACTCGTTGTCGGTCAGGATGACTACCCTGGACTGGACAGGGAAAACTTGGAGTAGCTGATCTGCCGTGTGCGCATATCTAGGTTTCTTTGGACTTTGTTCCACATCTCTGTTAATGGCCTTTGAGGGTGTCTGTCCACTGCAGCTGGAAGCAAGCCTCCCAGCTGGGGTGGACAGACACCTGCTAGCTCCGCTCAGGCTGGTGCACTAAAAATAGCCGTGTGGACTTTGTGTCTTGGGCTGGCCACCTGAGAGCACACCCAGAGGGCCAGCCGGCTCTGAACTCGGGTGGCCAGGCCCCGCTGCTGCCTGTGCCAGAACGGCCACATAACTATTTTTAGCTCTCTAGCTCCATCATAGCGAGTGCCTTTCTGCCTATCCCAGCTATGGGCGTGTTCCCAGCTGCAGTGCAGACATACCCTGAGAGCTAAGAGGATCGAGCAGTTTTCAGTTAGAGAGAAGACAATGCCCTTTGAAAATGGTTCCGATTGCTTGTGTTAGCCACGTTAGACCCGCTTACCTTCCTACAATAAATTGAAACACCTGCCAAACGTTCAGCCTCACTGTCAGATGTCTGGACGTGCAGTTAGTTTGGTCAGGCAGGGGTGTGGCAATGTATTATTGGGGTAGGTCACTCATGCTAGATGAGATTTGCCAGGCAAAGCCATAAGCCCTTTTATTAGCAGGAAGTATCCTACCAGCAATGTTTGTTTTTCATATATACAATTTGAAAAGACACCTTGCTTGGGCATTTTCAACGAGGAATGCCGTTGCACCCTTCTTGCACAAAAGGACACATTTTCACAGGCTGTTATTCTGAAATGCAGATTAGGCTCTTTCTCGTGATGCTTAACTTTACTTTGCTTGCTTACTTCACTGTGCTATTAGAATGGGAAGACTGATGTGCATGTGGCTAGGATGTAATGTGCACGGAGAATTTCTGCAAACCAGGCAGACAGCATGGCCCCCATCCTGCAAGGTACTCTGTGCCCTAGAGTGGCAGCATAGAGTCCCACATTGGGCCTCACTGTGCCCATTGATGTGAATGGCAAGCACATACGGGCGCTGGGTCCTCGTGTATGGAGTGACCTGGAGGATCAGGTCCTAAGATCCTAGAAATTTGAGATGGTAAATACCTACCAGACAATTGAATGGACAAGGCAAGATACAGTGCCCCAATCGAGGATGTATCCATTTAAACTGATAGCAGACTTGATCTCATGCTGAAGGCTGAGAAGAAGTGAGTTGTTTGGAGGCCAGGAAAAATGTCAGCGGTTAGGGTGATGAGCTATTGCTTCTGGGCATGGGGGAGCATAGCCTGGCTGCAGCATTCTGGGTCAGCTGGGTCTGGATAAATCAGGGGCCCAACTGACCTTTGTCCCTTTCCCTAAACTGAATCTAAAGCTGAAAAAGTTCAGATAAGGGGCATCCTCTCTGATCCTCCCACTCTGTCTCCTTGACCTCAAACAGGATCTCCACACTTTGCTCCATGACGTCCCCTTTCCATCATGATGGCTTCTCCCAGGAGGCTTCCTGGCCTCTTTCCCTTTCAGAGCCACCCATTAGACACTCCTCCACACCCCCAAACTGCAGGGATTGGAAACAGTGGGGTCTCAATCTGTCTGCGTCTTCTGAATAGCCTTGCTTTGTGTGTCAAACCAGAATGTCATTGTGATTTCTTTTCTGGTGTTTTTAGATTTAGGGCTTTCTGAACAGCTTTGAACAAACTACATTTCTTGGTTCAGTCCTTTTACAATAGTATCAACGTGATCTTCCTCTCTGAGGAGGACAGGCACTGTTTCCAATAAGGACTCATATATAGTTTAAGAATTGCTTATGGTAGAAGAGGCGTTTTGCGAGTGTGACCGAGTTTCCCATGGACTTTTAAAAAAGTGGTTACAAAATCCTCAAAATATTTAAAAAAAAAACCCATTTTAAAAAAACGGAATGGAGCAATTTTGAAGGGTGTTAGAACGTGCATTGGAGACCAGAGCCTTCTGTCTGTAGAACAGGTGTATCCACAGCAGCCTTGGTGCCAGCGTCCCCTAGCATTGACCTGCCAATGTGCCACCCTGCTATGTAGGGAACACCTTTGGAAGGGACCATGGGCGAAAGGGGAGTCAAACAGGGACAGGATTCTGCTGTCAGCTACTTCAGTGTAAATCCAGAGTCACTGTACTTAAGTTAGTGGAATACTCCACATTTACACCAGTGTAAATGAGATCAAGAAGGTCAGTTGTTTTTTTGTGTAGTGGACACTTGCCCATTATTGGGGATTGGAAGAAAGTCAGTTGTTTTTTTGTGTAGTGGACACTTGCCCATTATTGGGGATTGGAAGAGGGACACCATCTTATTTCATATAGACCCCAAACCAGCCCGCACAGGCTAATAACTTTCAGTCGCTGCTGCTTTGAACCCCAATCTTCCAAACACTTAGGTCAGATCTACCTTAGATACTTGTTCTGATATAATAATGTCGGTTAGGATGTGATTCTCTACGACGTTTGTAAAATGGCAAAAATACTTGAGTGTAGATACAGTAATACTGACAAAAAAGTCCTTTTGCTGGGGTAGCTTATTTTGTTTGGGCAATGGCATAAACTGTACTGGCAAAAGAATATTTCTGCTGGTATGAGCTGTGTCTCCACTAGGGGGGTTTGCTAGTACAATACCAGTGTAGCTATACCAGCAAAGCCTTTCTAGTGTAGACATGTTTCTGGGGTCATGGGATTACATGAGAATGTCATGGGATTACATGAGAATGTCAGCTTTCTTTTTTTTAAAATAAAAACATAAGTCTCTAGCATTTGTCACTTTTGTCCAGCTTGTCCTTGTCCGTCCCTCCACGAATGCAAGTCGACGCCACACCATTCTATTTTGTTGCGAGCATGCTTTATCATGGGATTGGCCCAGCGCATTTTCCATCTGCCCAGTGATCGCTTGTGGTCTCTGGGGATGCAGTCACTGATGCGGGTTGTCCACCTATTGTCTTGCTTGCGGACTACATAACCCCGCCCATCTCTGCTTTGCGTCGTGCATTGCCTGCATACATCAGTCACCTCTGTATGCCTTCTGCTCTCATTCGGTATATGATCACAGAGCGTTGGTGTGGGGGTGAATGGGGTTTGACAGCGAAGTACGGCAGAGCATACGCTCTGGCAGGTCTTACCAAGCTGAGAAGGTGTTGAGCTAGCGTCCAGGGCAGTAGGGAGTCTGACAGTACCTCTATTACTCTAGGGCAAGCCAGCCAAAGTGGAGGGATACCGCACCTACAGGGCACAAGGGCTGGCACCCCTAATACTCTGCTGCAAAGTTCTCCTTCCAAACAAGCCACATAAAGCAGAATAAACCGGGACACTGAGCACAGACTCTTGCGTTGGCCTGACCATCGCTCACAACCCAGGATAGCACAGGACGAAAACCGGAAAATGGCTAAAAGAATAGTCCAACTATTTGTTGCAAGTAACAACACAAGCCTAGCCCTCATGCTTGTGGAAAAAGCTTGAAAAAGTGATCCCGAAGAGCTCAAAATCCAGAAAGCAAATAACAGGAACCCCCTCCTCACCTTTTTTAATTTTTAAAATCTTGTGATTTCAAAGCCCGTCTCAAGATTCTGGAATACTTGGGTGTGGGCAAATTTGCACGTGGAGGTTACGCCATGAGGAACTGTTCATAGTGGCAAATGCGATACCTGATAGTGTTTGCTGGATCAATCCCTTGGGCTGGATTGGAACCAGAGTCATTTTATGAAAAGGTGATAAGAATTGGTTTATTTTATTTCTTTTATTCTGGGAATATTTTTTTTCAGTGAAAGTTGGCAAACTATGGGATGTTTCTCTGTGTACACAAGGCAATATTTAAAGAGCTCTGCAGTGTTCGTCAGCCTGCAAACAGTTTTCACCTGAGAAAAGAGAGCATCCTGTCCCTACTTATTTCAGATGCTTCCCTTTTCATTAGGAGGAAAAAAACTAACTAAAACAACCAACCCAGCCCAGAGACTGATAACAGGAAAACCAGTAAAATCTGTCTGGGAAATATATAGAGACTAAGAATAACTTTCATCAAGGGAGCCCTGCAGGGAACAATTTGGGCCCATTCGTTCACAACCTTCTTTCTAAAAGCGGCAAAGAGTCCTGTGGCACCTTATAGACTAACAGACATATTGGAGCATGAGCTCCAATGCATCCAACGAAGTGGTATTCACCCACAAAAGCTCATGTTCCAATACGGCTGTTAGTCTATAAGGTGTCACAGGACTCTTTGCTGCTTTTACAGATCCAGCCTAACACGGTTACCTCTCTGAAGCTCTACTTTCTAAAGGAATTCTGCCCCCATAAGTCTGTTTCACTACAATGGGAATTCTGTCCAGAAATGAAGGAAATTTAGTACCAATCTAATCTAGCTCTCTGTCTGATACAGGTTCTTTTTGGTAGGGTAATACATGAGGGAATGACTGTGGTTTTGTGGTTAATGCACAGGAATGGAAGTCAGGACTTCTGAGGTCTATTCTTGGCTCAGACAGTGGCTCATGTGTGATCCTGGACAAATCACTTAGATTGTCTGCGCATCTGAAGGTCTGTTCTGTACCTCACACACTTCATTAATGAATGTCTGTAAAGAGCTTTGAGAGCCTCAGATGAAAGGCGTTCAATAACTTCACAAGGTTATATTTATTACGATGATTTTTCATTATAAGTTAGAAGACTAAAGAAAGCTGCAGATCTGAACTGAAGTCCTAAGATTTTTTAAACTTAATAATGAATTGATGGCTAATTTCCCACTGCCAGCTGCCGAATTCTTGACCTACACATGGTGCTTGTTGTGTTTTCTCTCTTTTTACCCTGCATCTCATGGTCCTTTTTGCTTTTGATTATTCATTTATTTACGCTTCCTACGAGTTTATCGAGATCATTCTGAATTTTGTTGCCCTCCTCAGATGTGTTGACTGACCCACAAATTTTGTATTGTCAGCTGCACATTCTTTCCTCAAGGGCACTGATACACAACTGGAAACATCTGTCATAATACTGGCCCCAGCTGGACTCCGCTAGCTTGCTCTGTCCACTTCAAGTTGCTTATACTCAGTGCTTTCTGTATTTGATATTCAAGCCAGTTCTTTGCCCATTCAAATGTCTCACCCTCTGATATCATTCTTATTGTCCTTGCAGATTAGGCTTGTGCTGATGGTTTTGTATAAACAGCCTGAAGTCCTGTAAATTATATGAGCTTCCCGCCACCTCATTTCTTGTTACTGTCTCATGAAATTCACTGATTTCTTAGGCATCAGCTCATTTTTTGGTAAATCTTGGCGGATTAGTTTAGTTAAATCGTAACTTTCAACATGTTCCCCAACTATAACTCCAGGCAGTTTCTCTAGGCAGCCCTACAGGCATTTGGTCCCTTAGTTCTGCCTTATGTACCTTCCTATAACCGCCTTGGACCAAATCTGCCCCCAGCTTCCACCGTGCAAGCACACTGATTTCCGTGACAATCCATCAGCACACAGCTACTACATTGCCTTCTCTCCAGCCTTTCCGGCCCTGCCCTGTATTTATGAGCCCAGCGCTGCTCTCTGTGCACTAGATTCTGACACCCTTACTCATGTAGAGAACTCCTCGAGTGATTCCACTGACATCAACAGGACTACTCGTGGGATAAGCTGCTATTCCAGATGAGGAAGCGTGGCATGTTCTGGCTCAGTATGAAGAGTGGGTCTATTCAGTGTAAATAAAGTTTAATTTTTAAAATTGAGTTTTACTAACTGACCTTAGTCCTTGTAAATTATTAAAAATTGTGGAAAGTCTGCACATCAATCTCATCTGCCTGTTTGCTGTCTGTAATGCAGATTAGTAACACCCTATGACATAAGAACATAAGAATGGTCATACTGGGTCATACCTATGGTCCATCTATCCCAGAATCCTGTCTTCCAACAGTGGCCAGTACCAGATCTTCAGAGGGAATGAACAGAACAGGGCAATTAACAAGTGATCTATCCCCTGTCGTCCAGTCCCAGCTACTAGCAGTCTGATGTTTAGAAATACCCAGAGAATGGGGTTGCATCCCTGACCATCTTGGCTCATAGCCATTGATGGACCTAACCTCCAGGAACTTATCTAATTCTTTTTTGAACGCATGACCACATGCTCAAAGATCAAATCTGAGATCACATTGCAAATCTAGGCAAAATTACTTCTCCAGTGATCTTCAGCTCCTAGTTTTATAGGAAGAAGTCAGGCTTGATTGTTTATGCAATCAGAGTCTGTATGTTTGATATATGGTGATTAGGGAAAATGGTCACTGTGTTTGTTTCCAGGCTTTGGAGTAGTTATCAGTTGAGTTACAGCAACCTTAAATTTGACAGCAAAATTGCAGCTGCTGTGTTTGAAAAGCAAAGGAAACGTCTGTGCAATAGAAAAACAATTCTTATGCTCACTAGGACTAAGGTTTAAAGCTTAACTCTTTCCAGTGCTAATTGTCTCTTGTTTTTCTTGCACAGGAACATTTGCTGTAATGTAAAGGTGTCCCCCTTATGGAATTCAAAGAACAGTTCAACATCATTTAACTTCAACTTTTGTCTATTCTTTTGAAGAAATGGACAACATCACTTTACAAGGCCAAATAGAGAATTCTCCTGTAGACATCGGTAATCTAAATTCCATGCGTCCTGAGACTAAGTAATTTATAAAATTGGATGCCGTACAGAAGGTTTGTAATCAGGATAAAGAAGCTTTGGAAAAACAAGTAAACTTTATATTAATAAGACGTTATTTGAATTGCATATTTAGCAAAACCCCACAATTTTTAAATGACAATATGATTATTGTGACTTCCTACAAGATCTCACTTAGCATGTCAGCTGTTTGCAAATGGAAAAGAGAGAGGAAGATTATGGTTCAGTCGATCTCCAAATGATCAAAAGTCAATACTGCAGTTTTGTAACTTGTCTCTTCAGAGCCATGCAAAGATGTGAAATTTGCGTCTCTGCAGAATCCTAGGGCTGCTTTGGGTGGCAATAAACAGCTGAATCACGGCTGAGGAAAGCACGACAATGGGAGTTCTCAAATGAGCGTGTGGCAGGAATAGGCCACCACCACCTACTCACTCACGCTAAAGGTCTCCAGGAGGCATTCTCCTGACACCATGGAGATTCTGTTCCTGAAAATGCTTCTGCTACTGGCTGGCTGTTTAGGTTGGCTCTTTTATCACCTCTCAGATCTTTGTGTGGGTGAGAACAGATCAGTTCAGAACAAGCCGAATTTCATAGTCATTTTGGCAGATGATGTTGGATGGGGGGACCTTGGGGCCAACTGGGCAGAAACCAAGGACACTCCTAACTTGGATCAGATGGCTGCAGAAGGAATGAGGTAAGCCTCAAAGAGGTGCCTGTCTATTTCTGAGTCTTCCATTTACCTGGCGTGTGATACCAAATGGCCGGTGGGCAACAGTAAAATGGACAGAGGTTCTCACTAGTTCTTAATCACAACAGTAAATGCCAGTGTATCCTGTCTGAGATCCATGTGAGAACCATGCTGTGGACTACCGTGGTCTAATTCATCCTATGCTGAGACCCCACACCTACGGAGGCACGTGTGTCACTTATATCACTCATGCCCTCAAAATAGCAAGAGCAGGGACCTAGCGCCACCAATGGGGTGTGGCTGGACAGGACACTGGGGGAACCCTGCCTGCTACAGTGGCCTGTAGGATGAAGGTCCAAAAGATATTGCACCTGCCTCAGAATTAGGCAGATTTCCCATGAGTTGGTTGGAGGCAAGGGGAGGGGAGGGAAACTGAGGGGAGGGGAGGAAGGGGAAGGTGGTTAAAGCCCAGGAAGCTGAATCAGGAGCTCTGGGCTCTATTCCCAGCTCTGGGTGACCCTGGGCAGTATCTTTTCCCACCCTGTGCCTCAGTGTCCCTGTCAGCAAGATAGGGATAATAATGCTCCCTTACCTCACACAGGGGTTGCGAGGCTGAGCTTTAAGACTGGCATTTTCAAAGGGGCCTTGGCAGGTTTGGAGATGGGCACCTAGCTTCCATAGGCCTCATTGACAGTTCCAGCTTTAGCGTCTGTTAAACCACTGAAATCGCCAAAAGAAGGGGTGATACAAGTGAACAGTATCCTTCTTATTTATGGCATTGGTCTGCAGGCAGCAGCAAGCCCAAAAGGTGCAGGTGGTGACCCAAGAAAGAATAAGCATTAGGACTGCCTTGGAAAACCTGCCCAGATGCACGGGAAATCAATAAACATAGCATCCGTGCTTAGAACTTTGGTTGTTTGCAACGTATTTGTTCTTCATGCTGACTGTGGTCAACTTCAGACCAGCGTGGCAGAGAACCTGGGTTCTGACAGCCTAGGAACAGCTGATAGACAAATATTTGCATGAACCAATTGCCTAGCAGTAAAGACTTTTCTTCACTTTAGCAAATATTTAGAGGCAGGACCTGGTTCAAATGAATGAGTCTTGTCTTTAAGGACATTGATAAATACAAGTTATGGTAATCGCGGAGGAAATCATACCATGTCTTTTTGTGTAGAACCCAGAGAGAAATCTCAGCTGGAAAATGATCTTAATATTACTTTTTACTGGGATATACAATGCATTGTAACAATAACCCTGAGCATCTGCACAGAGCTTTACATTTTCAAAGCTGTTCCCAAACATTAACTATTTAATATGTGGCCAGGATTAGGTAACAAGAATGCACAATTTATTCTCTCTCCAGTTCATTAACTCCTGTTTTAGAAAGGTTAGTGTAGCGGTGTTGCGGTCGTCCCTATCCCTCTGGGTCAGAGGGAGGCCACGCCACCTCACTAGTCACTGGGATCACAGCCTAGTGTCAGGGCATTATTCTTCCAGCCTTCATAACAGGGTGGGATCCTAATAGTCAAGAGGGATGAGGCCCTTGGGCAGGGCTGGGCTAATGAGTAGTCTGTGGGCTCACGCCTGTAATCAGGCAGCGCAATAAAGCAGTCTGTGAGCTCTAACCCTTAGGCAGGGGAGAGCTAGCAAGCACTCTGTGATGGGAAGTCTGCCGTCCCAGGGGTAGGGGGGAACAAGCCCACAGGACTACACTGCATCCCAGCCCAGGGCCCTAACAGTGGCGGGGTGTCCCGACGCTGGGTCAGCGGGGATCCTCTCGCAGCATGCTGACCAGCTGTTAGGCCACAACACCACCAAACTGAAGTCTGGTTTCCCTGGGCTGCTTCCTACCAGAGTTCCAGATTGGGCTCCGTGGTCTCAAGATCCTCTGCTTCATTGGGGTATTCAGTTGCCGGCAGTCCCACCAGCTCCTCCCCGGCTTCGGTCCTCTCTCGGCTCCAATGGAGCTAGGGGCTCCGCCTTTTCTACTTCCTGCCCTGCCTCTCAACTTTCGGTGGGAGAGTTGAGCCCGGCCTGACCCTGCCCACCCGGGCAGAGAGAGTGGTTCCTCTCTCAATGCCACACTGCCTCACTACAGTTATAAAACCGCATATTTCAAGGTTTAAATCACCCACTCTCGCTATTTAGGGATTAGGGTGAGACCTTCATGGGGGCATTTCACATCTTCCTATTGTAGGGTCCTTGTTCCCTCCTCTGGAGCATCTGGTTGTGGGCCCGGTCGGGACAGGACTCTGAACTCTGTGGATGAGAGGTCTGATCCAGTCTGGCAATTCCAGTCTGGCTCCTATATGAGATAGAAAAAACCTCCTAGATCAGGTACTGTAGTTCGCCTGCCTTCTCCCCAGGACTGCTAGATTGTTCCCTGCAATGTATTTTCTAGTGCTTTGTCCTTTTGAGGTTCTTACCTAGGATTTCAGTCCTGTGGGGTATTTGGCAGTTGGTGCATGGAACTGTGCAGAGCTGGGGCTGCTCAGAGAATGATTTCCCAGAATTAAATGGAGAAACCTGACCGATGGAGCCAGTGTGTGGTTAACCAGAAGTGGGACAACAGCCTCAGATCAAGGCAGGCTGAGGAGCAGTGCTGGCTGCTTGAGAAAGGCCTCAGAAAGCTTGGGGGGAAGATAAGTATGATCTTGGGCTCCGATATAATCTGTGGGTGTTTAGTGGAATTTAAACACATGCTGAAGTGTTGTCCCAAATTGGGACAGTTTCCAGTATCAGGTCCTTGGTGCAGAGGGAAGTTGATTCTGGCGATGGAGAATAGACGATAGAATTTAAGGAGATGAGCCAGCCGTGTATTCCAGACAAGACAAGTCTCTCACAATGCTGTTGTGGGTGTGAGGAGAATGGTCTGACTGTGAAGATACAAAGTAGGGGTTAGGGAAGTGGTGGGCCTGATATTTAAGGACTGAAATGCCCAGGGCCACACTGAAAAATGCATCTGCACTTGTGCATCTGATTGCCTGTGCCTCGCTAGGAACCCTCTCCCTTCCTCTTGGGCGAGAGCTGTGTCCCCGTCACCGCCAGGCTGGGTCACAGCACTTCCCGGTCTCTGAATGGAGAACCAAGAGAGAGGCTCCAGCTGGTACACAGTGCAGCTGCCCAGCTCCTCTAGAGTATAAGTTGTGGGGAGCACATCAAGTCCACTTCTGCCACCAGGCCTGGGCATTGGTCCTCCTCTTTAAAGCATTTAATGGAGCAGCTCCCCACTGCATTAGAGAGCACAGCTCCATCAATGAACTGCTGAGACAGTTGCCCTCCTTTGGAACAATGCAGATCATGAAGCGCGTGAAAGCCAGTGACAAATCCGTCTCATTTGAAGGGCTCTGGTTATGGATGAATCTGGAATCGGATGGGCTTTCGGGAACCCTGCAGAACCTTCCTACTTGATAAAGTGTCTCCACCGTATAATCACAGTGATGTTCCCAGCATCAGCTGCTCCCTGTTCCTACTCCCTCTCCAAAACACACTCTACTCCCAGCAGAGCTTACCGTGCCCCAAAGAGGGAGAAGAGCAAGAGACACCATGACATCCACTCAGGGCTTCACTGTTGCCAATTTCCTTTGTGCAGAAGGTGCTCAAATGCTAAGGGGATGGGTGGCAATTTGAAACCCAGATAGACTCATGGCAGTTTGAACAAAGAACTCAGCTATCGTCAGGCAGCTGAGCATCTCACTGGCCACTAACATGGACAATATGCCATTTGCACTTGTGGTAAGTGAATGGCAATCACGTTCCATTTACCTAGGGAGGTGGTGGAATCTCCATCCTTAGAGGTTTTTAAGGCCTGGCTTGACAAAGCCCTGGCTGGGATGATTTAGTTGGGGATTGGTCCTGCTTTGAGCAGGGGGTTGGACTAGATGACCTAGTGAGGTCCCTTCCAACCCTGATATTCTATGAGTCTATGTGTATGTTTGTTTGCAGCCCTGGGCTCCTCGAACAAAACCCAGCATGTGGGAACATGTCAATTTTTGCCAGCTAGCAGGGGTAGTTTTTGCAGCTTTTTGTCAGACGTTCCAGTCACAAATCCTAAGGTACGTTCTGCCTCTTTCTCTTCTAGATTTGTGGATTTTCACTCTGCTGCATCCACTTGCTCCCCATCCCGTGCCTCCCTGCTCACAGGAAGGCTCGGCATTCGCAATGGAGTGACCCACAACTTTGCTGTCACATCAGTGGGTGGCCTCCCCCTCAATGAGACTACGTTAGCTGAGGTTCTGAAGGAAGCAGGATACATCACCGGGGTAATAGGTAATTAATGCACTGCGGAAAGCTCACTGTTGTTCTGTTTTGCAATTCATTATGTAGACAATGGTAGACAGGGCTCAGGGCCATAGGTGCTGGAACAGATGTACTGGAGGTGGCAGCCCCTGGCTTGAAGTGGTTTCCATTATATACAGTTTGGTTCAATGGCTCTCAGTAGCCCCCTCCATAAAGATTGTTCCAACACCTCTGCTCAAGGGACACAGGATGGACCATGGAGCTAATTTGTTGGCTCAGGTCCAACCGACGCTGGGAGTGGCTGCAAGTGATTATTACCACTTAGGTTGTACACTCTGGGGGCGGGGGGGGGGGTGGAGACTGTATCTGCCTCTGTGGTCTGTGCAGCACCTTGCACACCTGACTCTGCTTGGGGCTTTGGAGTGCCAGTGTAATAGAAGCATGAAATAACGGTGATGGCTGTTCAGCGGAGGGAGCTTGAGCATCATGTCTAGATCATGTCTAGGTTATGAGAAATATCATCTCGTTTGGCACTAAATGACCAGCACTCTTGCTGGCAGTCACAGCAGCTAAGTCAAACCTTGAAATACGCCGTGAAGACTGACTCTTCATTCACCTCTAGGATTGGTCCCTTCTGGGTTGGCGTTGAGGCACGTTGGCAGAATGGTCCAGGGGCAGGTTGAACTATGTGGTTCAAGCTGCCCCTGGACCATTCGGCCAATATATATTCTCCAGAGTACTTTCTGCCTGTATCTCTCTCTATATATCTATCTATCTATATTTTTATTTCTTCAGTATTGTGAAAATATATACAGGTGCCCATCCTCTGCTTGGGATTCTTTTCCCTACTTTGAAACCCGTGCATTCATTAAAGAAGAACTTAAAGGATGTTTTTTTTCTGACTTTTCACTTTTGCTCTTTCTCTTTTTGCAGTTCTATGATGTTTTTAAAAAAATTGCCTTTTTAAATGTGTATTTTTCTGGGTGGTTACATCATGATGTGAACTAAACTTCTGGCTCCCTCCAAAATCTAAATGTGTGAATTGTTTAACTTCAGAAAAGTGTTTTTTCCTACATATAGTAACATTTAATCAAAGTATTAGCATGCAGAATGGTTCTGTGCCCACAGACCCAAATATGCCTTGATATAATACCCTGTGCTAACACGAAAAGCTATGTTATGTGTTGTGTCAATACTGCAAGCATATGGAGCGCTCTCCCAACTTCCAAGGGAGTCATTCTAGTGTATCAGATCAGTCATCTGTGGATAATGAATAAAACATACACTTCCATTCGGAGCCATTGAAATGCAATGAAAGAAAGTCACAAAAACCGGAAAATTCAGTTAGTTAAATGCAGAGTTTGCCATTTCTTTACATTGACTTACATGCAAAACTATTCTTTGACTTCAAAGGTGGTTTTGCATGCAAAATTATGGCAGGATATGGGCCAGAATAGGTAAAGCTTCATAATTAAACTGTTGGTCATCATGTGGGGCCAAATTATGGTAGGGCCTGAGAATATAGTGCTTGATCTTCGAAAACACATATGTGGCAGTTCAGAGGAGGAAGCCAAGAATGGACCATTCAGAACCTCTTAGAATATCTTGTCTTTGAAAACTGAATGTCTGGCAGAACCTTGGTAAGGGTTTAAGGATGAGCGAGACTTGAGAAAACGTAAGAATTGTTTTATGAAATTCCTCTGAGATCTAACACCCTTATGGTATGGATCCCTTGGCAAAATGGCATGCTTTAAACAGGCCCTGCAAAGACAGCGACTCTTGTTGCTGGATTAAAATGTCAGGCCCTGGACACTGTATGTAATTTCTAGTACCTGCGAAGTTTACCTTCTGAAAAGACTTCCTGTTGCGTCCACGCAGGTAAATGGCACCTCGGACATAGCGGCCTCTATCATCCCAGCTTCCGTGGTAAGATTTTGTTGTAAAACCCAGTATGGGTTTTTGTTTCCCACTGTCCCTTTCTCTTTTTAAACCCATTCGCCTCCTTCCTGGTAATTGCCCTCAGAGAGGGAGGAGCAAGCAAGGAGCAGGCTCCTCTGTCAGTCCCCCTGTAGGTCATTAGCTGCCAGAGGAGTTCTGCTGCCCACTCCCGCAGCAGCAGGAGGGGTTTGCGGGGTGGTCAGTGACTTGAATTTCCCATGGAGGGAGTAGCTCTAGTTATTGGGTGGGAATGCCCGTTGCCCTGCTCCCATGGGCTTGCAGAGTGGGGGGCCGCAGTCTAAGAGGTGTGAATTCCTTTTGGTAGCCGAGGTGGAGTAGGGGATATTTGTGCTCTGGATTGCCCTGTGTTTAAGTTCACACTCAGGGCTGCTCCGACTGGGGTTGGTGGAGTTATCTCTGGGGTGGAGTTGACCCCAAAAGTCCATCTTCACTTGGAGGAAAGGCCAGCGCTGCGGTCAATTTGTCCTTAAAATAGAGTCCCTCTTCTTGTGCTATTTACTCGGTCTAGCCCCCCATTAACTCCATAGTAGAGCCCTTTAAAAAGAGGACCATGTTGGGGAAAAAAACACAGGAAAGTACAAACAATGAAGTCTCAATGGATCCTTGTCCTGTTATAACATGAGCTAGATCCCTGAACCTTCAGTCAGACCTCCGTGGAGCCCCATGGGTGTGAGCATTCACCTGCATGGTCTGTGTGAAGGAGAGGTGTCTAAGCCAGTGGTTTTCAAACCTTTTTTTCTGGCAACCCAGTTGAAGAAAATTGTTGATGCCCGTGACCCTATGGAACTGGGGATGAGGGGATTGGGGTGTGGGAAGGGCTCAGGGCCGGGGCAGAGGGGTGAGGTGTGGGGATGAGGGCTGTGGGGTGGGGCTGGGAATGAGGGGTTCAGGCTTTGGGAGGGGGCTCTGGGCTGGGGCAGGGGTTTGGGGTGCAGGAGGGGGTCATGGCTCTGGGCTGGGGGTGCAGGCTCTGGGCTGGGGCTGGGGATGAGGGGTTTGGGGTGCAGGAGGGGGTCATGGCTCTGGGCTGGAGATGAGGGTTTGGGGTGCAGGAGCGGGCTCTGGGTTTGGGGGTCTCAGGGCTGGGGCAGGGGGTTGGGGTTCAGGAGGGGGTCATGGCTCTGGGATGGGGGTACAGGCTCGAGTGGGGCTGGGGATGAGAGGTTTGGGGTGCAGGAAGGGGCTCCAGGTTTGGGGGGGACTCAGGACGGGGCAGGGGTTTGGAGTGTGGGAGGGGGTCAGGGCTTTGGGCTCTGGGTGCAGGCTCTGGGGTGGGGCCGGAGAGGAGGGGTTTGGGATGCGGGAGGGGGCTCTGGGTTTGAGGGGGGGCTCAGAGCTGGGGCAGGAGATTGGGGCATGGGGTTGGGGCATGGCCTTACCTCCGGTGGCTCCTGATCAGCGGCACAGCGGGGTTGCTAAGGCAGCTTCCCACCTGTCCTAGCACCACGGACCGCGCTGCACCCTGGGAGCGGCGAGGAGCCGGTCCAGCTCCTAGGAGGAGGCGCGCAAGCAGCTCTGCATGGCTCTTGCCCGCAGGCACCGCCCCCTGGCCAGCGGGCGTACGGAGCTGGTGCTTGGGGTGGGGGCAGCGCGTGGAGCCAGATGGCCCCCCCGCCTAGGAGCTGGACCTGCTGCTGGCCGCTTCTGGGGCACAGCACGGTGTCGGAACGGGTAGGGACTAGCCGGGCAGCACCGCGGATGAGACTTTTAACGGGCCGGTGCTGACCAGAGCTGCCGCGACCCAGTGCCTTACCTTCCGTGACCCGGTACTGGGTCACGACCCACACACTGGTCTAAGCAGCTGTTTTGCCTAGAACTGACCCTGTTCCCGTCCTGGTGTTTGTAAACTCAGCAGCAACAACTGTGTAAACAGTGTATAAAAGGCAAACGGCCACAGCGGGCAGCTGCGGACACACTAACGCGCTTGTTTGGATCCCAGGTTTCGACTATTACTTCGGGATCCCCTACAGTCACGACATGGGTTGTACTGACACCCCAGGTTACAACCTCCCTCCCTGTCCGGCATGCCCTCGACACTCTGCGACCACAAGGTACAGCTTCTCCGGTGGGGTGGAATGGAGTCTGGGCTTTGATGGGAGCGGGTGTAAGTAGGATTTCACGTGATGGCATCTCCCTCATGCTAAATGTCAGAGCTGAATGGAAAACGTTTTCTAATCGATCCCAGGAACAGAGAAATTGGCAGGGGTTGTAAAGATGAAGGGTTTGAATGAATGTTCGCTGCGGTCTCCTCTCCCCTTGCTCTGCCCCAGAGGGACCATCCCCTCTTACCCTGCAGTGTGTATAAAACACAGCAGGTTTGGGGGGCCAAGCTGGTTTGGGGGCGCCTTCACTCTCCTCCCCTGGCATCACAGCACTGCTCCCTCAGGCCAAGGAAACCCTGAGGAACCTGTCAGTGCTCCTTCATGCACCAGCCAGAGGAGGTGACCAGAGAGCAAGACGAAGGGCCCTGGCCAGCTCCTGCTGAAGTCAGAGACCAAACAGGGTCCCTGGGAGGGAAGTGGTTAAAACACTTGTTTGGGACACAGGAGATCTGGGCTCAGTTCCTGGCTCTGCACAGACCCCCCCGAGTGTGATCTTGGGTAAGTCTCTCAGTCTGTCTATGCCTCAGTTCCTGTCTGTTGAGACTATAATCTCTCCAGGGACTATCCCTTACTGAGTGTCCATCCAGCAAGGGGCCCTGAGCTAGGCTGAAGCCTCCTGGTGGTCCCGTGGTAACAAAAATGTGTTCGCTCTCCCGCAATGGGAGGGGCTGGTGAGGGACTGAGTTCAGATCCCCTCCAGGGCTGTCTGTCTCACAAGTGTGGCCAAACCCGAGAAAATTGAGGCTTGATTTCTGGCACAACGAATGCAATGGCAATAACTGAGACTGGGCCACATTGCGAATGGACCCCACTGACGTCAGGGCACAAGCAGACCTGCTTCCTTCATTCAGAAAGCCTCCCTTGTTACTAATGGAGTCTCTTGGTTTCTCTCCAGCAGCCATGGGAGAGATTGTTACACCAAGGTGGCTCTTCCTCTCTTCGAAAACATTACCATCATCCAACAGCCTGTGAACCTCACTGGCTTGGCTGCAGAGTATGCAGAAAAAGCAACTCAGTTCATCCAGCGCGCAAGGTAAGGCTGCCCCCCGAGACACCACTTGCAGCTCTGTCTCTGCAGAGCTTGGGGCAATGTCCAAATATTGGTGGCATCCTGCTACTGCTACCAGTTACTCTATTAGCTCAAGTGGCCGAGGTCTGCGGGGTGGATCTAAACAGCCTCACCCTGCTGATGGCCTGTGGAGCGGTAAGTAGGATTTCACGTGATGGCACTGCAATTTTTGTAGTTCACGTTTTTAAAATCCTCAGAAATTGCATGCAAAAACCAACATTAATAGAAGGTTATGGTTGACAAGTCAAGCACTCATAAGTTAGGCTATGCCCGAAATAGGATTGTCTGTGCAACCTTAATTTGATCCCCTTGTGCATGTCCATTACGATACAGTCTTTGATAACATGATCACATACTAGGGAACCCTGCCTCATTCAGTGCCCAGGATGGACAGTGCTCTGGGGCTGAATCAGGGCTGTGTAATGAAGCACACTGTTGTGTGTAGGACCCCTGCCTCATTTGTAGCAGAAGCTGGAAGGTCTGTAGTGAATGAGGCATATTGTACGAAGAGAAAAAATAGTCCCATGATTAATGCAGTTGAATGTTGCCCTGGAGAATTGGATTCTATCCCTGCCTCTGCTACAGAGTTCCTGTGTGATGCTGGGCAAGCCGCTTGCCCCAGACTTTTCATAGGTGGTCACTAACGGTGTGTGCCTCATTGTAGGGGGGGCAGACTTGAGAGCCTGTGAAAATAGATTGTGTAATGCATGTGAAGCACTCACATACTCTAGTGCTGAGCACCCAGGAAAAGCCCATGAGGAAATTATTAATGCTGTCTTCAGAGCAGCGTTCAGTAAATGAGCCATATGGAGCGATGAGGATAAAATAAAAATATTGAATACCTGCTCACTCCGGGAGCACCGCCCATCCTGTGCGCGGACCGAGGCAGGGGCCCGGTGGGAAAAATAGTGTGTGACCACGTCATTAAAGACTGTGTCGATATGCGTATGCACAAGGGGCTTGAGTTAGGGTTGCCCAGGCAGTCTAAATTCTGGCAGCTCCTACCTGTAGAGTCTTTGACTTTGCAACTGTAATAGTCTTTTAACAGAGTTGTTGTTACGCTTGCCTTGGGCTGGTCAGGGTGCGGGTTTGATGGGCCTGCTTCACGGGGGAGCCCCAGCTGCTGCTGAGAGGACGCCACGTGCCGGATTCTCGCTTTCCCCCGTGATTCCCCTATCCCCCTCCCTTCGCTCCCACGTTCCCCTCCCCCCTGCCCTATTCCACCCCCCTTTCCTTCCCCACTGCCTCTTCCTACCACCCCGTCACCCCCTTCCCTCATTTCCTTTGCCCCCCGCCCTTACCCAGCCCCACTGCTGGCACTCTCTGTTGCACGGGAAACAGGAAGGCTGCCAGCACACAGAAGGGGAACTCAACTGGTACTAGGACCAGGAGGCAGTGTTCAGCTGCCGAGTCAGCAGAGCCTAGAGCCAGCCTCCTTTAGCTGGGCAGCTCTGCGCTTGCAGAAATGGGTGGATGGGGGAGTGGCATGTAACCCCATGTGCCCCCCCCGTGCCTCACCTCTGTTTGGCAGCGCAATCCCCCCCCAAAACTGCACCCCTGGTCAGCCCCCCATGCGGCATCCCTTTGCTTCCCTGCCGTAGGGAAGCACAGGAATTCTGCGGAGGTGGGTGGGTGGGTGCGTTTTCTGTGGGCGCGCAGTCACGCAGAAGCCCCCCAGGAGTATGTTGTGTGTGTATAATTTCCTAGGTTTTTGAAAAAGCAAATGGCATCATGTGAAATCATATGGCTCCCTAGATGGGTAATCAGCAGGGTTAGAACCTTCAGATGCACGGCACAGACCTTTGCCACTTGAGCTAACGGACTAACTGACAGCAGCCGTAGGTTGTCCTCCTCTATGTGGGCAAGCACTAACTGGGGATAGAGCACACACTTTGCCACCTGGGTTCACAGCTGTTTGCTGCCAGCAGAGGAATAGTGGAGACTCAGGAATCTTGGGTTCAATTCCAGGTTCTGGAGGGGAGTCTGTTTAGTGGTCACAGACTTTGTCGCTCTGACCCAGCTTGACCCTTTCCACCCTCTGGTATTTCTGAGAGCAGAATTCGGTGTAGTAGTGGGAAATGAGTTTGCATTTCTGTTGCTGCTGCCAGAATAGCTGATGGTACCATCTCACTGTCCCGGAGTTAACAGGAGTGTAGCAGTGAGAGTTTGCAGGACTGGAGTCTTAGGCCCAGCCCCCCAGAGGTATTTACGATCCTAACTCTTATTGAAATATGGGAATTAGCGACCGACGTACCTATGTGAAACTGAACCTAAGTGTGTCATCAGAGTGAGCGGACCTCCCTCTGCAAATGTACAGGGAGTGGATCTGTGGAGTAGAAAGTTTCTGTGGAGTCACTTTTCAAAGCACTCTTCAAGGGGGAAAAGGCTGCTAGCCACAAAAGAATGTTCTGCAGGGCTCGAAGTAAAAGTGTTTCTGTCTTCAGCGCATCTCCTGTGCAAGGGTCATGTGTGCTTACAGATAAGATTTTTTGGAAAGGTCTAGTCTTTTAATCTATATTTATGTAACAGACATATTGAGGGCCAGGCTGCATTCTGAGAGCGAGAGGGGGCTTAGCCACACGTGCTATGAAATCAGCATTAACTGGGGAAGCACAGGAAAGGGAGGGTTGTTACTGGACCAAATACTGCAGCTCTTAAGGCTCGATTCTGTTCCCTCCCAAAATTTCCACTGCTGTCAATCAGAGTGGGGTCCTCCTCAGTTCGCACATAAGCAAAGCTCCCAGTGAGTCCAGCGGAGATTCAGGGGGCCATGGAAATTAGAGGTGGAACAGGCCTTTATATAGTCCATCCTGCAGGGGCTAGCGCAGGGCTTTGTCCAGGCCGGCTGTGAGGCCCTGAGTTGGCAGTTACCAATGTCACCATTCCCCTCGGGTCTCCCCAAAAGCTGAGGGCACCTCACAGGATCAGGCTCTGAAAGACCCCTGCAAGGGTGCCTCCCTTGCTCCCTTTAGGAGCCCAGTCCACAGTCCGTTAGACCTCCTCACTAGGACATGGCCCAGCAACAGTCAGCCTAGGTCTCCCTTTTTTCACCCCACCCCTCTGACCTCACCATCTCCCAGGCAGGTCCCACAGTCCAGTGGAGACCCTGGGCCAGGGTCACCTATATGCTCTGGCTGCTTTGGGCCACTCCAGTGATGCAAAGAAGCCTCATTTAACCAGCCAGGAGAGTTGGGTTTACAGCTACTTTGAGGCCCTGGAGAGGAGTTCACTGGTGAAGGTGGCCCTGGACTAAGGTGCCCTCCAGAGGAAGAGAGCTGCACTTTTGTCCTAGTTAACGGAACCCCATTCTGAGACGTAGCAAAGGGTGAGAGCTGCAACAGGGGAGACTGCAGGCAGGAGACAGCTGGAGGCACGTTGCAGGGAGAAGGAAGCCACCAGCAGGAGTTAACCAGACTCTGTGGGAGAAGAGCAGGCATCTCCTGCATTGGGAGCCACTGATGGCGAACAGGTGGCTCCTATTCCCCCTAATTAAAGGGGCACTCCAGAAGGAGATGGGTGGGGGAGAGAGGCCAGGGGAAATGTTTATCAGGCTGGGTGAGAGAGGGGCACAGTCTATTGCTGTGTGTTTGTACTGGGGGGGGGTACGTTGTTTGTAGAGCAGGCTCTGTGGAAAGGGAAGCTTTTAATTTGAGATGCAAAAGCCTGGTGTGATTCTCAGAGTCTTATCTAGCCCAAGCTGGGGGGGGCTTCTGCAGAGCTCTGTCTGGGTTGCAGGAGAATTCCTCTTGGGAGGAGTGACAGCTCCCAGTACTAAATAGCCACCCCATATCTGCGATAAGGGCAGTTGTTTGTATCTGGTAGGACTCTGAGTGTTGCGGTGGTGGGGAAAGAGGGGCTGATGGAGCATCCTTTGAAAGGAGGCAGTGTATAGCATGTGGGGTGTGTGGACCAAGGGCAGGACCCAGCTCCTCCCCACAGTGTGGATAGAGCCTAAAACCACAGCAGGGCTAGATTCACATAGTGTTTGAACTCTCTCCCCACTCCGGCATCTGTGCAGGGCTGGTGGCAGCTGAACTGCAGGGGTCCCATGCTGCTGCCAATGTAAGTGAGCTTGGCTCAGGACCCCTCACTGAAGGGCTAAGCAGGCCCATACCCTTTACTGATCTCAGAACATACATTCAGGGCCTGATTCTCTGTTGCAATAAAGCCAAGCAGGGCAGAGGGGCCACTGTAAAGGTGCTTTAAAGATGTAAAGCAGCCCCCTGAGAATCTCCATTCAACTGGGAGCCGGTTCCTATTGTCCATCAGTTTGTCACTGTCACTTTTACAGACCAGCTTTCTGCATGGTGTGAGGCTGGGCAGATGCTAAGTAGTCATCAAACAGACATGGCTGCGGAGCCTAATTCAAAAGAGCACTAGAGTGCAAAGTTCAGCTGTGTGTGGCAGATCTCATCCTTCTCCCACTGAACCAAAGGGAGTCAGGCCATTGACTTCAGTCAGAGCAGGGCGTGGCCTTCTACAGGGATACTGGTGCCAGAGATTGGAAAGGGGATTTATGTCATGTGTAGCTAGCCTCTTTCTGTGCAGTGAGACCCGGAGCATTCTGGTGCTAGTAGCATGGGCTGGCCCTGAATCTGATTCTCTTCATACCAGATCAGCTGCTGGGGCAGGATCAAACACCCCTGAGTCAGAGCTGGAGGTCAGGCTTCCTCTGGATCCTGCCAGGGCAGTAGGAGAAAGCAAAACTGTGTTCCAGAAGCCTTGGAACTGCTGGTTGCAGTTGATCCTTCTCCGTAAGCTGCCAGTTGCTCTGGGGATGCAAAAGGGGATCCTAGAACCGTTCCCCTGCCCTAGAACAAACTGGCAGGGCCCTGGCATCCTGTTGTCAGGCACAAAGAAGAGCCTGTCAGTTCAGTGCTGGGTCTGCCTCACTCATCAGTGACAACGTCTGAGCCTGAACTCTGACCAGCCTCAGATTGTGTTGTCTAAACCAGGGAGCGGTAGTATTGACATACCTTAAACATGTATTTTCCAGGGCAGTTTCTGCCCCCAGTTACCTCTGTGCTAATCTGTTTTTTATCTGTCACCTTGGTATCCAACCCTCATTGCAGTCATGGCGTGAGAGTAACTAGAATCTGCTACAGTACTGGTCTTGCCTTGTATCTGCACCCATTTTAGGAGCACCAAACTGAGGCTTGCTTGGGCATGTAGTTAACCCCCAGCTGGTTCACATGCATCAGGGCACCTGTCTACCTGTGCAAAAACATGGGTGCCCTTTGGAAGGCTTGTCCCTGAATTGCTGCCCTGATCCCATGTGACTGTTTTAGAAGCAGCTGCACTGTGCCTGGTCGTACACATGCGGGGTTAACGGAAAAGCTTTTTAACCAATGTCTAGATATTTGGGGGAAATGTTTCATTATCTGCTGAGAACTGGATTAAACAGGTTGCTGTTCAGAGGCAAAGTCCAGTTTGGCTGCTGCCGCTTAACTTTTAAATAGTTTAGTTTGCTATGGTTCTTCTTTGCCTGACTCTCTCACGTTGCTAGACAATGGCAGAACACTAGGTGTGTCGGCTATACTTTGTTTAGCTAGATGTGTCAAGGCTGAGCAGCTCATGACAGTGAGATTCAAATCCATCCAGGGACACAGAACCGAGGGACTGAGAGGTACAAAGTCAAAGGATTTTTATTCTAAAAGTCCCACCCATGAGTTATGCATTAAATATGTATTTTTTGCAGAATCCTCATGGAGTGCGGATGCAAAAGGCAACCGAGATTCCCAGCTGAGTGGACGGGGGATGAATCCGGTTATTTCTGGATTCCTTCCCCAACTCCTGTTAGAAACATTGTACTCCTGCTGTTTGGGCCAGATCCAAACATGCTCCCTCACGCAAAACTCCAATTGAAATCAGTGGGCTAAATTATTAACATTATTGTGTGTGTTGTGGTAACACCTAGAAGCCCCAGTCCTGGGTCCCATTGTGCGAGGCGCTGTACAAACACAGAACAAAAAGACCTGCTCCTAAGATCTTGATTTACTTTCACCAGTATTCCCTAGATATGAAGTCAAGGGAACTGTGACCATGCTTTAGTGCTAAAAGGGTTCTGAATAGTTTTGCGTGAAATTTTGCTGCAGTGTGGTACCTGGGTTTGCAGAGATTGCTTTTCTAGAGCCTGCCTCAAGCCATTCAGAAAACGAGGTCCTGTTGAGTAGAGCGTCTAGGTGTGGGTGTGTGAAAATGGCGGTATTCGCCTCAAATTCAATTTAGACCCCGCTCAGAGTAGCTGGCTGGGTCTGTGAAAACAATTGGCACTGAAGCCGTTAACAACACTGATACTGGAAATTGTCCTTACTTAAAGTTTCAGAGGTTGATGCCCTGTTGAAATAAAAGGGATGGTTCCCATCTTCCCCCTGAGCTATTGTTTCAGGCTCCCTGCAGACTCAGGAAAACAGTGTCGCATCACCCCACAGAAAGAAAGTGATTTTTTTCCCCCACAGCAGTAATGGCTAGACACGTATATGCATATTTTAATTACAGCTAAATTTTGTACAGGAATGTAATAGTGGCACTTTGGCTGGCTCCAGCTACGCTGTGGAATAAAAAGGCTATTCGGTGAGCTTTAGGATTGACTAATGTTTTCACTCGGTGTGGGAGACGTCCTCTAGGCCAGTGGTTCTCAAACTTTTGGACTGGTGACCCCTTTCACATCGCAAGCCTCTGAGTGCGACCCCCCCCCCCTTATAAATTAAAAACACTTTTTAATATATTTAACACCATTATAAACGCTGGATGCAAAGCGGGGTTTGGGGTGGAGGCTGACAGCTCGCGACCCCCCCGTGTGAGAACCCCTGCTCTAGGCAAAGGAAGGAAACATAGGCCGCAGGGTGGAAACGTGCTCTGCTGGAGTCATGGTAGCATCTTAAATCTTTTAAAATTTGATCAGGCTCTGGTTCGGCAACAGAGGCATAGACTTGCAGGGCTGGGAATTAGCGAGGCAGACTGCAGTGTCCTTCGGTGACTTCCAGCCCTTTGTTTGACATATGCTCGCGCGCACACACGCGTCACTGGGATGACCCAGTTCCTCCCGATCACTTGTCATCCCGCCCTTCCCTTCACAGGCCCCTGAGGAAGAGCGGGCCTCTTTTGAGGAGATAAATATAGCCTGTAAACAAGAAAACAGGATGTGTCCACTGGCGATTGAAAAACAAACGTCAAGGGGGGACGATCAGCAGTCCGGTTTGTTTGATAACAAGATTCTCCTCTAAACGTGCTTTGTGAAAAGTTGAATGCATGCGGTTTGCAGCTCTGAGACACCACTGTCCTGATGACGTGGTTGTTTCCCTCTGTGTTTTAATCCTGTAAAATTACTTCCTGATGCAGCGGGGTCCGGATCTTACCTTGGTTTTCTGCAGGGGAATGAAAACAAAGGGAAACACAGTAGATTGCAAAGCACTTGGCAGTCCCAGTCGTACACATGGGAAACTGAGGCACAGAGAGGCCAATGACTTGCTTATGGTCATACAGGGTGTCTGGGGTGGTGCAGGAAGTTGAACCTGGGGCTCCCAAGTCTTAAGCTCATGGCCTAACCTCATTATCATCCTCCTCCTCAGATGGCCCCAGAATCTCTTGAAGGGAAGGAGAGTTGAGCCTCCCTCCAAAACTCTGTAATTCCCCTTACCCTTAACTCTGCAGTCATGGGGTCTGGTGGGGTTGGGGGGCAGAGCCGTGGGAATTCTTGCTGAAGTCGAGATTACAGAACAGAATGGCCCTCTCCTACGCAGGACTGACCATTTGAGGGAAAACTCCCACCATCACCCTAGCATGGTACAGCTCCACCAAGTGGAGGCGCTAGTTTTCAGAGTCATCCCCCAGAGCAGAGTAAGAGGATGTGGTGGTAGAAACAGCAGTGCCTGGCCTAGGCTAGCACTCCTGCTCTAGCTAATGGAGAGAGAGCTCCTGGATCTGCAGCCAGAGACTTCCCTCAGATTGTCTGCGCTGGCAAGGCCCTAGGTGTGGCCCCTTTGGGTCAGGTTTGTGGCATGTTGACAGAGGGAGGGTGGAGGAAGCTTGCATTGCGGCTGCTGAACCTGTTCTGCGGATCGCTGGGGGACTGCAGGCAGCCAGGAAGGAGAGACTAGGCCTGGAAGGCAGCCAAGCTGTGAGTGCATCTGACTGCCAAGAAATGAGCTTAGGAAGTGAAATCGGGGCGAGGAAACAGCCCCCGCGCTCCCGGGTTCCTCAGGCGGGGCCAGGAGCGGTGGTGGATGCAGCGGGCGCTTAGCAACTGGGGGAAAAGCAAATAAAATTCTGGGATGCATGAACAGCGCCAGGGAAAAACTGACTCTCGCCCAGTGACAGGAAAGAATGAGGCTTTGGGACTTAGTGCAGCTGCTTGACTCCAGGGCAGGTGCCGAAGCTGCTTGAACCCACCTGGGAGGCAGGTTTGCTGGCCTCTTCCTTGTGCTTCGCCTCTCACATAGATTTTATCTGCCGAAAAGCCTCCATCCCTCCCCCTCCCTGTCTGCTCCTGTTGATGGTGGGAGGGCAGGTGGGGCTGATCCAGCCAGGGCCAGAACCCGGCTTCTGAGGCATGCACAGTGAATCCAGGTGTGCAGCCCCCTGCTACACCGTCCCAGCGGCAGGAATGGCCAGTGCAGAAAGGTGGGTGAGGTCAACCCTCTGCCCGGGCCCTGTTTGGGAATCCAACACTGCTGTCTGCGCTAGGCTGCCTCAGTCTGTGTGTCGAAGTTTGGGGCTTTGCCTGGGCCCTGCCCCGTGGCATGAGAGAGTGTCTGCTTCCACTCCATGCACCCATACAGGGCTGGGTGCTCGCCAGCCCTTAGAAACAGGTCCCCTTCCTGGGCTTGACTGCCTGCCATGTTTATTACCGCGCTGATTGTAGCTTGCACTTGCTCTGATTATTGACCCTAGGAGAGCGGGGAGATTTGCGGGCCTGGAGTGTGAAGTACCTGACTGGGTGACTTTGGACTTACTGTAATTTGCCTTGAACGGCCTTTGGACCGAAGGGCTGGAGACGAAGAGGGAGAGATCAGAAAGAGACGCTGCCTAGGGGAGCATGTGTACTAAACCTGAGGCACAGAGACCCCCTGTATCAAATCCCCTATCTTGTTTGCTCATTCCTGCAGAGGAGGGGCTTCTGCCTGGAACAGGGATGCAGGGCTGGGTTCATCTGGACCTTTCCTTTGCTTCTGAGTGGTGTTGGGTTTGCTCTCTCAGGAGGCTGTAACCAAAAATCGTGGAGGGACAGAGCCTGTTTGCTTGCCTCATGTGACTCCTCCTGTTAGCCCCCAGCTCCCTGTCCTGTGCTCCAAGAACTTCTCCCTTGCAGGGAGCCCAGCACCGCCATGCCCTGGTGCAGGCTGGATTCCCAGCCCGGAGCTCTCTCCTCCCAAGCTGCAGGTGCTGAGAGTCCTGGGAGCAAGGTACCGAGCCCCAGGATGAGGGGCTGTGCGTGGTAGAAAGGGGTAAGAGTGTCGTCTTTGATTGGCCACAGCAGGTTCTGTCTAACCTTCCTCAGCTGCGAGAACAGAGGCCTATGAGGTGAAGCCACAAGACTCCAGCTGAGTTCAGGGCCCCTAGGCGCTGTACAAACCCAGAGTGAGAGGGAGCTCACAATGTTAATAGATAAGGCAGGTGGATGGTGGGAGGGGGAATGGAGGTACCAAGTGGTGAAGTGACTTGCGCAAGGGTCCCCGGTGTATCTCTGACAGAGCCAGAATAGGCCCCAGGTCTCCTGGGTCCCAGTGCAGTGTCTTACCCACTGGTGGCCTTCTGTAAAAGTTCCTTCTGCATTAGAGATTGTGGAAAACCTTTCCCCCTGCCCTGCCCTGTCCTGCGTGCCCAGGCTCTGCACTCTCCCCACATCTTTCTCATAACCAACGTGCTAAACACACTTCCTGTGTTTCCTGTCTAGTGAAAGCGGACGCCCGTTCTTCCTATACCTAGCGCTGGCCCATATGCACGTGCCCTTGGTCCTCGCTCAGCCTCCCTCCAGCTCTTCATTCCCTGGGCCATACCGAGCCAGCCTGAGGGAGATGGATGCCCTGGTGGGACGGATAAAGGACAAAGTTGACGGCTGCGGGAAGGAAAACACATTCCTTTGGTTCACAGGTGAAGCAATAAAACCAGCTCCAGTAACAGCAGATCATCTCGATAACTGACATTTACGTACTGCTTGGATCCGCAGGCAAGGCGAGGGCTGAAGGAGAAAGGGGTGAAGGGCATCCATGTGCAAATGGGAAGCCGTCTTAGGGACGGCTCTCGTATTGTGTTAGGGGCTGAAGTGGGGCTTAATTTGGGGGGTGGGGACTTGTTCACGGCCTCTGCACAGGGGAGTGGATTTCATCCTCCATGAACTCTGTTCCTTTGTATTCATCTGCGTTAAACAGTATTAAAGCCACAGGCCAAGCTCTGCTCTCAGTTATTCTGGTGTGAACTGGGAGCTGCGGCACCAGTGTAACCGAAAGCAGGATCTCTCCTGGTCTTGTTTCTTCCATTCCTGTTAGCCTGCCTGTCTCACGTTCCCCTGCCGTCTTTGTTGAATCCCCTTCCCTGGCCCTTCTGTAGAGCAAGGAGAACCAGCATGGGAAAGCCCCATGTAATCCAAAATATCGGGGAGGAACAACAGGGGTGGGGAAGAAACCTCTCCTGGCCAAGTGGAGTTCCAGGGAGATGGGGAGCAATGGGCAAGGGGAGCTGCAGGCAAAATATGGACTGAGGAGATTTGGTCGGTTGCATGCCCAGAGCGATACTCAAAGCTGGATTGTTGAAAATGCTGATTGGTGCCTGGCCTCAGGTGAGACCCAGCAGACACCACTGAGAGCGACACGGTTACTCTGAGAAACTGGCTTTCAGGCCCACCCTGAAACCTGGGGACTCCTCTTGCCCTTGAAATTGGGGGGGTGCAGGGAATGGAGGCCGGGATCCCCAGAGCGTGTCCTCTGGATTCTCCTGTTGGTCAGGCCCTGCCTGAGGTGCCGGTCCGCTGGCACTCAGATACCGTGCAGATGGGGGGCAGTAAATTTGCCTGGATAGGTCAGATTCACCCGCCTTGGGGTGTTGCTAGGGAGGCTGAACTCCCCCACCGGCTCTATAGGCAGGGTTTGGGCCTCACAGGGCCGTGCTGCTCTGTCAGACTCAGCAACGATCCCTTCTGTCAGGCAACTTGTTTTCCAACCGCCTCCCCACCCCCCACCCTCCCCAAGCTGCCCCACTTCAGGCAGGCGGATGAACCTGGACATCCGTGTCTACAAATTAAACCTCAAATCCCCGTTAATTAAAAAACCCAAATCCGCTCTTGCTGAGATGCCTCCCTAATGAGGATGTCTTGCTTCATTGCCATTCCGATGACAGGAACAGCTCTGCGGCTCATTAACGCCAAATTGCTATTGTCCTCCCCCCTCTCCCCTCCCCGTCTTAGACTCAGTCTCCTGAGTGGAAGTTCAGCCCCCTTGAGAAAACATGGTCCTGTTATTTGGAAATAACCTCCATTGTCAGCCATTCAGTCAGTCCTCATTCAAGCGCCTGCCGAGGTAAAAAGCCATCAGGTGCTGGAGAGGAGGAAAGCAGGGGATTGGTTGCCTCTTTAAAGGGTGTATGAGCTTCCCCATGGGGAGCAAATATCATCCGCAGCAGCTTCCCACTTACCCCTAAACATCAGGGGGCTTTGTCTGGAGCACCTTCGATTGAGAGAGACCACCAGATAATCTGCTCCGTGGAAGCTGTGTGAGATTGGGCCACTCTCACTCAGTTTCCTAGGTGGAAATCAGAGTAACGCTTCATTTTGATGGAACTGATCTGAGTTTTTGCCCTAGGGATGGAAGCTGGCTTCTCTCCCATGGCCTTCATGGTCTGACTCGTTCGCTGTGTTTCAGTCCAACTTGTCTGTCTCTGGCTGTTACTCACCAAGATGTTTCTCTCTCCTCCAGGAGACAACGGCCCTTGGGCTCAGAAGTGCGAGCTTGCAGGGAACGTGGGCCCATTCTCTGGGGCATGGCAAAGGCAACGAGGTAACCGACAAGGCTGCTTGCGAGGGTGTTAGCATCTTGGTAGCCATCACATGTGACCAGCTGGGAGCGGGGAAGGACCTGCTCCTGGAAGGCCCTTGTTCAAATCTGGCCACCAAGCAGAAGGGAGAGATAGGATACTTCCCTGCCTCTGGCACAGTTCATTCCCAGCTGTCTGGCTACTGCTGCACCATCTCTGCCATGGATTGATTTACCTGCGGAGCTCCAATTTCTGAAGAGCAATTTTCTTGCCTTTAGAATGGACCAGCTAGTACGAAATGGCAGGTGTTTCCCCAAAATGTCATGGGGCATCAGGCTGAATTAAGGCAATCCGGGGCCCTGGACACACATGCCCATGGAGCTTCCTGGCCCCTCCCCCATGCCATGGCCCTACCACTTCTTATGGAAGCAGCAATCTTAAGATGACTGGAGAAGTTTGCGCCTCTTGGAGCTATTGTCTTAGGCTGTCTGCAGACTCAGGCAGGTATTGTTCACACATGGCTCACATTTCAAGCTTTTCTCTTATTGCACAATAGTTGCAAACATAATTTTTTAATTGACAGTCCCTGGATCTGGACCTATAGTGTCATATACTCTAGCTTCTAGATACATATAAAACTATAATCTGGCCCTGATGAGAGATGCATATACAAGGACTTCAAGCCCACCCAGCTCTTGAGGTGACCCAACGGAGACCTGTGCTCTGACTATGCTGAGAATTATTTAGAGCTTGGCTTTTATTGTCCTGGAAGTGCTGAGCTCCCACTGACTTCTGCAGGGGCCAGGGGTGCTCTGTGTTTCTGGAAATCAGGCCTGTAAGTGTGTGTCATTGTAAGCCCTCAAATCTAACTGTACGGAGGTGGGGTTTTAGTGTTTGCTGTCTCCGGGGGAGCCATCTGTGTGGTGGCTTTGATTATTTACACAGAAGCTGCCAAAAGTCTCCAGCATGACTCAGGTGTTTCCCGCTTCTGCTTGTGTTACGCACTGTGAACGTGTGTCGGGTTACATTTCCCCATTTGCTCCAGGACGGAAGGGGAGGGGGCAGCAGAGTGAGGCAACATCTCTTTCCTCATCTGTTTCCTGACATCTTCCAAATATAGTAGAGGCCCGGCGGAAACTGCTGTGGGATTCTGAGAAAAGGCTGCTGTGGGCCTGGCCAGCCAAACAAGGGGCACTCCCTGTTCCTTGCATCTTTTTGCAATTCTTGCTTGGTAATTTTTTATCACTTTTTTTTCCTCTCTCCGTCTCCACCTCCTAAAAATCAGCAAATTGGGATTGTATTTCTCTCTTCTTACCTAATAAAAAAATAAATCTTTAGCAACAGCCCAACACACCTATGAGCAACCAAGCCTATGATAACAGGTAGCCTGGCACCCACTATCAACCCTATAACAACAAACCGGGGCTAGCAACCCACTGCTCACAGACAACCCTACAGACCAGACCTCACAGAAAGGGGAGAAATTCCATAAGGATATAGAAACACCTGTCAGGAGCAGTGATTTTTAAAATCCCTCTAGGTTCCTTCTTAAACTGGATGCAAAAAAGGAATATTTATAGATATTTCAAAGTGAGAAAAGTGCCGATGTGACTCTAATATCTTTGTTTGTTCTGTAGCATCTCAGTCCTATAGGTGCTGATCTCTCTTCTATTGCCTCAGGTCTCTTTTGGGTTCTTATGGACGTGGTTTGCCTATCTTGACATCCCCAGAGCTTGTGATCTGTCTGCCTGTTTTAGACTGCCGCCCATCAGTGTCGTACCTGAGCCCCTTCCACATAAAATCAAAAGCAATAGTGAAGTGCCTGCTGGACTTCATGATGTCTCTGCTACTTCTCCCTTTTTGGGATCAAATCTCTGCTTGGGAGAGGGTGTTTGGGATTTTTTGGGTAGAGGTGTAGGGGAACAAGGGAGGCTGTCAGTGTGGTGAGTGTCGTTCCTGTGGTGACCAGGCTTTTTAAATGGGTTGGGTGAGGCCTGAAACTAGCTGGCAAGTTTACAAAAGAGCACTACAGTGTAGCTACTCTGATCTGGAGCCTGGGGTAACTTGGCACCCAGATCTGTGGGTTCTCGGTCACTAGATGAGCCTCTCCATGAGCTCTGCACAGCAGAATAAAAGCTTTCCCTCTCCTCTTCAGCAGCCCCCAACCCCTTGGGGAAACTGTCTCCCTGTCTCTGGCTGGGTGGGCCCTTAGCTGTTACACCTGAACCCCTGGAAGGGCTGGTACTGCAATGGAACCCTGATGTCTCCATGGCGATGCACCTGACGCATGAGATGGTGCTGGAGGTGTGTTGAATTTGCTAAGGAAGGAAGCAGCGGACCCACCATCACTCCTCCCAGGCATGTGGGGACGGTGTCCCCCTTGCACGGTTCCCCCTGTTTTGTACCTCTCCTGGGAGTCGCACTGAAAGGGGGAGCAGTGCCGTCTCCCCGCTGGAAACGTCCTAGTTTTTGGCCTATCGTTGGGATGGATTTGTTATCACTTGCAAGGGAATGTTCTGTTCTGTCTGGTGTCAAGTTTTTGTGGAAAGCCTTGACCTTTGTAATTGGATGGCATCACACAATTGTGCAACCTTTATCACTGAGAAAAATCCATGTGGATTTGTTTCTTTTGTTTTGCTTCAGCGTAGTGTTTACTACTGCAAATGTCACCCTGAACCTGTCAAAAGGCTGCTCTGGCTTCCTGTGTAAGTAAAGCCACCACAATATGTGGTATGGGTAGCACACCTAGTAAATATCCCTTTGACTCTCTCCTGCTGCCTGCTATGACTCATTACAGGTTTGTATACAAATCACTTGATCTTACTGTGTCTCAGTTAACCCAGCTGTAACTTGGTACAAGCGAACCGTTATTTAAAAAGCACAAGGGCCTCTTTTTATTTGGACTACGGAGGGTCAAATTAAAGATCTGTTACAGAGGCTGATTTAAGCAATAGATTACTGTACATGCCACAGTTAATTCTGCAATTTCATATTTGAGTTCCTTCAGAACTCTTGGGTGATACCATCTGGTCCTGGTGACTTATTTAGGCTAGTGCTCTAGCCAGTGGACTATATTTCCTCCCTTGCTAGAGGTAGACCCAGGTTTGTTGGGAAATGAACTAGTGGGTAATTAAGAGTAGGGGAAATTGTTTGTGATGTGGTCAGAAGGGATTTAGTTTTAAGTTGCAGGTATGTGTTTGTATGTATACGTCAGCAATCTGGAGGGTGCAGCTTTCATGTACTGGAGTTGTTTCCAGTTGGTACTGTATGAACACATGCATGTACACCCCGCTCCCCCTCCACCCCCATAGCCAGCCCCTGAGGCCTGCACATAGAAACAAAACCGAATCAGCAGTACCCGCAAGCTAAACATTTCTCTGTGTGTTAGGTTCTCACACAACATCAAAGGCTTATGGAAATAATGTCACCCCAGCTATGTGTCTTGTGAAATCAGCTCTACAATTTTTCCATTTCTCATCAAAACAGATGAGAAGTAAAAGGTACCACTGTTAGGAATTTTAGTCTGGAAGGGACCTCCAGGTCATCGAGTCCATTTTCCTACCCAAAATCTTTGTTAGAAAGGGCGAAAGTGGGAAATCCAGCTAACTTTTCTCTCTCTTCCTTCTCTGAAAAAAGAACTCTGTAACCTTTTTAACCCCCCCAAATGTTGGAAGGACTCAAAATGTACAGGGTTTAAGCCATGCATGGGTCTGGTGCTGGCCCAGGGTGAATTTCATCCTAAAGAAACTGGGGGGCTGGGAGGAAGTTACTCGTTGAATTCACTTTGCTGCAGGATATTTTTTTCCTGACCTAGCTTCACATTTCTGATGCAATCCTCCTCCTTTGTCATTTGTTTAGTATCCGTGGCGCTGAATAATTCCTTTACTTTATATCAGGAGAGGTTTGGGTTAACCTAAAGCTCCTGTGCAGAAGGGCCGCTGTGAGTATACCTGTCTGTCTTCCAGGTGGGAGTGCAGCCAAGCAAACGACCTGGGAAGGGGGACATCGTGTTCCGGCGCTGGCTTATTGGCCTGGCAGGATCCCTGCCAATGTGTCAAGCGTTGCACTGTTGAGGTAGGAGGACAAAACTTTTTTGTTTTTCCTAGGTGAGGTCTAATGAGCTAAGCACAGGACTGGGAGCCTGCGTTAGGAGGCCTAGATCTTACATAGTCTTTCTCCCAAGCAGGTAATGTGCTCTCAGGGCATGAGTTAAACTGCTGGCATTTCTGCTTTAAACACTGGGAAGCAAACCACGATCTGTCGGCTTGGTCCTGACAGATGAGCCTTTGCTCAATGGCTCAGAAGGAGGTAGAGGAAAATCCAGGATCGCTGCCAGCCTGGGGGAAGGGAGGGTGTTCCTGCCTGACCTCAAGCTGGGCTGTGGATAAAACCGGAGTGAAGGACTGCTTCTCGTGTGTATCGTGCAGCATTGGTGGAATCCAAGTCTTTGTCCTTCTCTTATTGAGGGCCAGCCCGGTGAACCCTGCCAGGACAGCCTGAGGCAAAACATTCCAAAGATTAATCCTCCTTGCAGGGAAGAAAGGAATTGTGATTATACACAAAAGCTCTGCTCCAACTGATCAGAGCAACTGTTTGCACAGCCTGGTCCCCTGTCACGGAGTGGGGTGGGGAAGGGATAGCCAGGACTGGATGCTGTAGGAAAGAGTGTAAAGCCCACATTGCAGCTCTGAGTGGTGAAGGGAAAGACTATGGATTACCTGCTGCTTTTAGGTCTACCAGACCCAGTCCAGCAGGTTTGACAGCGATAACTCCAGGAGGCTGCCAGAGTTTCAGGACGCACAGCTGTGGCTGGACTAGAGAAGGAGAGGGCTGAAGGGCACTTGCAGGCTCTCAGAAATACCCAGTTCCAGATTTTTGTTGTTGTTAAAGATGAAATTCTCCAGTCCCGCACAGCCCCAGGGGCGGGAAATCCAGCCTTATGTACTGTCGTGTGAAACGCACTCACCATGCTGGGGGCAGCAAACAGCACTACAGTGCAGCTACTCTGGTCTGGAGCCTGGGGTAATTTGGCACCCAGATCTATGGGTTCTCGGTCACTAGATTGACATGAGCCCAGATCCATAGAGTCCTGTGCGGATACAAGGTTCATATCCGCATCTGAGCTGCAAACATGGTCTGCGGGTATCTGTGGACCTAAAGCAGATATCCGCAGATTTGCAGGGCTCTACAGGTCTAGTGCCTCTAGCTTGGCCTGCATCCAGTTATCCCCTCTGCACTGACGGGGAGTCAGTCTTGGACAAGGAAATCTAAAGACAACAAACTCCAAGGAGGTTTAAATAACTAACTTCAAGTGTGTGACACAGACCAACAAAAGGCAGGATGTTGCAAGTGAAGGGCTGATGGCTTGTCTTTAGGGAACTCCACTCACTGGCCACATCCGGTGGAGACGCACATGGTGGTGACGTAAATCAATACCTCAATAAATGGGCATTAGCGAATGTCAATCACACACTGGGGGCAAAGGGCAGGGCAGTTGTAGGAAAAGTGGGAGTATATACGATGATGTGGAACAAAGTGAAGCCCTGGTATTTTGTAACCAGTCGAACAGATACGGTAAAGGGCCAAGTTATCCCAAGGCTGTGGGGTTTTATACCAGACGTTCATGCCAGTTAAAGGCAGTCCATTGGGAGCCTTGGGGACTGAAGCTGTAGTAGAGACCACAGCAGTGCCAGCTTTCTCCCCCTTCATAGGAGAGATTTTCCCTAGGGGTGACAGGAGAGTTTGATTTCTCAGGCTCTCTTATTTGCAGGCGCCTCTGGCTGGACTGCCGACAAGGACACTGATTTGTGTCTCACAGAGTGCGAGACACCTCAGTCAGGTAGGGACTGAGACCACCAGGTGGATATGAGTGGGTGATAATCTTTGTCATTACCAATCAGGAAGGGCTCTGTACTGTGACCTGCCTGTGAGGCTCTCTGCCTGACACTCGCCCTCAAAACAGTGCAGGTTGTTTACTGTCCAGATTTCTTTTTCCCCATGACAGGTCAGCAATGGACCCTAGCCTGTCCTCTGATCTCTCAATAGCTTGTTTTGGAAGCAGCCTTTCTTACAGAATCTGATCCAGATATTTTCACAGAAAGGTCATCTTTGTCTTCCCAGTGCTGCAGGGTATTTCTCTTTGCTGTCATTAAACCAATAGGAATCCACCTCCAGGAAATCTGGCAGAGATCGAGCTCTGTTATTGGCTGAATTGCCGATGTGTCCTCTCTCAAGTTAGAGAGGTAGTGTGGCCTGCTGCTCTGAACTTGTGCCCCAGCATGACCACTGGCTCACCCAGGGGCCTGGGCCCGCACCCAGAGGCAGTCTTTTCCAGTTTGAGGCCTCTGCTCTTAGGTGCCTCTCTAGGTACTTATGGGGCATCCAAATGCATGGTAAACACTAATGGATATTATCCTCACTCGCCCCTGTGAGGAACGGCTGGGCTGTTCTCCCCACTGTACAGAGGGGAAACTGAGGCCCAGAGAGACTAAGTAACTTGCCCAAGGTCACAGAGGAAGTCTGTGAGTAAGCCAGGAATTGAATTGGTGTCTCCTGAGTCCCAGTCCAGGCAACTGTAAAACCCCCGGCAGATGCAAAGCTGTTGTGTCCGGGACTTTTACTCTCTCATGACTGCAGGAGCCCAAGGGTAGGGGGCATGGTGTAGCACTTCTACCATGGCCCAGAGGGACTCTTGCAATCAGGGTGGAAATTACCAGCCCGAGTGGCTAATCTGACCTGTGCTGCAGGCTGAGGTGACACCTGCCAGGCCCAGGATAGGGTTCCCACCAGCTACACTCCCCATCAGTCCCTGTGCCCACCTCAGATTGGTGCAGGAATTAACTCTCCTCCCCTGGGCCTTATACTGAGACATAGTTACTCCAGCTGGAGATGTGGGTGCTTTGAACATCTGAAAACCAGACACTCAGTGTCTCAGGCTGATGAATAAAGCAGCTCATCTGAGCTGGGCATTCAGAATTAGTGGATGCTTTTGGAAATGTTGGCCTCAGTCCTTCTTCGCCTCCATTTCACCCCCCTGTTAAGTGGGAATGATAAACCTTCTCCATTGCACAGAGGTGTGGCCAAGATTCATTAGCTAACGTCTGTGCAGCATGCCATGTATTTCTGTCCCCTGCACTGGCAAGGGCATGGTCCCAAGGACTGTCCGGATGGGTCTTTCCCTTCTCTAGTCCTGTGATCCCAACTGGCATTGGAGAACATAGGTGCTACCTGAAATGATCACCTTGAAGGAGGGGAAGATGCAACACGCCAAGCCCAGGAAATGCAAGCAGCTGGCTGCATTGTGAAAGAGGCACACCTGTATATTAGCTTGGCTGCACTCCAGTCTCTCGGTCAGGGATGCTAATGCAACCAGCACTACATGGTGCTGGGAAAGACTGTTGGGAGAACATCCTGGCCGGGAGGAGATGGAGCATTCCTGTGGAGTTGTGAGCGATGGAACTGAGTGCAGGAGGAAGGTGCATGAGGTGACATCTCCAGCCTCAATTAAGGCAGTCAAGGTTAAGGCTTTGCTCCCATTGGGGAAGAAGCCAAGCAGCATTTTTATGTGACTGGGAAACCTCTCTGTGGATGAAGGTTGCCCCTCACCCTCAAAGGATGGTGATTCAGAAGGCCATTGTGGAGTGAGGTTTGGAGGCCTATGTGGAGTGTAATCTCTTAAAGACCTGATCCTGCAGCAGAATTCTACATGCAGAGAGCTCCCATTTACATATGGGCCCTTTTCTTGCATAAGCCCGGCAGGATCGGACCCTTTATGGATTATACTGTAGAAGCTCCTTCAGATTCATTGGGCTGGCTTCAGAATGCCCTGCACTGATTCTGTACTCTGTGCGGCTATCCTGGGGAGAGCAGTGCTAAGCGAGGCTTGAAGGAAGTCTAGGTCAGTGGACAGCAAGGCACAGAGCCATGGACAGCAAGTCAGAACTGAACAGAAACATGCTGAGGCACTCTATATTCTTTTACACACACGTTGTCGTCCTGTGTGCCAGTGCAAACATGCAGCTACTAGCTTGTTTCCGCTGAAATCTGCCGTGGCTAACTGTTTTGCTAAAAGAAAAGGAGGACTTGTGGCACCTTAGAGACTGACCAATTTATCTGAGCATGAGCTTTCGTGAGCTACAGCTCACTTCATCGGATGCATACTGTGGAAAATACAGAAGATGTTTTTATACACACAAACCATGAAAAAATGGGTGTTTATCACTACAAAAGGTTTTCTCTCCCCCCACCCCACTCTCCTGCTGGTAATAGCTTATCTAAAGTGATCACTCTCCTTACAAATACATCTTCTGTATTTTCCACAGTATGCATCCGATGAAGTGAGCTATAGCTCACGAAAGCTTATGCTCAAATAAATTGGTTAGTCTCTAAGGTGCCACAAGTCCTCCTTTTCTTTTTGCGAATACAGACTAACACGGCTGCTACTCTGAAACCTGTTTTGCTTAATGAAATTTAACTAGTAGAGCCTGCCATGACTTTACCATTCTCCTCACTAGTCAAAAGTAGGGCCTTGAAGTAGGTCACTGGGATTAGTAAGAAGCAAATTGCACCATCCTTTACTACACACTCTCTTGGCAAAATTCTGCAGATTGAGCAAAGCTATTCTGCAGTATTTTTTGCAGGAACAGGTGTGTATCTTGCTTAATAGCTCTTTATTGCTGCATAGCTGTCTACATTGTACCATCATCAGCAAAATATGGTTTGAGGTGGACTTAAAGAGAAAGGCTTTTACTGTCATGATGTCATCTAGGATCCTTGTGAGCTACTTGCTGTTCTGCTTCATTGATTTTTTTTAAATATTCAGCCTGGTTCTTTCCCTACAATGAGTTGGAAGAAATACTTGTAGAGTCAGAACTTCCAGTGTTGTTCAAATAGACATGGACCCTAAGCAGAAAGTTTGAATGGCTTTATTTACCCACAGGTCTCCTTATGAGTGTTTGTTATGTAGGCAAAAGCATCTTCCCCTTTCAGTACTGCCACATTTTCCTAGCTTTACTTCTGAGATTCATCCTCTTGCACCACATTGGCCTTCACACAGCTCTTGGAAGGTCACATATGTGTATTGCACAGGCAGGACCGGCTCTAGGCACCAGCAAAACAAGCATGTCCTTGGGGCGGCACAATTCCAGGGGTGGCATACTGGCCACCCTTTTCTTTTTGCTTGGGGTGGCAAGAAACTTAGAGCCGGCCCTGTGCACAGCGGCAAATGCACATTCACCTAGAGAGATTTGGTCCCCCATGTACTAAATTGTCAGGAACAGCTGCATTGATTCTTAGCCAAGGAAGTGGGTTTTGTGTTTTGGATGTTGCCATCCCAGGGAAGGAGGTGCCATCCCTTATATTTATTGCAGACACCTTCAAAATACCAAAGGTAACTTGACCCAAGAGCTAAAGTGCAAATTGTTAACCCTTTCAGTCTAGAGCTGACCCCAAGCAGAGTTGTTGCAGTGTATTTATGCTGGTTGACCTGGCTGGGGAGTGGTTCATGGCTGGAGTTTCGTCAACAGTCTTAGAAGTCTCTTCTTCCCTTGATATGCACGTCCAGCTTGTGTCTGCCCAGCTCAGCAGTCAGCGAACTCTGAATCCTGAGATACCAGCTAAGAAAGAGCTCTTGTGTTAGAGCTGAAGACCTGGAACATTGACGGGAAAGATGAATTGTCATCAAAGGTTCTGTTACAGCATGAAACCTCCTGACATCTGTGATCTGCACTTCATATCTGCAGGGGATGCTGGAACGTGATACCCCCGGAGAACTCTGAAACCTTCATGATCAAAAGCCAGTCACAGGGGAGACTGCTCACAGGGGGATGGGGGAAAGAGATTGACAGCAACAACTGGAATCACAGTGTCACATGCAACATAGAGCGTAGGAATAAGGGCGTTACGAACTCAAAGCTTGGCTCCCATTCAAGGCCCACAAAACTGGGTGAGCCTGAGCTGTGTTATGGAATAACCCCAGGCGTGTGTGGTTTCAAGACAGATCGCATCAGCCCTGAGTTTAGACTGTAAACTCTTCAGAGCAGAGTTTTATGAGTTTGCCCAGTACCTAGCATGAAGGGGCCCTGTGGGCACTCCTGTGTAAACATTAAATCATCCCGCAAAGGCATCTGCCTGTGAGGCTGTGAAGGTCCCTTTGCAGAATCGGGACCATGGTCAAGAGCTGTGACTTGGTGAAATGTGGTTGTTTCTAACATGGCCAATGGGTCTCATGTGCCCCTCTCACATATCCCTCTTTTCTCCCCTTACACAGTCCTTTTCCAGCATTGAGTCTCTGATCATTTCCACTGGCCTGGCTGCTGTTTCCAACCCGTTTTTGGCATAACGTCTTGAAATTGTTCTGAGAGGTAATGCTAAGGGCCGGATCCTGAGAGGTGCAGAGCATCTGCAGCTCGCCTGGCCAGCAGGGGGAGCTGCAGGCAGGTGGCAGCCTCGGGGTTGGCTCCATGGGAGCCGTAGGCCATGTCCACACTACGGTCGTTGAGGCAGTGTAGCTACAGCACTGCGACCCCATGCAGTGATGGAAGGGGGTTTTCCGTTGGTGTAGGAACCCCACCTCCCCTAGCAACGGTCGCTAGGTTGATGGAACCTTGTTGGCCTGGGTGGGATTCCCCCGGGGATGAGGCCTGAGTGTTCTCTGGTTGGAGCCTGACTTATTTAACAGCCTCCTCGCTTGCCTCGCCCATCAGCCAGCCTCTAGGAGAGGGTGTTAGACTGAGCCTGCCTTTCTGCTCTCCTCGGCGTTGTTTGGCTGCTCGGTCTCTTAGCAGCCGGAGAAATAGGAACTTCAGGTTCCTCTGCTTCCAGCTCACGCAACTGGGATAGTACCAATGGGCCCAGGCCAGAAGTGCTCACTCAGGCAAAACTCCTGTTGTGTCCAGTCATGCTCCTTGACTTCCGTGGGAGTGCGGGAGTGCTGGTTGAGTCAGGAGTTCAGGCCTGGGCCCTGTAATACCTGGCACTCTTACTGCGGCTTGGCATGGCACTTCTGCTCCAGCCCAGAGCACAATAGTAGCAATCCACCCCCCAGGGCCTCTGTGAGACAGGGACGTTGTAGGGTTGTTTTGCCTTCCTTGGGCCTGGTAAGCTAAGACGCAGGTTAAGCTAGTTCCCTGAGATCACAAGGAGTCAGCAGCAGGACTCGGAGCTCCTGCCAGTGGGGTTTGTGTCTGATCAGTGGAACCTGCCCCCCGCTAACGTTTACTTCCTAAAGCGGAGGTGTTTACCCATCTGGCTCAGCCCAGCTGCCTGGAGGTCCGAGAGGCCGAAGGAGCTCTTCCCACCCTGGCCAACTCCGTCATACGTCTATAAGTGCTGTGACTGGGACAGAGACCTTTCTGGATTTTCAGCAAGCAGGGAGTTACCACCCTGTTCAGGTGCCTTAGGCATGCGGGGGATAAGAGCCTTTGAGAACACGCAGCGCTTTCCAGGCAGCTGTTCTCGGGCTGGGAGTTATCTGTTCTTGTGTCCAACGCCCTTTACCGCCTCAAGAATAAACCCCTGAGGAGGAGAATGTGCTGATGAAAGAGAGGTGCTTTCGTTGCTGATCCGCACTGCTGTTTTGCGCCAGCGATGGAAGCCCTGTGCCCCGATTCTTGCAGCCTTGTTGTAACTCTTGTGGGAGCCTAGCGTAAGGGGCCTTCTCGAAGCTACTTGCTAGAGGTTTCAGAGTCAAAGCAGCACAGGCTACAGGTTTCATAGGGTCCCAAACTCCCAGTTACCATGGAAAGTCAATGGGAGTTAAGTGCCTAACTCCTTTAGCCCTCTTTAAAACCCCAAGCCCCTGTGCTTCTTACCGAAGCAGGTCATGAACACCGTTGGGCTCTTACCTGGTTGTTTTCATCTGCAAGTCTTGAAGCGCTTTTAAACATGAAATGTTTCTCCTCTCCTTGTGCACGTGGTCCAGGGAGCTCTGGGGAATGTCACTGATCCATGCTGACATCCTGTTTCCTTTATAAGGGACTGGGGGCTGCCATGGGAGGACACATCTGTCCCCAGAGTCGGTGCATAGCTTGTTTTGATCATGCTAGATTGCCAGGTGCTCATGCTCACTGGCAGCTAAGGTGGCTGTCCATGCCAGAGGATGGTAGGAATCATATGTGGCCCTCAGGGAGTGCATTCATATTTGTGCCAACAACAGGAAGGATTAGAAGGGAAACAGAGCTACAGAAAGTGAGGGTTAGATGAGGGGGAACAGAGATGCAGAGAGCTAGATTTGCTGCTGATCTCACTGGAGTTGTGCCTGCTTATAACAGTGATGAATTTGGCCTAGAAAGTATAAATGAATTCCACAAGGCTACACAAGAAGTCAGTAGCAGAGGCAAGAGCATAGGCGTTCCTGGTCCCTATCCCATGCTCAGTCCATCAGACCATGTTCATGTACAATCAGCACATTAAAAGTTGGCTGCAGTCCACAAACAGCAGGCAGAAGCTTCCACCCTTCCTGTTCCTGGCCTTACGGGTCTATACTGTGCAGCTCCTGGGTGGCAGGACGCCTGTTCCTCTGTGTGTGTCACACCCTGAGCAGGATCTTAGTACATGGAGTAACCAAGAATTAGCCCAGAGCAGTATTTTGTGGCTGAGCTGTAACCCTCTGAAAAGAGAGGATGATGGTGGAAATGCTGACGGCTTTTTGGTATAAGTGCACAAAACAGCACTGCTCTCATTTTCCAGTTTGGTTTCTATGGTTCCTGTGTGCGATGCGTAAGTGAGACCACATTTTCCTAGGTTACAGGATCTGCTGTGACTGGAGTGAAAAGTGACTGAGTTAGCACTTTCCCTTCAGAAGGGAACTTGGCACCTTTCTGGGGAACTTCATAAAGGGTTATGTGGCCCTGCCGCAACTGCAGTATCTCTGGCCAGCTTCCTCTTTGATGTGGACTCCCAGGTATCCGAGAACCTGGAGGCCCAAAGGATTCCTCTGTGAGTGCAGTGCTTCTGTGTTCCTTTCTGGCAGGAGATACTCAGCCATGCCAGCAGAGGGGATGAACTAGGCGTTAGGGCATGGCCTGGCACGTGGGAGAATTGGGGTTCAAATCCCACCTGATTATTGTGCGTACTGGGGTAGCACCTAGGTGTTGTACAAACACAGGACAAAAAGACCTCCCTGCCCCAGGGAGCATCTCTGCCACAGACGCTCTATGTGACCGTAGGTCTCCGTCTGTGCCGATAATGCTTCCTAACCTCTCGTGAGTGATGTGAGGACAAATTGAGTGAGGATAGTGAGGTGCTCAGGTGCTACAGAGGTGGAAAAGACCAATAAGTACCTCGAGAGAAACTACGTTCCCTAACAGCTCCAGCCCCGTTCTACAGGGATGCTGGGTATAGCCCATTTTGACCCATTGTCCCATATTTTAGTAGTGAAATTGTTTAGTGTCTCCTGTCGCTGTTGGGCACAGGCCTCTGAGCTCTTTCCAGTTGCTGTGTTCTTTGGCAGATTGATCTGTGTAAGACGTGCTGGCTCATCTCACGCACATGTGCTCACTATCCTAAAAAGATGCTAATCAGTATGGCATATAAGGCAATTGCGTCTCCCGTACAGAGCATGCCCACAGCAAGCTGTGCCTCACGTTACCAGGGCTCTTTCATTAAATACGCAGAGGCTAGGGATTCTGGCAGGCTTCTTGGATGGGTGCCCTTACTCACAAGTGCCATTAGCTTTGATAAGCAGCAGGATTGAACTCCTGTGTTCCCCCAGCATCCAGGCCCACATATGCCCCAACATTCCTGTTAGGCCTGGGAAGGCCTCGCTGGGGGACAGGCTCAACTTCTTTTGCTCCAAGCTCAGGGTGTGGATGGGATTTTTACAGGACGTTGCATCCATGTTTTAATGAAATCTTCTTCTCTGCTCCAGCACAACAGACATTTTCCCCACCTTGGTGTCCCTGGCAAAGGCAAGCCTCCCTCCCAACAGGCGCTTCGATGGTTCAGACGTGTCTGAGATTCTCTTTGGGCAGTCGTACCAAGGGCACAAGGTATGTAGTGGACTCTCTTCAAGGTTCAGCTGCAGGGGGAATTACAGACACCACCTCAGTGAGGGTTAGTTGTTAGGCCTTGTGCATGCGAGCATTACCATCGGGGCCGTCACGGTGGGAATGCTGCTGTGGACAGCTTGGCACCACTTTAACCACTGTGTCATCTAGTCATGCGGTGGTACAATGGTGGGAAATTCTACTGTGGACCCAGCTTCCGTAGGGGTGTGGTTTGATTGGTGGGGGGGGGCAGTGGAGTGCAGAGGGCTAGTTAGCATAATGAATCTACTGTTCATTCCCTATCTCCCAGACTCCCATCCCAGCTCATTTTGAGGTCTTATGTAAATTGGCTCTGACTGGCCTCAGGTCTGACATCACATGACAGGACTCCATATTACCAACTGCCCAGCATTACTTGGCATCATTCAAGAGAGATCTGAAGCTGAGCTAGCCTGGAATCTGAGCTGCCTCTTCACTCAAGACAGGGTGGTCTCTTCAGGGCACTGTGGAGATTGCCGGGAACTGGTGGAAGGGTTGAAGAAGAATCTGCGATGGCTTGATTTTATTTGTAGTACACAATAGTAGCACCGAGAAGTCTCAGCTGAGATTCCAGGCATGATACAGACATACAATGAGATACAGTGCCTGCCCCCAAGAGTTTATCATGTAAGTAGACAAGATAGACCAGCATAGGAGGGGATGGTGGACTTGTTTGAAGTCACACAGCGCATCAGTGGACAAGCCAGAAATAGAACCCAGGTCTCCTGGCTACCCACTGGACCACACTCCATTAGCAGCAAGATGGCAGTTACAAATTAACCTTACCAAATTTGGAACTGCACATTTCTGTGGGCTCCTTTAGCATTTCCCAGCTTGGCCAGAATGTCACAGACTGGATTTCATGGCAGAGGTGGGGTGGGGCAGGGCAGGGCAGGACAGAAAATATTTTTTTAAAAGAGTAGTTAAAACTTGATTTGTACACTGAGCAGTTTGGTTAGGGGGGGTGTGTGGCCCATCAATGTGGCATTACGGGCTAAAGTGCAGAACTTGGCCCTTGCCCCATTCCTTTTTTGCTTTGCAGTTGACCTTTCAGATCTTTCTCCCTGTGCATTTCATGGCTGAGATGCAGTGATAAGAATGCCATCCCATGTGATATTTGGGTCGCTGTAGCACTAGAATTAGAGATAAACAAAGATCCCAGGCACTTGAAGCCAGTAGCGTGAGTCTGTCTTGATTTGACAAACAGGGTCACGATTAAGCTCCTATTCGTTCTGAGTCCTGGCTTGCGCAATATGTCCATTATCAGTTTGTAAGTAGGGCAGCCAGTCCCGTATTCTGCAGCTTTCAGTCCACATGACAATAGGACCTTCTCACAGCTCCCTAATGCATGAGAAATGCAGTTAGCAGGACAGCCATTACACGGACACATTTTCTGAGTGTTACACAAGATTTTGGCTGCAGGACTCCAGTGGGCTTTAATGAGCATCCCACAACTAAAGTCTTGCTCTTTGCTTTGAAAGTCTGCCCTGCTGGGAGCTTCTCAATCTGGCTCCCGGTAGGGATTTTGGATTTGCTCTCCAAGTCCATTGCGTATTTGGAATTTAATATTTTTTATGGAACCCTTTGTTGACTCCTAAGATAAACAACGGAGGTTGGGGAGATATGGCGAAAGCCCATTTGGCTGTATGAGTTTTGATAGACCTAATTATAATGAGTTTATAGTGATGGGCCACTGTGAAATGCTACAATTAGCAGAGCATGTCCAGTACTTAAGCAATAGTCAGGGAATTAACCATCTCGAGTGGTTATTTGCCCAGCAGTGGCTGAAAGCCTGCAGGCAGTTCCAGAGAAATATAATAGCCATGATAGATGAGCATGGGCTTGGGAATTTCCAAAAGTGTGGGGAGAGGAAACTGAAGGGGGCGTAAGAGGCTGCGGACGGGTCACAAAGAGGAAATGATAGACAGGCAGTCCATAGTGGGTCGGGGAAGCAGAGACTGCAGGGCAATAGAAAATGCAGTGCGGCTCAGGGTAGCCGTGCTACAGGACAATAGAGAACGCAGTGCTCGGGACTGCAGGGTAATAGAGAGTGTGATGCTGGCTTGGGGGTAATACAGAGCACCGTGCTGGATTGGGGCAGCAGCACTGGGGCTGCAGGCTACGAGGCAGTGCTACAGAGAACTGCCCGGGAATGTTGCTACCCAAAGGAATAAGTTACATTTTGACCTTAAACCCTAGATTGTCATAATAGCAACAAATATTGAAAGATTGCATTGGGTACTAATTTAGTTTGACTGTTGTCTCCTGTTTACCGCCTGTCTGATGTGCGCTGTCTGTGGTTACTCACTGATTAATATCACACTCCTGCCTCAAACCACTTGCGTTCCTGAGAAAGCCTCCGGTCTCCTAGCATTTCAGGATAGGAAATTGGGATGGGATGGGAAACTGTTGTGTTTCCGGCTCCTTTCCCTGCCTGTACAGGGTTGGCCCCATGCTGCATTTTGCTAGTGTTTTGTCCTGCCCTGTTCTAAATATCCCCACGGAGATGGTAACACGGAAGGCCTTGGCTTTGTGGCCTTTCAAATGATCAGCTTGTGTCTTTTGAGCACTCCCTTAAAGGTGAGCGGGTTTTGTAATTCTCCCTGGAGGTACATAGGGGATGAATTAACCCTGTCAGGGCCAGACCCTCCCGGGTTTAGGAAACTGTTTGATTAAATGTGGATCAAACAGTAGATTGCTATTTCTAGGACAAGGACAACCCTTTCAGCCAGTTTTGGGCTCAGCTCCCTGCCTTTTGTAACCAGGGATTGCTGTTGCCATTTCCAGTGTGTTCTCTGTCTGCGAGCTAGACACTGGTGCACTCCTGAACCATAGTCCAAACCAGCAGCCCCACCAGTTGTGTTTGAAGTTGCCTGGCTCCCCATCCTTTAGCCAGCTGAGACTTGAGTTGTTCCAGCCAATTGGATACATTTGGTCTGGTGTGTGCTACGCCCTGCAGAGAGAGAAGTAGGCAAGTCTATCAAAGCAATCCAGCGCCTCGGAGTTTATGCATTATATTCTAATAAGGAGACATCCATGGGTCAGCAATCACTTGGCCTTGTGCCTCCCAACACACTCATGCTGGAAAGCTGCTTGCATGTCTACTGTACCTCCCTGCTTGAGTGCATATAGCCAAGTACTTTGCAATGAAAATCTACTCCCTTTTATCTTGTATTTGTGAGCTAGTGATAGCAAAACTGCCTTTGATGTTACAGGCTTTTCCTTGACACACATCCTCTCCGAACCAGTTCCTTTTATTTATTTATTTATTTATTTTTTTTGCAGCATCTGATTTATGCACAGTTCTGGCGGCTGATTGGGGTGGTTGTTTTTATTTTGGAGGCAGTTGGCTGACTGCAGTGTCTGTACATCTCCTCACATTGTCTCACTCAGATATCCTTTGCTTTCCGCTCCAACAGCACCTATATTCCCTAGCAGTACCACCTAGGCCACTTCTGGAACTGCAGCCAGTGCCCTGTTTTGAATAAGGTTTGTTAGCAATAAAAACAAATCATACAAAATGTATCATGGATACAAGCATCAGACAAATAGGCTTTTTTCAGTAGATTAATGTCGAAGGAATATTCCTGATGCCCGCTTAGTAATAGAAACATACTAAGTAGTTTAGTTCAAACTTAAAATGATCATTTTTTTTTTGAATAAAAAAGTCATGAATCACTAGACATGTAACGTACCTGGTAGTAATGGGTTGCAATTCTCTAGACTAGAGCCATTCATCAGAGGGCTTCAGTTAAGATGAGCAATTTACCTGTGCAGTAAGAATTGTAATAGACGTTTTAGAGATGAAAACATCAAGGAGTCCGGTGGCATCTTAAAGACTAACATATTTATTTGGGCATAATCTTTCGGGTGTAAAAAACTCACTTCTTCAGATGCATGGAGTGAAAATTACAGATACAGGCATAAATATATATTGACACATGAAGAGAAGGGAGTTACCTTACCTTTAGAGATGGTTAACCTAAGTATAACAATGCCAGCAAACCTTTCAAGTGTAGACAAGGCCATATACTTGTACTGCCTATTCCTCGTCCTGCATAGGGATAAGCCATACTGGTATATGGCAATTTATACTGATGTGACGGCATCCATGCTAGTCAGTGCACCACTTTCATGCCACTGCGATAGTTAAATCAGTACAACTTTTGTGTGTAGACGAGACCTAATTTTAAGCATGCAGGGAGACCCGCTGGGCTTGATTCTCATTTATGCTAAGGGATTGTCTACACTAGGGGTTGGTAACCTTTCAGAAGCGGTGTGCCAAGGCTTCATTTATTCACTCTAATTTAAAGTTTCGCGTGCCAGTAATACATGTAAACATTTTTAGAAGGTCTCTTCCTATAAGTCTATAATATATAACTAAACTATTGTTGTATGTAAAGTAAATAAGGTTTTTAAAATGTGTAAGAAGCTTCATTTAAAATGAAATTAAAATGCAGAGCCCCTCAGACCGGTGGCCAGGACCCGGGCCGTGTGAGTGCCACCGAAAATCAGCTCGCGGGCCGCCTTTGGCACGCGTGCCCCAGGTTGCCTACCCCTGGTCGACACACTGGGGTAACGTGCTGACAGAGGTGTGATGTCTAAAACACACTGACATGTTACACGTTAATTCGTCCATGTAGACCCTGCTGGTGCACTTTAACATAATGCTGTTTGGAACAGCACTACATTAAGCACACGAGGGAACCTTTAGTTCGACCAGCAGGATCAACATGGAACAATTAATGCTCCATGTTAGCGCGCTTTAGAAATCACACCCCTGTACAGTGCATTATTCCACTGTGAAGACAAGCCCTAAGGCCAGTTTATGTTGTCCAGCTACTTTAAAGGGGCCTTAATGGTGAATGTGAATGTATTATTAACTCCCACTTCAAGGCTCTTTTGTGCAGTGTACAGTGGCCTCAGTGTACGTGGAAATTTTTGCAGGAAAAAAATTATTTTTGATGACATTTTCTGGTTTTTTTTTTTAACAACAAAAAGCAGAACTCAAACCCTGTTTTTTTTTTTTTTTAAACCAAAACCCAGTACCATAAACAGGTTTGAAAAGTGAAAGCAAAACCAATTTTTTGTTGAAAAACTGAGCGGTGGGGGTGGGGACTGTACAGGAAATGTCTATGAAAACAAAGCAAACCCAACGGTTTTTAAAGTTTCCCACCAAAACCTGGCATTTTTTGTGTAAAACATATTATGGCCTTCATTAGTGTGTTCATTTATCTGCCTTTTGCCCTGACAGACAACACACAGATGTAAAATCCCAGGGCATCAAAAAAGATAACAGTTCATAAAATGGAAATAGGAATCAGGGTCCATAAATTCAACAGACGTCAAAGTGATTTCAGAAAGAAGTGCTCTGTTTGGGAAGGGAACATGACCTAAAAACAAACGCCAATTGGAATTATTACTGTGGATGGGAGAATAATGTACATTTGAATTCTGTAGCTGCCATGTAGTCTCAGGGAGTCTAGGAAACGGAGAATAACTCTTGAAGCCATTGCCAAATTCTCTTTTGATTGCAGGTTGGTGTGGATCCTCCATGTTTTTCATGTGCATAGGGTTCTTTTGAATAAAAGCCAGCCAAATGTTAGACAGACACCATATCTGATCAGATCAGTGGTTCAAACAGTCCAGTATCCCTTCTCTGACAGTTCAACCTGGTGCTTCAGAAGAAGGAGTAGATGTTTCATAAGAAACAGTTATGCAATAATATGGTAATAGGGGGCATTTCTTCCTGGCCACAAGCAATTATTGGTTGGCTTGGTGCCTGAAGCATGAGGGTTTATATCCTTTATACATTTGTATAATATCTAATGAAACTGCATGATGATGTTGGTCTAATATCTAATTCTGTTCAAATATCTGATCCTCCAGAACTTTTTCCCCATCTTGTAGCAGTGAGTTCAACAGATTAGTTATACATTACAGTAAAAAGCGTTTAATTGTAGCTGAAGATTTTTTTTTCACCTTCTAATTTTCTTGGGTGAAGTTTTCTTCCCCTCCCTCTTGTGTGTGGCTGGGTACATAATTTCCAGAGTGACGGGGATCAGTAAATACTATAGGTGGAAGCTCAAGCTTTGATCACATCTGATAGGAAGAGGGGGGTTGAATTTTTAGAGACACTGTAAGATACTCCAAGGATGATATGGGCCTGACCCAGCCATCTGCTGTCTACACTACGGGGACTGGCATAAACCCATAGCTTAGCTACTGCTTGTGATGGAAGTGGTTTTTCCCCGAGTGATAGTAGCTAGCTTGATTGAAGAATGTAGCTCCATCTACACCGAGGGGTAGGTCAGCATAACTAGTGATTTGGACATCATAATGGTACTTTGGGGGTGTGGGTTTTTCACACTCCTGAACATGGTAGCTGAGGTGACCTACATTTTAGGTGTAGCCCAGGCCTAGAAGCGGCATGCTGAAGGGATATCTACACTTCACACCACGGGCAGTGGAAGGTAGAGTGTGTAGCTATGCACCACAGTGAAAAGCAGGCTACATGTGTCAGTGAAAGGCTATGGCAGCGACGAAAGGCTCCGGCAGTGGGGAACTGCTGGAGCTTTTCCCCACTGCCTCTACCCCGACAGAGCCTTTCCCTATGGTGGGGAAAGGCTCTGGCAGTGGGACACTACGCTGCTAAAAATAGCGGTGTAGACCGGGGAGCCCTGCTTGGGTGTGTAGAGAGCCGTGTCAGACACGTACCTGGGTACATACCCTAAGGTTCTGGCACTTGCCTAAGCTGTCTACACTGCTGTTTATACCTGTGCCGGGGGACTGTACTCTACACAGCGCCATTAGGAGTGTGCAGTATAGGCTTGCTGCCTTATGAATCCAGATCCTGTCCCTGAAGGGGTGGCCTTGGGTAAAGAATGTTCCCTTTGGTTGGGAAAGAAGAAAAGGGCAGAGTAGATGAGAAACAGCATTTCCATGACCTCCACTGTCCTGAGGAGAAGGCTCAGAGTGCTGATTGGCTCCTCCTGAGGGGCTGTCACTTGTTTCCATTGTATTCTACTAAAATAGCCGCTCTTCAACAACATATTTTTCAGTCCTTCCCCCATCCCCATCCCCCCCAGCTCTTTTCTTCAGACAAGCTGGGGCCTGCAAAAGGCCAGCATTAATCAGCATTCCAGAGCCTGAGCGCTAAAGCTCTCCTGGTAACAGCGTTCCAAGGGCGGCTTAACAGAACCAGGGATTGCCTCCGCCAGAAAGGCTGACTGTGAGGATTTGGAGCACTTGTAAGCAGTTTAATATAAAGTCTCCAATAATGGTACCCAGCCAGGCAGGATACCATGGCGACGAGGGCCACAGAAATACCTAGAGGTCATGGTAATCCCAGCTCCTGAGGCTGCTCAGAGAGCAGTGGGCTGGAAGGATGCTAGATCCTACGAGCATCTACACTTCCCCCTGCATCTCTGGGGAGATTGGTGCATTTGTGTCTGTTCTACGATGACACCAGCTGAGCTGCGAGGCTAGCAGGAGCCTGTGCTGAAAGCTAGCTTCACTGCACTGTGCTCGTTTTCCCCTTCCCACCTACCTGAACCTTTTCCAGCCAGCAGGGTCTGGCTGCTCAGGGATTTGAGGGGGTAAGTCTGTTCTCAGCTCTGCCGCTGAGTCACGGCGTGACCTTGGGAAGTTGCTTAGCCTCACTGTGCCTCAGTTTCTCATCTGTCAAATGTCATCAGTAATTGTTTGTCAGACACTTGGAGGTCTTTGCCTGAAAGATGCCAGATATGGGCAGAGTATACCATCTGCAGGGGAGTCCTATAGGACATGAAATCAGGCCTGACTGCTTTGAGCTCCAGTATGTGCAAACTTCTCAGCTATAGATAGTAAAAAAGAGGCAGCTATTCTACCTCGCTGCCGCCTGCCAGGAGAACGACACACCTGCAGTAAAGCATGTTGTTTGAAGAAGCTCCCCCTTGACAATGTCTTCTCAAAGTGCCACTGTGTGGTCTCCTTTCCCTTTTTTGGGACGCAAGAGGGCAGACACCTCACTGGTGTGTTATAGCTCTGTGAACCTCTGGGAGGCTTCTCGCTCCATAAAAGCGCATCGCGCTGGGACAACAAGGGCTTTTGCAAAGAGAAGACCAGATGTTGAGTCAAATGGAGTTAAACATACTGAGTAGACACTGCCCAGTTGGACCCAGTCTCTGTTATGTTCTCCACCTGCAACCTGCATATAGAAATGTTAAGATCCTGCTTTTTCCTCTGGGGGAAAATATAGTAGCCAATCTCTGAAAATGGAAAAATGTTCTAAAGTGTCATTTTTAGTTTGAATATGGGGGCAGTGCTGCCTGCCCATACTAGCCTGAGAGTGCTGGTCCCCTTGCCCCCAGTCTGGCTGCCGTGACAGCGGGGACACCTGCTAAGTAATCGTCTCACTGGTCAGCTGTGAACGTTCCTGCTAAACTTGGCACGACAGCTGCCTCCAGCTCCAGCAGATGTTTCTAATTTTTAGCCCAATGGAAACTTTATGAATCACTTCAACTCCTTCCCAGAGAGGAAACCTCTTGTGATTCATCCCCCTCTGGGACCACCACGGGGTTCCAAGCGGAGATTATCTGACTGACTGGCCGGCCAAGCTCCCTTGGCCCTGTCATTTTATTTTGCCTCAAGGGGATCATACAGTGTGGATTCAGGGTGTCATAAAGATTGAACTAGACGCAATCCACCCTGCCCCCACTCCCACTCCTTGTCACCTTAACTCCCCTTAATGGGTCTCTCTGTGTTTATGAAGGGAGACTTCCTTAGAATGGAATGAGTGACTCAGTGGAGATGAACTGTGCTGTTCCAGTGCATGATCTAAGCCTCTGCTTCACAAGAGACATGAAGTCATTATGAACTTGTGGCTTGGTTGCTGGCCCCACAGAGCTGTAAAGGTCTCTTAGATGTCCCTGCCGCTAGCTGAGCCATAATAATAGCAGGAAGGACCAGAATGCTCCTTGTTCTCACAGAGTCATACTGGAGGGGGATTCACAGGGAAAGTTACTGTAGAACGTGAGCTTGTGTTTGCTAAACACATTCCATTCGCTAGCCCCAAACGTTCTGCCACTCCTCTTTGAAAGGCCTTGGTACTAGATAGTCCAGTTCATGTAACAAGGCTGGTATTGGAGTAGAAAACTCAGAGAATTTAACGTTAGTGGCGTGAAACCAGGGCAGATTCTGTAGGGCTGTATAGAAACCTGTAAAAGCTGTACTGAGGCAGGGACAGAATGAGGTCGCTGTTAAAATTGATCATGTTTTAAGCCAAGCAGGAATAATGCAGTGGGCGCAGGTTGCCCCGTTGAGTTGCAGCTTCGGTGCCACAAGTACTCCTTTTCTTTTTAGGTTTGGTCAGGTACAGCTCCACTGGTATTGTTGGAACACCGACGAGCTCAGAGAACGTCTTCAGTGTTGTGCCATCTCCTAAAGAAACAGAAGGGTGTTAGCAACCCTTCCAAGGAGCTGCTACACTCTGGCTAGTCATATTCGTTCTTGCATCGACACCCTGTCAAGGATGAGATGTGAAAACAAGAGTGATTGTTATAAACAGGCAAAATGGTTGATCAGATCTCTAGTGCACAATTAGCGCCCGTCAGCTGTTCATCAGGGAAGGAAGTGGACTCCAAGGGCCCTGCCTCAGGGAACAGGATATAAGAGAAAAGGTGAGAAAGGACGAATAAAAAACATCTAAGGAACCAGACCCAGTGTCTTACCTTGGCAAGCAGAACTCTCACAGCATGACATATGCAAGCCATACTCTGTCACCAGGGGATTGAAGCAAAGAAACAACAATGGCTCTTACTCTTCCATTTTGCTTCCAAAGTATGCTTGAGCCTCAAGACTTGTAATTTGGTGGGAAAGCAGAATGGCTGCCTCTGCAAGCACAGCCTGGTCTCCTCTGGGGCTGTGTCAGAGCTCAGGGCAGGAACAGATGAAATCTTACCCGGTATCCCCCTAAGTAAGGCTAACGTGTTGCCTTCTTTTCTTCCTGTAGACGTTGTTTCACCCCAACAGTGGAGCAGCTGGAAAGGACGGAGAGATAAAAGCGCTACGGCTGGCTCAATACAAGGCATTTTACACTACAGGTATAGTCTGTTTGAATTTAGGAAAAGCCCCTCCTCCAAAGGCCTACGTGCCCTTGGGGAGAGATTTAAAAATCCAGGCAGATTGGTACAAACAAGCACAAATCCAGGAGCCTCCTGCAAACCAGAAAACGAATCAAATTCTTGCCCCAGCCACGGATACCTCCCCTGCAGGCTTTGCGGCCCAGAGTTGGTGACCTTCAGGGCAGCTTCAGACCAAGGGGAGTGTGAATTCCAAAGCTGAGGATGCGTCCCAGAGAACGTGCTGACAGCAGCTTCCTCTCAGCCCCAGATTCAGCAAGGCACCTAGGCCCGTGGCTTCAGCGGGGCAAGCCAGGTGCTTAAAGGTAGCATGTGCTGCAGTGCTTTTTTGAGTCATGACCTGGAACGAGGGCTTTAGCCACAGCACCTCTGATGGTCACAACGACTACTAGTGGTGACGTCTGGAAACAAAGGTGGGGAAGCAGACACCCAGCGCACGTCAACAGAAGTTACAGAGGAAGGATCCTGATGTGAGAGGACAGCAAGAGGAATGACATGCTCCTCTGCAGCCCTCTGGAAATGCTTAGAGTCCATTAACCCTATGATTAGGGATGATTAAAATGGTTCCCTCACACACAATTCCACTGCTTCTGTTCATAGCATTTGGCTTGTTCTAAGGCATCTCCAATGCAGTATGTAGCCCCTACAGAGCAGGTGCCTTCCCTGCCAGGGTCTCTGCTTACCAGCAGCATTGGACCTGCTCATGCTTCATCTCATTTCCTTTATTTTTAACCTTCAGTTCATTTAGCCTTCTTGTGGCTATTCTTGTGTCCCTGTGTTGTCCTTTGCCTCTCGATTCCCTTTTAGAGCAGCCCACAAAACGCCTTGCTATCCTTCCCTTGCCTGTAGTGCTTGCAAAAGCTATAATTTCATAACTGGGTCAAACTTGGGTCAGCCCATGCAAACCAATGCACAACCTTGCTGGAGGGTTTCAACCACAGCTGCAATCTCCCTTGCAGTACACGATTTCTGAGCTATAATTACTGAAGGCTGTCATGCTAGTACTGTTTGCCAGAGATCACAGGAAGCCCTAGGACTGTCACTTCATATAATTTAGCTCCCTAGCCTGTCTCTGGTACGATTCCTAAAGAGCAGGCAGTGACTTTTACAAATGTTTCCAATACAGCACCACTGCCCAGTAGATGTTGCTGGGCAGGACTTTCCCTAGCCTATCACTGGAATAATCCATGTAGAACGCAAAGCTTTTCAGTCTGCTGCTAGGTTGTTAAGCCATGTCCAGCAATGTGGTAGCGACTGTAGGTATAAGAGCTTAGACCTACACTAGAAACTCACTGATCTCCTTTGCTTTTGAGTAACTCATTTGCCACAGATATAAATCTGCTAGCCTAGGACCCTGGCACCTCTTGGTAACAGCAGTACCTGCTGCATGTGTTCAGGCTGTTTCGTCTGCTGGAAACTAATGACACTGCAGCAGGGATGGCTGCCAGGGGACTTGAGAGTTTTTCTCTGGGTTTCCATTCCAGGCGGGGCGAAAGCCTGTGACGGAAGCATTGGGCTGGAAGAGCATCACCAGCCACCGCTCATTTTTAATCTGGATCACGACATTCAGGAGCAGGTGCCTCTGGACATGAAGGCTGGCGAGTATCAGGCTGTGCTACCTGTGATAACCAGGGCTTTGACAGACTTTCTTCAGGATATTGCATCAGACAACGTCTCAACAGCTGATTACGCCCATGATCCAGCAGCGACGCCCTGCTGCAATCCACAGCACATAGTTTGCCGATGTCAGGCTTGCTGCTCTAGCCCTGCCATGGTAGACTGTAACAGGGAGCCGTAATCAACAGTTTCACACTGACTTGGCTGTCAGGTCAGTCTGTGCTGTTCTAACTGTGCTGTATGCAAATAAATCTGATGCTGTCTAAACCAGCTCGAAGAGCTAGCGTATCAGGGCGTAGCTGCAGCTGGCATGGTTCTCTTTGCACAGCGTTTAGAATAGCATGGCCACGTTGCAATCCCTTTGAGACACTGTGGGTGGAGTGTTCTGGAAAGCTCACCTTCTCTGCTCCTGCATGAAGAGGGGACAAAGAGCAGGTAGATCTGGATCAGTGGTTCTCAACCTATTTACCATTGTGGGCTATGTCCAACACTGCCTGCATGGATGTCACATCAGCTGCAGCTCTGTGCTGAACGGGCTGCAAGCGGCCCACAGGTTGAGAACCCCTGCTCTAGATTGTGGTTGGGGAGGAAGAAGGGGGCATGTGCTTCATGGGCTCGCTTGGTGACGGAGGCAGTTCTTGGGTCAAAGCCTTTGTCTACTGCATTAGCCCCTGCCTGTACCTTGGAGGAGAATTGCTGCAAAAGTTGAACCTGCATGTCAGTTGCCCTTCTGTGATCTGAAACTGGCCTTGAAGGGGACTTGTGGGGACGTGACAAGAGAGGATGAGTACAGATTGGGAGGGATGGGGCCCAGGAGGCAGTGGATTAAACCTTTGTACATATGGTCATGGCCTATCTAGAGGCCCTGAGATCTGTTGGCTTAGAGGGCCAGACACCCCCTGCTATTCTTGGGGAGGTGAGGGCTCATCTTTACCCCCTCTGGCAGCACAAGATGGTCACTCCAGTCTCCAGGTGGGTTTTTTCCTCTAGGGTTAAACCAGTATGGGATTTACATGAAGCTGAGATGAAAACAGTGGTCCAGCTCTGTACCCTAGGGACAGGGGAATTGCACAGATAACTGACCTCCTCCTTGAGACTTAGCTGACAAGTAGTAAGGCCAACCTCCACCCTCTTCCTCCCAGGATTTCTTATCCATATTTACAAAAGGCTCCTGCTTAGAATAATGTCCTGTACTTCCAGGGCAGCTTGCACCTCTGAGGATCTCACAGCACTTTGCCAAGATGGGCAAGTGTTAGCTCAGCCTGCTGTCCCTGCCCTGTTGTAAGGGCTTTTGGGGATGGCCTAGAGAGGAGGTGTGAAAGGGGCAGAGCCAGAGCATGATGCCCTCCTGCAATCTTGACCATTAAAAGGAGCTCCTTGGGAGCTGTTAACTATTGGCACAAGGCAGCCCAGCCCAGAGACCAACCTGGTGCCTGGCAGTTCCCTGAATGGTTATCAGAAGCCTAAATGCCCCCTCCTTTCCCAGACTGCTCTGGCACATCTGGGCCATTATCTCCATGTTACAAATGGGGAATCCCAGGCAAAAGTTAAGTGAATCCCCCAAGGCTTCAGCAGGTCAGTGTCACAGCAGCAAACAGGGACCACAGGTCCCACATCCTGGACAATGCTCCTGAAGCCAGAAGGGGTTGGGCAGGGTAAGTTAGTTCAGGTTCAGCAGCAGCAGCAGCCTTGAGCCTCAATTCCCATCTCTGACAATGATGCCCTTCACTCCAAAAATAGTATTGTTTGAAACAAACCAGTCAGCGTGCAGCTGAAGGCAATGGGTTGTGATTAATGAATAGTCAAAACCAAAACTAGGAGCAGTTCCACTAATAAACCTGAATCAAGATAGACATCCGTAGGGACCCCCAGAGAACAGCAAGAACTCCCACACTGAGCAGCCACTGACGTATGATGACTTTATTACTAGTCTTCTGGTAGAGCTCAAACATAATAAATTGGGGGATTTCCCCCTAATATCACTGCAAAAATACTCTGCATGGATAAAATATTATGTATATACTGTACAAAGACATCATTTAATAGACTTTATACACAGAAAACAGCATAAATTAGAAAAGGGAAAACCATGTATATAAAATTCAGGTTACATACAAATCTGGTCTGGTTAGCATTTACAATGGGGTTTTAATGTCTCCTTTGTTAAATATACCACTGTGCATGCAGTACGTTCATACCACACCCATATACGTCAAACACAGGGCCAGAGGGGTGAGGTAACCACTTGAACATACTGTCGTAAAGCAATGCAGCACCTCTGGTTATTCGCCCTGTTGTAGGCGCCCACAAATCTGTTCTTCCACACTGCTGGGTTTTTCCAAACCACCTCCCAGCGCCTGTCCCGAATCCGGAGGTTGGCTTCTCATCAGGACCTCTTCACTTGGCCCGGGTGACCTCCACGGCACAAGATTATCTACCAAAATCAAAACAGAACTGCCTTACTTTTCCCAGTGAGCGGTTGTTAAGCAGGGTGCATTGCAGAAGGCTTTGCACATGTGCAGGGGAGAAGACACCATGCAGTGTTTTACTTTCTGGTCAATGGGTGTTGTGTGGGTCAGTTAGTTTTTGCCCTACATGTATAGGTTGGTGATAATGTGTGTCCCTTATCCAGCTGCCTTTGCATCCAGAACACAGATTAAAAACAGACAAAGCATGCAGACATACTGAATCACTATGTGTCAGCTATTAACTCCGGTAACAGAATCCGGCAGCCTCCTCAGGACACAGGCAGGAAATATACAATGGCAAGGACTTTTTAATAGCTACTTCATACCAGCACTGCACACAAGCCCCAAGAAGGTACCAAAGATCTCTGGGCAAGAACTGCACCTTCTTATGGAAAAGCCTGGGGCAGGGCTGTGCTCACCCACCCTCTACCCCCAGAAGGGTTCCTCTGCTTTACGGAGACTCCACACAGCAGCTAATGTGTTCTTGGTGTCAGCGCACAGATGCCTGCTGGGGTAGATCATCCCACAGCTCCTACTGAAATGACCTCCATCTTGGGCTCAGTTGCAGAGACACTGAACACTCTTTCAAGCCTGGTCCGATGGGGAAAAAATAAGGGATTTTACTCTTGATGAGCTTGCAAGGAACCACTAGCTGTGCTTTATGGTCCTTCGGCCACACAAATGTCCTAATTTTGTGTCTAATGATGCTGAAGCTGAGAGAGGCAGAGCTGGATTCTACATCACAAAGAGGATCAAGCTAACGTAGCTGTGTCTAGGCCTATTCCTGCAGGTCTTACTCAGGCAAAAACTCCTTTTGAAGTCAGTGAGTCAGGAGTTGCTAGAAGGAGCAAAAGGCTAGCCATACTTCCACAGAAGCTTTGCACCAAGAAGGAGCATTATTAACAGACGGTTCCACAGATGCACTTTTGCTCTTTGTTACTGTAGGTGGCAACTATAAAGAAATGTAGCCAAAAGTTCATAGTAGTGCCAAATGTCTACGTAGCAGAGTGAGGCCTGGTCTACACGGGGGGAGGGGTGGTCACGCAGGAATACTGGGGTGTGTAGTGCAATGGGCAAACATTCATCAGTAATCCAAATTGCAGCAAACAGGTGGTAGATGGATATGGCCCATTGTAGGGATCTGTTTTTTCATTGCTATCGACAATGCTAGTCGCTGAGCACGCACACAGGAGCTGTATGCTCACAGTGGCAGCAGTGTCCTTCAGCTGCCCGCCCTTTTGTACTGACCACTCAAGTGCCATTCAATCTGGAGGTAACAGAACAAGAGGTCCTGAGCATGGAAGCCATTTTAAAGGCAATTTTGCATTTTGGTCCCAAGCCCTTGGTTCTATCAAATAACAGATCGCTCTGCAATCTCTAGCTGAAGTTCAGAAAACACCTCTAATGAAATTCCCTCTTGCTATCAGGCTCCATCTTAACATTCCTGATATGAGATTCTTTGGTTCTCAGCACATGTAGAAGAATCCAACAGAAATGTAACCACGCATTATACCCCTGCATTAGAGCTCTATAGGTGGGCTTTACATTCTGCACAGATCCTCTTTCCTATTACATTCTACGGGTCTTTGCAGAAATTTGTACAGCATGTATATTTCATTTCTACTGAAGCTGCTCTGTTGGTTTCATCCTTCTTGCTCATAAATGCTTGCTCAATCCTATAGGACTCTTCCATAAAACCTCATGACCACGCTACCTCTTTAGAGCTCTCAGAAAAACACCTTGTGATCATGGTGTCCTGAAGAAGCTGCAATGAATTCTGAAAGGCTACTTTGGCTATGTGGCCAAAATCACATCAGCATTAAACTTGGGCGTAAAGTGCCTACATCAACAATTACTTAGGCTCCTGGCAAGCTCTTTTGGAATACTGACTGCCATAGGTCAGATCCCTAGCATAGGTAAGCAGAAGTCAAGTTCCAGCTGTGCGTGGCCAGAACCACATAAACATTTAAAGCTGGACCTGTACATCGAATAAATAATGTGGGTTCATTCCTCCCTTCCCACAAGGATTTCTGGTCCTCTCAGCAAGTCAGCATTCTGCAGGGATCAAGTATTGACTTCAGTGCTTTCCTCTCGAGACAATCAATCTTAGGGTACTATGCTGCCAGCCGTTACTGTCGCATCTGAGCACTTTCCTCATAAAATCAATAGCAAAGTCCTTAAGTGGACTTCACAGAATCAAGTCCACTCCTATCATTGAAAGTGAAATAGGTGATTAACCTCATTCTCCAAGTCACTACCAGTTTCAATGGCACCTAACAGCATGGGTATCATCCAAACAACTTCTAGTCAGATTTTAAATTCACATAGCTCCTCGGGCTTTTTATCTCCTCCTCTCACTGAAATCTGGCCTGGCCCTTCCCTTGTTAAATTAAGTGGCACCTTTGTAATGCCAGCAACAGGCTCTGGATTAGGCCCAAGCTATGGCACCTTTAATACTAACGATGTAGTCACGTTAAGCAGTGACTGAAGTAAGTCAGTAGAAGGAAGAGTATTTAAAAACCTGAGGAGCTACAGGAAACTGTATGCTGCTCCTTCCACAAAACTGTGTCCAAATACAAAGCGTAACAAGTCGAGCTGGCTGAGGGAGGACAATTCCATTTTCCATTCTCAAGGTTTCAGAATTTGTTTTTGTTCCAAAACCTTTCAAACATTTTAAAGAAACAGAATTGGGTTGAAACGTCTGTTTTCGGATTGGCAAGGTCAGGCTTCGATTCTGATCTCTAGTCAAAAGTGACCAGAGTGTCCACCCTGGACCCCAGATACCTTTCTGTTGAAAACCTCATAGAAATCAATACATCTCCACACATCAAAGTGTTCCGACCAGCCTTACGTAGAAGCAGCCCAGCGTAACCAAATGCTGCACTAGCAACTGGAAACTTCAGCAACAAGGAGGAAAAACAAAGTTCTAAGTCCAAATGCTTCATCTGGAAGTTCCTACTGCTAGGTCACAGCAGAGAGGCCTGTTTTGAGAAATAAGTCACACACGTAAGTTGTTCTGTCAAGTTAATTACGCACAAGGTTTTGACAGATCAAAGTCCATTTAATAAAGGACTGTTGGTGGACAGCAGGGGTTTTGGGCTGCTTTCATACAATCCAATCACAGCATGCAAACTCACTTAAGCATATCAGTTCAGCTCAACTCCTGCTTGCTGGCACTTGCTTGTCCCTAGAACACACACTCAAGTGCAGGTTCCTTGGAAACAAGTATAGGAATTTGTGGTGGGCTACACCCCTTCTAGAACATTGGCTTCAGAACCCCAGGGGTCAATATGGAATGGTTAAAGGGTAAACACTTCAAACTAAATACCCTGAATAGGAAGCCAATGGGGAAGTGGGAAAGAAACACAAGTAAGAGAAAACTGTCATGCCAGGTTTCAAATAAATTACGTTACAGACAATGGAAGGGAACTGTATAATCCATGGCCACGTCATGCACAGTTCTGAACAAAAGCAGTGAGTTTCATGAGAGTTCTGCGACTGGCTAGGTTGCTCTTATATAGCACTCTACATCAGTAGATCTCAAAGTGCTTTAGAGTATCACTAAACCCTAGTCAACTTTGAAAATCTCAGCCACCAATTGTGGGTCGCATCCTGAGACCCTAATACAGTTTTTACTTGGTCCTTACTCAGGCAAAACTTCCACTGAAGATGGATGAGGACTGAGTAAAGGGCTCAGGATTTGGTCCACAGTAAATTACTGCAACAATTTAGTCAAGTCAAAGTGTCCTGGTATATTAATGTGTTACCATTATGGAGAGGCTGCTAAGTACTATAAATTATTATTGCAGGTAACCAACATTTGCCCTCTAAAATGTTAAGCAAACAACATGGTAAGTGTTTGGATACTAGATCACATAGCTGGAGAGACACTGCCAGGTTCAAAGTCTGTTTTAAAAAGCAAAAATGTCCTTACCTCTGGTGACTGATACTGATGATTGTTAAAATATTGGCAATGGATTTTAAATTCTAATACGCTTGTCACCATTTGTGATGGAGGTTTGGGCTTTTTCCAGAGGCGGTGGAAGCTCACTGTGAATTGGGGACGTGGGGCAGTGGATCAGAGTTGCTTTACATGGGGAGCAGGGGGAAGTCGAGGTGTCAGGGATAGACTGTGGAGTGCGATGGGTGCTCTGTATGGGGGGGCTACTTAAACTCAACGATGTGTGCGCATAGTGTGTTCCTGCCTGCTCCCCAACTGGATCCTGGGTGCTGCAGTGGCTGCTCCAACCTCTCTGGGTCCTGCTCTCGCCTGCCTCTCTCCCTACTACCCCTCATGCCTGTGTGCATGTTATAGAGAATGGCATGCCAGGGTGGAAGCACAGATCAGCCCCTCCTCAATATTTCCATTGTGGTGGCGCTAGCCCCCTTTGCCCCTCTGATTCTGCAGCTCCTGGGATTTTTTTGCATTTCACTCAGCTTGGGAATTAAAAGATTGCTCAGTTTTACGTTCGTTCTGGTCACTTCAAGTTGCAGCTGTACCAGCCCAAAGCTGGGATATGGATATGTTTGCACTGAAGATACTGCCAGGGATAATTTTTTTTTTGTTAAAAATGCTGCTGTCATCGAAATTAAAGCTATTTCTATTAATCTGAGAGACGGGCCCAAGATTTAAAGGTCAGATCCAGATTCAAACTTCACCCACATTTGTAGGTGCTTAAATCCTGGGAATTTGCTTGGCCCTCTCTCTAATTAACGTTAGGTTTTGTAGGCTGTATCCCCATCCCTAGCTGCCACAGCTGTGGGCGTAAACTACCTGGCGGTGTCCCTGTAACACAGTTGTTATAGGCGTGGTAATGGATCGGGCACATTAGAGAAAAAACGAACAACATCTTTTCTGTAAGAAGTTAATACTTTCTTCTTAGCATGAGGGCTGTACTGCCGTTTTAGGGACTCCTAATGCTCACAGGAGGGAATTCATTCTCGTCATCAAGACACACTGGTCCAGTTGCAAATTCATGTTCTGGGATAACCTCTCCTCGCAGGGCGCCCCCATCTTCCGAGTAACCTATAAAAACAAAGAAAGGCAAAAGATTAAGGACAAATGAATCCAAGAAGCCCAGAGCTGAACAAGTAGAGACACCATCTTCTCACTGCATTTGAGCTCAGAGCTGGTTTCTGCAGCAGTTTCGCAAAGCAGCCAGAGGATCGGGGGGGTGTTGTCTTTGCCAGCAGTAGTCTGGGGAAACGATTAAGGCGTTAGCTTCTGCAAAATAAGTTTTCTGCTTCCCACCACAGGCAAACCAAGAGGGGCTTGGATAATTTGCCGCAGTAACTTTAACAGCCACGCAGCTGTAGCATAAGAGTCATTCATGCAGAAGACTTGAACTCAATGATATGGCATTTGTTTCTGCAGGATGCATGAAAGAAAGAGGTTTAACAAAGAAAATTAGGTTCAATAGTAAAATAGGTCTCATGCTATACAGACTAATGTCCATGGAAATGATCATACCAGCTCATGTTCCCAAAGAGGGTGAAAGAATTGAAATTGTAATAATGGCTTATACTGTTTCACTGTCTTTTAGTTTCTTCAATTATTATGACAACCAAATGATCTAGCTTAAATTACATTTGCACCTTGCAGCAATGAGATACTGCCAAGAATTTCTTTAATAGAAGAGAAGATCCTGTAAAAAGGATCTTTGTAGAGGACTATTTCTGCTCTCAGTGAATATTAACAGAAGTTGTGCTCAAGTGCATGGAGAGATGCACACCCACCCCTGCAAACTCACTCTCCCTGGCATGCATTCTGCATAAGGAAAGGAAGCAGACTGCTTGATACTAACAAACTGCTGAGGAATCACACTCCATGTTTTGGTAAAAGCTTGTCAGAGACTTTGGTCTTACTGATTTTACTCCCAAGAATTAGAAACCTGAAATATCCCTTTGTGTTTTTATTTAGGGTTTTTTCTGATCACCTTAGATATAATGACAGGTTTCAGAGTAGCAGCTGAAAGCTTATGCTCAAATAAATTTGTTAGTCTCGAAGGTGCCACAAGTACTCTTTTTTTTTTTTTTTTTTTTTAAGATATAATGTTCTGCAAGGCTGCTGTCATGATGGAATCATTTATTTTAAACTGGGAAGCAGATGTGTTAAAGGTGACTGAGCCCATTACAGCAAGCCCAGGTTCCTGTAATAAAAATCTTGTTCTATCGGCTAGTGTGTATGCAAATCTTGACGACTCGGGAGTCTAACAAGGCAGTCACCCCCGGGCTCCTGCACCATGTTAGCGCTACTTTCTGTACGAAGAGGCGAAGTGGTTTCAATAGACCCTGTAGCGATCCTGATGCAGTACCATGGAGATCTGGCTTTTTATGAACCACCACCGTTTCAATGGTTAGACACCAATCTGACAACTGTTATTGGTAACAAATCGTAATGCAAGTGAGGATATGGTTACTGCTGTTCCCAGCGGAGTTGCAGCATAATTTTGATCATTATTAATCATGCTTAGCACTTAGCTAGTGCTCCCTACTGTCAAAGCGTTGCATCATTTTGATGACCCAAAGTTAAGTAAGAATTAGCAAATTCATCATTAGGACGTCCTGGTGAAGTAGGAAAACAACGTGGTTTTTTTTCAGTAAACTGACTGTTATCAGTTTGTCTCACTCCTGAAAATCCAAAGACCAGACTCTTTAGAGCCAAGAATGATTTCCTCAACATGTCACTTATTTACACTGTTTAGGGTTCTTGGACATGCAGCCCAGATCCTAGGTACTGGAAACTGGCTACAAGCAAGGATGAAACACAAGATCAGGTCTGGAAAGCGTTCAAAGCTCTGAACAGGGAGAATCTACTAAAGGGTGTGGTGGTTATTCCAGAGAAGGGTGGGGAGAGACATCGATTTACAGACCTAGGTGCTGCCACAGGGCTCAATGCTACAAATGAGTAGGGTGAGTAATAATGCTGAATATTTACACAGTGCTTTTAATATTCAGAGCTCTTTGAAATGCACTGTGTAGCTCCACAGATTTATCATTATTAAACATCACAACACACCTGGGCCAGATTTATTTTACAGATGGTGTCATCTGACGCAAGGAGGTTAAGCGACTAGCTCAAGGCTACAGAGGGAGTCATTACTGGAGAGGAAATTCAAATGTAGATGTTCCCGATGCCCTCTCCTGTGCTCAGCTCACTACAGCAAACCTCTGCCTCATGCATACACGAGCACTGGCATTTCAGAATTGGTGATCATAATAAAACATGGGCTATGGGGAAGGACACCATGGAACTTACAATGAACTTGATGAAACCTGTCAATGGCAATGAAATTCCTGCAGTTGGATCAGCGCAGGAGAGCCCTGAGAGACCCAAAGGGGCACTGTGTGAGTGAAAGGATTAGCCTGGGTGGACCCGATAGCAGGACAGGGTGATGGTGAAGCAGAACAAAACATCTCAACTCATTTCAATGGGCTGCAATGTGGAAAGTGCAGTGCCAGGGAAGCTTCTGCACAGTGATGCTCTTCTGTGAAAAATTCTGACTTTGCTACAATAAGCATTCACCTGATCAGCCTTTCAGAGATGGCAAGCCCAGCTCACCTGGCATGGATGAAGATGAAGGCATCGTACTTTGTCGGGCTACGGTTGCTGCGTAAGACTGAGGTAATGGAGGCCGGAGGTCATTTTCTTTGTTCTCGTCTGTCTTTCCCAAGCCAAACAGGCTAATTGTTTTGAAGCGAGAGAAGAAATAAGAGTTAGCTTTGATCCTGGCCATTCCCCTCCTCTGCAGCAGTTCTAACAATTCCCTTGTACGAGTCACAGTGATGGATACTGAGCTTCTAAGTAACAGACTCATCTAAAGTTTCTGTGAGATGCCAACCCTGCTACAAAAACATTAGGAGCCCACAGAAACAAGGAAACCGAACATGAACCTGAACCAACCCATCTGGGGCCTGCGCGATGCAGGAGGTACATGGCAAGACCATTGTCACTGATGTCTGAATTAGCTGGGCACGCTAGAGCATGCTGAGCGGTCAGCTTTTACTGTGTTCTTTTTGTGGGTTTAACAGACAGTGCGTAGGCAGGTAGACAGACACATATTCTCTTCCACTCCACCCCAAAGGCTTAATATTATCCATACCTGTGGAACCCTCTTGGGTTATTCATTTAAAATGAACATACAAATTAAAACAATCGCACAGGAGAAGACTGCACCCTGCCCAGATGGCTATTTGTGCTTATGGGAGTTCACTGTACTGCCTTGAACTATCCCCCCCACCCCCCGATCAGTTCTAGAGCACCAGAGGGGCAGTTCTTCTGCCTCTCCAGTACATGGACCACGTTCTCCGGCCAGATGGTCTGACTGCAGGGGAAGTGCTTTGGCGGTAGAAGATCAGGTCAGAATTTCAGAGATGAACAAACCTCTCCAAGGAGGTGGGCTGCAAATGACCCCCCATTCAAAAGCAGAGCGGCTCCGGGCTGAGATTTTTGCAAAGCAGCGAGTGATTGTGATGCCTCGATGTTGGGGTGCTCAGCTGGAAACACCTGAAGGGGCAGGAAGTGCCTAGCATCTGCCCTCTGGAAATCAGACTCCTTCAAAGATTCTCAGGTTGAGCACCCAAAATCACTAGTCACTTTAAATCCTAGGGTCTCGTTTTCCTCTAGGATGGAGTTTCCCTTTTTAAAGATCAGTAGCTGCATCAGCAGCCAGGCCCAGTGGCTCAGAGCACCTGAGATGCGCTTACCTGTGTTTCTTAATTAAGACGCACTCTCCTCCATCTTGAGGGTCTAGGTTGTAGATGTAAAGGTGTCCGTCTGATGTTGTAACTAACAGTCGTGGTAGCTTCTGAATCCTAATAAGAAATGAAGTCATGGATCTCTGGGCTAGCAGGGCACTGTAGGAGGAATGCAGAGCTGGGTGTCTCCACCAGGGAGCTTGCCTGCCCTTCATGTGGTAGCACATGAAATTACAGCCATGGCCAGGGTCTGACTGCCATCTTCACATACATACCTCGCTCATTCCCACTGCCCTATATACCCCCATGATGGGCAGTGTGCACACTGCACTGGAGCAGGGAGACAAAGGGCTGAAGCGCTGCAAGGGAGGCCAGACATGGGGCGTGCCCGACCCCATCCAACCTGGGTTACCTGTAGTGCAGACATAGCCTTAAAGGGTCCACACAGGGGTGTGCACTGGTTTAACTAACCAATGCAGATTGGTGTGGACACAAGACCTAAGTGATCACCCAAAGTTAAGGAAGGGCTGTGCAGACGACCTAACCTGTACCTCCACCTCTGCCTGCTACATCCCCTGGGAGGACTGTGGTAAGTAACCTACATGCAGTAAATGCACCTTCAACAAGCTAATACACCACCCTTCTCTGCCTGTGCCACATCAGGAAACAATCCAGTTGTGTTCTGTGTCTACAGCACCCTTTACCAGCTGATGGGATGAAGAGAATGCAGATGTTCCAACGTACGTGGAGAGCGTGCAGATGTTCCTTTGTCCAGAGACGTTCAAGCGCACGGTGGCAAAGGCTCGGTCCTGGTTCATCATGTCTGATACTTGAGCAGGGAGGTAGTTGGTAGCAGCCATAAACATCTTTCCCATGTAACCACTCCAGGTGGGAGGCTCTTCTGGCCGGCTGGGGATAACAACACACCAGTCACTGAGGCTATGTGCAGTAGCTACCACAACTAGCATCAACAAAACAACGGAGACCAGGGCTAGTTACAATTTACATACAAATTAAAACTGGCACAGACATCTTCCCTTTGCCAGCCTGTACAAACTGAATCACAGGAGTTCCCTGAACAGTCTTTGCATAACCCCCAATACCCATGACTTGCTTGCACCAAGAGAAAAATGTCCTACTGGTAACTTCTGCAAACCTCCCACCCCTCGCTCCCCCCAGAGTGACTTGCAGGATTGGAGCATTAGATATGGCCAGTAAAATGGAACCTACTTTAATGCAGGCTTGCTAAAGTGGAATTCAAATGGACCAGCCCAGACAGAAAATCTACTCCCCCACCTTTGCCCCAGGGAGGATCATGGGAAAAATATTAACACTTTACTCGCCTGTCCAAAAGGCAAAACAAATTACTTTCCATGGGCAGCTGGTGACCCAGCCAGTGGGGGAGGCTAGCCCTTGGTCCCTCCCATTCTGTCCGAGGTCCCGTCCCTCCCTCTCCCCTTCCGCCCCCGCAGGAGCCTAGAGCACTCCCCACCGCAGTCCCCGGCCCCAGCACCGGGTGGCATGGTCACAGCGTCCCCAGCCCTGGTGCTGGGCGGGCAGCGGTGCCCCAGCATCAGCCACCCAGTCCCTGCGGGAGGCAGGCTAGCCAGCCCCAACCCCAGCCAGCCTGGGCCAGGGCCGAGCGCCAGGAACTGCAGGAGGGGGTTCTGGGAGTGTAGCGTGGACAGGGTCATGCCAGGCTGTTTGAGGGGGCACAGCCTCCCCCAGCCTATGATACCTGCTGCCCATGTTACTTTCCCTGTAAGTAGAGTTTTGCAAGGTTAACCTGAACAGGAGGCACTTAGAACAAAGGGCCTGTGAGGCTTTAGGGGCATGCAAAGGGGCCAGTTAGCCTGGCTAGCTCAATTCTGGCCTGTTGTAAGGGGGTGCAACTCCTATTGACTTCAGTGGGATTCCAGTGCTTATTACTAGCCTTGAATACGGTCTGTTCTATAAGGCTGGATTTGGAAGCTGCCTCTCTCTTATATAGCTATTTTCACCCGTAGATCTCGAAGTGCTTTACAGACAGTACAGCATTTACAGGTATCATTAGCTCCTATATAGAGAGGGGGAAACTGAGGCACAGAGCGACAACGTGACTTGCCCAAGGTCACCCTGCAGGCCAGTGACAGTGCTAGGAATAGAACCCCAAGTCGCCTGAGTCCCAAACCGGGGTCTATCCAGTAGGTCACGCTGCCCCTCCACAGCTTGATTTAAAACTGCGACGGGTCACATCAGATCTGCATGGGGAATGTGTCTCTGAGGATGGTCCTCCTGCTGGCAAGTGATGCCAATCAGAGAACACCATGGAGCCTGCAATGTGAGACTCCAAGAACCATGGCCATTCCCATGCAGGGAAACATACCCTCTGGGGCAAGTGGCTTAGCTCAGAGCCTCTCACCTGTCTGTGGTATGTTCCAATTTAAAGATGTGCACGGTCTCGGTGTTACTTGAAGCACACAGGAACTGTGAGTCCATACTGAACACGAGAGAGCTGATGTTCACGTACCTAGGGCAGAGAAAACAAAGGGCCCGTCACCGAATGGTGCACAATCAAAAGGGACACACCACAGCAGCCACACCCAGCCACCTGTAAATCCTCTCCACTGACAGAAGATGACCCAGAGACTGGCAACCTGGTGCAACATTTTGCCCAACTAAGCCCTGGCTACGCTGCCAGGGAAGCCGTTAGCATCATTTTAGCATGAACCATGATTTTTGCTGGTCGGTCGAAACACAACCCTAGAGTGGGGATGTGGCCTTGGCCCCATTACAGGAGCAGCAGAAGCTCCCTAAAAGTGAGGGGGCCACTGGTGCCTGAACTGCAGCCCTGCCCCTAGGACCGTCCCTTTCCCTGAGGTCCTGCCCCTACATTGCTCCTTCTCCCCAAGACCCCTTTTGCCCCCCACTCACTCCTCTCCAGCCCCTGCCCCCCCATTGCTTGCCCTTATGGCCAGTAAAAAGTGATGAGGCCATGGCCACCTGCCCTTCCCCATTCCGGAGCCCCGGTACTAGGGTTACGGAGGAGTGGCATGGAGCCTTTCTGGAAACTGCCAGTCATCTCCCAGCCATGTAACACTGGGTAACGGAAGGCAAGAGCTGGGACAGTTTTGTGGCATGAGGTGGTGCTGTCATGGGGGAGACAAAGAGTGCTCAGAGCTCCTGTATTTACTGCTCAGAGGAAAGGGGATGCCCCTTGCTTTCAACAGTGATTTCTGAAGCCTAGTCTATGAAGATTTTGTACCAGCATAACTATGTTGGTCAGGGTACAAATATAGTTATACTGGTACAATCCCTCATGTGGATGCAGTTATCCCAGGATAAAGAGGCCGTATAGCTATAGACCTTATTCTCCTTCCTGTACAAGAATAATCTATGCTGGTATAGTTAAGCAGTACAACTTTCTATCAGCAAGGCCTTAATATTGAGAAGAACCCAAAGATGTGATTCAAACTTCCTCTGACCCAGGCACTGGATCATTCAGATGCATGTTAGCTTCCTCCCCTCTGCTAGCTCTATAAGGCTGGTTTCCTGTTGCCTTACAGGGCAAGTCTACGCTACAAAATTAAGTTGACCCAAGTTACGTCGACGTACAGCCACCGCAGTAATTAAAATCGCTTTGCTCCTTGTGTCGGCAGTGCACGTCCTCACCATGAAAGCTTGCACCGATTTAACTGTGAGCGTGAGGCATTGTGGGACAGCTTCTGAAAGTCAATATAAGCAGCTCAGCGTCTGCACTGACACTGCGTCAACCTAACTACATTGACTTCAGCGCTACGCCTCTCGTGGAGATGGAGTTAAGTAAGGCCTGGTCTATGCTGTGGGGTGTGAGAATCGATCTAAGTTGCGCGAATAATGTAGCTGAAGTTGACGTACTGAGATCTACTCACTGCGGTGAGTCAAGAGCTGACGCTCCCCTATCAAGTCCGCCTGCGCCTCTCACTCTGGTGGAGTATCGGAGTTGACAGGAGAGCGCTCAGCCGTCTAGATTAGACACAATAAATCGACCCCGCTGGATCGATCGCTGCCCAGTAACGTAGACAAGCCCTAAGTGTAGTGAGCGAGTTACATCAGTGGGAGCTACATTTTAGTGTGGACGCTTACAAAGTTAGGTTGATGTAAGCGGCCTTACTTTGACCTACCTGTAGGGCAGACCAGGGCACAGTTGTTTACCTTTAGACAATGTGGGCATAAGACCCAACCAAATCAGAACAGGTAGCTTTTTAACACCCACTTGGCCCAGGCAAAGTGATAATCAGATCTCTGTAGAATGGTGTAACTATTGTAACTTCATTACTTAAAGTGGAAGTCCAATTACCTTTCCTTTCAAGTGGAGATTATACAAGAGTCAATGTGTCCAATTTGCCTCCAATTCTCTAGAATCACCCAGTTCTGCAAGCGACTGAACTGGGTCACTCAGCTTGCCAGAGGCAAAATGGGGGAGCTACACAGCACTATCACGTTCCTATAGAAGGACAGTAACATATGCCGAAGCAGCCAAGGTCCTACATGGTCAAGAATGTCTGCAGTGAGAATGTATTTAACATGCTGTTACTTGATCCCTTTGCATGCTTGTCAACAATTTTAAGGAGTGAACCGACCTCTTCATTCCTCTTCTGAATTCGTAGAGTTTTTGCCCATCAGGTACAGAAAATACACGAATGACAGTGCCCTGTAAAAATGCAGGATAAAGGTCATGCAGCAAGCAGAGCAAACAGAAACATGCCCCTCCTCAATGCTTTCTCTGGGGAGTTCAGAACATGCATACACCATTTCCACCTTCCCACTCAAGGATCGGTGCAAAGCAAAATCAAATCTCTTCCTCGCAACTGTGTTTCTTTCATTTGTTCCCCCCCCAGCTCCCTTCCTCCCCTCAATCAATACTAGAGCTTCACTGACATGAAACACAGAAAGATCCACTTCCCATAGAACAAATAATCTAATCTATTTCAAATACTGGATTGCTCTGCGGATCTTCAGCAAACCTGCAAACCCACAGGTATTAAGGAGACTGCTCAGTGGGCTTTTCACTCACTTTTTCTGAAGCGCTTGCTAACTTTGATCCTGTGGAGTTGAAGGTTATTGCAGCAAGGGGCCCATCGTGGGCAGGAATTGTGCAGACTGTTCTCTGTTGGTAAAAAGGTAACAGGAGTGTAAACCAAAGTGCGACGCCCCCGCCTGCTATCTGGGGGCACATTCCATACCTTGGGCCCCAAACCAACCTGCTTTCCATGGAGGGTTCTCTGTTCACCCTGTACTTTAAAATGTGTACTGGGTCCTAAGCAATTACACTTGATTCATGGATGTCCCTTAAGTGCTTTTTGAGTTTAGTGCTAAATCCAGGAGGTATCTCACGCTTCCTTCCACCTCACCCCCAGTTCTCCTCCTACCAGAGCCACCATGTTTCAAAGGCAAGTTTGGGCCTGATTCCAAGTAGTGCCCAGAACTTACTACTACTCTGGCAGTTATGGGTGCTCAGCACATCTCCAAATCAGGCCACAATGTAGTGACTGCCCTCCTACCCTTCTCCTTTGACGCTCGGCACCTACCTGGGCAAAAGCAGCTCTGAACTCCGGGGACAGTTCATTCTCTGCAGAACATTTAATATTACAGGACAATATAGATTTCTGGGATTTTACCCCAAGGAAACCCGGGCAAGGGAGGACTGGGGACTTGCTAATAATTCTTACTATATGCCACTTACCGGAGCAGCTTAAGTTGCTCACTGGCTCGTCTCTATCTGCCCTGTAGCTCCTTTCATGACCATGCATTTCTCCCGGGTTGCTACATTCAGGATGCAGGACATGAAGGTTGCTTTCCTTACTAAGAAACTAGACCACTGATCTTAAATTCAGTACTTTTGCTCTGGGCATGTGTCAGATAATTAGTTTTAACCATGTGCCATGTCTGGATGAGCAGGAGTGGAGGAGACCCCAAATCTTAGTGGCTGATTTCTGTGCAGTATGGTTATGTGGACTTCCTTTTTTCTCTCTCTCTCTCTCTTATTAAAAAAGCTCAGCTGGGCATTTCTGTAGCTGTCTTTGTTTACTCAACACAGACTATTTTCTGCCCATGCCCTGAAACCCTCTAGTCACTTTACACCTACCAAATTATTTCCGTCGTAAAGCACAATCTCCCCAATAGTCAAGCTGCCAGGGTATGCCAAGTAGGAGTTGGAATGGTTGATAGAAAGTGCACATAAACCTAGCAAGACATGAAGGCAAAGAAAAATACCGTCAGGTATAGGGTGAGCACACACAATAAAAAACTGAATGGTTACAGTCAGCAACAGAAACGCTGGATTTTCAAGCTCCATTGCTTCCGGGGGGGGAGGGGAGGGGGAGAAGAGAGCGAGCGTCCAGCCACACACAACATCTGGGGTTTCCCTAAGAATGGGCTGGAAATCACTAGGAAATTCCTCGACTCTGGTGACACCTACTGGCATGTGAGGGTAGGGCTCTCTTCTTCCACTGACAGCCCTCCAAGATGCTTTTAAAGAGGATTCTTTCTTAAAGGTCAATATTGGGTCCAGTTTCTCCCCTTTCATCTGAATTACCACCCTTGGAAATGGAGAGAGTAAATCACTTGCAACATTTCAAAGGGCTCTCTCTAGCTATGTCCTTATCTGACCCCTGTCACTGTGTATCCAAGCCCCTCACAACCACTAATGGATTTTAGTCTCACAACACCCCTGTGCAATAGAGAAGCATCATCCCCATTTTATAAATGGGGCACAGGGTAATTAAGTGATTTGCCCCAGCTCACATGGGAAGCCTATGGCTGAGCTGGAAACTGTATCCAGATCTCGTGTGTCCCAATCTAGCACCCCATCCACTAGGCCATCTTTCCTACCCTCATGTGAGTTTCAGGGGTAGCTGAAGTGACATTTTGGGTGCCTCCAAGCCTGTTCTCGGGGCTGGCTGCAGCGTTTGCAGGACCTTGTGCAGAGTACACCACATGGCATGCCAGCCCATCTCCAGTAACTCACGTGCCACCTCTTGGGGGAGTGTCTGGCTGCAGGGCAGGAGCCCAGGTGCTTATCAGATGGTAACAGGGTTCATTCTAGGGTACTGCACGCTCGGCCTATGGCCCATCCCTGCCCACTCTGCCCATGTACTGAAATGAATCTTGGTTCTTTCCACCCTCAAACACACACTGCAGCTGCTGTTAGAATGTAGGGGACTGCTGGCCCTGTGAGAATATGGATTTCTGATTTAGTGGGTTTGTAAAACCTCATTGAGCATGGCTAGGAAGGTGCCACAAGTCAGGGAGGCTGCAGAGTTTAAGGCTATTTGTCATCCGGCCAGCTTGTGTGCTCAGCTCTCCAAACAGGAAATGCACCTCCCCCACACACACACTTCATGGGGCTGGTCATGCCAGGATACTGCCTTGGCAAACGCCCAACAGCAGTGCAGGATTAGCTGCAGCCAGTGTTTCAGATCATTGTTTATAACTGAACAAAAGCCTCAACTGAACAGCAGCATCCAATAGCCTGAGATATCCCTTTATCAATCTAGGGTATTTATACAGTGCTAGTCACTGCTCTACCTTGGACTGAGGCGAGCTGCAGCCATATAAACTTGACAGCAGTGGGAAAAGCATTTTAAATAATATAAGGCAGCTGATAAAGCCTGAACAATGTGATCTGGGGGGCGAAGGGGGCAGAAATGAAATCAAGGATATACCAGAGACTTTTTGATAACAAGTGCAGATAAAAGGCCAAAGAGATAAGGAATGAGTTCCCTCAAAAGGAAGGCCTTGGCTATCAGTCATTACCGTTTAAAGGCAACAACGGAGACTGTTCCGTGAAACGGTTTCCTGTCAGGCTGGAGAGGACACAGGATCTAGAGAATTTTCAAGCTTAAGAAGCTGAGTTCCAAGTCAATCGCGCCCTGCTACAGGCCTGTCTGGAAGACTCAAACAGGAAACCAGGCCAGGGAAAAAGAAGAATACAAATACACAGAGCTGACCTCTTTAAGGCACAAAGAGAAGCATAGCCACTGAGGTAGAGGTGCAACGCGTCCGATTTCTTCCGACGGTGCAGGACAATCTCATCTCAGAGTATTCAAACTACACAGTGAAGGGCTCCCAAAGTAAGCAAACATGGGCCCCGATTCAGAGTGCTGCTCAGGATGGGGCAGATGTGGCAAGCTCCATGCTAGCTCAGGGACTGTCAGCCTCCAGGGATCAGTCCAGTCCTTAGCATAGCTGAGCAGTCTGAGGGTGGCCTAGAGCAAAAAGGGGCTGCAGGAGTCAGGGGAAGACCAGTTTGACTTAAGTTGAAATTGAACTGTGCTGTTAGTTTAATAAACCAGAACCCACAAAGGGGTGTTTGATACAGGAGAGCCTCGATGCAGTTACTGGATCCAGGAAGGGGAAACTGAAGCAGAGGCCGGGCCTGATGCTACAGTTTCTGAGAGAGAAGAGGGAAACGAAAAATCAGAGATGGGCTGAGTTCAAGTCTCCAGGCAATATGGCTCTTCCCGGACCAGGGAAAGTTCAGTAAGAGAACAGTCTGTTGGAAGAGGCTTCCCTGTGAGAGCAGAATGTCCTGCCAGGGTCAATATACTGCAGCCATCCCACTGCTGAGCAACTGACATCATTGGTAAAAATGCAATTGGCCTAATTACAACTCCCCACTGACACGATCTTGTAGCCTTTGAATGGATCTGAGCACCATGAACTCAGAAATCAGTTTCCTGCCTCTGGCACAGATTCACTCTGTGGCTTTGGGGGATTCATTAACCTTCCTGCCCAGTTTCCCCCATCTGCAGAATAGGGCTGTGCTCCCTCTCCTCCCTCACAGCGGTGGCTGGAGAGGACTTGTTAGCAGCCTGTAAAGCTCTTGGGAGATGAAAAGCATTCAGTGTGCTAAGTGCTGTTAGCACTCCAATAACCAAGGGTGGCTCCCTCACACATGAAATCCACAGTCAGACTCACCCTAGCTGGGCATTTACCTGTGCTGAGGAAGATGTCAGAACGTGACTGAGAAGGCAACACTAATCAGACGCAACCTTTCTGGAAAGCCTCTCTGTGGAACCACAGCAGGAAACGTTTCGCCAACACTTGGTTGCAGTGAGTTTGTGGAGAGAGAGTTATTGAGAACATTTCCCATCCAATTCAAGGACACTGTTTGTATGCTGCAAACCCCCTCTTGATGCCTTCATGTATATACTGCCCTGGACTCTCAGATAATCCATGTTATCATTACGTGCTGTTGCTTTTGAAACAAGACGATGATCCTTTCAGGCTACTAGAGAACAACAGCATGCCTGGGTGTGTGTGTCCCTTGCGGGATTTTTTTTTTTAAAAAAAATCATTAAATTATATGTGAAGCTTTAGTATGTTTAATCCTCAGCAAGGGACCATCTGTTAGGAGACTAAAGTAGGTCACTCTGGAGGGCCAGGCACTGGGTCCCCAGAAAGCCAAGGAGCCCAGCATTCGTTCCATGGAGATGGATTGCATCAGCGACTCTACAATGAGAGATGCCACAATCCATGGCTGTGACATCAGAACAGCGTACAGCGGAACCCACCTTAAGCAGCCACTGCAGACTGCCCTCCTACCACCAAAATATGTCATTGGCTAGTGGATGAAGAGCTGGATTCCCCCTAAGCAGGACAGAGGGGAATTCAGCTGAGGGAAGCCAGGTGGGTTCTGCTGCTGCCTTCCCTCTCTGAGGTTGCCATGGGCAAGGAGGGGCGTTAAGTTGTGGCCAGGCTCCACAGGAGCTCTTCTGGTAGAGGCTGCTCAGAGAGATGGACTGAATTCGTGCAGTCCCTAGACACACTGGCCACACCCCACTCCCCGCCCAGCACTGTACACTTCTGGGGCTGGCCCCATGCAGGTCCCTGGCAGAAGAGTAGTTTCAAGGACTTTCCACTAAGGTAAACACGTTCCTGGCTGCCACAGGCCTCTGTTAGGGTGTACACTGGCCTGGAGAGAATCTGGGCCATGGTCTAACTAGAAGTCTATAATGAAGTGTCAAGCTACATGACCCTGTGTGGAGGTACAGAGCTATTCTGCTGACTCACCCTGGCAGCAAAAGCAGCTGGGTCTCATTTGCACAGGAACACAAAAGGCTGGGAGCATATCTGAAGTAAGACAGAAGAAAGAGCAGGAAGTCCGGAAGGGAGAAATTCTAATCCTCCCATTCAGGAAGGATCTCGTGGGGTGAAGTCTAAGTATGGTCCTACCTTAAGACTTTGTGACTTTATCTAAAAATAAAGGCAAACTCCAGGAAGGTTAAGATGTGGGAGAGGAGCATGTCAGGGCCATCTGATTGTACGGCTGAAGTAAATTATGCTGGGAATTTTAGGGATACTTTTAAGTGGTTGCTTGAGACAGAATGTTGCCTGTTGGAGGTCAGCTATGGAAGAGATTTTGGTGTAGGCTGGATCCTGGGGTTAGAGCAGTCAGACATGTCAGTTATACATGCACCTGTACTTCCAAGGTCCTCAGCTAAAAACCTAATACTCGGAGAACAAAATCCCTTTCCTTTTACCATAACTCACATCAGAGTGTCGATCGTAGCCAACCCATGTTTGGGAATTTAAAGGCAGCCATGTATTATACAATCTACAACAAGAGTATTGCAGTGAGATAAATGCAGTTAGACCGAGTCCTAGCAGTGTTGCCAGAGTCCTTCAGTGAAGTTATTTCCTTGTAACTTGGTGCAGTTCACCCATTCAGCTGTGCACCCTCTCCACTCCTGGTTCCTGCTCCCCCAGCTCTGCATTGCTGGGACAAGGCTCCTCTCACACGTACAGGTCACTGGTGATATTTACTCTCTTCAGTGCATTTCTGGATTCTACATGCTAAACTAAATACATTAGTAAGAATGCCGACACTGACTTGATTTAAATTCTTACAGTGAAGTTTCAGATCTGTGGAGCTCTCTGCAGAACACCTGGCTTGTCATTAGTTTCCTTTGATCAGATCTCCTTTACTTACCTGTTGCATTTGGAGGGGTATCCAGGATTGTCTTCAAAAGCTTCATGTCCTTAATGTTATGAATATAAATTGACTCCTCCAGGCAAACAATCAGCCTCTGCAACAAAACAGTCGACAGGTACACAACCACAACTTGTTAACCCTCCCCCTATACACACAAAACATGTCAGCAGGTGCAGTTACATTTGTCTTTCACAGCAAAGTTCACGCTTTCACTCAGGCCCTTGCAATCAGAGAGAGTTACCAGGCATCTCTGAACTCCAAAATGGATCAGAGAGACGAAGATCTTCCTCTCAAATCCGTTGCAATTGAGAAGCCCTCGGTTTTACACCACATGGCTGCAAAGAACTGCCTGCATTTGGAACCAAGATTACACCCCCTAATCTTTTTTGACTTGACTTTATGAGAGAGTTGATTTTAAAGAGCACTTGCAAATGTACAGTGCTGTGGGAATGCTAGGAATTATCTGGGTGCAGCCAGTGGTCTCATAATACCACAGAGTTTCATTCCTTCCCCACCCAAACCATGCTTTTCCTTTTAACATTTCTCTCTTTGTGGCTTCTTTTGTAGCAGGACACTTTCCCCTCTAATTTATATGATTGTAAAGAGGCTATTAGATCCTTTCTAGTCTATTTCCTCCACAGCGTGGCCTTGCTCCCTACAATACACTCTAACTTTGTCCAATCTAGCTGAAAATGTCCAAGCGATGAGGCTCCCACCACTTCCAAAAGAAGTGCCTGCCACTCGTGGATGCCGTCTAACTCAGAATCAGGGAGCACAATCTATCTTCTGCTTTCCGCTCCAGGGCTATCTATGGCAGCGGTCTCCAAAGTGGGGTGTGCAAGACCATCCCTGGGGGTGCGCAGCAGGAGACGCGCACCGAAGAAGTGCCACTGGCAGGCCGGCCCCTCCCCCCGCGCCGTCCTGGGCGGCAGGCCGGTGGCAGCTCTTTTTTATTTTGCTTCCCCAGAGCTGGCCCTGGGGGTGCACAATTCAAAAAGTTTGGAGACCCCTGGTCTATGGCATAGCCAAGCCGTGGGCCGGCATTCAAGTTCCAACCAGGGGACACACATTGCAGGGTGGCTGATTTGCTCAGTGGGAACAACAGAGGAGAAACACTTTATGTTGGCAGTAGGATAGGGAATGACAGCTAATGTGATCTGCACCATCTCCATCTGATTGTGCTGTTCGTCCATTCACCCACCTAGCCTGAAGCCACTCGCAATACTGATGGCAAGGAACAGAGGAATTCCCCAGAGGTGTATCTAGTGTGGTCATGATGTTAACGTTAGGGCCCTGATTACGCAGCACTGAGCCTCAAAACAGTGGCACTGTAATCAGACATTTGTCACCAAGGTATTCTGCACTGAGAAGTAAGGGAGAGGGAGCTCTGGGCAGCTGAGGGCCTATTTTCAGAAGCATTGAGCACCTGCAGCTCCCCCCAGCATCAGTGGAAATGGCAGGTGCTCAGCCTCTCTGAAAACCTGGCACTAAAAGACCAGATCAGAACCTTCAGACCAGGGTACCTGCAGCGGCAGGTGCTTCCATCCCTTTGGCCATCAGGCCACTTATTTAAGGGCTACATATGGGATTTCAGTGACTAACTTTAGACACCCATGCTTGAAAACCTTGGCCTTGGTGTATAACTACAGGCTCAACCAATGCTACTTGAAATCAAAGCCTTCTTATAAGAGAAGCTTCTATTCCTGCTAACCACAGCAGCCAGTACTTTGTTTCCCAAAACCATTTAGGATTTCCAGGGAGGCATGCGTTTAGCATAATTTCAATGGCACTTTCCAAAAGAACAGCTCTCGACTTTATAACGGAGACTTGAAAATAAAGCGTGTTAAGTGTATGGTATGCAAAGGCATCTCAAGGCTTCACAGAGTTCTACAATAAAATGCTGCTGATATACAGGCAGAGAGAAGCAGAGGGAGAGACATATGTGCCTGGGGGAGAATGCAAATAGGTTTTCAGATGAGAGATGGAGCGTCTGAGGGGCAGAAATACAACAAAGCTGTTTCAGGTGACAGGAGCTCCGGATGAGAAATTTCCCATACCAAGAAGAACAAGATCCTAGGAAGGCAGACACCCGGTGAGCGGTGGGAGCAGGGAGGGAGGCCTGAACAAGTCCATGGAGAGTTTCAGACAAAAGGCCTAATTCTCCATTGCTCTGCCCCTTGAGCTGTCATTAACACCAGCATCAAATGCAATCAGGTGAGAGTGGGAGTGTTTGCCCCTCACTTTGCACTGGTGCAAGGCACTGCACAAGAGGCAAGTAATGGCGAGCTGGGCCCAAGAAGGGCAGGTTTGAGCGGCTGAAACGGATGAGGAGCTAGTGAAGACGTCCGCGCGTCTTGCTCAGATGCTGGGGGATGGTGCCTTAGAACTGTGCGTAGTAATTCCTGGGGTGAGAGATGGAACTATAATCAATACAACGGACATCCTGTAGAACGTATCGCTTACTGCTCCATGGCACTTTCCTCTACGCTTTCAGTTAGATACCAACAAACAGACTAGTTATCTTGACCTGCACACTGAGAAGGAACGAGGGTCCTTCTGTTAAGTACATCAAAAGGATTCGGCAGCGGGACTGCAGCCAAGAGATCCAAGGAAAACACAGGGAATTTTCATTAAAATATGAACGCTGCTTCTCACTAGTCAAAAGCACAAGCCCCTGCTCCGGCATAATAAAAAAAAAAAAAAAAAAAATCTTGTTTTTCACCACGTACAAGTAATAAGAGGGTTGGAAACAAAGTGTTTCCATGAAACAGCAGCTGTCTAATTCAAGAGTCTAATTCAAATGGATTCTTCAGTATGAATAACCGAGATTTTCCACTAAGAGATCAAACCAAAAGACAAAACTGTTTGCGCAAAGAGAGCTGTTCTTATTTAAACTTCCACGGCTGACAGCGATTCTCTGACTTGGATGGGTTTTACACTACGATGGACTTTCTCCAGTGCAGTATGGTTTCCACACTCAAATCCAAGACAAGCGTTTTCAGAGTAACATAGTGAATGCATAACCTGATCTCCACCAGATTAACTCGCAAGAGGGGCTAGATTAGTCCCCTGAAGTCAGAGTTACACCACAGATAAATTTGGCCCAGGTTGTACTGATTTCACAGTGCAATGCATGGAAACAAAATGCATTAATGATGGGGGATCTGGGCCACCTTGTCTACAGTATTTAGAGACGTTTTTGTGCACGCTCTCTCAGATATTTGGGTGAGCCAGCGATTCTGTCATATAGCATCCTGCAAACAGTCTAGATGAATCTGCTTCACACACATTTTTAGGAGACAAGGTGGGGGAGGTAATATCTTTTATTGGACCAACTTCTCTTGGTGAGAGAGACAAGCTTTCAAAGACAAGCTCTTTGAAGAGCTCTGTGCAAGCTCAAAAGTTTCTCTCTCTCACCAACAGAAGTTGGTCCACCAGAAAATACTACCTCAGCACCTTGTCTCCCTAATATCTGGAAGCAGCATGGCTACAACACTGTATACACATTTTAATGACAGCTGATATGAAATAAACAGTTATGCCCAATGGCAAGCACGAGAGGGTGTGCGTTCTCATTCCCTAGGTATAGAACAGCTCTCATCCCATGTGACAAATACCCTCCCTTGCCTTCAAAACTCCCTTTTGCTTATTTCTCCTGTGCTGACCTGGTACTGTCTGTTCTCCAGGGCTGGGTCATAACCATTTTGTATTGCATCCACCTGGGCTAGAGCATTCGCTTCTCAGGACAGTGACCTTATCACTAGAATAATGCAGCTCTTCCCTCATATTCGTGTTTGACACTTACACCATCTATCCATGTGTCTGAGCACCTCCATCTTTAAAGTCTTTATGCTCATAACCCCCGCAGGAAACAGGACAGTGCAATTACTCCCAATTTATAGCTAGGGGACTAAGGCACAGGGAGACCAAGTGACTTGCAATGAACCTGGGTCTCCCAAGTCCCAAGCCAGTGCCCTAACCACTGTACCATCCTTCCTCCATGGAATCCTTCTGGCCCATGAGATTGCCCAGGGGAGTAAACACCACCAAACCGAACGGTAGGCTCCTAGAACTACACTGAAATTTGCAATACATAAATTAGAACTCAAAAGGAAGTGATGATTTTACCAGATCCTCTTACCTGCCACAATACATTTCAGTGAAGAAATTAATTTAGTACAAAGTTAATTACAGCATAGCACAAGCTATAGGAAGCCCATGATCATACAAAACTTTACTAGAAACTCAAGACAGGGCTTGCCTGTTGGAGATGCTTACTGCAGATTTCACTATTGCTAACCTAGAAACGGCTGATTATATACAATTATACAGTCTGTTTATTTTTGTATTGTAATATACTCCACTCTTTATAACCGATAATGTCTTTTGGAAGAGATTATGGAAAAAAGAAGACTTTACATCCAAAAAAACCAAACAACAGAGAGCTGATAGGACACATAAGTGCAGCAGTGACAGAACAAGGAGTAATGGTCTCAAGTTGCAGTGGGGGAGGTTTAGGTTGGATATTAGGAAAAACTTTTTCACTAGGAGGGTGGTGAAGCGCTGGAATGTGTTACCTAGGGTGGTGGTAGAATCTCCTTCCTTTGAAGTTTTTAAGGTCAGGCTTGACAAAGCCCTGGCTGGGATGATTCAGTTGGGGATTGGTCCTGCTTTGAGCAGGGGTTTGGACTAGATGACCTCCCGAGGGCCCTTCCAACCCTAATCTTCTATGATTCAAAGCTTTCCTCAGCATGACTCAGGTGCTAGCTACACTTTTAAAAAACACAGCGAGGCTATGAGCTTCTGATGGATGCTATTTGAGACATCAGCCTTTAGGCAAAGTTCAAATTACACCCAGGCTTGTGTTATTAACTTTGACTATGTTATCTGTGACAAAGATGCCACTGTAGGTCAGAAGCCAGAGCACGGCATCCACGGAGAAGATGTGGTAGAAAAAAAGTTTACATGCCTTTGGAGCATGCGATTTTGTTTAATCGGAACAGCTTCGTTTAACTGTTTACTGCTGTGTAAACTGAGTGTAGCTAATTTATCACCTTCCAATTTAAAGCTCACCAGCAACATTTTGCCATCACATAGCATCCCATCCCACATGGAGTTATTGTAAGGAAATGTAGGAAGGAATGTATTTAAAACATACATTTCACTAAGGGACATGCCTGAGCCATATTCAGAGGGGATACAAGTTATGTATTGTTAAGTGGATGTAACTGAGTGACAGAGTCTAAGGGCTAAAGCAGTTCAAGATGTAGATCACCTGTGGGTACCAGTGGGTATGAAAGTACCTCTCTGACCTCTCCTTTTTGCACAGAGGAGAGCATAAGGCTAAAGGAAGAGGGTATAACCCCATAGAAGTCAATGGAGCAAGAACGACCTAAAACCAGAGCGAGGTCTGGGCAGAGTCAAGCCTATTGTGTTTAGACTTAGTTGACTATTAATGCACAAGTAATCGATGCCCTTACCTGCCGATTCAGCCGGATGGACAGGATGTTGCTGGAATAGCTATAGTTGCAGATCTCCGTCCCTTTTTTGAAGTGATAGACGTTCATTTGCCGAGGCTTGGTGTGACTTACCACGACCACCAGGCTGCTGGAGAAGAGGCGCTCCACGATGTAAACATCCAGGATTTCATCTGCTCAGCCAAAAGAAAGTGAGAAGGATATTTTTATCTTGGGTCTGGTTCTTTAAGAGTAAAATCCCTCATGCATTGTGCCTAGCTCAGGAGCTGAAGGGTTAAGTGCTTAGTCATGACAGTTCTGCTTTTATTAACAATTACCCTTCCTTGGCATGGCTGCATCTAGGCCTTCTGATGGGGTGTGCACCGGGCCCAGACAGGAAAGGGTTAATTGGTCTTTCCTTTGGAGACAGGAACTTAGTGCCTGAAATACCTACATTTGGGCCCTCCAGCTGTAGTTAATCAGGAGGGAACAGGATATAGCAGGGAATGAGCCCTGCCTCCTAGGTGTTTACCTTAATCCAGGGAAATACATGTCCTGGGAGGGAGCTAGAGAAGCTCCTTACAGGGGAAGAGATGAATCTGTGAGCGGACAGATCAGGACTCCCTGAGGCAGGAGACAAGCAAGGCATGGTCTGTTATTTCCTGTAACTACATGCTGCACTGTCCTGGGCTCCCTGAGGAAAGGGATGGCCTAAAGGAAGATAAGGCACAGGATATTCTCTTCCTCCCCAACCCCACAGTGGCCATGGGCCATCATGGTACTTTGGTTGACTTTCTCTAAATAAAGAGGGCTCTTTCTCTTAGCACCACAACCCCTCCTCCTCAGTACACCCAGATAACCTGGGAGAAGTGCCTCCTTTTTCACTCCAGCTGCAGGCAGCGAATTTTCTACATGATCCCTGCACTGACCCATGCTGCGGGCAGACCTGTGCTAGCTCCAATCTTGTTTAAACGCTATTCTTGTGCTTGACCTGGATTACAATATTTTAAGTGGGGTCTAAAAACAACAGGCAACTCTGGAGATAACAATATTCTAGTATGGGCTCTCTAACTAGTGTGGATCAGGATTGTCCCCCTAAAGTATGCCAGCCAGCCTGTGCTCCTGGTCTCTTGTACAGTGTCACTTATACCATTTTGGGGACCCTGTTAGCATCACAGACTACACTGTTGTATTAAAACACTCTTCCAGTTGCCACTGTTAGTGGAACCAAACAGTGTTCCCGAAGGCTGCAGAAATCCATGATTATAGCCTGTTTCAGGAACCCTGTGTGGTTCCAGCTGTGCTGTGAGACTAAAATCTCTCTCTGTCTGTTGGGACTACCATGTTTCTAGTAGGTGACCCCCAATCTGATTGGCAAAATAGTGTAATTTGACAAAGGGCCTCAGGTGACCTATGCAGGACTTCAAGGTCTTAAACCAAGTTGGCTGTGAATCAACACTATTTGGCAGATCAGTATGCATAAGGCTAAATTGTGTTCTAACAAGGTTAAAGGGCTTTAGCAGAGCATCTAGGTTAGAGCATTTTTTAAAATCTAACCTATAATGTAGTCTGAGTTTAGCAAACAATACTGCATTATATACAGTTTGGCAACAAAAAAGCTGCTCAACAGAGTCAAGCCCCTTGCAGATGAGGTAGAAGGCTGAAGTTTTGTGTCTAAAACTTACTGATCCTAACGAAAGTATTTGCATTTAAGCCTTCTCGTGTCTGCAACTCAAACACAGTTGTATTGAGCTAACCTATAAGAATGGAGATATGAAATTACCAGAAAGCAAGACTGACTAGCGTTTACACTTCGTTCAGTCTGAATAATGGAAAGCGTGAACTAACAACCTAATAGTGAAAAGTGAATTGTCTCTTAAATGCTCAGGTCTAATAACCTACAATGGTATTAGTCATATAGGTCAGAATGTGTTTCCAATTGACTTGTTTCTTTTTTTTTTTAAACCTGACAATGTCCCTTTAAACATAGCTGTAACTAGCACAGCTCTACTCCAGTGAGGATACGGTCGAGGCAGATGCCATCTGTGCTACAGCAGGAAAGCTAACCACATGGAGTTGCTCCTTTGAGGCAGATCAGAAGTGCAGTAATACAAACTAAAGCCTATTATCATCCAATATGCTGCTGCATCGAGAACAGACTTACTGTTTTCATAGACTTGGTCCAGCTGCTCCACAGAACTTAGGGAGAAAAGTCTGTATCCAGTTTTGGTTCCAATTGCCAGGGAGCTGCAAGAGAGAAAATTTGCGCTAATTAGTTTACAGTGTATTGCTCTAACCTTGAAACCACTGAGTATCATAGAAAATTAAATTAGTAGATCCTAATACAATGCATCAATTACAGGGAGCAACTCCCCTGGTCATATATGCAAATTTCAATGCAAAACAGATATAACTGTCCACCCCAGTAGTTGGGGTTCTTATCTGACTGTTGGGTGCACACAACAAGGTGTCTTAATAGCAATTTGCATGTGAGGCTGACAGCTTTATAAATGTTAATTAAATTGCAGAATACCCTAAGAGGGTTCAATAGTCCTATATCACAGCAGGAAAAACTGACATACACTGGGGCCATATCCCACCATCTGGCTTTTAAACTGAAGTCCCTACTAACTTCCTTGAGAAGTTAATAACTATCAACTATATTAACTTGAGCATCATTACTAAAGCTGTGTGGGAACTTCCATACATACAAAAATCTCCAAAGCCTGCTAGGGGGAGGGAAAGGGAATAATACACTTGTTAGGCTACCAATAATGACTTCTACCCAGCAGAAGCAAGACCCTTCTCTGACTCCAATGCATCTAAGCTGAGAGACTGTCTTTAAATGTCTGTCTAGAAATACTGGAGTTTTGGCAGGGGCTGTGTAGGCCTCGCTGGTTTGATTGCTGCCTCCAGGACACCAAGAAAGATAATGAGACACAAGTGTATATGTGCAAAGTGGTGGCTTATTCTTTCCATGCAGACTTGCTCTAGCCAGATCTTGACTATAGTAATTGTCAACATCTATGGCCACGTCTACCCACATTGGCGGGTAGTGATCGATCTACTGGGGATCGATTTATCGCGTCTACAGTAGACGCGATAAATCGATCCCCGATCGCTCTGCTGTTGACTCCAGAACTCCACCAGCGCGAGAGGCGGAAGCGGAGCCGACGGGGGAGCGGCGGCGGCCGATCCCGCGCCACGAGGAGGCTAAGTAAGTGATTCTAATTCGATCAAAGATATGCAACTTCAGCTACGAGAATAGCATAGCTGAAGTCAACATATCTTAGATCGATCCCCCCCGTAGTGTAGACCAGGCCTAAGTTTAAATCAGCAACCAGTTTAGAACATCACAGACCAAGAGAGAACAGTGAAGTATTTGTACTATAGCACTCTTCAGTGTCCCCAAACCAGAAGCACATCACCAACTCCATCAAAGCACTCTTTGTTCAAATACTTAGTAATTGGAAATGTAAGATAACAGTGCAAACGTAACAACAGAACTCTCTTTCTTTCAAAATCTCTGTAGAAATATTGGTACCTATACCTTTGAGTACATAAATAAGGATATCTTAGCAACTGACTTTGGTCTTGTAGTAAAGGGCAAGTGAACTAGTAGAACGCAGCCCATGTCTCTTAAAGTGAAACTTCTGTTAAGTGACCACTCAAGGATCCAGTAAAAGTTGCTCTCTTGTAGACAGAAACCATAGGTTAAGCAAAACTGTATTTGACACTATTTAATGGAGCTAGCTACTTTTTAGAAGAACTGCCAATAAAGCTCCCTCTTTGGGGGTTCCCCGTACAGGGACAGCTATTGGTGATTGGTACCAGACATTTACCAAGAACCACAGGCCTGCCCTTGATGGCAGATATCCAGTTAACTGCAGAATAGATAATTCAGTTCTCCTGCAAGCTACTGTTCTAGCAACTATAGAACACATTCTGTTTTCCATAAATACCTATGCATAAGAATACATCCACTGCTGGATTAAACCACTAGGAAAACCTACCTCCCCACTCCTGCAAAACTTATGCTGTATTTGCAATAGTTTTGAGCTACTTAGGAAGACTCAGGGTTGAGATGGATTATTAAATATTAGGAAGAATACCGTTCACATTTTGCCTCTTCTAAAATGTATTGGAGACTATGCTCAAGTCTAGTGGCTACGGAAGCAGACTGTCAGACCAAGGCTTTATTTCAGCCCCGATATTTAACTCGCTAGGTGAAGTTGGCAGAGACACTTGCTGTGCCTAGGTTTCCCTATCTGTAAACTGGACATAGCATGCACCCTGCCTTGTAAAGCAGTGAGATCACCCGATGGAAGCGTCACTGTTTGCTACCACACAAGTCATCTTGCCAAGAAATAGTTCATAGCTGAACAACTATTTAAGTGCCCATTTTGCCAAGAAATGTGCACTGAATGGCTTTAACAAAAAAGCAGAGGCATAAACTAAGGCTCACATCATCTCTATAGGCATCCAGATGTTGCCATTACAACTCTTCACAGTTAACGTCAATGTAGCTCATGACCAGCCGAGCCCTGAATGCACAACAGTGACACTAAGTGAGGAAAGCACAAATTGGTAAAGCAGGAAGTGTGATGTGAGATGGGCAGGCTAGCGGGGGATGCTGACCCCCTAGCCACACCCCTTCCGCCTGAGGCCCTGCCCCTTCCTGGTAAGAGAAAAATTTTACTTTGATCCCTGCAGTCTGGGGTCCCGGCCGCGCTGAGCCCGCTGCCGGCCTGGGGTTCCGTTCACTCAGCCGGCAGCGGGCTGAGCGGGGCCGGTGGCCGGGATCCCGGCTGGCAGAATCCGGCGGACGGAACCCCAGGCCAGCAGCAGGCTCAGCGTGGCCAGGACCTCAGACCGGCAGCAGGCTGAGTGGCTCAGCCCACTGCTGTCTGGGGTTCTGTCCGCCAGCTCCTGGCGGCCAGGATTCCTGCTGCCAGCCCCGCTCAGCCCACACTATTTAAATCGTTATTTTTCTATCTTTTTTTTGGTCGAGCATGTATAGTTGAATTTATGTAAGTTAAATGCGTGTATGATGCGACTCCACACTATATTGTGCAAGGAGTTAAACTTTCTATCTTCTCAGCTGAAATATAAATAATTGGTGGCATAAGGGGCCCAACCCCATGAAATGCCTTGTCTCCAATGTGCAAGAACTTAAGGGTGCCCAGCACCTTGCAAGATTGGGCCCAACACAAGAAGTGGTTTGGCTCTACAAGAAGGAAGGCTGCTTGTACTGAAGGAAAGAGGAGAGCTGAATTGGAGTGAAGTTGCACACCAACAGCCAGATATCCCCATGGGCCAAGGCTCAAACATGGGACAGATGAATATTATTGGTACAGAAAACTTCAACAACAGAACCCTGACAGCTTTGGCACAACTGACCCTTCCTATAAGCTCAGTATCCAGGGTCTGAAATGCTGGGGCCAACTCTTCCCCAACAGGAGAGCTGCTCCTGTGTGGGCCAGAGACTGAGTTGCTGGGACGCAGCAACCTGGCACAAGCTGGAAAGCCTGAGAGGCAGCAACAATTAGCTAAAGCCCAGCCTGGTTAGCCAGATTCAAGGCTGCCAGGACCAGCTTGACTTGGCCTGGAAGCCGCAGGTACAGGAGCCAGCCAGGGAGACACAGCTGCCTCTTTGTTCCCCTTCCAGTGCAGCTGCCCTGCCACAGGCTAAGCGGGGAGGATCTCCCTCCCCTCCTCTGGGGACAAGTCAGGGCCAGTGCCCCAGCCTGCCTGGCTGGCTCTCCTCCCCCTGCCCCACACTCTCCTCCCCACACCCATCCGACTCCTGCCCTCCTCCCTCCCCTCTCCTCCGAGTCCCCTGAACACCGGCCTTCATTCTCCCCTTCCCCTCCTCTTCTTCCTCCCTTCCCTCTCCCCCCCAGTTCCCTTTCTTCCTCCCTCCCTTCCCCCTTTTCTTCCTCCCTCCGCCCCTTCCCTCTCCCTATCACCACTGAGTCCCCTGCATGCCTAGGGTCTTCATTCTCCCCTCCCGCCCCTCCTTCTTCCTCCCTCCCCCCTTTTCTTCCCCTTCCCTCTCGCCATCTGCCACTGAGTCCCCTGCATGCCTCGGGCCTTCATTCTCCCCCTTCTCCCTTTTCTTCCCTTTCCCCCTTCTCCCTCCCCATCTGCCACTGAGTCCCCTGCACGCCTCCGGCCTTCATTCTCCCCTCCCCCCCTTCCCTCTCCCATCTCCACTGAGTCCCCTGCATGCCTCGGGCCTTCATTCTCCCCTCCCCTCCCCCCCCCTTCCCTCTTTTCTGCCCCTCTCCTCTCCCCTCCCCCCCTTCCCTCTCGCCATCTGCCACTGAGTCCCCTGCATGCCTCGGGCCTTCATTCTCCCCTCCCCTCCCCCCTTCCCTCTTTTCTTCCCCTCTCCTCTCCCCTCCCCCTTCCCTCCCCCATCTCCACTGAGTCCCCTGCATGCCTCGGGCCTTCATTCTCCCCTCCCCTCCCCCCCCCTTCCCTCTTTTCTTCCCCTCTCCTCTCCCCTCCCCCCCTTCCCTCTCCCATCTCCACTGAGTCCCCTGCACGCCTCGGGCCTTCATTCTCCCCTCCCCCCTCCTTCCCTCCCCTCCCCCTTCCCTCTCCCATCTCCACTGAGTCCCCTGCATGCCTCGGGCCTTCATTCTCCCCTCCCCCCTCCTTCCCTCTTTTCTGCCCCTCTCCTCTCCCCTCCCCCCCTTCCCTCTCCCATCTCCACTGAGTCCCCTGCATGCCTCGGGCCTTCATTCTCCCCTCCCCTCCCCTCTTTTCTGCCCCTCTCCCATCTCCACTGAGTCCCCTGCACGCCTCGGGCCTTCATTCTCCCCTCCCCCGAGTCCCCCGCACGCCTCCGGCCCCCGCCCGGCCCCGCCCGGCCCCGCCGCGCCTACGTGCAGTCCTGGTTGTAGGAGAAGCAGCTCAGCGCCTCGGGCCCCGCGGCCGGGCCACCCCCCGCCGCGGCCTCCATGGGCGGCGCGCGGACGCCCCGGCCCCGCTGGCTCCCCGCCGGCCCGGGCTCCTCCGCCGCCGCCGCGCCCCGGCCAGCCGCCGCCGCCGCCACCAAAACAGCTGGAGCCCCGGGCGGGCGGGCGCAGGCGCTCGCGCGTGAGGCCTCCTATTGGCCAACGGGCGTTCGGACCAGCCGCCCCGCCCGCCGCTGGCCTGGAATCGGCCAATCGCGTGCTTTGCTGGAGAGGGAGGGCGGGGCAAAGGAGGAACGCTCCGCCCCTTAGGCCAACAGGGCTGGCTGTGATTGGCTAGAGGGGAGGAGCGGCTGCCGCCTATGGCCACGTGGTTGTGTTGTGGTTGCATCAGACGGGAGTCCTGACAGATGTGCTGTGGGGGGGAGGGGTTGGGGGCAGGGAACAGCTGGAAGGGAGGGAACAGCCCTAGCCCCTCCTGGCTGCCAGCTAGCTAAAACGAGTGTCTTGGATTATATCTATAGTGTTAAACAACACCATTCTACTATTTGAATAATTCTGTCCTTCCCCTTCCCATGCACCAAGCCTTTAGCTACTAGTGTCCCAACCAAAATCAGGTCCCTCCATTGTGCTAGGCACTGTACAAACGTATAGTAAGACAGACCAGGTCTGGAAGAGCTCCTGATCTTGCAAAGACTGAAGTGTGGGCTTGACTTACTACCCTTGAGTAGTCCCTCTAAAGTCAATGGGAGTAGTTGAAGTGTGTAATTCTAGGCATAATTGTATATCTTTGCTGGAATGAGGCCTGACTAGACCAGACAAATAAAGGGTAGGGGAAAAGGAGTAATACTTTGATCTACATTTCACTAAGGCACAGAGAGATCAAGTAACTTGATGGAGGAAACACAGGACATCTATGGCAGATCTGAGAATCAAACCCAGAGCTTGAGTCTCAGTCCACTGCCTTTAAAACAAGATCATCCTTCCCCATTGTATAGGTAATCCCTAATACTTTAAAGTCCTTGGATGACAGGTGCTGTAGAAGTGTCAAACGTTTTGTGAACCTTGTGGTCCAATCCCATAAGCACTCATACAATGTGAATAACTTTAGTCAAGCAGTTAGTCCTACTGAAATCATGTAGGAATGAACCTATTCATGTCACATATAGGTCCAGGCCTATTAATTAGAAAACACCCAAGAAAAAGGAAAACATGCATCTAAATCACAAATATTCTCAACGTTAATGTAGCTAAACTAACGGTTAAGTAAACAAGTGTATTGAAACTTGAGGGCAGATCCTGCAAATCCTTAATTAGATGAGTAATCCTCATGTGAGTGCTAAAGTCAATGGGAATGCTGTATGTGCAAGGATAACATGAGAGTATTTGTTGTAGGTACGTGATCATATGGCTATAGGATATGGCTGTGATCCTATGGCTATAGGATCCACAGAGTCCCACCAAATTCGGTTGGACTCCATGTAGACACAAGCATCTACCTGGATGAATCCCTTTTCACAGGATCTAGGCCCTTCTTATAGAAATCTCTTTTGTTCCAGTATTTTAGAATTCAAGACCCACAAACATGTCAGAATTATCAGTCTCTGGCAAAGTGTGTATTTTAGGGAAAGTGTTTCTGTTAAAACAAATAAGTCCAAAGCAATACTATTTCTGAGCTCATATTGACATGGGTTTGGTCCTCAACCCAGTGAAGTTGATGGCAAATGGTTCTAATGCACAATGCAATGTAGTGATTAAGGGTATGTCTACACTGGGAACACTACTGCAGCACAGCTGCAGCCTTGCAATGTAGACACTTACTACAGTGACGATGGAAGGATGGAAGAATTCTTCCCTCAACCTAGCGGTATCTACACTGGGGCTTAGGCAGGGGTGAAAGTAATATGAAACACTTACTGGTACGGGGGCCCGGCTCTGGGCCCCGGGAAGGGGCGGGGTCTCAGCAGAAGGGGCAGGGCTGGGGGGTCAACTTCCCCCAGCCAGCCCATCCATGGTGCCTGGCCCACGCCGCCTGGGGCTCTGGTGGCAATTTAAAAGGGCCCAGGCTTCTTCCACGGTACCAGCAGCTGGGAGCCCTGGGCCCTTTTAAATCACCGGCCCTGGGGCAACTTCTCCTTTTGCCCCCCGCCCCATCAGTGGCCCTACTGGTAGGGCCTCTACCAGCAGGGCCGCCAACGGGGAGGCAAAAGGGACACTGATGTTAAAGCGCTGCCGTGGCTGCGTACAGGCCAGTACCAGCTTCTTACTGGCCCGCCATACCAGCCCGTACTGGCCTACTTTCACCCCTGGGCTTAGGTTGACTTCATTACATCACACAGAGAGTGAAATTTTTCACAGCCCTGAGCGATGTTTTAGGCTGAACTAACTTTGTAGTCAAGTATCAGAGGGGTAGCCGTGTTAGTCTGTATCCACAAAAACAACGAGGAGCCCTGTGGCACATAAAGAACTAACCAATTTATTTGGGCATAAGCTTTCATGGGTTAAAAACCACCTCTTCAGGTACAGTTTTTTTTACCTTTGTCATGTAGAACTAATTTGCAAACATAGCAGGGGGAACGGCTGAAATTAAGAGAATTGCAGGAAAACACTTTAAAAACATCAAATGTAAAAGCTGGTCTTGTATTACCTGCTATTGTCCATAAAGTTCAAGCAGTGCTTGTTGATGAAATATTATTGTCCAAAGAGGAGTCGAGCCTGAATAGGTGAATGTCATGACTGTTTTAAGGAATTTTGTCTGATTAGCCCCTATAATTGAAAGCTTGCTGTTTGGGGTAGTAATAGTAAAATTACCCATAGACAGGTTTTTAAAATCCAGCCACAAGAGCAACTGAGACTTGTGTAATAGAAGTTGTAACCATACTTATATTTTGCCATCCAACACTGTTGCAACAGTATTGACCAATCTTCTTTGCAGCTAGCTGCCTACAGCTAGTATTTAACCTCTGTGGTGAAGACATGCTATGCTCGCCTTAATGAAGGGAGTGTTGGAAAATACCACCAACTCTGACCAAACATAGCTGAGTCAGACTTAAGGGAAGGGTTTTTGATAGATTGTCTTTGGAGATTAGGGGCTGTGTCACAGATGTAGGGCTAACAGCACTTTGGCCTCCTTTCTGGCCTCTGAGTATACCCATCACCAGTGTTGAGCCTTTACCTTTCTTTGGGTGTAAACATGCGATTCTTCCATTCTTAGCCTGCATGCTGGGCTACAGTACCCTGTGTGTCAACCATGCTCACCCTGCAGGTCTGACTGGGTATGGTTCCTGTCATTCTGCCCTTTGGGAGCTTGTGATCAGTGGATTAGTGACCCAAACCTGCTTTCTTAAAACATAGCATAGGAAAAAATGATTTTAAAACAACAAAAGGTCTAACTGCATTCTTATCTAGAGTCTCCCTCTCCTCCTGACGGGGACCCCAGTAGATCTAACTTCCCCCAGGGCTCCATTCAGCAAGCTCTGGGATCTCATTCTCTAAAACTTGTCTCTGTCCTTGGATGTGTCTCTTTAAACCCTTTGAGACTCTTAGATTCTCCTTTCCACAGGGACCAAGCCGCTGCTGGAGAAACTGGTCTGGCATGTGACATTGCACTCCATATGTTTTATGGAAATATGCTTATGAGTGTGAATATGATGTAACTGGAATATGCTTTATGCAAAAGATCTCTTGTAAGGTATCATAACAAAGGTTATAACCTACTGAATATATTCCTCCTATTTGTATGCATGTATTATTTTTGTATCTGAAGCTAGAAATATGAAGTATAACTCTGAGGTCCTATTGTAATTATGCAAAGTGTGGGCCATTAATGGTGGTTTAGAATCTTGATGGCTCCCATTGACTAAGACAATTGGTTGTAAATGGCTCTGTTTACTTGCAAACCTTCCTGTGTACCCAGGGGGCCAGGAATGGAGGCTGGGGTCTTACAGTGACATGTGACCATGTCACATGATACTGGAATCCATCTTAAATCTGGTACTTTTCCATTTGGAAGGCGGGGTGGGGACTCCGAGAGACAAAAAATTCCTGCCTTGTGCCAAAGCTATAAATGGGGGTGGAGCAGGACAAAGGGGTCCCAATCATGAGAATACCCCGTTTACCACCTAAGACATCTGCTGAAACTAACAAGGACTGTACCGAGGAAAGGATTTGGCCCAGACTAGGAAGGAGTCTAGTCTGTGAAAGAAGCTTATTGGAATATCTCTGAGGGTGAGATACTACCTTACCCATAACTATTTCACATTTGGGGACAATGTATACCTTCAGATCAGCGGCACTGCTATGGGTACCCGCATGGCCCCACAGTATGCCAACATTTTTATGGCTGATTTAGAACAACGCTTCCTCAGCTCTCGTCCCCTAAAGCCCCTACTCTACTTGCGCTATATTGATGACATCTTCATCATCTGGACCCATGGAAAAGAAGCCCTTGAGGAATTCCACCATGATTTCAACAATTTCCATCCCACCATCAACCTCAGCCTGGTCCAGTCCACACAAGAGATCCACTTCCTGGACACTACAGTGCTAATAAACAATGGTCACATAAACACCACCCTATACCGGAAACCTACTGACCGCTATTCCTACCTGCATGCCTCCAGCTTTCACCCTGACCACACCACACGATCCATCGTCTACAGCCAAGCTCTGCGATACAACCGCATTTGCTCCAACCCCTCAGACAGAGACAAACACCTACAAGATCTCTGTCAAGCTTTCTTACAACTACAATACCCACCTGCGGAAGTAAACAAACAGATTGATAGAGCCAGAAGAGTTCCCAGAAGTTACCTACTACAGGACAGGCCTAACAAAGAAAATAACAGAACGCCACTAGCCGTCACCTTCAGCCCCCAACTAAAACCCCTCCAACGCATTATTAAGGATCTACAACCTATCCTAAAGGATGACCCAACACTCTCACAAATCTTGGGAGACAGGCCAGTCCTTGCCTACAGACAGCCCCGCAACCTGAAGCAAATACTCACCAACAACCACATACCACACAACAGAACCACTAACCCAGGAACTTATCCTTGCAACAAAGCCCGTTGCCAATTGTGCCCACATATCTATTCAGGGGACACCGTCACAGGGCCTAATAACATCAGCCACACTATCAGAGGCTCGTTCACCTGCACATCCACCAATGTGATTTATGCCATCATGTGCCAGCAATGCCCCTCTGCCATGTACATTGGTCAAACTGGACAGTCTCTACGTAAAAGAATAAATGGACACAAATCAGATGTCAAGAATTATAACATTCATAAACCAGTCGGAGAACACTTCAATCTCTCTGGTCACGCAATCACAGACATGAAGGTCGCTATCTTAAAACAAAAAAACTTCAAATCCAGACTCCAGCGAGAAACTGCTGAATTGGAATTCATTTGCAAATTGGATACTATTAATTTAGGCTTAAATAGAGACTGGGAGTGGCTAAGTCATTCTGCAAGGTAGCCTATTTCCTCTTGTTTTTTCCTCCCCCCCCCCCCCAGATGTTCTGGTTTAACTTGGATTTAAACTTGGAGAGTGGTCAGTTTGGACGAGCTATTACCAGCAGGAGAGTGAGTCTGTGTGTGTATGGGGGTGGGTTTTTGGAGGGGGGTGAGGGAGTGAGAGAACCTGGATTTGTGCAGGAAATGGCCTACCTTCATTATCATGCACATTGTGTAAAGAGTTGTCACTTTGGATGGGCTATCACCAGCAGGAGAGTGAATTTGTGTGGGGGGGTGGAGGGTGAGAAAACCTGGATTTGTGCTGGAAATGGCCTAACCTGACGATTACTTTAGATAAGCTATTACCAGCAGGACAGTGGGGTGGGAGGAGGTATTGTTTCATATTCTCTGTGTATATATAAAGTCTGCTGCAGTTTCCACGGTATGTATCTGATGAAGTGAGCTGTAGCTCACGAAAGCTCATGCTCGAATAAATTGGTTAGTCTCTAAGGTGCCACAAGTACTCCTTTTCTTTTTGCGAATACAGACTAACACGGCTGTTACTCTGATACCTGTAATCAGTTTCTTAATGTATTAAGCTTAGACTTGCTTGTTTTGTTTTATTTTGCTTGGTGACTTAGTTTGTTCTGTCTGTTATTACTTGAAAGCACTTAAATCCTACTTTTTTTTACTTAATGTCAAGGTTCCTCCCCCACTCTGAACTCTAGGGTACAGATGTGGGGACCTGCATGAAAAACCTCCTAAGCTTATCTTTACCAGCTTAGGTCAAAACTTCCCCAAGGTACAAAGTATTCCACCCGTGGTCCTTGGAATGGCCGCTACCACCACCAAACTAATACTGGTTACTGGGGAAGAGCTGTTTGGACGCGTCTTTCCCCCCAAAATACTTCCCAAAACCCTGCACCCCACTTCCTGGACAAGGTTTGGTAAAAAGCCTCACCAATTTGCCTAGGTGACTACAGACCCAGACCCTTGGATCTTAAGAACAATGAACAATCCTCCCAACACTTGCACCCCCCCCTTTCCTGGGAAATGTTGGATAAAAAGCCTCACCAATTTGCATAGGTGACCACAGACCCAAACCCTTGGATCTGAGAACAATGAAAAAACATTCAGTTTTTTACAAGAAGACTTTTAATAGAAAATAGAAGTAAATAGAAATGAAGAAATCCCCCCTGTAAAATCAGGATGGTAGATATCTTACAGGGTAATTAGATTCAAAAACATAGAGAACCCCTCTAGGCAAAACCTTAAGTTACAAAAAAGATACACAGACAGAAATAGTTATTCTATTCAGCACAATTCTTTTCTCAGCCATTTAAAGAAATCATAATCTAACACATACCTAGCTAGATTACTTACTAAAAATTCTAAGACTCCATTCCTGTTCTGTCCCTGGCAAAGACCAGCATACAGACAGACACAGACCCTTTGTTTCTCTCCCTCCTCCCAGCTTTTGAAAGTATCTTGTCTCCTCATTGGTCATTTTGGTCAGGTGCCAGCGAGGTTACCTTTAGCTTCTTAACCCTTTACAGGTGAGAGGAGCTTTCCCCTGGCCAGGAGGAATTTCAAAGGGGTTTACCCTTCCCCTTATATTTATGACACTTAATAAAATCACTTTTGTTTATTAATATACCCAGAGTAAGTGATTAATACCTGGGGGAGCAAACAGCTGTGCATATCTCTCTATCAGTGTTATAGAGGGAGGACAATTTATGAGTTTACCCTGTATAAACTTTATACAGAGTAAAACGGATTTATTTGGGATTTGGATCCCATTGGGAACTGGGTGTCTGGGTGCTGGAGATAGGTAATCTGCTGAGTGGTTTTCAGTTAAAGCCTGCAGCTTTGGGTGCATGGTTCAGACCATGAGTCTGTGTTGCAGCAGGCCAGCATGTCTGGCTCAACAAGACAGGGTTCTGGAAGTCCCAGGCTGGCAAGGAAAACGGGCTCAGAGGTAATTTCAGCATGTCAGGTGACAGTCCCAAGGGGGTCCCTGTGATCAAACCCGTCAGATGGCAGGCCCAGCAGAGGGTCCCATCAGAGCATCAAACTGAATGGCGCTTGTGTTGTCTGTCAAATGTTTGCTGAGGAGCGTATATACGTATCCACCAGCCCTTTCCTGAGTTTCCTGACAATCCTGTTATTAAATTAATTCAACATATGCATACAGTAAACATTACAACAACCACAATATTCACAAATTATTACAGGCAACTTCAATCCTGTCACACCCTGATTTCTTTCTTTCTTTCTTTCTTTCTTTCTTTCTTTCTTTCTTTCTTTCTTTCTTTCTTTCTTTCTTTCTTTCTTTCTTTCTAACAAAAGCCATGTTGACTCTTCCCCAACGTATCATGTTCATTTGTGTCTGATAATTCTGTTCTGTACTACAGTTTCAACCAATTTACCTGGTTCTGAATTTAAGCTTATAATTGCCAGGATTGCCTCTAGAGCCTTTTAAAAAGTTGACGTTACAATAGCTATGCACCAGTCACTTGGCATAGAGTCTGATTTAAACAATAGGTTACATACCAGTTAGTCATTCCGCAATTTCATATTTGAGTTCCTTCAGAACTCTTGAGTATCATCTGGTCCTGGCGACTTATTACTGTTTATCAATTTATTTCTAAACCTCCTTTACTGACACCTCAATCTGGGATAGTTCCTCAGATTTGTCACCTAAAAGGAATGACTCAGGTGGTGGAATCTCCCTCACAACCTCTGCAATGAAGACTAATACAAAGAAGTCCTTTAGCTTCTCTGCAATGGCCTTGTTTTCCTTGAGTGCTCCTTTAGCGCCTCGATTGTCCAGTGGCCCTACTGATCATTTGGCAGGCTTCCTGCTTCTGATGTACTTAAAAATTTTTTTGCTGTTAGTTTTTGTGGGGATTTTTGGTAGTTGCTCTTCAAATCCTCTTTTGGCCTGCCTAATTATACTTTTACACTTGACTTGCCAGAGTTTATGCTCCTTTCTATTTTCCTCAGTAGGAACTGAACATCCAGCTTTTAAAAGCTGTCTTTTTGTCTCTCTAGCTTCCTTTACTCCATTTAGCCATTATGGCATTTTTTTAGTCCTCTGTTTTCTAATTTGGATATACATATAGTTTGATTATTATAAACTCTATTATAGTGTTTTTTTTAAAATGTCCATGCAGCTTGCAGGCATTTCACTCTTGTGACTGTTCCTTTTAATTTCCATTTAACTCACCTCCTCATTTTTGCATAGTCCCCCTTTTTGAAGTTAAATGCTACTGTAGTGGGTTTCTCTGTTATTCCTGCCTCCTCCCCAGCCCCCGGATGTTATATTTAATTATGTTATGGTTGCTATTACCAAGTGCTTCAGCTATATTCACCTCTTGGACCAGATCTTGTGCGCCACTTAGAACTAAATCAAGAATTGCCTCACCTGTTGTGGGTTCTAGGACTAGCTTCTCCAAGAAACAGGCATTAATGGTGACTAGAAATTTAATCTCTGCATTCCATCCTGAAGTGACATGTTCCCACTCAATATGGGGATAGTTGAACTCCCCCATTATTCTTGAGTTGTCTGTTTTCCGTAGCCTTTGCAATCTCCCTGAGTATTTCACAATCACCATCACCATCCTGGTCAGGTGGTTGGTAGCATATTCCTTATTATTATTATTCAAGCATGGCCAGTCTATCCATATAGAGATTCTATGTACTGTTTGATTCATTTAAGATTTTTACTATATTTGACTCTGCTTTCTTTCATATGCTGTGCCACTCCCCGACCAGTGCGACCTACTCTGTCATTCCTACATATTTTATTCACGGGTGTTACCTTGTCCCATTGATTATCATCAGTCCACCAAGTTTTCTCATTTAATACTAGGCACACAAGTTCACCCATCTTAGTATTTAGACTTCTTGAATTTGTATACATGCACTTATAAAATTTATCAATATTTAGTTGTGTGCCAGCATGTGATGTAATTGAATGGGACTCTTTTTCATTTGACTGTTTCTCTTCAGCTCATACTTGTACTTTATCAACTTCTATCTTCTCCTCTTTACTTGGTTTTAGAATATCTCCTTTAATAAATCCTCTCTTAAAGCATGTGTCTGTCTAAACCATGTGTTCCTCTGCACCTGTTGGCTTTCCTATAACTGACACTATATGCAAAGCCAGGCAACTGTGTATGCAAATTGTCAACAGATGTGTAACTGGCCATTGTGGACACAATTACCAGATTGGTGCGTGTAGTCACCCTTAATGCATGCACAATTAAATGAACAATTTTCTGCACATAGCCGTGTATATCTTATCCTGAAAATCAAGCCATATGTGTCTAAGATGAGATGGAATGGAGAAAGCCATGAAAGCAATTCTATTGTTCAAATCTTTCAAAGTCTTAGTAATGCAGCTGAAGACTTTATGTTTGCCCTAAGAGACGTCTGATGGTGCAGGAAGGATTCAGCTACAGATGTTTGCAGCGTCCGTTTACTTCTGGGATTATTTCTTGAAGGAAATGTTGGCTCGCTTGCATTTTACTAGCTTTCCGATGATGAGTAAAGAAATACGGTTGTAGCATGTCAACATAGAAAGACCAGTCACACTAAAGAGAACACGTTATACATAAAAGTGTGGCTCTGATTCTCCTCCCCTTACTTTACACTGGTGTAAATCAGAAATAACTGCATTGAAGTGAAGGGACTTAATCAGCTGCAACATTGATGTTATGTGACTGGAGAAGCAGGCCCTATGCTGCTTTTTATCAAGGCCTGGGGCTTTGAAGCCAGTGGTGTTTGTTTCTGAATGCATCACTCCATGGGACTTTTTCTCTGCTTACACTTCACTTTGATGACTGGGGGGGAAAAACTGTTTAGAATCTTCCCCCTTTCTGACAGCGAGTATTGTCTCAAGTGCTTCCTAGACAGCATGTTGCATTTCTAGTAGCACCCGTAAGGCCATTTACTATCCTCAGTCCATGTGCTGGGGCTATGAACTGCCAAGCCTAGAGGTGCCAGGGCTCAGTCCTGGAAGTAATTAAGCACTGGCAGTAGGGAAACTTAAAACTAGATTGGACAAAGCAGTAGAGAATATACTGTCGGAGCATTTTGCATTTGTTTCCAGGAGCTAGATTAAACAGGACCTCAAAAGTCTCTTCCACCTCTCTGATTCTACTGCTCAGATAGCATGTGTGAGTGAAACACTCAAATGATACAAACCCTGCCATTTAAAATAAATGTATTGTTAACCTTTTAACTTCTATTCCTGTTTATGGCCCATGTTTATATCATTTGTTCCATGGCTTTCAAAAAATACCAAATCTAGAATTAAAATGGTCTTGTTCTTTGTGTCCTTTACCTGTCTAGCCCAGATCACCAATGCTCCATCTACACCAGTGCTGCTAAACTTGGTCATGCCGGAATCTCCTCCAAAACAGACACACTGCTGGCTTAATTTTGCAAAGAAAAAACAAAGAATGTTTTCAGCTCGTTAATATTAGACTCCAAGCAGTCATCTCTGAGAAGTCTGACTGCTCTTTCTTCCTCCAAAGCAATAGCTGCCTCAGAAGAGACACCATATGCTGGGCCAGCCGGAGTCTGAAATTGCCTCTCACCCCTGGAGGTGTCTTGTCCAGTGCAGGACAGAAGAACAGTAGCTGTATGTACCCTGCCATTGTCTATGCTGCACCTCTTTGGTGCAGAGATGGTTCACTTTCTGGAGTAATTAAAAAAAAAATGACACCACATAATTCCCAATTCCAAATCAGAACTATATGAACTCTGCAGTCAGGTAGGAAAGACAGGTTGGCTACACTTTGCAAATATGATCTGAAATTGGTCATCTGACAAATCAGGAGGCTTGGCTGTATTGGAAAATGGACAGTTCAGGTTTGTGACCTTACAATGTGGTTATCAGTCCACGACTCGGTTGTTTTGATCCAGTGTACTGTGGATCAGGTGGAGAGGATGGAAGAAACGCTGCAAAGCTTGCACAGAAGAGCTTAGTGCTGGAGTTACTCTGAGAACTGACCTGTCTCCTTAGTTTAGGAGAGTGGACAGATTGAGACCAAGTGTAAGCAGGAGTTAAGAATGGATGTACAGAGCTGCACAAAGGAAGCCATTTGCAGTGCAAACACCAAGCTTTATGGAGCTTATTTTACAAAACCCAGAAATGGTGCTATGTATTGGAGTGCCATCTACTGGCAATTCATATATATACTAGAAGAAAAGGAGGACTTGTGGCACCTTAGAGACTAACCAATTAATGGAAATGGCCCAACTTGATGATCACTTTAGATAAGCTATTACCAGCAGGACAGTGGGGTGGGAGAAGGTATTGTTTTATGATCTCTGTGTGTATATAAAGTCTGCTGCAGTTTCCACGGTATGCATCCGATGAAGTGAGCTGTAGCTCACGAAAGCTCATGCTCAAATAAATTGGTTAGTCTCTAAGGTGCCACAAGTACTCCTTTTCTTTTTGCAATTTATTTGAGCATAAGCTTTCATGAGCTACAGCTCACTTCATCTTTTTGCGAATACAGACTAACATGGCTGTTACTCTGAAACCTATATATACTAGATTTACATAAATACAGACCATAGAGCGTACTGATAATATGAGCTGTAGTTCACGAAAGCTCATGCTCAAATAAATGTGTTAGTCTCAAAGGTGCCACAAGTACTCCTTTTCTTTTTGCTGATACAGACTAACACGGCTGCTACTCTGAAACCTGATAATATGAGTAACGCCACCGAATGACTAGAGTTGCAGATGCATGCAAGTGGTCTGAATTTGACCCAAGGTCTCTCCGGTTAGGATTGATGGCACTTCACTGAGCCCACTGATTGAAAAAGAGGTCACTTCCAATGTAGCTATTGCTTTGACCTATTTTTAACCTCAGATATTGACCTATGCCAGATTGTGAAGCCTTTACTCGCATTTAAAAAGAAGCTACTTGTACAAGTAATCCTTCTGACGTTAATGTGGTTACTTGGGTGAATAACTGCTCACTAGTCTGGCCCTGTGTTTTTGTGAATTAGATTAATGTGCTAAATCTTGCAGTCCTTATTCAGGCAAAACTCTCCTGTCTTTGACTAAGAACCACAAGATCACACCCACCCATGGTGAGTACTTCCTACCTGATGCTGTACTGGTGAAGGGTGTCTAACCCAGAATCCTTGTTTTCCTTGATGGCTTTCTTATCCAGGTTGCAGAAATGTTGCATCGCTGTCAAATTCCCCTTGCTACTTTGCTTTTGGGAATCAACTTTCCCAATGAGCTGCAGGTTGTCTGGGTTTGTGTATGAAAACAGACAGGGGCTGCAATCATGATCCTGGAGGGAAAAAGACAATTGAAGCCTTATGTCGTTGGTCCTTGGCTTTAGCACTTGCTGAGGTGAAGGACATTCCTCTTCTGAGATGACAGTGGTAATAATGGGCCAAATCCTGATGTTCTTACTTGGTGATGGCATAGTCCTTACTCAAGCAACACTTCCGCTGGGGGACTTCAATGGAAGTGTCGCCCACATAAGAATGTTAGGATTTAGCCCAATAATAGCTCCCCACCAAACGATGTCCACCTCTGTATGGGAGGGTGGTGAGCAGCCAGCATGCCAAGCAAGAGCGGAGAGGAAAGTTTCTGGCTAACAGCAGCAGCATGTACTCCCTTTTATGAAAAGCACCGTGGGATTTCTTGCGTCCATGCTGAACAGACACATCGTCTGGCGGGCTATTTTTTCTTTTAAGGACTCTTCTAAAAGGGATCCTACCTCCACAACAAATGGCACTGAATGCCATTTCTTTACCTTGCAAAGATGAGGAGCCGCGTGTGCAGGGATGCCAGAGACTCTAAGCATTCAAACCCTGACAAGTAGCAATCCCCTCCACTACAGTCCCAAGATGAACCTGCACGTCTCTCCTTTTTCAAAGAATCAAATGGACAAGACCTTCTTGGCGCGGTTGTGACAGCTTGATAGATATTTCAGAACTGATGTTTAGCCCCGGACTTCTGCATCAGCTCAGCCCTATATCCTTCTGAAGATAGATAAATCGTGTAGGTTTGATGGAGGAGACCTTAGAAACTAAGACTCTTTGTGTTTTGTGTAGACACTGAGCATCCCATAATGGCTTTTTTCATAAGAGTAGAAGTTTGCCTGAATGTCTTTGGCCAGAATTTTCCCTTCCTTGTCTAGCGAATGGCTATCTGTCTGATTGTTGTTCTCCATCCAGGGATGGCTTTAGTTCAGTGGTGGTGTGATCCCTAGATGCAAAGAGTCCGATCTTGTGAGGCGGTGGACACTTCAACTCCTCTGGACTTCAAAAGGAGCTGAGGATGCTCAGCACCTTGTAGGAGCAGGCCCCTAAATATTTGAACAATGAAGACAGTACAGTGATAACAATTTGGGTGGAAGGGGTTTGGCTGTGCAGCAAATGTCTCTGAACAGAGACTACCACCTATGTTAGAAAAGAAAAAAGGTTTTTTTTGGAAATGGCATCAAACATGTATTGTAAATAAACTTACAGCAGCAACTACTTGGTTCTCATTCAAAAAGATCACACTGAGGAATGGAAGGAAGTTGGTTTTCAGCTGCAGTACCTTAGACCAGCTCTACATTACACACTGAGGGCAGGTCTACGCTATGGGGTTAAGTTGACCTTAGCTACCCAACTCCAGCTACGTGAATAATGTAGCTGGAGTCGACGTAGCGTAGGTTGACTTACTGCAGAGTCTACACCACGCTGTGGCGATAGGAGACACTCTCCCATCGACTTCCCTTACTCTTCTGGTTCCGGTGGAGTACCGGAGTCGATGGGAGAGCTAACTATGGTCGATTTCGCGGGTCTTCACTAGACTCTCTAAATTGATCCCCGGTGGATTGATTGCAGCAGCGTCGGGTAAATGTAGACATACCTGTACTTTGGTATCATTTGTTGTTCAGGGGTGTGAAAATCCACACCCCTGGAGTGATGTAGTTATACTGACCGTAACCCGCCGTGTAGACAGTGCTATGTCGGCAGGAGACTGTCTCGATGCAGCTCTGCCACTATAGTGCTTCTTGCAAAGGTGGCGTTATTAAGCCAACGGGAGAGCTCTCTCCCCTTGGCTTAGAGCGTCTCCACCAGAAACCTTACTGTGGCACAGCACAAATTCAAGTTTGTAGTGTAAACCTGCCCTTAGTTGTGCCGCTGTAGTGGCTGAAACGGAGACACGGCCTGAGCCCAATTGATTAGATTAAAAGAAAGGCATTGTTCCTGAACTTCCCTGTGAAGTATTGAAGTAATTCTTGCGTTAACCTTATGAATTGACTTCATAACTTCTTGTAGTAATTTGCCAGCCAAATAAATTGAACCACTGATCTAGTTACTCAGATTCAAATTGTAACCTTGACTGGATCATTGCCTTGTGTTTTATAGGATTCGTTTAGGGAAATTAGAGACAAATTAATTAGAGACCTAGGCCTGTTCTATACTAAGAAATTAGGCCTGTATAACTATATCACAATGCCTGGGACCTAACTTAGGCCTGTATAACTATGATCTAACCCCTGGTTAGATCAATGAGAGAATTATCCCATCGACCTAGCTACCATCTCTTGGGGAGGTGGGTTACCTACTCTGCCAGGAGAATCCCTTCCGTAGGTGTAGGTAGCATTTTCACTGAAGTTCTGCAGCAGTGGCAGGTTTTAAGTGTAGACAACCCCATATAAATACTTAGCTTTATATTTGTTTGCTTATTTGAATAAATCCTTAAAAAGCACACTAGACTGGTTCCTGTCTCAAAACTTCAATGTGCGAAAACAACCTATTTAGAGGTAAAGGTAAATACACTGAGTAGCTTCTGGACATGTATTATTTGGTTAAAATCCTATTACCACTACCCCTTGGCCGATCCTTCTGTTTCAGAGGTACCCCTACAGTGAGGATTAAAAGGGTATACTTCCCTCCTGCTGCATACGGTTTGTATTCAGGCTCAGCACATGAATGAGGAGTCAGCTGACACTTCAAAGGCTGAGGTTTTGTTTTTGTTTTTTGAAAGAGACATCTTCGAGAGTTGTAAAAATGTCTACGTTTGTGTTTTAGGTGGGGGAAAGTACAGACCTGCACCAGAAATCAGTTGATCCTGCAGCCAGTAAAATGTTATTTGGATGCCAATCTAGACTAAGTATAGTGGATCAGATTGACTTCTTTATGTGTTTACTCAGCCACCTGTTGTTAAGAGTCAGCTACGCAGAAGAATAAATATGTGGGAAGTTTGGGGCATATAACTTTGCAGTGAAGCTGTTCTGTGAATGACATTTCCGAGAGTGCTCGCATTCCAAATTGTTAGGGAAGCTGGGATCCTTTTAGTGAAATTATTTACTGTCCACTGAAAAACAAACCCTGGTAACTAGATCACATTTGTTTCAGGAAAACAAGTTTATGGCTGCTACACTCTGTCTCTTGTCCCAGTAAAATTGATTTGCTTCAGTACAAACTGACAAGGTGGAGAATCACGTTTGCAGATGCTGGAAGCAGCAGATGAACTGTTTGAGTTGCTCTGGGACTGTAGAAGCAAGAAGTCACACAGCCCCCATTTGAATTATAAAGAAGGCAAGACCTGTGGGGTTATCTAGTCCATCTCCCTTCCCCTGGAGGACTGGTCCTTACAGGGTCTTTCTCTGGTGCTTTGCAATACTGTCTTCGATCTACCTGCCATCCCGGAGTACTTCATAAAGGGCTCAAACATGGGAGCACTTATTAGGGCATGTATGCATTGTCTCACCCAGAGCCACTGAAATTCATGAGACTCTGTGTCTGAGTAGACCTATGCATGATAATACCAGGAAGTCTTTTCAGCAGTGTTCTTATAACTAGCTGATTTACAAGTTATATCCAGGAATTTTTTCGCCCACCACTGAACTGTAGCAGTAGCTGGGGTGTGACATGGCAGCTGTTTAACAGCGCCAAGGCTGGCCCACGATATTTTGGCACCTGAGGCGGGGAGCTCAAATGACGCCCCCATACCCCTTCGCTTGGGCCAAAACTTTGAAACGCTGGGTCCTAGTGGTGCCCCCCCACAGCCTGGCACCTCAGTTCACCTCATGGTAAGGCCAGCCCTGAACAGCGCTCAGCAACAATGTACAGCATCTTAATATAGGGGAAGGGAAGAATATTGTATCCAGCTGAAATTGCAGGAGGAGTGTTAGGCAGGCAGAATGCAACTACTCCCGCGGGATTTAGCCAGGGCACCCTGGCTTTTTCAGAAAGTGCCACGGACTCTTTGGTGACATAAAAATAAAGGTGATCCACTTCATACCTCATGTAGAGGATGGCACCTCCAGCAGCACGACGCTCCCTAGTGCTATGTCCGATCACTGGCTTTGTATGAGTCAGAGGGGAAAAATGCAACCACTGCTCCTTGACGTGTGTTTCTTGGAAGTCCCCTATCTCAGAACTGTACTACCCCAATCCTGCAGAGCTTGTGAGATCTCATCGTGCTGTGGTTCAAGATGGCAAGGCCTGCAGGCACGGATGACTTACAACAGGGGGCTTTTAACTTAGTGAGTTAAAAACTGTGCGTTCCAAAGAGGTGTCTCTGCTCTCTGTTTTGGGCTTACCAGACATTTCCTTTCTCCAAGTAACATATGGAAATGATTTTAGAACCACTGCCCAAAGCAAACTTATTCTCCAGTCGGGACCATTTCACATAAGTGGCTGCGCAACTGATATGCGGCAGTGGGCTTCCATATGCCACCCTTCAGGGTCCGTGAATCTGCATTTCAGTCCACAGCGCAGGTCACAAGGTGGTTAGAGTCAGGAGCCCAGTCAATTCCTGTAACATCACACATCTACCGACACCTTCAGTTCTCACTCTGTATCTTGACTACCCAATACATGGCTCTTTGTCACAAGACCTCAATACAATATGAAGCCATCAATGAAAGACATGTGAGATTATTATAATACTTTGCCCTTCTACAGTGTCTTTAAACCAGTGCTCTTTGCAAACATTAACTGAGCATCACTACACATCTGTCATGGTAGGCATTATTATAATCATCTTGTAGATAGGTAAACTGAGGCACAAGAGTTAAACGTGTCAAAGTTTGCACAGCAAGTCAGCTGTAGATTTGGGAATAAAACCTAGGTAGATGCCAACACTCCTAGTCCCATGATCTAATCACTAGACAACACTGTTTCCTGATGATTATTTTTTCTGGTTGCTTATCCATCTCTTCCCAAAAAGAAAAGGAGTACTAGTGGCACCTTAGAGACTAACCAATTTATTTGAGCATAAGCTTTCGTGAGCTACAGCTCACTTCATCGGATGCATACTGTGGAAAATACAGAAGATGTTTTTATACACACAAACATCTTCTGTATTTTCCACAGTATGCATCTGATGAAGTGAGCTGTAGCTCACGAAAGCTTATGCTCAAATAAATTGGTTAGTCTCTAAGGTGCAACAAGTACTCCTTTTCTTTTTGCGAACACAGACTAACACGGCTGTTACTCTGAAACCCATCTCTTCCCGCGAATTAGGTCTCTTATTCTCAGTGTAACATGGTGTGCAGAAGCAATAGGTATGGTTAGTTTCTGTCTTGCTCTGGAAAAGGGCCTTTTTCTTTTCTTTTCAGCTTTAACCAATAAGATTACATAAATAACGATTGTAGGTAAAATCTGTAACTCTCTTACCTGTGACCTGGCCAATGTGCTCTGCCAGTTCATGGACTTTCTTCCCTTGATTCTCAGATTTCTGGTAGATGTGGATAGTATGGTTGTTAGGACTGATAGCAATTTCTGTTAAAGAAATAACTGAGGCCATAGATCACCCTGAAGTCTGTGCACACATAACAGCAGAATGCTGGGATGTGTAGTCTGTGAGCTACACCTCTGGGGTTGCCAAGGACCAGCATGTAGACCTCTGCCAGCTGTGTAAGCAAAACTCTGGCTATCTCTGGTTTATATGGAAGGGCTGCCTCATTCATTTGCTCTTAACCACTGCACTTTATTGATGGGAAAATGTCCTTACATTGACAATGAGATCCTTATACCAAACATGCCAGCTGACATAATCACTGTTTACATATTCCACACACTTCAAGGCCGAGTCCAAATCCTCCTGTTTCTTCCTCCACCATATCTCTGAGATTGGACGTTTTCTTGTTGTACATACAGCAAAATCTCTCTTCCATGCCCTTAACTCCCATCTTGATTAATGAAACTTCTTTATCTCTGGTGTCACCAACATCCACATCACCTCCATAGTATGCAAAGTACAGCTTCTTAAAGAAATAGGTGAGAGGTTTTTCGCAGGAGTGGGTGGGTGAAATTCTGTGGCCTGCGTTGTGCAGGAGGTCAGACTAGATGATCATAATGGTCCCTTCTGACCTAAATATCTATGAATCTAGATACTTTTCCTGGCCTGCCAATCTGACCACATCCCCCTCATTCTCCCTCCAAATCCATGCACTGTGTCTACCTTCGTTCTCCACCACATCAATGTTAAACTTTTTGGTCTCCTTTTCCAAGACCCTTCATAACTCTGTCCTGCCTATTTATCTGCCCTTGTCTCTTACCATGTTGCACCACCAATGCCATTCGTAATGCCCCATGTGTCTTCTTTTCCCACAATAATCTTTGCATGAAACTCCTTCCTAGAGCTGGTCTTCAAAGACCAGACCCTCTAGTTTAAATTCTTCCTGATTGCTGCGATGATTCAGAGATTCCAAGGCCAGAAGGGACCATTGGGATCATCTTGTCTGATCTCCTGTATCAATTCAGGCCACCAAACTTCCCAAAACAATGTCTGGATCATAACATTTAGAAAAACATTCAATCTTGATTTAAAAATTGCTAATAATGGAGAGTCCATGTGACCCCTGAGTAAATTGTTTCAATGTTTAATTGTTACAAATTCTCATTGTTACAAATATACACCTTATTTCCAGTTTGATTTCTGTCTGGTTTCAACTTCCAACCATTGAATAATATTATATCTTTCTCTGCTAGATTAACAAGCCCATTACCAAATATTTGTTCCCAATATAGGTACTTATAAATGGTGACCAAGCCACCTTTAATCTTCTCTTTAAGCTAAAAACATTGAGCTCCTTGTCTATCACTATAAGGCACGTTTTCTAAACATTCTCATGGCTCTTCTCTGAACCATCTACAATTTATCAACATTCTTGAATTATGTACACCAGAACTGGATGCAGTATCCCAGCACCAGTGCAAAATACAGAGGTAAAATAACCCCTCTGTTCCTACTCGAGATCCCCCTGTTTATTCATTCAAGGATTGCATTTAGCTCTTTTGGCCATTGCATTGGTCTGGAAGCTCATGTTCAGCTGATTATCCATCACGACCCCAAATCTTTCTCCGAGTCACTGTTTCTTGGGATAGAGTCCTTCATCCTGTAAGTATGGCCTATGCTCTTTTCCCCTAGGTGTATACAATTACATTTAGTGGTATTAAAACACATTTTGTTTGCTTGAGCCCCGTTTACCAAGTGATCCAGATCCCTTTGTCAGTGACTTGTCCTCTTCATTATTTACCACTCCTCCAATTTTTGTGTCGTCTGCAAATTTTATCAGCGATGATTTTATGTTTTCTTTCAGGTCGTGGAGAAAAATGTTTAATAGCACAAGGGTCATGTTTCTGTGATAGTATTTATGCTCTGTAGGCCATAGAGTTGCCCTCTGGTAAATAAGGCAGACAGAGCTGGAACACAAGTTTTGTGGAAGTCTGTATCTGTTCTAATTATTTTCTATAATAAACACTTCCTGTTTAAGACTTATTGTGATTCCATATATCAAGGGAAAGGCCAGCTTCTACTGCAGCCCCCATGGGAAGCGTATCATCATAGTATTTTTAATAGTATACCCTCCCCCCTCTCCCCATGCTCCATGACTGAGTAACTGTGTAATCACATTGCTGTAACCCCATGCCTTCCTCCCCCATCACCACCCTTCTGTCACTTTCCCTGTCATGTCTAAATTAGAGTGTGATCTCTTTGTGGCAGGACACTTCTCTTTTCTGTGCTGCAAGGCACCCAGCAGAACATTGGGTGCTGTAAAATAATAACTAATTAAATGCCTCCTCAAGGCAAAATTGTGTTCTAACTAAATGTACACAGCGATTAACAAGGTTTCCCTGAAGCACTTGATGGTAGTAGAGGGTGTGGAGAGATCAACGGGGAGGAGAGTAGGACAAGAGGGAGGAATGTATCTAGGAGAAGTGCAGCACACGAGGTGAGCATTTTATGAACAACAAATGGGTACGGCTGTTCCAAGCATAGCAGGCAGCAAAGAAGAAGGAAAAAGCTGACAGCAGGATAAAAAGATCAAAAGGTGAGTAAGAAGAGAGGGCTGGGAGGACTTTAGGGAGTGAGGGAAGAGGAGGAAGAGAAGGAAAGGAGTAGAGGTGAATGCCAAGCAGATGTCTTGTAGGACACTGAAGGTGAGGATAAGGAGCCTGATTCTGATGTATGAAAAGACAGGATACCAATGGTGGCGTGGTTGAAGGGGGTGATGCGGTCAGAAAGACAGGAAAGGAGGGTGATATTAGCAACTGCATTTTGGACAGGCAGCAGCTGCTGTCTAAAGGGGAATCCGACGGTTTACTGTATAAACGTAATAACAGAGCAAAGTGCAAAACCTGATGGGAAGAAAGACTTTAAAATACATAAAGTACCCAGCTCTGGCTGTGGTATCTTCCCTCCATATCTCAGCTCCTCTCAGAATTGGGAATTTAGCCCCTTTCGCTATCCTTAACTACCGCTGCTACCTCTTCGCCTTTGTGTGGCCAAGACTCCGCTCCGAGGCTGGGTTTACCCCCTTGTCGGGCTCTTTCCCAGCAGGCTTTCTTCTGGCAGCTGACCATTTAAATCTAAAAGAGACAACCAGCACCACAATGAGGTGCCTGAGCTGCACCTGTCTGGGGCAGGCTGAACCTCCTTCCTTTACAGCTAATATTTCAGCTCCACAGGACGTGGCACATCATCGCAGCCCCTTCAGTTCTCTCCGTAGGAGGCTGCCAGGGAGGTCAGTTCCAGTGGTGTTTGTGTGAGGAGGACGGGATGCAACCAGAGAGAGGGAGGAAGGACCAGTTATACTGATCTGCAACTGGATTCATTGCTGTAAAGCTTTTGCTTTTGGTTCCCTCACTTCATTGTTTTTAGAGCATGACAAAAATGCAACTAACGTACGGAGACAACTCAAGACTTGGAGTAACTCTACTGCTGTTAGTGGATTTTCACCCGGGATGCCTTTGGCTCATGATGGCTGGTTGTAGCAGTGTCCTCTGAGTCAGCAGAATTAATAGATTCATAGATTCCAAGGCCAGAAAGGACCACTGTGATCATCTATTCTGACCTCCTGTATGACACAGGCCATTGAATTAATCCCTCCAGAAAATCCAGCCCTCGGCAACATTCCTAGACAACAACTAGAACAATTAGTCCCCTGAGATCCTTTAAGTCACATCCATAAGTCTTTGCTCTCTGAGTGTACATCACCTCGTGATTCACAGTCCCTGGGAATTCATCCAATCTCCTTCAGGCTGAGACCCGTTCTGGCACTTACCAATCTGAAAAATTGAATGTTCCACAGCCCAGTTCATCTTATGGCTGTAACCATGATAGCAACAACTGTGCTAAAGCATGACTGTGGCTAGAAGGGTTCTAGCAAGATTCCCCCTTTCTCTATCTGTAAGCCATTCTATAACTGAGCTATAGACAGTCCCCTCCACAGAGCAGGAGAGCAGCTGAAAACTGAGCTAGCAAAACCATGCTAGAGGGCCTACCTTCACCAGAGATAGAACCACGTTAAATGTAACCATGCTGCTGACAAGGCTGCAGCTAAAATGGTTCAGCAACATCCATGCGGCACCATTTCCCCCCACAAACCTCATGTCACCTGAGTTGGCCTCTCTGTACCTACCATGCAGCACAGCCATGCTTGCATCTGTATGTTTTGGAGGAAACCTGGGTAGCTTTCCCATACTGCCGCAGCTATTTCTTAGGGAGCAGCAGTGATCCAAGTTATTTCATTCATAACACTATTCCATTATTATGCATTTATACCGCTACAGAAAGGTTTTATTTTTCCCCCAGTGTATTTTGAGCTGGTGAAAGGTGCCAGACTGACACACGGCCCAGTGAATTTTAGAAGGACTTCCCACACAGAGACCTTGTTAGAACCCCTTTATAGCCTAACATTCACGGTACAGCCGGGCTCACAACCACACTGCTAGGAACCATATATGAAGCATGTTGTGAACGCATTCAAGTCAAGTGCAGGATCAGCCATATTACAACCTGGTTACCAACTTAGTAAATATATGTAGCGTAATCCCTCGAGTGGGAGATAGTATATAGCATGTGTTTATAACAGAGTTCTCAAGACTGCAAATAGGTTCCTTGCAGGGGATCTGGTTCAAGGTTTCAAGATGTATCATATGCCCATGGACATGTCTGAGGTTTAGCATTGTTGTGGAGGATACTTAACATTGCATCTATCCTACAAACTAAAATCATGTTGTAACTAGGTCCCCTGACTCTGTGTAGATGAAGCTTTAAAACTCTGCTACAACAGTGGTGTTGAAACACGATTGTCACTTGGGTGGTTTTGACTGCAGTATGGATAGAATCTAACACAGTTTTTTCTTTCACGTGATTTGAGAAACAGCCTTAAGAAGACTCAGCACATGAACATTTATTGGCAGGTATTTGGGAGAAATATGAAAATTTAATTTGCACAGAGAAGGCTCTAAGGAGTTGTATTCAAGGTGCAGCTGCATCAAAAGCCCTTAACAAAAGGGAGCTCGGATTAGCATTGCAAGGATGTCTTTACAAATCCCACAGTATTCTGCTTGTAGCAGGGTGGACACCCGCTTGGGCCCAGAAGGGTTTAAAACAGCCCTGAGAGAGAGCTGTTGCAGCAGAAAGGCAGTGGGGCTGACTGGGGAAGCAGCCTCAGCTGGGGGCCATGTCCCAATCAGGGCTCAGCTGGCTCTATAAAGGTTGTGAGCCAGAAAACCACAGAGACTCTCTCTCACTCTCTCCTGTGAGGGAGAAAAGGGCCTGGCTGCAGGGGCTTAACCAAGTATCTGGAGGGGAGCAGGGCTGGGGATAGGCTAAGGGAGCCGGAGAGCTCCAGCCTAGGAAAGCCCCAGGCTGCAGGCCTGCTAAGGCCTATTAGGTACGGGGCTTGCAGGGGCAGCCATGGGTAGGCAGAGGCAGCAGGTCCAAACCCAACCTTGCCTATGATTGAGTGGCTCATACTGCAGTCTGCCCCAGGGCACAGGGGCTAGCTGGTGACTGGCAGGAGCCTATGACTGAGGTGAGGTAGGGATAGTGGGTGGGGGGTTCCCCTGGGAGGGGGAGACCAGGACTGTGGGGTACTGCCAGGGGGCAGCACCTAGTGAAAGGGGCATGGGGGTCCTGGGAGGGACATGGGAGCCAGCAGCAAGGTGAGACACTGGCTTGAAGAGGGGACTCCGGAAGCTGGAATGCTAATTCCCTGAGATGACCAGCAGCAGGTGCTGCCGGTGAGTCTGTGCCCGGCTACGCTGCTCCATGTATTAAGTACATTATTTCTGCACCTTTGAGCTATGACTGCAGTATGATGGAGTGGTTTGCATCATTCCTATAGAATACTGTCACTTTCTCTTGATAAGAGAATGCTGTGAGACAAATTTTACTTATGGGTGTGATCTTTGTTCCAGGCATAGCAGGATATGGGCTCTATCCCAAAACTGTACAAGGACATGTCCAAACAGACAGTGATGCAATGTGTCAACAGCTGAAAGCCAGAAAAATAGAACAAAATACAGCTGTTTGCAGGGATACTTGAAAGATTTCAGTTTACTTAAGGGGGGAAAAAATATAATTAAAGCATTAAGTGGATTTGACATTCACTAATAATGCTCAACTTCAATAACACTTCACAAACATTAAGGACTCCTCACAGCTTACATATAGAGATGGGTTCGAACGGTGACATTCAGCGTTAGCTTGGGATCTAGATCTGAAATTTGCCGAAGTTTGGTGGGGCTATGTTTCCAATTAATCCGTTACAGAGAGCTGCTTGAGTAACGAAGCTGAGATCTCCAAAGTTCAAAGGATTTGAACCAGGGAGCTGGTTTGGGCCTGTCTCTTATACCTGTAGCAGACCTAAACTGTTCTTGTTTTTTAATGTGAGAAATAGTACGAAAGTAAGAGAAACCTAAAAGAAACAACACTGACACATGTTGTAGAGGGCTTGAAAAGTGACAGTGAAAGCATTAGCAGTTTAGGATGACAAAGGGCACGCACACACATTATACTCCAATTCTTGGTGCATTTCGATCTGTAGGGCACAACATAAATGGCTTCAAAGGAATTAAATGAGATGAATTTTCAGCCTAAAAATTCTCAAGCAATTGCAACAAAGGTTATGTTCCTATTTATATGGAAATCAGCAGACTGAGGACTTGAAGTTCATTTCTTATTTTCTGGGTCTTTTTACATTACATGTGGCACGCATCGACCTACCTGAACTTTGAGAACTTGACCAATGGCTTGGAAGCTTTAACCATGCACAACTAAGAAATTCAAACAGTGAATCTCAGATGATAAAGATTTTAAATTGTTTTATGAATGTTTTTTAAAAGAACAGATGCTGAATCACTAGTTACACCCTGCAGCTTTAAACAAGAAGATGCTAGCAGCAAGTCGTTTCTAGCTGTATAGCTGATATTTCTAGGGTGCCCACCACCTTGGTATTTAGGCTTCCACAAAGGGATGCTTAATTCTGAGAATTCACTCCCCCTTGATATAACAGTGCCTGGATTTGATGACCATCAGACGCGGTTGCAAAGCCTAAGTATTTTTCTGGGCTTCTCCAGTGGGACTGGACTATGGCGGTAGGTGGTGGGCCAGCTGGTTGATTGGGAGACTTCTTATTTTGGAAGGTCTTGGGAGTGCATATTGTCCTTTTTGGAACCAATTCTGGTACAATTTAGTGCTGTCCAGACTTCCCTATATCTCCGCAAATGCAGTTGCGGCATGACCCACCCTATGCCTGCTACATTGGAGATGAACCTGTTGTGGGGTGTTTTCTCCTCTCCTCCTAGACAAAGGATGAAGCTGCTCAATTCATTTCCACTGGGAACCCAATGTAGGATAAGAATACAGGTGAGGAAGACTGTAAGGGTCCAGTGGTGATGTCCTTAGCCACTGCTTACACACCTGGTATCAGATCTATAATTGGTCCTGAGCCTAGCACCCAGCCCCCTCCTGTCTCAGCCTGCCAAGGCCCAAATGTGGGATGCAATCTATGACAAAGTCAAAAAAGGAGACAAAACAATTATATATTCAGCAAATGCATAGTGGCGTAGGAGTGATTCCTTTGTGAGTGACTCTGCTTAGAGCCTCAGCTACAGGAGTCTAAATTTCTGATGCTAATGATTCAGATAGGGCACCGGAGAGACAGACAGCAGACCTAGACTCCATGGTCCACTGTGTGACCTGGCGGAAGTCACTTCACAGCTACTTGCCTCAGTTTACCCAGCAGTAAAGTGGGGATAACGAAACCCCCTTTGTAAACAACTTTGGTCTACATTTTAATTTAATTTGACAGATGAAAAGCTGGACATTACGGCAACAACAGTGTGAAAGGCTGCCAGCGGGGAACAACACAAGTGATGTGGGACACATGGAACTTTGGGACTAAAATGAGTGACCTCCTTTTAATCCCTGGACACAGAGGTATGTCAACCCTGAACCAAGCCCTTAGGGCCTGGACCTGGCTCAGCCCATATCCACTCCAGCCTGCCTATATGCAGCTCCAAGACTCAACTCCTGGGACAGGTTCAGCCAACTAATGGCCCTCAGAGCCCATTCCAAGGGCCTAGTTCCCAGGGCCTATATCTAACCCCAGCTCAGCCTGCCTCTAATGTCCCATGCTCCGCCCTTACTGGGCCCTCAAAACCCCCATTTAGCTGGGCCCAGGCCTGGTTCCCAGAGCCTGTATCTAGCCCCAGCCCAGCCTGACTTTTGGTCCCCAGTCCATGTTTGGATCTTAGAGCTTGTACCCTTGGGGCCTGTGCTTAGCCAAAGCTCTGCCTGGGACTTGGGCCCTGTGCCCAGCCCAGGATCTCAGGGGCTTGGGTCCAGCCTCAGCCCGTGCCTGGTCTTCATGCCCTGTGCCCGGCCCTTGGGGCTCACGCCCAGCCCAGCCCGGATCGGGGGCCCTGTGCCCAGCTCGGATCTTGGGGCCTGTGCCCGGCCCTTGGGGCTCACGCCCAGCCCAGCCCGGATCGGGGGCCCTGTGCCCGGCCCGGATCGGGGGGCCTGTGCCCGGCCCTTGGGGCTCACGCCCAGCCCAGCCCGGATCGGGGGCCCTGTGCCCAGCTCGGCCTCGCCTGTGCCCGGCCCTTGGGGCTCACGCCCAGCCCAGCCCAGCCCGGATCGGGGGCCCTGTGCCCAGCCTGGCTCGGACCTTGGGGCCTGTGCCCGGCCCCCGCCCTCAGCCCAGCACGCGCCGGGCCCCCGCGTCCCGCCCGGCTCCGGTCAGTGCCGCTGCCCCCAGCCCGCCCCGCCCCCTTCCCACGGAACGGGCGGCAGCGCCCCGGGCGGAGGCTGGAGCTCGGGGCGGGGCGCTGCAGCCCTTAAAGGAGAGGAGGAGGCTGGGCCAGGCCGATCCCTGAGGGGTTGGTCCCTTTAAGGGGAGGGCGGGGCATAGCCCCCCGTTTAAGGGGCGGGGCTGGTTGCGGAGCTTTTTTCGAAGGGAGGCGAAGCGGGGACGACAGAACGGGACGCCGCGGTCTCTTTAAGCGGGAGGCGAGGAATGTGTCGGCGGCTCCTTTAAGACGCTGACGGAGCGGCGCGTCCCCTTTAAGGTTGCCGGGGTGACGGCTCGCAGTGAGAGCGAGGCGCATTGACGTCAGGTTGGCAGGCGATTGGCCGAGAGAGCTGGTTTCCGGTGGGATCTGCCGCCGCCGAGACCGGAGTCCGGGTCGGGGGGAGGGGGGTGAGAGAGGCCGAGGGAACCGCCCGGACCCCGCGGTGAGTGAGGGCTCCCGGGTCCCGGAGGCCCCGGGGAGAGGCCGCTGGCCCCACCGGGGAGCACGTCCGGAGCGGCCTGGGTCCGTGGGGAGGAGGGGGGATGCCGGGGGAGGGAGGCTCGCGGTGCCGGGGAGGCCCCGGGGGAGGGCAGGGCACTGATGGGGGAGGGGAAGGCCCCCTGGAGGGGGAAGGGGGCACTGGTGTCGGGGCGATCTAGGGGGTCGGGGGGGGGAGGAGGGTAGAGCACGGGGGGGCCGAGGAGGGTCCGGAGTGGGGGGGGGGCAGGGCACTGGTGGTGGTGGTGGGGCACCCGGGCGGAGGGCAGGGCACTGATGGGGGAAGGGGGCAACTGGTGTCGGGGCGATCTAGGGGGTCGGGGGGAGGAGGAGGGTAGAGCACGGGGGGGGCCGAGGGGGGTCCGGAGTGGGGGGGGGGGCAGGGCACTGGTGGTGGTGGGGCACCCGGGCGGAGGGCAGGGCACTGATGGGGGAAGGGGGCACTGGTGTCGGGGCGATCTAGGGGGTCGGGGGGAGGAGGAGGGTAGAGCACGGGGGGGGCCGAGGAGGGCCCGGAGTGGTGGGGGGGGGGGGCAGGGCACTGGTGGTGGTGGGGCACCCGGGCGGAGGGCAGGGCACTGATGGGGGAAGGGGGCACTGGTGTCGGGGCGATCTAGGGGGTCGGGGGGAGGAGGAGGGTAGAGCACGGGGGGGGCCGAGGAGGGCCCGGAGTGGGGGGGGGGCAGGGCACTGGTGGTGGTGGGGCACCCGGGCGGAGGGCAGGGCACTGATGGGGGAAGGGGGCAACTGGTGTCGGGGCGATCTAGGGGGTCGGGGGGGCAGGGCACTGGTGGTGGTGGGGCACCCGGGTGGAGGGCAGGGCACTGATGGGGGAAGGGGGCACTGGTGGCGGGGTGATCTAGTGGGTCGGGGAGAGGAGGAGGGTAGGGGGGGGCGAGGAAGGCTGGAGCGGCGGGGGGCAGGCCCATGGGGCTGGGAGCAGTCTAGTGGAGGTACGGCAGTACGGCTTTGTTTGGGAGCCTGAGAATTGCGGGAGGTTTGCTGTGCTGGCGGGGTGTGTGTGTGTGTGTTTTGCGTGGGGTGGGGGAATCTTCTCCCTCCTGCCCCCGTGCACATGTGCAGAAAGAGGAGGTTTAGCTTGACTGACACGCACCCCGGCCTGTGAATCCTGCCTTACCTGATCCCTGGGAGAGGGGCTTGGCAGGGTTACCTTTTCCACCTGAATGGCAGGGACCCCAAGTTGGCATAATTTGAAAGGAGATTCCTTTATGTGCTGCACCAATCCCAGTCAATAAACCACAGATCTGCCAAGTTTTGCTTATTTGAAAGTGAGAAGGTATTATAGGAAAATGTTTAGGTTTTCAAGATTTACATTGGATGCTTCAATAAAACATTAAAAATCCATCCCCTTTCTTAAAAAGATTTTTGCAAAGGTTTTCAATGAGACACTTACAATTTCGCTTATTTCAGTCTTTCTGGTTCAGACTGCTGCTTCTCATTAATCCAAAACTAATCTCAGAATGAGGGCATCTCCCTTACAAAGGGATGAGGCTAACATTTCAGTTGCTGTCTGGGGGGATCCCTCACCCCATGTGAGGAGCTTATTTTGTGGTTTGAATGTATTCTGGTTGTTCTTCACATCAGGGTTCCACTGTAGAGGCTTACATTTTGGCACTGGCGATTTAACTAAAAATTAGAGATGGGAACAAGGTCCAAAATTTGGATCACGATTTGTAACTCCCTGAAGTATGGCATTGTTTGGGTTCTCATAGTAAAGTCATTGCAATTGCGTATGGTGGCTTTTTTAATAAAAAGCTTTGTTACAAAACCTAGAGAGTTCAATGGAAAAAAGTAGGGTTGGTTTGCTTGCTTGACATGTATTCTATTGGCATTGTTTTTTCACAGTAGTCTCTTTGAGCCACTAGCTACTCATGTTTGCTGTCTATCAGCATGATGATGCTTTTTCCATAGACTCTAATTTGCGGGCTGTCATGGAGCCACAAAAGTTACTCTTGGACATTTAATTAGGCTACTTATTGACCTTCAGCATGCAAGTTGTCAAAACAAAAGGGGTAACTGTAGAACTTTCCTCAGTGTAAAGCACGTGTGTGTTGCATAAACACCACAATGTGTCTGCTTCTCTACATTACTTTTGTTGAGATAAGTGACAAGAATGCAACCTGGTTGAAGTGTTGTCTGTGCGGCATTAACTTTAGTCCTCCTATAATCTCTAGTAGCACATTTCAAAGGAGCATAGTTAATGTTCTATTGACGATATTGCTCTGTATGCTATGTTTGTCAATCTTGTGCCTAAATAGAAAAGCATGTGTAATAGGACTGTAGCACTTGGATTTTTTCAGTGACTCTTCAGATATTAAATATGCAACTTATTTTCTGTCTACCTTTCTTTCCTCCCAAAAGCGGATATTGGGATCAACACACTTCATTGTAAATTCTCTACATATCCACAGCTGTCCCTACTATCTGTGCCCCAGGTAACTTTCTTAACATGGTGTTGTGGTTTTGGTTTTTTTAAAATGTAACCTTTGAAAATGCTCTTTTAAACATATTTTTACTTTTCTCTGTTTAACCTTTTTTGAGAGCAACTTGAATAAACAAAAATTGGTTAAAGTAACACGTACGGAAATTTTCACGCACTGGAAGTTATGCTACTAATAAATCCTATTTGGATCCTGCATTGTATGTAATGTTTTGAAATCTAATAGTTCTAATTACTGTGAACATACTTCAGAATTAGTGTTTTTAGTCTAAATGTCACCCCATTTTAGTTAACTTGAAGTGGAGCATCTCCATTGGGCAAACATCTGTATTTCCATGTCTTCTATTAGCTGTTAATTGCTACAACTACCAGAGAGGTGACTTTTGCTATTACCTTAACAAGTTTCACCATACTTAAGATATTTTTAAAACTTGCCTCTGTGGTGTGAGAGGGACCTCACTGGGGCAGGAAATCTGGGGTATAATTGACAGCCTATGCCCATATGACTCTATGCCTTTCAGAGTGCTAGGGATGCTGAGTTTCATTCAGCAGGGGAGTGGTGGGGGGGGGGGGCAGGGGAAAACCACTGCTTCTGTTGGGCCTGTGGGAATTTCTCTAGAGCAACCCAAGGTTCCCGCTTCCTCCCAGCTGCCAAGTATATCACCTCTCTGCACTGCTGGACAGAGCACAGACTTGGGAATTGAACATTTATTTTAATTACTAGCCCTGCAGATACTTTAGGATTTTTTTAAAGCAAGATCATTGCAACAAAAGCTAATATTAAGCATAGCTAGGGAGCACGTCAACTGGATCATCTTAATTCTACATGTAGTTCATATAACTTTTTTTTCTCTAGAACAGCAGCAATGGCAGCCTCTAGCAGCAACACCAGTGAGGAGGAGCGTAGCCTCAGAGAATGTGAACTCTATGTCCAAAAACACAACATCCAGCAGCTTCTGAAGGACTGCATTGTACAGCTATGTACAGTCCGACCCGAGAGACCCATGGGATTCCTCAGGGAATATTTTGAAAGATTGGAGAAGGTAAAAATAAGTCTGCGGAGCAGGGGGGAGAATGCAACAGCCTGAATTTATTTAGTCTCTTAGTTACTTAAAATAAAGACTGAGATTCAGATTTGACCAATATTTTTATTAGTTGTTTATGTTTGAAACTGAAGCAAAGTATTTGTTTGGAAAAGAAAGTGTTTTTTCTATAGCTAAATGCCAGTTGCTCACTAGTGAATGCTCACTAGCATCCCTATGGCAACCAAAAGTATGCGCACATGATGGGGGGAGAGAGAGAGGCTAGTAGGGAAACAGATTCAAGTTAGCTACTGAAAGTAAAATCTGTCAGTTTGGTACTGGGGTCAATAGGTGGGACATATGGCCTGACTTATGATGACCTACATGATTAAATTTATTTTTATGTACAGCCCTGAAGTATTTTAGTAACAGCCATTCAACTTTTATATTGAGGCCAATTTTCTATAGTGAGTCGTAGGTATAATATTGAATGGGGGGGGAGGGGAATAGTAATCCTAGCTAGTTCATTGAGAACTAACATTTGGTGACTTTCCTCTTGTACTTCAACTGAGACTTGTACCCACATTTCAAATAGGTAAACTTGTCTTTGCTCTGTTATGAACTTAGTGTTTCTACATTCTGTCCCAGAAGTGAGCTAAATGATTCTTGCACACACCTTGTATAAAGTAATCTCGGATCCTTATGATCAAAAGTACTCTGTAAATATGATCTTCACATTCCAGTGCCCACTTTTGCAATTAAGACTAGCCCTATTGAGTGATTCATTATTTAATATACCTATTTCTTATATCGGAGCATCTTTACAATAGCATTTTCATGCAAGGTGTGATTCAGGGCAAAACTTGGTGTAACTGATCTTTTCTACCAGCATATTCATATCTAGTACTTTTCTGTTGCCTGTTACTATCTGTGATATTCTGCATCTGCAAACCAATAGTCTTTGGTTAATACTGTGGTGGCTATTGCTGTCACTTCAGATTATATTCAGTTGCAGACACTTCTCTCATTATTTGCATTCTGTAAATCCATATGTATGCTTTTCTCCTTATTCTAAATTACTTTTGCTAATAGTTTCCCCTCTCTACTTCAGTCTGTAGAAGAGTGTAGATCAAACAACATACAAACTGTGGCATCTGCCTTATGATTCTATCATACAGACCACTATTTAGTTATTGGATCCATCCGTGAATGCTGCAGATTTTAATACAAACTCTGCTATTGGGCACGATATCTGAAGAAAAACCTCCATTGTTTTGTGGCCAGGAACTGAGATAATATGTCCAACTTCCTACATTTTTAACCTGAACATGTAGTTGCATCTTCAAGAACGGTCTCCATATAATGCTTTTAGTAAACTACCCAACTCCTGTAAAGTCCACTGATTGTCAGTGTGGGGTTTGAGTTACTCTAATCACAAGTAGATTCCTAAATTCTGCATTTCAACCTCTTTTTTTTTTAGTGTAACTGTTTTGAATATTGCAAAATTACCTTATTGCATTTAGTTCAGCCTATAGCTAGAATAACTACTGGGATGTAAAAGGGGAAGAGGCAAATGTTTTTGTGTAATCAGCTAACATGCAGCGAATGCAATATTTAATCTGGCAAAAGAAGCTCAAATTCCTTTAGTAAGACAACAGGTCCTGCTACCTCTGTACTTAAGTGTATGTATTTGTCCATGTTAAAATAACTTAAGAAGGTTTTTTTGTTTTTTAAATGTAGTAAACTGTATTCACTCTGAGTCCAAACCTATAAGAAGGTTGAAAATAATAGTAGTTCAATATTTACATTTCCCCTAAATGGATTTTTGTAAATTTCAGTTAAGGTCCTTTAGTATTATCAAAGATAAATCACCATATATAATGTTAACTGACTCTAGTGCAATCATTTTATTTATCTGATTCTATATCAAAATAGATCTATAATCTCAAATGAAAGCATGTTATGAATTTAAACACTTTGCTTGTCTTGAAGTCCATTTTTATATGCAGACCTGTATTTGAAAAAACAAAAAAAAGTACTCTTCTCTAACTAGTTTCATCCATTCAGGACCACGGATTCTAAACTTGGCCTTAGTGTAACCAGGCGTCATAATGCCTAAATAGCTATCAAATAACAGAGAACCAAAGTTTTAGTCTAGCACAGGATGTTCTCTGACAACTGTGGCTGAAGAGCACAATGCTAAGCACTATTATTAATCACCTCCAACTTCTGAGTGAGTGAAGAGATTTGCAAAGGAATGTGGTCTTTGGATGCATCTCTGACAAAATAGAACTATCTGATATATCCCGTAACCCTGTTAAATGGGGGAGATAGAGGCTGCTGTGGCAATATGGACAAAAAACATACTAGTAAGAAACATTACTTTAAAAATTGAGGCTAAATATGTAGCTGAAATAAATACCACTGTTTAGCTCTTCCTTTCTGTAGTTACAGATTTCTGATTACCTCTTCCACATGAAGTATCTCTAACCATGATTCATTTTATGTCTTAAATTTAACTTCCATCTGTTTGAAAAAATCAGTTTTGAAACTTCTACCTCAATATTTTTATTTATTTATTTTTAAATTCTTGTGTCCAACCTATTTACCGGAATTCAAGCCTTTCTTCCTCTAAAAAGTATTGTGGTGAAGAATGCTTCTATATGAACCAAACTACTACACTTCAAATAAAATGTCTGTGTAGCTAGTCTACGTGTGGCATACTGACCTTTTGTGTGTTCTACTATGCAAACATGTTACTTAACTTATTGTTCTTCACTGGGGTTATTAGCTACACAATACTGTGCCTGGCCTCGTACTCTGGCTTATGAGCTGTAGAAGCTTAGTGTAGATAGTGCATACTACGGTCCATTAGGCAATTGTTAAAAATTGGGCATAACTGTCCATGAGGATAAGAACACTTTTTAAAAAATATACTTTAAATGTAGAACTGGGATACAAAAAAGATTTAAATTGTCCTGTTCCCCTGTGCTGTGCCATGGTCTCTCCCATTCTTAGGAATTGCAGGGCACTTGACACAGTGAGTGTCTTATGTGCAGAACACAGGCACAATGGGGTTATTTCCCTTAAATCCACAACAGCAAGGTGAATTTAAGGGAAATCTTTTAACATTCCTTGTTTTAGCATTTGATGGCTTAATGCTAACTTTTTTTTTTCTGAGATGTCTAGAGTGGCATGCTGATTTGCTGGCATCCATTAGAGGTACAAATTGCACAGAAGTCACTGAGACTACTGAGTCCCTTAATGAGATTTGGGTTCAGAAGTATTTAAAATATCTAACTGTGCAGTCCGATAGTCTGCAAGTGAAAGAATACTTCTTATAACGGCTGATACACTGCTTGCTGGCATGGGAGTGGAGGGCTCATGGGAGTGGAGTGAGGCTGTGTATTACTTGAAAGTATTCCTAACTCTTAAACTTACTAGACTTCAAGTTGTGTTCCTCTTGATATGTCTATAGTATTGGAACAAATAGAGTGGACCTTACTTCATGGATAAATTTTAAAACAACTTTTGACATATATTCTGAATGTGTGTGCAGCCATCCTTGGAAGTGGGGTGTGGAAATTGAGTGAATGTTTGCAGATCTTGTCATTATATATGCTGTAGAAAGGATGCTGTCAAATACTGCAGTTTAAACCCTACCTTTATGTCATTGAACTATTTTTAACAAAACCTGAGTGTAATGGGCTCTTCCCTAAAAATAGAAAGAAATAAGTTTAAATATCCCCCTGCTCTTTGAAACATCACACACTATTTCATTCCTGCATGAGAAGCAGGAAGTGAAACTGACTAAACAGGCCAGTGGAGTTTCTTTGGCCAGCTCAGAAGTATAAAATGAAAACTTGCTGTAATGTTTATCTGCTTTTTCTTTCCAAAGCACTCTGGTTATACATGGCATTTAAGTGGCATTGCATGTATATCCGGAGTGGAGGATGGCAGCCAAGCAGAACGCTGCCCAGCGGTACATGGGAGGGGAGAGTTTGGTCAAGGACGTTGGATCAGAGCCTGCAATTAAAAGTGCCCTGGGATCCAGGCACAGCAGATAGTTCCTCAGTTTTTTAAGGTCTTATCCCAAAGTCCTATACCAAAATGCTTGGAAAACTTAGCTGAAGCTGTCATGATTTTACATACTTTGGTTCCACTTTTGGTTCTAGCAGTGTCAAATCTGCTACTTAATCTGTTGTCTGCGCTGCAGCTGGCAGTGTGATTGTTGCAGCAGTGGTGTTGGCTTGAGCTAGCCAGGTGGGTGCAGATCCAGGGCATCAGGCAGGCTTGACTCGCTCGGCTCGCTTGAGCCACCGCCAGTGCAGCAATGCCAATGCTGCTATTTTTGGTGCGCTAGCTTGAGCTGAGCTAGTGAAGTCTGTCTACCTGCACTGGTAGTAGCATCTCCTAGCTGCAGCGTAGACATGCCCTGAGTTAGCTCCTTCAGTGCATACAGAGGGACCAGTATTCGGGGTGACAGTCTAGCTAGATTTAACTTTATTTCAGTTCTAATAGTCTAGTGTGTCTCTCACTCATTCAACTTGACAGGTGATCAGTATGGAATAATATAACTCTTATAAAAGCTAATAAATCTGTGGCTTGGAATGTAAACTAATTGGTGGATTTATGAACACTAACAACCATCCAATAGCTCATTTATGTCTCTGTTAAAATAACCTAAGGTTATTAAATACCTACCTGGTCAATGACTTGACCTTGTTTTCCAGCTGCTTCTGTAACGTGGTTTTTTGTCTTTAAAAGCCAAACCCCCCCCCCCCCCCCAAAAAAAAAAAAAACAAAAACAAAAAAACAAACAAACCTCAGTTCAGGGGAAACTACTGGGTTCACTTGTTGAATGCATCCTATGCAAGTAACAGCAGTTACAGTGGAGTTCCTCCATTGTGTGTTGATTACGTCATAAGAGTGGGGTGAAAGTGCTCCTTTGTTTTAATAAGGGAAATAGACATTTGACTGACTCTTGTCTGTTACGCTACTTTAAAACACAGCAGCCTTAGTGTTATAGAAGTATCTTCCCATCTGCCACAGTATGAGATGAATAGTAGAGAGGAATTTCCTACGTTGGCAGACTGAACTGGAATATGATCTGTAACTAAATTTTTACCTTTGGATTATGTGACACGGAAACATTTCCTTCCTGTTTTAGGAGGAAGCAAAACAGTTGTTGAATCAACAGAAATCTGGGTCACGCTCAGACTCGCGTGAGGATGAAATCTCCCCTCCTCCACCTATGAACCCTGTGGTTAAGGGCCGAAGAAGGCGTGGGGCCATCAGTGCAGAAGTCTACACAGAAGAGGATGCTGCATCTTACGTTAGAAAGGTGGCCTACACTTCAACCATTCCCAAACCCCTGCAAATTTAAGCTTTGATCATATATATGCCTCTCTATTATCCGGGGACCATGTTGCTGTCCTCTGTGAAAAGCCCCGTTTGTTGCCCCAGTGGTGTTACACAAATGCATAGCAAACCACTTCTGCTTTGTGCATCAATTCTGGATCGTGCCCAGCTGGTGTGGCCTCGCTAACCCACATGGTAGGTCTACATAAGTCATGCCAAGCCATGCATGTTGTTTACTCTGGACTGGAGCCTGTGATGTATGGTAACAAGGCTTTGGTTTCACCTGAGCCATTCCCACTTCTGGACAAATCCCATCCTCTTCCTGTTCCACGGTCTCACTCCATAAAATCTTCGGATATGTTTCCTCTTGTTTCTTGTTTCTGGCAGAATTTCAGTACAGTGCACTATTATGGTAGAGCAGCTTTCTTCCATTTTTTATGGGTACATTACTACATTTATAATCAGTGCTTTGTTTTTGATTATGCTCTAGGTTATTCCTAAAGATTACAAGACTATGGCTGCTTTGGCTAAAGCAATTGAGAAGAATGTGCTATTTGCCCATCTTGATGATAACGAAAGAAGGTAGGAGCTAATCTCTTAATCTGGCTCTGCTTTGCTATCAGTATGATTTCACTGTAGCTTTTTTAAAGCTTTTAGTGTTTTAAAGAACAAACCTTTTAAACAAATCACAACATGCAAAACTGAACAGCTTTATGAGGGGAGACAGTCCAGCCACATCGATAACCGGAGAGGTCCTGAAGAATCTCTCTCAAATGTCAGTACTAACACATGTGCATATAACAGGCAACCAAACTGTTGATAACTTTGAAATCTCTTCCAGTGACATCTTTGATGCTATGTTCCCAGTCACCTATATTGCAGGCGAGACTGTCATACAGCAAGGTAAGTGACAATGTTTGCATTGATAACTAAACAACTTGTAGGTTGTGAGATTCTGGATCTGTGGGTTTGTTCTGCTCTTATGGCTATAAGAACACTTGTTGCATTCAGTAGACCTTGCTTGCTTTTTATGTCAACCACCACTTATGTTGGGGCAGGGCGGGAAGGAGAGTGGAGCCATTGCAGGTAGTCTCTGTCTGTATCAGTGGCTTAAACTGTTTTGATGGCTCTGTAGAGCATACTACAGGTGAGTTTACTGGGGAGAGGTAATGCTGCTGCTCTGTTTCACAACAGCTGGTGTCCCTTTCGCAGGTAGGATGAGGAAATGTGCCTGTGGTGACATTTTTCCCAGCATAAAATAGGCAATGTGCGCTCTTTTTTTAAGCCTCATTGAGGCATCTTCCAGCAGGCCTGGTACCAAAGGTTAATATATAAACCCCCCAAAGTGCCTTTTTAATATTCCTCTGCCATTTTATAAAACATGAATCACTTTACAGCTTGTGTGGTGGGTTTTTTTCTTTTTTTCAACTGAATTTTGTATTTTTTTTCCTCCCCCCACCCCCTCCCTTATCTTTAGGTGATGAAGGAGATAACTTCTATGTTGTCGATCAAGGAGAAATGGATGTAAGCTTTAATAATGGCTGAGATTTTAATTGTATTAACTGAGAATGTATCCATCCCTTGCAAAAATACTGGTAACATCTTGAGGCCTTTCTTTATGTGGAAATTAATTATTTTTTCTCTGGCCTAACTGTTCCGTTATCCATTCTTTTGGGATATTCCTTTAGAACAGGGTCCTTCTCAAGAAAGCTTATTTTGCATGTTACTCTTTGCTCCTTTTGAGCAGCTCTGTGGATGTGGCTGCCCAGCTGTGCAGAATATGAACACATCCTATATTGTAAGACTCCAAATGAACAGTTTGAATGCTGACAATGTTTCATGCTGTATGAGCACAGAAACAAAGGGAGAGGAGGTATACTAGGGGTAATCAAGAAAGTTGGACCTTTACAATAAATAAGTAAATCATTGATCATGGTATAATCAAGGTCCAGACTCCAGAGACAAAAATAACAATAGTCCTGATAATAAGTAAATAGACTTTTGCAGTCTGTTCAAAAGCATCTGGCTGCAGCCCACCTATTGACTACCCCTGGAGTATATTCCTGTAGTTGAGGCACAGGACTAGTAAAGACAGACCTGGGTTTTATTCCAAGTTTTGCCATAACCTCTTGTGATCTTTTCTGTTACCCCAGCTGTAAAATTGAGTTAATACTTCACAGGTCTATCAAGTTCTGAGACTTAAGTTCACAAATCCTTGGATGAAAAATGGAATATACCTACAAAGAATTATTATGATAGTACATACAAAGACAATCCTTTTCCCCCAAGTATTTGAAATCTCAGTACAACCTGGAAATGGTGCCAAATTGCTGATTAAATCTCCAGTCTTTCAGGGGTGATCTAAACTAGAATATTTCCCTGTGTAATATAGTCCAAAAACAGCACAGAGTAAGAGGAACTTTTAAAATATCTTTGTGGCCAGTTGTTTGCCCTTGTTGACCAATGCGTATTTCCTTTCAGGTATACGTGAACAACGAGTGGGCAACCAACGTTGGTGAAGGTGGCAGCTTTGGAGAACTTGCCCTGATTTATGGAACACCCAGAGCAGCAACTGTCAAAGCAAAAACAAATGTGAAATTGTGGGGTATTGACCGAGACAGCTATAGAAGAATCCTTATGGCAAGTTTTTTTTTTTTTTTTTTTTTTTTTTTTTTTGAATGTATGGGTTGTGCAGTTAATTCAAGGTAGCATATTTACTAAACAGAAATGTCTTTTTGTGACCTTGCGTGATCATTCCAGTTACTCCTGGTTACTAGGGCCTCTGTCTGCATTGTACTGCACAAGGACTCATATCTTGGATAAAAAGAAACTCAGACTCTGTTAGGTCATTACTAGTAACCATGCTGTCATTCACACAGATTTTGTATATGTCTGGCAAGAAGGGGAGGGAAAGATTTTGAGTTTTGTTAGGTCAAGACAAATCTAAAATTACAAATGCAGTATTCGATTATTGTGGTATCTGTGCTTATATTTAATCTGCTATAACAGTGTGATTGCTCTTATTGGACTTTGAGTCTCCTACCCTCTGTCTTAGCCTGCCACTTCGCTGGTCTGTGTTTAAATAGTCATAAGTGACTAAAGTCAACCGTGCAGCCTAGAATCAACATGAGGCTGATCCAGCAATCTTTACTCATGCCAGTTGTCCCTTATACTCTAGCATTATTACTCACATGAGTAAAGGTTGCAGTATTGTGCTATGAATTATGTAATGCATGCATCATAATGGATATGGATAAATATATAACTCTTATCAAAGTTCATTACAAGTAGAATGTTTTTTTTTTTTTTAGTATTTAGGGACAGTATATTGTGCAAGCCTTTGCCTGAGTGCCTTCTGAGAGGTTCTGAGTGCACTCAAATCTCACTGAAATTAATGAGATTTGAAGGCATTGGCACTTTGCAAATTTGGGCCCTTAAAACAGAATATATTAAGTCTTGTTGAATTGGGTGGCCTTTTTTGTGGCTTATCTTTAACTTTCCTTTAAAACTACTACAAAATGAGTAGAAAATAAAAGCTTATCTTGGTGTTTGCCTGGATTTTTTTTTTTTTTTTTACAGGGCAGTACATTGAGAAAGAGAAAGATGTATGAAGAATTCCTTAGTAAAGTATCTATATTGGGTGAGTGAGAAGGCTTCACTTTAAACTTTGATGTAATGGTGGATTGTAATGAGGTGGATACCCAGTTAAACCTCTGTCATGGTAATCTGTTAAAACGAATTACATAGTGTGTGCTGATTTTTTTGCATAATCCTAAAGCAGTGTCTACACTACCACTTAGGTTGGTGTAACTTATATTGCTCAGGGTGTAAATAAGCCACCCTCCTCCTCTAAGCTACGTAAGTTTCACCAGCCTAAGTGCCAGTGTGGACAGTGTTATGTCAGCGGAAGAACTTCTCTTGCCTACATAGCTGCTGCTGTTGAGAGTGGATTACTTAGGTCGAGGGGAGAGCTCTCTCCCATTGGCTTACAGTGGCTCTCTAGTATAGCTGCTCTAAGGTCTCTAGTGTAGCCATAGCCTAAGACTATTATAATTAAGGTCTTGATTATTACAAATGTGTTTTACCAGAGTAATTTTGAGAGTGGGAACAGATACTGTATGAAGCATACTAAAGACTTTGACTGTTGACTTTGTTTAGAATCTCTGGACAAGTGGGAGCGTCTCACTGTAGCTGATGCCTTGGAACCGGTACAATTTGAGGATGGACAGAAAATTGTGGTGCAGGGAGAGCCAGGAGATGAGTTCTTCATTATCTTAGAGGTGAGTGACTGTTACTTCTGCTTAGTATGTTGAGTTACACAAAACTAAACATCTGGTTCTAGGAATTTATTTTATTCTCCTTGTGTCTGTGTAAAACTCTGAGGAGAATGACGTGACTAACAGTTACACTTTTGGGTGCCCAGGCAAGGTGAATGTAAATTTGCTCCGCTGTTTTTTATAAATGGCACTTCCAAGAGAGTGAGGTAGCTCATCTAGCCCATAAATCAACCCCCTCAGGTACCTGTTAGCTGAGGGAATTGGAAACCCTGGATATCCTCTTTTGGTGGGTGTAAAACTATTCTGGTCTTATACCTGAAGGTAGCTGTAGGCATTCTGGTATGTGCTATATGCGTCTCTAGATAAGCAAGCATCTCCAGAAACTGTCTTGCTAGTTTCACAATCTATGAACCACAATATTTCTAATGACCTGTATAATTTTTTTTTGTGTGTGAAAGTTATCTTGATAATCCATAGTATCATACTGCAGGGACACAGCACCCTCTCAGACCTGCACTATTTCCCTAATTTTTCTGAATACAGAGGAATAGAACAGGAGATGGCTAGTAATGTTTCTTGTTACTGGTTCCATTATCTCTTGAGTTTCCTGCTAATCAAAATATAAGATGCCTGTAAAGTAACAAAGAAGGCGGTAGGAGTTCTAAGATGCATGTAAGTACCATCCTAAGGGGATTTAAAGGAGAGACCCAGAGGACTGTTTTAATATGAATGGATAGTGAAATGTATGTGAAGTGTGTAATGGGGCTTTTAATGGATAAGACACTTCCTGTATGACACACTGCACTGAGGCTGAGTTCCTGTGGAAGTTAAAATATTTCAAATGATACTGGCAAACTCCTTTTGCTAATAACTGATTTATTAAAGGGCACCGCTGCAGTGTTACAGCGGAGGTCGGAGAATGAAGAATTTGTTGAAGTGGGCAGACTGGCACCTTCTGATTATTTTGGTGAGTTACATTGCTGCAGGTATAATTGGCTGCGCCGTTGTCACTGTGTCTCCATAGCTGGGTGATAGATCTCTTACTGTGGGTTAAGAGGGTGATAGTGGCAGGATGGGTTTGGTTATTTTGCCAACTGTTTGAGAATATCTGTTTTGTTTAACTTCTGTAACTACATTGACGATCCTTTGAGTACCATGTAAATGACTAAAAGCTCAAAAGTCCATGTATTGTGGTAAGGTGGTACCATCTCCTTTAGTTCCAAGGTCTCAACCATCTTCCATTATGAAGACCACTTTAGCCTCTGTATTTTTAGCTTAAAAATTTATTATTCTGAAAACTTTCAGATACATTGATAGCGAAGGAAAATATTTAGTTGGATAGAATATAACATTTATTGATTTATGGAAAAATATGTAAATTGATCAGCTTCAAGTGAAGTTTTTCATGTACATACGCACTTTCTTCAGGAGGGCTTTAATGGTATATGTTGCACCCGTTAAGGTTGTGACAAAATATACATTTCTTTATATTTTGTGAGTAATATTGGATGTACTTAACTGTAAAGTACTTTGCTTTTTGGAGGGACACTAACTTGATCGTGGTGGTTTTTATTTTGACTGACTTTTTTTTGCATCCAGCACTCTTTAAATAGTGTAGTGTATAATTTTGATTTATGTCTGTGTCTGCTTTATTTTTAACGCCTCTGAGGTTTAAAGAAATATATCTTGGGATGTCTTCAAAACAATGAAAAAAGTGCACAGGCCTTCTCTCCCTCTCCCTTCCTTTAGTGCAGAAGCCTACCTGTGGCATATTCAGTTTTTCAGCTTTGCTGGTACTTTAATTAGCATACAGCCTCTTGCAGAGCCTGAAGAACATGCGGAGGAGTAGTAATGTGCAGGGTCTTCAGGCAGATGCATGAAACTGGAAGTGCAACTTACTATCAAAAAAAAAAAAAAAAAATGGAGGTTGACTATATGCAAAGTAATCGGGGAAAATGGCTATTTCCTCATACTTTTCACTTTAGAATTTCTGGGGGTTACTGTTGCTACACGTAGGTACAGAATATTCTGATGGAAATATAACTGCCAAGTTGAACATATCTCTGTTCTAGGTATTTAGAATTTGTGATAGGTAACCATGTTGTTACTTAGTAACTGTAACAGGTTTTTGAAACAAAGCTTTTTGACTTTGTGGTTTTTCTTAAATGGGAAGCTAGAGGTTTCCCGATAGGGGATCTCCATTAGCCCACTGCCAAAGCATATCTAAACTGAGGGAACTGTTATCTCTTAAATTAGTAGTCATAGATTTCAGATCTGGTTGTATTCAAATGGTGCTTTGTTGGGTTTTTTTACATTAAAAAGATGTCCTTGGATACCAGGTCCTTATGTTTTCGTAAGATACACAAAGTCATTTCTACAGCATGTTAATAACTATGCAGGTGCTTTACTGTAAACAGTTACCTTTTTTTAACCACTCATTCACTAGAAAAATGACTTGGACCTCCTATGAATTGTGAAACCTGTACAAATAGACAATGCAGCAAACTGTCCTGAACACCCCTGAGTATCCCCAATTTTTTTCCCTCGAATAAAAGTCTACCTTCATAGAAGACACTATTCTTGAAGCAGCTGACTTGACAATCCCTTGAATAGTTTCTAAGCACTGATTTCGTTATTAATACAACTCTATTCACAGATCTTTCTGATCCGTGCTAAAAACCTGGCGTTCTCTTCTCTGCACTCTTGTAGCAGTTGTAAATAGTATGGTAGCTACAGTTCTTTTAACCATGTTCTCATTTCCTGTCGTCCCAGGTGAAATAGCTCTATTGATGAACCGTCCTCGTGCTGCCACAGTCGTTGCTCGTGGCCCCTTGAAATGTGTAAAGCTTGACCGACCCCGATTTGAGCGTGTCCTGGGTCCGTGCTCGGATATTCTCAAACGAAACATCCAGCAGTACAACAGCTTTGTATCCCTGTCTGTCTGAAATTTTGCTCCCTCTCAAATACATGCTTCACGAATGCAGACTGCTTTATTCCCTTGTGCAGAGCCACACGGCCACTGGCATTTGCAGCTTCCTGTCTGTTTAAAGAGAAATTGCTTTATCAAAGCACCATTTTTATTTTAGAGCATTAGTTCTGTGCTCTCTGTCCCGTTAAATAGAAAGTTCTATGGAGACCTTTGCTGTTACTGCTTCTCTCTATGCAATGTCTAGTGTCCGACTTGGGCCATTGCTGACTTGCTTTTTGGTGAAGAGATCTCCTGGCACTAAGCTAATTGCCATAGAGTCGGGATGTAACAGTGGAAAAATGTTTTTTACAGATTGTTCATATTTTTAGGCTGTGGTCCTAATCTACTGTCTTTTGAAAAGAGAACTGCCCTTATAATTGAGCTTCTCTAGGTTTAAATTTTCTGGGTACTGTAATCCTCAATTCAATCCTGAGGCATCAGCTGCTAGTACAGCCACAGTTGGAAGTTAGCAGTCGCTCTATACCCTTGTCTACTGGTTCAAGATTGCTTGGTTATGTTTTGTCAGGTTTCGCGTAAAAGCTTTTAAGGTTTATAGTTCTGGTCAACTGCTGCAGATATTACTTAGTTCCCTGACTCTCACTGCAACTGATCTTTGCCTGTCTTGTTGTCAGCTGTGGATTCACCCCTCTAGATTGTTCCTGTTCCTAACCTCAAAAGCCAAACTTTGGGTTAAACACTTAACTTCAGTCACTTGTCGTTAGACTGGCACAAGAATTGTACAACTACCCAGCTAGTGCCAAATAGTAATGTTTGTGCTCTGGATGCAGTGCAGGAATTGGAAGTGTACATTTTGTTTTGCCCTGTAACTTTTGCTTGCTACTTATTTCACAGTTGACTCTGTCCTTCAAAAGATTGTTTGCTCAGTTAACTCCTTGGTACCCGGGAAACTAATTTTGCCTGTTCACAACCAGCATCAGATGCAGGGTGGAGCATCTAGCCCAATGAGATGAATGGTGATGCTGTGGAGAATGTGAGGCAGAAAAAGTGAATGTCTTGGTTTTTCCTGCTACTCAGTTGTTTTAAGTAATGTATATTTTTAAACCAGCCGAAAGTTTTTATCTTTTTAGTTTTCATTTTAAAGTTAGTCTGAACACACATACTGCATCCTCTATTTCCTGCCCAGCTTTTCAGATTCACGTGAGAAAATATTTTACATATTTTTGGAACCTGTTGCTAAGTCTTAAATGTATTTCAGTATTTACCAGCTTTGTGTTGTATTATTCTGTGCATACCAATATTACCCAACAAATTTGACTGAATTCCACAGTTCAATAATGTAGGCAACTTAAGGCTTCCTTTAAACTGTAATTTATATGAACTAGCGTAGGGTTGTATTTGGGAGTGACAGCAAGCATTTTTGCATTCATTATGCAACTGTTTCTAATGATGGATCCCTTCTTTTTTCCTTTCTGAGGTAATTGGACTTGGAAGACTACTTTCCAGGCTTGTAGACATTTTTTTAAATGTCTGCTCATCAGACATAAATACAAAGTTGAGGGATCAGATCTTTGCGGTTTTAGGGATATTTTAGAGTCCACAAACTCCCTGAGATGGAATTAATTGTAAAAGGATTATGTTGTGTGAACTATTTGTTTTTTCAAAAGATCTTTTGAGTGGAGGATTCCTATCAGTGCTCTACAGGAGTAAACAAAACTAGTTTTTTAAAACTATTTTCTTCAGTTTTCACTGTAGCTAGGTTTTTTCTTTATATATGTTTAGTTACTTTGAAACTTGATTTGATCCTTGTTGAAGCGCCAAAAAAACACACACACACCTATGTAAACTAGTTAGAGCTCCACAAAAAATGCACATTTTTTTATATAAGGCTTTCTAATCAAGTTTCACTATTGCATCTTTTTAGCTTGCTGTTTACTCCCTTTTGTAGTTTTACCTACAAGATTTTAAGATAACTCAGCTAAGTCTGAGTTAAATATTAATCACAGTTATAGCTTTACCTTTGTGTGCAATTTAAATATGTTTGAAACCACAGTTTGGCATAGTTTGCCTTAGCTAACATTCAGGGCTTTAGAAGTAATCTCTTGCTAGGCCACCTTTTAGCAAAGTTATGAAGTCTACTGCCCTAGAGAGCTATAGTCAACCAGAGGACCATTTTTGTATTGTTATCTGACTATATAAGTCTGATGTACTGTATGTGCTAATATATTATTATTCCTTTTGTTATAGATTGTCCTAATGGCAGGTAAAGCAATAAAAACGATTTAAATTCTTAAATGCAATCTGTCTTTTTTTTTCTCCCCCTTGTATCTTATTTTACTGTGGTGTTGAAGGATGAATTGTTAATGAGTTGTAGGGAGCAAAGTAGCTTAATGCATTAGCTTTTTACGGCTGCAGACTTGAGTTCAAATCACAGCTTAGCTCACAAATGAGAATTCCCTTCACAGCACTTACCTCGTGGTTTGTTTTTATAGCTAGCAAAGCTGTTCCTCTTGGACACATAACATCTTGATTTTTGGAGCCCTGACCATTCTCAGTTGTCTGACTAGCATCTGTTCACACGTATTTGGTGCACACAACAACGAATAGACTAAACGCTTGTAAAATCTGCATCTTGTGCCTCTTCTCCCTTCCCCTAATCTAGCTACTACAGACCTCACTTTACCCCATTCAGGATAGCAAACTGTTGACCTGGTTTCCATTATTGGAGCTCATAAGCTTCTCTAAATTGTCCACTCTAGTTTCCTATGTGACCTGAATGGAAACTTTGATATATGGGGACTCTACGTGCGTGTCTTGCTGGGCACATGAAAAGAAATAAGAAAGGGGGGTGTGATTCTTAACTCACTCCTGCTGATGTAAAGTAGGAGTAACACCACTGACAGCTGGAGACTCACTAGAGGTGAGAGGAAAATCTGTCCTGATGTGTTCAGCATCTGGGATCGGTGGAGGTGGCTTCTGGGTAGTCAGCCAGGGGTGTTCCTGTCTCTTTTCCTTGGTGAAATCAGCAGCTGATTGGAAGCCTCAGAGCACATTTAAGAGCAAGGGCTCAAACCTAATTCCTCCTGATACATTTGCTAGTAACAGGTGTTTGTATATGTTTTTTTTTATTGAACAATTCCTGGATTTGGCCAATTTTCTGCAGTGCATTAAAGGCACCAGTAGAGGGAGATCTAACTTTGGGAACATCAAGTCCATGTGTTGAAATAACTACACTACATTGCAAGCTAAATCTCTCAAGTCCTTTCATTTTAACTGATTCTCTGCTGTACTAGAATCAGTGTAAAAGGGGCAGGAGGCAGAACCCCCACCAGTATGCAGAGCTGTTTTGAGCACTGATTGAAAATAGAGAACTAGTTAACTGCTTTATATAGAGTTGCTTTGGTAGAAAAGCTCAAAGTGGAAACACTTGATGGAATCAAGACTCAAGTCAGGCACCTATTCTTTGGTTTCTTATCTTTATTACATTAAAATATTGGAGGAAGCTTTAATAAAAGACACAACAAATCAAACTTCCTCAGACAGGAAAAACTGGGGATCTGTCTTGCTTTCCCACTCTGGGTTAGCAAAGATTTACCACTAACAATTGCCACAGAATCACTGAGAAGATGTTAGCTTTGCCAAAACACAACTCTGATTACTCCAACTGATAATTGCAGTCTGCTGTGGACCTGTTATAGTATGTTGACATACAGCCAATTTAAAAATCATTCTGGAGTTGGGGAAGTTTAAAGCACAGTCCCATGGGGAAGGTGGTATGTGGGATGGGGACAGACTTGATTAAGCTAGAGTTGAGGTTAATCTTCATTTTGCACCTGTTATTATGACTGAAAACTCACTGACTTAAAATAGTAAATTTCAACTAGCAACAAAACTAATGCTGAGGCAGCTTGCTCAAAGATGGTTAAGAACTCTAGTTGAAATCCATGTGTCTTGTTTGTAAAGGCTTAATGCATCAAATGCAATCTGAGTCAAATTCTCAGCTGACAGGTGTCAAATGTTCTGTCAAGCACACCGCAGAATACAGTGGTGTTGATAATTTGGCACAAATCACTGGAAAATAACACAAGTTCTCAACTGCTTCCATTAGGCTACCAAAAAGCTCAGCTCCATCATTCTGAACACTTAAAAAATGGAACCAGTTGGTAAAGATTCAATTAGCAAACTATTCTTAAGCCTCATCCTAGGGAGGCAAGGGGAAGAGGACAGCTTATCTAAGGCCTTTTGAGGAGCTGGCATGTTTTGTTTTTGGTCTCCAGTTCCTATGATACTTTTTGAAATCTGCAGAGGTGCTAGAGAGAATGAAGGATGAATCTCTTGCAAGCTTCCACTGTGTTCTGATGAACTGCTTAACAATTGCTTAAATAAATATTGGTTTTTAAAGCTGTTATTCTGTGCCTGCATTAACCTGAGAGAGAGCCCCTTGCTTAGCATCCCAGTTCTCAAGGCAGTCATGCTCTTGGCTGAGTGGATGTATCTCTGTCAAGCTCTTTATCTTTTGCAGAGCTGCACTGCTGGGGCCTAAATACTATGAATGTTAAATTGCCTCTCCTTTGCAACCCACAGCATAATTCCTCTTCCTCCCTCTCTCTCCTCCCCCCCACCCCCCATAACACCAGCTGGAAAAACTCAAATATTTGGCTCTGTGGTGTAGGCCTTGTGACACACAGCTCACCTGGAGCTGCTTGTCATTTTACCCAAGGCTGATGGAGGGTTTCTGATTGCATGAATAGTAGACAGGTGGTGCTGAGCTGGCCCCATGAGCCTTCTTGACTTTAAAGTGACAGATGCTGCCCTAGCTTGCAGTGATGAAGGCCACTTTTACTCAAGTGTATGAGCTCTCTCACAGAACCTGGCCGTGCTAAGCACGTTTTCCTTTCAGCATGGCTTTATTCAAGCCTCATTCTTGGATCCAGTTTTGGGGTGTCAAGGACAGGATGTGGCTCCCATGCAGGTACAGCAAGCCAGTGCCCAGGCTCTTCTCCTGCAGCTACAAAGCAGATGAGTCTGTGCTGCTCCACTGAGGGACAGCAGCTCATGGAATGAGTCTAGTGGTCAGGCCCTGGCCTGCAAATGTACTTGCAAAAGTTTACCCCATGCACTGAAGCTTGAGTGGAACAGTCTTGCTGGGCACAGTCACCATAAAAGCCCAGTAAGAATCTAAGCTCTTCCAAAGAGCTTCGCCTCTCAATCCAACAGGCTTGTGTAGGTGAAAATTATCAGCAATTAAAGTTCACCGGCTGGCTCCCAGGGGCTCTTCCCTGCCCCTCCAAAGAATTTAAGGCTCTAGCTGGTTGGCATCACTCTGTCAAACAAGGGCACTTCCAGCTGCTTGGTGTCATTGGCCACAACCTTGTCTTCTCCGTGTGCGTCTATGCATTTCCCCACTGTCTTCAGGATGAGCCACAACCGTCTGTCCAAAGCCAAGAGATGAGGTTCAGTGAGGACAGGTGCAAGGTGATCCAGCAGGAGGGATTCCCTCATGACATCACTGAGCTGGTACTCGGGCAGGGCCAGGAGCTGCAGGTGTAGTAATGTTGTCCTCTTTATTCTGGGAAAACAAGGACTCGGATCAGACACTTTTACACCAACTTTTTGTATCCTCCCAGTACTAAGCTGCTGTGTCAGCCCAGCAATCTGCCAGTGGGCGACAGCGAGAATGGGTTTAATTAATTTTTGTCACAGTATTTTTGGCAAAGTGGTGTTTCGATGGAAGTGAAGAACACTCCGTTCCTTTAAAGTGTAACAACGGTAGGGATGATACATGTTTGTGTAGCTACATGAAATTTGAGCCGAGAACCTCTAGGCACTTTACCAACCAGGAGACACCCTGCAAGGTAGCCAAGTACTGGTCTCAGTCTTCTCTCTGCTTAGCTTTAGATTTTTGTTGAGCTAGGACAAGGGCCCTCTTTCGCTATAGAGCTATAAAAACACTGAGGGCACTTTGTAAGTGATAGTAACAGCAATATCTTGGACTAGAGCATATCTTGACCTATCTGTATAAATACCTTAACCTGAATCTAGCAGGCTCTTTAGCCTAATAGACACAGGCAGAACAGGAAGCTGAAGTTAGGAAAAACTCAAAGGGGAAATAAGATGTTAATGTTTAACGATGAAGGGGACTGAACTTTGGTGCAGCTGGCTAAGGGATCTGGTAGCTTCTCCATTAGAGTCATTAAGTCCAGAAGAATGTCCTTTTTAAAAAAAACAAAAACAAAACCAAACACTGGGCCAGAGTCTCAGCTGGGTTAAATTGAGGAATGGTAAAGAAATAAGTCAGACATTTCCTAAAGAGAAACCACAGGGAACAGCAGCTCTCACCATGACTCTTTTTAATTTAACTTTCAGCTATTGATTTATGTGAATTAATAAGGGAGTAGCTGAAATAGGATTCAAATAGTAAAATTTATGAGCACTTTTTAATAATTGGAGAGGGGGAAACCAGATTGATTAACTATATCAACGTTCTCCCGGGCCTTTAAAAGGCAGAGATTGTCTGAGTGTTACGGGCAGGGTTCTAAAGAATTGGATCTGAAATTCACCTTATACCTTTATTTGTTGATCATTTTGATGGAGATTGAGGTTTATTTTTAAGTGTTGATTTAAAATTTTCACAGTTGCGCAAAATAGCGGGTGTTAAGCCTTTGTTCCCTGATTCGTATTGATTTTACCATTGAATGAAATTATGGTGGGGGGAGGTCAGACCATTATTGAATGACAGCAGAGGGTGAGATTCAAAAAGCTAAAGCTTTATAACTATTAAAACACACATTGACAACATCACCTGTCACAATAGACAAAGTAAATAGCCTTGAATCAAACCCTGATAACTTTTCAGATATTGCCTATCTGTACATTTTTATTATTCGTGGTGGAAATATTTTTTCATGGGTTTCTGCATGTGTAGTGAAATCAGTGTGTGTGGACATTTACTAACAAAAATCGAATCCTTCCAAGCCTATGTATAGATGAGCAACCCAACCTCTCGGGAAGAAAGTGTAACCCACACCTGGTTGGCGTGGCACTCTGTCCCCCTCTAATGGCACCTAGACCAGCTAGCGATTGATGAGCCTGGAACAGCCTTGGCTAAGAGACGTATCCTTTAGCTCATGCAAGTAAGCGCCAGAGGTCCTAGGTTTGATCCTGGCCGCCAACGTCTGTTGGCGTTACAAAAGCGTGGCTGTACGAAGGCTGTTTCAAAGAGTTGCTCCTCTGCACCAACTCTGTCAACATTTCATGTTCCTTATGTAACTCCTGGGGTGTTGGGAGGCCCAGCGGGGCTTTTTTAATATGATGTAAGATGCTCTGCTGAAAAGGCACTAGAGAAACGGAAAGCGTTAGGAGTTGGAAAGTGTAATGTGATACAATATCCTAGTATACTGCAGCATTGTAGAGCTTAGTACTATAATATCATGCTGGAGCCGTGGTCTCCAACCTTTTTCCACACAGGACCACTTTTTGAATTTAAGTGCAACCCAGGATAGGCCCTGCCCCTTCCCCGAGGCCCCACCCTGCTCACTCCATCCCCCCCTCCTTCTGTTGTTTGCTCTCCCCTACCTTCACTCACTTTCACTGGGCTGGGGCAGGGGGAGGGGTTCAGGCTCGGGGCTGGGGTTGATGGGTTTGCAGTGTGGGAGGGGTCTCGGGGCTGAGACTGGGGCAGGGGGTTGGGATGCAAGAGAGGGGGAGGGGTTCAAGCTCTGGGAAGGAGTTTGGGTGTAGGAAGGGGCTCAGGGCTGGGGCAGAGTGTTGGGATGCAGGCTCCAGGAGGGGGCTCAGAGCTGGGGCCAGGGGTTGGGGTGCAGGCTCCCACTGGGCAGTGCTTACCTCGAGTGACTCCTGGTTTGCAGTGCAATGGGGCTAAGGCAGACCCCGTGCTGCTCTTGGAAGTGGCCATCCCTGCGGCCCCTGAGGGGGGAGGGACATGTCTCCACCCGCTGCTCCTAGGCACTGCCCCCGCAGTTCCCATTGGCTGAAGTTCCCCATTCCTGGCCAATGGAAGCTGCAGGCAGGAGCAGCGCGGAGAACCCCTACCCTCCGCCTCCTCAGGGGCCTCACCCCCATAGGGGTGTGCTGGCCACTTGCGGGACTCAGCACACGGGGCTTGGGCAGGCAGGGAGCCTGCCTTAGACCCGCTGCGCTTCTGGACTTTTAGCAGCCAGAGATCACGATAGACTGTCAGCGACTCCAGGATCGACCAGTCGACCGTGATCTACTGGTTGGTGACCACTGTGCTATATAGCGTGTTGCAGCATTGTAGAGCATGGGACTGTTTGGGGGTAACACTATAGAATCCTACGGTTGTGTCGAGCATTATGCCTAGAATATCGTGTAGTATTAAAATTATACTCTGCTCTCTTCCCAAACTCCCCTGTAGTAATGCAGGTGACTCCTTAGCATGACTGGCTAGCAAATACAATTAACCAAGCTTGCCATCTCACTTACATGCAGCACTGGGAGAGTGGAGCCAGGATGGAGGTTTCATCATGGGAATGTCTTCCAAAGCTAGGGGCCAAAGGAAGGCAAGGGTGAACAGCTGCTACCCCCAATGCCCTGGACACACAGCTGTGACTAGAGAGTCCGAGCCTATATGAGAAGTGTTCAGAGGAAGCACTCAACACCTGTCTGCATCAGACCCTTGCTCCTTGGTTCCCATAACAGAATGGAACAAAACTGGCCATGGGGCGTTCTGGAAAGGCTGAGATGCCAGGAGCTGCAGGAGCAGGGATGTTACAGGTTAGAGCGTGCTGTGCAGGGGCAGGTTGTATCCCCATTGTGCATGCCTGGGCAACATGCCCTTTATTTTCATGGGCAGCAAATTCTTTCCCTAAAGTAAATTTAGATACACATTCTAGGATGTCAGGGCAGAGTTCAAGTCACTCATAGTGCCACCTGAGGTCTGCCCCCTCCCAAGGCCCCAGCATCATCCGCCCCTTTTGAACCACTGGACCATCTGCCCACCCCCCAGCTTCATTGGGCCCCACTTACGTCCCCCCAGCACAATCTGACCCCCAGCACAGTCTGCCTACTCCCATGCCCCCTGGTACTCAGCCCCCTCCTGTGTCTCCATCTGCTCTCCTCACATTCCAGGTGCCCCAAAATTCATTGCTGGGGCGAGTGCCTTACCCTCTGGCATTGTCCAGGTGAATGAGGAAGCCTTCATCCCCGAACTTAGTGAACATTTCATAGTGATGACGGTCCATGTTCCCTTTTGAGAGAGAGAGAGAGAGAGAGAGAGAGCATATTGGTCTTGCCATATGCTGGGTAGTGACTGAGTGCCCCTTTGAACTGGCCAGCGTGAAAACGCTGGTGCTATGTCATTCTTCAGGCCCGTGCTGAGCAAGGGTTACTTGGCTTGGGGTGGAGTATTTGTGCAACACCAGCTGTGAGTCAGGAGGCCTGGCGTTACTTGACAGCGGTAATAGTTTGCTCTCCCTAGTACCCCCAATCCCAAGATCTCATCTCAAAGTGCTTTACCAGCAGTAATGAAATTACCTCCTTGCTGGCTAAGTGCGGTGCTTATATGACCCTCATCTCCATAGTGTCTCAGAATCTATGAGAGATTAACCCCATTTTACAGTTGGGGAAACTGAGGCACAGAGTGAGGTGAAAGGAGTCACCTAACGGGATGAACCCCAGAGCTACTAACTCCAGGATCTGTGTTTTTTTTGCCAGGTCAGGCTCCCTTTCCTGGATCTTCCTCCAGGAAGGTGAGTGGAAGATGGACATCTGTCTATGCCAAGGGCGTTCAGGTATTACAGTGATGAGGGCATATAAATTCCCGGATGAAAGGATATTGGCGCCTCTTACAAACGTCTACATCAGTTGACCTCAACCTGGCATCCAGGGTCTGATTAGTGAGACAAGACCACAACGGGGCAGGCTGCAGAGGGATGGTGGATAGAAGCATATCTGCACAGTCCTGCCCAGCTCCAGATAATAAAAAGATAATGAGAACCACTGCCTTAGTCCTTGTGCCCCAGCACCTCTTGGCTCAGCAGTTCAGAGCCCCGGCACCTCTGGGCTTGCTGTGTCCGTTATGAATGTAAAAAATCTGCTTGAACCCCGGCACTTTGTTTGTTACAAATTAAGCACTGCCTGTGTCCATAGGGTCACCGAGGGGCTCTGTGTTGGCTGGGCATTGTGTGCTTGCGGTAGGGAAGGGAGCCTCGGAGACCGTAGGAGTCTCTCAAACCACCTCTACGGAGCAAGCGTAAGATTTGGAAAACTGGCCTCTGAGCGACCTTGAGAATTACTGGGGGGCGGAGAAGGGAAGAAAGACTAGACGAAGGGAGGAGGTGTAGGAAGATGGAAGGAGATGAAGGGGGGGTGGGGAAGGAGGCGAGCAGGGGATTGTTGTTCTGTCCATCATACCGATCAAGAAGTCAAATATGGCCATGTCGATGATATTGAGCAGCCGGTTGCCGCTGTTGTAGGGGTAAATCTCCTTCACTGTGTTGCAGTAAAGTGGATTCACTTCCCACCTACAGGAAACAGAGGGGAAGCATGAACATAAGGCGGCTTCTCAAACGCATCCTCCAGGAGCTACTCGAAGGCAGGGATGTGATCGCAGTTGCCCCGGCCAGCTCTGCCTTGCTACGGCTCTGCAAGCCTGGAGAATGGGCAGAGTTGAGACGCCAAGGGCTGGATTCAAGTCTGGCATGGGCAGCAGCGGCTCCGCTGACGAGTGCCAGCTGCTTACAGTGGGGCTGAGTTTGGCCCACACTGCTTCTCAGTGCCTGCCACATTTAGCTGGCTACCCTGCTTGGCAGGTTTGTTGTCTCTTGGCCACAGCAACGATATTCCCCCACTCCCCTTCAGCTGAGTTAAAACTGCATCCTAATAGCAGCAGCTGGAGGGGAGAGATGCTGCATCAGGCCCAGGCATTAGGAGCTGGTAGGCTACATGCAGGCAGCCTCTGAGTCTTGGTCTCCACCTCTCCCCCACGTGCATGACCACTCGCCCCCTTCTTGCTACTCTGCTGCCTCCTTCCACTGCACAGAGCTGCAGCATTTACCCACTTACTCCTCTTTTCCAGCAAACGAGTAGGACCGGATCCAGGGGTTTGGGATGGAAAGTCTCGGGGCCAGATTGAGAGACGGCAGGAAAGCGGAGAGGGATCCCTCCAGCAGGTGAGGGTTCCCACACACAGCGTACTCCGTCTTGCACATGTACGGGCATTTCGCAAAGAAACACACGTTGCTGGCTACGGGAAGAACAGAGAGCCAGCTAGTTAATATAATGAATTGGCTACTGTATATGTGCACCGCTGCCCTCTGCTGGGTGGGGTTGGAATGGCTCTGCTTTGGGTCATAGGCCCTACATTGCCACCACCCAATGGAGATTCACCTTTAACTCAGGTGCTGGAAGTGCTGTTTATGCAGCAGGAAGATCCCAGTGTTGCCAGGCAGTTCTGAGTGGCTATGACATTTAGCATTGTAACAGGAAGTCCTAGATGGCCACCAATTCATTAGGGTGTGCCGTAGCGTTAGCTGTAGTCAGCTGCATACAGCACTGGCTTATGTCTCTATGTGTGTGCTTGTGAGGGGCAGGAGTGGTGGACACTCTTCACAAGTGAGGGGCTACTGGTGCCCAAACTGTGTCTCCGTCCCTCCTGCGCTGCCCCTTTTCCCCAGGCTCCTGCCCCTGCGCTGCCTCTTCCCCTCAAGACTCCACCCCCTGCTTGCTCCTCTCTGCCAGCTCGCCCTTACGGACAGTAAAAAGTGATGGAGCCATGACCCTCTGGTCCCCCCCCTTCAGGCGCCCCTGGAGGGGGAGGGGGAATAAATCCTGTAGGAAAGTTGCAAATGATGGAAGCAAAACACTCTCTGGACCAGATCCTCAGCTGATGTAAACTGAAGTCAATGGAGCTGTAACAATTTACATTGGCGGAAGGATCTACCTCTCTACCTGTTGAAGAGACTGCAAGTCATAATGTCCGAGAGAGAGACACCACTGCCCTCTACAGGATGGAGTCTGAGTGTCAGCGTTGGGTATAGCCCACCTGTTATTCCCCACTTCATTTCCAACTAGCTACGTAATAATGTTACATACACCAAACCACACTAACAGAACGTTATTAAGGTTGCCAAGACAAGTGCTCAGAAGTTAGGAGATGCCAGTTTTGGAGCTGCCTGTGCTTAATTCAGCCTCCTTGTGCTTGTGCATTACAATACACTCTTTAATCACATAGATATAATCCAGTTCTCCAGATCAGCATTCAACTGCCTTAACTGTGAGATCATCCTTTCTCTTTCTGCAATACCCTGCCTCATTCACTACACACCTTCCACCTTCGGCAACAAATGAGGCAGGGGCGCTAAACACAACAGCCTCATTCGCTACTCAGCCCTGATTCGGTGGAAGACGCGATAGAGGTATTATTATAAACATGTGTCATGCAGAGTTTGATCTCTCCAATGCAGCATCTAGCGCACACTTCCTCTGGACCTTTCCTGTGTACACCTCTTTCCCCATCCGCTTGGTACTGCAGAATGTATTCGTAAAAGGAACTCGCTTCTGCATCTTCACTCACGTACCGGGTGAAATGAAGAAGACGCTCCGTAGGATTTCATTCTTGGTGACCTCCAGGATGTCCTTGGTGACGTTGATCAGCCTTCCGATTGTGGGCGGGACCCGTCGGAAATCCAAGATCCTGTGCAAAAGTGAAAATGTGTCAATCAAAGGGTACTGAAGCAGAGTCCAGGAGGTGGGGAAGGGAAATGGTTTCTCGGCACATGGTAGGGCTGGGGAAATGGTCCAGCAACTGAATCCAAACCCCGCTCCATATAAAAGAGCTTGTTTCTATTCTGAAATCATGCTCCTTTTTAAAAGTCTGACAACACTGCCAAATGAGAATCTTTCTTGTGTGATCTCTAGCAAATATGCAAGCCCATTTTACACTCCAAACCAAAAGAGGTGTGGTCTGGGATTTACTGCTTCGACAGCTGGGCCTTGTAAGAGTTTGGAGACTGGCTATTCCATCCAGGATCTGCTGTAATTCTAAGCATCTTTTCCCCCAGCCAATTTATCGTGTATCCATACGAGTCTGTTGCCTCTTTCAAGGGTGAGAGACCGCCAAGGACCTGCACAATGTTGTGTTTGACACTCTGCAGAGATGTGCTGAACCTGCTACAGCACAGCACAGACAGTGGGAAGCTGGGAGGGACTCGCACACACACCAGGAGCCACTTAGCCGATTGTCTCAGTTGATTCATCTCACTGATCTCACTTCGGATAATCAACAGCCTGGGGCTGAGGGAATTTTTAATGATGACTCTGGGAGTGGAAAACCATTGCTGATTCCTGAGTCAGTAACCACTGGGCAGGCTCAGTAATGCCATGATGCAAACACTGAGCAATCACTCAGCTTCCAAGAATCAAATGTGAAACTGAATTTAGCTTGTCAATTACTGAGCACTTTAAAAAAACCAATATTTCGCTGGTATCTAGCTGCTTTCCTCTTCAGACTTCAAAGCACTTTAAAAAATTGAGCAGGTGAACATAAGAACGGCCATACTGGGTTAGACCAAAGGTCCATCTAGCCCAGTATCCTGTCTTCCAACAGTGGTCAGTGCCAGGTGCCCCAGAGGGAATGAACAGAACTGGTAATCATGTGATCTAACCCATGTTGCCCATTCCCAGCTTCTGGCAAACAGAGACTAGGGACACCATCCCTGCCCATCCTGGCTAATAGCCATTGATGGACCTATCCTCTATGAATTTATCCCGTTCTTTTTTGAGCCCTGTTATAATCTTTGCCTTCACAACATCCTCTGGCAAGGAGTTCCACAGGTTGACTTTGCATTGTGTGGAAAAATATTTCCTTTTGTTTGTTTTAAACCTGCCGTCTATTAATTTCATTTGGTGACCCCTAATTCTTGTGTTACGAGAAGGAGTAAATAACACTTCCTTATTTACTTTCTCCACATCAGTCATGATTTTACTGACCTCTATCATATCCCCCCTTAGTCATCTCTTTTCCAAGCTGAAAAGTCCCAGTCTTATTAATCTCTCTTCATATGGCAGCTGTTTCATACCCCTAATAATTTTTGTTGCCCTTTTCTGAACCTTTTCCAATTCCAGTATAACTTTTTTGATATGGGGTGATCTGCACACAGTATTCAAGATGTGGGTGTATCATGGATTTATATAGAGGCAATATGATATTTTCTGTCTTATTATCTATCTCTTTCTTAATGATTCCCAACATTCTGTTAGCTTTTTTTGACTGCTGCAGCACATTGAGTGGATGTTTTCAGAGAACTATTCACAATGACTCCAAGATCTCTTTCTTGAGTGGTAACAGCTAATTTATACCCCATCATTTTATATGTATAGTTAGGATTATGCTTTCCAACATGCATTACTTTGCATTTATCAACATTGAATTTCATCTGCCATTTTGTTGCCCGGGCTTTTTCTGTAGCTCTTCAGTCTGCTTGGTATTTAACTATCTTGAGTAGTTTTGTATCATCTGCAAATTTTTCCACCTCACTGTTTACCCCTTTTTCCAGATCATTTATGAATATGTTGAATAGGTCTGGTCCTAGTACAGACCCTTGGGTGACACCACTATTTACCGCTCTCCTTTCTGAAAACTGACCATTTATTCCTACCCTTTGTTTCCTATCTTTTAACCCAGTTACCAATCCATGGGAAGACCTTCCCTCTTATCCCGTGACAGCTTACTTTGTTTAAGAGCCTTTGGTGAGGGACCTTGTCAAAGGCATTCCTGAAAATCTAAGTAAATTATATCCACTGGATCCCCTTTGTCCATATGCTTGTTGGTCTCCTCAAAGAATTCTAGTAGATTGGTGAGGCATGATTTCCCTTTACATAAACCATGTTGACTTTTCCCCAACAAATTATGTTCAGCTATGTGTCTGACAATTTTGTTCTTTACTATAGTTTCAACTAGTTTGCCCCGTATTAAAGTCAGGTTTACCGGCCTATAATTGCCGGAATCATCTCTGGAGCCCTTTTTAAAAATTGGCGTCACACTGGTGTCATTAGCTTTGTTTTATAGATGGTTAAACTTGAGTCCCAGAGAGCCTGAATGGCATTGAGGCACAGGGAGTCTAGGTGTGTCGCTCCAGGTCACAGAGCAATGGCAGAGCTAGAAATGGAAAGAACTCAGTTCTCCTGACTCCCTAGCCTGGGGTTTGAATGATCTAGCTACAGGCCTAACAGCCAGCCTTATGTAAGTTGCCTTTGTGAAAGGAAGAAGATGGAGTGCAAAAAGCAGCAAAGCAGCCGCATCCCTTGTGCTTAGTGGAACCTCTCCTGAGGGAGAGGAAAGCTGGCTCCTTTTCCAATGGGATTTCATTTTATGTTGTTATCTGTAATCTAGCGCTGGTGAAGGGGACCAGGTTAGCCCTCCTCAGGGTAACAGCCTGTTTCACTGTGGGCTTGCTGCAAACAGAAGTTGCACCGGTTTTATTCAAATCAATTTGAAACCTGATTTAGGTAAACTGGAGCAACGGATGCTTTGACATACGTTTAAAACTGGTGATATCGATTTAGCCAGCACCTGTAAATGTCCTGATGGGCTCTAAACCATTATAAGCTAAGTTTAAACCCATCTAAGAATGTCTGCACACAAAGAGGCAACGCTGTAACTAAATCGGTACAACTTTGTGTGTGTTGACCATCCTTAACACCCCAAATGGCCCCCATCCTTAACAGGGCCAGACCACTTGGAGGGTTAAGAAGGGCGAGTCGCCTCTGGGGTTGGTTAGTCTGCGCTGTCTCTGCTAACACTGCCAACTCATGGCTGCTTTTGGAATGAGGACATCTGGAACTGGACTGAAACTACTGGCTCATTTTATATCAGGCTTCCAATAGGCTTGGGATGGAAACTGGCAAATTTGGACAGGTAAATCAGAGATGAAAGGCTCTCCCCTGTCACCCAGCCCCTATCTAATTGAACTCGACTTCAAGGAAAAGAAAGCAAGGGCTGACAAGAACAGTGTTCTGCCTTACTAGAGATCAGTGAGCACTTTGAATGGGGCTGGTAATTCACTTCAGAGGGACTGGAGAATTTACAGTATGGAAAACAGGCCTAATGCAATTCTGCATTTCCCTCTGAAGTGGCAGCTCATGGAACAAACTCTCCTGCATTGTCAGGTGTTTGTTTCCTGTCTCAGTGAGCAACAGTGACTCAGAATATTCTGTATGATTAAAGGCCTGATCCCAAAAGGATCTCAGCCGCTGCATATTCTTACTGACTTCCATCAAGCACTTCTCAGGATCAGGACCAAAATGTGTAATGACTAGGCACAAGGAGTGGCTGCAGATTTTTCCCATAATGCAAAGCTGTCTCCTTTGATAGTCTTTGGAAATGGCCTGACTCGAAAATGGAAACAAATCTGGATTTAGCAAATGGCCTTTTATCCCTCCAAACCTCTGTTAAAAATATAGGATCCAAATTCTCCCAGACTTGGAAGGGTTTGAAATCTGGATCTGGACCTAAATGCGGCAGCTCAATAATCAAGGGCCATTGACCTCAACAGGAGTTTTGCACAAATAAAGACTCACTAAAATCTGGCTCCATCTGTGCAGTGAGGATGTGCGACAACAGCTGGGATTCTAATTGTATCCCCTTTTGGCTGATTGTTTTCAGAATGGAGTCCAGCCACTAAGCTACTTTGAAGCAGTATTTCACAGCCAGTGCTGTTTCCAGAAATTGCAAACCAGTGTCAGCCTCCCAGGGAAGGGTTTGCATTTCAAGAACCCTGGCTCTGTTGTAGCTGGAAGCTACTGCAAGGGAGGAAGAGGACAGTGTCTGACTGTTTGGAGTTTAGGGTGAGCAGAGGTTTTGATTAGCGATGGGAGAGAGAGTGGCCTGGCCAGAACAGTGAACTGGGAGTTGAGACTCCTGAGTTCTAGTCCTGCCTTTCTGTGCCTCATTTTCCCCATTCACTGCATGGAGGAAACATTTTCTTGCCTCACAGAGTGGGTGCTATGAGTTGGAATTAATTAGCATTTGTAAAGTGCTTGGAAGTCTTTGGCTGGAAGGGGGTATAAAAAGGGAAAGGCTTATTAAATCCCATGTGCCTACCTACCCTGTCTCATTTCCTCCCCTGACTTCCCTGCTGGGGTGGTTGCCTTGGAGAAACAATACAGTTCACCAGTGCTACAGGCTGGCAAGCTACTGACCCATTGACAACAGGTAATTCATCATCAAGTCCGTCTTCATGCACGTGCCTAATACAAAGCTCAGTGAAGTCAATAGGGGTCTTTCCTTTGACTCCATTGGGATTTGCATCCGGGCTATAGTCCCACAGTGAAAGATGTTTGAAATACTAAGCTGACACTGTGCTTGACGTTGGCCAAAAAGCTGCTCAAGTCTTGCAATGCCCAATCCTGCTTCCTCACATCAACGCTCTTTGGCCTAGAGTTTGACAATGGGAGTTAGGCATCTCAATACCCTTAAAACTCTTGCCCTTATTAACATCCATGAGAAGAAGGAGGCGGCCCATACCATGACTTGGATTCCCCCAGGTCACTGCGGGTTTTTAGGAACTGAATTAATGGCTTTTCTCCCTAGGAAGTGAGAAGAGGAGTAACTCAGAAGCTCCGTGTTCTGGGCACAAATACCTGTCAAGGTGAAAGGCGGCTATTTCCGCATTGTGTCTCTGAAAGTCAGTGAAGTAGAAACAATCTTCTGGAGTCTCTTCCTCTCGTTCCTGTCTGAAAGAAATGAAGGGGTTACTAACCGGGCCAGGAGAACACACCCGGGGAAGGATGGAAGCGACCCGGGAGCAAGGTGGGAAGCGAGCTTTTCAGAAGAGCCCAGGGCACCGCAGAGACCTGCAATGCTTGTGCTAATGACATTCTCCGAAGGACAAGAGCACCAGGCTATGGCTGCTATTTAAAAGGCACTGGTGATGGGCCAGGGATGATTAAAAGCAACAGGTGGATGGAGCAGTGCTCAGATGCTTATTGGAATGGCAGACACACGGAGAGAGGCGGGAGGTGGACGGTGCTTCTGGGGTTTAGAAATGTTTGTGCCTGAACGTAGATCAGGACTGGCAGCCCCAGAAACCTTGTTTATCCACAGGGCAGCATGCAGCCTGGGGCCAGGCTGCCCTGCCAACATGCCTCACTCCTCACCACCACCTCTAGGGGGGCAGAGCGTCTCGCTCTCCCTATCTCTTTGATTCCTGGTCCTTCTGCTGAGACTGGCACCAAAAGCCTTAGGGTGCGTCTACTCTGCCACTGGGAGGTGTGATTGCAGCATGTGTGGTAACAGTGGTCACTCAAGTATACGCCCAGGGACCTGGGTTGGGGGCTAGTCTGTGAGGCCACCCATGCTGCTACAGCTTCACCATTGCAGTTACTAGAGCTAGCTGAAATCTTGGTCAATCGAAGGCTACATCTGCTGCAGTCACACCTCCTGAGAGCAAGTAGCCATGGCCTTACCGTCAACCGTGGACATCTGTCCTTTAGCAATAGGACTGAGACCAGCCGCCTATTTCTCTCAGGCCACCAAACAGCCATCAGATAGCGATTCTGAGTTCCTACCGTCTCTGTTTATGAAGCAGCACCGTCGGTTCCGTATCCCCTGAGCTAATCAGTCCTCCAAGCTCATGTGTTTAACAGGAAAGCATGCTAAAATCCAAAGCCTGCTGGCCTTGTCTCCTCACAGCAGGCGAGCCAAGACATACCTTCCTACCAGCCCCAGCTAAGTGAGTGTCTTCGGAAACTATATATTTTACCTCTTGGAATTAATAGAGACAAGCCATGGGGAAGAGAGAGAGAGAGAGAGAAGCCTCTCTTATAAGCACATAGTTGAACTCAGAAAAGCTTGACCCGTCATTCCGAGCCAAGGCAGTGCGCAGAAAGCAATCTGAATGGAAATAAATGTAAAGGGCCAAAAGGGCTATAAATAAATGCAGAAGCAATTTAAAACTGCTATTCAAGTCTAGCAGCACCATGAGATAGTTCCTGGAAATAGACATGGGACTTAAATAAAAAAAACAAATAAAGGAAAATAGGAATTCTATTGGGAAACAGCAGAAATGTATAGGCCTCAACAATCTTCTTCCTTTGTCTCCTTCTTTAGAAGTTTTTAAGGTCAGGCTTGACAAAGCCATGGCTGGAATCGGTCCTGCTTTGAGCAGGGGGTTGGACTAGATGACCTCCTGGGGTCCCTTCCAACCCTGATATTCTATGATTCTAATCTCTCTCTCTCTCTCTCTCTCTCACACTCACACTCACACACACACACACACACACACACACAGAGCACGGTCTTGCGGCGTCAGCAGTGTGGAGCGAATCCAGTTTTAAATATGCAATTCCAACAACAGGTGTAAGAACTTTGTGTGTTTTTCTGGGCCATGCACACCTGTCACACAGTGGGAACAGCCAGTGATAGCTAATTTTTATAGAAGCCTTTTGCGCCATCAAGACAAGGTTTACTGAGTAAAGGAGACAAAAGATGCTAATGCAGTTTCCACATCCTTTGTCAACCTGTGTTACTACAAAGCCAGGTGGTCAGTGTCCCATTGCTTCACCACATCCACTCCAGCCTGGAGCTATTCACTTGCATCATGTCCTTCCCTGCTGAAACATTTCGGGTTGGTTGCTGTCAGTGGTTATTTGCGCAGAGGGCTCTGCTAAAGAAGCCAGAGGTCAATTGCCTTTATTCTAGCGTAGGCCACCTTGCTTAGCGGCTAGGTGAGGCTATTTTGGGGAAAAGCAGCTGCAGGTGATTTAGAGCGAATACGTATGTACACTCTCCTTACCTCATGGGTTTAAACATGGCTTTCCCAAAGTCCTGGAACCTCAGGACCAGTTTCAGGTGTACACCGCTGGGCTTCACAACTTGCATCAGGGAAGGAGAATAAAACAGAGTGGGAAATTCTTGGTTTGACACTGGTAAAATATTTCTTAAGTATCATTTTGTAACAAAGAAATTCAACTTCCTTCTCCACATGAGTAAATCTCCCAACTCACTATGGATAAAATAGCTTGTGTCAGCTGGTCTATTTATTGGTAATTCGCTGCTGCATCTCACTCCTACAGTTCTTGCCATGGTAATTTTCCCTGATCCTCCTCTGTGCTAGGCACACTATTTTCCTTTAGCATTTCTAGTCCTCAGTCATTTGACATTTTTCCTCTGCGATCTTGGATTTCCCCATCTCACTTACCTTTATTGAACAATAACTGAGAGTAAAAGCTGCTGGTGGTGTATATGTGCAAGTCAAAAAATCCGCAGTGGGAGCGCCAGATGGAAGCTGACTGCCTGGATTCTGCCTTCTGGGAAAATCTTCAACACAGCCCAGGAGCGTAAGTGGGGTTGGCCCAGGAGCCAGGGCCGTGGTCTATAGTATGCCCACTCAGCTGTTCTCACCAGGCACTCAGTGCTACATGTATTCTACTCTTTTTGAAAAAACAGAGTGAACAGGGGGCTGAGAGCTGGTCCTAGCGGCTGTGCAGGGTGACAAAAGTGCTACATTGGCACCCACTGCAATTTAAAGTGATTTTCATGCTGGTGAAAGCTGCTAGCTTGTTTAAATCCTGAGATGGTGGGCGGAACCTCCCAAAGAAACGGAAGCCCTGCCCCCTCGTTTAAGCCATAGAGCTCAGGATTTGTGTGACAAGGCTGCATAGAGAGCCCTGGAGAATGGAGCTCTCTGCTTGTTCTCAGAGCAGGTACAGCCTGGGCACGGAGCAATATGAGCTTCCTCCATGCTGCCCTGTGAAGTTGTCTCAACCTCAGGCTGGAAGGGTCCCCTCTAGGGGTTGTGGGGGTTAATGCACGTCCATGCTCACTCCGGGTTTGACTCAAAGCTCACTACGTCAATGCAAAGACTCCCAATGCATTCAGTGAGTTTGGGAGCAGTTCCCCAGTTCTTGGCCTCGCGTGCTAAGACTAAAAGCAAAGGCACCAATTAATTGCACTTGTGGTCATGTGCTTCTGTGATCTGGATCCCAGTTCCACTCGAAACAGAACTCAGGCCATCAGCTTTCTTCACACAGGCCAGCAGAGAGATAAGGGCTTTGGCTCAGCACTGACCTGGTCTGGATTTGCAACTTTCACCTTTATTTTTTAAGGCAGCAGTTTGCACAAAGGCTGAGGAATTACTGAATGAAGCAGGAAATGTTCACATGGGATTCAGGGAAAATTCAAAGCTGCTATTTCTTTTACATGCATTGCACTTAACAGAAGAAAATGTCCTCTCCGTACAAGGTGTCAGGTTTGCTAAGCTATCTAATACAAGGAGGTAAAATGAGGTGCAAGTAGCTAGGACACAAATGAATCACTTACTCTGGGTGCAGTCACAAGCTCCTAATAAAGCTTTCTCATCCTGACTGTAATCTGCAGGGAAAGAAAAAGTGATAAGAGAATCATTCACATTGAACCTGGACTCATTCTAGTAATGTTTCATGACCCGGCCTCTGCCATTTCAAAACAGATACGTGCCGCTGGAGACTGGTGCTGCTGGAGTTAACCCACTTGCTGCGAAGCAAACGAAATGAAGCGAGGTCAGGTCGGTCTGGTGTCTGGCTCAGGACGACTCTCAGAAAAGGCGGAGTCAGAGACCAGTGTGAGTCCAGCAGTCACTTCTCACAAGTGACTATCCCCCTGGCAGCCAGTGTCAGAGTTTGGGTCAACTGACTTGGGCTCGTGTGTGGGTGTAAAGGTAGCACTATCTGCAGGGGTCCTCAACCATTTTCTTTCTGAGGCCCTCCCACTCCATGGCCCACCTCAAAACTCCATGGCCCACCTCTGCCACAAGAACTGTTTTTCTGCGTATAAAAGCCAGGGCAAGCGTTAGGGGGGAGCAAACAGGTCAATTGCCCAGGGCCCCATGCCACGGGGGCCCACGAAGCTAACTTGTTTAGGCTTCAGCCTCAGGAGGTAGGGCTCAGGGCCCTGGGCTTCAGCGCCATGTGATGGGGATTTGGCTTTCTACCCTGGGCCCCAGCAAGTCTAAGGCCGACCCTGTTTGGCGGACCCTCTGAAACCCGCTTGTGGCCCCCCACCAGAACCACTGGTGTAGACACTGGGTCTAGGGCTGGAGCCTGTGCTCTGAGGCCCTCTGCCCTCGTCAGGTTTCAGAGCCCAGGCCCCAGCCCGAGCCCGAACATTTATAATGCTCTCTTAGCCTCGCAGCATGAGCCACAGTCAGTCGCCCCAGACTCGCTGCCGTGGGTCTTTTGTTTGCAGTGTAGGGCACTTAGGAGCAGGTCAAAAAAATGGAAAACCTATTTTCCCTATTTAAAATCATGTTGATAATGTTATTGAAATTTGTCAGTTACGTTTTCAATAAGGTTTTGGAGAAAGTTTTATACCAAATAAAAATAAAACCCCAAGGCTTGAAGATTGTCCCTAAATGTGTGCACGTATTTATTTTTTACAAAAAAACCTTTTCATTTGAAAGATTCCAACCAGTTCTATTCTGGTGCCAAGCGAGCAGCCTTTCCCAGCTCTTGTTGAATGTGAGTATATGGAAACTCTTACCGGCACTGACAGTGTTAAAATCTTGCATGTCATGAAGGAGTTTGTTAGTGGCAGGGCTGGATCTGGGATACAGCCCATAGCGAGTGATGCCCAGGTGGAATTGGAGCCAGCTTGCTTCCTGCCCGAGCTGCAGCAGTGAGTCAGGAGATGTTAGGTTGAGCTCCTCTCTGTAAAGCTTGTGTCTCCTGAAAAACATTACGTTATGCGATGAAAAGGGCACATCACTGAATGTCAATCCTTAGTACTTCAAAACAAGCAGACTGTGGGTTTTCAAAGAGCTGGGAAAACGCTATTAACCGACAGCTCCAGATTATACAGAGCTTTCCAGTCACAGATAGCAAATTGCCTTACGAGAGTGGGTAAGGATTACGATCTTGATCTTACATGTGAGGAAACTGAGGCACAGAGAGAGTGAGAGCCTTGTCAAAGGTTACCCAGCAAGACTGTGGCAGAGTTGGAACCAGAACGCAGGTCTCCTAAGTCATGTCTTAACCACGTGACCGTTATTCCCAGTGTGGTGTTCTCTCTGCCAAACCGGAGAAAGCAAAAATATTCTTTTCATTACCTTAATATGGTTATACGGGGTAGTAGCTAGGGACCCCCGTTGGAGTTCCATGCAAACTAACAGCCTCACAATCTAGGATTTAGACAATATGCAAGAGGAAAATAAACAGACAAATGGGGGAGGAAGATACCAGCAGAAGTTCTCATAGTTTTACAATAGCTTCCCACTTTAGCTGCCGGGGCAGCAGTCTGAAAGCTCCGGCTGGTGGGTCAGCAGAGGGGGAGCTTCTGCTAGTCTGTTGAATGAAACTCTTGTGGGGAGTTGGAAGGCAGGGTGGGAAGGTGAGTCCATAGAAGGGTCTTACTCGTACAGAGATGCCTGCAAAATGAAAAACACACTGAACAAAGGAGAGAAAAGGCCACGGTGGGAAGAAGCTGCGTCTGCTGAATGTTATTGGGCAAACTGGGGATAATGGGACTTCCCTAGCACACGGGCGTTGTAAGGATAAATCCATGAAAGATTGCGAGTCCCTCAGATACTGTAGTGATGGAGGCAGTCAAGTACCTAAGATAGTCATTTTGAAAAGGGCAAGTTTCAGAGAATAGTATCATAGGACTGGAAGGGACCTCAAGTCTTCCACTCATGGTAGGACTAAGTATAATCTAGACCAGGGGTTCTCAAACTGGAGGTTGGGACCCCTCAAGGGGGTTGTGAGGTCATTACATGGGGGGTTGTGAGCTGTCAACCTCCACCCCAAACCCCACTTACCTCCAGCATTTGTAATGGTGTTAAATATATTAAAAAGTGTGCTTAATTTATTAGGGGGGGGGCCACACTCAGAGGCTTGTGGTGTGAAAGGGGTCACCAGTAAAAAAGTTTGAGACCCACTGATCTAGACCAATGGTTCTCAAACTTCATTGCACCATGACCCCCTTCTGACAAAAAAAATTACTTCATGACCGCGCCGGAGGCAGAACCGAAGCCTCAGCCCGTCTGAGCACTGTCACCCTGGGTTCGGGCGGGGGGGGGGGGGGGGAACTCAAGCCTGACCACCCAGTGTGTGTGTGTGGGGGGGAAAACTGAAGCCTGGGGCTTCAGCCACAGGCAGAGGGCCTGTAACCTGAGCCTCACCGCCGCCCAGGGCTGAAGCAGCAGCTGAGCCCCACAGCCCAGGGCTGAAGCCCTTGGCTCAGCTTCAGCCCCAAGTGGTGGGGCTCGGGCTTTGGCCACAGGCCCCAGCAAGTCTAACACCAGCCCTGGTGACCCCTTTAAAACAGGGTTTCGACCCACTTTGGGGTCCCGACTCCCAGTTTGAGAACCGCTGATCTAGACCATCCCTGACAGCTGTTTGTCTAACCTGCTCTTAAAAACCTCCAGTGACGGAGAGTCCACAACCTCCCTAGGCAATTTATTCCAGGGCTTAACCACCCTGACAGGAAGTTTTTCCTCATGCCCTAAACCTCCCTTACTGCAATTTAAGCCCATTGCTTCTTGTCCTGTCCTCAGAGGTTAAGGAGAACAATTTTTCTCCCTCCTCCTTGTAACAACCTTTTACGTACTTGAAAACTGTTATGTCCCCTCTCAGTCTTCTCTTCTCCAGACTAAACAAACCCAAATTTTTCAATCTTCCCTCATAGGTCATGTTTTCTAGACCTTTCATCATTTTTGTTGCTCTTCTCTGGACCTGCTCCAATTTATCCACATCTTTCCTGAAATTCGGCGCCCAGAACTGGACAATGCTCCAGCTGAGGCCTAATCCGTGTGGAATAGAGCAGATGAATTACTTCTTGTGTCTTGCTTACAACACTCCTGCTAATATATCCCAGAATATGGTGTATTTTTCCACTGCCATTTGCAATGATGTATCTGCAATTCCGCAACCCCTTTCTAGAGTGGTTTGGGCTGGGTTGGCTGTAGAGACCCTTGTCCGCTGGCAGCGTGTTTAAATCAGAGCCCTGTGAGACTGGGTGGTTTCAGTTCACAGGGGTTTGCGTGAACATTTATTTCGGTTACGATCTGCAGAGTTTTTGCACTTCCCTTTCCCACCACTCCGTGCCCTCTCTCCCGTCCCAAGTTTTACTTTGCGGGTTGGATTTAAAAACTCCCCAAAATTCAAAGCCCACCTCACTGGAAACAGCAGAGTCACAGATGGTGTTGGATGGGAATCCTGGAGAACGACAGGTTTTGCACACCTTCTGGGCCAAGCCCTAAATCTGCCCAAGCTTGCTCAAATAAAGGATTCCCCTCCTCCACTCGCCCTGATTCATCAGCATCAGCAAACCTGCTTTGAGTCACTGCTTTGTAATTTACGAGCCATCTTCCGCATGGTTTGGGGATTCATTGCAATCGTTTCTCAGGGCTCTAGTCATAACAAAGTACGTTAGGGCCAAGGCCAGTGGGAAACTTCTGTGGCTTAATTCATTAATGCCTGAAAAGCAGCCTGTGCTCTGCAGATGGCTGGGGCTAATGAAATGCCGAGCTCCTAGTCTATTTTATACAGTTTCTTATACCAGGTTCATCTCCACAGCAGCTGAGTGCATTCCAGTAGTGGATTAAGCAACATGACTAACGTCTGCCACACGTGTTTTATTCTCAGCTCATGTCCCCAAGAGAGCATTGGGCGTGGAGTTGGTCGGCAAACACATTTTCTGTTTCGTGAAAAACTTTGGGATTTCAAAGAGTTTGTCTCTGGGACAAAAAACTTGCAACTATTTTTATGGACTGAAATTCCTAACAGCAACAGCAAATTGTTTGGGGGTCCACTGAAATGGCTCATGTTGATCATTTCAAAACATTTCTTTTTGATTGTGGAATGTTAAAAAAAAATTAAATTGGTTTTAATATAAAATAAATTAAATGTCTAAACAAGAATCTTTTCAAAATGAAAAATCAAACCTCCTTGTTCTGAAAACGTCTGAATGGGACATTTGAACATTTTCTAAAAGCTTTTCCAGTTTTTTTCCAAATGAAGTTTTGTTGAAATTGATGTGACAGCATGACCAATTTTGGTTTAGTCTAAATGGTATTTTCTGATGAAAACCAGCTTCCTCGGAAGTTTTCTGACCAGTGCTATGCAGCAGAGTGTTTTAGTTTGGTAGAGACTTAGTTTCTTGTCTATATTCCCACTCCACTACATCACTGAGATTTCACCACTCCCCATGTTGCTTCCCCTTTCACTGTCATAGTCCTTGCCCTACATGACCCTCAGATGGAGTAAGTAGGGATGAAACGTCCCCTCGTCTACCTGATTCTGCTCCAACCATGGGCCAGAGTGGAATGGGGAGGAAGTAAAATTTAGTCTGCCCCAGTGAGTGCAGAAGTCTCATGGTGCACGCAGATGGCACGGAGAACTAATCCTGGGTGGAATATACAAGGGAAGCAAGGGCAAATTGGGAAAAGTCACCCAACACTATGAACGGCAGCTTTCCAAACTTCCAGTTTAAGATCATTGGCTGGCTTTTGTGTCCACAAAACACAGCTCTTCCAGGGGATAAAAGGCACTCGCCCTTGCCAGAGCATATGTTCTTTTGCAGTACCCCATAAAGAAGAGAAAATGGCACTTAAATAGTGTTTCTTTGCCATCGTTGAGTCGGAGCCTCTCAGAACATCTCATAAAACGTCTGCTTTCCCCCACCCCCAGCGCACAAGGGAATTATAGATCTGGCTGCGGCATGCCTCAGATCTTGTGACACGCACTGTAACTAACAGCCAATTTAATGAGGCTTTCAGAAAACTGTCATTCTAAATGCAGACCTTGAAAACTTAACCTCTCTGGAGAGATGCATCGGCACAGTCAGAGGAGGGCTGGCCTTGCCTTAGACTGATGAGTTCTGTAAAGGCCCCCTTGTTAGCTCAGCTACACCACTTTGGAGCTTCCCTCTCCATCATCCCTTTCACATGCTCTCCGTCGACATGTTCATTTAGTGATCCAAAGAAGGCAGTGCTGGCATTTGTGGTGACCAGGAAGCGACCCCAGCACTGGCAAGAGGTAGCTGCTCCAGGTTGCATCCGGCGCTGTTAGATTCTCCTGGCCACATGCCATCAGCTCCATTCCACCACAGTGCTCAAACCCCCTTCCTGCTCAAACCCACAGTCCCTCCTCAGGCAAATCTCCCATGGGAGTCACCTAGAGTTTTGCTTGGGGGCATTAGGCACTTCCTTCCTGCTACACCCAGAGCGAGCTACAGGACTGACCATATATTAACTGTCACACAGGTTAGGGACTCCGAGATCATAGCATTGCCGTGCATTTGCTGGGTTTAGTCTAGCTCCTGCTGGTAGGTGGCGCTCGGTGTCATTAAAAACCAAGGTTTCAGAGTAACAGCCGTGTTAGTCTGTATTCGCAAAAAGAAAAGGAGGACTTGTGGCACCTTAGAGACTAACCAATTTATTTGAGCATAAGCTTTCGTGAGCTACGGGTGAGCTGTAGCTCACGAAAGCTTATGCTCAAATAAATTGGTTAGTCCCTAAGGTGCCACAAGTACTCCTTTTCTTTTTATTAAAAACAAAGCATCGCTGTGAGAGGTTTCATTTGGGAGAGGCCCATCAGTGGAACAGCAGGCCTGTTGGAGGTGGACTGCCAGAGCTGTGCAAGGGTTTTACACAGCATCTGACCACTTGGGTACTACCCACCTCTATCTCCCACCGCATCACAATCAGGGCAGAAATAGAGCTGCTGGGTTTTCCCCTCCTTTTGTCTGTGGTGTTTACTGAGCAAAGCTCAGCAGCAGGAATGTTCAGCAAATCCACCCTGAGAGGGAGCACAAAGACCCACAGAGAGCCGTGCTGGTTTAATACTGTACCACATGGTTAATAGCTTCTTCCTGGTGGACAATCAGCAGGAAGGGGCTAGGGAGGAACTGAATTCCCCGGACGTGTTCTCAACTAATTGATCTGTCAGGGATAGGAGGGCTTGGTTTCTCCTTCTCTGCCATTGAAGAAAAGGGGTGCAAGTTTGTTCTCGAGAACCTACAGACCTCTCTAGGTCTGCCCAGCGTACAGGGGATCTGTTGGAGAATGAGGGTCTTCATGGGGAGGACCTGTCCCTCTTCACTGGCTTTGAGCCCCCATAATCTCCTACCAAGACCTGGGGAGCAGGACGCCACACTAGGAACCCCTCCTTCCCAAACACCAGCCCTTAAAGAGAATCCCAGACCAGAAAGAATTCTGCTTAGATGCAGCTGCATCCAATTGTAAGTGGATTCCTCTCGTGGGGTGGTTGCTATGAGTGATTGGGCACATGCAAAGTTAAAATGTTTCTGTTACATTTAAGGCTTGACCCCAGCCTGCCTCCTCCTGTCTCTGGCTTGCATCCTTCCCAAAGGGTGGGTTCTGGCCCCTGGTGAGGGCTCTCTGCAGGGACAGGGCAGGAGCCGGTGTGGGGAGCTGACCACTTTCCTTCCTCAGGGAAAGAGCCTCCTTCTTGAGCAGAGAAAGGGTGTAAAACGCATAGACAGCCCCTTTACTCCTCCTGTATCCATCGCCCCCCCCCCCCCAATGCCCTTTGTCATTGATACAGGACAGTCACTTGCCCAGTAACTTCACTGCATTTGTCCATGCTCTGGAATGCTGCTTGCCTCGGTCCCAGCAGGAAAAACGAACATTCCACATGTTCACTGGAAATCCTGCCAGGCCATAAAAGAAGGAGGAGGAAAGCCAACTTCTGCTTGGTAAACAAGTGAGGAGAGAAGGGCGAAAATTAGGCCAGTGAAAAACCCTACATGGGTAGCAAACTCCCTCTTTCCATAGCCGGGCTCAGGAATATGAGGGGCCTTTAACTAGAGTCAGTGGGGAACTAGCCAAAGTGGGTGGAGGCAAAGGAAAATGTCCTGGAATGTGGTGCTTTGTTTCTGGGTTGTATTTTTCATCGACAGGGCTCAACTGCTTGGCAAATGAGGGTACGAATGTACATGGGACAATTAGTTTGGATGCCTGCCTTCTATTTCTACCTTTCTGCTCTGCGATTCCAGCTCATCTATCAGTCGAATCTTAGGGTTTTATCGTGTCCACCAGCACCGTAGTCTCTGAATCCCCCAAGCTCCAATAGCAATTTGTTCAATTTGTGCCTCAATTTCCCCATCTGTAAAATGGGGGTAATCGTTCCTTCCCCGCAGGGGTGTTGTGAAACTGAATGCTGACAAGTTAGTAAAGTCTTTCAAGGCCCTCAGCTGGAACTCCCCCTATCACAGCAACCTATTATTAATGGAGTCTATTTCTAAGTAAAGTGAAGAACAACAGGATAAAGTGTGTGTCATTCAGTCTGTTTTGGCACTGTGCAAGCCTGGGAAGAGGCCAAAAGATGGCAAATATGTGCTGGTGTGCTGGAAAAATTACGCAAGTGCTCTTCATTGCATCTTAGACCTGAAGTCCTAGAAAATTTTTCAGCCTATTGGCAGATGTTTCTGCTGTATCTTGTCTGGAAACAGTTCCTGCAGGGGGGATTATGCCACACAAGAGCTCCCCAGGAGTAACTAAGTGCCAGTGAGATGGCTGCTCTTTCGCAAAGGCTGGTTAGTCAGACATAGTCTGAGATACAGGGCCAGATTGTGAGCAGCTGATGTCAATCAGGATAGCTCCCCTCACTGCAGGGCTGGTTAAATCCGCTGAGGTGCTGGTCTGGAATGAGACGGTCTCAAGGCCAGGCAAGAGTTTGGCCTTGGATTGCCTAGTGAGGAGGGTCCAAATGGAGGGCCCCAGAGGCTGCTCTTGGGGCCATTCGGTAACTGGACAGGCAGCTGAACTCAGATGTAACAGAGGCTCTTGGCGTGGCTGGTAACACAGAGGCACCCTAAGGAAATGTGTTCCAATGGCACCAGAAACGGAGGCAACCCCCCCAAGCTTCATTGTTACTGCAGAGCGGGGCAAGCCCTTCTCTAAGGCGAGCAAATGCAGTCACACACGCCCTTTTTCCTCGGGGCTGGCATCTCCCGTGTGCCCTGGGACCTGAATGGTGCAGTGTCAGAAATCACCTGCACTGATCTGCTGCTTTAAAGCTGTGATTAACCCAGACAAAGGAGAAGCAGCAACATGTATTTGCAGTTACTAAAGCTAATTACATTACTGCAAACAGCTGGAAGGCTGCCTGAACTGGGCAATCTACCAGTGCAATGAATTCCCAGTTGGCTAGAGCCAGTGTAGCCAGCTCCACGCCACCCCTGCCTGCCGCACTTGGTATTGGGGAGGGGGTGCGTTGGGGCCTGGGTTTGTGGAATGGCCTCCGTGGGTATGTTTACACTGAACTGTAGGGCTGTCTGTGGGACCCAGGCTTGTGGACTGGCAGTTTCCAAGCCCATCTTTGTGTGTCCACGCTGCATCGTAAACCTGGGTTACCTCAAGTCTCAGAGCTGTGCTAACATGTCCAAATGGAATTATGCAGCCCCTCGGACTCAGGTTTGTGGCTTGAGCTGTGTCCGCACTACAGAATGACAGAGCTTGAACACAAGTCTCAGCGGGACTCAGGCTCTCACCCAATCCCCTACTAGGATCCTAGGACTCACGTGCTGAGTGCTTGCTGATCAGGCACAATACAGGCAGATTTGTGTGTCGACAGAAGTGGGCTCAAACCTGAGTCACAGCCTGGCTTTAGTCAGTGGTTTAGACATATGGGACCAAACCCCAGCCTGGCTGGTCCAAGATTGGGAGAGTGCAAAGGTAGTGTGGGTGCTGGGTTGAATGTAGCTCAGTCAGGTCTCAGGCTCTGACCCTACTACACAATGCTAGGCCTTACCATTTCATGTGGCACGCAGGGGGATTTCGGATGAGTTACACAGAGCTCTGTATGAAACTCTTTGTTCAGGACCAGATCTGTACCTCAGGGCTTGGGTAATTGGTGTTTGTTTTCATGTTGTTTGCATGCTTTTTAAAAGGGTGAGGGAGGCATTTAGGAGACCAAAACAACACAAGACCTGGGCCTTTCATGACAGTGGCCTCCAGGCCAGGACTTAGAGAGACCCTGAGAGGCGATGGTAGGCAGCCCAGGCTAGAGATATCGAGCTAGCTGGAGAGGTAGGGTCCTGTCTGAGTCCAGAAGCCTTAGCGAAGGAATCTTTTTATATTAATTACAATCGAGCCCTGTCTGTTTTTTTTTTCATGGTGTTTAAGATCCTGGCGAATAGAAAAGTTCATATCAATGTAAAGTGTTAATGCAGTGCTGTAAATCGCCGTGACGATACCAGCTTTCACATGATTTCTGCCCTATAAATGATGACTCTATGAAGCAATTTTTGACAGCACTACATTCGTGTAATGGTATAAAAGACAATTACCGGAACCTGGACCTTCCTTGGTAAGTAGAGCGGAGCAGGACTCCTGGGCTCTATAGCAAAACTTCGGGGGATCGGGAGGTGGGTTGCGGGGAAGCGCTACCTTTCATTTGGATTTTGCAAATGTTTGCAACATTTTCAGCTTTGGGCCTATCTTTGCTAAACCGCAGTGAAATTAAGTGGCGAGTGGACTAACTGGAGGGACACTCACCACATATCCTTTGGAGGAGAGAGCACTGGCTGTTCATTCCATTCGCAGCAGCAGAGCCATGGACTGGGAAAGCAGCCTTCCCAGCCCAGTTTGCATTGAATGCCTGGGTAGATCAGTGAAAGAAAGCAGGAGCCTGCAGCTGATAACAAGTGGTTCATTAACAGAGAAGGGGACTGGCTGGGACTGAACACTCTAGAAGAGGAAAGCGCCAAGTTAATCCAGGCCCTTAACAAAACACACACTGTTGGGCAACACAAAAGCTGAAAAGAAAGTTGCCTCTGAGAAGGAGCTTTATTTTCTGGATTCCTGACGTAAGCAAAATTAAAAGCATCGAAGCACTGGAGGTTGAAGGCCGGAGTCGGCAGTGTTCAAACTGGTTGGAACAAAGGACATGCTGTGGGAGAGGAAACCCAGAAGGCTCTCGCTGTACGTGGGTCTGCACTCACGGATCTACAACTGGCAATCACTGTGCACCCCCCACCCCACTCCCCACTCTGCCGTGCCCTGCAGCAGGCAGGCGGTTGTGCACTCAGACTGGATGGCACCTGCAGACCTCAGCCAGGCTGATCCTGACCTGCAGCTCTGGCCGAAGGGAGTGGGGATTAAGGGGATTAAGGATGGGAAGGGACACCAGGAGCTGCTCCTTTCCCCTAAACTGTAACTAAATAATTCACTAGGGGGCCACTGCTGGATACAGATGGTGCAGCAGCATGCAAGGTGGTTGGTGTTTTCCACCGGGCCCTGAGGAATGCTGGAGTAGATGGACCAATGGTCTGGCCTGGCCTGGCAAATTCTCTGCACCACATGCTGCCTTCTTTTATGTGTGCGCATCTCCCAGTAACATCATCACTGCACTGCTCCCCTCCAGCCTTCCCACCCGCCTCAGCGGTGTTATGCCTACATCCTGGAGCAGGATTCAGTTCCGAGTGTCTCAAAGGAACGTCTGTGCGGTTTTCTTGCATGCAATGATCAAAGCCCCACGTGCTCCGTAGCAAGTTGGACTGACATTCTGCCGCAACTGGTGGAGATTCACCCTGGGAATAAATGTGAACAGTCCCCGGGCCCCTCAATCCAGCACGTTAGAAGAGTCGAATAAAGAGGAAACTTTAAATCAGGGCATGCAGAGCCGCTTGGAACGGGGCTGGGACCTGCAATGCTGCTTTGGGAGGTGGTTGATGATAGTATGGGGCTCACTCCTTCCCTGCCTCCCTCCAACGGTCACAAGGTCGCAGACGACAGGAGTTTGGAGGTTTCTGGAGCACACAACCATGGCACTGAACAGACAAGGGGACCCATGGTGAATGCTGGCACTGACCACCGGTTAGGCACCGCACAATGGAAGCCATTTGCAGAGCATAATAACAACTTTATTGAACCCACAAACTTACAGGCAGTGCTGCATATTCCTATGTGCTAGCAGATGAGATTTTTTTTCCATTAACCAACTTCAGTTATACAGACGTCTCTCTTTTCGAGAGCAGTCCCGCAACACCCTCTGCCGAGGCGGGGCCAGAAGTTCATCAGTGTTTGGGCTGAGTCGACTTCCTACCTGTGACATAAACTAAATGGATAAAATGCTTCACCTTGGTTGCATTGCGGAACCAATGGACAGAGCACACCTAGTATCAAAAGCTCCTTTCCAGAAACTGGCTGGGCTGAGCCCAAATGTACATCCCCTTTGCCGTTTAGTGCCCCAGGAGGGAGGTGGCTGTGAGTGAATTCAGCCTGAGCATGTTCTCAGAATGCTTCCCATCTTTATGAGAACCATATTTTATTTCAAAGTGACTAAGGAATAATCAATACCCACTCCCCCAAAAGAATAAAAGACAAAGCTAAGTCAAACAAGGGCAAGTGACTGCCTGGCCAGCACGGATTCGCTCCCGGCTGGCTAATAAATAAACGTCATAACCAAAGGCAAACTACAAACATTTCTTCACAGCAAACAAAATAAGCTGCAAAGCGAAGTGGGTAGACTTATTACCAAATAGTAGGAGCTGTGCCCCAGGTTAGAAGGCAGCAGAGTAATGGGAGTGTTGCTGTAAGCAGCCAGCATTTAGTGTTATGGGCTTTTGTTGGTGATGTAGGGTGTCATCAAATTACCTACGTGATCTGATTGTGTTTAATGTTCCCACAATGCACTTGCTCCAGGAACATCCATCTTAGTTTCAAAATTCTAATATATTCCTGACACGTTGCCCAGCTTTTAAAAATGTAATCTCTCTGCTTAGCACAATAGAGATTTGCATTGCTCCAGAATCTATGCAGATTATTTATAGTCCCTATATAGACCCTACATCTCAGACATGCACATATCTGCCATAACAGCTAAATTGGTGTTCACTCTGAGCATCTAACTTCCAGCCTACTGTTATTGTTAAGGTGCTGATATAACAAGATAGTGTCTTGGTTGAGATTAGTCCCAAAGCAAATTCCAAATCAATATCCATTCACAGGAACGGCAGCATAACCTGATAATGCTTAAATGCTTTTTACTTAGTTACCCTCAACTTTATTTCTCCAGCTTTTGTTGTGAATAAGTATAGCAACCTCACTGCCTTGAGCTCCTGGTTTGCTCAGCCATGTAAACGTGCTATAGAAAGGTATTAACAAGCACGGCTCCTAGTTTGTTCTACACAATCACAACACTGCAGGCTGTTTGCAAAGGGTAAGGGCCAGGCGCTTCAGTGGTAAAAACTAAATGATGCTCAAGCATTTCCAAGGCTCCTCTTCACGCCTTGACTTCAGTGGGCACTGGAGATGCTCAACACCCCTGCAAATCAGGTCTTAGGTGTCTCAAACTGGGGATTGTAGTAAGATGAGGCCCTGAAAACATAAACTCTTGTATCAGAGGCCCAGTCTGAGGCCTGAAGCCTGAACCAAAGTACTTCCAGGCATTGCTAAGCAAAGGCTGGGCTGTGAGCTAGAAGCAGGCCCCAATCACAGAAGTTGACAAGAAGAAGAACTTGCGCCAAGATGGCATCAGAACACTCCACAGAGATAACAAGGAACAGGCAGGTGCATCTTAAAGACAGGGTCAAAAGGACAACATGATGGATAGATTCGTTTGAACCAACATGTAACAGGGGAGAAACAGCACCCTAATGAGTAAAGGGGCTGCACCTCAATACATCAGGAGGGATGAGTAATCTGTTCTTCACCTGTAGAAGACTAGGTCTGGAAGGGCACATTGTCGTCCAGCCTAAGGGGCAGTGGAGTGTCCCGCCACTGGCTGAGCTGTGTCCATTGCCGGGGGCACATATTCGTAGTATGCCCTGTAGAGTCTATAGGAAACTATTACTGTGCTTCGTTTGACAATAAACCTGGCTGGGTGCCTTTGTACATTATTGGAGTCTGTGGTCTTTGGGGGTTCTCTCGAGGTCTGCTGTGTCAGCGATCTGCGCAGAGCTGGGGCAGCACACAGGGGGAACACGCAGGCAGCCGACTGTTATCATCATCGAACAAGAGAAGAGCACCACACCGGTAGCTACTGACAACAGGCATCACATAATGGAGGTATCCAAATTACAGACCACTTATGAAAATATAGGTTTAACTGACAAGCCCGAGGGCAGCAGTGGAGAATTCAGGACTCTCAAAAACTAGCTCTGCTAAGTAAATATTTATTGACATCACTACAGTATAGTCCACTGACCTGCATGGCTCTGGACTAGTCTGTTAACTTGCACAGAAAATGCTTCAGGCTGCTTCTCTATGCTAATCAGTTTCTGCCACGCTCATCCTCGTGATATCTGAGCACCTTCCAATAAGGTACTGAGCGATGTGACTAGCATATGCCAGGTGTTGTTTGCCACTGGAAAAAAATAAAGAAGGTCTCACCAGCACACTGACGAGTTTCCAGTCTGAAGAGTACTATGCTGTGCCGTGGTCTCTGAGAATCTTTTTTCTACTTAAGATACGTATCTGGCCCTCATTACCATGGTCTCTGGAGTCTGGCAGTCTTTCCCAGTGTGATAGGAAAGTGGCAGGATCACCAGTTTATAAAGGGGAAACTGAAGCACAGAGTGCCTCGGGCTCAGATTTCTAAAGGTATTTAGGTGTTGCTGTGCTCAGCATTGCAAGGCCTAACTCATTTAGGAACCTAAATCTCCTTTTCAAAAGGGATTTAGGTTTTTCAGTGCCAAAATCCCATCAAATGTCAATAGGATTTAGGCTCCTAAGTGCTAAAGCTCTTTTGCAAATGAGCTTTAGCATCCTAAATCAGTTACGCCTTGAAACACCTAAATACCTTCAGAAATCTAGCCTAAGTGACTTGGCCACACAGAAAGTCTGTGGTGGCGCAGGACTTGACCCCAGGTGTCACAAGTCTTATGCTAATGCCCGAACCACTGGACAAGATTTCCTCTCATGTCTGTTTTCTGTTCTTTAAACTTGCGATCTAGCTCTGGTTTACACGAATAGTCGCGCCAATTGCCCCGAGCTTCTTTCTCATCCGCTCTGAGCTTAGTTTTCTGCCCGTGCTGTCTTCATCATATTTTCTCATCTATTCTACTGACACATGTGGTCAGACTCCAGCGTTGCTCACACCAGCGTAAATCCAAGTAACTCCACTGACTTCAACAAAGTTAAATTCTGGAATGAATGAGGTCAGAATCAAACCATGTCTCTCACATGTGTTTATCCGGAGGAAGTGAGTCTGATTTTCCGCTGCAATGCAATGCTGAAGCTCCGTTGTTACATCAGTGTAATGCTGAAGTAATGAAGTGGAGAATCAGGCCTAGTACAGGGATGAGGGCAGAACATAGGCCACAACTATGTACATACTGAGCTGTGCGTTTACAAGAAGTGATATACAATGACATGGAGTGGTAACCAGATGCAGCTCAAAGGAGAAAGACTGGAAACACTGGGAGTTCCTTTTATTTCAGTTCACCAGAGAACAATGTCAGCCTTGGTGTTACAGGCGACATGCTCTGTGACCTTCAGCACAGTGTCTGACTGTGCACAAGGAACAGCATATTTCCCCCCAAAGCCTCTCCAGCAGAACTTGGTGGTTGAAAGTTAATAAACTGCTTTACAAGTAAACCAGAGCAGAAATATGTTGATCTCTGCTGAAGCGAATTTAAATCCAACAGCAAAGTGATCACTTGTACAAGAGCCTCAAGAGCCAGCTACACACTGCACATCCTGGCGTTTACATGGGCGCTCCGTGAAGTGTCTTTTATACCAGCAGCGTCCAAAGCTGCAGGAAAAGCAGATTCAGCCTCTTTTCACCCCAAAACGTTTTTCAACAAAGAAAATGCATTGAGTATCCACCAAGAGGAAGAAAATAGGATCCTTTCCTCATCCCCTAATCAACACGTCACTTACACTAATGTTTTGCTGTGGTTTGTTACATGATCAAGGTTGTTCACATGTGGCTAGGTGTCCATCTCAGACAGAATTTGGGGGAAGCAATCTGTGCATGGCACATTTCTCTATGACCCCCTTCCCTCCCTTGTTTGCTACCCACTCCCTAAACATCGTGGATGAGATCTTCAGCTGGTGTAAAATGGTGTTATTCCATTGACTTCAATGGGACTACACCCGCTGATGGTCCCCTGTTTTCACAGCTTGCTTTTCCTCACTCTGGAAAGATCTCAGCCATTCAAAGAGATAATGGACTGGGGATCTATTCAGTCAACCGGATGATTTACAAAGAGTGTCCGTTACCGGCTCTTTGTAACTTCTACACAGAGAGTACCACAGGTGCCCTGCCTCCAAGACCAGACCTCAGGCATGGGAGGCTGTGGAGAGGCACGCAAGGGCTGGAGGCTTTCTGGAAGGCAAAAGTTTTTAAAGGAGCGATTTGAAGAGTGTGCTTGGGGGACAAGGACTGGGGAGTTGGTAGCGAGACTAGGGTACAGCATGAACGTGTGAGGACTGTCCTTTGGTTCTGTGTTTGTACAATGCCTAGTGCAACGGGATCCCGGTCCATGCCTAGGGCTCCGAGGTGCTGTGGTAATACACATGATGAATAATAGTAAGCCAAGCGTGAGATGGGGACGTGTCAGAGCAGTATGGAGATGTGGGCGGGGAAGACATCGGAAGGGAGAGGCGGAGTAGAAGGAAACAAGTGCAGAGATAGAGACATAGTTGAGATTATGCAGGGCCTGGAAGGATAAGGATAAGGCGCCCGAGTATGAAACAGCAAAAGGCCAGAGCCGGTGAAGGGAGCCAAGCACTAACTCTCGTTTTCTGCAGCTCTCCCCTGGAGCTCAGACACCAGCCTCTAGCATTGCCCAGGGCCCACACTCACAAGGCATAACTGCCTGAAGTGAACTTGTGCTGAGACAATAGTGATGTCAATGCACAGGGGAAGGCCGATATTACCCAAAGCACTGTGGGAGTGAGAGGTGCCCCGCTACAACGTCATTGACCAAGGGGCTCAAAGTCAGCATTGACCTATACCTCCAGCAGAACTATGCCATTCAATGCCACATGTTGCCATCAGGGGGACTGCACAAGATGAAAGGCTGTGTTGCTTCTCACCCAACTGGTGACATCTCCTGGTATCTAATGCACTGCACACCATGCAGGAATTTAAAACACAGGATAAGGATAAGGCTTACTGTAAGCCTAGAACAAAAAGTGAAAGAAATGAAAGCTCCACTAGGTGATCTAATCCAGTGCTACTCAAAGCGGTGGTCCGCGGACCGAGCCATCGGCTGCCGGTCTGTGCGCACATCGGGAAAAAAATTTGCCGGTCCCCCACATCAGAAAGCTTGAGAAGCACTGATCTAATCCATCCCTCTGCCAACACAAGACTCTCCCCTACAGGGTATTTTCTACTCCTTTGTCCTGTCTAATTTTATGTCTCAGACCTATGTAGGCGCTTATATGGCCCTCAGTACTGTTGTATATGAGTGTGATTCAGTGGGACTTCTACTGCCTGGGAGATTATTCCAGTGTCTAATGTATGCACTAACATCCAGAGACTTACAGATGTCTGCACGTAAAAGCAGAGTTGACTGGAAAACACACTCAAAAAAAACCTCCACGAATCTTTGTTTCCATTTTTCATCAACATTGAAATGTTCTGATCAACTCTGACTGCAAGTTAGGGGGCAACACAACCCCAGTATGATTGATCTGATCTGCAAACAGGAAGGGCTTCTTTAAGGATGGCATCTTTTGAAACATCATTCAAACCACCTAGCTCAAAGCACATTGTCGTGGCGCTTATGAAAGAATCTGGGATTGGGCAGCAAGCTACCCTGAAAAGCAAGCAAGAGATAGTATTTGCACAAAGAGACTGGGCTTGAAATGTTCAAGAATGCTGAAGGCCCAGATTTTTAAAGGTACGTAGAGGTTTCTACACTCAGCATTGTAATGCCTACCTGCTTTAGGTGCCTACATCTCACTTCCAAAAGTAATGGACGCACTTAGGAATCTAAATAACATCTACTGTCAATGGGATTTTGGCTCCTAAATGCCTAAATCCCTTTTGAAAATGAGATTTAGTCTCCTAAGTCAGTTTGGTGCTGCAACATTGAATCTAAATGCCTAAATTAAATTAGTTAATGCCTAAATACCTTTAAAAATTGGAGCCTGTGTTTTCAGTTATCTAGTTAGTCGCTTTAAAAAACTGATGCCCTCTACAGATGACCTCTACAGATTCAGGTGTTTGCTTATTTTTGATGTGTTCCCCTCCTCCCTTGGTTTTACACCTAATGAACACTGAATGGTTTTATTTATATGGTATGTCCATCTTGTGCATGTATTTATATATGTTGTCTTTTGTTATGTGTTTACATTTTATATAAAAACAATAAAGTAAAAAATCTGAGCCTAAATGATTTAGGACCCTAAGTTCCTTTGTCAAAAGTGACTTAGTGGGATTGTCAAATGTGCCTAACTGAGTTAGGTGTCTAAGTGCTATTGGTTTTCAATAGGAGTTAGGTGTCTAACCGATTTAAGTACTTCTCTGTTCTCACTCTTAGGCATGTCCTCAAACGTATTTAAGTGCCTAACTCCCATTGAAATCAACAGGTGCTTAAATAACTTTGAGGATTTGGGCCTTAGGAGCCTAAATCTTATTGAAAATTAATGGGACTTCAGTACTGAAGTGCCTAAATCACTTTTGAAAATGGGACTAAGGCTCCAAAATTGTATAGGCACTTTTGAAAAATCTCACCCTATGTGTGCAAGCCAAGTGCATTTGTCAAAGGTAGCAAGCCCAGGCGAGTCCATAGTGTTGGAGGTGACAGGACTGGAGTGAATACCTGGGTCATCTGTTATTCTGAGCTTCTGTAACTGTGGTTCTGTGGACCCATGTGATCACTTATGCAGCAGGAGGCTGTGTTAGCAATGGCAATGTAGGCCTGAAAACTACCCGAGGCCGGGGGGCTGGCCTGACTAGATTAGGTGAGGGAGATTGCACAGGAGCTAAGAAACTCTCAGACTCTGCCACTCAAAGGCGGGGCTATAAACTGTCATTCTGGGAGTGATCTTGGACCCAATTCAGCATGACTCCCATTGATCTACAGATAACAAATGCTTTTGTGAATCTAGTCTCTGGCCCAGGGCCAGTTAGTTACAACAAACTGGTTGTTGTACTGTGAAGGAGTGGGACTATGTCTGTACAACTGATGAATTCTGTGTGAGGTTATGAACCCCAAAGGTCTGGGTCAGGCTGCACACTCCACTGTGAATGGGCAGCCTCTTGCCTTCTCTATGGTCTGTTTGCCTCCAGGATGGGTTGAAAATTCCAGACTGGTGGCAAAAGAACAACAATAGAGGGGATTTGGTTCTTAAGTACCCAATTGTTGGAAATCAGTTCACTCTTGACAAAGGACTGGTCCCTGTCCAGAAGAACTGGTTTAGCAGGGGCTAAGTCACCTTGGCAACAAAGTCACCTGGGAGGGGTTTGTGTTCAGATGGGTGTCATGGCAAGGGTGTCACCTCACATGGGAGGGTAGGGGGCTGAAGATTTTACAAGGGTAGAGGCTGATCTGCTAACTTCGGGGGGGGGGGGGGCATATTCTCCAGTCCAGGAGGGAGAGGTTAACCTGATATGGGCAGGACCCTCCTGCCCTATTCCTGATCCCAGATGGTCCCAAGGACTCTGGCAAATCCAAGAGACCCAGACTCCAGCTTAAAGAGTGGTGAGGAAACTGAGGCAGGGCCATGTGTTTAGTGTTTATAGTTTTGTACGATCCATACTCTTCTGTGCTTTAAATATAAAAGAGCATAAAGGTGTTAGATTGGGCAAAGCGTGTGTGTGTGTATGTTGACTGCTTCACAAGTACTGCTTGCCCCTGAGAGAGTTAAACAGTAAACCAGAAGCTTTGCACCTTTGGGGTGGAGGTCTGGAAGAGGGGGTGTGTTTAAGTACTGGGGAGTCTGAAGGGTCAGTGCTGCACCCAGAGGGGCTAGGTAGCTGGAGAGCGAGTTCCAACACCCTGAGAGTGCATGTAAGGACCCCGAGAATGAGGCAGTAGCTAGACTCCATTCAAGCTCCAGGAGCTTGAAACACCCCATGGAACCAGAGTGCAAAGGTTTGGATTTCCCTCACAGCAGACTTAGCGGGTGGAAGGAAGTGGTGCTTGCTAGGATCTATGTAGTAGTGTGTGGAGATTTTTAAAACACTTTGCAAGGGTTTATGCTTTTGCTCTTAAAGTGTAAAGTAGGAGCAGGTCTGGTAGTTTATCTTGGGTATAAATTAGATAGCAAGCATGAATTATGAGCAGCTTAGGAAAGAGCAGCTTCAGAACCTGTGTATCTCCAGCACAGGACCTGTTAATGAGGCTGAACTGGGTGTTGGTTTCGTGATAAGGATAACCATTCACTGAGCATTAGCTAAAGGCAATTGACCCCCTTTCTCGTGTGATCTTCTTTGATCTGAACTTCTTAGGACTGGTAGCATGACATAGAATAAGCTGCATCTCTCGAGGGAACATCAAGAACGATTTTCACTCTCCAGCTGAGTGGTTCCCATTTACGCCATATGACTGGCGTTCTCCAGAATACAAGGTCCCCCCTAGCCGCTGCCAGAAACTGGTCTCCTGCCCCACGAGAAATTTTGAGACTTTGAAATTTTTTCTCATCCTTAAGCAGGCCCCCATATTGAAAGCTCAACATTTTCCATGAACTTATAGTCTGAAAGAAAATCCCCTTGGGCCACTCAAAGCTTATGCTCAAATAAATTGGTTAGTCTCTAAGGTGCCACAAGTCCTCCTTTTCTTTTTTCAAAGCATTTTGTCTCAATTTTGACTTTTCAACATTTTTAACTTTTATATTTTAGTTTAAATAAACTCAAATTTCAAACAGAAAAGTCATTTCCAACAAGAAAACAAAATGTTTCATTTTCCAAATGTTTCAAACCAGGGCATTTTAACCATTTCAAAACTTTTCTTCTCCCCAAGAATGTTCCAGATTTTGTAGTTTTGGCAAACCTGCCCCTTTCCTGGGAGCCGTTTCAGTGTCGATGAATCAGCATTTTCCAGCGTAAAAATGGTTTGTTAGAAAATTCCCCACCAGCTCGCCTCACGCGCTAACTCAACTCCTTCCCTGTACTTTCTCCTTCCCCAACTCCTCGCTCTTCCTGCCCACACCCCCTCTTTCCTCTCTTCCTCCTCACAAACTGCTGTACACAGCACGCAGTGTACACGGCTGCCAGTTTACTCCCCCTGCCTTTCTCTCCACAACTGTCACTTCTGAAAGCCTGCCCGGATGTGTTGCTGCAATTCCTTTCCAGCGAGGGCCAGGCTTTCTTGCTGTGACAGCAAGTGGGTGGACAGAGGGGGAGGGCAGTAGCTTCCAATGGTCCAGAAAAACTGCGGGCCACAGGAAAATGGTTGGGGCTGCAGTGATAACAAAGAGGTGGCTTCCTCAGTCTTCTGAGACGTGACCCAGAGTGTAGCATGGAGGAACACAGCATGAGAGAAAAGGTGTGTTGATGCAGCGTCGCATGGTGTATTGTCATAGACCATGGCAAGGGGCACTATTACAGGCAAATGTGCCATGCAAGGACAAAAGGACAAATTCAGCGCCAACATATGTGGGCACTTCGCCGATTAGCTTCCCTGGGACTTGCACCCGCTGGGGCTGGAATTGGGCCCAGAGTATCTCGGAGGGAGGGAGCGTAGTCTAATGGTTAGAACAGGGGAGTGCTTCTCGAGAAGTATCAGCAGTGAGCACACCAGGCGTTATTCCCCGCTCTGCCACTGACATGGTCACTTTGCCTCTGAGCGCCTCAGTTTGCCTGTGTGTAAACTGAGCAGAAGGAACATGCAAAGGGAAGCGGGAGGCATTGTTAACTAACGTCTCTGAAGCGCTTTGAGATCCTTCGGGAAAAGGCTCCGTGGGAGCAGGCTCATCACACAGTTCGGATTCTGCTCAAGCACCATTTAATTTTGTTTTCCGTATTCATCTCTGGAGTCAAGTTTGTGTAGCACCCTGTTATTTTTATTTGATGCTGTTTAAACAACGACTCGGAAGGGTGAAAAGGGCACCTCTCTACTACTATCGAGGAGTGCTACAAGCCTTCATACCTTTGCTCTCTGCTGCTGGATATTGTTATAACAATGCAACTGGGCTCCACTCCCACTGAAGTCAATGGGTCTGTTGCCATTGACTCCAGCGGGACAGCAGGATCGGGCCCTTATGATAAGTGACGGGCGTGTTTAATTCTACTGTTACATCCCAGTGGTTATATAGACGTACAGTTTGCAGTGCTGAGTCAGAGCAAGGTCACAAGCTCCCATTGATCTTCTGGATCCAAGATTATTGCTTGTTAAAAAAAAAACATGCACGAAATTGTGACATGTAAACGGCACGGTTTAGAGCACATGCTCAAAACAGAGAGGCAGTTAGGTCTGTGAGGATGATTTTGGCTGCAGTGCCAACATACCTCCCGTAGAAAAGTCAAGCAGAAAAAGTGACCCCTGTGGTTTAAAGGTTGCAGGTAAGTAGCTAAACAAGCACAATCACTGCATTTACAAAGGTTATCTTCTCAGCACACTTTGGCACACAGCCTCCCTCTGACACTATTTGTTTTGTACGCTGGCTGTTTTTTTTAGAAAAGGCAATTACCTATTTTCCTTGCGAGGGCCCTCTCTGGATCTCTGCTCCACCTACTCTGTCCTAGAGACAGAAAAGGGAATTCATAGAACTAGGCGCTGTCCCAGCCACAGTCGTCGTTGTTTCAATTGTCCTGCTTGCTAAGGATGAAGCTGCAGTGCGACTGTTGCTCTGTGGGACTGTTGATGGGCTAGGAGGGTGGGGCAGGTCTTCTGGGAGTCAGGAAACCTGGGTCAGAGCATTCCCTGCTTTGCCACAGACTGGCCTGTCTGGTCTTGGGCAAGATATTTACAACTTGGTTTCCAAAGGCCTTGAGCACCCCGCAGTTAGTGGGAGCCGGAGGCATTCAGCACCTTTCAAAAATCAGCCCTTTGCTGGGCTTCTGCAATGCCCTCTGCAAAACAGGGATGGTGATAATAAAACTCATCTCCTCCAGCCCAGCTGTGTTGAGAGGCTGCATGAATGGGCCTGATCACCCCTCCCAGGGAGCTGGGGGGAAGGAAGCCCGGGGGAGTTTTCCTGTAAATTTGGAGGCTCCTCCTACTCCCAACCTTATGGATCACAGGAATCTGTGAGAGGGGAACCCTTTTCAACCTAGGGCCGCATCCAGGCCTCTCCTCCGTCATGGACTGTCCATGCAGCCTGATTTCTCCGTCCTGCCCTGGAATCTTTCCCCACAGTTCCTGCTCTGGAGGATCCCTGGAGGAGGGGCTGTTCACTTCTGGCCCACACTCCAGCTGCTGGCTAGGTGTTTTCTGGTGGGTATACAGCAACAGTGTCAGTCAAGGCACCCAGCACCAGTGTGGCTGTACTTCTGGTGTGGCAGATCCCAGGGCCAGTTCCCCACTGCCAACCTTTGATAGGGGCCATTACAGGCCTTGGGGCCTCATGCGGTATGGACCGCAATCCCAGCCTATAAATCAAAAGCCCTGAAAATGAGTTAACTTGTCTAGTAGATTCAGCCCAGCCTCACTCACCACGGACAGCGCTTGGCTGTCACCCACCTGCCCAAGTAAGCCTGGGCCAGCGCTGTGTTTTGCCTCAAGAGATCAGACCAGAGAAGTTAGAGAAGAGCCACCCAGATCGAGTGGGATGATCTCACAGGCTGCCTGGAGAAAGGAAAGCCTGGGACAGGCCCTCACAACAAAGCTGGAGAATGGTCCTGCAGGAAACCACCCAGCCGGTATCACAGAGAACAGTGAGGCCAGCTGTGCAATGGGCCGGGGGAGGTCTCCGTCTGGCCTCTGACACTTCTCTGCCTAAGAGGAGGGCGAACATGGGTCTGCAGTGAAGATGGGGCATCCCGCAGAGACAGTCAATGGGGACAGGGTGGCAGGGACTGAGGGAGCTGAGAACCCTGGAGAACTGGAGAGACCAACCGGAGAGCAAAGCAGGTGCCCCCGGGAAGCAAGACACACAGTGTATGTGTGTGTGTGTGGGGGGGGGGGGCCGGGAATGGGCAGGGAATGGGGGCCGGGTGGGTATTTGGGGTATGGGGTGGGCAGGGGCACCCGCGCTCCAGCGGGGCTGGGGAGAAGCAGCAGCCTGGCAGTGGGGGGGTGGGAAGGAACCCGGCATGGGGACACCCAGGGTTGGGGGGGGAGGAGGCGGCTGTCCCCGGGGGGTGTCCGGGACGAGCTAGGAGCCTGCCCCCGGCGGGGAGGGGACCCGGGCGGGACGCACCTGTTCCAGCGGACCATCTTCCGGCGGTAGTAGCGCACCGCCTCCTGCCGGCTGAGCAGCGTCTCCTCCGGCCCCCGCGGCGGCTGCTCCGGGGCGCGGTAGAGCGGGTGAGCGAAGAGCCGCCGCAGCTTGGAGCCCCGGGCGCTCGGGGAGGCGGCCGCCGGCGAAGGGGGCAGCGCGGGGCGCGGCGCCCGGAGGCAGGGGCAGCCCGGCTCGGCCCCCGCAAGCTGCCGCCGCACTTCGGGCCAGAGGTGGAAGTAGAGGTCGGCGCTGAGCAGCGCCCCGAGCAGCAGCAGGATGAGCAGCCGGTCCCGCCGGATCCAGGGCATGGCCCGCGCGGCGCAGCGGAGCCGGGGGAGCCCAGCCAGGGATCGGGCTCGGGCGCCGGGGCAGGGGGCTAGTGGCGGAGCGGAGGCACCGGGGGCCCGGGGCGGGGCGCTCCCCGAGAGGCAGGGCTGGGAGCGGGGCAGCCCGCCGCAGGGCGGCTCCGGGCTGGCGGCTCGGCGGCAGCAGGTGAGCGCCCGGCGAGTGTCTCTGGTTCACACCCGGACCCGCCGCCGCCAGCCGGAGCGCGGGAGCCCAGCCCGCTGCCGGAGCCGCTGGGAGAGCTGCCGCGCAGCCCGCACCTTGCCAGACCTCCCCCGACCCAGCCACCCCCGGGCAGCGGTGCCCGGAGCGCGTGTGGCGCCGCTCCAGGGGGAGGTATTAGGCGCTAACCACCCCCTCCACCCAGCCCTGATCACCTGCCAGCTCCCCCCTCCATTGCAGCAGCCCGGACTCGCCCATCCCCAGCGCCCACTGAAGCCCGAACCCCGCCGTGAGATGCTGCGGAAATGCCCTGGAGCCGGGTGCGCGTCAGGCCCTTGGGGCTCTCCAGGGGTCTGGGCGCAGAGGGATGGACCCCTCTCCTGGCCTGTGTTCGTACAGGAGTAGGAGCTGGCCTCCAGGCACTGCCTTTCATCCCTGAGCTGCCAAGGATGGAACTAAGGACACTAGCTCCTGCAGCCCCAGCTGCAGTGGTCACTGCATTTCCCTTCTCAGGTCCTGGTTTCCTTTGCCCATCAACCCTGGCAGGGTTTCTACACCCGACAGTCTATAGGAATCATTTCATCTTTCACCAAAAGGCAGCCACCGCTGAGGCGGGAGTGGGTAGCTGATTAAGGTGCTTCATGCTTCAAAGACTTAAGCACACTCTGGAAGTTAAGCTTCATCCTAGTTACTCCCGATTTTGGCCCTGATTCAGAAAAGCACATAACCCTTTATTTAAGGGGACCTGTTTCAATGGTGCTCCAACAGGTGCTTATGGGTAATCACATGCTTAGGCGCCCTTCCTGACTAGGGATTGTTTTTTTGGGCCAGGCCCTTACACTGGAGTAGGTGAGGTCAGGGAATCAGAGTCAGGACATTCAGCTGAAGCTGCAGGTGGAATTTAGGTAAGCAGGATGCAATGGCCACACTTACTGCTCAGAATGTAGGTTTGGGGTTATTTTAAAGGATTTTGCTATAAATCTAAATTCAAACCCTTCAATAAACCAAACAATTTGTTGGTTGGATTTAACTTTACCTCTGCAGCCTGCAGAAGCCAGATGGCAATTGAGAAGAGCAGAGTTCCTGTCCCCATACTGCTAAATGAGAAGGAGGGGTCCCTGCTGGAACCTGGCTGGGGACCCCAGTATGGTTGAGAATCACCTTACTTAACCCTCAGCCCACAGCAGTGAAATAGAGGAGGGACTGAATATAAACAAAAGGGCCAGTGACAAGGCTGAGCTAGTTTCATCGTTCCAGCTGAGTGAACAAAAAATTAACAGCAGAAAGGGTGAAAGGAAAATTCTATTTTTTTAAGCAGACAGACTGACAAGTTTTATTTTTCACAAAGCTGAGGGATTTTTGTTTAATGTGTGCAGTGGCCTGATCCACAGGTGGGAGACACTGTCCTCAATGGAACTAACACTTGAGAATCTGCATCATGATTTTTAACCCCTACTCTACCCTATAGCAGGGAAAAGATACTTTGCAAAGAGGCTGCAGGAATTCTTATCTCAGATTTTCCATGCCTGTGTTTTAGGGTGTTTTGTACCTGAAAGCTCTGATTCTGTACCCTAACCATATATGCTGTCAACACCCAGATGGGGAGGGGGAATGGGGAATCCACCAATGTAGGGGTCATAGTGCAACCTTACATTGCCTTCCTGTGCTGCCCCAGCATTCTGGGGATAGAAGCTGGACTGCCATATGTTCTGGCAAAGTGGCCCATAGGCAGCCGTTCAAGGCTGGCATAATTTAGAGTAACCCCTTGACTGCTCTAAGTTGTGGCTAGGCTCGGGAATTCAGAGGGTGCAAAGGTGGTTCTATCTCTTTGCTTCACCTGTACTGCACTGCCTGAGCTGTGTTACTCAGGTGGTGCATCACCGAACTAGGGCTGGGAGGAGGCCAAAATTTCAAAATTAGGAGGCCAGATTCTGATCTCAGTGACACTGGTGTAACTCCACCGACTTTGATAGAGTTACTGAGGCTCTACACCAGTGTTATAGCTGTCAGAATCCACCCCACACACTGTACATGGAATGAAAATGCAGCCCCATGCCTCCCCTCCCTTTTATCCCAATAAAAACACCCTTTATTTGTAGGCAGGTAGAGGAAGAAATTCTGGTCCTTTCTATTTTTTCCTTCTAAGCTTCTGGGAAGATTTATACTCAAGACGTGTGCCCTGATTTATCCTGACACCTGTATTTCCCAACTACTCCATCAAACGTGAACCATTCATACAGTTACCAGAACGTAGAGGCCCATCTGTCCCCCAACATGCTTGGGGAGACACACAACCCTCAGTCTCCTATGCAGCATAGAGCATTTTCTCCTTTGGAAACAGGCATAAGTGAAATGCAAAAATCTTCCATTTCTCCTCTGTTCTCTTGTTCTTTGGAAGATCTGGGCCATTTTACACTCTTTCCAAAGAAGAGATCCTTTACTCTGCACTCTCTTTTATTCACAATCTAAAGAGATTCGAGTTATTTGAAGAGGATTTGCTTTAAAGTTCCGTGATTATCAGATATTTTTTCTAGAATTCAGCATTTTCTTCAGGAAAATCTGTATATAGATTTTGAAGAATTCTGACAAGCAAGGGCACCAACTATGAGTGAAATTAGTTCTCATGAACTAATTAGTTCTTGTGAAAATAAGGGTTTGCTAATGCTAGTCACAGTGCAGGTAAAGGCTATACCATCTAGTGGCACTGACAAAACAACTTGTGTGTGATCTGCCACAATCCTGGTTCTCTTACACTGAGACCAAGTATCAGAGGGGTAGCCATGTTAGCCTTATCGATTAGTCTCCATGCATCTGAGGAAGTGGGTTTTTTACCCACGAAAGCTTATGCCCAAATAAACCTGTTAGTCTTTAAGGGGCCACTGGACTCCTCATTATTTTTACACTGAGACGGTCAGCTGGGCCTGAGCATGCAGCAGCCTTGGGCCCTCTTGGGAGTAAGATGAAACCATTAAACTTGGTTTCACTTACGATCTAAACCAGATTTAACCCCAGGTAACCACAGGCACAATAGTTGGGTTTTCATCTATATTTTAAAGGTTGTCAGTCACTGCTGCTGCCCTGGCATTTGTGTCTTGCCATGCTAAATTAACACTTGCAGAGTGATTGACTCAGAGGGGGCCCTGCTTTTGAAGGTGTTGGTTTAGGGTCTGCTTCAAAGCTTGCTGACATCAAGGGAAAGACTCATTGACTTCAGTGAGCTTTGGATCAGGCCTTTAGTGTATTTAAAGGAGAGAGAACCTGGCAGTGGCATAGAAGACCTTGATTTATATTTTCTAGATCATAAGGACAGTCTATGATGGGGCCAGGGGTACATTATGGAGGGTTCTCTAGCTCTAGATAAATTAAAAGGGAACCACGGAGGCAGAGTAGAGTAATAGTAGCTGTAGAACAGCAGCTAAAGTAGCCCGCAATGTACAAATCTGTCCAAGTATCGTTGGCTACTCAGAGTGCTCTGGTCATGAGTCTGTCAACATCAGTAGAAGATGAGGGGATCGCCACCTCCCAAGATCAGCCTCTGTGCCAGGTTCTTATTTCCCGAAATTGATTTCATTCTAAGCCAGCTGCAAGTTTCTGCGATTCCTGAGAGGTGTTGTAAAAGGAGGGATTAACCAATCCATTCCAGGACAAGCTGGATTCCAGCAAACGTGAATGAGTCTGAACAGCAAAACGCGGCTCAGGGATTTACGGTATTTAAAAGGCACTTACTGACTCACTCTGACCTAAGGAGCAACTTGTGACTAAATGCCATCCAAATAGCAGAGTTAACACTGGATTCGTTTTTAATTCTCGGTGCTCTTGCCCCATTACTAATCTCTCCACGGGCCCAGTGTTATATCTTTTCTCTTTCTTGGCACTAATTCTAAACAATGACATCAGCAGAACATTAGCTAGGGCCATGTCTTTATCTTTTTTATCCTCAACGTGGAGATCATATTTTTGTAATTAGTCTAATTAAAAATGAACAAAAAGAATCTCAGTCCCTATTAAGCTGGAGTAAACCCGCACACTGCAGTTTCTCTCAGAGCTTCCTCTGCCATTTAGATATTGCCAGTCACTAAAACACTGGAACAAAAATTACTGTTCATGCTATTGTTCAGAACATTTCAACAATGCACACATAATACTAGCTTTACCTGGATTTTTGCAAACAAAGCCTTTTGTTCAGCATTGTTTGCCTGGTAAGCTGTAAAGACCAATATGTTTAGCGTACATCTGCATATGCATTGCCTTAGCAGATGAATGCAAAATAAAAAACAGCAGGCATTAGCTAGCTATAGGTTTTTTACAGCACCCATCACCATAGTATCTAAGCAATTCCTGGGGAAATTAAATCCACGAAACAAAGTTCCCACTGAATTTCATGGAGTCTCTTTTCCCTTCTCTGTTATACCGGCTCTGTAGAGGTAGTTGCATTCAGGCAGTAGAATGCACAAAAGCTGGTTTTTAACTAAATTTCAATGAGCTTGTCTACTAACTTCTAAGGCCCCACTCCTGCAGACACGTAGGCTTAACTTGAAGCAAATGAATATTCCCGTTGACTTCAGGGTAGCCATTCACATGCTTAAAGTAAAGCATGTGTATAAGTGTCTGCAGGATCAGGCCTTCCTGAGGGTGGAGAGGTTGGGCAAACCTTATAATAATGTTTAACTTGTAAGTGTTTCACCTCTATGTTCCATACCAAACAGTAACACCATACTCAATGGAAGCCGGGGCCACATCTGACAGAGCTTACGAAGGCAAAACTGCCCATCGACTTCAGTGTCGCTATATCTTGGCCCAATCCTACATGCATCCAAGTTAGTGGGAGTTTTGCCATTGACTTTAATGGAATCAGGATCAGGCCCTCCCCTTCTCTCTCATGCGCTGTATTATTCAAAATAGTTCAACATTATCCGAAGACAATGGGAGATTTTCTTAAGTAACTGCCAGGACTGCACGACATGGCTCCCAGGGCGGAAAGCAGAGTTTTATGTCCAACTTTACTTCGGAAAGCACCTAAGCACATGCTTAACTTTAAGCATGCACTTAGGTCACCTTGTCTTCAAGTGAAGCAGTACCTACCATCCTGCCATGTAGAAGTGCTCATAATGGCTGGTCCTGTTCCTAAAATTAAACTGTACAGTCTGATTTGATAGGAAATTGACAGATTTTTACAAAAATCCCAGTATCCCTTAGAATTAGCAGTTAATTGGCCTTATTTCTATTTCAAGACTGAAAAAGAGTCCCCCTGCTGCAGACAACTGCTGTGGGGAAACATCCCCATTCAGACAAAGTCTCTTAACAGCTTTAAAGCCATTGTAAATAACGTCTTGTGCTGAGACGGCCTTTCTTTGGTATTTCAGAGAGCAACTAGCAAGTTATTGCTAAAGTCATAGTAAAAAAACCCTTTCCCTCCCTCTCTCCCCCCGTCCCAGATACATAACTCAATGCTTCTGGAACAAATGCACCCAACACACAATTTTTCTTCCTTTTCCTCTTTATTAGGAATGGTATAAAAATTACCCAGGTCTGAGCCAGTAGATTATCAGGTTTGTGAAAAGAAGAAAGAGACCATAACGATCCCTCTTCTATCTGTCTGCCTCATTCGGACCTGGGATAAAACCCCAGAGCCACCACATCAGCATTATAAAGAAAATATAAAGGGGAAATCAAGGGACAGAGTTCTGCATTCCCTGTTTAACTATCAATCTATCTAAGCAGGACACACTTTATGGTCAATAAACTTTCTAACAACAAACATCCAGATCAGCTCTCTTTGCTTAATCATCCAAACAAACTGCTAGAAACCTGAATTGCTTTTCCAACATGTTCTGCCCCCAGCTTGCAGACTGAGGAGTGGATTCTATCTTCCACTGTCAGCACCCTGTGACCTTCCCCTACACAATACCTTTTCCCTTTGCAATCATGCCGGGCTTTGAATTTTACTTCCCTGCAAGCCAGAGGAGATTTGACCACTTTAAACACCAAGAGCTGGGAGTGGCAGTCACTTACTCCAGTAGTAAATTTGACTCTAAATGTGGTTTTAGGCTATTTCACTTACAGAAAAATTCTCATCTCTGGCTGGAGCTCATGCTAAACAGAGGAGGGAAATCCACTCAGCACTCTCATCCTTCCCCATGGACTAAGCTGTTTGCTGGAGTCAATTGCTGTGTTTCATTAAGGTGTGTTAGTGCATAGCCTTGGAGGTCAAAGTCTGATTCTTCTTCTGAAACTTGGACTATAAAATGAATGAGTAATGTCAATGTCATCGCTGCATTTCCTGCCAGTGGCAGCAGCTCTTCCACCCTGGGTTGTTTCCTGAGCCCCTTTGCTTTCCAAGTCAGCCAGAGATGTGGCCCAGCAAAGGAGCAGACACAGCCATAGTAAGCAACTGATGGAGTCTTGGGGGCATAGCCAGGCAAGGGAGAAAAAGGCATGAAAGTGAGACTGACCCATAGCATTTACACGGGACCTTCCCTCTTCAAAACACTGAACCCCAATCTGTGGCCACTGATATCAGTGGGAGTTTTGCTACTGATTTTAGCAGGAGCAGAAGAAGGTCTATTAACCCGCCCGTCCTCTTGGGGAAGTAGGTACAGATGGGGAAATTGAGGCACAGGGAGGCTAAGTGAGTCACTCGGCCGCACAGACAACAGAACCTAGGAGTCCTGACTGCCAGCCCCCTTGCTCTAACAGCTGCACTAGCTGGTAAAATGTAACACTGTTGAAAAAAGAAAATATTCCACATCCGAACAAAATAAAACTCTGAAATGAAGATCCTGTGCTTGATAAAGGAGGAGAAAGCCTCCAAGGACTGGAAAACAGAGGAAATATATTAGAAGGGGTTTTAAAACATTGGCAAAAACCAGCAGTTTAAACCTGACTGGGACAGACCCAGCATGTTCAAAGGCATTCCGGGCATGCAGCTTATCCGTTTAAATCATTCCCTGTTTCCCTGGGCCTATGATGTAGATTCTTGTCTGCTTTCAATGCTTTTCTCATTCAAATGAGCACACAGCCAAGTTTTCATCCACTGTCATAATAGTTCCTGCCACACCCCTCGTGTTCTCAACATGGTTTCAGTGAGTCCGGTGGCTTTGGGGAACTTGGCTTGCATGGGCTCTCCGCTTCCCAGGAGGTTCCTGAAACTCTTCTTCAGTGTTGGGCTGGGCTCCTCTTGGCCATTCTTCCTTTGGCGTGACCTTTTAGACTGTAATTAGAGTTCAGGAAATAAAACTGCTGGCATGGGTTCCGCCTGTGACCTCAGATACTAAACCACAGCCTCCAACCAAGGGATTTGGCAGCGAGGGGGAAAGCAGATTTAGCACAGATGTGTCCGCTGCTCCTTTTTGACCACTTTGGGAAACGGTCATTCTCATAACCTGGCCTCCTATAAAGAGAAGGCCAGATAATCACACGTCACCACCTCTTCCTGGGAGGAAAGCACATTTTACCACTGACCTCGAAAACGAATGCAACAGGCTGGGTTTATTAGCGAGGAATGTATCTTCGTTGTGTTGCTTTCTAAACTCATCTCATTCTTCGACGAGTGTGATCCAAAGCCTAATGCTTAAAGCTTTCAGTAGGGTGCATCCAGCCAGCTGCTGCCCTATAAACTATCTGGTAAACAGATCCGTGGTGCTAGGATTGCTAGCCATCTCCGGTTCTGATACACAGGGAGGGCAGGAGGCCCTATTACTCCTCACTGTTTGCTAGGGTGCCCGGAGCGATCGGGATGGACGTGCAAGATATTTTCTTCCCTTTAAGGCCTGGTCTACCCACAGTTTTTGGCCAGCATAACTCTGGCAGAGCGGGGAGTGATTTTTATAGACACAGTTATACTGGCCCAATCTGTAGCACAAACACCATGAGGTGACTTAGAGCTTATTTCCCTTCCCATACTGGACGAAGTTACACCAAACTTTTTACGGGCACATTTATCCTGGCAGAGCTGCAGCCACTGGTTGTACTGTTTTAGTACAGTGGTGTAATTCAAGCAGTACAATGGCTGCATGTAGACAAAGCCTTACGGCTGGGCTACACTGAAATCCACACCCCTGAGAGACGCAGCTCTGCTGACCTAACTCCTGGTGTGGACAGCGCTAGATTGACAGAAGAATTCTTCCATCGACCTCTTGGGGAGGTGGATTGCCTTCGCCGGTGGGACGACCTCTGCTGTCGGCGCAGGTAGTGTCTTCACTGAAGTGTTACTATGGAGCAGCCACAGCGTTTTAAGTGCAGACAAGCCCTTAGTTTCTGTTGCTTTCTGAGGAGCTGGCTGAGCTGTTATAGAGAGATTTAGGTGTTCTTGGCTGGAGGGGGGTGTTGGGCTGTTCCTCTGCACTAATTCGGATTGGTTATGCATCAGAAAGAAAGAGGTGTGGTTGGAGTAGGAGGCAAGAAATCCTGAGTTTTGTAATCCAGGATCTGACACTGGTTCCTTGCACAGCCTTTCCGGAGAGAGCTGCGAGGTTCATTTAGATGATGTTTACAAAGTGCTTTGAGGTGTTAAGTATTATCTTCACATCTGCTCAAAAGGTTTGCGTAGGGTAGGAAAAGTGGTTGAGCTTGGATTGGAGTTAGCTAACGTGAGTGATTTAATCAACCCTTACTTAACCTCTATCACTTTTTCTAATCTAGACAATTCCCTAGAGCCACAGGTACCTTTACAAACCAACATTTATCGACAGTATTTACACCCACAAAAATGACATTATTTAGTTTGCAAAGTCAAGCACCAGGAAATGTCAGCTTTACAGCTCTGTGTGTGCTCCACGCTTGGTTGTTTTGGGAAGTTGTCTTGCAACTTTATCTCCTGCCTTGGGAGAACTGGACACCTTCCCTGGACAGACAGACTTCCCCTTGCAAAGGATAGACATTGTGCGGTACCCTCAAGAATGCTGCAAGTTTCCTCTGGAATTTCAGTTAAAAACAACTGGACATTCGATGGGCTCAGTGGGCAGGGCTATGCTGCACTGAATCAGCTGTTTCAAGATTTCATGTTGAATATGGGTAGTAATTGCTGCTCCATGGATACGCAGATGGCACAGGGGATTGGTAATGGAATAAGTCAACCTTTACCCTCCTGGCTAGGTCTGCAAGGACAGCAAACCGTTACATAGGACAGCAGACAGGTGGCAAAAGGAGCTGGTGGATCTCTCTCCTGGCTCAGAGGACCAGGGCTTCGGAGCGGAGCCTGGAGCTGGAGCGTGGAGCAGCTCCGGAGCAGTGGAGCTGCAGGGTTTTGCCTGGAGCTGGAACGGAACCGGAGCACAGCTCCAAAGCCTTGCAGAGGACAAATATCCAGTTCACAAGAGCCACCACCATCAGCACTAACTGACACCTGGTTGGCAGAATCAGTTGAGAGACCGAGGATTGGAAGGGTCAAGGAGCCTGAGCTCCTGTCCCACTGAAGGTCAGAGTAGAAGCATATTGGGCTGGGGAGGGCAGACGTGGCCTTGCTGATGTCTGTACTACACCTATTGTCCGTTTTCTAGGGCTGACAATCAGGCGTCTTTCATGAGCAATAAGGGCCCTATTGTTTTCCCAATGAGGACATAGGGAATCGAGCCATTCTTTAAAACAGGAGCAAAATTGTGCTTAAAATACTTCCCTCCTCCCCTTCTCCTTTATTTTCTTCCTTCTCTGGAGGGTTTGTGGGAGGGCCGAGCAGCATCCGCACACCATGTTATGAGACAAAGGATATGTCGCAGTTTTGAGAGCATAACCAAGCATCCGTTTGCCAGCAGAGCGGAACGCTAGGGGTTGTCACCACAGCACTAATTACCATAACACTACACATCCAGGTAGCTCTTAGTATTTGGGGTTAGATTTAAGTGGAGGAAAATTTGCCTCTGTTAACAAGCATTGCTCAAAGGTACATGTGGTGGGAAAGTTATATTAGCTGGCTCTGTGTGATGACCTCAAACAAAGAAAATCTTTTGCCTGGAACAATATATTTACATGGCTATTTTAACCCTGCCCACACAGATGATTTACACTGATCAAAGTTGAATAGTCAAAGGTCTGGGTCCGAGGCTGCAAAGCCTGGGAATGTGGAATGGCAAAATTTACTCTGTTCAGAGCTGTGCCTTGTAACTGGAGGATTTATAAATATGCATGCTACCAGATCATCTGTCACTTTTCTGATTTCTTTGCTGCTCTTTTGATTTGCAGGAGTCCTATATCCTGTGCCACGCGCTTTGAAATGACAACAATTTTTGGAAAGCCGGAGGAGGCAACGCTCTCTGGAAGAGGAGAGTTACCTGTTTTTTTCCTTTTAATATATGATGTTTTGGTGGGCTATATTTAAGCTCTACTGAGAAGTACATAATTTTGCGAAATATAAGCATCATGAAATTACAGACTTCTCCAGGTTCTACAGATGTAGCCATTGCTATAAAAATACCTATTAGCCAAATAAACACAGCCATCACTAGGGCTTCCCCTATTTCTTACTAAATTGGGCATTCCCTGCGACTCCTCAGATATCTGTGACTTGATCCCCTGGAAAGGACAGTCCTGATTTACAAACCCAAAATTCTGTTTTCCCGAAGCAGACAAACTGTGGGTTTTAGTTGCATGCATCCCCAGTTGCCACCCATCACAGGTTGATAATGGCTGGAAGTCACTCCTGGAGCTGGGCAAATTTTTTGGCTGAAACTTTTTTCAGTCAAAAATGCAGCTTTGGTGACACCAAAACACTGCACAAATTTGTGTCAATTTTTCCCAAATTGTTTCAGTTAAAAAAAAAAAACCCTTTGAAAATATTGAAGCATTTTGTTCTGACGTTTTCCAAACAAAACATTGATTTTTTGGGTTCAAAATTACTTATTTAGCAACTTCCTTTTTTTTAAAAAAGAAAAATGTAAAATGTAAACAATTGCTCACAATCCAAATAAAACATTTTGTTTCAGGTCAAACAAAATGTTTCATTCAACCTGACATGATTTTTGTTGGACTTTTTTCAATTTGTCAAAAATTTCAATTTTTTGGGATCAACCTGAAATGCCTCCCCTCCCCCCCCCCCCGAATTTCCAGTGAACTGAAAAGTCTCTATTTGCACTGCTCTGATCACCACCGTATGGTTGTTCGATAGTCTAAGACTTTGTCTACACACTTAATTTGGACCATTTGAACTATACTGGTATATTTAAAGCAACGCAACCCACTTTGTGCCTCGGTTTCCCCATCTGTAAAATGGGGATGATGACACTGACCTCCTTTTTAAAGTGCTTCGAGATCTACTGCATAAAAGCATTATGTAACAGCAAGGTATTATTAATTAGCTAATTATTATTATACGGTATTTTTGTGCTTATCTATATAGTTATTCCAATATGGGAAGGAGAAAAAACATCCACGGTTTTGGATGTGCCAGTATAACTATAGTGGTAAAAAATGACACCCTTCACCAAGATCATAGTTATCCAAGGAAAAGTGCTCTTTAGGAGCAAATTTCTATGCCACAAAGCCCACCCAAACTGGTAGTAGTTGGCAGACTCGCCAGAGGCAGCAAGGACTGAATGCCCTGTGTAACTTCTCTGTCAGTAGCTCAGCTGGAACTGGTCTATGCTGTGGAAACGTGGGCAGAATGTGGTGGATTAATGCCCATCTGGCTGCCACAGCCAGATCTGGGCTCGGCACCATAACCCTATTCTTGGTTGTGAGATAGGATTTTGACTCTAAATAAATAGCAGCTGCGAACATGTGATCCGTCCTTATATGGGCAAGTGGGCTAAAAGTGTCTATTGGAGCTGTGTAATCTAACTGTGCCCACAGGCTGCCACAGGGAATGTAACAAGGATTTGGACCTGACTCACCATAAATGTTTCCACAGGGAAACTCTCAAATGCCTAGTCTGGACATCTCGTTTTATTAAAAAGTGACCCTGTTTTGTTTTGTGTTGGTGTTCTGACAATCTGATGCCGGGTTATAAACAGATTTTTCCCCCCTTCCTCTAGTTTTGACAGCTGGCTCCTAAGGCTTGGTAGCCCTGCTTGAAGGAGAGATCTTCAATCTGACAGGAGAATAGAGCCTGTATTACCATTTCACATTCCAGAATCCTAGAAGGAGCTGCTCGTTTAACTTCTGCAGACTGCAAACTCTCTCTCTGACCAGAGAAGGGCTGTGGTGTGGGAATAGCCAGCGGGTACCCAAGTGACAGAGGGAGATTTGTGCATAATTTTTGCAGCAAAACATGATATTCATCTGCTTCTGAGTTTTGTCACAAATGCAAAACTCACACCCTAAGTTCAAGTGACTTTGCTGAGGTCTACAAACTTTTTGAATGAACTGGGCTTAGTTATGGGAGAGCCTGGGATGTTTTTTTTAGTTTTGCACTGAAATCATATGATCTTTGCAGTTTTCCCAAGGTGTTGCCATGTACCCCCCCTACACATGCAGCCATAGTTAAAGAGCAAAGAAGGACGGAGGCCTGGTCTAACTATCTGCATGCAAATTTGTGGGCATAAATTTTGTAGGTTCAAATTACCCTTGGCAAAGGGAGGCTGTTACATCAGAAAAATTGCCCCTGATTATCGCCCCTGATTTTCCTGTGTGTTAAGAGAACCAGGTTGTCTCTCGAGTAGGAACTTTATCCTCCTCTTGAAGCTAGGGACCGTTTTTCAAATGCATTAAACTAATTCAAGCAGAGCCAGACCTTCACATCCAACCAAGTGTTTTACAAATTGATATATCTACAGCCCAGTTTTACCACCATTGGCGGTGTGCCAGCTTTGCTGAAACAAGCAGCAAAATCTTCCTGAAGAAACTAACCTTCAAAGAGAAAACAAAATGTCCCAAAATAACAACTCCTGCCCCTTTCTAAACACTTCATTGGCCTCCAGTCCCCATGGTAAACCCAGTTACCTGGGTGCTCTTTAATCAGAAAGTGAATTCTGATGTCTATTTCATCCAATGAAGAGCCCTCAAAATAATGCTGTTGAAGAGATATTGATCCCACTCGCTCTGTCACTCCCGCCTCACCACTGGAAATTATTATTGCGGTAGAACCTCGTTAATCTACAATCAAAGCGGAGAGATGTGCCACTCTTCTCTGCAAAGATTTAATAGCAGATGCTGTCGTGAAGAAGGTATCATTTAAAAAATAAAAAGGTCCCCTAGTACTTTTAACAGGTGTGTGATGAAATATTATTATTTGTACGGCAGTCACGGGCAAGAGCCTGAGTCATGGACCAGAACCCCATGCTACTACCTGCCAAACAGCGACACGACAAAAAGATGGATCCCCAAAACTAATTTAAACTAAACTGCGGCTGTCAGAATGAATCAGTCACATGCCACGTTCTCAGTCCAGTCCTAGGGGACAGGTATCCATCTCCTTCCCCCTCAAAAAAGCATCATATTCAACCCAATTGGCACCCTGGTTGCCAGTCTCAGAAGCGAGACTGAGGATTTATTGGGCCATGGAGCCTAAGTCATCCTCTTATGCCAGAGTAGGATGGAGGTGGGGGGGTTGGGTGGATGGGGATTTGAGGCCTATCCTCAGAGCAGTATGTGGGAGAAGCTGCAGTATTGATGTCAGTTAGCTTTTATAGCAATGTCCATTCCTAGACCTCACAGTCCTTTACAAAAATGGGTCATTATGCTGATAGAAGGGGAAACCGAGGCACAAAGCGGAGAAGTGACTTGCCCAAATTCACACAACATGTCACTGATAGACCTAGGCGTAGAACCTAGGTCTCTAGACTTTCATTCAAGGCCAGTCCTGCTGTATCCACTAGGCAACATTGCTTCTCTAAATAAACAGGTTATATTACAGACAATCGACTATTTGTTAGGCATTTACTGTCAGAGATGAAAATTGGGGGAGAGGAAACCAGATATTTCTGGTTTTGTTATCTGTGCATGCATGCATGAAATTTAAGTAAAACACATGCTAAAAAAGGAAGAGATTAGAAATATGATCAGTGAAATCCAGCTGTGGTAAACTTCCCTTACTGCATGGCTTTCACTGGAAAAGGTTGCATTGTAAAGCACGACTAGGGTAGGAAAAAAAGCCCAGCACATGGTTCTTGGCAGGGACAGGGGTTGCATACAGCTTTCATTTTTGTGGGGTTCATTTCGACTGTGTTCTATTAGCATCTGTTCACCTTGCATTCTGGCCCTGACCATCCCACCCAAGTCTCTTAAATTGTGCTCTGAAACCAAGCAATTCTGGTCCCCAAAGTTCTGAGGGAGGCCGTGTCAGGGGCATCGCTGAATGGCATCACTGAATGGCCGTGCTCAATGCACGAGTCATTGTCCAAGGTCCATTGAGATGTTGATATCCAGGCAAATTTTTGGGGATGTTCTATTTGCTCAATGCCATGCAGTCGACACATCCATTCTACCGTTTAAAAGGACACGTGAGTGCACGTCTGATAGCACACCATCCCTCACAGCCCCCATCAGCAACGACAGAGCCCTTAGAATTTATAAAACAGGCATATATGCTTGGTATTATAAAGAGAAACTGCCTGATGGGGTGAGATCTATCACCTGAGCCTTTGAAGATCAAGACTTACAAATGAATATGAAGATCAATCATTTATTGCTGGGTTTGGTGGACATACTTTTGGGTCTCTGTCTGCCATGTACACACTATCTACAAAGGGAAAGATAGAAGATCCGTTTGTTTGACTCACATGGGACAGGGTGGATTGGAAATGACACTGACCTCTTAAGCAACATTTTGGTTTGCTGGAACCTGGCTCAGCTTGCATTTCATTTATGAAGAGCTGACTTAGAAGATAGCAAAAAATAGCCTTTAGCTACTAGAACATTTGCAAAAGAGGAAGGAAAAATCTATTTGTATTTTAAAGATAAAATAGGCACAGCCTTCTCTCTCTCTCTCTCTCTCTCTCTCTTTCTCAAAATGGCGTCGGTTTGAGTATATGATTTCTTTAATCAGTATTTAGTTTGTTAATTACTTTTATTGGTAGTTAACCACCTAACAGTCTCAGTGGAACATCTGTTCCATGATTAGGAAAAAAAATATTCTTGCTGAGTGCAATTATTTTTGGATGCAAGGGGAAGATTTTAGAATCATTAACAAGATAAAATGCTAATTATTTGTAGAGTGTTTTTTTGAAGTTGCTTTTAAATAGCAAGAGAAGCCCCATTTATTTATTAATATTATTTTGGGTTGCTATGAGACACTTGTAAAAAAAAAACCAGTAACGTCAGTGGGGTGGAGAGCACATGTAGCCTTGTAACTAGACAATGAACCTGATCCTGAGAGGAAGCGGGCAAGAGAAACTCCCACTGAAGTCACTGGGAGTTTGCCGTGCTGGGAACTTACGAATAAGAGCCTGTGTATTAATCATTTCCTTTATGAGAATGCTGAGGGCTTGTACAGGGATCTCAAAGCACTTGACCATAAGGATGAGCATTATTTAACAGAAGGAGAAGATGAAAGGCCTTGTCTTGTGGCAGTGCGGGGAATAGAATTGCAGTCTGCTCTCAGCCTACTCACCTCCCACTGGACCACAACTCCCTTCTCAAGGATCCCTGCACTTCAGGTGGCCGTTCTTGCTGTTTCCATTGCTAGCTCTGAAAGCAAATGAGACACCTCTGCCCAAACTAGAGACACATAGTATATCCGTATGAGCCAAATGGCATCTTAGCGGTAGAAAATCAACAGCATGTCATGTGGAAGCGTCCCATATACACTGGGCCACACTGGTTGACTCCACTCCGTGAGCAAGAACAGTGCTCTGAATTCCTGAGAGGAAACCAGACTGTGATGGATGTTGTTTGTTATTGTGGTTGCACATCTTGTCCTGGCGAGAACCACGCACAGTATGCATCTGTAAATGTTCGCAGCAAACTAAAGCAAGCCTATCGAACCAGGTAATGACGGATGGTCTTGGTTGATAGTGGGAACTTCCTTTCCTTATTTGAGAATAGCCCAGTGCAATCTGACACATATTGGCCTTGGAGCCTTTCAGATGTTATTACTGGGACCAAGAAGAGAGACCGTAACGCTGAGTGCATACAATTATACAGCAGGCAAGGTGTCTGCCCCTCAACAGATGGCAAATGGGCATAGGGGGATGGAGGTGAAGAATGCACCTACTGGTCACTTTCCAAGAAAGGTAAGAGCAGGCCTGGAAGCCGACCATAACAACCCTAGAAATGAAGTAGGGGACTTCTGGGTTCTCGCGGAAGAGGGAAGAGCACTGTTGGGCCCTACCAGCCAAGATGACCAGGGTTGGCGAATTGTTATACCTGCCCTGTTTCCTAGACAGGGGGCACAGGGAAGGGAGATTTTTGGGGTCTGGAACTAAATATTTTGGAACTTCAAACAAAGGTCGCTCTCCAGCCTGGTTCTACGGAAGGAGGTTCAGAGAGGGCATGAACAAGGCACCCAAATGTTGAGTTAAGTCCCCCAACCCCGCCCTCCAATCCTTCCCTGGAAATGCCCCTGCCTGCCACTGCATGCTTTGCTTCTCCCTGGTTCCAGTTGCTTTGTGAGGTTTACTGCAGACATTCACTCCTCCTCACACATACACTCAATCTTTTTCTCTGCCATGGTCACAGAAAGCCAGGGTCACCTTAACTTTAGCAGAAAGTCAACAATAACTCACTCTTTGGGCCATGACCTAACTGACCTTGCCTCCATGGGGAAACCAACCCATGTCATTATTGCAGCAGGCCATTCTACAATAGCTCCCACTGCGGACGCTATTCTGGAATAAAAAGGGACTTTTATTCTGGACTAGCGTGCACATACTAGGCGCTATTCCAGAATGGTTATTGCAGAATGGTTTATTCTGCAATAGCTATCCCAGTCAATTTGCCATGTACACAAGTGTCACGTACCTGTGTAATCAAAATCCTCCGCAGCTGCCTATGGGCACCTTTCACTTTGCTGCCATCAAAAGGGCTTGAAGAATTCAGACTTTAACTTGTTTTCTGCTGTGCTCTTTGTTCACTCCCCTAGTTGGATGTCACTGGTGCTGTTGACAAATATTTTCTCCCTTCAGCAAGTGGAGCTGTCAGTAACTACCTTGTGTGTGCGGGTGATGCCATGAGAAAGAAATCAGGAAATACTTTGACCATGGTAACTCACTGTTAAAGGAGAGTAAAAGTCCTTGCACACCAGAGTGGATGCCACATGCCAGGGTCTGCAGCAGTACACACTGAAAGGACAGGTAAAGGCAGGTAATTGCTCCTAACATCAACAAGGTGGAAGAGTAATAAGAGAGGAGATACAGTAACTATATTGTACTAAGAGAACAGGCGCATAGGAGCGTGTTTTTGGATGAGATGGGGGCAGCCAATTAAAGGTAGTATTGTGGTTTTAATGCCTTTAGTGCAACCTACTAAAGGGATTAAAGCCATAACTCCACCTTAAATGTCTGTCTGTGAAAATTCTTATTCACTTCAATTTTCATCCCTGCTTCTCGATTCGCTACACAGGCTCTTGAGCGGAGAGACGCTCTTGGCAACTAAAACAAGACTCCAAGTTATCCTATCTAGTTGCGGCTGTGTAGTTTTGAATAACTCTACAAGGTTCAGTTCAGCCCTCTGGGTTTGATGGGAGATGTGGAGATGCAAGTGCAGGCTGTGTGAAGTTTATGCAAAGGTTAAGCTGTATAGAAACAGTGACTTGTCCTCAGGCAGAGTGGTTGCCAGCCGTTCTTTTTGCAAACCCAATATCTTGCATGGAGGGTGGAGTTTGTGGAATCAGACAAAATTTGGAATCTCGTCCTTCAACTAGACTCAGATGGAATAGTCCCTTATTAATAATTTTCACTGGTATTTTTCTAACGCCTCTCTGGACTTATTTATTAACCATTACTCGAAATGCACCAGTGAGATGTGACGAAGGGAGGCTTTGTACAATGGAAAACGAGGTCTCAGCCTCAGCGAAAATTAGTTTCCACAGGGAAATGGAAAACTGAAGAGTCTACGTCAGTGATCTCCAAACTGCGGGTCACGCCCCGAAGGGACATTCAGGGGCACGCGGCGGGGCCTGGGCCAGCCCCCACTGGGGACAGAGAGGGAGCGCCACCTAACCCTTCTCTGCCACCAGCTCGCTCCAGCCCTACCCCCAGCCCTGCTCTGCTCCCAGCCCCAGGTCCCGGCCCTGGCCTTGGCCTCAGGCCTGGGCCCCAGCTGCGGATCCGCTCCCAGCTCCTGGTTGTGGCTCCGGTCCTACTCCCAGTCCTGGCTCCCGACCATGGCTCCTGGGGGCAGGTGTGGACAGATTCCATTACGGGTGAGGGGGTTGTGACTTAAAAAGTTTGGGGACCACTAGTCTATGGGCTTGTCTACACATAAAACAAGCTGATTTAAGTCAGTTTAATAACGGTGCTCGGGGTTTGGATATTTCACACCCCTGACCGAGGTACTTAAAGCGTTTCTAGTATAGACCAGCGCTGAATCTCTTACAGCTGCATTAAGATTCAGGGTGTGGCACAGTCAAACAACGAGCTTCCTCCAGAACCCCGGAGAAAAGTAGTTCAAGCAAAGCACAGGCTGGAGTGGGCTGACCCACACTGCTAATGAACAGCTACAGTCCAAAAGGTCCCTTATAAAGTAAAGTACACCTGACAAAACAAATAGCCCACAGCAAGATTAAAGGAGAGCGGCTCTGACCTTTCATACGTTGGCCAGCAACAAAGGATCCATCTCAGAAAAGTGGCCTGGCACTAGAAAAGACAGAGCGTTTTAGTTTTTCTCTGAAATCAACAGCGCGTCAAACGGAATGTAACCCCCAGAGACCCAAACCAGCAGCATGTCAATCAGCAGAGAAGAGGAAGAAATGAATGCTATTCCAGGCAGGGGAAACCGGAGCTAAGGTTTATGTGCTGCCTTCTCATTGTTTTCCTGGAGAGTTCGTTGGTCCTGTGGTTGCAGAAAGGTCAAAATCCAGAGCAGGATGAAACAAAACAAAACAAAGCGAAGTATGTCGGCAAAGGGATGTGGCTTGTGTTGTTCACAGCTTCTTTTCAAAGGACATGATTCACTCGAGGTCATTTTTCTGCAGAGAGCAGCTAAACGATGGAACCTGGCTAGTGTCCCCAAGTCCAAGCTTGTACGCAGTAAGGAGCACGTATCTGGCTCTGCACTGACATGTGACTCCTCTATACCTCACTTCAGTGCTGTGCAATCAAAAACCCACAATACTTGACCTTTCTACAGCTCCTTCCAGTAAGGAGCTCAAAACCTCTTAAGAACAATAGCTAATTTTCTTGTTATATTGCAATAGCATCAAGAGGCCCCCACTCAAGACTGGAGCTCTAGTGTGCTTGGAGCTGTACAAACGCATAATAGAGAAAGCCTTTGCCCCAAAGAGCTGGACCAGGTATAGGAAGTATGACTATCCTCATCATACAGATGTGGAACTGAGACACAGAAAGATTCAGTGACTTACCCTAGGTCACATAGGAAGTCTACGGCAGACCTGGGGCTACAGCCCAGATCTCTTTGTGCGCTTTAGTCTCAAGACCATCCTTGTTCTCTTGCAATCCTCTTCCGCGCACCTTGGGTAGGCACGGTGGCATGGTGTATGATGAATAAAGAAGCATCAGCAAAAATATTCAGTGAGAAGTGTGTAAAATCTTGGGCTATGTTTACGCTTGGCAATACGGAGAGTCAGGGCTGCGGGCAACCAATCTGGTGACAGGAATAACTGACATGAACTTTCACCCAAACTGCTGAACCTTTGTGGAGGTTTTGGTTCCATCTCACACATTTCAGTGGGAACTGGGTGTGGAAATACAAGAGTTAAAATAGCACCAAAGAGGCTAATTCTGTTATATTTCCAACTCAGCAGAGTCCAAAGTTTGCTTTTGAGGTTTCTGGTGCTGGGGAGACCTGGATACAGTCTGGCTAAGCATGCAGTCTGTTCAGGGCCATCAGTGATCCCCAAGAATTGTAAACCATTTTCCACCTGGTCTGCATCCATCTCCTCAAGGCAGTTGCAGTCTGTGTGAGCGTTGCAAAAATAGACACCCAAGTAGAATACCCTGCATTATTGAGATACCACCATAAAAGGCTTTTCTAGTATAATATAAGGAGGGATGTAATACCACGTTCAACACAAGTAGCTGCAGCAGGAATAGATCTTCTTGATATGCAGGCAGCGTCATTGAAATCTCAGTAAATTATATCCCAGGCTAAGCTATTCCTTAAAGTCCCATGGGGGAATTTCAGTATAGCTCGGTACATCATCATAGGAGATAGGTAGAAAATTATAGTAATTTGAGTTACTTTTAAAAGAGGAGCGTGGCTTAGCTCGTGAATCTGAATCTTAGGATCTGGTAGTGTAAGCCAGTGTGCAATGAATGTTTCCATTTAAGAATACAAACTCACACTAATTCAGTGCAGCTAATATAATTGCATACCACAATGTGTCACTGGTGATCTCCCCCATCCCCATGCTACGTGAGATTTTGCTGGGGATCTTTCATGCCATCCCTTTCCCCCCTAATTCCACTTGTGTTCACATTTCTACCTCCATGTCACACATACGGGTGGTTCTGAAATGGACTCATTCACCCACCCGGTGCAATGCCACTCTGCAGGGAACATTTCTTCCTGACCTCAGTGGTCTTCAGTATATCCTCTGAAGCATGAAGCTTGAAAGCCCTTGTAATTTGCATCCCAGCTAGTGCAACGGTCGAGGCTGTTCTTATTCATATAAACATCTAATCTTTCTATGAAAATTGCTCAGAGAACAAGTTTAATTGGCATCTAGAGAAGACCTAGCTGTTTCTGCAAAGTGTGTAAATTGCCTGTTTCTATTAATTCACCATAGTCTTCCTGTTAGGAATTGCATGCTGATTCAACACTTCTTTTTGTGGCTTATAGAACCCAAAAGTCATATTCAAGGTGCCCTTTGAACACGGGGGAAAAAGAGGCTCATGGAAAACAAATGCTGATCATTTTCTTGAGTGCAGCTCTTCTAAGGATTATCTCAATGGATAATTCTTGTGCACTTCCACCAACTGGTTCCCTTCTAATTTTTCTGAAGGCTATATGCATCTATGCCCATGATCTTCTCTGTGGCTCTGTTATGGTTAGCTGCCTTTCAGGCTCTGCTGTGTGTGGCTATAATGTGGGTGTTTGCGTGAGGAGACAAGCATGTGCAGTTTCCTGGTGGACATTTATTTTTATTCCCTGCATAATGGTTGGAGTGTACAGCTCTCTGCCTGCCTAACCCCCTGGATCAATTCATACATTGTACAGTGCTGTACAAAGCATATGTGGCTCTTCATTGCTACAAGAGGGGTTGTTTGGGGTTACTCACAAACCAAGATTCCCCTAGCAAATGACCTGAAGCTGCTTCTTCCCCACCCACATCCCACCCAAACTGCCTCAAGGTTTTTGCAAGACAAAAATACTTTGGAATTGCTAACTGGGTGCTTTTTGCTTCTTCTCTGAAACCACTAACCTCACCACCCCCATAAATTTCCCGGTTCCACTTGAGATGGAGGTGTTTTTGGGACACCGCAGTAAAATTGCCATCTGATTTCAGTGACGGATCCATAGAGCCTGCTTATGTTTTATGAAACTCAAAATTACTTACTGGGGAAATGAAATCTCTGCAGTTTGCCACAAGTTCTTATAGGCTCATTTATAGGCCATTGGTCTTTATCACATTTCTTCTCTCTGCAAGGTTGAATTCCTCCAGTGGTTTCTTTTTCTACATAAATGTCATTAACATGAGAGACTCTGGTGGAAAGTTTAGACCATTTAAAAGAAGTCTGATTCACTGAAATAACTTTTCCAGTTCTGCCTCCAGCCTTATACATAGTTAAACGCCACTGCCTTAAATTTTAATGCCAAGATCTGTCCATCTACAAATATACGAGTTTTGCATATCTGGAGAGAACTAGCTATGATAGCTCTCATATATATCTATATCTAATCCGTCCATTTCCAGTGTTTCTAAGATGCCTGTCATGGTATCTTGGGATCCTATTTCTGAGAAGAATATTTGAATTGTAGGTAATATAACTTACATTCCTCTGAGCTACAGAACCAAGGTGCCTTTGTGGGGAATAAATCTTGATTTGCATTTACCAATCTCACTTTGTAATGAAGCTGCATGGCACCCGGTTGCAGTTTTAAAGAAAAATGGCAAATTGCATGCTGGGTAATCATTAGGCCACACCCATCGCATGGTTTGTATCAGAGCTGGTTAGGAATTTTCCATTGAAATGTTCCCCCACCCCCGTGGAAAATTCTGTTTCCACAAAATCAAAAATTTTCTGTGGAAAAATTTTAAATTTGCCCAATTTTTTTAGTTTTCCAGCAGGAAAATTGAAATGAAATAGTCCAACATTAACCTGCTGCTACCTAAGGTGCTCTTGTAGTGCAGGAACTTCATACTGGTCATTAACTGGCTGGGCTCCTTGGTCAGACTTACACCTCCCATTATGATCTCCACTTGCAACTTTTCCAAACTGGGATTTTTCACAACTTTTAAAGTCCATGAAAAATTTCAACATTTTGATTTTTTTGATCCCAATTCAGGCTGAAAACAAATATCAGAATTTCACAGAGGATGGACATTCTGATTTTCACTTGATTCTAGTCGCGACCCTCTGACGGCTCAAAATCTCTCACTCTGAATGCAGTCATAAAGACCTTTAAATCAAGCGACTGCTGCATCATCCAGAGAAAGGGTCTCCTTTTGAATAGTGCTTTGAGTCACATTGCTTTGTTTATATTATTTAGGTTTACTCCCAGCCTCCGGAAAGTTTACTGATGCAAACTGTACAGTGAGACTGCAGTGTCTAAGGTCAAACTTATGATTTACTGAGTGTCTTCAAACAGCTTTCAACAGCTGTTCATCTTCCCCCACTTTTTTCTTTTTTTTAATAGTAAGGAGAAAATAACCATCCTTCAGTCATTGCAGCTATTGCTCAATTGCAGAGTTATTTGTGACATGACTATTATAGGATAATTCTAGTTGAAGACACTATGATTTTACTAGATAACTAAGTATCAACATTTTATAAACTACAGGGAGTTTTTTTGCTCATATGGCAATATTTAGCCTTAATTGGAGACATAATTAACCAAGTAACTTCTAAAATACATAGTAACTACCAGAGAGAACTAACAAGAATGCAAGAATTCACTGAATCTTTCTTTGCCTGACTTTGATTTCCCCCATTATATTCAAGACCTCATTTCAACAGCTAAAGCAGGCTTCATGGGGCACTTGAGATGCACAAATGATAGTGGTTTGGTTTGATCTCAGCAGTTTGAGTTTTTCAAAATTGGGAGGGATAGAGATTTGAGCCACAATTGATATGAACTTCCAAAGACTGTCAAAGGTTGGAGAGATAGTTTCCCTTTTGCCCCTCACAAAATCCAAGGTTAGTTGCTTTATTTTCATTGTTAAATGTAGAGATGTCACCATTTTCAAACTAAAGTACAAAAATACTCTTTTGCAATTACTTTATGTGTGTATCAAAGAGGAATTTAGGTGTCAAAGGGATTGCTTAAAAGAATGCTCCAGGGTCTAATACAAAAAAAGACAAAGCATATTGCTCTAGAAATGGAATCCAGGTATTCTCTTTCAGAAGGTGTCAATACTTAGCATCTATTACAGGCTAATAGAAACAGCTAATGTGGGAACTGAGAGGGAAACTGGAAACTTTGAGCCTTTTTACTGTGGGAGAGGCTAGCTCTGGTAGGTTTAACTAATGGGGGGAGCAAAGGGGTTTTCATGTGGACTGATGACTTCTTTCTCTCACTCAGGCTGGGCTCTTCTGTCTTCTCGCCGTCCAGTTCTGGGAAGGTTAACGGTAATGACCTTAAGTCCGACTTGGTGCTGCAGACTGTACCCTGCCTCAGCATCCGAGGGGTCATGGGTAAGTCTTGAGGTAAAGTTAATTTCTGCATCTCCTAAGACAGAAGTAGTTAATAAAAATGCATAATGAACACATAGGCCAACCTCGAGAAATACATTCTATCACAAGCATTTCTATAGCATCCATCATTTTAGCATAGGTGTGTATGTGTCAGGATTTTGTCTGAGGGGCTGATGATGGGGTGGTTCTCTAATTACAGCCAATTTCAGGGTTGAATCTCTCTGGATTTAGTTTGAGACTAGTGAAATTATTTCTGTGGTTCCAATAATCTATGTACAAGCACCCAGAGACATTGTAATTGGTGTATTTTTAAAAATCATTCAATTACACACACACACACCACCCCTCCTCCCTCTCTGAGGACTCTACAGAACAGAGAGAAACAACAAAAGTTGATACAATCGGATTCCTCCAGTGCATTTTGTAAGGGTGAATATAGATGAGCCCAAATGGCTCCTCTCCTCACCATCTCCACATCTGGAAACCCCAAACCTGTATATCCCAAACACAGGGGCATTTGGGGTGAGAAGTAGCGTTCTCCTTGGCCATGGGCACAGTCTTCCCTCTGCCTATAAGCATGAATGGAATCCAGGGCCCATAGAATCCTAGCAGCTCCTAGCAGCTCAGAGGGTTGTTTTGTGGATTAATTATTTGATATTTATACAACACTTAGCATGTACACACCGTTCATATTTGCAGAGTATTATAATTATCATTTCGTAAATATATTAAAGACTGTGAGGTGCTCAGATAGCATGATAATGGGAGCCAGACAGAGAGATTTCAAACATGAAAAAATTATCTAAGTTAAACAAGTATTTTAAGAAATCTCTGAAGGAAAGAGGATCCTCTTTGAAAGGAGTTCAGCCAACTCGAATTTGACTCCACATTTAACGTTTGAACAAGCAAGCTTTTAACCCAAGCGAGGATCAAGAAAAATATTCCCACGATATATTTTTTAAACAAATTCAAATGTAAACTATTATTTTTAAGAGATCAATATCACCCAGGCCTAGCTTGCAAACAGAAGCCTGAAAGTGATGCTAAGCAAAAGTGAAAGTGACGCCATTCATTTTCATTTTCCAAGAAGTAAACAAACAGAAAATAAATAAATAAAATAAAAAAATAGATTTTTAAAATTCTTTCCATTTTAATCTTGTTAGATTTTTAATCCATTTAAAATTTCCATTTTAATCTGTTGTTAGAAAGGTAGGTAGCATGACTTTACTTCAGATTATGATTTTTAAATTGATGTTAACCCATTAACAAACAGCTGGGTGATTTACTTACTTAATCCTCTTGTAGGGAAGTTTTTGGAGAAAATATTAACCCTTACAGGAAAAGCCACAAGGAAAATATAATGAAAACAAACTGCTTGTTTGGCAGGAGTCATTGCCTGGCTGATTCTGAAAATGCTTTTGGACTGGCTGTTGGCAGGATGAGCCTTGGCAACTGGGGGACTGGTTTGTATTGAATGTAAAACTACCCAGAGGGAAGGACACTTACCGGCGTTGCTAGCGCATGAAAAGGTGAACAGAATGTCCCAAACCGGTTGAATTTGTTAGCATTGATTGCCCCAAACACACGCCGACGGGCTTTCCTTCCTGTAATTCTTTTCACCAGGTCATTTTCCAGATGGTGTCTGAAAAGGCTCTGGCTCTACAAAGGGAAGAGAAAAACCTGGGTTGTGCTGGCAATGATGTGGTCACACTAATTTAAAGACTATCTCCCTTTTCAGAATGAGGGAACATTGATTCACATTGGAAACAACTAAATCCACCACCAGAGCTGCCCTCTTCCTAAAGCTCAGAAGCAGAGGGCATCAATATCACTTAATGGAAATGCATGACAATGGTTTTATAACATCAATAGATCCCCTTCCCAAAGGAGTGCTAATTACAGCTCAGCTTCAAGAAAAGGAGGACTTGTGGCACCTTTGAGACTAACACATTTATTTGAGCATAAGCTTTCGTGAGCTAAACTGAATGCATCCGATGAAGTGAGCTGTAGCTCACGAAAGCTTATGCTCAAATAAATGTGTTAGTCTCTAAGGTGCTACAAATCCTCCTTTTCTTTTTGCAGATACAGACTAACACGGCTGCTACTCTGAAGCTCAGCTTCAGTGGCTAAAGTGTAAAACGGACACACTATACTATATATGATTATTTCCCCCAAACTCCAATATATGCCAGACATTGAAGAGAAATAAACACAACACATGGCCCATGCCCCAAAGGGTTTACACTCTTATGCTCATGCAGAGTCCATGGTTTCCTAGTGGACATCTGCATGGAGCTCATTGTAGGAGCCAACAAGCAAAGATGATAGATGAGATTGGAGAGGAGAGACAAGGTGACAGCAGGATTCATGGATTATAAAGCCAGAAGGATTCACTGTGATCATCTATTCTGATCTCCTGTATATCACACACCAGGAACATTTCAAAGGTTCCATCACATGTTTTTGGTTCTGTTTATTGTTCTTTTCCCTGCTCACTTCTCGTGTCCTTCCCAACGGATGTGAAATTTGAGGAGGGAATTGAACATGGTGAGGGATGTGGCAAGGTGACCTGGTTTTGGAAGGGTTTTCCCAGGTTAAGGGGAAGCATTGAAGAAGGAAGAGACACCTGGTGGTGGTTGCTGATTTTAGAGAAATTACACAGTTTTCTTTCTTTCTTTCTTCCTGGTGGTGTGACTTTTAATGACTGACAGTTCTGGACTGATTGCCCTGGAGATGGTCATTTCTCTGAATCCACAGAACAGCTATAGACGAGGCGGTACAAGCTTCCCCCACCCCTGCGTTTCAGTCCTGGCCTGGAGAGAGCAGACCTCCAGGAGTGAAAGGACAGTTCTCAGTCTCCTTGGCCCATGTAGTCCCTGGCCTTTTTACTGAGAATGCCAAGAAGATTGCAAATTAGTGCCAGTGGAGATATGTCCACTGGAAAATGGACCGATCCATCTCATTTCACGAAGGCGACAGAGCAGACTTGGGATGTGAGTAATTTCAGTCATTATGGATGTGGGCTAATTCCACTGCTTGCAGTCCGTCACAGTTGGAACAAACTACCCAGGGAAGTCTTCATATGAAGACTGGCTGCCTTTCTGCAAAATATGTGTTAGTCAAATGGAAGTTATTAACCTGGGATATAAGGGACATCAAACCAAATGATCAAATGGTCCCTTCTGGCCTTAAAATCTATGAATCATCAACCCTCTGTGCCACCCAAACACCCTGAAAATTTACATTTAACATTGGCATTAAACACCTGAAGAAGGGATACTGAAGAATACATAAGAATGAAGCATTCGTTATCAGACCTTGGAGATTACGGTTGTCTGCATTTCCTTATTAAATATAGTTCAGCTCTGCTGCCTCACACAGGAATAAAACCCACTGGCTATTACTTTAAGAAATCATCCATTCTTCTTCTTATTATTATTTTAAAAAAACCGTTCAACAGTCTGTTTGCTCTTATGTTTGCAATAGATTGGATTGCTCTGCATAATCCGCAAACTGTTCCCCATGCATGACTTCTTTGGCTTGCCTATCTGAAGCAATCCCCAATGCTTTATCACTTTGTGCGTCTTTTAATGAATCTGAGCTCATGGCAGATTTTCTTATCTTAAGCTGCAGGGTTTTACCCTTCAGTGGAATGGCAGAGGGTCAAGGTCAGAGATAGACAAAAGATCTCACAGACTCACCTCTTGTTTTCTTTGATTTGAGGTACCGGTTAACGATTGTGGAGTAGTCAGGTGGCTTTGCACTGCATCCTCGGCAGAAATCTGGCTGGAGGATGTGGATGGATGGGCACCATCCACTCTTGGCAATTGGAACTCTGTAGAGAAAGAATAGGGTCAGCAGGGGGCACTGTATGGTAGAACATGGCATGTACAGTATTTCTTAAAGGCATGGACAGTTCTGTCAGATTCTTCTTAAATGGAATCCCAGCAAAGCAAGGCAAGGGCCTAAAACTGAGCAGGGACCACACACATCCAGTGCTAAATACCATACGACTTAGGAGAAGAATCACACCTTTATTATGTGGATTTAGCTTCCTAACACTGTCACGGCCTGATAAGCATCACCAGATCTTAGTTTTCCCATTTGACTCATTGGCTTCTGGGACACCCATGTAATTGCCATCGGTGCGAAGGCTCTGCATGTGTTAATATTGCTTGAAGCACTTATCAACCTAACTAAAAAAAGAACCAGACTGTCGAACGTGTAGTCACACTCGGCCTGGCTCGGTCAAAAATGACTTGGGCCTATTAGTTCTTTGCATTCGAGCCAAATCATAGCTTTGTTATCAACAGCTGCCCCCTCCCACCTCAGCATCCTTCCTGGATTTGAAAAGTTTGATGGTTTGAAAGCCTTTGTGGGCATTTACAAATGGAAAAGTTTGTTTCTGAAGCCAGGCTGCAGTGTGACCAGACAGCTTCGGAGCACCTTTGCTTGAGCAACTGAGCTCACGTGTGCTCGGCTGGGAGACAAAGGAATGTAAGTGCCACAGTGATGAGATGATTCAGTAAGTGTCTCTGATCTTCCTGAGGTGATGCTGATCCAACACTCCAGCATGGTTTGGGATCACTGTGCTGACAGAGGTCAGCAACAATTTCATTTCAGTCTTTGATAGAGGCGGGGTTTTAGCTCCTGTAGTCTGACAATTGCTCTCTGCCTCTTTAAACAGCTGTTCCAACTGGGACACATGCTGCTTCATTTCCTGTCCATGCAACCATGCAACATGCTGTTCGCTGTGAAACCCCAGAGATGGCTGCACTTCGGTAATGCTTGAAGTGGTCCCCATGCAATTTGTCCATCAGCTTGCGAAAGGGACAGTAACGGATAGTTAAGGTCCAGTCCAAAAGAAATGTTTCCATGAATTATGAAAAATTCCAGTTTGAACTCCCCCCCCACTGAAGGGGCTGCACTTAAAACAACCCCCCTCACCTGTTTACGGGCGTAGAGCATGGCAAATACAGCTGGCGCAAATATTTTTGACAAAAATGTCGAAGCCAAATCGTTTCATGGAGATGCATTGATTTCGACCAAATTTTTGACAGGAAGGCTTCAGGGCTTTCTGGTCCCTTCTAGCTAAATAGAGGGAGTGAACAACTTGACTGGAAAAACCTGACCTTTTCTATCCACAACCCTGTTTCACAAAAACACATTTTGAAACCTTGAAAGTTGTCATGCAACTGAATCGGCCTCCTCCAGCCAGCTCGTGCGAGATGGTTAGAAACACAAATGAAAGTCACACAGGTCTGTATTCATTGGACGCTCCTCTTAGCCCGGGCAAATGGCCAACAGCCCAGCCCACAAACCCTGACCCTCAGCTCAGGGGTTCACAGAGCCAGGATCCTAAACCTGAACTGCCTTAAAGTTCATGAGGGGCTTGGAGGGATGGGGGTAGGGGGAAAGAATCAGACCCATGTCTAATAAGTTGGAGAAGTGCATGAAAAGTGCATGTAATTATTAACATTCCTTCACCTTTAACAATCAATGGTTTCTTATAACATATGGAAGGGCATTTATTTTCCCCAAGCACCCGCTATTTTGCCTGGCAGTGCCCCTTTAAGCTTATGAAGTCCTTTGGGATGAAACGTGCCAAATAAGTGCAAGACATTAATTAGTTTTATTAAAGATGATGATACAAAGACAAATATCTCTGGACTCTGCCAAGCCCGCTTCGGGAGGCCCCAGACTGACAGAGACTGAGCGAGGTATCGAACAGTCACTAAAGTTCAAACATTTGGAGCGTGGCGGGGAGAGAGCTGCCCTTCAAAAGACCATCTCTGCATCGCTGTGGGACAGACGTTCACCTACCCTTTCCGTATAGGGTGGGGTCCCTGAAAGGAGAGCGCTTCTCTTCTCCCCTCCCCGACTACCTCTCCACCCCTAGCCCCCTCACCTTTCCTCATGAGACCTTAGGTCCAATCCTCTGGTGTGGCTTTTTTCCTCCCCCTGACCCTGCCTGCTGGATATGGTTCCAGATCTGTCCCCTTCCTTCCAAGGGATGGGAATTGGTTTGCTATCTCCCCTCCTTCCTGGCCTGCAGCTTTACGTTCTTGGCTTAAACCCCTTTCTTGTGGAACCCTACTCTACGCAGCCTGCATCCCTAGCTAGGCTTCAGCATGCTTGTAACGTAGTTTGTAACAGGGCTAGGTGTGGACGCAAGCCCTGCACCATTGCACTAGGTAGGGTGACCAGAAAGCAAGTGTGAAAAATTGGGATGGGGGTGGCGGGTAATAGGTGCCGAGATAAGAAAAAAACCCTCAAATATTGGGACTATTCCTATAAAATTGGGACATCTAGTCACCCTAGGCTGCAAGTGCATTTGAAGGTGGCTCCCAAACACAGGGCCTGATCCAAAGCCCACAAATGCCAACGGGAGCCTGTCCACTTCAGTGACTCAGAGTCCTGGTTAACAGCTCCAGGGTGGACAGAGCTTGAGACCCATGAGGGAGACAGGGATCCCACTGCTGTCACTGGGAGGTTTGCAGGAGCAGTTTGCAGGTCCACACCAGCATGGGATCCTGTGCAGCATGGATAGCTTTTGCTTTTGTTCCCCACTCCGGCCCCAAAGGGCTGAGAAGCAGACAAAGAGGCAGACGCAGCAAGGTGACTTCAGAGGATGCCCGGGCAGGGCAGAGATAATTCGTACAGCGGAGCATGTAAAACACTGGCAGCCTCTGATGATCCAGGCGAGGCTTGGAAAGTAGGATTTGGAAAGAGAATTATGCAGCCGTGTCTGTTTGAACGAGGGAATTCGCTCTTTTCCCATTTTGTTCCTCGCCTCCAATACCTGTGAGTTTTAAACAATTTGATAGGCCGGAAAAAGGCATTCTTCAGCATGGCCGGGGCTCAGCACTGTCTAGACTTCAAAACACAACAGTGCACACCCCTCCTTGAACTCCTGCCACTGCCTTTCTCAACATTTCCTAGACATGGAAGCTGAGAAGAGCCCTTTGCTTTGCCAAAGTCTCAATCATGCTAATGAGCCCCGAGTTCCTGTAGCATCTGGCAACTGGTCCTGCTGAACTTACAGCAGGTGTTAGCAAAGTTCATTTCCAAAACCACATCCATCTGAAAAATTCAGCCTTCACTTCCCATTATGGAGTGACAGCATCTCCCTTCAGGCTGACAGAGAGAGAGAGAAGCTTGGAGCAGTCCGTTCCTGGAGGGACTGCTTCCTAATAATTACGCTACAGGGGTAAGCTTTCTACTGGTGTGTTACTGTCAGGCCAAATTGCTGTCTAAATCCTGTCAGAAAGGAGATACCTCTTGTAGCTTGGAAGCATGTCTTCTTTTCTTTAAAACCAGCTATGTCCAGAGACCCGAGGTCGCAGCTGCCCTAAATAACCTGCTCTTTCTCGCGTATTTCCTTTCCAGCTTCTTATCTGTATGCTGAGGGATCTGTGGTTCTACAAATCTGGTTACCCTTAAGTGAATTTAGATTTCTCACGTACTGAGGTGTTTTTTTAATTTTGGGCAGAGTTTCTCACGTTAATAGTTGGCCTTTAACTCTGTGGGTTTTCATCACAAAGAATGGGACCTGGTTGTCCCTGTGTCTCTGAGTGCAGCCCAAGCGAAGAGAGTTTATAATGAGAAGGCACAGGGTTTGCCTAACCCCATGATCTAAGTAACTCCTTAAAACCCTGTTTCTACCCCAGTCATGCCCCCTCCACATCCCTCATGATGTGGCTCAGCCTGGACCCTTTAGTGCTGAGAGGAGGCATTTTCTAATTGCCTCTTGTCACCCGTACAGCGTGTGTCAGGTCCATGACACGTCCATCCCCTGCAGGCCTTAGTTATGTGCTGGTGAATGGGTTTGCCTCACTGCTGTTCTCTACTGGATGGACTGTCAGACCTGCTCCTGTATCAGCTCATTTCAAACCTCTGGCTATCTTAGGTACTTTAGAGCCCTCATAGGACTTCATAGTTATTAATGGCTTTTATCTCACTACACTCTGTGACACAGGGAAATAATCTCCTCAGTTTTAGAAATGGGGAACTGAGGCAGGTGGTAGGTTGAGTGACTTGCCCCGTGTGACACACCGTGACCCTGTAGCTGAGCCAGGAATTGAACCTATGTCTTTTGAGTCTTAGTCCAGAATTATGATGGCAAGGCCCTTCTTCCCTCTTGTGGCCTAGGAGGGACAGAACCAAAACTAACACTACAGGTAATTTAGTTCATGTAACAGAGGCCTATGGTTTCGGAGCTCAAGGTGTCAGTTGCCATGGGAGTGTCCTGTGATTATTTTCAGAAGTGACTAGTGATTTTGAGTGTCTCAATTTTTGCGTGCCTAACTTGACACCCCTTAAAGGGGCCTGATTTCCAGAAGATGGGTGTTCAGCACTTTCTGGAAACCAGATCCCTTTAAGGTATATCAAACCGGGCAGCCCAAAATGGAGGCCACCAGAATCACCAGTCACTTTAGAAACTTGAAGCCCCAACACTCCAAAATTTTGACCCAGAGAAAAAAACACTCAGCAGAAACAATTTATCGGTGTTTGATCACCGTGGAGCGGATTCCAGCCCCACAGCTCTGATCCGGCAGCTGGCAGCTCTAATCTGATAGGCTGGAAAAGTAAAACAAATCAATGAAAAACTCCATGTTAGGACTCCGCCCATCTGATGTAGATTTGACCGTGTGTGATAGATAATGTGTCAGTTTGAGCTGCAGCTTAAAAAAAAACAAATGTCACGCGTGAATATGAAGGGTGTGTTCATCTAAGATGCAGTGTTCAGTGGCAGGACACCGAACGGTAATTAAAACATTCAGCAGATGGGAACAGACCAGCAAACACTTAAGTGACACTAAGCCCACCTAATACAAGGAATGCAGAAGGTGCACGTGCGAAGCAGAAAGGCAATAACCCTACTGCCTTCCATTCCACAGTGGATCTGAAACCAGTCTCATTAATTCAGTTCCCCCGCAAGGTGGGTTTTACACATGGGGACTCTGTGGCACGGAGTGTAAGTCATGTAGGAAATCTGTGGCAAAACCCAGGAATCCTGGCTCCATGTTTCCTGCTCTAACGCCTAAACAGCACGCCACCTGGTACTTAAGGGCTTGATCTCAAGCACATCGGAGTTAAAGGAAAGAGTCTTTAATTGCTCACTGTTCAGGATTTGGATATGGAAACACATCCAGATATAAAGTGCTGCAGTGTATCGGGAGCTCTCCAAAGCAGCAAGATGGCAGATTTCTCTGTCCTCCCAGGCAGCTGGAACAGATTTTCCATTTGACAAAAAAGTCTGATCTATGAGCTTCCAAACAGCACTCTGGACAAAGCGCTTATATGTGTTTTAACAAACATGTTTGTGAAGGCAGGGTTTGCGGCTAGCCCACTAAGAGTTGGCTGCAAGCTGCTCCTAGTTTGGAAGGAAAAGTCCAGGAAATCTGTGTCCAGGCTAAACAAATCTGAGCACATGCACCCGTTCAGCCTTGAATCTCGGAAGCCTTTGACCGGCCAGTAGCTCCAGGTGGTCAGAATTTGCAGTCTTGCTGGTTGATTTCTATAGGGCAATCCAGACCGCAAATGGTTATGTGGGTGCTGTTCTTCACTCTCCTCCCAGCTTGATAACTGCACACTTATTACCATCTCCATATGGCACATGATTTCCTGGGGCACATTGCGTCATCAGCCCATCACATCCAGCATCCCAGCTTTTGCAGCAGCCAAGGCCTGAAACTTCAGAGCAAGGCAAATTGATCCTTTTAGGCCCTCACTCAGCAAAGCACTTAGGCGCTTGCTTCATGCTAAGCATGTTCTTAAGTCCATCTCTATTCTGCACTTAAACATGTGCTTAACTTTAAGAACAGACTTCAGTTCCCTTGACTTCAGTGGGTTTTAAACACCTGTTTATGTGCTTTGCTGAGCTGGCACCTTCATGCACCTGGCCTAGTATGTAATACTATCCACAGATGTGGGATTTCCTTCCTGAGCCCTGTGGTGATCAGGTGGCATGAAGCATGAGATTTAACTTCCCTGATCTGATCATGCATATGGCAATAATGGTAATCCAATTATCTAGCCTTTTAAAAATGCAGCCACACTATTTGACTCTCTGCTCCAGAAACGTGGTGTTTCACAGTGAATAGATTTCTGTTCATTTGGGAAGATCTAAAAGTATTTCCATTGTGGGCATTTGTTCAGTTTAATGTATACTAGGGGTCACTGTGTGTCCCCCCCTCCACTCCTAGGCTAGGAATTTTCTGGGCAGTGTTGATTTTTTTCCATAGTTTGTTTTTAGCTAGCTTTTTTGTTGGTACCCAAAGACCTTTGGGTGTTGGCACTACATACATGAGAATATTTTATTATTTATCACAGTTATGAATGCGACTCTGTTTGCTGCATGGCCCCTAATGATTTACACAAATTCCTGGAACCCATATTGTGCAAAGTGAATGGAAACCTTGCAGCTGTGCATTCCTTAAGTGAAAAGTGCAGTCCAGTTCCAGTCTGTTTCTTAGCAATAAGTCAAGCCTTTGCAATCTATGGAAAAGCTTGGCAGCCGTGTAAAACTGTCTGACTGTTAGAACAATTTGTTGCTAATTTATTCTGAGTCCTGCCCTGAAGTCCTGACTCCAGTAAACCCCCATCCCTACATTTCCAATATTTGCCAGTTGGCTTCACTGAGTTTTGACTGCGAAGACTTCAAGATTGGAGCCTTAGGAGCACTTCTGACTCTTTGAAAATCACAGTTTTTTTACTCAGCAATTGCAGAACATTCAGATCATTTTAAAGAGGAGGCAAACAAGCAGCCGACTGGGATTTGGCTGAAGTAATTAATTCAGCTCTTCACAGCCTCATTAGGTATAAATTTCTCTCTGGAACCTAATTAAAATACTTGAATATCCATCTTTCAGCACCTTTTGTGAAGCTTGATGACAAACAATGAGTCACTCTATTTTATAATGACATAAATGTTAACTTTTTTAAAAAGAGACACATTTGGGGCCAGATCCTAAACTTTCCATCTGGCTACTCTGGGTTGTGCAGACCGCACAGAACAGCCAGGAGCCTGGCCTAGACGGGCAGCGGGGGATTCCCAAGGTATACAGCAGCATCTCCCAGAGAGCAGGTTGTGCTGGACTAACTGGGGGTGGAGAGCCATGAAGGTGTATGGAGTAACCTGGGTAGGTTGTAATCACACATAGCATGGGTACAAGGGATCAGGGGATTACATTTTTCTGAAAGGGGAGGAAATTAGTCTTCAAAAGTCTGAGATATGCTGGCATGGGGAAAAGCAGCAAAGTGGGAATGGGGAACAGGTGGGAGGAGGGCCAAGAGTGGCGTGCACTGCGTTGCAGCTGATCCTTACCTGTGCAATGGCCTTAAGGGCTCAGAACAAACCAGCCAGTACAAGAGTGGCCCTCAGGCTGTTCTAACTTGCACTGCAGGTTGGTTTCACCCCTGGCTGCCCCCAGGAATGGGGAAGGTATATTGCAGCCATCTTTGCCCCCTTTTCTGTCTGTTGCACAGGGAGCATGATGGGAGGTCTCACTGTCCAGCCAGAAGAGCTGAAGTTAAGGGCTAACTCTTGAGAATATGCTCCTGGCTCTTAAGGCGGGCCCCACTGCTGGCAAACACTTACCCTGCGGTTGCTCTCTCTCCTCCATTGTACTTCCCCCGTTGATCTCCTGGTTTACCTTCGCTTCGGTCTCTCCCTCCACATTGCTGACAAGCTCCCCTGAGCTGAATAGCAGCCCATCCGTGTATGCCAGCTGCTTGGTTGGCGTTCGTTTTTTCCTGATTTCTTTTCTCTCACTCCAGGGGTCCCTGATAAAAAAAGAAAAAAAAAAAAGTAAAATAAAAAGGTGCTACTGTGAGAGTGGGTTAAATATCTGTAACCAAACCCGGGCTGATCATCGCAGCCAGCCGGAGAAAATGTGAAACCCAAACGGGTCAGAATCATCTTACCGACAAAGAATCATAGAATACCAGGGTTGGAAGGGACCTCAGGAGGCCATCTAGTCCAACCCCCTGCTCAAAGCAGGACCAATCCCCAATTTTTGCCCCAGATCCCAAATGGCCCCCTCAAGGATTGAACTCATAACCCTGGGTTTAGCAGGCCAATGCGCAAACCACTGAGCTCTCCCTCCCCACAAAGGATGTCGGGAGCTCCATTACAGGAGCCATTGGGAACAGGAAGTTACTGTTGAGAATAATCTTGGATTGGGAAGGGGATTGGATTATTTTACTTGATGACCTTTTTCATCTAAGATTTCTATGGTTCACACCAATGTCACAGATAGTCATGTTAACCCTGTTTCTATAGAAGGAAAAGACAATGCTCCGATTGAGTTAAGTGGTGCTAGATGCCATACAGAACACAGAAAGATCTGCCTCACGTGTTATTCTATATGGTAATAAGATATCTGGCCATACTGGCAACGTGGAGTGTGGCAGGGATTCCTGAAGACAGAGCTCTGTGAAAAGGAGAAAAGTATCACCCCAACTGTGTTAACAGTCTTTTGCCATATCAGTCCAGGTCATTTCACAGCCTGAAAAGTTCACTTTTCATTAAACGCATTGAAATGGAAAATTCAGCACAGTTTGACACAAAAATTCATCTTCACTAGAAAGAAACTTCACATGTCCAAAACCAGTGGGTTTCCTCAAAGCTACTATTGCGCAGAAATCCATGACATTGCCCCGTGCCCCATCTGGACCAGTTCCACGTAATCGAACCCGAATGCGAAAACCTCAAATACTGCGAATGTCACTGCAAATATTTCACATGGCCATAATTAGCTGTGAGGCCAAGGTAGGAGCACTGTAGAAGTAGAAATTCAACAGTGTAAGCTACGGAAGAGGTTAAAACCACTACAGAAGACAGTCCCAGCTCAATAGTAAACTGGATTTATTGGTTTAATTTACGGACACTAGTCAGATAACGATGCCTTTGAACAATAGTAGCAATGCTTGAGCTGCTGAGTCTAATCTTGACCTAACAAGTAGTTTTAAAACTGGCCTATTAACTGGAATGGTGTGACACTTGGCTTATACCTGTTTACCAAATGCTTTCTCTTTATATTGCACTTTTGTCTCAGCTTGTGGCTGCAAAGCCAGTAGAGGCGACTTACCTGCAATCCCCCACGCCACCCAGTCGCAGCAAATGGCAAGGAGAGAACAAAACAGAAATGCTTTCCCACAGGAAGTGGGCCAATTCAAGGGGAGCTGCACAAGCTTGACTTTCTGGAGTTTGTTCTGTTGAGAAGATGGGTAACTTCTACTAAGAAAGTCTTCGTGAGAGAATAAGCTTAAATCAGACTGTTCTCGCTATGTAATAGTCATGTCTGTCCGAAGCTGTCCACTGAGATTATAGATAGCAAATAAAATAGACTAAAGTAATGTATGGCCATTCATTTCTCTTCTGAAAAGGAAATTCCTTGGGCCAGATTCACTACAGGGGCATAAGCAGGCACAGGTCCACTGACAGCCACCGAGTTGAGCCTGCTTACGTCAGCCCAGAGTCCAAAGCTTCCTGACAGGCTGGAAGCCATGACAGAGTCATACACTTTATCCATTCCCACGGCCCGGAAAGAATTCAGATTCTCCATCTAACAGTCATACACAGCCAGCTAAATGACTATGCTTGCTGGGTGAGGCAAGCTGGCATAAGGCTCCTGAGCCCAGCATGACTCCACGGGTGGTTAGCTTGGTCCCCGGCCAAAGCAGTGAAATTGGAAGGAAGTATGTGGCTTCTCTTTGGTACTTTGTGGTTTGACCATCTGCAGGGAGCTTGAGTAGGCGAGCATCTCTCTTTCTGCACATCCCCTCCTCCATACCAGGCCAACAGCCAAGGAGCAGTGATAGTCTCTATCGCTATAATAAATGACACTTCTATAGAGCTTGCCATCCGAGGATCTCAAAGCACTGGCAAGCCTGCACTTGGAACACTGCATTCAGCTCCTGCACCTCAGTAACAGAAAGACGTAGAGGAAAGAACAGCAGCAAAATGATTGCCGGAGTGGAGGGGCTGGTTTATGATGAAAGAGCTTGGCCGCGCGGGATGAGATAATCACCTAGAGTATCAGAGCTGTGCCAAGGGTGGAGATGAATGGAGGGCATAACTATGGGTAATGGGATGAAGGTAAGAAAAGGAGCATTGACGATACCATGGGGAGTCTTTCTGGCAGTGAGATTTATTAAATAGTGAAGGAGTCTTTCATTGGACGTGGCAGAGGCCTCACCATGTGGCAAGCAATTTTAATCTAGGAAATAGCTCTCCACCAGCAGGCGAGGGACTGGACAAGTGAGATGAGTGTTGAATCTCTAATTTCTGTGATTAATTGGAGATCATCTTTAGGGGTTACAATCAGGGAAAACTTTTGTAAATCAGTGTTTCCATTAGATGCCTATTTTTCTAGGGTAACCCATACCTTCCCTCCCATCTCCCCCAACTTTTGCTTTGGCCTGAAACGTACTGGTACATGGCCAGAGAGAAATGTTTGCTGAATACAGCTGAGGAGGGTGGGGAGGGAAAAGTACATTCATGTCATTTTTAAGATGCAAGATTACAAAAAGCTAAAAAATAGACTTTTGTGGTTTCTGAAGCCATTTGGCATTCCTGGATGGGAGCTGATGAGGCTCTGGGTTTTTGTTATTATTTAGACACCCTTACATTTTGCAGGGCTATTTCTCTTCAGTGTGGGTATGTGTGGGTAGTAAAGCAGAGGGTATTTTGGGGGAAAAAAACAAAGTTAAAAATGGCCTGGTTATCGAGTTTAGAAAAGTGCTCATTGCATGTGCAACCACTTGTTTTTTTTAAAAAGAGAGCTCAAATTTGCTGTAGATTTTGAGGACGTGGGCATGCAATACCAAAACACAATGAAGTATATATGGGAAAACAACTGAAGCAGGCTCCTCTTGAGCTGAGATCCTGAAGAATAGATATATTTCATATGCATTTCCTGATTTATGTTAGTTTGTATCTAGTACTGTGTGGGAGTGTGGGTTTGTACAGGAGTCAGCTAAACCTTCTGGTGGGCTCAGGTTGGATTGTTTCAAGGTTGCTCAGATAAAGGTCCACACAAACAAAGAACTCTCGGCTGAACTCATTGAACTCACAAACTCAGAGAGCAGCGTCGGCCCAATATGCTGGGCTCTGATGATCATCATATAAGTTTTAGTAACTGTTGCACCAAATTCAATTCTTGTGGATATCAACTTATACTTCGAACCCCATCTTCAGTGCTGAAGGATTGTCACTAAATCCTGCATGCTCAGAAGAGAATCCTATTCACTAGCATCAAGGGTTAAGTGGCTTTTGACCTCTCTGTTCCTATTAGTGCCCAGCATACTCCTAATCTGTCCTAGGACAATTGCTGTGGATCTTATTCTTCCTGATTCAGGCTATGTCTACACTACCGCAGGATCGATGCTGCTGTGATTGATGCACTGGGGGTCGATTTAGCGGGTTTTGAAGACCCGCTAAATCAACGGCAGACTCCAGGACTCCAACAGGAACAAGAGGAGTAAGAATAATTGACGGGAGAGCATCTCCTGTCAACCCAGTGTGGTGTAGACACCACAGTAAGTCGACCTAAGCTAAGTAGCTGGAGTAGTGTAACTTAGGTTGACTTACCGCGGTAGTGTAGACATAGCCTCAATGTTGACTCAATGTCAGTCCAGTAAGTCAAGAATTATTTCACTTCTTTCTGTTTCTTTCTCCCAACATTGGACAATTAAACACTATCTTCTCGAACGGTAACAGTCAACGGATCAAGTTGTGGGCTCAGTTACACTGGTGTGTAAATCCAGAGTGACTCTGCTAATTTCAGTAGGATCACTCTGGATTTACACCAGTGTAACTGAGAGTAGTGTTTGGTCCATAGTTTTGATGTCAGACAAAACTTAGAGAAAAACAGTCACTCGATCAGATTTTGTAAGAGAAATAAATAACTACACTTCATTCTCCCAGTAGCATTGCCATGCGGTGTGACAGTTTCCTGAAGGAGATATTCTTATGGCTTCAGAGGCTTGCGCTCAGATGATGGACAAATCTCTCTTGACCAGAGGTGACACAGTTATAAGAGATGCACATTCTTTACTTGTCAGGTTCAAGCACTTATTAACTATTGACTCTCAGGTATTCTCTGATCTGAACTTCTAAAAACACAAAAATATTAAGATTTCTGTTTTCCTGGTCCCGAAGTACATACTGACTTATCTAACAAGTGCATCCCATTTGATATTTTCTTTACCCATTAATCCTTTCAAATGGAGGAAAAAGGACTTTAAATTTCCAGTTAACTCTCTTTGTTCAACTAATGCTTCCTTGTAAAACCTTAATATGGCTAGTTTTCCTCTCGGGTTAATTAATATTTGATTAGTCATCTGGAAAGGTCATGGATGTTTATCAATAACAGCAGAGAGATGATTGTCTTCCAAAAATTATAATATCTGTAGAATAATTAGGCATTCTTGATAACAGCTAGACACAGATCTTTATTTACTCTTTTGCTGTGAGTGGAAGTTAATTTTGTTTGGCTATGAAAGAATTAATCCCAACCTCTTCACAGGGTAGGTTTGTCCAAAGCTTCTTGGGTATCATTTTTCCTATTGTGAACACAATGCTTTTTTTTCTGGCTGAAACAACTGGATTTGTGGAAAGAAACTGGAAGAACTTAGTATAATAGGCCTGACTTTGGTGAACATTGTTGATCTGAGCCCTTTGTTGTTTTTGTGGACTGGAGGGAGATTGAAAAATCTGGCACTTTACAAAAGACTGTTTATAGCTTTGGCTGTTAAGAAAAGCTGGAATCGAGTCATTTACAAAGCATCTGATAACCTTTTCAGAGCTCCCGTCTGCTTCAAATTAACAGTGTTTATTTTCTTTGCCTCTGGTTACAGCTCAGTGTAATCAGTTGACAAATCTTCTGTGACTTTAGCTAGGAGCACGTTTGAAAGGTACGTCTGGTCTGTTGCTTACACATGCAAAATTTTCAAAAAAGATTTACTTTTACTACTTCCTTGCACGTTCCGCCTGGTTGCTGGTTTACTGAATGTACCCTGTACAAGGACTAGATTTATAGAGCATCTGCCTCACCTTTGGAGAAGACTCTGAATGCAGATTATTCCAGGAATCAGCGACAGAAATGCTGTCGGGGGACATAGTTTCTTGGGCAAGGCCGGCAGGGGGTATGTAGTTGAAACAAGAATTACTGAGGTCACTCGGTATGGGAGTATGGTAATTCCAGAGAGATTTTTAAATCAAAGCACAAATTGGTAAAGCTTTACAATGATGGCTTTTTTCCCATCCTGGCCTCAGGTGCCTTTCAGCCAGCATGCAGCCCTTGGTTGTGTCTGTGCCGAGCTTCTTTGGCAAACATTTCCCTCTGCAGCTAACACAGCTGCAGCTCCTTTCTTGTAGAGAGCCTTACTGTGTACATGGCTCTCAGAGCCACTGGCATTTTGAGTGCAGTGTCATTTTGACTTGCTCTGAGAGCAGACTTGTGAAAAATACGACCTTGCCAGTGCTTCCACTGCAGTTAACGCGACTGGAACGGCACTGATGTGAGCAACAGTGGGAAATTTTTGCCCCCCTCCAGAACCCTTTGTGTAGACTGCTCTTGAGCATCAGCATCATTAGGAGAAGAGTAAAGGGTGTCAGGGGAGGCTGCTTTCAGGGGGACAAGTGTTGCCAATGCTCATGATTGATTTCATGATTTTTCTTTGTTTCCCTGTAAAGCACCAGCTCCTGGAGTCATATGATTACATAATAATCTCAGCTTTCATTAAAAAACAGTACTTTTCTAGTCGTCGTGGTTGAGGAGAAAAGGTTGAAAATGTGAACCTTTAAAGGCGCCGGTACAAAAAGTGAAAGAACCCCAAATGTATCATTTTAATAATCTCAAGGTTTTTATGTCAAGCTCATGATTGGCAAGAGGGGGAAGAGTAAGATTAACTCAGCTGAGTTTAACTGACACTGTGGGATCAAGCTGATGAAAGAAGATTTTCTCACCTACCCTATTAAAGCTCTCCTCAGCAGGTCATCACATCTGCTGAGCATCCTCTCATTTACTGGCTTCTTTAAGTAGGAGATTTTCTGTATTAATCTCTTCATAGCTCTCCCACACCCCACAGGATGTACTGTGGCTAAATCCTAGAACCTTAGTTAGGCAGGCATGCTAACACCTTTGATACGTAGGCTAATTAACAAAACTATTGTTAACCGACTTCCAACTGCACACCCCTAATTGTCACCTACCACCTCACACTGAAACCCATACTGGGTATCATTAAACAATTACAACCCTTTCTCAATAGGGACCCCATCCTGAAAGAAATATTTCCTGAACCCTTTCTTCTGGCCTTCAAACAATCCCCCAACCTCACCAAGCTCATCATCAGAAGCAAGCTCCCCGCAGACCAGGACCCACCAACACAAAGGGGCACCAGACCCTGCCAGAACAACAGATGCAAAACCAGCAGCCATAGCTCCACTGTTACAATGATCAACACCCTCCCACAACACACCTTTCTGGATTCCTGGGTCCTACATGTGCCTATCACAATATGTGGTGTACTGACCCAGTGCACAAATGCCCCAGTAACCACTATGTGGGTGAACCCAGACAATCACAATGCTCTCGAATGAATTCACACAGAAACATAATAAAAGATAAAAACATCCTGTCACCCATGAGCCAACGCTTTCCCCAAAATGAGCAATCCCCCTCTGACCTCAGTCTTTGTCCTCAAAGGAAACCTGCACAATGCCTTCAAAAGATGAGCTGGGGAGCTGAAATTCAATCTTTGCTAGACGCTAAAAATCACGGTTGCAATAATGACGCGGGATTTATGGCTTATTCTGACACTCTTTTTGGTCGTCTGACTGCAGGGGTGTTAATGGGCCATGTCACCTTGAACGGTCCTTTAGAACGTGTGTTAACCGCTTATGCTAAACAATCTGTTCCACCTTGTATTCAGCTGTGACACTCTGAGTCCCTTCCCCAGACCTGAGGAAGAGCTGAGTGTAGCTTGCAAGCTGGTCTCTTTCACCAACAGAAATTGGTCCAATAAAAGATCTTGCCTTATGCACCTTGTCTCTCTAATATCAAAACTAGCCCACATTTGCCAAGCCTACTGTAGCTGTTATACAGACTCCCTATGTACATCACAGCTTGAATAGCCTTAACATTAAAATTAAAGCATTTTAATATGTCCTAGCACATAATATATATAGTTTAATCTTGCACCAGGCCAGTGGTTACAGGTCAACAGTGATGAAGAAGGGAGGAGAGAACTTTATTGTTTCGCATCTGTGGTACAGGTAGGGTGCTGGGGAGAAGATCCCAAGAGATGGGAAGGATCATCTGGAGCCAAAGAGTATGAGCCCCAGTGTCACCCAAGGCACCCATGGTGATGAGAATACATAAGAATTTATATAGAATAGAAGCAAAGAGTCTCTTTGCAACCTGCACCTTCATCCCCCCTAACTGCCCGAACTCGCCTCCAATCCCTTAATGGGAAGCACCCCAGCCAGATCAGACCAGCTGACAAATCAGCCCCTCCCAGAATTGGTATTGTGCAGGTTAGCCAAGGCTAACGGAGTTCCCCACACATATGACTTAGTACAGACTCCACAAATCCCAGAGCCATCCTTGCCCTTCAGACTGTCCAAGTCAGTATCTATTTGAATTTCTTGCTAGGTAAGCGTTGGTCATGACAATGAGATGCACTGGGGGCAGAGGAGGGGTAACATTCTCAGAAATTCATCACAGAAATAGCCTTAGAAGTGATCCATCTTGGGCTGGAAACTTACTTGGGATGGGCGAACGTTGATGGATTTTTCAAGTCCCATCTCTTTTCCTGCCCAAAGGTTCCCACAAATTTCCCGTCTGGGGTCCACAGTCTGGCGCTTCTGTCCGAGGAGCCGCTCAGGATGAATGAATCTGAACCGAACATGAAGTGTTCGACACTCACCACAATGCTGTTATGGGCTCTCCAGCTACACAGTAAGGGAGGCTTTTCCAGAGAGCCCTGGGACAATGGACACAGGAGAAAGAGATTCAGGTAGCTGGCCACTAATCATAACCTTAAAAAAATCCCAACAGAGAAAGCAGAATCCATGTCACATGAATGGAACCTAGGCCATGGGATTGATCCAGGTCAATAAGGCTTCAGGTAAGAAGTAGGGTTCTTCATGTGAGTGATGCATTCCTTTGGGTCTGACATACCTTAGATAAAGGGGGAGGAGTTGTATAACAGATTTTTTTCTGTATTTTATCATCTTAAAACCATCAGCGCAAAAACCATCCTGTATTAATTCCTGGCTAATTATCCTGAAGAGATTCAGCCTTTGACCTTGTGTCCGATATACTTGGCATGGATTAATGAAACATTTCATACCCAATCTCATCATTTAATTAGAAAAGGAAGACAGGAAAAACTGAATGCTCCCAGCAGCTAATATGAATTTCCAAAGCAGTGACCAGTCCCTGCTTCCAGAATGAAGATCCTCATTACCTTTAAAAATGGAGAATAATGAGCCCAATCTTTTGTCCTTACTCAGGCGAGACTGCCTTGGGCTTAATTAGGATGTGTGAGGGAGACAAGGGTGAAGTTAAAAAGCGAACACATGGACAGTAGCACCATTGGGACACGTACATAGTGAACCTAAAGTAACTATGATCTCAGCATGGTAACCCTCCAGCTGCCCTTCCCACCTTTCTTCTCTCTGCTATTAGTTGACAGAAAGGTGGGATGGAATCAGGAATGGAATCTTATTTGTTCTGTAAAACACTTAGTACACGGTATGTATTGTACGTACTGTATAAATCATTGTTAATAACACTATGTGATTGGCTCCGTGGAATACTCCAGCTGCGGTGTTAGCAAGATGCTTATCGCTCTAAGTAACTTGTTTACTTAGCAGGCTTAATAATTGTATCGCTTGCTTTCTGCATGTGCTGTGTCTATAAGCCCCAGCATTGGAGATTTGTAAGGGAAGCAATCCCGGTGCTCAGCTCATGTTATTAGCTGAGTCAGCAAGAAAGGAGCACATTAGAGGCTGAGCTGAACTAATCTTATCTTGTTGCAGGCAACATGGCCTTTTGTCTCTCCAGTTTTCTCCATAAAGATTTTTTTTAATCATGGAGTCCATTCAAGGAAATCAACAGTCTTTGCTTTCCTGCCAGAGATGTAAATGAATGTAGCAGACATATTTGTGGGGGATGCCTGAAGGCCATATTTAAGATGGTGATGCTACAAACTACCATGCTTACATGCTTACAAACTAGAAGTTCAGGGAAACCCCAGGAGTTCCTGTTCAGGAAGAATGGACCAGTGGTTAAAGCATTAGCTTGGGAAACTCAGGACCAATTCCCTGCTTCAACAATGTCTTCCTGTGAGACCCTGGGCAAGTCTCTCTGTGTCTCAGTTCCTCCTCTGTAAAATGGTTCACTGGTAATGGGAGCCATATGGCATAGATGTATTGAGCTTTCCCCACCAACCCCTTTGGCCAGTGGAGCAGTCCTGATCTCACATATATACATTCATACATATAGAGAGGCCTCTAATCTGCAGTTCTGTATCAATTGTCAGTAGGACTGACAAGCTAATTGGGTCAGAACAGCTACCACAAAGCCCTGGGGCCTCGAAATGTGAGGGCTAGAATAGTAATGTGTTCCTTACATTATTCATGGGTGATGAAGGGTTAGAACATGCTGGCTTGGGAACATTAACCACCTGGTGAAATGTTTTAGTAGATTCAGAGTCCAAGGTCAGAAGGAACCATTGTGATCATCTAGTCTGATCTCCAGTCTAATGCAGGCCAGAGAACTTCCTCACAGTAATTCCTAGAGCAGATCTTGAAGGAAAAACACCTAATCTTGATTTTAAAAAGGCCAGTAATGGAGAATTCACCACCATCCTTGGTAAATTGTGAATGACTCTCACCACTAACAAAGTCCTGTGGATTGAGAACAGTGCTGTATTAATAGTTCTTACCAGGTTTTCTGGGTGATGGCTAGATGGTCCAGAGGCTCGCTGTGCAGAAGGAACAATAGGACTGATAAATGACAGGGTGGTAACTATAACTAAACCCTTCCCATGAAGCTCCTGGCAACAGCTTACTTCACTTCAGAGTCTGGTCTAGTGATTCCAAACCCATGGATAATTCTCAGGCTACTGTAGCTTCTATTGGTTGTCACTGAAACTTCTGGAACTTTTCTTCCAGACCTCTGTGAAGTCACCAACTCGCTGCCAGGCTTCTCTTATTCAGACACTATGGCACAAAAATGTCTGTGTCCTGACCTGTGGGAGGGGCTTAGCCACCTGAAATGGTGGTAGTAGCCGGATGGACTGGGCATGTATGTGCTTGCAAGCGTGCATGTGTTAGACCTGTGGGATCTTAAACACAAAGGGAGCCGCTGGTAATTCAGTGAATCACATCTAGTCGTAGGCAGGCTCTTTACTTAAATATTACTATTTATTGTGAATTGACAATGTCTTGTTGGGATGATGAGGCTGTGCAAAACCAGAGGAAAAAGTGTTCCCTGCCTGAAGGATCTGACAACCTAAATCGACAGCCACCTGTCAGACAGACAGCTAAACTTCTAGGGATGCGGATATTTTAGCAAATATATTGTAACAATCCATGAGCACCAAAAACAATTTTCATTCTGCTGCACACCAAGGGTACTCAGAACTTCATGGCTTCTGTGCTAGTGGCAACAGAATACCTGTTTTCCTGGAATTAAAAGGTCAGGTCTTTGCCAGCTGATGTACAGGTGAATCTCTGCAAACTGTGAGCAGTGCATTTCCTATGACAAACATCTGGGAAGTTCTGATCCCATCCAACGGTGTGTACACCCACACCTACGTGTGTGTGTGCTTGCCAGTTCATAAAAACCTAAACAATGCTTGTTGAGTTATCACTGAATGACCTGGGCAGAAAATGTGAAAACAGAGATTGAACCAAATCATAAAATTTGGATCTGGATTCTGCAGGGGGGGGCTGGGACAATTTGTATAATGAGGGTGCCGAGAGCCATTGAACCAAACTGTAAACCCTGTATATAATGGAAGCCACTTCAAGCTGGGGCGTGCAGTAGCACCCCCGGCATCCCTCGTTCCAGCGTCTACGGATTCTGCCCCAGTGTAGGGCCCTGGGGTTTGGATTCAGTGATTTCAGGCCCATTGTTAGTTTTGAAGAGATGTTTGGAGGATCTTTGGCTCACCAGGAGAGAATGAAAGCTCCAAGAATAAAGGGTGGCATGGAAGCCCTAAGATGGATAATAAAGACTCGGGAAGTACCTATTCAAGTTTGCCTAATGCCTGCCGGAGATATTAAAAAGATGCCTGATATGCTCTTGCCCAAAGAAGTGAGCAATGCCCTTGACAAGTGAAGCATCGTGGACATGAACTCCCTAGGGATAATTAGGAAATAAATAACAACACACATGAACATGGTAACCCAGTGAACTGCTTTGTCCGTACATGCCAAGGCCATTTCCATATACCGAGAATGAAGTGTCAAGATTTACCTGAGTTCTAGGGGACAGCCCATAATCTGAAATGTCCCAAACCTGGATGAATCCACCTGTGTCTCCAGATACAAGAACACTGTTCATTTGATTGGTGGACAATCCAGTCACAGCCACATCCTCTGTAGCTGGGGCATAATAAAAACCTGAAACAACAAGAGAGGATGAAGGGTAACACTTTCAAAAGCCTATTACACTGACACTGTGGAAAGTGGCTTCATTAGGTAGCTCGTCAGCAGCACTTCACTGAAAAGAGGATGAAAATTCTTTGTTCCACTTCTAACTCTATCACACTGCACCTATTATTAACACAGGAAAAGGCCTCTCTTCTGCACCATTAGAGTCGCATTGGCAGCACAGGCCTCCTCACACTGTATCACATCTGTTATAATAAACAGGTGCTATATTTAATGCCTTATATCTATATAACAACTGTCGCTGGAAGAATACCAATGTGCTTGCATATATAAAATTAGTCACCCACTATTGAAATGCAGCCACCTCTGGGTTGGAATCTGGCAGCCACTCTAACAACACTGGGTAACAGTTCTTGTTGTTGTTTCTCCTTAGAGAGAGGAATATTGCCTTCAGTTGAAATGCTGGAGTTTTTTTGGACAGTTATTCATGTTGGACTTTGGCAGAGAGCATGGGACCCACTCCAGAATGGCCAATAGACCCAGTGGTAGGAGACTCACCTGGGATGTGAGACACCTGGCTTTGGAGCAGGGACTTGAATCGGGGTCTCCAACATGTCAGGTGAGCATCCAAACCACTGGGCTATAGATTCTCTCTCTCTTTGTCCGAATGAATATTTAGTTATTTATACAAAGTGGAACAAAAGAGAACTAGATAAATTCATGGAGGTTAAGTCCATTAATGGCTATTAGCCAGGATGGGTAAGGAATGGTGTCCCTAGCCTCTGTTTGTCAGAGGTTGGAGATGGATGGCAGGAGAGAGATCACTTGATCATTACCTGTTAGGTTCGCTCCATCTGGGGCACCTGGCTCTGGCCACTGTCGGCAGACAGGATACTGGGCTGGATGGACCTTTGGTCTGACCCAGTATGGCCGTTCTTATGTAACAGCTCTAGCAGGAGTTATCTATAGACAGATGGACTCTCTAGCATGGTTGGGACATGTGCCTGGGGTGTAGGAGATCCAGGTGTGCGTCCAAACCACTGGGCTGTTGGCTATTCTGGGGATTCTCTCTCTCTGTCTTGTTTTTGTGTGGGAAATTTTGAAAGCTCTCAGTTTTGTTCTGATGTGGAACAAAAACAAATTCTGAAACCTCACCATTTTTCATGGAATGGAAGCTCAGCATCTTGTCAGGCGTCTCATGGATGTACCCCAAAATCAAGGGCTACTTTAGAAAATATTGGCCCGAGGGTGTGTCCACTCAGCAGCTGGGAGGTGCGATTCCCACCGCAGGTGGACATAACACGCACCAGCTCTACTTGAGATAGTGCCTCAAGATCGCACTGCAGGGACGGGCCTGAGGATGTACCCATGAGGTTGGGCAGGACTGTACTTGGGCAACTAGCCCGAGTGGCTGCATGTGACTCTGCAACCGTGCTATTGTTAGGTGCTAGATTGAGCAAAGCTAGCATGTGTATGTCTACCTGCCCTAGGAATCACACCTCCCCGAAGCTATGTAGACGTATCCTTAGTGTCTCTGCGCAAAACCTGATCCTACTGAAATTAATGGGAGTTTAGCCATTGACTTCAATGAGGCCAGGATTTTGCCCTCTGCGTGTCTGTTTGACTCACAGTTACTGGTAGTCATCACAGATGGAAATTCCTCAGCTGCAGTGGGTTTCATTTTCGGTAACCGCTCACCATGTACAATTGCAGCTGCCTGGATTGCCATTTCCCACCCATGAACTCTGTGCTCCCTTTTATACTTTGCTAAAATGATCTGTTCCAATGAGCGTGGCTGTGCATTGAATAGCACTGCTTTGTCTTTTTGCATGGTAATTTGTTGTACGTTTCCTGGAGTTAGTTTAAGGCTTGCTCTTTGGTTTTCATTTTTGTAGTTTTTTTTCTCCCCCCCAGGGATACTGAAGTGGGTCACTGAAAAAAACAAAACAAAACCCAGCCCAACCCCAATCACTGGGAAAATACATTTCCCAAGAGAAAGGGTTTGAATATCCTGTTTTTAAAGCTTTTCTCATGTCCTGTTTGGAAGCTTTTCTTGTTAGCTAGCATTTTGGTTTTGTAAATAACATACATTTTCCAATTGTTCTTAGTGCCAGAATCTGAAGTTCCAATAACTGGAATATTGGCACTATAGGAAGGAGAGAGAATAAATAAGCATCAGATACATCCCTGCCATTAGACCAGGGAAGAATTTGGCTCTTTGGGCCAAATCCTCATTCCAATGTAGTCGATGGATATTGTGCTTTTAATTCCAAAGGGATCGTGATTTGGTCCAATAATGTCTTATGTCTCTCAGTAGGACTATGGTTATAGCATATGTTGCCAGAATCCTTCTGAGAGAGAATTTCTGGAACAACAGATCAGTTAAAGATCCGAACACACCAATGAACATGGATCAGTTTAATTACAATCCAGATTTCAGTCAGATGCCGGCTGCAAGGCCTTTAACATTAAGCTGTGTCTACACTAGCACTTTTGTCGGTATAACTTATGTCACTCAGGGGTGTGAAAAAACACACCCCTGAGTGACACAAATGACACCGACAGAAGCGCTGGTGTGGACAGCGCTACGTTGGTGGGAGAGAGCTCTCCCCTTGGCACAGAGCAGCTACATGGGAGATCTTCCATTGGGACAGCTGTGCCGCTGTAAGGTCTCTAGTGTAGACATGGCCTTAGCCCTGGTGTACACGACAAACTTATGTCGGGACAACTACGTTGCTCCAGGTTGTGGAAAAACGACACCTCTGAGCAACGCAGTTATACCGACTGAACTCCCGGTGTAGACAGTGCTCTGTTGACAGGAAGGCTCGTTGACTGCCTCTCGGGGAGGTGGAGTACCTACGCCAATGGGAGAAGCTCTTCCCGTCAGCGTAGGTAGCGTCTTCACTAAGCGCTACAGCAGCGGAGCTGTGCTGAGGCAGTGCTGGGAGTGTAGATAAGCCCTCAGTTACAATTAGCATCAGCTTTAGAAATAGGTGGGATATGTGATCAACCAAAACATTTCAGAGGGAACATCAGAGCTCCGAACACTTGGGGATGAATTCACCTGCAGGAAGAGACCCCTGCGCTCCAGAAGCCCATTTACAGAGTACATGCTGCAGAAGAAGCCAGCTAGCTAGAAGACTCCGTACTTCTGACTGTGGGTTGCAGGAGAAGAACAGCTAGCCAGAGGACACGTTCCCTTCTCTAACATGGGTTGGGCATGAGACATGGAGAGGATGGGAAGGAAAAGTAATAGTGTACAATCCAGGATTAATTACTTCAGGTTAGATGGAGGCGTCTCCCTTGTTTCTCTAGCACCAAACCAAGCCGTTTCTGCCACATCCTCATGGCTTGTTGGCCCACGGACCAAGAGGCCCGGAGGAGACACACACACCTTCGGGTCTCTAGATAGGCAGCAACGAGCTCTTAACACCTGCTCCCCATTGAAGTTAATAGCAAAACTCCCACTGACTTCAGTGAGCCAAAATTTCTCCACAGGCCGCCAGGATCCAAACATCTAGCTGAAGCTATGATGACTTTCACAGGTAAGTCTTACCAAATTGCCGTTGTTCTGCAAAGACGCTCCACCAGCGAAGGCTCCCGGCATCAGAGCTCACAAGGATTGCACTGTCTTTTGAAACACCACCCAGGGATCGATGCTGGAGAAAGAGTAGCTTATCCACTGGAGGATGTGACCTAAAATTCAGTGAAGAAGATGTTCAGACCTATTTCCCCAACCCTTTGTTTTCTTTGAAGTCCACCTGGCAGGTCAAAACACCCAACTTTTTAAAAAAGGGCTGGTTATTCCCATTGGAAAGGAGGGGAAAAGCCCGGAACTATAAATGCGGTTGCATTTGGGAATACTAATCACATTTTCCTTTGATTGCTTTCTTCACACAGACATAAATTAAGCCCCCCCACACACATTTAATTGTTTTTATTTAACTATTAATGCCAATTTCTACAGGAGAACCCCCAAATAAATGTCTGTATGTATTGGCTGTTAGACATCCAACAAAACTCTGCATTGTCTTCAAAACTTGAGCTACAGGCATCAGAGTGCTGGGAGCAAGAAGTCAAAAGTAGATCTGAACGATGGTCCTGAACCTGCAACGGGTGGCATGTGGGTGAACTGCTGTGCCCATGAAGAGCCTGATTGAAGTCAGCGAGACTCTGTACCAACTCAGGGGCCTGCCCATGTGGAGCTCATGGCAGGATTGAGGTCTAGTGGGTATATATTTAAAAGAAGTTGGCAATTTTTTGTTCAGTGGCAAAGGGATGGGGAATGTCTCCACAGCTGGTGGCTCGTGGTGGGGTGTTTCATATCATGTGGCTGATATTCATAAACCTGGGGGAAGAATTGCATTTGGCTCCTGTTCAAAACCTTTGCAAAGGGTGTAGTTCTCCTCAGTGTCCCTATCAGCCCAGTAATATTTCATTAACCCACACCACAGGAAACACCGGGCCTGATCCAAAGCCCATTGAAGCAGACACACGTCTTCCCATTGACGTCAGGGAGCCTTGGACCTGGCCCGTCGGTAGATTTTCACACTGAGCCAGGGCAGGTATGGAAAATGAAGTCACACTGCTGAAACTGTGTGGAGAGGCAGGCCCTGGGTGTTTATTAAGGGTCAGATTCTGCCATCCCTGTTGAGGCTGGGTCCAGCTGACCTCAGCACAGCGCCAGTCTATATCTGCAGCAAATTGCAACATCCTCCCGCCTCTGGCTCAGCTGCTACACTGAGGATGGCTTCAGCCATTCCCCACCCCTTCCCAGTCAGGGGCCGCTCAGGTGGCAGGAAGTGGGTGCACAAGTTCTGGGTTTAGCCAGTGGAGGGGTGTAAGGGAGGTTCTTACTCCCATGGATGCATGGTGCTTTTTAACCCTGTATAGCATAGACCAAACCCATAAAAGCTGGCTTAAATTTAATGGACCCAATCCTAGAAACCATCTACTCTCAAAGTTCTTGTCAACATCCATGTCACGCAGGATTGGGCCCAATTTCCCCTCAGTGGGGCAGATCCTCTGGTGGCGTGAACGGTCATAGTTCCATTGAAGTCAGTGGTGCTAAGACACTCTATACCTGCTGAGCAGCTGCACCAAGGGATTGAAACACGCCCGCTGCCCAGGTGCGTTCCCAGATTTCACCATTCAAACATGCAGGCCCATGCAGTCAGGATAATGCTCATCACAACTATAGCTGCTTGTCGTCTTCAAAGCACCTTGCAAACATTAATAGTGCTTAGGCTGGTGCTTACCTTTTGCGAGAAACCGTCACTGTTTGCCCAGCATGCTGACATGATCTCAGGTAGAGAGAGCAATGCAGATTCTTTAGTGTCAAGCACCCGGTTTTCAAGTGTGTTTTTAATAAATAACAACACCACCACCCACTCACACCCAGCAGGTAAATCATCAAGGAGGATGTTACAGGGAAATAAGACACCAACATTTTAAGCAGCAAGGCTCTCATAAAAATGCCCTCTCTTTTTCATGCTGTTTGTTAGAAGAAAAAAACAACAACTTGGAAATGAAGCAGCTCTAACACCCGAGCAAAGCCCATTACTTCCCCCAGCCCACAGTTTAATGAATAACTCACCATAAGTCATTAAAAGAAAATAATACCTTTCGGGCTGAGTCTGTCTGAGGTAGAGATACACGCTCTGGGATTCCACATCCCACACGATAATTTCGCCATCGAAGCTGGCTGAAGCAAGGAGCCCAAGAGAAGGACAATAGTCTACAGTCAGGATGTCCTCTTTGTGCAGCTGCCGACCCTTCCAAGAAGGATGCGCAGTAACATATAGGGCCTACAAACAGGCAGAGAACAGAATAAAGCTCAGGTTTTACTAACTTGATTAATAAGACATACTGGGGCAAATTCAGTGTTGATGTGAGCAGATGTGGGTTCCTCTGACTTCAATGAGATTTTTACCGCTTACTCTAATGTCACTTCCATGGGTGTAACAGAAGGAACCATCTTGTTCATTTAAACACAATCAACAACTAGTACCCTGTTTTTTAACAGGTGGCTATTCCCATTCCACTCCTCTTCCTTTACGCACCCCAGGTTCACAGAAATCATAAAGGACGATTTTCTGATTCCATCCCACTGCGAGCAATGTTTGATCCCGCAAAGCTACAAGTCCCATGACTTCAGCTTCTTCCACTACCTCCAGTTGGTGCAAGTTTTGGCCAGTCTGAAAATGCCAGACCTGTTCAAAAGAAAATATATTTAGTTTTATCCATCCACAATGTTAGCCGTATCTTATCCGGCCCCTCAGCTATGGTGCCTGGTGTCAGAAGGGGAAGAAAAGGCACGAAAGATGATAAATGAAGTCTCTGTCTCAAAGAGCAGACAGTCTAAAGATGTGCTGAACCAAAACTAGGTTCTGATCACATCTGAAAACTTCAGAGAAGTTCCTATTTGATTCCAGAGCAGAATATTTCAGCTTGGGCTATATGCTAATTGTCATACCCATGTAGAGTCATCAGAGCTTTGCAATGATTATTATAAAGGCTCTTAATATACGCAGTATGAGCAACATGGTACTTCCTGTCTATCCATATTTAAGGCCATTGTAGTGAACTGACAGTGTCTGACTGAAAATCCAACTCTGCTAGCAAATGGTGAGCACGTTAAGTGTGTTCTGCTGACTCACTGGGGCAGATGGGAATGTCACTCTAGAGAGAGGACCTCAGCTGTGAGCTGAGCCAACCTTGGGGAGGAACCCTGCGAACAGCCAAACCTCAGAGATTTTGTGCTGAGTTGTTTTTGTGAATGCAGCCAGACAGCAGAAAAGGGGCTACATTTTGACCTGCTACAGCTTGTGTAGGCTGTGCTTCAAGCAGGGTGGGGGAATCACCTGCTCCCAGCTCTGTATTCTGGAAATGAAGGAAAGGTCAAAGGAACTTTGTCACAAGAGCAGCTCTATTCTGTTTCAGTAAACAAACCTTTATGGTCCCATTCCTTGCTGCCGTAATGAGCCTCTGCTGGGAGTTGTCAAGGGCCATGCATGTAATCTCTTCCTTCCCATGGGCATTGTTTATGAGGAGGCGTTTGGCCCCCGTCTCCACATCCCACACAGCAACAGTGGCATCGTCACCTCCTGTCACCACCTGTCAGCAGAGAGAGCAAAGTTTGAAATGTTCTGGTTTTGAGTTGCTTTACGTTTTGCTAAGGAAAGCCCTGAGGAGCAGTATGGAGCAGCATCTCCGTTTGGAGCAGGACTTCACCTTCCCTGGATGGTGCATCAGTCCACCAGTTTATGCAGAAAAGCCAATTTCCCCACTTCAATCCATCTATAATATAGGCAGTGGCTGGTTCAAGGCAGCTATAGACTGATCCATGTATATCCATTGAACTGAATCACTGAAATCACCGTGGAGAAACACTTGTGAGGTCAACAGGGGCCAATGTAGAATTGTTCTCTGCAATTTATCCTCTCCAGTGCTATGTTCAGTCTAGTTTGAAATTACTTCATGCTGAAGGATGTTGAGAAATTTGAAGAGGGATCAGAGAAGAGCCATGAGAATGATTGAAGGATTGGAAAACATGCCTTAGTGAAAAACTTAAGGGGCTTAGTCTGTTTAGCTTATCAAAGAAAAAGTTAAAGGGTGATTTGTTCACAGTCTATAAATACACACACGGGGAGCGGAGAGACAAGGTGGGTGAGGTGATGTCTTTTATTAGACCAACTTCTGTTGGTGAAAGAGACCCGCTTTGGAGCTAGACAGAGCTCTTCTTCAGGTCAGAGCTCTGGGTAGCTCGAAAGCATGTCTCTTGCACCAATAGAAGCTGGGCCAATAAAAATATTACCTCACCCACCTTGTCTCTCTAATATCTTTGGACGGACGTGGCTACAACACTGCAAACGGCATGAAAGAAATTTGACGCCAGAGGGTTTTTTAGTTTAGCTGACAAAGGTGTAACAAGAACCAATGTCTGGAAGTTGAAGCTAGGCAAATTCAGAGTAGAAATATGGTGCAAATTTTTAAACAGTGAGGATAATTAATCATTGAAACAACTTCCCAAGGGGTGTGGTGCATTCTCCAGCACTGGAAATTTTTAAATGAAGATTGGATATTTTTCTTAATGATCTGCTGCAGTTCAACTACAACTATTGAACTTGAAGCAGGAATTAATACAGTGAAGTCCTAGGGCCTGTGTTGACTAGATGATCACAATGGTCCCTTTTGGCCTTAAAATCTATGAAAAAAAATGGAGGCACTTCCATCACATCTCTTGGAAGACTACTCCACAGTCTTATAGAGCTCAAACATCAGTTTTCCTTTGCTCATTTCCATTCGATTTTGTCTTGTTATACTGCCGTGAAGCATCCGAAACAAGTCTCCTTGTTTGGTATTTATGTCTTGGGCCTAGGCATTCCCTAGGACATACAAGAGCTATTACTGAAGAACAAAAATCAGTAATGAGGAAGTGAAACATAGGACAATGCCGAGTGTGAAAGAGGTGAGCATTCCAAAAACACTCGGAAAAGATTGGTGATGGCCAGTTCAATGAAAGTTGTGATTTAGAAAGGTTTCTAAAGGCAGCCATGTGTCAGGCTGCTAATGAGCTCTCATTTGGTACTAGCGCTGCTTGGAATGGGTGTGAAATTTGGAGACCAAAGGGAGCAGAGGACAGAGCTGAAGAGGTGGGTATATTTGGGGCTGGGGAATATTAAGAAGCGAATCTTGACAAATTGAAAGAAGTCAGGCTGACCAGCAAAACAAGAGGAAGAAGATGCAAGGGATTGTGGCAGAGGATGGGTACGGAGGGGAATTTATACAACAAGGCAGCTGGGCACCACACAACTTGCTGGATGGTTTAATGGCTGACAGTTGAACACGTACAGTGATGGCAATTTGTTCCTAGCCTCATGCATGAGAGTAAAGATGTCAAAGCTGCTTAGCTGCAAACCCCAAGTACTGCTGAGCTCAGCTTGGGAGGTGCTGGAGATGTCGCCGAAGTCATGCTTTCCGGAGCCAATGGGATTTCTTTTTGAAACTTTTGATTAAGGCAAAGCTACAACAAATGGTTATCGTACTACACTATACTTTAATTATTACTTATTCAGGATCGGTTTAACATTCAAAGATCCTGGCTAAAAAGAGTTGAACGTACCTGGTTTCTCAGTCCTTTCTTGCATTTCCTGGCAGCTGCTCCCCTCCCCTCCGAGCTCCCAAAATATGACACAGAAACACATTCTGGAGCCAGACAGGACACAACCCAAGCCAAACCACATGAACTCAGGGTTCTGTGACGGTGGAGGAGATTTAGAGGGCTCCTGGACTTGTTTTCTGGGTGGGTTAATGGCTGGAGTTTGTTGTTCTAACCTTGTCCGCCCTGTTTATGGCAGAAGGAATGCATCCCCGAAACAAAGTAACTCTTTTCTTGTGGCTTCTGACAGCGATTCAGCTGCACGTGTTCCAGGGCACACAACCCTTGACTGTACTTTTCCAGTTGGTTTGGGATGCAGTCAAAACAAGCAAGTGACTAAAGTCTGCGAGCTGCCCCGGGTGAAGAGCTCTGCTTTGCCTTATTTGCACTTAGTGACTAATACCGAGGGTTGGACGGATGGGAGACAAGTACATAAGCCCACCATCTGCCTGCTCTGGGTCAAGGAAACAGACAAAGAAACCAGCAAACGGTGCACAGCTGCTTCATCCCACTGTTTGCTTCTCCAGCAATAAAACAGGGAGATTTTAGTATAGAACAAGAGCAAACCCAAGTTCTTGCTTTTTCCCTCCATAGCAACTCACTAGAGAAATCGCTAGCGCTCGGGGAGCTTCGTATTGCTCTTCTTCTTGTCCCAGAGGAGAAGACTGTGACTGCCTCAATGTGCTTACATTTTAATTCGAGACCAGAGAGCACCTCTCAGTCAAGCTCTGAAGAGTCTGGTCATCATAAATATACCTCTCCAGAGGGTAATGGAGTGGAGGAGGAATCCCTGCCTGGTGCAGGGATTGGATGTGTTGACCTATATTAAAGTGCCTTCCACACCTAATTGCTATGGGCTCAGTTGTGTCTGAAAAGCACAGCCCCGCCCTAGGGGCGTTTCAGAGCTGCACCATTCTAGCAGGAGCAGCCTAGTCCCATCTGTGCACTAGATCTGCTCTGGTGCCTGGTCCCCAGCAATTCCCACTTTGGGAAAATGCCTGTGGCTAGCGGGAGCAGACCCAGCTCACCACTAAGCCCTTAGGTAAAAGTCCATTAGAATTTCTTAGGCATTTAATCTATGCCTAAGGTCTCTAGGAGCCAATGGAGGCTGAGACACGTTCACTGCAACGGGAGCTTTGCCTGAGTCCAAACCATATAAGGATTTCAGCATTCAGTCCACAGTGAGCACTTTAAAATCCTGGGATCAGCATGCAGCTTGAGAGGGTGGACTGTCGGTTGGAGATCTGTGTGGGGATTAATGGAAAGGAATACTTCCATTAGGCTGTGGAGTGGCCAGAGCTGCTTGCTCCTCAGCCACCGTTGTAGCAACAGGGCTGCCCGCACTGCTCTGGCCAGTGCATTCGAAAGAGAGGAAGCTGGGCTCTTTTTCTGGCTTGCACACTGTAATTGCAGATCTGTAGTCACTGGGGATGGTGCTTGAGGCAATGGATCAAATTTGCAGAAGCGTTTGTGTGCTTTTTCCTGCATCCTTTTTGCACCTGCAGCCTCTTAACTGACACCCAGAGACGTATATGCACGTGCAACACACACACACACTTCTATGGATGTGCAAATCCGAGTTTGTGTGCCTGCATTAGGATTTGTGCAGCACCAGTCGAAAGCGTGAAAAAGTGCATGAGCACATCTAAAAATCTCTCCCAACTGGATTTTCAAATTGCCAGCAGAGCATGTGCCTCTGGTAACTGGAAAAGCCAGTTTTTTACTTGGAATTTCAAAACCTGGACTGGGAAAGTCACACCTAGAGAAGAAATACAGAGATCCAGAATGATGGTTTTTACAATCACTTTCCTGAAACTGGTTTCTCTTGCAAACCTAGCATAGAAACTAGAGATGGGTCTGAACCAAACTCCCAGATCCAAACACCCCCAAACCTTTAGAGTGTTCAAAATCCATATCTGATTTTCTCAGTTGCCCAATATCTACAGTGGGCAAAACGAGTATCTCACATGCAAACACATAAAGGGGTTTAAATTCTGCATTCGTATCCAAATTTCTTGGTTTAAGCCCAACCCTACCGGAAAGCGCTGATCAATAAAGTTATCAGAAGTGCTGACCTGGTGGAAGAAGGTGTTATACAGAGCACCGCATAATGGTGCATCATGGGTAGCCAGCATTTCTTCCTCAGGACTGTCATGAGCTAGCTTCAACAATCCAATATAATCAGCACAGGAAACTAAGAGGAGGTGGGGAGACTGCTGGATGAGCAAGAAGGGGAAATCCCCCTGTTCTTGTGTTTGTTCTGGCTGGACACATGGGAACTTGAGTGCCAGTGTGTACAGACAAGCCTGTGAGAAAATATCCCAGACTTTCAGGACCTGAGAAAGGAGAGAGAGAAGCCGGGATTTATTTACGTGTTTGCTAGAGGCAGCTACTAGTGGCTCTGCATACTCCCAAATTTTGTGGCTCAGGAAGATTTTTTCTATTTACCATGGAGCGACGTGCTCATGCTTTGTGATGTTTTAGCTCATCACCTTATGTACTTCCTTTCACACCCCATCTTCTGGCAGAGTTAAGGGCGTTGCTGAAGCAAGGCCAGTTACAATATATTGCACAAACACTGAGACTTTCATCTGAGCTTTTCAAAGGGCTTCATAATCCCTAGTAGAGCAGGGCGAATAATGGTTTTTGGTTTGTTGGCAATTTCAAAAGTAAAAAAAAAAAAATGATTCCAGGTCGAACTGAAAACTAAAAATTTTGCAATTTTCAACAAACCAAAAAGTAAAAAAAAAAAAAGAAAAGAAAAGATTTTGGGTCAAACAAAACTTTTGTTTGTATTATGACCATTTTTAAATGTTTGTGGATTTTTTAAAAACAAAATTAAAGAGCATTTTGAAAGACAAAGGTATTTCAAACCCCAAACATTCAAACATTTCATTCTGAAAATGTCAAAGTGAAGCATCTTAATTTTTTTCTGATTTTTTTTTTTCAAAACAAGCAATTCCAGGAAACCAACACTAAGTCGCAAAACGTTTGAGTCGCTGAATTTGCATTTTAATAAAAATATAGGCCAAAAAATGTCACACAGCTCTAATTCTGGATTAATGCTTTTATGCACATGATGCCTCTGGAAGGGGAGCCAAGTATGATATTCTCTGTTTCACAGTCCCATACATTTACCACTAAAAAAGGACTTCCTTGCTAGCCCTGATTCTTAGGGAAATGGCAGAATGTAATCATATTTGCTTTTATGTAGTCCAACTACCAACCTGCAGTGAAGGTGCGTGCATTCTTTTTAAGCACTTATTTGGCTTAAAATTATTAATTGCTAAAATTGCTGAGAAATTTTGCCCCCTCTTTTAATTGCCTGCAAAATGAAAAAAATTCAAAATACTGTAATAACAACCTCTTCAAAAGGCAAGAGGAGATAAAAGAAACTCCTGTTGCCTCAAAAACAGCTGCACACTCGTTCCTTGGCCACAGTTACACGTTGACTTTCCATATGCTTTGACACTGGCATCAGAATACTGGGAATGCCCATGATGTCTTTCAGCCCAGGATCTCAAATCACTTTACAAAGAATCATTAGTTAATGAAGCCTCACAATGCCCTGATAAGGTAGGTGAGGAATTCATGGAAATTGCTTCATTCACCTATGGAGTGAAACCTGGCAGCTTTGTAGCAAAGGAAGTAAAGAATGACGCAATACACTTCTGAATCCAATTGAAACCGCTGGAGGAATTTTGGGAGGCAGAATGAGCTGATATGCAACAAGAGCACTGGTGTCAAAATGCCTGTTCTCATGAAAAGTGTCTTAGAATCTTTCAGGACCACAAAATGGATGGGAGTGCCTTCGTTTTACAACCCGGTCAAAAGCTGGCCCCTTGGGCAGCGTGGTACCCATTAACTTTGTGCTGAGTCAGGCGTTTTGTTTGTCATGACTCAGATGGAAGAGTGCCCCCTACTGAACCCCCACACCACCTGCTGCAGCACCTCAATGCTCCTTGGAGGTCTTCTACCCAAACACTGATCCAGTGACGTATCAAACGTCCATCTGGCATGGTGCATATTGAACAAGAGAAGGAGAGGTGAACATTGCCATTAAAGGAGGAGCGCTGGCTAAAACCTAGCACAAATATGACAAACCGAGTCCTTGGAATAGCTGAATACGTGTCCTCGGGGCTCATGGATGGCAACTGCCAGAATTGTAGTATAATGTCCCTGAAAGGTAGCAATTGGCCAGCTTGTGACATATTGGTTCCAGAGTTGCACAGCATGATCCACCCCTCCGGTAACCAGCAGATGCAGGGATTTGCAGTAGTCGAAGCATTTTACACCCTCGAAAAAATAGGAAAAAAGCAGTAAGTGTTTTGGAAAAGTTTGTACAGTCTATGCAAAGTATCCGGAATGAGGCTGTGCAGGGCAGAGAGGCCCAGCTAGGATAAGACTCAGGGCTCATCTATACTTAAAACACTGCATCGGCGCAGCTGAGTGCTTAAGTGAGGATGCTCTATCATAGAATCTCAGGGTTGGAAGGGACCTCAGGAGGTCACCTAGTCCAACCCCCTGCTCAAAGCAGGACCTAAACTATGCTAATGGGCGAGAGCTCTCCCATTGGTGTAGTTAATCCACCTCCCTGAGAAGTTCTCCCGCTGATATAGAGCTGTCTACATGGGGGCGGGGGTGGGTGATGGAGGTTAGGTCAATGTAACTATGTTGTTCAGGGGGATGGATTTTTCACGCTCCTAAGCGACATAGTTATAGCAAAGTAATGCTGTAGATCTGGCCTCAGTACAATGTTAAAGCACATGAGGGAACCTTTAGTGCACGCCAGCAAGGTCTACCAGGACCAATTAACATGCAGCATGTTAGTGTATCGTAGAACTCACACCCCTGTAGAGCACATCACCCTACCCTGTAGACAAGGCCTCAGGAATAGTGGGGTTTTTCCCCTTTTCATATTTCAGCTTTGTGATTCAGATATCAGACATTGTTACTTTTTTATCCCTGATTGATAAAGAAAGGGTTCTGAGAATAATTTCGGTCACAAAGAAGCTCTTAAATATTATGATTAAAAAAATGCACTTCCCCCCCCGTCTCGCATAATCTACTCAGACATACAGAGGAAACCTTTGCACTTTGCAATTAGAATTTCTGTCCGGATGGGAGGGCCCCAATTCTTTCTTTCCATGACTAAATTTTTCTGTGATTGTAGACCAGAGGGGGGAAAAGGCCTGTTTTGATTTCAGCAATGCTAAGTTTTGTTTAACTATCCAATTGCAAAACCACAATGAACTGAATGGAGCTAATTTAGATGCTTCCAAAGATTTGGTTTCAAATTCTATTTTTCCTGAATTTCATTAAGCTTTGTGGAGTCTATCTATGCTGTTGCTTTTATTGTAAAAATAGAATTGTTAGCTAGTAAAATATAATTGCTATTTTTTTCATATTGAATTAAAACAGCGTAACTCCCATTGAAGTCAATGCGAGCAGGTTAGGCACCTAAACCTAATTAGGTGCTTTTGAATATCCATCTAGCTCAGGGGTGGGTAAACTTTTTGGCCCGAGGACCACATCGGCGTTGCGAAACTGTATGGAGGGCCGGGTAGGGAAGGCTGTGCCTCCCCAAACAGCCTGCCCTCACCCCCACTCCTTGTCCCCGACCGCCCTATCCCAGGACCACCTACTCCTAACCGCCCCCCCGGGACCCCACCCCCCATCAACCCCCTGTTCCCTGACCCCCTGATCACCCCCCCCAGAACCTCTGCCCCATCCAACCACCCCCTGCTTCCTGTCCCCTGACTGCCCCCTGAGACCTCCTGCCCCTTACTAACCCCCCACTTCCCCCCTCGCTCCCCGCCCCCTTACCATGCCGCTCAGCGGCAGGACTGGCTTATTGGAAAGCCTGGGAGGTGGGCGGGCGCAAGCCGCGCTGCCCCTGCGACAACGTGGCTGCAGGGGATGGGGGACAGCCTCCCCAGCCGGGAGCTCAAGGGCCGGGCAGGACGGTCCCACGGGCCAGATGTGGTCCACGGGCCATAGTTGGCCCACCTCTGATCTAGATGCCTATATGCATCTTTAGGCAATATCTCACAAAGACCAGGGTATGGTTACACGACCTATATTAGGTCGACTTACAGCCACTGCAGTAATTACTGTGGTGATGCATGTCCACACTGCCCTCCTTTCACGTGCTCACCAGCAGCGCTTCCACTGACCGAAAAGGGACAGTGTGTGCTCTCTTTTCCTGTCCTTTTTCACTAGGCAGGAGACGTGTTCTCTCTGCGAGAAGCCCCAGGCGGCTTCCCAGCCGGGAATGGAGAGCAGGGGGGTAGGAGGGGCTCCTGGGAGGCTGCCCCTTCCACCCCCCTGCTTCCCATTCCCTGCTGGGAAGCCGCCTGGGGCTTCTCGCCTCCCCGTTCCCCTCTGGGAGTAAACGCAGAGAGAACACGTCTTCTGTCTAGTGAAAAAGCACAGGAAAAGACTGACAAATGTGCAACCCTGTAGAAAGGAAACAGGGCCCTGTGGTTAGGATACCAGCCAGGGGCTGGAGAGACCCAGATTCAATCCCCTGTTCTGTCATAGACTTCCTGTGTAGCCTTGGGTGGGATCCACAAAGGTGCCTAAGCTCCAGTGTGATCCACACAACTCCTGCTGACCTCTGGAGGCGTCTAAAGTAACTTGTCACCAACGGTTTTTGGGTAAAGGTTTCCTTGGGCTCTTGTGTTCCTGCCTTGGAGCATGCACACTGCTGCCCCACTCCAGGCATATCAACGCCGATCTCCTGCCTAAATCCCCGAGTGATCCATGAACCGGGGGAAGAGAGGCATTTGCTCGCCTATTTCATGGGGCCCAATCCAGTAGGCCACCTCTGAGCAGGCTGCTGGATTGGGTCTCTTTCAAACTCTGGTGGTGCACCAGTGCCCCTCTTATATAGCCTTTAGCTCAGTGGTTAAAGCACTCACCTAGAGTGGGGGAGACCCAGGTTCAATCCACCTGCTTGAGGGGGGAGAAAGGAATTGAACCGGGATTTCCCGCCTCTCTCTCAGAAACATGCTCCAGCCACTGAGCTATGGGCTGTTTTGACATGTGTCTCCTTCAGACTCTCCCGTTGAGGCTGTTCCACTGTGGACAGATAATTAAAGTGACTGGGCCAGAAAGAAAGAGACAGTGGGAATGACTGTAGCCTGGTGGTTCAGGCACCAACGTGGGCAGTGGGAGACCTAGGGTCCAGCCCCTCTGCTCCAATCCCGCTTTCCTTGCAACTCCATGTCATTTTGTGGATCTAGGCCTTAGTCTCTCTGTACCTCAGTTCCCCACCTGTACATTGGAGTTAATAGCCCTGTCCTACCTCACAGGGGTGTGGTGAGGATAAAGACATTAAAGATTGCGAGGTGCTCAGATACTGGCTTAATGGGGGGCCAGATAAGTACCTGAGAGAAATAAGAAGAGCAATAAACTCTGGTGAGTATAAAAACAGGAATATAATATTATGAGGTATACGTGACTTTGTTCATTTTGCCTGATGCTGGAGTAAAAACATTGGCCACAGGGCAGGAAGTGGAGCTACCTTCTTGATTTTCCAGGTGTAAACTTTTCTCTTTCTGAGAATATCCATGATCACCACTGAGGTCTTGGGACTGCCTGAGGATGTGATGATGAGTTCTCCCTCTGCTACATACTGGATTTGGGAAACTGCTTCCTTGTGCACCTCTGGGATGGCTTGATATTGCAGGAGCTTACTGTGCTCTTTAATTTCCTGGGAGAAAACAAGGGATAGAAACGTCACAAGGCTAGTTCACCTACTAATCACCCAGCATAATACGAACAGCGGTAGCATGCACACAGAAAGGGAGAACTATAGAGGGGTTGGAACAGCAAAAGAGATGTAGGGTTTAGCAGTGAAGTTTGGTGAGCCCTGGGCCTAATGCGATGATGTTTATGATGCCATGCCAACCCAGCAGACTATTTTGTCCCCCGGCAGTGTGATTAATGACTTGATGGTGGGATTAGAGTTGAGCCCGAGAGGCACAGTTCAGATCCAGAACCAAATATCCCCAGGCTTAGGGCGTTCAGGGCTTGGTCTGGGACAATTCTGAATGGCCGTGCACAGCGGTTATATTCTTGTCCACCAGGCACAAACCTGCGATGTTTGCCTCAACTTGAAACCAGCTTGTTTGGAAGGATTTCTCTAGTTCCCTCCATCCCCACTCGCCAAGCTCTAAAAATAACCCACTATGCTTCTATTTATAACCGAGAACAGCAGCAAGAAACTCTGCTCACATGCTTGGGAGCTACTGCAGCCTCACATTCTTTGATATGAACCTAGGGTGGTGAAGGCGTTTTACAGTCTGAACGCTAGAGATATGCCTCTAATTTGTGTTGCCCAGTGGACTCTCGCAGCCTTGACCTTTTAATCTCAGCCCAGAGCAGCATCCAAGGCTATTTCCTTTGAATAGATGTGAATTCACCTTGGGCAGCTCTCTCATTCCAAAGGGATTTTTTTTTTTTATATATAGAATTTTTTTTATAGCAACTCCTGCCCAGCTCTGTAGAAATGAATATTTCACAAGCACTGAATTCCCCCACCCTTCCATTATTTGTAGAAGCTGAATATCAGAGATTAATGTAGAGGGTTCAGTGGGGCCCAGGAATTTAGAGGGCCCTTGGGAACCCCTGCTTAACTGAGAAGATTCCCTGTTTATCCTCCTCATCTTGCTACGGGATGACTTCTCTGTCTGGCTGAGGACAACTGGACTTGGCTCCTGGCTCAATTGGGACTTAAGGTCAAGACAAACCTTAAGTGGTGAAGTTTCGATACGGTTTCGCTAACACACGGGCTAGTAGGTCATGCCTTCGTCACCATCTGAGAGCTAAGCCAATCTGAGAATAATGGTGTGTGTGTGTGTGTGTGTGTTTGTGTGTAGGTCATTAGTAGAGGAGTTTAAAACAACCTGGTAGACTTGTGGGCTGATCGAAGCAGTACCCAGAATTGTGTCAGCTGTGCAGGTTGGGTCCCAATCCCTGTATCACCTTCGAACCAGGTCAGTGCTCTTCCAACTTTATCAACTAGGGAAGCCCTGCATTAGAATAATGTTTGGTCCACTCCTTTATGGACCGAGAGGGAGAGCCTGGGGAGGAGGGGAAGCATTTGGTACCCCGCAGAGGCTACAAAGCCTGTGCTCCTTACATGTCGCTATCAGGACTGGCTCTAGGCACCAGCCAAGCAGGCATGTGCTTGGGGTGGCACAATTCCGGGGGCGGCTTTCCGGCCACCCTTTTTCATGTATTTATTTATTTTTTGCTTGGGCGGCACTCCAGCTAACTGCTCTGAAGTGGGATTCTCTCAGTTAAAGACAGAGTGGGGCAGCACTTGGCGAGGTGAAAGTTTGTGAATTCTTGCCTGACGTAGCTGGGCTGATGGGGAGAAGATAGTGGTATCTACTTGGCCGTGGTAGCTAAGCCTGACCTAAACTGGACCAACTTTCCTAGCCTAGGTTCTGTTTTCTAGGGCCTCCGAAAAGAGGCCAGGAAGGGCAGTGGCAAAGGAGGGATGCTTAACACCATTCTTAGCACCATTTGAAGTTTAGCACCATTCTGGAAGGTGCCTTTCTGCCCGCACCTGCAGGAAGACTCTCTGCGGCCCTGACTGATCCGAGAAGGGCTTTTCAAAGATGCCCGAATGAGGGTGCAGCAGCCAGAGCAGGTGAACGTCACCGTGGTCATCTCCCCAGAGCAGCAAGGAGCGACTCTCTAAGGACTGGAAGGGAAACAAAAACACAGAGGAGGAGGGAGGAGTTGGGATTTGCCGGGGGAAGCTGATGATGTTCCCTTTATGGTCCATCTTCGCATGGTTAACAGCTGATTAAACATACACTGAATGTAATTGCGCTTGAGTCACTGCTGAAAACCACGCTACAGTCCGTTGGCCCAAAGCCAGGGAATTGGCCCACGGCTCGAGTAGGGTGCTGGGCGTGCCTTGGGGACCTCTGCAGGGAGCTCTGACACAGCACCCCTCATGCTGTCTGTGCATCCACCCCCTGGGTCCATCCGAAACACACCCGTGCCATGCCCCAAACTCACCACATGTGGCCACACAGTATGCCCCTTCCCCCCAAGAGCTGGGCTCTGTGCAGTCTAGCAGGCTCATACATGTGCCCTCCCCAAATCCTGGCTCTGGACTAGGGTAGCAGCACAGCTTTGGGTCCCTGTGTCAAGGCCCTCACACACTGCAGAGAAGCAAGATTTGCCCCATCCAGCACAGACAGCTGATAACAATCAAACCCCCTGACACAGGGTGTGAATTGGAACCATCTCTATCTCTTGTACAGGCAGTATTGATTCTGCTCCCTTTATAGACACATTGATTCTGTTACCCTTATATATAACATTGCATGTCTCCCTATAGACACCATTGCACAACTGGCTAAGTACATCACTGGTGGAGTGGGGCAGGTTTGCCTTTCCCTGAAACATCAGGTGCCCACCTCTGCTACAAGCAGGGCATTGAATTTGATGGAGAAGGCTCTGATCCGCTCTGCAAATCCTCTGTTCCCAAGAAGATTATAACTAGAAAAGCTTCCTAAATAAATCCCAGTTTCAAATCTGAGAGCACCCTTGTTATTCCTTTAAGTAATAATTAACTTTTCCTTCTTGCCCTGAATCTTGACGGGCTTCTTAGTCCCTCACAAGAGAATGGTAGCCAACAATCGTTGTGACCTAAGTCAGGATGGGTTCTTGCATCTGAAATATAAGACAATCCTAGATTGTGACCTTACCACAAAGAGTTATAGCTTGGCACAAATGATCATAAACACTTTTACGTGTTGGGGATAAACAGTAAAGGTTACGGGTAACTTTATGAGCACATATTGGAACACAAAGTGCGGTGCCACCGTACCTTTGCATCATACCAGTAGTACAATGAAGTTGGAACATTTTTCAGAGCTGGAGGGATAGAAAGAGAAATGGAATATTAGAATTATTCATAACTTTTTTCTACCCCACTTCCTCAATATCCATTTTCCATGGGATACGTAGAAAGGGATCCTGTTCGCTCAATGCAGTGGGAGGGGATGGAGATGCATAGAACTAATCACTGTTAATGGCAGGGAACAGTATAAATTCCTTGGGTATGCATGAAAATATAGAGGCCAGAATGATGTCTAGTTTCCTCTACCTATATCTATTTTCATGATCAACTATACACTCTTATAACCATCAACATAACCATCGCTAGAGACAGACATGAACCAAAACTCTGGGCCCAAATACTCATTGAAGTGCTGTGAAATTCAGAAATGGATCTGAATTTAGCAGCTCAGCCTGTCTCTAATCACTTCTTGCATTCACCTACTCCCAGCAATTGCTGTATTGTCATTTATTTAAATAAGGTTCATTGGGCCTGTTTCTCCATTGCAGGAGGTAAATGCTACCACATGAGAATGGTAGCACATCACTTCCACTAGCCGCACAAGCTGCAGGACAGTGTAGAATCAGATCCACTATACATAAAGGGCCAGCTCCTCATATGATGTAAAATTGGATCTCAGTGGAGCTATGCTAATGAATGCCAGTTGAGGATCTGACCAAAACCACATTCTGCCCGATTTATAGCTCAGGTAATCCCATGGGTCACAAGGTGCTTTCACTAGTGTAAATTCAGCTTGACCTTGCTGCACCCAATGGAGCCAATCTGGATTTATGCCAGTACCAGTGTGAACAGAATTTGGTCCACTGACTTCAGTAAGGGTCATCATTCCAGCCTTCAGTTTAAACCTTTATGCCCATACATCTATAGGAATCCATCTCCTCCACAGCTGACCTACTAGTGAGTGTTGGGGTCTGGTTCTGAAGCTCCAACTCTCCATCTGCTGCACCACTCCCAAACCGCATGGCTTTAGCTACCTGCCTTTCGCCAGTTTTGGCTAACTCCATTAAGCAGTAGGAGAGAACAACAACAGGGACCCCAGAGAGACTGCAGTGAGCAGCAATTAAGGACTTTTATTTGGTTTCTTGCTCTCCAAAATACCCAGGTTTCTGTGCAAATAGCCTGGTGTTTTCTCCCCAGAAAGCAATGCTGGAAATCAGAAGCCTGATTTAGACGATACCCAAACCTCAGAATAGAATCTGCAAACATGAACAGAGGCCCCTCCTATTAGTAAAACCCTAACTTGTACCAAATAAATGAAACTCTTCAAAAAGGTTTGCCGTGGACACGTCAAAAAAGTGAATATCCCTGCAGGTGGTGGCTACTGCGATTTTGTGGACATTTGCCATGTACGCAGCGTCTGTGGTCCAGAATTTCAACCTTCTTTTCTCTGCTTGAGAGCCTTTGGAATCTGTTGCAATCTGTTAGAAAACAAGCAGCAAAGGAGAACTCAAAAGATTGGAATCCCTCTCAGAAGAAATGCACTGGGGCCACCTTCAGCATGAAACAGCCATTCCCTGATGAAGTTAATATGCCTGGATTCTGCAAGGAGCTGTGTATTTTTCATCTCCCACTGAAGGCACTCAGCACTTGACAGGAATTTCTCAGTGGCACCTAGCAGTGCCAGGGGCATACTGCTTGGAAAATGAAGGTAACCTGCTAATCCTAGCTTCCCAAACATATGCATTATTATTGATCTGTACTGCAGTAGCATTAAGCGTCATGGACTGGGGCCCCATTGTGCTAGGTGCTGTATACACTCCCAAAGAATTTACAATCTAAGTAGTCACCAACAGACAACCGGAACAGATGGACAGACAGGCACTGTGACCCCATATAATGCTAGTTGATGCAATGCATTTAACGATACACAACAATGCAAACCCCTTATTTTCCCCAGGGCAGATGGAAGAAGTACAAGGAGCCACAAGAAGCGGTTTATGAATGTAGGTACTGGATTCTCATTAGAGAGGGTTTAAACTAGAATTTCCCAGAAAAGAGAAATTCTGACACTTTGGAAAATATTTGATTCAGATTCAGAATGAAACACAGGAATTTTGGAATTTCCCATTATGGGAAAAAACAGTGTTTCATTTCAAAAATGCTCCCAGGCTCTCCAGCAGTCCACCCGAGGAATTGAGGGCCCACGGGCTTCCAGGACCCCTAGATCCCAGGGCAGCTGGCTGGGCTGCCTGACTCTCAAGTTGGATACCTCAGGGAGTCAGGGAGCCGGCTGCCCAGGGAGTCATGCAGCCAGGTAGCTACCATGGAACCTGGAAGCCCCAGATCTGCAGCAGCCCTCCAGGTGGGCAGCCAAGGAACTAAAGCTTTTATTTCCATTTTCCTATAGACAGTCAACATTTGGGGGCAAAACTGAAATTTTCTTGCAGAAAATTTGAATCTTGCGGAAACTACATTTTCCATCGGAAAACATTCCTTTGTAAAATCCCAACCAGCTCTCATCCTCATTGCAAAGAGGCTAAACTCTCCTTCAGATAGCAATTTATTGAGTGAAATCCGGATGCTGAATTACTCCCAAGTTCAGTTGTCACTGCATTTACCCCCATGCTATTACCAACCTCTTTACCTCATAAGTTTTCTGAATATGTAGAGCGCTGTCCCAGGTAGTAAGAACTCCTCCTTTGCTGACACTCACAAACCAGAGTGGTGGTGGAGAAGAGATGGCCAATAACCTGGTAGTTGGTGCCAGCTGAAAAATCAAGACACATCTTGCTCCAGTGGTCAGATCTCACTCTCTTCTCCATTTCACATTATATACGTGCCTGTAATTCAGCCATTGTGTTCAATGGTGGGTATAAACAAGGCTAGAATTTGACTGTACACCTTCAAAGTTATAGGGAAATGCTCAACCCAACTGGTCCTGAAATAGGTAAATTATGACCCTGCCCTTTTATTTGATAAAGTGACCTCTCCCTAGATTTAAGTGCCTGGCCAGAATTGTTTTACAGTTATGTCAGTGGAACAAATCTGGAATTCTTTATTTGTTTTTTACTAGAAATTCAACAAGAAAAGCTGCCCTGAAGACAATTCTAGCTAGACAGAAAACTCTGCCAGCCGCTGTCTGCCTGTGTCCTCAAGAAAACTGCAATAAAGCTTGGGGGGGGGGGGGGAAGAGTAAAGCTCAAGTTTTTAATTCCTTTTATATTTTGTTTGTGAAGGAAAAATGCAGCTGAAGAAGAGAGGAATATTGCCGAACTACACGCAGCACCAGAGAATGGTTACCCTGCTAGCCTGTCCAGTTACAATTCGGCTCCTCCACCCTCTGCGACCAATACACTTCCCTCTCCGCTCACCTTGTTCTGCACACAGTGTCGGATGAGGGGCTCCCTGCCAAGGAAGATCTCCTTCTTGGCTTTCATGTAGTCCCTTTCTTTGTAATAGAGCAGCAGGTATGTGCAGAACTTGTTCCAGTCAATAAGGCCATCACAGCTGGTGTCAACCTCAAAAAACATGGCAACAAACAAGGAGGGGGAAAAGCCAATGTGACTTCACAGGGAGCGGGAGCAGGCTCAATAGTCCTAGTGATCAAATTCCACTCTGATTACTCATCGCTTGTATTACAGAAGCACCCGGAGGGTCCACCAGGTAACCCATTGTGTTAGGCACTGTACATACATATAATGAGACAGTCTCCGAATATGATGAGCTCACAGTCTAAATGGATAAGACACAGGGCGTGAATCTCCATGTCCCTGCATGTATATACCTGTGCAAAGTAGCTGTAAAATGCTATGAAATCGTGGTACTTCACTCAGTCTGGTGGTAGCATTTTACCTCCACAAGGTGCAAGGCCTTGGAGAAGCAGTTAATGCTGAAGTCCCAGGCAGCCAGTTACAAGACTAGCTGCCATAAGGTAAGAGTCCTAATGGGAAGGGGAGTAATGAAGGGACATGCAAGGAAAAGATCAAAATAAGAGTGTTTCAAAATAACGTGGTGCCTGCATGCTAGAAATGCTAACTGGCTGGGATGGGAATTATTTGCATTCATGACTCATCTAACCCTAGATCCTCATTACCTTGTTGAAAAGCAGCTCCGATTGGTTGTTCCAGATCTCAGAGCCAGTCAGCTCCGACAGGACTCTATGAAACTCTTGTAGAGTCAGACTTCCTGGTGGCTCCACTTTCTGTTTTCTGCAGGGTCTCACACACTGGTCTTTATTCTCTGTTTCCCTGCCTTGGTCTTCCCCTTTGGGAGAGGTGTGATGAGCAAACAATGCTTCCAGGAGCTGCAAGTGACCCAGCTCCAGCTCTTCTTCCAGACGGGGGCTTTTACTCTGATCAAAGCTGGTAGAAGAGGGAAGCAAAGCAAAGAAAATGCTCATCGAGGACAGGATAGGCACAGATTGTTGTGGGGGTATGTACTGCTCAGTTCCAAGGGTGTTAATTTGCTAAGTGCTCTCTTACAGGGAGTAGTAAGAACAAGAGGACTGCAGAGGGGTCAGTATTTCTGAAAATCAGGCTTAACGAGCTTCATGTTGGACACCCAACATTAGTGGACTCTTGAAAATGTAGACATTAAGCTCTCCGGGTGTGCCTACCCTGCCCTTAAAAATCCGCGGCTGGCCTGTGCCAGCTGACACAGGGTTTGGGCTAAGGGCCCGTTTAATTGCCGTGTAGCCATTCGGGCTTGAGCTGGAGCCCAGTTTCTAGGACCCTGAGAGATGGGAGGGTCCCTGAGCCCGAATATCTACACTGCACTTCAATAGCCCATTAGCCCAAGCCCGAGTCAGCTGGCACAGGCCAGCCGCGGGTGTCCACGGCAGGGTAGACATAGCCGCTGTGGCTCAGTTTCAGCCATCTGTCAATCATTAGAATGTTCTGCATCACAGTGTTTTTGGGAGGCTTCGAGATCCTTTGATGGAAGGCACAATTGTTTATTTATGATGATGATGATGATTACTATTAGTGCAATAAATGCAAGAGCGGCACCAGAGAAAGCAGGAAGTGAAGATGAAGCGAGTGTACCAGGCTGCTTTCCACACCCTCACAAGTGATAGTATTTCACCAGGAAATCCCTTGTGGCTTTCCCTTAGTGTTTCTCAAAGTCCCAAAGAGACATTTCCCTATCCCTTTCTCCCCCGACATGCCCATTTCCAAGGCCCTGAGTCTTCACGACTTTCCTCCTAGCTGAGAAGGAATGGACGTGACTCTTGGCACTGCTCCTGAACCAGCAAGGGGGCTAGTACAGAGCTATGTGGGGCATTCTCTTCCCATCCCTGGGGGCTGGATATAGTCTGAAACTCAGAGCCAGATCATCAGCTGGCACAAATCAGTGCATCTCCACTGACTTATCCTAGCTGAGGATTTGGTCCTCTGAGCCTCTATCTAGTCATAGGCTGTTCCACCCTTGCACTTTTTTCTAAAGTATATAATTCCCAAACCAAGTGCACTCAGATCTCAATAGCACATGATGCCATGGCAACATTTTCTCTATGGCAAGCATGTGATCAGATGAAAATATCCAGTGTGGGTCACTGCATAGCTTGGAGGAAATAATGACGACTCTAACACATATTAATTCCATGATTACAGGGGGTAATTCACAGTCAACTAATAAGCCACAATTTTTTTTTCTATTCAAGGTGTTGCTATATTGAAGTACAACCTGTTGAATTCTTATTTTGTACCGAAAAGATTTAAATAAGTACAACACAGCATAACTTTCTATTTGATTATATTCAGCTTCTTTTCATACGGTCTTTTCAGAGGAAGTTACAACAAGTTTAATAGCTGCCGTAAGTAGGTAATATGAACAGCAGCATCAACAACTGTGGTGCACAAGACCACTGAGGATGGTGGGTGTGCGACATATCTATGACGTTGTTTCCTTCTCGCCAGGTACTGGATAAGCTTTCGGCGTGATGTATGTCGATGTAGCCCATGAGCTATGTTCATTCAACTGACAACCAATGGACTTGCACGGCTAAAACCCAGGTTGAAAAACGTGCAACATAGCTTCGTGTCTTAAGGGCTTGTTGCTGTTGGGAAATTAGTGCACTGCAAGCAAAAGTGTGAATTTACAGCACTGTCTGCTCTGCGCTAACTCCTTGTGTGGACACTAGAAGTGCCTTTGTGAAACTTAGCTTAATACACTTTAAAGAGTACTACATTATCCTAGGGCACTTTTAGTGCTCAGTAAAAGTGTGCACCCAGGAACTTAGTGCAGAGCAGCTAGTGTGCTGTAAATTCACGCCCATTTAGACAAACTTTCCATTTAGACAAACCCTTAATAAATGTACTATTCTCAGAATGGAACTTACCATGTTATACTTGCTGGTACTTCTTGCTTATACGCACACCAGGAAGAATTCTGCTTTTGCTTTTCCATCACTGACGTTTCAACTTTTTCTCCCTCTTTCCTGAAACTGTGATGGTTTTTCATGGCCTTTTCCCAGGACGCCAAACCTAATTAAGTTGTGACACTGGCAGAACCAGAGTTAATTCAATATCTTTTTCTTACTAAAAAAAAAAAATAATAAAAAATCAAGATCTGAATGATCTTCAGCTGGAGCAAGGTGGAAGTTCTTCTCTGAGTTCTCCTGAGACCCTTATCCAATAATCCTTGAGAAGTTGCTTGGCACCAAAAATAAATGTTTTCAGGAAGCCACGCTGACAATCTTGGTGGTAACTGCAATACTCTATGGCTGAATCAAATACTGCTCTTCAGATGCAAGCTAAACCAATGTTTCAAGTTTTCCCAAGCCAAGATATGCCATACCATGGAAGCAAACTAGCTAGTGCATTCTCAGACAGCTGCACTGCTTAGAGGCTCCCAAATACATGAGCAGGTGAATATATTACCCAGACAGAAAACTAGAAGCTTCATTTTGAAAGGCCAGTAGCAGGTACATTGGGAAGTGTATTCTGCAGTGTTACTAGCCTGGACTTGCATAACATGATCCATTCTGCTTATAATTATTTAGCAACAGTGCTCAAGAAATGTTTCAACGCAAAGGAATTTCACTTGGGGGATGGGTCCATGCAAAGAAAAGCATTTGGTCAATTTATGATTAACCTGATAATTTGCAGTTGATATCTACAGAGAGGAGAGACAATCAGAGATTTCTTTCCTGTGCTCTGTTGAACATTAAGGTTTTGCACCATGAGCGACCATACATAACAGGTGAACCTCCAAAAGGGGATTAATTTAGGGAATTACAAATAGCCTGTTGTGCAACTCTGAGACCATGATCAGCTGCGGTGGGTTGGTAACATACACTGCACAGAAACAGAAGTGAATAGCTAAAGAGACTCCTTCATCTTTGATCTCAGAAGTGGAATGCCCTGCCTGTTTCATAAATGTGGACTGGTTATTTAATAGTCAAGCAGGATAAATTTTTGCCTTGCTATTTCCATTAATATGTAATTTATTGTGCTGTCAATATTTTCTTGTTGCCATAACTACAGGTGATGCCGACGTTCCCCTCCCTGTTCCATTCGGTAGTTAAACTGTAACAATTCCATGAAGCCTCCAGTCCCGTGCAAAGCAAGAATTCTAAGGAGTAAATGGCCCGTTCTTTCAGAGAGTTTGAGAGAGGGTGAAACCCAGGGTGCCTGTTGCTTTTTCACAATAGTATCACTTCTCTCCTTGTTTTTAATTGCCGCTTTCAGGCCTGTGACTAGTCTTTGCCAGCCTTAAAATCAGAGCGAGACCATGATACATACTTACATGCCTATTCTCCTTCACACCTGGGTGCGGAAGCAGGTCCTCAAATTTCCTGATACAGCCCTGATTTCCCTTGCTGTAAATCATCTTCTTTAGAACTAACATTACAGGCAACAAGGGCAACCAGAGGGGACCTCTTTAACGGTCCTGTGTGTCTTAATCCAGCATTTCCATAAGTGTGGGGCTTGTACACAGGCCTCTTAGTTATTTAGAACTCCAGCTTTCATATTAATCATTGACATCCCCATTCATTTGGGTGGAGCTAGGAGAAGTTGCATCAGATTTGACCCCCAGTGTGTGCTTAGATTGGATTGATAGACAATATACTGAGCTGTGGAGACTAAATTGGGATTAACTATATTCTAATAGCTAATGTATTTCACAGTCTAGTGCAGTGAAAAAGGAAACAGTGCTTGCTTCATCTTCAGCAAAGATCCCTACATCCTTTGAGAGGCGGAAGCAGGTCAGATAGCTTGTAGAGAGAATATTTTCTTGTCTCCTGTTTCACATGAAACGAAGAGCAGGTGACATTCACACCCTTGACACATGCCCAGTGCTGAAGAACGCTGTCTGGAACAAGTCCCATGCAATTCTGAAGTCTAACCAGCAGATGGTAGAATATGAAAAGAGACGGAGAGCAACAGATACGATCTCTTTTCATGGGAGTGAAATCCAGTGCAGTGTTGGAAAACAACCAATGTCTCCAAAGGAACCTATGTCATATGCTGGAAATGTGTGGAAAACATTCCAGGAAAGAAAAAAAGTCTTGTGTATCCTTTCTTAGAAATTCTGAATTATTGTGCAATGTTCTTTTAAATCAAACCAACCAAACAACTCATTTTGTTGTCAAGAGAAAAACAACGAGAACAAACAACTCCTCCCCATCACCCAGCAGTGCCCCCACTCCTCTGACTTTTCTGTTTGAGAACATTTTAAGCATAGAGCATAAAACTGTCTTCTGTCTCCAGGGCCTTTTCTATGTAACTCAAGGCTCCAGTGATGTCCTCTGTATGCCCCCAAATATTTCCCCTTTCATTCTTGTGCTCTCATTCACTGCTCCAAGATCTCATCATGACTACATCTCATTCAGAAGAATTAATTTATGGCTCATATCAAGTAATATTCATTTTTGGCCATTAGATTCATAGGGGGACCAATTTTAGGCCTAAAAGGAGACTCAACTGTGCCGTGAAACTTGGTTTGTAAGGAGAGGTTTTTATGGTGAGTGATGGAAAGCTGGGTTCTGTGGGCCCATCTGATGTGCCGATCTGACTTAATACTTTTGCTCACAATGATGCATGTTTTGTGTGCATCTACGTTGCAGGAGCAATTTAAGGTTCCAATATCTGAAATGATAAACATGGAAAACAACCAGTGGGCTACATTTTCCATTCACTGGCAATGTACACTCTAAGAAAAGTGGAACAGCCTGTAGGCTTTAGCATGCACATTCCTGAGAGACCAAAAGAAGGGGTTTTCGACAAAGCACTGAGAGCAGTAATCTCTAACACAGCTGCTTCGGAATTAAACATTCCGCTTCTAGTCTTTCATGTACTCAGACACCTCTGAAGCAAATCAGTACTTCTGAAAGCCTTGTAGAGACATGATGTTCCATACATCCTGCACCTAGTGTGTTAGAAGCTCTGCACAATCTGTAACCAATGGTGAGGTTTGCTTCCAAAGAAATATTTATCTCCCATCCATCAAATTCTTTGCCTGTCAAAGTGTTTAAGGAAACGCACAGTCAACAAGGAAATAACAGGGCCTGCAGGGATAACTGCATGAAGCAACCTCATTGTGCCATCAACAGTTTGTGTGATACAGGTCTGATTTACTGAGTGAATGGCCAATTGATTTGTTGAGTTTATAAACGGCTTCACTCCTACCTGAGCAAAAAGCAAACCAGAAGATCTGTCCAAACAGCAAAACATAGCATGTTCCTATTCCAAAATGCTGCCATTAATTTGTTCTGCAGGAGAAGTGGCCATCATGCCTAATGCTAGGGGAGCTTGAGATGAAGGCAGTGAGGGTGTGTACACTACCTGGTACAGAATTAACCAGCCCGCAGCCAGTCTCATCCTGCAGATTTCCACAGCAAAGACATGGTCAGGAAGCTAGTATAGCCAACACAGTCTCACTGTCCCCTTGTGCTCCCCAGTCTATCGCTACCCACCTGCTGTTTGAAACAGGGGTATGCCAAAGCTCATTACCGAACTTTTAGTGCATGGAGGCAGAGTCCACAGGGCCAGTTAGTGTGCTGTAGATTGGCACCCCAGTATGCCGTGCACTGAGTCGCCATGTGGACAAGCCCTTGTATTGTAAACTCATTGTGGCAGGGACCACTGTTTGTCTTGCATTTGTACAGTGCCTAGAATTAGGGGGTTCTGGTCCATGACGGGGACTCCTAAGTGCTACCATGATACAAATAAGAAACAACAAGCAGCTCTGCAAATTATTCCAGGTGGAAATTGCTCTCTCTGGATGTCTGGGTTGACTATGGTAGCCCGATAGCATCAAACATTTTAATTTCAGCATCAAGGAGTTGAAAGTTCACAGAAACCAACAAACAAAGAACCCGGCAGATATAACTGAATGGGAAGGATGATTGGTTACTAATGGGAAGCCAGGGAGGGGCAGTATTTGCTTGTCTGTCCAAAGATATCAGGCCAAGAACTGGATGCTGAAAACAAGCTGTCATTGAATTAAATGAAGAGAGGGAAAGCATCAATAGACAGACATGAAAGCTAAGAAATGAGAGCAAAGGACTGAGGTGCATGAATGCCAAAGGCACCTTTGTATTTATAGAAATTTGAGGTGGGATATGTACTGCTGATCCTAACCGATGATCCTGTTATGCTCCAGGGGAAAGAACCACACCCTGCTCTGCCAGTCATTTCATTCCAGAACTCAGCGGGGGCAGTCTGTTTAATTCTGAACTCGTAACAATACCTAATCCGACTTCTCTCCTCCGATGCCACAGGGATCCAAGTGACCTTTGTCTAATTCTCAAGCATGGTACTTATTACATGGCTTGGTAGGCTCTGTCTACTGCCCCCGGTGGCAGGGAAAGGCAGCAGCAACATGAAACTGCGTTGTCTTCGTGTGCACCAGGTATAAAAGAAAAATGCACTGAGAAGCAAGTTGCTTTATATCATCCCACAGCGGGGAGCATTTTAGGTTCACATTGTTGTTCAGACGCAGCCCTGAATTTCAGCCAATGGAACACAGCCAGAGTTTAGAGAAACACACTTCTGTTACTATTACAATTGAGACACTAATTACACTGAAGGGAATGCACAAAAGTTCTTTAAGAGTTCACATGGCTCTACTTATGTGATTGAAAAGAAATGAGAGAGATTTCATGGCAATAAACAAGGATCCTAAACGTTCCTGTTAGAGTTCTCCTAACATGCAGCCTGTATAGTTCTCGGTGCGTGTAGAATACAACGGTTGCAATCTGTGCCTTTCTTTTTATGTATAAAGGGCCAAAATCAGTCTTGGTACAACTCCACTGAAATGGGTAAACCAAGTCTGAATTTGGCCCAAGGTTTCTGCCAGTATACATGTAGGACCTGATGCTACAAGCCCTTCCTGTATGTATCGCTATGCTATAGTTAGGTTCTTAGGCTTTTGTTTTCTGCATACTGCTCCTGTCAATCTGTAAGGATTGTGCTGTCAACAAGTAGGCAGCCAGTTTGTCTTCAGAGCAGATGGTTCTAGAGGAGGCATTAACACTGCTCAGTCACTGAGACTTTTCTTTTGTTCTTTCTTCATGCTTTTGATTCATCTTCAATAAAAAAAAAATAATGCAGGCGGAAAGGTTCTGATCGGTTTCCCTGGAGAAAAAAGATCACCATTTCTAGGGATAGATCTTCTCTATCCTCTGTTGTACTGCAATCAGAACCCAGCCTGCAAGTCAGAACAGGGTGTTCTATAACAAACAGGAAGTTCGCCCCTTGAGCATGCTGCATGTTTTACATACAGTTAACTTGTGTGTGCTAGAAAGGCTGCAGAGAGAATTCAGTCTTATTGAAAAGGAGATTGCCCATTTGTTAGGATTTAATAATACCCTTTTTATTTTATGCTGCCGTTTCACATTTTGTCCAGATTCCTTGCAGGCAGAGAAATGTGAAAAGCTGAGTGACTGTGGTGGACACAATGGGCCATTGAGCAGCATGGATTTCTCCTTAAAGCACAAAGTGTATGCAAACCAATCAACAGGAGAGGGTCGGCAGAGAGAAGAGCAAAGTGTTTCAAGGGAGCAAAGAAAAATCTTGCCAGCTGGTCATTTTTCCAGTACTCAAGGCCAGGGCGAAGAGCGAGCAGGACCCTCCTCTAGGATTGCTCAAGGTCACCCGCTCAGCTCCAGCCAAGGTCTGGATGACCAAATGTTGTTGCCATCTGATGGCTATTTGGCAGCGCCACAAGACCAGCCAGGCAGCTGCTGCAGGAGAGACATCAGAGAGTGACTGGGCCAAAGGAAAAGCAGGTTTATTCTGCAAGGGGATCCCTTTGGGTCAGGGTCGAGCAGAGCTGGATTAACGCTGGGGCTCTAGGGCTGCAGCCCAGGGCCTTGGATTTTGAGCCCTCTACCCCCCAATATATATAATTTACTGCATTATTCCTCAGTTGGCGGCTGCGGGCCTGATCCGGCCCCCAGGGCTCCCCCCGCTGGGCATCAGCTGTCCCTTCATGCCTCCTGGGAAGCAGCAGAGTGCTCTGGAGCCTCGCCTATCCTCACAGGAGGGACAGGGAGAGGAGCAGAGGAAACATCCCTGATCACAGGAGGGATGGTGGGAGCAGGACATGCTCCACAGCTCAGGGTGGTTCCACTTCCCCTCCTGGCTCCTCCTCTCCCTTCCTGTGACAGCTGGCCTGGGAAAGGAGAGAGGGGTGAAGGACCCCTGGAGCTGCCATCTCCTGCCTGGAAGGGGAAGGAAGGGGTGGGGGGATGAAGAACTTCATGAGCAGAAGGAAGGCTGGTGAGGCCACAGCTGATGGGTGGGAGGGGGCTGGGAGCTTGAGGCAGAATTGATGGGGGACTGGCAGATGGGGGGTACAGGGCAGAACTGATGGGGGGATGAGCACATGGGGGGCTAGAGGCAGAACTGTTGGAGTCTGGGGGGGGTTGAATTGATGAGGCTGGGCAGATGGCCTTCAGTTTATTTTCCCTGTTTACTATCATGCCACGTATTTAATTTTAGACACTTTTCATTTACATTTAAACACATTGGACTATATTGATAGATGCAGACTTACAGTGGTACACCTTTAATCAGGCACCTAATCAGATACTGTAAAGCAATCAGTAAATGCCATGCTTTCATTAGTTAGCAGGGTTGCGTACTGTTCAGCACTTTTCCCCTAAAAAACAACAACAAAAAATGACCATGCGAGGTGAGTGTCAACATTTCAGGCAGTAAGAAAGGGAAATTAGATGTCCGTTCATTTCTCGTGAGTTTACCTTTTAATTTTAGTTCCATAGTTTTAATTGAATTAATATTAATAGCATACTGCTTTAATAGCAGTGCACGCACTTATTCATTTGCAAGATTTTGCTGGAATATTGTCTACTGGCACACTTCAATCTTTTATTGCGAGATTAATAACTGTGAACTGGCACACCACTCTGGAAAGTTTGCCATCCCTGGCCGATGGCAGGCTCACTTGAGAGCAAACATTTGAAGTGCCCTTCGGCCCTTAAAAACACCCTTTGGCTGCCAACATTTGTCCCTTGCCTTAGCCGGTCTGCCAGAAAATGTAATTGAAAATGACGGCGGTAGGTGAGGAAAGCCATAGCATCACTGTGTGTATTACGACCAGTTATGTGCCAAAATAAAAATGGTTTTGTTCACTTTAACTTCCATTTCTCTTTACAACAGGGCCGTATATCACACTGAAAAACCAGATCTGAAATAATCAAGGTCATTTTAACAATAGAGTGTTTGGCATCCCCCATGGATGGCGGTAAACAGTAAAGGGAAGAAATTGAATATGCAAAGAGGGTCCCCAAAACTATAACAGCCCTGGGCCTCCATCAAACAATCCAGCCCTGGCTGGAGGTACATTAGCAGAGTTTCAGACTAGTAGCCGTGTTAGTCTGTATTCGCAAAAAGAAAAGGAGTACTTGTGGCACCTGAGAGACTAACAAATTTATTTGAGCATAAGCTTTCGTGAGCTACAGCTCACTTCATCGGATGCATTCAGTGGAAAATACAGTGGGGAGATTTATATACACAGAGAACATGAAACAAGGGTGTTACCATACACACTGTAAAGAGAGTGATCACTTAAGGTGAGCTATTACCAGCAGGAGAGCTGGGGAGGGGGGAGCTTTTTGTAGTGATAATCAAGGTGGGCCATTTCCAGCAGTTGACAAGAACTTCTGAGGAACAGTGGGGGGTGAGGGATAAACACGGGGAAATAGTTTTACTTTTGTGTAATGACCCATTCACTCCCAGTCTATATTCAAGCCTAAGTTAATTGTATTCAGTTTGCAAATTAATTCCAATTCAGCAGTCTCTTGTTGGAGTCTGTTTTTGAAGAGTTTTTTGTAGAGTTGTGTTGGACAAGTTTGGCTACTGCACCTGTTATGTGAATAAATAAAGGATTTAGGTCTGCAGAGTGGCCTATTTAGCATTAAATTCATCCTTAAAAAAAATAAAAGACCAGCTGCAGACATTTGCTAATTATTAACATTCATTTTCCATTGCATGGCAGAACGTTACACCAAACAAGCATGATCTTAAAAGAAACAGCAAGATGTAAATTCCACCAAACAAGCAGGACAGGGATCCCTCTCAGAAGGCCCATGGAGGTACATCCAGGTAAACCTGGTACAAAATGAGAAGAGAATCAGGTTGGTTTACCTTAAGATTTTCTTCCCTGGAGTGAAGCTCAAAGGTGGTGTGTCACTCTTCAGGCTGTCTGAAAAACAAAGTCCAAACACATATTCATGGCAGGCTGGGTAGGTGACTTGATGACAGAACATTTACAACATTAGGAGATACCAGCCAGTTCAGTTCTGCAGCGTAGGGTTTGTCTACACCAGGGGTTCTCAACCTCTCTCTTTCTGAGCCCACCCTCCAACATGCTATAAAAACTCCCCGGTCCCCCAGTGCCATAAGAACTGCTTTTCTGCATATAAAAGGCAGGGCAACTGTTAGGTGGTAGCAAGCAGGGCAATTGCTCTGTAACTCACCCCCTGTGGATGCGCCGGATGCAAACTAAAAGGTTTCTAGTTCACATTAATGTAATCCTCTCCAGACAGGATGTCCCAAGATTTTGGAGCTGTTAGATGGGGCTGAGGATGAAAAGGGCAAAGCTCTATTATGGAGTCTTGCCAGGAGGCTGATAGATGCTCAGCCCAGAAGATACTATGAATTAGACACACTGAGAGGTTCCTATTCACCCACTTTCTCAGTTATGAACTTCCTAAATTTCTTTTTTTCTGCAACGCTCCATCCAGTTGCAAACTTAGAGAGGCATCAAGAGGATGAATGGCAAGAATGGGCAGGAGGGAGGGTGAATGAAGGGGATGTGAACAAAACGTTATGATTATAATGTGGTTTTCTTAGTCATTTTATGTGCCCCTGTAAAACACCCAGCCGGACCATCTTCCAAGATAACCCTTCTTTATATAATATTAGTGATAGCTAAGCAACTCTGAAATGAATAGAAAAAATTAATGTTTCTATTGATGAGGAGGATTTCAAAGCACTTCAGAACCGTTGATGAGTTAAGCCTTGCAACCCTAACCCCAATCGCAAACCTGTACCCGTAATCTGAGCGACCGAAGTCTTATTTGCATAGTACAAAAGAAGGAAGGCGAGATTATAGGAGTGGGTGGGTGAACTTCTGTGGTCTGCAATGTGCAGGAGGTCAAACTAGATGATCATGATGGTCTCTTCTGACCTTCAAGTCTATGAGGTACTGGGAGATTAAGTGATTTGTTCAAGGTCCCATAGGAAGTCCGTGGCAGAGCTGGAGATAGACCCTGGGCCTCTCTTTAATCCACAAGACCATCCTGCCTATCAAACACCATACTGCATGAAAGTAGGTCCAGGTTACCCAGGGGCAGCCCAGTTCACCACATTTTGTCACAAGACCGTTGGTGAGCCCATACTAGGGACTATATTGCCATGTTCTCTTTGTTCAAGGAAAACAGTGACCAAGGTCAAAGTTAAAGTAAACTCATGATCTGCTTTCTCCAGGACAGCATGAGTGGAACCCATATCAAGCTGCTCAGGAGTCAGGAAGCATTTTATACAGGTGTGCCCTGAAAAAGAATAGCCAATTATCTGTTCACATACACCTACTACACGAGTCGTGTAAAATCCCCCAATGGCAGAGCTGGAAGGAATAGGACTGGTAGGGAGCATCTCTCTACAGCCAGTTTGTGAAGGTTTAATAAGAATGAAAACAGCTGCCACAAATCAATAGATTTGTCAAAACACCCATTGAGCCAAACGCTGCCTATTCCAATGTACTGCAGCTGACCACACGGGGCGGGGTGGGGCGGGGGTCCCACTCCCCAGCAGAAAGATGCTCTTCAAGAATCGGATAAATAAGGCAAAGCAGATGCTGGGCAGCCATTCACTCATTATAATTCAATTCTGCTTCTCCGACTGCTTGGACCGACAGAGGAAATCAATTCTGGAAGCAGAGCAGCAGCTCCGCAGCTGGGGGGCCGTGGCATAGCGACACATCAAAAATGAGCCTGTCCCATTATATTGTAGCTGTGTGTTGGCAGGAGCCTTTGATCATATTTTAAATGGCAAAAAAGTCAGCCATTTCAGGGCCTGAATTAGTTTACAAATCAAAGCAGCAAAAGGTATATTTTCTTCTTTGCATTGTTTCCCCTAAACTCTAGTGAGCATTCCTAAAGCATTCCTAAACCAGCTCAGCGGATGAAAAAAGTGTCTCGCCGGAAGAGTCTTGGCACTTGAGAGAACAGCCAAAACCAGCAACATCTTTTCTTCAGATAGGGAAGGAGGATCGTTTTCCCAGCTGGAGGCAGAGAGAAAGCTTAAGGAGAAGGGAAAAGAGAGATTATATAAGTTATTGCATTATAATTAAATCATGCTTAAATGCCTGAGGTTCATAAATTTATATTCTAGGCAATGTGGAAGTTATTGTGGGTATGATTTTCAAAAGGTGGCCTCTGCTTGTGATGGTGCATCTTTGTCCTCACAGACGTCAGCGCATTTGCCCATTGGCAGGGGTGGAATGGTAGGAGAGTCTATCACGCACGAACACAGGTCATAAAAAAACAACAGGTGGGAACCTATTTATCCAAAAGGATTGTGCGCCTATCATCTCTATGGCACACCTCAGTGGGACCTGAGCACCGGTGGGTGCAGGCAATCTTTGCTTCTCCTCTTTTCTCTGCCTAATGCTTTTAAACTGGCTGGATTGGAATAGCTGAATGCTGTCCGCTGGGCTTTCTCGTTAGGTTCCCTTCTCAGGACGCTGTGCATGGACATGTGTGGAGGCCGAATCTAGGCCTTGCAGAAAACCAGGCGCTGTCTGGTTAATATAGGTGCTGTGAAAGGGTACAGGCCACCCGGGCGCTGCAAGACTGTTGGGACTTCTCTACCGAGGTTCTTGAATGTGTAGACTCCACCACTATAGGATCTGAATGCCTCCAACCCGACCTGATCCAACCCCCATTGAAGTCAGTGGGCATCTTTCCTAACTGAACATCAGTTGGAAGTAGAGGGTGCTTTGCGGGTGGATGAAGCAATGGTGCAAGTGGCTAAGCGGTGTAATGCGAAATCCAAGTTGGACCTTTACATCTCTGAGCTGCAGCCTTTGTTACAGTAGCTGTTGCCAACCCTGACCGAACATGCGACTTGTGCATTGCCTAGCACATCTCTGAATGAATATTTGGCTATTTGACTATAATGGAAGGGAAGGGTGATCCAGGGTAAGTTACAGAGCTTGTCTGGGACTTGGGAGACCAGAGAATTGTCTGCTCTGCTGCAGAGTCCCTGTGCGACCCTGGATAAGTCTCTTAGTCGATCTCTTCTCTCTGGGTAAGCAAAGGCTTTGTGATGGCGCTATTCTTCCACCTAGAAATATTATTGAGCGCTTGCTGAGAGAACAATGGATAGAAATTTGGAGGAAGGTGAAATGGACAGATTTTCGTAGTTAGTTTATAAGAATATTTCAACCCTGTCCAAATATGCCAGCCCAGACAGTGGGTAATCTGACCACCTACCAGCAAAAAGGGAAACACACAACCCTTTGTAACATAGTCCCTCAGTGCAGAGTAACACAGCTGTGCCTGCCCTATTCCCCAGCAGGTGGAAGCGTCTGTTCTGATTAGCCAAGGTTTTAAAGTTTGCTTTTCCTTTTTGATCTGCCTAAATCTTTTAAACTGGCTGGATTAGACCATCTGAGTTCTCCCTGCTGGGGTTTCTTGATATTTTTCCTTCGCTCCCCTGACTCCATGTGCGGAGGCAGCTGGCTGCTTTTTGTATCTCCCATCCCCCTTCACATATGAAATTCAGTGGGATTTTTTCCTTATTCCTTTTGGCTTGAAAGTTCTTTTTTCCTTTACGAATACAAGACTCTTCCATAGCCAAAGGCGTGCATCCCTTCAGATATCTGTACAGCCCTCCCGTTTGTTATGCACTGGCTAGTATGTATGGCCCCGATTACATAGACTCAAAACTGCAGTGTATAGCTAAGGCTCTCTTGCCCATTGAAGTCAGTGGGAGCCTTTCCTTCTACTTCAGTAGGTGGAAGAATCACTCCACCACAAGTACAAGGATCAGACCCTTATACTTCATTATTACAGTAGCTGGCAATAAAATATTATAGTGTTAAGACACTGAAGAGCTGATTGCTACCATCCCCAAGTGTGAATAACCATCCCCGACAAACAATCCCAAACAGTGGGTAACCCTGAGAGCATTTCAGGTAAGCCCAGAAGGACAGTCCGGCGCACATGGGTATGTTTTCAGAGTGGTTACGTGGTATTTTTTCTTTGTTCCCCCTCATTGCCTTTTACAAGAATAGCACAGCCAAATCTCCATCTCCACTTGAAGCAGCTTAGGGTGCACAGGCAGAATCAATGAAACCTGCCAGTCAATGCAAAACTAAAAGAAAAACTTTGGCTCCCAGTTCTCTGTCGTCTCAGAAACTTCTCTAACTCCAGCAGTGCAGAGGCTGAGACACGCTGCAGGGCACATGAAGTGGTTTGCAAACTTGGAAACAGGGGCCTCATTTCTGTTTATGATTCCCAATGAGGGAAGTCATCTCACTGAAGGGTCATATGTCTCTTAAGCAGTGCACTTCTGATTAACACACAAAATCTGCTCAGGAAAATGCAGAAACAAGCTGCCCCTGTGAAGATAATCTGGAGCTGAGCAATTCCCAGCTGTAAAGGACAGGGAATAACTCAGTGCCTTCCAGACATTTTATTTTCCTTTCTTTTTTTAAAAGAATAGGTACAGTTTTTGAAGCAGAAGCACAAGCTATTTTTACAGTTTTAAAGACAGCAGATTCCAGTTCCTTTTTATGTTAGTCACGCTGGTGCAATACTCTGTATCAGGAATTGGGTAGCGATGCATTCAGTTGGATTTTCTAGTTCCAAAGGTGTAGAACCTTCTCATCAGTAGAAAACATATTTCTCTGTCTTTCACTGTAATATTGTGTTGTATTGTATGGACCTGAGAAAACAGGCTTTGGCTGTTTGGAGAGCAATAGGTTATTAACAGGAGTAAACAGCCAATTCTGGAGTGGAACTGCATGGGAGAATTATAAATAAATATGCTGTTCCAACAACTAAAGGAGTCTCTTCTTTTTACAAACCCAAAACAGACTGGAGGATGACAGGGAGGGAAGAGGGGTTGAGGAAAAGAAAAGCAATACTGTTAAAAAAAAGGTGGGGGGGGGGGCGCAAAGAAACAAAAATCAGAAATAAAACCCAAAAGTTTAGAAACCCAAAGCTTCAGGCACAACTAAACCCCCACAAATCCCCCAACCAAATTTCTGTTGTTTATTTCCAGGTTCCTAGCTGCATATGACACACCAGAAAGCCACCTTATTGGCAAACTGCGAGACCATCTCCTGGAAACTTGTGTTAGGTTGTTAATGCCGACAGGAAACGTGGTCCAGGTGACGAAGCGCTCTGTGTAAGCTCAGAAACTTGTCTGTCTTGCCAACAGAAGTTGGTTCCATGAAAAAATATTAGCTCACTCACCTGGATTGGGCCCTTCCCGAGGTTCTCAAACTTCATTGCACCGTGACCCACTTCTGACAACAAAAATTACTGCACGATCCCAGGGAAACAAAGCCCAAGCCCCACTGCCCTGGTGGGGGCCTGTAACCTGATCTTCATCGCCCAGGGCTGAAGCCGAAGCCTGAGCCCCACTGCCCGGGGCTGAAGCCCTCAAACTTTGGCTTTGGCCCCAGGCGGTGGGGCTTGGGCTTCTGCATTGGCCCTGAGCCTCAGCAAGTCTAACGCCAGTCCTGGTGACCCCGTTAAAAAACAGGATCGTGACCCACTTTGGGGTCCCAATCCACAGTTTGAGACCCCTTGGACGAGACAGTTTTAGGGAAACTTGTAGGAGTGTTTCCAATTAAAGGAATTCCAGAGATCACAAACCACGGGAACCTGAAGGGGATGCCTCCTTGTATTCCTTGTTATTGCAATGAAGGGTTTTGCTTGACACTCTAACAAGCACTGCTGCTGTTCTCCCTATCAAGAGAGCCACCTTCTCAAATTTGCACTGGCAAAACCTCCCATCGTCTTGTAAGAAGAATTAATGCTTGGGGGATAGAGGAGCTGAAACACTGCAGTTTGCTAGGCAGCCATGTACTTGCTACAAAGTATTCTGGCTGAGAAACCCATAGGAGCAACTTTTGTGGCAAACTTTTGGTGAGAGAAGGTGTCAAATCTTTAAAATGATGGATGAAATCCTGGCCTCATTAAAGTCAATGGCAAAACTACTATTTCCAGGATTTCACCCCAAATATTTATGTTTGGCTTCCTACAAGGCTCAGCTTTAAGGGTGGGACTGTCAAAGTGCCCAAGAGATGCACAAACACAAGTACCACTGAAAATCAATGGGTCCTGGGCACCTAACTCCCTTAGTGACAGGTTTCAGAGTGGTAGCTGTGTGAGTCTGTATCAGCAAAAAACAGAACAAAACGAGGAGGACTTGTGGCACCCTAGAGACTAAATAAATTTGTTAGTCTCTAAGGTGCCACAAGTACTCCTCGGTTTTTTTGCTAACTCCCTTAGGCACTTATGAGAATCCCAGCCTAACTGAAGAAGATGATCTTCCATTGAAGTAAAACTGTGTTTTTGTTTTTACATTTTTTCTGCCTAAAAAACCCGCAGTAGTTGGTTGGTTTGTTTTTAAACAGGGAAAGTTTTTTTTGCCTTGCTACTCTCTGCCCAAGAGCTCAACTCTGCATTTCATCACTGTTCGGAATACAGTAGGTCACAGGCATTGCTGGTTGTGGGATCTGTGTGAGATCAGAACCAGTGGGATGTGGGAAGTAACCCCATGTTTTCTCCCACAACCAAGCATCTGAGCAGCACATTCTAACCATGTTCAATTGTTAGAATTGATGTTATTTCTCTGATGGATGTTTGGAGTTTTTAAAACTTTTCTTGTATGTATTGAGATCACTTCTCCATCCAGCATCCTGTCATCTGGTACTTTACCTTTAGTGAGATTTAATGAGTAGACTACTGTATCATGCCATGTCTGAGTACCTTTAACAGGTTTCTTTGAGTACTTTGTCATCTCAGCTATTGTTTCAATATCATATAATCACTAGTCCAAAGAGGAAAGGTGAACATTTAGCATCTTAGTGAGCCATACACAATTACAGATCAATACCAGATTTTCTTTTATATACAAGAGAGATAATATATTAATTTTTTCCCCAGAATCTATCATCTAGACATGCTGGTATTAGGCATTAATGCTGGGTAATGCACAACAGGAGTACTTGATGACTGAAGACAAGTAGACGAGTTGTCATGAGTTGTAGTTCTCTTAAAAATGTGTATCTTAAACCACATGCTGATCTGATGCAGAGAATTCCATCACCCCCATGGAATTTATCTGTTGAGGGATGCAGTGGTGCTGTAGCCAGGTTGGTCCCAGGATATTCGAGAGACAAGGTGGGTGAGGTAATAGCTTTTATTAGACCAACTTCTGCTGGTGAGAGAATCATGCTTTTGAGCTCACTCTGACTCTCCTCACCCACCATGTTTCTCTGTTGAAGGAGTTAGTCATTGCGGAATGAGAAGGAGCATGTGTGAAGCAGGTTTGAAAACCAATACGAGGTCCTTGTGTATGATTCCATGTTCAGTGTGTAGCTAGCGTCTGAAGCACCTGGGCGATGACACGACGCCTGCCCGCGAGGGCTGGGGGGCGGGGGTGGGATACCAGCGAAAGGAGGACACTCAGGTCTAAGAATAGTAAACTATGCTTTATTGAAGGAAGGAAAAACTTAAGCTCCAATCTGCGTGGGGAGCCCCTAGGACACGCGGAGGGGCTGCAGGGGACTCTGGCCGTTCGGGACAGCTGACCAGGCAGGACTCCACCAGCAGGGAGTCCTCTGCGGCGCTATATTCTCTGCGCGTATCTCGGGGTTACATGGGGTCAACAGCTGGTTACATTCTTATATATAGGATTTATGCTTATTACATAAACTGACTTATTTACAGGCAAAAATATGCTGAGCTATGCTACAATGTCTTTTGGCAGGGTCCGTCGGACAAAGTTCATTGAAACTGCCTGCATCCTCCGCTTACATCCAGTCACATACTCAGTCCACCCCTTAGCTCCTCGCCAATCTTCCGCAACCTTGCCCCTACACTCCACCCCTTGGCGGACTGAGCTGTATTAGTTACTGCCACCAGCGCACTGGTTTGGGGGTCAGAATGTCACTCTGCTTAGCGGGTTCAGTCCATTGCAACAGTCAAGCTTAGAGGCCACATGTGTGTCATGATTCAAAGGAGCTGTTGCTAGGTACCGATGGAGGATGGTGTTTCTGGCTGTTGCAGCTATTTAAGGTTCCAGCAGTAGTGAGAAATCTAGAAAGTCCCTGACATGTAGCAATTCCAGTTGATGCATACAGCTATTAGGATTTTATTCACTAAACCTGTAAACCATGTGAAGTTGGAGTTTGTACTTTATCAATGTCTCATACACAAGAACTACCAGTAGTATTGCATTGCTTTCTAATTTTTTGTCATTGTCTTTGTCTCCTACAAATAATGCTGATGAGACAGAATCTCTCTGACATCAGCTCTGTTCTTCTACCGATGTCCTTTTGGCACGTAAAGGAACAGCAAAACAGTACTACCATTAACATCCAAGAGGAGAATGTTTTTCTTCTTCATATATTTAACAGATCTCATAGCAAGTAACCTGAAGGTCCAATAATATAAAGAATACTCCAATAATGAGATCACTCTGGCAAATTGCTGATAACAGTGTAAAAGCATCAGACTCAGTTAATAGCAATCACATCTCCGCGGCAGAAGATTGTTGATTCTAGTCCCATATAAGCACTTCGTCTCACCGAGAGAGATGACACTATTGCTGTACTGTTAAGTGTGTTGCTCCATTGTTGAGAGATCCCTCTATCCATAAGGTGAAAAAACTCAGGACACTTACAGAAAGAGACAGAGATTATCAGTCTCACTGATGCAAATCTAAATAACTCAGCTGCAGCCAGAGGACTAAAATCATAATCAATCTACTAAGAAAGCAAAATCTGGCCCAGTATATCCAATCACCTGTACATTGTTCATCCCTGTAATGCATGAATCCCTGCTGACAGGTTTATGCATGTCGTCACTTCACCACCAGTATTTAACTGAAAACTCTGTAATGTGTTTTGTGTGATTTGTGTGACAAAAGGGATCTCAGTTCAAATTTCTGAGCAGATGGCTTTTTAAGATTCTGTTCTGCTTTTCTCGTATTTGCAACTGCAGATGTATTGAAATTGGACTGATTTTGCCCGTGAGCTCCCTCATCTTCTGTTATTGGCGGCCAACCCCATTTTTGGTCCTTGGCCAACTTTCTAATGCAGTCCCATGTGTCTCAGAATATATTCTTTGCTCCAAAAGGAAATGTAGCCATAGCCAAATGTAATTAATCAAAAAATAGTTTTCATGATGACTGGCTGAACTTTCCTCTCCTGACATTACCATAATACAATGTTAGTACTGGATATAACGTAGTATGTAATTGTACATGCAGATATTGTTTGTAGCAGAGATATAGGACTGTGGTGCAGAGCTTTAGTTATCATCCTGCTGAAGGAGTTTCCATTCTGCTGTACTATCCAGATTCATATCAAAATCCTCTTTCTCCTGCTCTCTTGAAAGCTCTAAGAACACCTGGAATGTGAAAGTTAAAGGAAGGGTCTAATTAATTCCCAGGATTGGAAACAAAGAGCTCAAACAATTTTGTTTTAGATTTAGATGTATTTATCCAACAATCCAAAAGGCACAAAAAGAGGTTGCAATGAAGAGAGAGACATGGCATGAGAAATTGTTTCTGTACTCTAACCCAATGAGATGTGAGCTATCAGAGGATGACATAATTCTGTTAAGTGGCGAAGAAAAACCAACACAGGACCAAATTCTAACATCAGTTACAACTGAGCAAACTCACTGATAACCACTGTTTTGAAATAACCATGGTTTTGAATGCTTGTACATAGGTGTCATTTGCATCTGAATAGAAATTCCATATCAAATCATAAGGCATTGCAATAATTATTGTTCTGTGCTTCTGACAGGTACACAGCATAGACAGTGCTGAGATGACAACCTTTATACCACTTATTGAGAACACCTCTCATTTAGGAGGCAGTGTTCCTAGTGCACAGGGCACTGGATGGGGACTCAGGAGACCTGACTTCAATTTTTGGCCCTGGTTCTGGTTTGCTGGGTGACCTTGGGCAAATCACCTCATCGCTCTGTGCCTCAGTTTCCCCATTTGTAAAATGAGAATAATGATGCTGGCCTCCTTTGTAAATCACTTTTAAATGTCCTGATGAAAAGTGTGGAGTAAGAGCTAGGGATCATTATTATTTGGACTGATCCCCACATGGACATTCTTTAAAATATGTTGGTTACCAGGTTAAATATGTTCATTTTTACACATTATATTTTCTTGCTTCTGTCTCAGAAATATTATAAATAGCACACTGTACCTGTTCCAAAGTGGACTGAGAAAGGCTGTACTCCTCCAGGTCGAAGGTACGTTTAGCTGGACAGAAATGAAAACACATTAGAAATCTCCCCCAAATATATTTCATGACTTTAAATAAAGATTCTTCAAATGTATGGTGAGTCCTTTTTGTTTAGTTCTCCTCAGACAGATGCAGAGAACACAGCTGTGCAAGCAACTGTCTAGAAGTGCTCCCAATAGCCTGAAGACATCCACGTTGCAAAGACACCATCTCTGACTGTATGTAATAATGGATGGGGACAGCTGCTTCCCTATTTGGCCAGTCATGAGTGCTCCTCACCACACTGCAAGTCCCCTCAAATTCCTGTAAGTTTCCCCAGTGGTGCCCAGAACCTTGAGGCTCACAATTCAGTGTTTGTGGCTGAAGTCCTGTATGGGCCCTGCACATCTGACATCTCACAGAGTTACAAAACAATCTATGGCCAGCCCTGGTTACACAATACAGTTTAATTTTGGACGAGGTCTTGACAGTCAACGAGCACAAGATAGTACTACTCAGCACTGATTAGGCTTCAGCTGGAGTACTGTGTCCAGTTCTGGGCACCCTAGTTTGGTAAAGATCTGGACAAACTGGAGTAAGTCCAGAGGAGAATAAAAATGATTAAAGGTCTAGAAAACATGACCTAGGAGGAAAAATTGAAAACGCTGGGTTAGTTTAGTCTGGAGAAGAGCAGACAGAGGAGGGAAATGATCAGTCTTCAAGTACGTAAAAAGTTGTTATAAAGAGGAAGGTGATAAATTGTTCTCCTTATCCACTGAGGACAGGATAAGAAGTAATGGGCTTAAACTGCAACAAGGGAGATTTAGGTAACTGTCAGGGTAGTTAAGCATTGGAACAAATTACCTTGGGAGGTTGTGGAATCTTGATCATTGGAGGTTTTTTAGAACAGGTTAGACAAACATCTGTCAGGCCTGGTCTAGATAATACTTAGTCCTTCCTCAGTGCAAGGGACTGGACTAGTGACCTGTCAAGGTCCCTTCTGGTCCTACATTTCTGTGATTCTATTATATACAATGCAAAGTTACACTGGAAATAAACCGATCAGAAATATTTTTCCTCTGCAAAAAACTGAGATGAGAATGATTTCTTTTTACATTTTGGTAAAAATATTTCAGCAGAAAATGTTGACATTTTGGTGAATTTCTTTTTAGCCCAATCTGTAAAACTTTAAGCCAAAACTGCCTTATGTAGGTGGGTGAGTGGGGGGTGTTGGTATTCTGATGAAAAAAAGTTAGAAATTGAGGAAAGCAGATACTTTCTGTTAAAAAAAATTGATGTACATTTTTTGATCAGTCCTGCTGGAAACACTCAGGGTGAAATCCTGGCCCCATTGAAGTCAATGGCAAAACTTCCATTGTCTTCAGTGGACCCAGGATTTTACCTCCAAATTTTGCTATCTGTAGGATTCACTCTCAAGTTCTCCTGTATGTTTGGACTAAGCAGGGAGAGAGCACTCTGAAACCTTTGGAGGGGAGAGCTAAGGGTAACATTTCCCAGGAAGCTAAGTTCCCTTTTAAAGAGAGAGGGACACATAGATAGACGGACTGAGGCTACCAACTGTTATTGAAAGTCAATGGGACTTAGGTGCTTTTGAAAATTTACTCCAGGTGTCCTGCCTGTAACACGTGGACCACCAGTATAGAGATCTCACCATTCTAGAAACTAGCATCTTTGAATATCAATCTTTTTTAGGAAGACTATCATAATGTCGGGTGATCAGAGCTGATGTCTGATGCTCTGACATCCTTCCAATAAGGCCTGCCTTCCAGAGGCACCCCTCCTGCACTTTCAGAAGCAGCCATTTTAGAGCATCCACAGGACTGCTCAACAGGCCCCAAAGTTGTAGTTCACAGGGCCAGAACCTCAGCTCGGTGTAAACTGCCATAGCTCCAGAGACTTTAATGCAGCTAGGCCTATTTACACCCACAGAGGATCTGGCCCAAGCTTTTTTGACAGAAAAAATATATAGCTTAAAATGCGGCTGTATTACAGAGATTCCAACATTTGACAGCACCCCTCTTACCTGCCTCCAAATTGAAAAAAGCCTGGGACAGAGACTGTACATTTTCCATTGGTATCTTATAGACCATCAAAGAGGGATACCTGAGAGAAGAAATGTGCAGAAGGTGACCAGAACGTTTAAGCAATGATTGGATCACAGTCTATACGTACATGCGCCAAGAGAAGATTTCTGATGGCAAACCGCTCTTTAATCTAGCAGACAAAAGCATAACAGTGGTGCTGGAACAATTTGTATAGTGGGGATGCTGAGAGACATTGAATCAAACTGTAAACCCTGTATATAATGGAAACCACTTCAAGCCAGGGTGCGCTGCAGCATCCACCGCACCCCTAGTTCCGGCACCTATGATAACACATTCCGGTGGCTGAAAAGTGAAGCTAGACACATTCAAAGTAGAAATAAGGTGCACTCTTGTGGTGAAGAGGGTAATTAACCACTGGAAAAACTTACCTACATGATGCCATGGATTCGTCGTCCTCTCCTGAAATCGTTAAATCAAGACTGGATGTTTTTCTAAAAGTTATGCTCTAGCTCAGCCAGAAGTAACAAGATTGATATAGGAATCAATGGTAGGAATTTTATTTCCTGTATTATTCAGGAGCTCAGACTAAGGGCTTCTCTACACTACCCGCCGGATTGGCGGGCAGCGATCGATCCAGCAGGGGTCAATTTATCGTGTCTAGTATAGACTTGATAAATCGACCACTGAGCGCTCTCTCGTCAACTCGTCTCTCGTCAATTCAGCTAATCGCGTCGCTGAAGTTGCGTATCTTAGATCGACTCCATGCGGTAATGTAGACAAGCCCTAAGTCAATGGGATTTTTTGCCAATGACTTCAAATGGTCCAGGATTCCACTCTAGATGATCATAATGGTTCTTTCTGATCTTAAAATATATAACTATGAGAAATGGGGTTCTCTCCTGTGAACACACATACCAGTCATCAGCCTTTCTACTCAGCTTGTATGGCATATCCCTTTCCTTTACCCTTCATCTGTTTTTGTTATTCAGATTGTTAGCTCTTTGGGGTTGGGACTGTATGTTACGATATAGTACCTAATATATTAGGATATTAACGCAACATAAAATAATTTGTGGGTGGTTATGCATACAAGAGAAGCTGGGGTATTGAAAGCACTTGTCCACTCATAGTAAAATTACTTTGTCATGAAACTTGTATCCTTATTCAAATTAATATCAGTGGATTCAGAAGAGAAATATTAGGAAGCTAGGTTTTTTTGCATTGGAGTCACATAGAGGAAGACTCTAAACGTTGAATGATTTTACAAGGGTCCCACTAAGAGAAAGACGGTTGGTTCCCTGGAGAAATCATCTTTTTTATTTTACTAGTATGGAATGTCCAACCCCTAAATGGGATAGTTAGAAAAAAGTAAATAATGGACATCAGCTTGGAAAATATTCCCAAACTGATCAAAATTGTTTGGTAGAACAATTTCTAAATGTACCTTTTCAAAACGTTAGTCTTTCTTATGAAAGTTTATGTGCTGTCCAGCTTTCAGTGTGGTATTCCCTCTCCCTCCATGAGTGACCCAAGAAGTATGTTCCATCATAAGGTGTGCATACTAAATTGGACATACTAACTTCATTACTGTTTCCTCTGGCCCTGATGATAATTAATACTCTTCCTTTTTAATAATCTTTCTGGGCCTATTGTTGCAACCAATTGCCACTCTTTGAAGCCATATTCTGGACTGGTGAGCAGGAGGTGTTGGTGATGGGCTCAGTTGGTGATGGGCTCAGTTGGTGTCCTACCCTCTCCAGCCTATCATCCCCTGGCTTTGTGGATGCTGGAATTCATACACCTCACACACAAACTCAGATCTCTAAGTTAACCCACTGTTGTGCCGATTGCACGCAAATTCAAATAGCATCCAAGCCCACTATGTAACCCCTGCAGCACAGAAGCATTTGCGTTGTCAATAAAGCTCCAGCATTCTTTTAAGTTACCGTTCCTGACGTGCTGCAAGTGGGAAGATTCGTGTAATCTCTGCATGGATGAGATCAACTTGTTCTGGGGCCTTCACTTTAATTTCCAGCAAGTAACCTTTGCCAAACTTGCTTTTCAGGTACTGAATGGAGCCGATACAGCTGCAGAGGAGAGAAGCACAAAGTGAAACACTCATCAATGGTTCTCACTACTCTCTTTTAATAATTGCAACCACATGATGTGAAGAAAGTGGTTGAATTCATTAGTTTTTCTATTAGTTCTCTAGGGGAAGGATTGATATTAACTCAGATTCTTCCTAAGTCTATCTGTCTTCCAAGGGAATACATTTACTTTGTGTTTAAGCAACAGTATTCCTTGGAAGGAGCAGTATCTCTTGGCAAAATAAACTGGCAATGTGCAAGCACTTAACAACAGCTTTGCAACTGAATTTTGACAATATATATTTAATGCTGGTCCCTGAATTTTTTTTTAATCCAAAGCTGTATTCATTTTTGACACCTAGGCCTGGTCTACACTGCTGGGAGGGGAGGGGAAATCGATCTAAGTTACGCAACTTCAGCTACGTGAATAATGTAGCTGAAGTCAATGTATTTAGATCTACTCACCGCGGTGTCTTCACTGCAGTAGGTTGACTGCTGACGCTCCCCCATCGACTCCACCTATGCTTCTCGCTCCAGGGGAGTACCGGAGTCGACGGGAGAGCGCTCAGCGGTCGATTTATCGTGTCTTCACTAGATGCGATAAATCGACCCCCGCTGGATTGATTGCTCCGGAGGTAAGTGTAGACATACCCTTATATTTCTCTAATGTGTCTGCTGCTGCTTACCGAAGCTTTCCAGACACCATGATGGCCACTCGGTCACACAATGACTCAGCCTCTTGTATGTAATGGGTTGTCAAGATGACTCCTTGTTTTTTATTTTTCAATGCAGCACGAACAGCTGTCCTGCAAGCAAAAAGTACGTTTGATTTGCAATGTGTAACTCCTGTGAGTATTTTCCTGCATCGCTGCTCTGACTTCCAGAAAAGGCAGAGACATGTAACTTTCCTCCTACAGCTGCCCTTTTACAATAATGAAAGGAGAAACTAATAAGCTAACCAAAATAGCAGAACTTGCATGATCACTGAACCTTCAAAGTTCAAGGCCATTGGGGTGGAGAGCTAGGGATGACTTGCAGAGAGGAAAGACACAGTGAGGGGGGGAGGGAGGAGGAAGGACACAGTGAAAGAAGAGAAGGGGGGCTAGGAACATAATTGCAGCTTGAGGGTATCTGAGAAAGCAAAGAGACCGAGGCTGGTATGGTCTATTTTGTGCTTAGAAAACGATCACTGATATTTTCAGAGTGATCACAGGCAAATCAGGTGGGAGTCCAGGTGGGGGAAGGGTAGAAGGTCACACTAACAAGGAACCTAAACCTTTAGAATTGAAGTGCTCCTTGTTGGGTTTGCTCATCCCCCTACAAGTAATGATCTGCTACAGCGCAAGGATTGAAATAACGACAAAAAGGTTCCTACGGTTTGTTCTGAAAGCAAGGACCCTTTGGATGTCAGATTATTTTATGAGTGTGAATCAGAGAGAGCGGCCTAGGAGTAACTAAGTCTGGATTGAAAATTCAGACCCTCTCTCCTGCTACCACAGGGCTGGATTCTGTCAAAAGAGCTTCGCTCACTTGCATGGCTCACTAAGAGGTCAGGCAGCATTGCAAAACCTGAGTGCCGGAAACACAAAGGCTGCTCTGCTTCAAATCCTCCCAGGGCACATCACACACCTGACATGCCCCCCAAAACTACATGCCGCTTGCTGTGCAGGCTGCACCCCAAAACAAGTGTAGTAGGGGGTCCTCTCCTCTGCTATGAACCTCCATGAGGCCTTCTCTTTCCCTGAGCCTCGAAAGCTGGTCCCTCTCACTAACAGCGGTTGGTCCAATCACAGATATTACCTCACCCACTTTGTCTCTCTAACAAGCCCAAGGGGCATTCGAACAGCTGGCTTCCATGCTGCCTTCTGGACAGTTAGCCACACTCACCGCACATGATGTTGCCCCATGGGGTCCATTCCAGTCGACAGTTCGTCCAAAAGCACCAGCATGGGCTTGCCCAGCATGCTCAGTGCAAAGCATACCTGATGAGGGAGATCACAAAGTCAGTGGCTTTTACCTTCACTGCGTGCACTGGTCTCATTGGTAGTAACTGCCTTCACTCAGCATAGTCATAGCCAGAATGGCTCAGGTGGTTTAATGCAGGAACCCCCTTTTTTATAATGTGGCATGCACTTTGAGGGACTGTCAACATGTGGTGAGTGTAACTGGTATGAAGAAAGCAAGCTTTGACTGAATCTGCAGGGAATGAACAGGTCAGGCATGTCAGTGACACATGCTGAGGGGGCTTCTCTCACTCACGACATCTTCACCGTCTACTCAGGCTTCTCCAGTGATTCTGACACTGCACAGTAAGGTGTGACCCGCTGTCTGCTAAAGAAACAATGTGTAACATTTCTTTCTCCTTTTCCAAGATGTTCCAGAGAAGGGTGTGAATTCACTCCTTTTCATACCCCTGGTCTTTGGAGAACTTCAGATCCAGTTCCAAACTGCATGAATGGTCCCTCTCTCTCTACTGGGCTGATCCAAAACCTCAATCTCGAATGTCCCTGAACTCTAGAAAAGTTCAGATCCAGAGTTTTGGGCTCAGGTCCGTCTTTAATTAAAAATCCAGGGCAGGGACGCACCAACAATAGAGCAATGCACAAAAATACCACTTGAGGCAGCTCAGGCCTTTTCACTTGCCATTCCAAAATAAAGAATGATTGAGAGGGATCTTCCTGGAAAGGTTCATTCCCTTCTCTAGACACTACTGAATCATCCTTGCCAGGGCTGATTTATCCCTGCCTTATAGATAGGGTTGCTACCTGTCCAGGTTTTCCCAGGATCATCCCTTTTCTGAGATAGCTCTCCTGGGAAATCTGTACACATTGCCAGCTGTCCAGTTTTATAGGCTTGGGATCATTCCAGATGCCACAGTTTTTTGAACCTCTGAGACGACAACTCTACTTACAGAGAGTGCAAAATATTTGCCTTTTGTGTCCTCTAGATGGCACCCAATAGCACTGGTTTAATACCCACAAAGCCAAAAGCATTTGCAGGAAAAAAGATCCCCAAACTTCCTGAAAAGACAACTTGAAGTCTTCCTTCTGAACTCTTCAGGAGGGCCCAGGTGGAAACAGCAACTAGGAAGTGATTGGTTTTAGAACATAAATCACAGGAGAGAACAAAATCCACACCTTTCTGCTTATTCCTGCCGGTAGTTTCTTGGCTGGTTTTTGAAGATGCTCCTGAAGTTTCAGAGCATTCACTACCCTGGTGGGGAGAAAAAGTGAAATGAACCTATCAGGCATGTCTCTCCCTATGGAACCACCTGAAGGGTGGCCTGCTCCTTCCTAGCCTTGAACCCCTCTGTCTGTTACATCATAATAATTTCTACAGCTACCCTTGTGATCTCACAAACTATCATCACTCCATCCTCTGGCTCCCTGCCCAATCTTCTCCAGCAACAATGACGTTCTCAGTCACCCATTTACTTTTTAGCATGTTTATTTATTAAAATATAATTGGCTCAAAACCACCCACCCAGCTATCCTTCCTCTTGTGTCCCCTATTTGTCACAGACGCTTGGTGTGTCTTGGAAATTAAAATACATGCTGTGTGTACTCTACAGCACCAGCAAGCCCGGTTCCTGGACCCTCCTATAGTACAAATAATAACAATAGTAATAACAATTTATAACAATAACAACAAACTGATACTAGTTAAAAAACAAACAAACAACCACCTTCCCGATTTTTCACTATGAAATTTCAAAACCTTGAAATTCTAAAATGTGAACCCCCCTGAAATTCTTATTTTCCTGTGTAGTCATTAGAAAACCTCTCAATTTTTTGCTAAATACACAAATATTTTTGCCGTTTTTCACACTAGTAGTTCCCATTCCAATGGCCAAAAGACAAGTGACCAGGCAAACTCCAGCTTTCCCAGCTGGGCCCTGGGTGCCCAATGAAATGCCTTACAGGGATTTTTTTAAACATTCCCTGCTTTCATTTCATTTAACCTGAGCAAGGGGGGAAAGAGCTCCACCTTTTCTTCTATGTCATAGGTACATGAATGTGATAAAGAAGCTGAACCAGAAACAGCTTTAGACAAGATGGGCGCAGAGGTCGCTAATGGTGATTAAACACAATGTACATCCCTCCACCTGCCATGGAGGCTGGAATCATTTTATTTCTGTACCGTTTGATAGTAACAGCAGCATCTTCTTTTCTCATCCCTTTCACAGCAGCATAAACCTCCAGATGTTCCTGAACAGTAAGATTTGGCCAGAGAGGGTTCTCCTGAGGGCAGTACCCTAGGAAGTCAGTTGTGTCCTCTTCTGGTTGAGAAGCAGCTGCATCTGTCCCCTTCATCACCACCTGCACAAACAATCGGTTTATTCTGGGCTCAAAGGTAGAAGTGTTTCTTCACAGTTTTTAAAATCTCTTCTTCAACATGGAATCCTGCAGACCTCACCAAGGGCCCAGCTGAGGGCTCTGCAGGTTTCAGCTCTAATATGGCCCCACTATTTCAGCACAGTCAAAGGGAGACAGGGAAAAGAGGTAAAATGCAGTTTCCTTTTTGTAATGCTGTGGGGAAGGAGTGAAAGGAAGGGGGCTATAAGATTAGGGGTAAACTAATAGGAAGGAATTATTTACCATGTTCATGAAAGGGACCTCGAGAGGTCATCTAATCCAGTTCCCTGCACTCATGGCAGGATTAAGTATTATCTAGGCCATTCCTGACAGGTGTTTGTCCAACCTGCTCTTAAAAATCTCCAATGATGGAGATTCCACAACCTCCCTAGACAATTTATTCCAGTGCTTGACCACCCTGACAGTTAGGAAGTTTTTCCTAATGTCCAACCTAAATCTCCTTTGCTGCAATTTTAGCCCACTGCTTCTTGTCCTATTCTCAGAGGTTAAGGAGAACAATTTTTCTCCCTCCTCCTTGTACCAACCTTTTATGTACTTGAAAACTGTTACGTCCCCTCTCAGTCTTCTCTTCTTCAGACTAAACAAACCCAAATTTTTCAATCTTCCCTCATAGGTCATGTTTTCTAGACCTTTAATCATTTTTGTTGCTCTTCTCTGGACTTTCTCTCATTTGTCCACATCTTTCCTGAAATGTGGTGCCCAGAACTGGTCACAATACTGCAGTTGAGCCCTAATCAGCGCGGAGTAGATCGGAAAAATTACTTTGCCTGTCTTGCTTACAACATTCCTGCTAATACATCCCAGAAAGATGTTTGCTTTTTTTGCAACAGTGTTACACTGTTGACTCAGATTGTTCTGCATTTTCAGGTCCAGGATGTGGACAAATTGGAGAAAGTCCAGAGAAGAGCAACAAAAATGATTAAACACAAATGAATACATCTCAGAACTGTAGCAATTAGGCTGCAGCACCCAAATCCAACAAGTCAAGCTTTTCCCACCCTGTAAGACAATGTTTGGAAACTAAGGTTGCACGACTTTGATGTCATTACTGCAAACTTATTGTTGTTTATTGTATGTTTCAAACTCTTAGGGTGAAATCCTGGCCCAGTTGAGTATGTGTACATTGCATCTGGAAGCGAGCTTCCCAACTGGGTCTACAGACTTGTGTTATCACGGCTCACGCTAGCATGCTAACAATAGCTGTGTAGATGTTATTTTGATGTTGCGGCTCAGGCTGGAACTCAGGCAACCTCCCGGCTTCTTTTAGTGCTCTAGCCTGAGTCCCACAAGCGTGAGTCTGGGCGTGGGCTGGAAGGCTTTCTTCTAGATGCAGTGTAGATATACCTGTTGAAGTCAATCGATCTGCTGCCATTGATTTCAATAGGACCAGGATATAACCCTGGAGTTTTCAGCTTTCAGTTAGCATTCAGAATAGACAATTCTCCTTCTCCTCTTTCCCAGGTTTCTCCTACCTGTCCAGCAGTTAGGGACGTGTCTCCAATGATCACCTTTAGAGTTGTGCTTTTGCCAGCCCCATTGGGTCCAAGTAGCCCGAAAACCTCACCTAGAATAAAATGGACAGATGAATACCATCTACTGGAACTGCTAGCAACTGTACGTCACTACAAAAGAGAGGGGGCAGAACCAGGGAAATCTAACATTTTTGCAAAGAGTTGCAGCTATTTTTCTCTACTGGACTAGTGCCTCATGCAAATGGTTTGGAATATTGTGTAGAAGGCTTTTATGTTTCCTGAAACTGATCCACTTGATGGTCTGCCATTTGTGCTGGCGGTACAAATATGTACTCAAATCTCTGAACTGGTGATGAGATAGAGAAGCATTCCTGGGTCACTGATTTAAATTCCACCTGGGTTGGTAGGGACTGAAGTTCTCTACCATCTGATGCTTGTTCAGTGGCCATTGTAAACTCCACTGATAGGGCCAGTCAAATCCCTATGATCAGATTCCAGTCACAGTTACACCTGCATATGTCTGGAGAAGTCTACAAAATTTAAGACTCCCCAGCATAAAGGAAATCAGAATATGGCCTCCAGTATTGAGGTGTCTATATCACAAAATCAACCATTACTATTTCCATAAATATTGGCAATCTTAACAGAGAGATGGAGGACCGCCAGAGATTACACACCCATCTAATTCCATAGGTTAGGTTTGAGAAAAATTAGCCAGGTAATGCGAGGACACTTGCAACAAGCCCCTACCCAAAATTACTTGATTTGTCATGCTTGGTGCTTGTGATAAATAGAAGACTTCAGTCACCAGTGGTGTTAATCCAATAACTTTCACAAACTCTAAATATTCTATTAAACAAAATGCATAACATTGTTTTAAAAACCTCTAGTGATATACTTGTTTGTTCTGACCTTTTTTAACGCAAAAGGAGACATTTCTTGTGGCGACTTTCTTCCTTTTCTTAAAAATGGAGCTGGCCTTCTTGTCTTTGTATTCCTTGCGTAGACTGTTGACGCTAAGGATTGGTCTCTATGGAACAAAAGCAAACCACCATCACTTTGATAAAATATATGGCTGTAGCAGATATGGCCCAATCTGAGAAATGAATGAAAGATGATCAAGAAAACTGTTCCTTCGAATTCATTTGGTATCACAAACCCTCCTCACTTCCTTCCTCTGCTGACATTTTAAAATTTCTAGTTGACTATTGTTAACTATGTGGACGTGTGGATTTATTAAGCACAGTTTGAGAAGCAGCTATCTATGGCTCAACACCCAGCTCTGAAAATGCACATGGTAAGAAAAAGTTGGGTGTTTCTGAGGCTTCTGTGGTTGGTGGCCTTATTACTGAAAAATCATTTATGGACATCACTTGTCATGAGCGCCATTCAGGAATTTTCTGCTGGAATGATTTTCTGGCAGAAATGCAAATTTTTTCTTGGTAAGGGATCCCCTTTTCCAGGCAGCGCTGCTTGTGACTACGGCTGGTTGAAAATTTTCCATCTAAACTTCTTTTCGATGGCAAGTTGGGCTTTCAGATAAATTAAAATGTTCATAGAAAGTGTCTGATTTTTGTTATAAAATAAAATATATATAAAATATAAAATAAAATTTTGTTATAAAAAAATAATTTTTGTTTTTTGGATGAAAACTGTTGTTTGACAAAAAGTTGAATTTTTCTGCAAAAAATCCCATTTCCCAACTAGCTCTGCTTGTGACACCAAGAGCCTGTTAAATGTTTTCCAGTGTCCAGGGCCAACTTTAAGCACAAAGCATCTTGAGGCACCGCCCAGACTCTGCCAATTCACAGGCTGCCCTGTTCTTCCTGTCTGGCAGTAGGATGGAGCCACCATCTCTTCTCCCTGCCAGTGACATCAGCCAGAGGAAAATAGGTAATATGTGAGAAACTCTCTTTAGCTTGTGTTTTCCCCATGACCAGGAGGTATTTTTGGATAAAAAGTCTTGAGTAAGATTAAGCAGCTCCCTTGTGCTCTGGCTCTAGGGTGAAGACAGGGAAGACTCACATAGCATAAGCGTAATGCAGAAATGGATGGTTTTACTGCAAAATGAAATATATAAAGAGCTAGCATTTAACTGCACTGTGCCCTTCGCAGATCAGAATGAAGGCCTGGTGAAGATTAAGCAGATTTAAAGTCAGGCTAACTGCTATGCATTACGCTGTAGTTTACAACTACATCAGCAAACGTTTTATTACAGAAGTCTATAAAATTTAAAAGAGCCACCAGCATAAATGAAATCAGAACGTGGTCCCTAGTATTCAGGTGTCTATATCACACAGCCAATCATTACTCTTTGCTTTAAGAGTAACAATCTTAACAGAGAGATGAAGGCGCGCCAGAGATTAAACACCCATCTAATTCCATTTGATATCAGGTTTGATAGCAATTGGCAGGGCAATGTGGGGAGATGTGCAGCGTGCCTCTACCCAAATAATGTATTGTCATTATTTAGGTTGGACATTAGGAAGAACTTCGTAAGTGTCAGGGTAGTTAAGCACTGGAACAGATTGCCTAGGGAGGCTGTGGAATCTCTGTCATTGGAGGTTTTAAAGAACAGGTTAGACAAACACCTGTCAGGAATAGTCTAGTTATTACACAATCCTACCTTGAGCACAAACTAGATGACCTATTGAGGTCCCTACCAGTCCTACATTTCTATGATTCTATGATTTCGTGTTGGATGCACATTCTCCTTATTCATTTTTACCTCTTCCTGGTTCTGACAGGTCATCACGCTGCTGGATCTCATTCTTTCAGCTTGAACATCTTCATCTTCTCCTTCAGACTCTTCAGGGTTTGGGCGGAAGATCTCTTTCCTTGGAGAGATTCTACAGAGAAAAGAAACCAAACTCAGTGTTCTTGAAGCATATGGTACAGAGGCAGATTGCCACACGTAGCTCCTGTGTCATGAACACCTGATCTATTCAGCCCAAGGCTCAATTCAATTTGTATAGATTCTGTTTTGCACAGACCTGAAGATTGGATCCTCTCTCGTAGTTTTTCTTCCGTATTTCCACTCCAGACATCGCAGAATGAAAATAAAAATAATACAGTGCAGGTATGGCTGGAAAATAAGCAAAAGACAATGGGTGAAATGCCTGGATCCATTGATGTCAATGGCAAAACTCCAATTTACTTCAGCAGAGCCAGGGATTTTACCCAAATACTTCTTTTCAAATTTCAGATTTTAGCATCCCATGTGAAGATAAACGGAGTGCAAAAAAAGACAGAGGCATGGCCTAGCGATTGGAGCACAGGACTGAGAGCAGGAACAACCCAGATCTAATATTGGCTCTGACATTGACTCTGTTGTCTTGCCAGAGAGAGTGTGAGGATGGATTATAGCTCAGTGGTTAAGGCCCTCGCTTGGGAGGTGAAATCAGTTCTACCAAGGATGGAGAAATTGAGAGAGTGGGGGGAAGAAGGAAGGAGGAGGATGCTATGATGCAGGAGTGTGGAGAGAGCCTTCAGGAAGTGGCAGATGCACAAGGGTACTCACGCCCACATGAGAAAAATGCCATGAAGGTAACGCTTGTACTGCCCCCCCCTCAGGTAGCTGGAATGGATGGCCCCTCTTTACCAGTGAGATGTTGAGCCCTCTCAATTCCCCCTGAAGTCAATGGGGGGTTGAAAGGGCTCAGCACATCACAGGATTGGGCAGAGGATCTTTTCTTTTCTTTTTTTAAATCTCAGAGCAGCAGTGTGAGAAATTTTCTGCAACGAAACTTCATTCAGCAAGAGGAGGGCATTGAAAACAGGAAAACTTCACATCATCTTGGAAATGGAAGTTTGTTCTTACTGCCAGGCTAACAAGCAAGTGGCCTTTGCTCAGCATCATTTCTTGATCATCTTCCCAGGGGTTAAATAAATGGTCTGACGACACCTGCATAAGGATAAAACAATTTACAGATTAGAAACAGCGACAATGTCCAGTGGAGAGTAAAAGTGAAAGCCTACATCCTTTGAATGTAAGATAAGATTGAATTTATCCCTCTGTGTTTAAACACATATGAGCTCTCCGCAATGCTTTTGGTATCGTTAGAGAGAGTGTACGGGACCTTCCTAGACCTCTGTTTCAAAGGGGCTTTACAGTTTATCATTTGGCCGCACAATTACTCAGCACTTCATTGGTTTGGCATGATTGGACTCACTCCTATAACTCAATGAGAGATCAAGGTGATGCATCCCTGAGCCTCCCGCTTCCACCACATCCTCCATCTTCTCTTCTATCTTGCCCTCCTTGCTTCCTGTTTTCCTCCCACCACCTTTATGTTCTCCCTTCTTCCTTCCACATCCATCTCCTACCTTTTCTTACCCCCACTAGACCCTCATCCTACCTTTCACTGCTCCTTTGCCTTCTTTTTCTTGCATCCGGCAACCCTTGCTCTTCCCTTCATCCCCACCATTCGCTGCCATCCCCTCCACCCACTCTGCCAGTCTCTTCACCTCTAACTTCCCCCCCACCCCAGCTTACCCTCTCTCCTGATTTCTCTGGAACGCCCACCATCCACAGTTCCTTTACCTCCCTCCATCTCTATCTGCAGCTGCCCTCTAATGGTGGCACTCTTCCCACAGCCCTTGCCCCGTGTCATTTCCAAAGAACCATCATAGGGCCACTAGATTTCTCCTCTACTGCTATTTTTAACCCTTTTCCAATCTCACTTCTCCTCCTGCCTCATTCTTCTCTAGGTAGATGTGACCTACTGCCTCCCTGACTGCTCCCCATTCATCTTCCTCTTCCAGATTGATTTCGGCTCTCTCCCTTCCTCTCATTACAGTCCCTCACGTATTCCACTTCCATATTGACCCCTTGGAAAGCAACCTGTGCAGCTCCTTAGACAGCTGCCTCCTTGGTTTCATCTCCTTGTTTCCTCTGCACCACACTTTCACCAGTCCACTACAGTCTTTGGCATAGGGCTTACATATGGGGAGAGTGCTCATAGATACAAAATACTACCACAGAGCCAATTCCGAAGAGAGGCTGAGCATCTGCAAATTCCCACTGCAGTCAAGGGGAATTAAAGATGCTCAGCACCGCTTAGGATTTGGCCTGCATATTTGGTTCCATCTTCTCAGTGAATAGCTGCAGTACTGCATCCATCATAGGCTATTTGGATCAATACTTCGTCATGCCGGTAGTTTTCTGTAGATGCAAAGTGGCATTTCATAGTGCAGTACAGCTGAGAATTTTGGTAACGATTACTGATAGGAATCATTGCACTGGTTTGAAATTTTAACCCAAGGCTCAGGTCATGGTACATATCTAGCCAGACTGCACCTGGCAGTGTGCTACGAACAATTCATCCGACCGCCTTGGGTTTTTTTTAGGTTTTGTTGCAACTTTTTCAAATTAAAACTAGAAAAAAGCGTATTATGCTGGAGTTTGTTATGTTCTGCACGCACCTTCACAATTATTCTCATACAGCCAGCTAACGTATAGAAAGGAATCAATGCAGTGAGGATGGTCGTGATGAAGTTCACATGGATTATATAATAAATTCCATTAAGCACGAAAGAAACCTAGAAAGCCATGATAAAAAAACAAACAAACCAAAGGCAACACACCCATTAGTCCACTTTAAGAGAAAATTATATATATTATTTTGCTTCTCTGAAGATATCAGCTTGAGAGTGTTTCCCCAGTGAGCATGCTCCAACTGCAGGTATCTTAGCAGTTATGGAATGTCCTGCTCAGATGCTGGACAAGTGGGAAGCAGGAGCTCCTCTTAACCTCTGAATCTGAAAGCAAGATCCAGGTCCAAATTTTGAAATTGGTGCCTGTCTTTATAAGAAGCTGAACAAAACTCCAGGATGAAATCCCCACTTATGTCCTCTGAATTTTTTCTGCTTGATCCATCTGTGATTGTCACTATGATAAAATCTGATCTTCAATGACACTATAACCCCCTTCAAACCTTTCATGTACTTACAAATATAAAGATAAAAGCCCAAAGGTCACTGTAGCTTTTCTTTTTGCGAAAAGCAAAAGAGATCACATAAGTGAGGACGACAATGGATGCTGCATAGCCAAATATAGACACAACCTGAATGGAAAGAATCAGAATGAGCATCATGCCAACACAAACAATATGCAACACAAATTTAGAGGATAAAAATGGTATCACAGACATTTTTGATGGAACATTTGTGCTACCTAACCTTAACCAAAGTGGACTTGGAGCTGGGAAAGGATGATACTGTAGTGAACAACTCTTCCTTGCAAACTGAAAACCCAATAACATGCTAAGACTGGACAGCTATTTCTCCCTTCTGAACATGTATGTTGAATTTGGTGCTGAAAAAAAGTGACAAACTTATGGTAATGTGCAGTGTAAAATCAGGCATACATAGCCAGGTGACGGGCACATTGCTCCCTCCATCTATCCTGACACAGCACAGTGCTCCTGTAGAATACCCTTGCTGTAATTCTATTACTGAGATTCTCCAGAAAAAGACAGCCAATTTGACAACTGACAAAATGAGGTGGCATGGATTTCTTAGGGTGTTAAACCTTTCTCTAAGGTCAGCACTTGCTATATCCATCAATGAAGACTTCAACACAGATCTTTCAAGTCTCCCAAAGCTCAGAATAGAAAACAGGTGCTCCGATACAAGGATGGTGAAGGATATGCAAGAGCCTAGAGTATTTGGATAACATTTTTAAAAAGTCAGGCCTCAATTTCCCCCCGTTATTTTATTCTTGAAGATGAATTTTCCACATAGTTTATTAAAAAGGAATTTACCATAGGTAAGGCTAATAATCCAGGAGTCAAACTAATTTTATAATTAATTAAAAACATAATCCCAGTCATTGTGAAGAGAAGAGCACAGCAGAGAGGAATGTCCACCAGAGCCTGGCCACACCAATATGCTGAAGGGAACATGCCTGAAGTCCACAGCTGGGAGTGAGCTTTTATCTAGGAAAGGAAATGGAAAGGAAAGAGAAAGCATTCACTCAATTGTCAAATAATTACATTGAACGAGATGGAATGGGAAATACATTCTGGAAAAATAGATATGAAAAAATAAAAATACTTGTTTAGAATTCTGTTAGGGGAGGGGATATGAGTTTGGATAATCCAAAGTATGGCCCCGATACTGCAAACACTTCCTTAGCTTTGACTGCATATGTAGTCTCCCTGAAATCAATCTTACAACTCACATGAAGTGTTTGTAGGATTAGGACCAATGGGAGAAGTCAGAGGAACAGCACGCGCACACATTTTTCCAATTGGGAAACAACACTGACGTGGTTGGATTTCTCACCAGATCTTTACAAGATGTGAAAAAGTGATGATCTATTGTTAAAAACAAGAAACACAGCAGATATGACATTTACTTTTACCTACCCAAAGTATCCATTCTTACCTTGTAATCACCTATGCTGCTCATTGCAAAGTGAGGTGCCAAACCAGAAGCTAAAATAGACATGAAAAGAATGGAATGCCAAAGTAACCTTATTCCGTGCTCAGATGATATCTAAAAAACAGTAAGCAAAAATGGCTATATGCTTTCATATAATGGCCATGGGTGCTTACGTAATGCCTATAAATAATAACAACAGAATAGATTTTAAATAATGTCACCATACAGCCGAAGAAACAAAAGCATCCTAGTTGCTTTACAAAGGTCTGGCTTGAAGTTGCATCTGCAGAGGCATCATGTCTATGCAACCTCAAAGCACCCCTTTTAGTAAGGCACCCAGAGAGGTGACAGCCAATGCCACTTCTCTACAGACTGACCCTGCAATGTTGCATTCAGTCCTGGATGCCACAATACAGGGGGATGGAGACAAATTGAAACAAATGCAGAGAAGAACAAAAATGATTAGGGGACTGGAAGAACTCATCTCTTGGGAAATAATTACCCTCCCCTCCACCCTAGAATCCACACACACTCCAGCAGAAATTTCCCAAGCAGAGGCTAATGTACCTAGAGACGGAATGGCCATTCATCTCCCCAGACTTGGCAAATCATTAGAAAATGTACAGGTGGAAACAATTTGGCACTGGCTGGGGTAGAGATGGGAATGGCTTGACTTAAAGGCTTGTCCCACACTGTCTGGATAACAATCTAGCAGTTCTTTTCTAGCTCTAATTTCTATGAAAACATAATGGTATTATCACATGTAAAACACAAATTTGCATTTGTAAGGAATGATGTGTACAGTTTCAGTCCCCTCATCTCAAGGAATATATAACAGCACAGACTGAAAATTCAGCAAAAAGACAAGATGATGACAAGAATGTCTGAAGGGACTTATTGTACGCATGACTAGAGAATGAAAGAGCTAGCGTCATTTAGCTTGGAAAAGAGAACAGGTGAAAGGGACCTCAAATTATATAAAAGAGAGAACATGGGGACACGTAGTGGCAAGATTTTCAGAAGTGACTGGTGGCTCTGGGTGCCTCCATTTTTGTGTGCTCACCTTGAGACCCTTTAAAGAGGCCTAATTTTCAGAGGGTGAGTGCTCAGCACTCTCTGAAAATCAGGCTTTTTTAAGTTCTCAAGTTGGGCATCCAAAAATGGAGGTTTCCAAAATAACAAATCACTTTTGAAAATCTTGGGCAGAATGTCAAATACATACCATAGGGGACATCCTAGTCGTGACTTGAATATGCCTAGTGGAATTTAAGTTTCTTAGTAATGCATTGCTAATGATGTTCATAAGCACTGGAAAGCAATTGATTCTCTTGGCATGGCACATCACTGAAAATCTGAAATGCTGAAGAAATGAAAGATTAGTCAGTCTTCACTCTAAAAACTAGACTTTAGCTAGCTGAGGAAATTGGATTGAAAAAAGCAGAGGGGTAAATTTTGGCCCATTTATTCCATCAGTGTAAGTGAGCACAGAATTTGGCCCAGATTTTACAGTTAAAAATCCTCATATCTCTAGTATTGTTGTATGCTGACCTTGCTCCATGAAACTTTTATGATACCTGCTCCATTTGCTAGCTTAAAACCCAAACAAGGATTTTTAAAAATTTATTATTCTTCAAATTGCTCTTCTAACAAAACCCTCTTTAATCTATTTTTTGAGGCAGAGACCTTTTTCTTTGTATTATTAAAGAAACTGTCATGTGCATTCATAATACCGTATAAATTAGAGATGAGCATAAACCAACCCCTTGACCTGGATGCTGCCAACGTTTGGATGTAAGCTCTAGATCTGGATTTCATTGTAGACACATTTCTGTACAATGAGCCAAAGTAAAAACAAGCCTCCAAACTATAGGAAAGGCTAGATCCAAAGTTTGCTTCTTGAATCCACCTCTAATAATAATAAATAACCATAACATCTTCCATCAGTGGTTTTTGAGTTATAAAGTTTACAGAACGTCATATTTACTTAGTCTCAGTTACCTTGTCTGCAAGTGATACTTTAATAGCCCCATTGTATTCTTGACCATCTGAGATGTTTTTCCCATTAGCTATTTCCAACATTATATTCTGACTTTTCACAGCCCGGATGAAGTCCTCAATGTCTGAACCTAACAAATTAGAGAAAGCAGAATTTAGACAGCTCTTTTATAGTAAAAGCACAAGAATGATAAAATCAAATTGAAGATCCCATCCAAACACCCTATTCTGTGAGAAATTCTGTATCTAGATCTGAACTATGTGGCTTAGGTCCATTCCTAGTAAAATTCTAATGTCACTTTAATAAGGTCTATTGGAAGCTGAAAGTCTGTAGAGAAGCTCTTTGAAATTCTTCCATCTCACTAGCCTTACACCTCTAACATTTTTCAAGTGATGGATTTCTGAAAGGGGGCATGGTCTGACCTTTTAACAGGAAGGTGTTTCTTAGCAAAAACTACTTTGCGGCGCACAGTAATCAGGAAGTTCGCATGGTGAGAAGGAAAGCTGGTTAAAAAATGTAATTTCCTACAGGATGGAAATTCAGAGATTTTGAAATTTGCTTTTTGTCTCAAATCACAATGAAAAGTTGAAATCTCAGAATATTTTATGAAATGAAATATTCGGAAACATTAATTGTGAATAATGAATCAGCAGAGTTGCTGCCCATCTTGTTTCTTTTGGTATTAAAGTTAGTCTGCTCTCCACAGGTCTCCACAATTTCAGTTTTCAACTAAACATTCCATTGAGATGATTAGGGGCAGTCAAACCTTTCAGAGTTATGAGCACAGGCTCTCCGCAGATGTAGGAAGCCAATACAGAATCCGCTTACACTTGATTCAGGTTTCCAAGGTTTACTTTAGAACCATGAGGGTTAGAAACATCATTTTAAAAAAAAATCTGGAGATGATTCATGCAGCAAGGTATGGATATCATGGCAAATGCAACAGCCATTTAATAGTGGATTAGAAGTGACTCTGATTATAACCCTTCACATTTTCAAAGCATGCAAACAAGAAATGTTGTTCTGGTTTAAACTAATTAATGAAATGATCTTGTATGAATTATTCAGGGAGTCACTATTAAGATGCACCAGGATTTAGCGCAGGAATATACTTTGCGACTTTGTACTGGTTTCGTGTGTTTCTTTGAAAGAAAAAAATCAACAGGACACTTACAATGTACTGTGTTGTAGATTCCAACATTGACATTATTAATTCCATTTTTCTCACCTGTATCATTGAGGATCAATAAGCTGGTGTGACGTGTTTGGTAGTGCTGCTGTCCAGGTTGGAGAAAATACATCTGAGGTGAAACCTTCATCGTAAGGGCAACAATTTCTCCATCACTTATTATCTTGGAGATCAGGAAAGGCAGTATAAGAAGACCACACACCAATAATCTAAAATGGAAGAGCAGGTGATGAGTTATAATATACATCCATTTATTAATCCATGGTGCCAAGTTGGCTAGAAAATCAAAATAAGATGCTTATACTCTCTTATCACCATGTTTTTGGCATCATACCAACTGATTTTCACAAACCTGCAGGCTTCTTAGAGCTAAAAGGCTAGCCATGCAACTCAGGGATGTGGAATGATCACAAACCTTTAAGACAGCGCCTGGTCTCTGCCTATCATTTCTTCAACCCAGAGGTGTGCCTGGCAGAGAGAAGCTTCAGGCAACCGAGTGCTCTGATGAGCACACCATGCATAAACCATGCTTGCAGGGACAGCGAGCAAAACCAGAGCAGAAGGTGGGGAGGGGTGCCGGGGCAAGGATGACAGGAGGTAGAGGAGGGGAAGAGGCTGAGGATGGCATACATGTAAGAATTTGGCACTGTGTCCAGAGGCAAGCAACAAAGCCCTAGGTAAAGAGTGGGACTCTGAAAAGTTCTATGGTGGGTGACAAGAAATTCTTCTGATATGGCTACCCCCACTTTTACTGGACCGTATGGCTGCCTGGGCAGATTATAGAAAAACACAGCACCAGGTCAAGCCACTTCTAGCTGCCACTTCAGCACCCGGCAGCCAGGACCCCAGAAGCTGCTGCCTTTCACTCTGCTCGGACCACCATCCTTCACAGACCTGGTATCAGACTAATTTCTTCCTATATTAGCTCTGCCATTTAAGAACCTGGTATCTACTTATGTTATCCCATTGGTGCTGCTTCTTTCCCTCAAACAATGATGAGAATAAGCGGAGTGGTGGGGGAAAACCAGAATGTCTGTTTCACAGGAAATTCAGTGATTTCAAATTTTGTTTTTGTTCCAAGTGGGAACAAAATGTTCAAGTTTGAAATTTCAAAAAGTTGTTTTGGGGTAAATGTTTCCTTTTGATTTCCTTATTATTTTTAATATAATATAAAATCAACTTTCAAAACAAAAGGGCATTCTGAAATAGAAAAGTAAAATGTTCTATTCCAAAAATGTCAAAGCGGAGCATTTTGAAATGTTTTATTTTGATTTTTTTTGGCCCTGCAAAGCAAAATTTCATCCAATTTGACAGGTGCCCATGGAAAGTTTCGATTCTGATGAAATGGCATTTTCCGATGGGAAAATGTTCAGCAGGAAATTTTTCAACCAGCTCTAATAATACAGTCTCAGGAACTACGATTGTCCATTTCAAAGGATGAACCTGCTGCAGCCTTAATAAAGAATTATATTATTAAATATAATTGAGTGCTCAGGACTCAAAGTTCAGATCCAGACACATCTGGGGTTTTGTGATTTATGATTTTGGTTTGGCCCATTTCTAATTAAAATAATTCCAAAGTCAAATGGGCCAAACCACATGCACAGTCTCTCCTCTGACTAGACTGGTGAATCTACTGTAGCGATTTAAACACATGTGTGAGTCCAACAGGGCTGCTCTGCATTTGGTCAGTTAGTGTCTTGGAGGGAAGCAGAGCTCCCGCCTGCCCAGCACCAGGGAGACATAGTCTTGGGACCCAGCGCAAAGACTCAGGAAGAGCTTTCACTTCCCTTTATTACCTTCCCGAAGACCACTTCCCTTCCTGTACCTGAGGTCCCTATCTCTTAGGCCTGGTTCCTCAGTAAAGTAAAGCAAGATGCAGAAGAGTACAGGATCTGTGGTGACTTCCTTCTCCAGGTGAGAAACACATGGTCTCTGAAACTCCTTGGAAGACTGGTTTAGCTGCCCTACCAAAACAACAAGAAAGTCTTTGTTTTGAACCCTCTCTCCCTTAAGGGGAAACTGAAAAACTTTTTAATAGGTTAAAAATAGTTTCTAAACTCTTCCTGGAGGGTGGTGTGGAAAAAAACCAAAACCCTAACCCCAAATCTTTAAGTAAAGTGTCACAAATCAAAGTGAGATTACAGTGAAGTTTGCAGGGTTTCCATGATCTGGAAGAAACATTCTGCTTGTCTCACATATTCAAAGTACCCCTTTCTGTTGGCTCATACTTCTGTTTAGTTGCTTCCAGACAGCAAACAGGCACAAGTGATTTCCTGAGTGTGTTGATTAACTCTCACATTCCTGATATGGAGAACTAGAGCTTTCTCACTCAGCAAGTAATTCTCTTGCTTCCTTGGGACCTAGGTGGCTGGTACATTTTGATACAATGACCTTACTACAATACCCAATCACAAGTGAATACAAGAAACAAGTCCCCAAATTACATTTCATTTGGCAAAGCTGTAAGAAAGTCTCCCATGGAATAGCAAAGCCACAGAAAATAACAGGCAGATAAAAACAGTATTACAGTCAGGGGTGTCACTTCGCAAAGGTGCCATGAGCTGAAAAGTTGTTTGTTATTTACGGTGAATTCGCTATTTAATCTGCAAGTTGTTTTGAGTGCTGATAGACAAAATAAATACCAGTGAGAAATTTTTTCAGGTTTTTTTTTTTGACATATGCAGTCTGAGTTTGCTTTTGCTTTTCATATATAGGATCAGATACACTCTGGCACTTACATGGACCTAATAGTTTGACTCTCATGCTTTAGCTTTAAGAAGCGAATTCTTGCCAGGGCACAGACTTGCTGTCTCCAGAGGGCTGTGCCACTTACAGTCGCCTTTCCAGTGTCTGAGAGTGACAGGAGACTTTGTTCCAATTCGTCGGGAGAGAAAGTGTCTCTTTCCTCTTCTGCCTGCTCCTCACTGAACACACCATAATCTAGGAGCAAAGAAATTGGCCAGTTAAAGCTTACCCCTTATCCTGGCGTGTTTGGAACACAGAAGTTCTTTCCTTTTAGCTTCACTGAAGAGCAATATGGAATCAATCCCAGATTACAAATAAATGGGGAAGGAGGGGAATGATTTACCAAACAAATTGACTTAATCTGCATCTCATTGCCACATATAATGTTCTACATTATATCCTGCAAAGTTGTGGGAGGGGGAAAAGGTGGAGCATATCAAGCTATGAAAATTCAGATGGGGGGCAAACCAAGGTTTGGGGGAGGTGCTACTGTCCTCTACAGCAAATTATGCTCCTGATCTGAGTTCTCAAATCAGCGAGTAGGACGTTGAAATGGATATTTGGATACTGGGTTTGGAAATGACTACTCAACTCAGAGGCTGAAGTTTCAAGCTTTTAGTCCTACATGATATACCAAACCATTACTAAGTTGAAGCCCTGATGAGTCACATCAGCATGTGTGTCTGGCACTAGTGAGTTTAATTTTTTTGGGCAGGTTTGGGAGTGCTCTGTTTAATTTGAGAACCGCCATCTAATTGGAGATGACCAGAATAAGATTCAGGATTCCAGACAGTTATTATAAAAATGTGAAAAGAACTGTTTCAGAAATCAGGAAAGATGCCTTGGGATGCTTTCAGTGGAACAGAAAATACCATAAGGTTACTTATTTGGATTTATCTGATCTGTGATACTGTGACAAATCCCACTGCTCTTATCAGACAAAACTCCCATTCACTTCAATGAGAATTTTGCCTTTGTAAAGACCGAGTCATCCTTTTCACTTTGGACAGCATTGGACTTTCTTACCTGCTTGATCAATTGCTGCTTCTTCTTCCAGTGTCAGGAACACATCAGCCAGGGTTGTCATGGAAATGCCATAACTCAGAATCTCCTGGCACACATGAGTGTCTAGCTCACAGAACAGTTCTGAAACACAAAAATATCTAACAGTTGCTTTCTTATAGTTGCATATTTTAAAGTTTTAAGAACAGAGTGGCTGCTAAATACTTTGGGCCAAATATGGATTCACCTCAGCCTCCATCATGACTAGATTTAGGCATTTAAACAGTTAAGTGACAGAGAACAGTTCTTCAGGCTATTTTATGGAGAGTGGATATCCAACCAACCAGGATTTGAAATCCCTGATACAGATGCTCACTGGGAAGGTGTGCACTCAAAAAATAAAATAAAATATAATAATTATAGTTTCAACTTGTACAACACCTTTCATGGTAGGATCTCCAAGTCCTTTACAAACACATGCTCTAATCCAGACAGGAATTATTTCAGGGAAGTTTTCCTGCTGTGTTATACAGGAAGTCAGACAAGATAATCACTGATTGTCTTAGAATCTATGAATCTCTGTACTAAGCCTCACAACTCCCTTGTGAGGAAGTTATTATATCTTGACTCTGCAGATGTGGAAATGGAGGAACATAGCATGTAACTATGACTTGCCAAAGGTAACAGAGGTATCAGAAACTGGGCATAAAACCCAGATCTTCAGTACTTTATTCACACCACCACCCATCTCCTCCAGCCCTTTCTGTTCATTATCTTTTCCCTTAAAAAGATATGGTAAAATGGGGTTGCTCAGCTTAAAAGGAGACAATTGACATAAAATAATTAAGGCAAAACATTAACAGAAAACAAAATTCAGACAGCTTTATGTATGGATATTTTCTTCCAGGAGTCTTTTAGACTTGTTCTGAAACTTCTCTGCTACAATGACATCCTAAGGAGTCACTCTTAAATTACAAAGTGATAGTTACCAGGGAACTTATCCACATTTTCAAAGGGCAGCATGTAAATCAATTCTTCATGACTCTGCCCAGATAACTTAGCATTGGGAATATGCTGCTTGACCAGAGATGTCATTTTTGCAGAGTCACAAGAGTCATTGATGTGCAGGCTGGAAAGGAAAGAAAAAGGAAATATTTGTAACGGTGCCTCTTCTGTTCATCCTGGAACAATCCAACAAATCTAGAAATGTACATCCAGCCACTTAATAAGTTGTTGGAAAAAGTTAAGTCTTTTGAAGAAAGTTCAGAAACGAATTGTCCACTAGCATATATGTAACAAGACTTCTAATCACACACCTAATCGGCATTTGGAATGTTAGCTGTTTAAACTATCAAGGGTTCTGTTTCTCTCAAACAGATGGAGAAGTCCAGAGGTTACTGACATATTAGATGTGATGTAGGAGCAGGAGTGGCATCTAATTATAGGATCAGCTCCAGGGTTTGCCTTTCTGCCACCTGCAATTGAGAATTTGATTTGATTCCTGAGAGAAATAAAAGGTTGCATGAAAAGCACAGGAACATCAGATATGGAAAGTCTATCACAGAGAATAGCTTGCCAGAGTTCACAGATGTAGAGGGGCTTTCTTTGTGTGTATTTAGAAGATATCAAGTAAAACACAGTTATTCCAAATTTGCACTATATGCCCCAGAACGGAATCACTGAATTAAGTTGGGGTTGAGAGAGCAAAACGCCTCTCAGGATCAGGCACATAGTCCTCAGCCACATGGGATTTTATTCTCTTAAATGAAGGGATGAAATATTTGGACAGGACACCAAATGGAGTCCTCATAACTGAACTGATCAGTTACATCAAGAACTTTGTACAATTTGTCAAATGTAACATAGGAAAAAAAATGAGTAAAAAAAAAAGAAAAGTTTTTGCCAGGCCCCATAATGCTAAATGACAGAGATTTATCCAAATCCTGAGGCCCTTATGCAACTCTTATGCAAGCAAAGTTCCCATTCAGGTTATTGAGAGTTTCCTTTAGTAACAATTCAAATAAACAATGGAGCAAAAGATGGGGAGAGGACAATACCAGCCAACCTTATGTCCTCTGGTTATCTACGTACTTTATTGTTAATCAATGCCAATTTTAGACATGAATTATTAAACTGTTTTGCATGTTTTTTTGATTTTTTACCCATATGTGAAAAGATCTTTTCCTTTTAGTATTGGACAGAGGACTAAAATGAACAGATGTTCAGTACTCAGACAGATAAAATATATAGCTGAGAAAGATGCTTAATATACAAATGACAAAACTAATGCCCACCAGTACTCTGTACATTAATTTTGACAATATAGAGATTATTATCCCCCCCCAAGAAATATAGAACCAAAATGTACTCAAAATGGATCCCTTTAACACAAGCTCAGTATACTGCACCTTAAGTGATAACCGATTCCCCATTTTCTCTTCAGAAAGAGAGAAGAGCCAACACACTTTAACCTCCCATGGGAGATAAAAGCTTTCCGGTCTAAAGAAACAGAAACAAAATAATTTGTACCATAGAGCTAAAATGGGAGATTGTTCCTCACTAGAGAGAAAAAATGAGTGAGGGGAGACATAAATGTCTATAAATAAGTGCTTGCAATGTTGTTGTAAGCTGTGTTGGTCCCAGGACATGAGATAGACAAGATGTGTGAGGTAATATCTTTTACTGGACCAACTTCTGTTGGTGGAAGGGATAAATTTTCAAGCTTCACAGAGCTTTTCTTCAGGCCTGTGAAAGACCTGAGGAAGAGCTCTGTGAAGCATGAAAGATTGTCCCTTCCACCAACAGAAACTGGTCCAGTAAAAGATATTACCTCACTGACCTGGGTCTGTCTTATAAATAAATGGATGTACTAAAGACAGCAGGGACTAACCTTCTCAACAGTCAGGAAAGAACAAGTTATGACATTGAGAGCAGGGCAGGAATGGCTTTTCCATTTCATGGGAAATTCTTAGATTTTGAACTTTTTTCTGTTCCAAAATGGAATGAACAGAAAAACCAAAATGCAATTCTGAAAAAAAAAATTCATGTAAACTGAAACATTTCATTTGGATAAAATCAAAATGTTTCATTCCAATATTTACTTTTTACATTTTATATTATATAATGTAAAATTTTAAAAACTTGAAATGAAAAATCCTTTCAAACTGGAAAATTGAAATGTTCCATTCCATATTTTTTTCCTAAAGGAAATTTTGTCAAAACTGACACACTTCCGCAATACGTTTTCCTTTCAACCAGTCGGCATTTGCTGACAGAACAATGTTCCGCTGGAAAATTTCTGGCCAGCAAAATGACATCTGTGTTACTATTATCATCATCATCTCTCGGGGAATGAGCAATCCAGTGCTCACCAGCGATAATATCAGCCTCATCCGTTAACTGGGTACTGAACAGGGTTACTCTGTTAGCTTTATGCTCCTTCAGTAGGCTCCATACATGGTATCTGGAACTGATATCCAAACCAGCAGTTGGCTCATCTAATATCAAAACCTGCCAGGAGGAAATAATAAAACATTCCATTCCAGCCACATGAAAGACTCTGTGACCGGGACACAGATTCTGACATTTAGGATTGCACATTTAGCAGAGTGTTTAGGATTTTAATGGACCTGAAGCATCTAAATCCAACACTTCCTGTGGAAAACATTATATTCAAAAAGGAAAGAGAATTAAATGGATAGACACAACTCTATTTATACAGATGCTAAGTGCTCTCATCTCTCATTGGGTGCGTTCTTGCCTGGGTAAGCAAGAGCTCCTGGCCCATGCAGTCATGGTTCCCTCTGCAGGGCCTCGGCATGAAATTGCCACCAGTATCTCTGGACCAGAAGAGGCAGCATGCACACCTTAATACCCATGACTGGTCCCCCTAGATCGGACTGAGGCTCTGAACCCCAAAACACTCCACTGGTGTGGGGTTCAGCTTGCACTGTTCACGGTCAGCCTGAGCTGAAACTGAAATTGCATTTGAGGTCAGAGCCACAGCTACAGTGAGAGTCACAGAGAAAGGCTTAACAAGCCTGCACCTGTTCCTAAATGCTGTCCTATGCTGCGTGTGGACAGGCTTGGCTAGCACAACTGGCTACGCCAGGGCAAAAATGACTCTCAGTGGCCTATGGCGTAGCACCCTCTGGAGAGACCAGAAGCCTCACCAATCTGTACGGGGCGTGGCACAGTGAGTGTTTGGTACCGTGATGGGGTGTCCACCACCCACACAGGACTGGAAGGGGTTCAGGTGGCCAGGCAGGCCTATTAACTCCAGAGGCTGCACCTGGAGGAAGAGTCAGGGAGCGGCGAATTGGTCGCAAGCAGGTTCAGCTGGGCCGGAACAGGTGGACCCTATAAAGGCAGGAAACTGGCAAAGACAGAGGCTGCTGCTGGGAAAGGGCAGTCATTCCCTGGGAAGGGGAAGGAGGGTTTGGAGCTAGTACCCAGAGCAAGGAAGGGAACCAGGAGTGATAGGAAGCACTCCAGGGAAGGAGCAGTGAGGGCTGGGAGAAGCTAAAGCCCAGATCTTCTGGATTGAGAGTCCCTGGATTGGAAGCCAGAGTAAAGGGCAGGCCCAGGTTCCCCTCCCAGCCACCGAGGGCGTGGCATAGATCAGCGGTGCAGTGAACAGGAAGACTGCCTGGGTCTCTGTGGGAGTGACAGAGAATTGAAGGACTGTACCCCAAAAGGGGGGAACGTTGAGTAACCTAGCGGGAGGGCTGAGTCACAAAACGGGTGCTGCGGGGTTCCGGGAATGAGAGAATTGCTGCAGAGACAGTGTGACAGCATGCAAAGGAGTGGCAACCTCAAGAGCTAATCCCCAGAGTGACCAAGAGGTGGCACGAGACTCGCGGTGAGTGGTGCAACTCGTGACAGGTACACAGACAGAGATGGCTGGTGACCAGGTTCCAATGGCTGGTGACCAGGTTCTTGCATAAGACAATACACATAACGAATGGATAATAAATAGCATTATGAAAAGCACAGCTCTTCAAACTAAATCAGCAGCTTCTGGCGACTTTCACCAGCCTATCTGCCTTCTTGTCAGCAGGGTGTCCTACCAACAGTTTGATGTTAATCTTACCTGGGGGTCTCCTAAAATGGCAATTCCAAGCGTGAGCTTTCTTTTCTGTCCACTGCTTAAGCTGCTAGCTTGGCAGTCCTGGATGTCTTTTATTTTCAACATAGTCAAAACTTTTTGGATCTAGGGAACAGAGAACATCCTGGTTTCAAGCTAGTCATTTAAGATTTTCCTCAGAGCTATTTGTTGTTTCCCAAACAGCACTTTGGACACAGGAGCAGCACAGGAACTGGGTTACAAATAATTACTGGGTGTCAATAATTGACTGTGAAATCAGTGTTACACCCCAAAATGCTTGCTGAGCTCCATGCAGTCATTCTGGGATACAATTTCCAGTGTGGCCAGTTCTTGAGATTGTATTGCAGGTCTCACAATATGCAGTGTTTGTCTTAAAGCCCCAGCTGCTGAAATCAGATTATTTCACGAGAATCTCAGCTTTCATTTTTTTCAAAAAGTAAAGCAAAATTAAAGAACACAATCTTTATTATTATTTTTAAAATCTGATGACTTTTAAGCCAATCTCGTCATTCTGGGGGTGGGTGGGTGGCTTCTGACATGTTTTTGAACACTTGGGGCTAGCAGTATTTGGTATAATGACTAAATAAGGGCACATCTAGAAGTGGTATCTGGGAACTTTGTAAGAAAATAGCCATTCCTGTGTGAAAAGATACAGGTACAGTGTATAGTCATTCTGTGTCCCCATATCATTGGAGACTGGCTGAGCCTGACATTGGTGTGGTTATTTTGCAGGGGTGGGCGGCGGTTGGGGAGTGGGTTCAGTCCCAGCAGAGGTTTCATATTCTCTGCTGGAAATGCCTCCTTGCACTGAAGCAATCATGGGGAGCTGAACAAAGCTCAGCTCAGTACATTTAAAAGGAGCTGGGGTACTCTCATGGGAGGCAGAGTGAGGGGTCTGCTGACAAGAGACTATGACTGAGAGCTCTGAGACATAAAAGTGGCCTTGTCTAAAATGTTAGTTTGGGTTTTTAGTGTCGGCTTGAAGTTTACACACAGCCGAGCAGCAGGAATGGAACAGGGCCAAGAACTTTGCAGGCTGGTGTTACTTTGGTTTAAACAGAACTTTGTGAATAAACGTTTTATTTTCATTATCTTCATATATGATGTGGATAATGGCATGGAGAGTAAGCTTATAAAGTTTGCGGCTGATACCAAGCTGGGACGGGTGGCAAGCGCTTTGAAGAGCAGGATTAGAATTCCAAATGATCTTGGCAAACTGGAGAAATGGTCTGAAATAGGTGAAATTCAATAAGAACAAATGCAAAATACTACACTTAGAAAGGAATAATCAATTGCACAAATACAAAATGGGGGAATGACTGCGTAGGAAGGAGTTCTGCAGAACAGATTTTCCAGGTTATATTGGATCACAAACTAAATAGGAGTCAATAATGTAATACTGCTGCAAAACAAGCAAACATCATTCTGGGATGTATTAGCAGGAGTGTTGTCAGCAAGGCACCAGAAGTAATTCTTCCACTCTACTCAGCACTGATAAGGCCACAAGTGGAGCATTATGACCAGTTCCCAGCACCACACTTCAGGAAAGATGTGGACAAACTGGAGAAAGTGCAGAGGAGAGCAACAAAAATGATTAAGGGTCTAAAAAAATATGACCTACAAGGAAAGATTGAAAAAAATGGGTTTGTTTAGGCTGGAGAAGAGAAGAGTAAGGGGGGACATAATAGTCTTCAAGTACTTAAAAGGCTGTCATAAAGAGGAGTGTGATAAATTGTTCTCCTTAACTACTGAGGATAGGACAAGAAGTAATGTGCTTAAATTGCAGCAAGAGAGATTTAGGTTAAACATTAGGGAAAACTTCTTAACTGTAAGGATAGTTAAGCACTGGAACAAATTACCTCGGGAGGTTGTGGAATTTCCCTCGCTGGACTTTTTTAAGAACGGGCTAGGCAAACACTTGTCTGGCATTGTCTAGATAATATTTAGCCCTGCCTCAGTGCCTTGCAGGTCCATTTCAGTCTTACATTTCTAGGATTCTGTGCTTAGCAGCGACTTGTGAACAATCTCCACAGCTGCTCAATCCCCGGCCCTACCTAATGCATGGATTCTTGCCTTACTCATGGGCCTGAACATGCTTCCTGTTAAAGGCATGTTAACTGTAGGGCAGCATGTTCTAGTGTAGAGGCCAGGTGGATCTGTAGTATGATGAGTGGAACTGGAGAAAGGAGGTCAGGTTTTAAGAGGGACCTAGTTCGGTGGGACACAAAGGACTCTGCAAAGTGCCACATCAAGTATCGATAATGACTCCTTGGTTCGAGGGAAAGGCTGGGAGTTCAGAGACCTGGATTCTATTCCTGGTTCTGCTATCGGATTTGATGCAGGGCCAATCACTTAACAGCTCTCTGCCTCAGTTTCCTCAACTGCAAAATTGCTGTGTATGGTAATACTCACTAAGCTCTGTAAAGTACTTGTGTGAAAATGCTACAGAAATGCAGATTCATTATTATTGTTAATCGTTGTCAAGACCATGAAACAACTCTAACTAATGAAAAACGGAACAAGTGTGGCAATCGGAAACTTCCACCACCATTGAGGAATTTGTAGTTTGGGATTGTTTCAATTCGCTAACATGACACACGTTCATGTAATGCTCAATTACATTTTTCATTTGGTCTTATTTAACAAACAGATACACAGCAACGACAAAGATTTATTTTGGAAACAAAACCAGTTACATAGGACACTGAAACCCTCTTTGAAACTCATTGTAGAATTATCCTGGGGTTTAAATTTACTGTGGGAAGTTCATGGACACATGAACAAAATGTTCAATTATTTCACTAACTAGTTTCCTGCTGGCTTTTATAGCTAAACCAAATATGCAAACAGTTACTGTTTGCTTACTGCTGAAAGCCAAACAATATAGTTTGAATCTTTGGACTGTATCTGCTTGGCCAATGACTGTAACAGAGTCAGTAGAAAAGGGAACATCTGGTAGTGGAGTAATCAGTTTCAGAGCTGTTTCATAAGCCGGAAGTATGAGGATTGCACAATGAGAGAAATCTGGATTTCCAGGTCCCTCCACACTCTCTCAAATAATCACCCAATTGTCTCTAAGATATGGGTGGTACAGGTATCTGCTCTGAATGCCTAACTAACTTCCCTGCAAGAATCATCTTTGATTTTGATCCATGAAAGCAGAATGTAAAAGACCGCCCCATGGAAGACCTCAAACATGATGGCTGGATGGTGTCAGACACTTGTCCCTCACAGGCATCGCCATAAAGCACCAGACTTGGCTCAGCCGGGACATCCTTAGGCATACGCAGCACGGCATAGGGCATCCGAAAATTTGGGGCACCCCGGGATCTTAGTGTCCACCCTCCCACCTCCACCTGTTCTGACCCTTCCTGCAGGCTCCCACCACAGCTCGGTGGGGATCTAGTACTTAAAAGTGAAAAAATGTCCAGCCTGCCAGACCTATTAGCACAACACTGAAACTGTTAAAGAGCTATTCGAGTGGTAACAAAGCCGTTTAACAGGCATTTGCCAACCCCCAGGTATATACTGTCAGTTTATGAAGTTACTGACAAAAACAGTTGTGCATTACTGTAATATTTACTCAGACCATGTTAGTCTACAGGACCTTCATTTAAAATTTGCTTTACAAATATTTTATTAATGTGTTGCTGAAGATTATAAAATCACATCTCTAAAAAATCCTTGCGTAGATTTTTAGATGCACAATTTGAGTATTCATCTTTCGCTTTAAATGCTTGGATCTTCAGACATATGTTTTTTTAACCAAATCCTTCAGAAGACCATGCTTATCTAAAATACACATGTGAGCCTGGGATGCCATCAGGCATCGGGGTACCACTTTAATAATACTGCATAGTGCCCCATAAATCCTAGGAACAGCCCTGTAGCTCAGGATAGAACATAATGCAGGTGCATAGTGCATTTGATAGCCTCCATGCTCTCCAGACAACATACAAACTAACCTAATATAACTTTCCGGGATATGTCTACACTGCAAAGGAAAACCCACAGCACCAAGTCTTAGATCCTGGGTCAGTTGACTCAGGCGAGCAGGGCTCGGGCTGCAGGGCTAAAAATAGCAGTGTAGACATTTCTGCTAGGGCTGGAGCCTGGGCTCCAAGATCCTCCCCTGTCATTGGGTTTCAGAGCCTGGGCTCCAACCCAAATGGGAACATTCACACTACTATTTTTAGCCCTGCAAGGTCAAGTCAACTGACCCGGGCCTTGAGGCTCGGCACAGCGGGTTTGTCTTTGAAGTGTAGACATACCCCATGGGTCTTTTGGTCCCTGAGAATAACCCTACATTTCCAAATAATGCACTCCTGCCTTGAAAAAAAAGGAAACAAAGGCATTTTATCCCCACAACAGAAATAAGAGAACATTTGAAAGGTCACACTAATAAATTACTTTCATTAACAATGGGAAGGATGTAATATGATGATTCATATCTTCTCAGTCAGGAGTGCCAGAACTGGGGTGGCAGGGGCAATGGTAGTTTGGGAGGCAGGGGGCTGTGTTGCCCCCACCCTCCCCAAACTGCAAGCCTCAGGTTGTATGGAGTGGCACCGGCAGGGGCTGTGCTTCACGGAGGGGGCGCTGATAAGGTGACCAGCTCCCCCACAACGAAGCACAGCCCCTGCCCATGGTGCCAGTTTCTTCCCAGTGGGGGGGGCCGAGGTGGGCCTTAGCCCCCCGGTCACCATGAGCCCCAGCCCCTCTCTGTGGCCCTGCCCTTGCTCCTTCTCTGGGCTGTGGTAAGAACCGCTCAGGGAGCTCAGGCCGCTATGGCGAGTCCTGGACCTTCCACCTGCCCTGGGCGGTGTGGATGTGGACCAGAGGCTACCCTCAGGCACCCCAACCCCCTGTCCAGGGCAGGTGGAAGGTCTGGGATCCCCCACAGAAGCCTGGGCTCCCTTGGTAGCTCTTACCACTGCTCGGCTCCGGCTTCCAGCCTGGCCGGGGAATAGGGCTTCGGGGGGAAGAGGAGGAGCAGGGGATAGGGCCATGGAGTGGGACAGGGCCTTGTGGCCCCCCTGACTACTACCAAGCTTCCAGGACTCCTGCTCAGAGTTACTATGTGACCTTTCAGATCCTTTTGGATAAATGTACAAACCTGGCCTCTTACCTTGTGCTGACAGCCCTGGGGAGATAGGATGGATTAGTAGGTATGGCACTGGACTGGAAGTGAGAAGACTGGGATTTTATTGCCAACACTGCCACCCACCTACTATGTAAACTTAGGCAAGTCACTTAACCTCACTGTGTCCTCTCCCAGCGTGTCTCTGTCTTGTCTATTTAGATTGTAAGCTCTTTGGGACAGGGTCAAGGTTGTCTCTTTCATTAGCACAATGGGGCCCTGAGCTCGCTTACAGGATCACTTACAGGTCCTAATGCAAACAAATAATAATTTGCAAGAACAAATGGAATTTGTGTGTACTGACGTGCCAATGCTATTTGTACGTGTAAATGTGGTCATTTGGGCACTTCTACGATTGCACTTATAAAATTGTGCATACAAAGTTAGAGACCAGTGTGAAAATTTGGCCCTTTAAGTCTAGTCAAAGGCAAGGTTTCTCACCAGTCATCTTCCATATGAAACATACTTACCTCTTGTTCAACTTCTTTTGGCTGAATCCCTTTAATTTTAGCAAAAATCCTTAGATTTTCTTTCACTGTTAAAACTTCAAATTGAATGTTAAATTGTGGGCAAACTCCAATTATTTTCCTAATTTCTTCCAAGTCCTCCATTTCAGATACTTTGTATTTATATATCATGGCAGAGCCTGCAAAAGTAAACATGAGTAACAGAAAGCATAACATGCTGTTAGAATGCATGGTATGTCAGACATTGATATTGAAATATGAGCAAAAGTATCTATCCTTATAACCTGGATGAAAGAAAACTCTGGATATTTGCACTGTGTTCCTTCCACAGTAGATGTAACCCAGTAGTATGTATCCCACAAAAGCATTAACCTAATTTACCCAATGAAATTTTCTTACATGATCTTGTTTTAAGAAACTAAATAAATAAATCGATTAAAATGTTACCAACATGAGAAATCATTTGCCGGATATTTTGTATAGCGTGCCAGATTCGCAGACAGTGCAAACATTTTGCTTTCTTTTGGTAATATAAGGCTGTGCAAAAATAAAAGGAAAAATATACCTACATACAAACGCTAACCAAATATTTTCAAACTTTAGGAAACAGATGAAATTTTGGGAGAAAGTTTGGGTCAACTCTTATTTTATTCTAATCAATTCACCCATCCCGTTCTTCATCTGCTTGAAATAAGGAGAGTCTCTGGGAAGGGAGGAGAGGAAATTGGACTTAATACACGGTATAAAAGCTTTTGTGCTTGAAGAACACAAAAAGAAGGAGAAAATAGAGGAGAACAAGTTAGCAGGGTGTGGAAACATAAGAACATAAGAACAGCCATACTGGGTCAGACCAAAGGTCTATCTAGCCCAGTATCCTGTCTTCTGACAGTGGCCAATGCCAGGTGCCCCAGAGTTAATGAACAGAACAGGTAATCAAGTGATCCATCCCCTGTCGCCCATTCCCACCTTCTGGCAAACAGAGGGTAGGGACACCATCCCTGCCTATCCTGGCTAATAGCCATTGATGGACCTATCCTCCATTAGTTTATCTAGTTCTTTTTTGAACCCTGTTATAGTCTTGGCCTTCACACAACATCCTCTGGCAAGGAGTTCCACAGGTTGACTGTGTGTTGTGTGAAGAAATACTTCCTTTTGTTTGTTTTAAACCTGCTGCCTATTAATTTCATTTGGTGACACCTAGTTCTTGTGTTATGAGAAGGAGTAAATAACACTTCCTTATTTTCTTTCTCCACACCAGTCATGATTTTATAGACCTCTATCATATCCCCCCTTAGTCGTCTCTTTTCCAAGCTGAAAAGTCCCAGTCTTATCAATCTCTCTTCATATGGCAGCCATTCCATACCCCTAATAATTTTTGTTGCCCTTTTCTGAACCTTTTCCAATTCCAATATATCCTTTCTGAGATGGGGTAACCACATCTGCACGGAGTATTTAAGATGTGGGCAAACCATGGATTTATATAGAGGCAATATGACATTTTCTGTCTTATTATACAGTATATCCCTTTCTTAATGATTCTGTTCGCTTTTTTGACTGCCACTGTACATTTAGTGGATGTTTTCAGAGATCTATCCACAACGACTCCAAAATCTCTTTCTTGAGTGGTAACAGCTAATTCAGACCCCATCATTTTATATGTATAGTTGGGATTATGTTTTCCAGTGTGCATTATTTTGCATTTATCAACATTGAATGTCATCTGCCATTTTGTTGACCAGTCACCTAGTTTTGAGAGATTCTTTTATAGTTCTTTGCAGTCTGCCTGGGACTTCACTATCTTGAGTAGTTTTGTATCATCTGCAAATTTTGCCACCTCACGTTTTACCCCTTTTTCCAGATCATTTGTGGATATGTTGACTTGGACTGGTCCTAGTTCAGACCCCTGGGGGACACCACTATTTACCACTCTCCATTCATTTATTCCTACGCTTTGTTTCCCGTCTTTTAACCAGTTACCAATCCATGAGAGCACCTTCCCTCTTACTTTGCTTAAGAGCCTTTGGTGAGGGACCTTGTCAAAGGCTTTCTGAAAATCTAAGTATACTATATCCACTGCATCCCCCTTGTCCATGTGCTTGTTGACCCCCTCAAAGAATTCTAGTAGATTGGTGAGGCATGATTTCCCTTTACAAAGAACATGTTGACTCTTCCCCAACAAATTATGTCATCAATGTGTCTGACAATTTTGTTCTTTACTATAGTTTCAACCAGTTTGCCCGGTACTGAAGTCATGCTTACTGGCCTGTAATTGCCGGGATCACCTTTGGAGCCCTTTTTAAAAATTGGCATCAAATTAGCTATCCTCCAGTCATTTGGTACAGAAAGTGATTTAAATGATTGGTTACAGCAGGGGTTCTCAAACTGGGGGTTGGGACCCCCCAGGGGGTTGCAAGGTTATTGCATGGGGGGGGTCACGAGCTGTCAGCCTCCCCCCAAACCCCGCTTTGCATCCAGCATTTATAATAGTGTTAAAGATATAAAAAGTGTTTTTAATTTATAAGAGGGGTTGCACTCATACACTTGCTATTTGAAAGTGGTCACCAGTACAAAAGTTGGAGAATCACTGGGTTACAGACTACTGTTAGTAGTTCTGCGGTTTCACATTTGAGTTCCTTCAGAACTCTTGGGTGAATACCATCTGGTCCTGGTGACTTATTACTGTTTAGTTCATCAGTTTGTTCCGAAACCTCAATGACACCTCAATCTGGGACATCACACCTCCTTCCCTGCTATGGATATGTAGGAGTAAAGGAATTGTCCTACCATTTTAGATCAGTGGTCTATCTACTGTAATGTTCTATCTCTGACAGTAGCCAGTATCAGATGCTTCAGAGGAAGGTTCAAGGAGCTCCTTAGTTAAGTGACATTCATTTTCAGCTCACTGACAGCACATGGGCATTCTCATGTACTCATAATCACACATTTCTATTGTGCCTTCCCACATGTAACCATAAACTGTTCATTCCTTCAGACAGCCAGAAGGTGTGTGTAGGTAGGGGAAATCACACTTTGGTAACCTTCCCTTCAGCTTGTCATTCGACCATTTTACCTTCTGAAGGTGGGCAAAGTCCACTAAGGATGTTCAGTAGCGTACTTTTTCCAGCTCCACTGTGACCAAGTAATGCAGTGATCTGGCCTTCATAGACATTAAGCAATAAACCTAATATAAAAAAATGGTATTGGTAATAAGGTAAAGCAAAGGAAGTTTAAACCAGAGAAGGGCTAGGAATTAGGATTAAAAATTTCCCAAGCTTCAGGTACTACAGGTAACTAGGTAATTGATCTAGCTAATATTACCACACTAGACATTGGCAAAGTTGCTTAAGATGGAGCATGTCTAATGTAAACAGGAATGAGCTGCTCAGGGATTTCTGCATGAGGGGCCTTGATTTGGAAACTTCCCCATCCTGGCGTGCCGGAGCTAGGATTTGTTAACCTTTTCCATTATGCAGGAGAGCCCACCGGTTTTTTTCACCCTTCTGAGGAGAGCTGGGCAGTTTGTGGATGTTGATGGGCATCCTGTATATTATATTGAGCATTCAGATTTGTGGGATAAGTGCCCAGAGAATGGAATGGCCTAAATAGTACCCACATCTGTATGGGCAACAAACTGGGTACCTGAGCCCAAAAAGTTCCTTTTTCATGTATAATTATTAATAGCTATCAATATCCTTGTTGAATCTCATTTTTGTATTTATAAACGGTGTCCATCACCTTGGTATCTAGGTGCCACACAGGGACTAAAATGGGATGGCCTGGGATAAATGGACGCATGGGTAGCTTGGTGCTTGGAAAAAATACCCACAGGTACCTTCACTTTCAGAGGCTTCCCTCCTTACCTCTTAAAGCATTCACTGTCTTGTCCTTCCCTTTATAGGTTTTTTTAATATTGTTGATACTGAAAAAGAAGCAGACAGGTTTGAATTAACATTGGAATCGAAGGGCTAGGCGCTTCCTAAAGCTCTGCTTCTAGGTTGGGCTAATAGTAGGCAGGTACTGCAGGGGGTTCCCGCAGTAGTCTTCTACTTCTCAGCTCAGCACAGACCTCCTGGAGAATCAGGTCCAGGGTACTTTATGGGGAAGATTAAATAGAAATCCAAGTCTTTACATTTCTCTAGTGATTGGACTCATATAAGCCTTAACACCGTAGAAACCAAACACACACACTTATTGCCCATACCTGATGGCCTCTTTCCCACGAAATTCTGGAGGCACTTGCTCAACATGATCATTAAAGACCTGGTCACTGTATTCTTCATGGTCTAGGATATCATTGTTGACAAAATTTTTTCTTTTTTTAAACCAATAAGATGGCTTCAGGAAGAACAAACGGGAATGGTGCATCCCATATTTATCTAATTATTAAACCAAAATAAAATGGAACATTTTATTCAGTGAAATATTGAGATAAAGCTGCTGCGGGGGATGGGGGGCATTTTCTAGGGTACCAATGACAGTTTTGCACCATTGAACTAAAAAGAGAATTAGGCACCAAATTGCCATTTGTGCCATCACCATAGCAAATGGAACCCACTCTAGCAATGTCAACAAGTCAGGAGGCCAGGGATAGAGATAGAACATGGAATGAATAATCTGTCTTCCCTACAGGTAGCCCTTCTGGAATATTATTGAAGCACCTTGGCAAGGCAAGGAAGGGGAACTTGCATTAACACTCCTGTGCTGTGTTAGTTTTGTGGGAGAGGACTTTGTCCTCAGATGTGTCATACTCCCGTGCGTTAAATGTGCTTAGAAAACAGTAAATAAATCAATCTGAGCTTGAGCAGAATGAGAAAATAGATTCTGGATATAATAACAACACCTAACTGTTATATAGCAGTTTCTATCAGTAGCTCTCTAAGCAATTTACAAAAAAGGCAAGTACAATTATCCCCATTTTACAGATGGGAGGCACAGATAGGTAAATGACTAGCCCAAGGTTACCCAGCCAGCCAATGGCTGGGAGGAAACAGAACCCAGGTATCCCTCTGAGTCCCAGTCTAGTAGGCTACAATACAGTCAAACCACGTTATTTACAGGAGATAGTTCAAGAGAAGGGGAAAGCAATGAAACCATTTAAATTAATTTAATTTGCAATCAGACTCATACTTACCAGGCAAAACTTTGTCAAAGTAGATGGCTAGCATCAAATAGAGAAGAGCATCAAAAGCCAACAGGGAAAAAACTGCCAACATTGGGAAGGAGTCTTCCAAAAAGTCAGAAAAATCCACCCCTTTCACAGCGTCTTCTAAATGTACAATCTGAAATAATGCAGACATTTACAGAGGAAAGAATACGAATGGATGTTAGAGCAGTTGGCTATGTAGAAGAAGCCTGTGGGGAAGTACAATAAGGGGTTGCTTAATTGTGTGGGTTGGATGGAATAGAGAGGATAAGGGCAAATAGGGATAAGAACCAAAGGGTAGACACAACAATTAAATTATTCAGGGCCATGAAGGCCAGAAGATGTTGAAATTTTACGTGGCAGGTTAGGTGAAGCCAATGCGCTTGAGGTTCTATTACTAGATTTGAAGGACTCAAACCCTTTCACCAGGAAATGGGTGTCATCATCAACTTTCCTTCACTGACTGCATTTCTGAAGAGTCAATGAACCCAAAAGTCTTAAAAGATAAAATGTTCATCCTTCCCTAAATGAACGATGCATGAGGAGGAAATTATTCTGCATCATACCCGCACAAATCCAGCCGCGAAAACAAAAGGACTGAAGAGACCTAAAGCCCATTCCAAAGGTTCAGGAACATGGTTATACAATACAGCAAGGCCAAGACTTCCAAAGGACAGGGTGAAGAGGAACCCAACTGTGCCAGTGAGCTTAGGTTTCTTCAACAAAGAGTTTAGCAAGAAAGCAAGTGACATCTGAAAGAGACCAAGGGTTTGTTAGCATCAATTTCTCAGAGAATCACAATATCATCGTACAGCACTACAGTTGTAAGACTGTTGGTGTTTCATTACTCTTATATAACCCCTAGTGACAAGGTGCTCAGAAGGATGGGCCAACATAAAAGAGTTATTGAGACTAATGATGTTTTCCATCCATGAGAACTTTACTGAACAAGTATAGGAAAAGCTACAATTATGAGGTAACAACCAGCTCTGGGGGATGTTTTAAAGGCCTTATCTTATGTCAGGGTTGCCTTGACCCTGAATGCTTCCGAATTTGGAAGTATCCTGCCCTCTTCATTAATTGGCCAGTATTTTTAGTCTGAAAAACTAATGAGCTTTTTAAGGTTCAAACTGTCAGTGATAGAAATGACTGAAACAACACTTGTTTTAGGTGATTGGCAGCCTGCCTTCTCTGAAGCAGCGCTTTAATGATCTTGGTCCTTCAATGGCTTGATAGCTTGAGTCTATCCAACATATACAGGCCAAACCATGCCTCACAGTTTCCAAACATTACACTTGGATTAGCATCTTTGTATAGGTCTGAACTTGGCTCAAGGCCTTTAAAACACTTTTTGTTTAACTGGATCATAAAAATAAACCTAAAATCCAAGAGACCATAGAAAAGAAGCTAATACTGCAGAACAGAATTCTCCTTAGCATTACTTAATTAATGTAAATGAAGTCTAGTTGAGTGGAGAGATCCCAAACCAGGGTCGCTCAATCATTCTCTGGACTGCGGAAGTAAATTCCTGTCCTCTTTGGCTAAGCTTGCACTGAATTGTGAGAGGAATGTTAATCTGCAGTTGAAAATGAATTGAGAAAATGAACTGAGCCCAGCAAGTTTTGTCCTGGAGTGGACTGAAAACATGACTCTATTTAGGATCTGTATGAAGGCTGTCTGAATCCTCCAGGCCAAATCCTCTCTCCCCCGCAGCTCAAAAAGTTTTGCTTGTTGCAATACCAAGGATGCTTAAATCCAGACTTATTATAAGTCCAGAGATGGAAACAGCTATGTTTCTTCTGAAACATATAACTTACCAAAGAGATGCCATAGAGGTAAAAGAGGAAGAACATCACAGAATGGCTGGTGTGGTATATAAATTCATCAGATTTCATGATAAGTGTCAGTAGAATTGCCACAATTAAAATATAGCCTGCATACAGCAAACCCCAGGAGAACCTAAAATCAAAAGACATTGCATTACTTTTCTGGTTTATGTATGGGGATGTGAGGTCATGCAGTAATCTGTTAAAAAGCGGGGACGGGGAAGGGAAGCCTGTACTTTGATACAATCATTGATATTTCTTTGACAAAACATGTCACCGTAATGTTTTACAGAGATACTGCCAACTTACCATTTGCTTTCAATTTAGGTTTTAGTAAAAAGGGGAGTTTCATGCCATGATAGAAATAGAAATATTTTTATGCAATTAAAAATAAATAAATGAATTATGTTTCTCTTTAATATATTTGTCCTCAAAACACCTATGTGAGGTAGAGCAGTGCAGTTATCCCCATTTCACAGATGGGGAACTGAGGCACAGAGGCTACCCAGCTTAAGCAAGGTCATACAAACAGTCTGCGGCAGAGTAGAGAATCTAACCCATGTTTCCCAAGTCCTAGGCTATTGCCATGGCCATATACCAAGCTCAGATGGACAACTTATAAACACAAAGAACTGATTTTTAAATGTGATAGGAGACAGTGCAGACTTAAAGCCCCAAGAATATGGGCAATATATGATCTCTAGTTTGCCCGTCAGATGGGGAGAATGTAAAATACACAACTTGAACGGACATGAATCAGTGTGCATCCATCAGCTTCCATCTTCCTCTGTTTATTGATCAGAATTTTATCTGGGATAATGATAGGAAGATTTTAAAACAGGGAAGACATCCTGGGAAAAATGTTCATTCTGACTGTGGCTATTCTTCCTGACCAAGAAGTTTCCACCTTTCTCCCAGAATTTACAGGGTAAAAAACTGGCTCCATTGAAGTCAACAGATTTCAGATTTACCTTAATTTCTTTTAAAGCTGGATGCGTTCCCGTAAACATGCATTTATTTTAGACATCAATTTAAAAATTGTTGCACAATGTTTCTCTAAGCAAAAAGCGTGAAGTTCATTTTCCTAATGGCTACTCTTGCATTTCTGGGTTTTGTACAGTAAAGATTGATAAAATTGCTCATGCTTCCTAAACAAACGGCTATAAAAATATAACCAGGCACTCATGGAAGGGCCAAGGACAGAGAGGCAAGAGAGAAAATTTGCTGGAGGCTCAGACTTGAGCACAAATCACCATCTTCATGTTGGGATTTAGAGCAGGGTTTGACACGAACTTGGCAGAAGTCTTTAGGTATTCCTTCCCAGGCTGTTTTTCAAGTAGAAAGCTCCAAAATACACAAGGAGCAGCTATACACTATATTTCCTCAGAACTCCTGTCCTGATCTGGGGTCACTGTGTGTACCTGTATTGCTCACTCTTTTATGGGTAAGGCCCTATTTAAATTGCAGGAAGGTCTTCAAATAATTGCAGTTGAGTTGCGGACAAGACTTGGAAAACCATGGAAAAGTAATAACGTAATTTGGAAAAGCCAGAGTAGTCCTATGTGTTCAAGAAAAAATGTCCTGGAACAATATAAACACTCACGTGTTAGGTCATTGCCTGCTAATTATTTCTGATAACCAGACATTTTGCTGCAACTACATTACATTAATTAAAAAAAAGTGACCGGTACAATATGAAATTCAGAAGACAAAAAATCTTAACACTATTGCTATAGAAATCAAGTCCAATCACTTTAGCCCTTTACATTTTACAGGCATTGAATGTTAGTGCAGTACTACTTGCATATTCAAAATTATGCAAAATTGTGGACTGTGCAAAGTTAGTGAATTAAAATCAAAATTGCCATGGAAGCCTAATATTGCGGGATCTGCGATAAGGACCTTACTTATGGGCATAACCCGTCCTCCCTATAAGGTGCTGAGCCTAAATACTACGGTGAGTCTGTGTATAATTAGCTCCCAGCTGGGAGGGTCTACCTGAACAGGCAATGAACCCTGGCTGGAAATTACCAGGCCATTGTCTAGCTCAGTGGGGTCTCCTCTATTGGACACTCCTGGGTTAGAGAACAGTAATGCCTCGGGGCTCGCAGAAGGGGGCACTGAAAGATCCATACACCCCGTCACAGAGCGGTACCACAAATACCATTCAGTAGCAAAAACGAAATCAGTCTGCACTATTACTGACTATAATGGACACACATTGGCTTCAGTGATCAAGTTAGAACACGTTGAAATGTTTTGAATCCTGAACATTTGAATGTAGGGAAAATGTGAGAGGGGTTAGGAGGGGGTATAAGAGGAGGAAAGAGTCCCTGAATTTTCTTTTTGGACCCATTCTAATGGAATTCCTCTGAAAGACAGTTTGGCCCCTTGTCCTTGTATTTAAGGCTCAATTCTGCATTATGATCTGTGGAAGGACTGCTTTGCCTCCACCGATTACAATGCAAGATCTACACCTTTCACATAAAGCAGAGAAAAACAAGCATCCATTCAACTATGTCACCACAAACTAAAGGCTCTCAATTTGCTTTGGCTACTTCCATTGACTCTCATACATTGTGCAGCTGACTGGTAATTCTGATGCACTGCTTATATTTAGCAGCTTCCTTTGGCAACATGGATTACACCTGGGCTTAATTTACGTTCTCAGGTTTTGCAAATGGAGAGGACACATCTTGCTCACCCAGCAGAATTTCCCAGCTTCTTACAGTTTACTTTAAACGCATGGCTGCATCGGTGAGATATTAATTCACCAGTTGATTTATCTGCCATACATAGTTAAGTGGGCATTTCACACACCAGAAGGCTAAATCCTGGAGCACCATCATCTTCATCAGCTCCTTAAACTTCCTCCTTTCTTTTGCCACATTGAGTGACATAAAGTATATGAGTGGAGAGAATGCCACTGCAGTGCAGACAACCAACATGTCATAGTTAATGCCTTCTGCAACACGAAAGGGAGGTATCCTCATCTGCACAGCAGTGACTGATTGTAGCTCTTCCATTACTGAGTGGTTTGATGCAACCTAAAATACAAAACAAGTAACCAATTAGTTTAATTTGACAAGATCCCAGATTTTTAGGGACATTTTGTCAATGATTCTTGGCTGTGGGAGCTGGATTTGAGCGCTCTCACTGTAAACTTCTCCATCGGAATTAAGGAAAGATGAGAAAAGGGCAACCTAATTCACTCTCTACACAAACACTCACTGATGCCTGAGCTCACACCTGCACTCCAGACCCTGAAGCTGCAGCTGTAAAGAGGATGATAGGCACCACGTGGAAAACATTCCAATCACCAGCAAGAAAACCCCCATGTTTCTTGCTGTTTTCCAAAGCAGCAAACATTTTCACTCTAGCCTTATGGCACAGGGTGTATCTGTATGGCAGGCATTTTTTTTCCCACAAAGTGTTAAAATCTCATTTTGACACAAGAGGAGTGACGTTCACTCGCTGGAGCACTGGTGGTAGCGGCGGGATGGTTTTCTTGGAAGGGCGGCGTTCAGGGCGTTATTTCCAGCAGTGAGTTGCTTTAATGTGGAGACAGTGTGGCCTGGTGGACAGACAGAACATTAGACTGTGATTCAGCCTGCTTGGTAAACTTGGGGAAGTCGCTTCATCTCTCAGTTTCCCCATCTGTAAAATGGGGCTAGCGAGAGTGACCTCCTCTGTAAAATGCTTTAAGATCTCCTGATGAAAAGTGCCGTATAAACGCTAGGTATTATGAACAGGGTGCTGCACACAAAGATAGTCCAGTTATGCCTCCCTCCGTGCAGCTACACTAGATTTGGAGAAGATGCCAGGGTGCCGTCCTTTGGCTGCAAATGCTAGCGTGCAAGAATGCAGTGGAGGGTGGCTTGCTCTGTCGCGTGCCTTTGTTGAGCGGAGGCGGATTCATGGCCTCATGCGCTGCATACTGGCAAGGGAGCAGGTGACACCCTTCCAACAGGTAGAGTAAGAGTCAACGTTGACTGTGCACCACTAGAGACATGACGACTTCGACAGTCAGACTGTAACTGCTGGAAGGCAGTGGGGTCTGGAGGAATGTGCGCAGGTTTAGGAAACAGGCAGTCATGGGTTTTAATTCTGGCTATACCACCGAATCTCTGTCTCCCTCAACACTAAGGGGATAATGATCCTCATGGGGGTGTTATAAGAATTAATGGCTTGTACACTGGGTTTACAGTGTAGAGTGCTAGATAAATACAATGAATATTTAACTACTGCAGCTGGGGTGCAAATGCAAGCACTTTCCACCACCTCACCATACTGCTCTAAGAAATGATCTGTTTATTTTAGGTACTCCCATCATGGTAGTATCTGAGCTCCTCAAAGTCTTTTAATATATGTGAGGTAGAGAAGTGCTATTAATTCCATTTTACAGATGGGGAACTTAGTCACAGTGAGGCTAACTGACTTGTCCAAGGTTACACAGGAAGCTTGTGGCGGAGATGGGAATCACACCTGGTCTCCAGCACCCCAGACTTGTGCCTTAACCACGGGCCCTCCTTCCTTTCACAGCATTTGTGCGATTCAGCACTTGAACCAAATTATGGTAGACTTATGGACACCCTATTTGGTGTGCTCAGTATTTTTGCATGGAAAGAAACAGAAAAAAATAGGGCTGGAAGGGAACTCAGAAGGTTATCTAGTACATCCCCCCATGTTGAGAATGGATTAAATATATTTAGACCATCCCTGACAAATGTTTATCTAACCTGTTCTTAAAAACCTCCACTGACATAGATTTCACACCTCTCTTGGTAACCCTATTCCAGTGCTTAGAAGTACTCAGTAGTTGGAAAGTTTTTCCTGTTATCTAACTTAAATCTCTCTTGCTGCAGTTTTTCAACCAGTTATTTACACACCTTAGAGTGATTTCATCTAGGCTATATTTCCCTAGTTTTCTTAGGCAAATGTCATGTGAGACTGTGTCAAAAGCCTCGCTAAAATCAAGATATATCACATCTACTGCTTCCCCCTATCCACTAGGCCGGTAATGCTGTCAAAGAAGGGAAAGAGGTTGCTTTGGCATGATTTGTTCTTGATAGATCCATGCTGGTTATTACTTATGACCCTATGATCTTCTTGGTGCTTACACACCGATTGTTTAATAATTAGTTCCAGTATCTTTCCAGGTATCAAAATGAGGCTGATAGGTCTATAATTCCCTGGGTCCTCTTTGTTCACTTTTTAAAGGTATGTACTTTGCTTGCCCTTCTCCAGTCCTCTGGACCCTCACCTGCCCTTCATGAATTCTCAAAGATAATTGCTAGTGGTTCTGAGACTGCTTCAGTTGTTTCCTTAAGAACCTGAGAGTGAATTTCATCAAGCCCCGCTGATGTGAATACATCTAATTTCTCTAAAAAGCTCCATCTACATGTAAAGTATTTGGTCAGAGATATTCTTTGGTTAGGTCCAATACTAATAATCTGGCTAAAATGAACTGACTTTCAAGCTTCCGGCTCTACTTACTTGAATGATAGCAGCGTCAATGTTTGCTTGCAGGGAAACAAATCCTGAAGTCCACTGTTGACTAACAGCACAAGTGATGTCGTCATAAAATATGGAGCCAGAGCAGCTGCCTAGAGGAAAGTTTTTTTTAAAAAGTAAATAGTATTGTGTGTGTGGAGGGTACATGACACAGAGGATTAGGGAAGTGGAGCCTATCACCTGTAGGTCCCCCAATTAGACTGTAGTCTGTGGCTGAAATCCTGACCCTGCTGAAGTTAATGGCAAAAATTCCTGTCGACTTTGGTGGGTTTCACTGGAGGTCAGTAGTGCCTGAGAGTCATTTCCATATCATGGGCGTTCAGTGGTCATTACGCAATGATTTCGGGGAGTCTTAGTGCAATAGCTAGTGCGGTAGGTACACACTACCAAAGCACCCTTACAATGGGCAGAAAAGCACTAACAACTTGAAAATATATGGTTCAGTTAGGAGGGCCAGAGTCACCCCTTTGAAAATGACCAGGACATGAAGTTAGCACTGTACTCTTCCAATACCCAGGACAGGCAGGTCCCGGCCATATCTACACTGTGGGCACTACAGCCCATGAAAAATCCACACTGCTAAGCACCATAGTTATGCTGACCTAACCTTTGACATAGACGCAGCTAGGTCAATGGAAGAATGCTCTTGTCAACCTACCTACCTTTGGCTGGGGAGGTGGAGTGACTGAAAAAACCCTTCCCTTTCTGTAGGCTGCATCTACACTACAGGGTTACTGCAGCATAAGCTAAGACACGGTAGCTATATGCTGCTGTAGGGCCCAGAGAGTAGACATTGGCTTACATTCAGTGCATTTTCTGGGAATGTTTGTTTTGGAGATGGCTGCTGCAGAAATTTGGAAGCCTGGCTTCTTCTGGGCATAAGAAATTAACCAGGTGCATCTCTTTTCCTGAAAAGCTTTATTCCAGACAGATTGTATTTAGTGGCTTGAAAGACGAAGGGAGGAAGCCATAGCATATCTTTAGGGTGGGGATGAATGGGATGGAACAAAAGTAGAATACTACCCAGTTCTAAGTGGTAAAGAGGAAAAAAATAATTCAGTTAGAAGGTCAGAAGTTGTAGTGTTGTTCTGTGAGGATAGAACTGCAAGGTCTTTGAACTGATTGTTACAAGGAAGGCCACTGGAGCGGATAAGAAAAACAAGGCTCACAATGGCAAGGCATATCCCTTTAAATAGAGTCTGCCTGTTTGCCCCACAGATTCTACCTGTTTCCACAGAGCTAGTAGACTCTGAAAACGCTTTCCCCAAGGAACAAGGCTTTGGATGGTCACAAAGTCTGAGGCCATGTTTTCAGAGGAGTTCAACACACAGCAGTCACTCTGGGAAACAACGGATGCTGAGCACTCTGGAAATTCTGGGCACTGGCGCCCATAGGCTCCCAAAGCACTGGGTGCTAGCTCATCAAAGGGGTCAGGAAAGATCACAGCATTCAAGGATGTGAGAGATCCTGTTGACTTCCAGAATGGCAGGGTTGGGGGGTTTGCTCCCTGCCAGAGGAACAGAGGCTGTAAATGCTGGTGGATAAAGGTGCAACTGCCTCCTCCACAAAGTGCCTCGTCACTAATGTTCATTAGAGTGCAGGCTGCCAGGGCTGAACGGAGGGTGGGGAGGAAAGCAGGAGATATGGGAGAGAGGAAAAGCCCTCTGCCAGACCAAAGTCTAAGGCAATCCCGTTGTCCCATGAGAATTCCACAGGACTTAACCAGGGGTGCAAGTAGAAATCATTTCTTGCTGGTATGCTGCACTCATGGGAAGGGACACAAGGCATGGGGGGGGGGGAGCATGTGACCTCTCCATGTGATCCCCCAGGTGACTTGTGCCCAGTCCGGGGCCCCCGTGCTGTCCCTGTCCCTTCCCCATGATCCACATCCATTCCACCTTACCGGTGGCGGGGCTCTGTCCTCCTCCTGCTGCACCAGAGACTTCTGCTGTACAGACCCCAGGCAGGAGGACTCAGGAGACGCAGCTGTGTGGAAGGGCGGGGGCAGGACCATACCACCATGCTTGCACCACCGGGGCTTACGGAACTCTGGGTTTGTGAGGCAGTTCCTGGCCGAAAATTTTCCAGGGGAATGTTTTTCAGCCAGAAAATGTCAATTTGTCAACATCAACATTGTGGGGGAAAATGTGTCATTTTCTGATGAAATTTCATTCAGGAAGAAAGTGCTTTAATAAGGTCCTTATTGGTGTTTTATTTTGAAACAACTTCTTGTTTCTAAATATGTTATTTATTTTATATTATGCCAATTACAATACTTATTTACCAAACCCAGAAGCAAACCTGTTACTAGTTAGAACATCAATTACCAAATGAGCAAACCAATTACCAGTTAGAAGGCCAATTTTCAATTATAACACCAATTATTTTCTTTTCAATTATAAATTTAAAAAAATTAAACTCTAATTCTGAAATAAAATAAAAAAATAAAATATTTTTAAAAGTTTAAACAGAAACAAAACATTTCAAATGAGCCAAAACAATCCCCCTGCCCAAATTCAGTTTTCTGAGAAATTTTGAAATTTCAGCTTTTCATTCCAATGGAGAAATTTTTTTTGTTTTTTAAATATCAGAATTTTCCATGGAACAGAATTCTGAGTCCCAAACAGATCTATTCCTGAGTATACTGAGTGGAATATGAAAAGTGGAAATATACTTTGACCAAGTTATCTACTTCTGTGAATGCCTAGAGTCACCCAACAATCCATTCCAAGTAGACAGATATCCCATATACAAGAATCAATATTAGAAAATAGTTGTTTGAACACTAATTTTATACCTACATACATTTTAATCTCACTTTGACCGTTATAATTTGTGATTAAATTGAAAGATTAAAATTATTAAAATTCACAATTATTTGTGTTAAACAGGAAAAATCACCTGAATGATGATCCATATTGTCCCTTTGCAAATGGAATTCAGAATGCCAATGGGAAGCTAACTCATAAGAGAAAGCGTCATTAAATTTAACTTCTATAAATTCATAGAATGCCAGAGTAGTGTTTTCCAGCTCTGTTTGTTCTCCAGTGTTCTCTCCAACAATATGTACATCTGTGAAATATAAGAAAAATAAATGTGCATGTTTACAACTATTGTCTACCAAAACATCAGATGACTGTCACTTTTATGACAAGCAAAATAAACTATCAAAACTAGGGAAGAACAGAGTCACTTTGTCTAATGTTAAGTGGACTTCAAAATCGTGAGTCAGGAACTTTAACTTGAATGTTAAGACAGCATTTCATTCAAGAGAGGAGTGAAAAACAAATATGTAGCAACGGCTAAAAAACAGAAGCAGAGAGAGCCAGAAGAAAAAAAAAAACATAATGAAAAATGAATGTAGAGATCCCGAGGCCAATGGAGTAAGTTAAAGCAGCCCCAAGGCTGCTCTTAAAAAAACAAACACCAGGCCAACCGCAGTGCAGACTGGCCATCAGAACTGGAGAGCCATAACTGGCACCCTAGCGTCGCCCACATCCTCTCTTCTGCACTGAGTGGCATATGGCCATAAGAGAGACTCTGCCCCAGGACATTCATTCACACCACACACGTGGACTGGCACTAGCCTCCTCTGCCATTAATATCTAACGAATATTCAGTACAAGCAAAATACACCTTTTAATAAAAAGTCTCCTGAAATACAGGAAATGTGAATAACAACAGTGTAATAAAGTTAGGAGAGAACGCACTCTTCAAAAAGGAATCAGAAGCCACATGCTGCATTATTTGCCTGGTAGTATGCGTCACTGGTGTATACTGAATTCCATAACTGCGAGAATTAAACTTATCTGCACGCCCAAAGTCAGCTGAAGGTGTTGCCGGGTATCGCCTATACCAACCCCCAATTATATCCAGATACAGTATGAGGGGAATCAGTAGTGAGAGGACCAATTCCTAAGGAGAAAAAAAAATTGAAGCAAATTAGAAGTTGGTAGCACATCTGCAAATCACCTGACCAGCAACCATACTGCCCTGTAGAAGGAGCTTATCCCATTGTAGGGTTTTGGTATACACTTTGGGAGAGCAGCTCCTAACTGAATGACCTTACATACTTGCATATTTGTTATGCAAACTCCGCCCCTTGGCTGTGCTGTGAAGCATGCAGTCAAAGCTCAAGGGCCTTCATCCTGTCAAGAAGTGAGAGCATTTAGAATGGCAATTTCTGACTTTGCTTAAGCACTTTTGGAACAATTGATGAGTAAGCGTTGACCGATACAGTTATACCTGATACCCTCCCAGCCACAACCTCAGTTAGCCAATTTAATGATGCCAAGGATGTAACTTTTTATAATACTATGCCATTTTTTTCTGTTCAGCTTCTGTTGAGTAGAAATGACATACAGATCCAATCCTACACAGAGGGATGGGAGTAGGGTGAGCAGAGGGCAAGTGTGAAAAATCGTGACAGAGGGTGGGGAGGTAATAGGTGCCTATATAAGAAAAAGCCCCCAAAACCGGGACTGTCCATATAAAATGGGAGATCTGGTCACCCTAGATGGGATGTCAAAGGTTTGGGGCCCCATCTCTGCCAGAGAGTCCATTTTGGGTTTTCTCAGTCTTGCACACTTTCTTGAGCATTAAATTCACAGACTTTTTTCTTTTTAAGCAGAGAACAGCCTGGTAATGAGGCAAGCCAAATGGTCAATGAAATGCAAAGAGCACTGAGAGTATCAATAGCAACTGAAGAGTGAGAGCTGGACTCTGCCTTCATGGCACTGGACCATGTCGCAGGTCGTGCAGAGCTTCAGATCCAGATCGTCAAAGGTATTTAGGCACCTGACTCCCACTGAAACCAGTGTTTGAGGGGAGCACAAAGCTTCCTAGAAGTTCCTGGTGTGCAGCTGTAGCTTCACCATTGCACTACACATAAAGATACTTTCCCCTCATTGCTTGCTACAGATGGGAAGGTGGGGCTTTGTTCTGCCTCTGACCTGTCCTCTTTGGCTGGTGCAGTCTGGCTCTGTGACTGCTGCCTGTTGTACAAGTTCTCCGGTGAAGCCCAGCCCCAACCTCAGAACAAACCCCAGCTCTTCTGACTTGCCTGTAAACTCTGCTTTTTCTTCCTCCATTTCACCAGTATATGCTTTAATAGCAGAGCCCCGGTTTGTTGACACACACTGATCTCTCGCTGACATCTAGGAAGCATTTCTGGAATGGGGTGAGAGAGATTGAGAGGTTTTTTTTTCTATTAGTGCAACTGAATGGAGCACTTTGTGTGGTGTGTGGGAGGGGGCAGGTCATCTGTGATGGGTCTTTTGGAGCATCTGGATTTCATTTCATGTGTCTGTCATCCATATGTCTCATAAAGGGAAACTCATATCCCCTTTACTCCTGGTGGCAGGCATTAGCTCATCTTATTTTCAGCTGTAATGCCAAACACTTATTCGAAACAAGACTATTTAGTGGATTGTCCTTTTTTTTAAAATGTATGTGAGGGAGAGTCGGTGCATTGATCTGCTATTTGCTGTTAAGGACTTGAGAGAGATTACTGGGAATGTGCCCATAAGTTATAATTAACATGGAGTAAAATTCATGATAAGATGATAAAGGGAAAACACACCCTCCATCTCTTTACATGAGTTAAATGCTTTAGAATTACCACCACCTTCCTTTAGGACAAATGCCCAGAGCAGATGGAAAATGTACACATTGGGCTGAAAGCCTACTATGATGTGGCTGTAAGTTCCAATAAACCTTTGCATCATATAAGTGACTAGGACCCAGATCCTCAAAGGTATTTAGGTTCCTAACTTCCGTTCATTTCCAATGGAGCCTAAATACCTTTCAAGATCTGGGTCTAGGGAACCCCCTAAACTCGTTTATCCAGGATAAAGGACATAGAAATGAATAACTTTAATACACACAAAACAGTGAGGATAGCTCTGTAAACATCTTTATTTGGGGTACCTATCTGCTCCGATGATCATCTAGTGAAGTCAAAGAAATCAAAAGGCAGCTAAAGTGAACCTAGCTAAGTTGTGTCTTGTGAATTTTCAGACTAGCTACGACTTATAAACAACTTAGTTTGTTTATATTATGTATCTCTCTCTCTCTAGCCTTAATAAAAACTTGCTTCAATTAGGCCAGTTGTGGCCTTGGAATGTTGTTCTGGAGAATTCCAGCATAGACTGTCCTGGAAAGAGGAAACCCTCCTTAGAAAACAGGGTATCTGAAAACTCACTCATCTTGGGTTCTTGGTGAAAAAGGAACATACTAAAGGAGACCTCTCACAGAAGAGGTTGTGGTTTTGGTGGACAGGAGGGAGGTACTTATCAGCCACAGATATGCAGTGGGTTCGAAAGCCCCAGAGTTCGAAAGTTTATCTGCAGAATTTTACCTCCCAACCTGGGTGGAAATGCGGGGGGTTAAGTGTAAGGGGCACCTTACACTTCCACTGAATTCAGCATACCTCAGGAGGTACACTCAGCACTAGAGCTGGTTGGAAATTTGCACTGCCCACCCTCAAAAAAAGTTTCAAGTTTGCAGTGAAAAATCAACATCAGCAACATTTCAGCTGAAAACTGAACATTTCAATTTGGAAATGCTACCGCAATGCCTCAAGGGAGTTGCCATTTAGGTGCCTCATGGCCTCATTCTCCTCTGTGGGCCAGGCTCCTTAAGGCTACATCTTCACAAAGCACCATAGGCCCCCCTTGTGGAGAGCTGTGATGGTGCTTTGTGGGAGTTCCTGGCCCTGGTGCATCCTGGGAGATGTTAGTCCAGTTGGGGAACCCACTCCATAGAGGAAAACGGGGACATGAGGCACTCAAACTTCAACTCCCAGAAGGCATCACAGTGGCATATCCAAATTAAAAATTTTGGGTATTTGAGAGTTTAACACAAAGTTGACCTTTTTCGCAGACAGCCGTTTGTGAAGTTTTTGTGGAAAAATTGTTTAGCCGAAAGTCTAATTTTCCAACAAACAATAGTGTTGCTCAGCCTCACTCAACACTTTGCAGCACATACAGCTGATCGGGGAAACCCAGCTTCAAGAATCAAAACTGACTCCTGAGAGGAGCCATCTGCTAATGTCAGGCTACCAGCAGAACTTCAGACTAGACTTGGACGGGTTAACAATTGTCGTGTCCCACAAAACTTTTCAGAATTTTAATTTTTTTCCTGTTTTGACTCAGGAAGAAACCAAAACCTTTCAAAGATTTTCATGAAAAAAGAGAGACCACCCACCTCCACATAGCCAATCGATTGGTGATTAGGGCAGTCCACAGGGAGGTCGAGACCCAGGTTCAAGTACCTACTTGGCCATTCTCTGACATCCCAGGTGACTGTCCTGACCACCAAGACAGTGGCTATTCTGGAGTGGGTCTCTCTCAAGCTTTCCTGTTGAAGCTATTTTACTTTGTATAACTATTCATCAGGGCTCAAATTGGAACCTGGGTCTCCCATGGCCCATGTGAATCCCTAACCACCAGGCTATTGGCTGGTCTGGTGTGCAACTCTCTCTGGTTTTGCCCAGAAATTCCATCCTGGACCCGAGGAACCTTTCCCAACAAAAGTTTTAAAGTCAACACTGGTACACCTCTATGAAAAGTTCCAGTTTCAACAAATTGGCATTTTCTGATGAAAAACCGTTTGGTCAAAAATTTCCCAACCAGCTGTACATCAAACAAGACGTGCCTGAGCAAAATCATTTGCAGTGTCAGTAAGCACTAAAGACTGTATAGAGGGAAGAGCACTAATAGAATGATAGGAGCTCAGACAGCATAGAATCAGACAGGCAGAAATAAACTCACCTTCACAAAAGCCTTCGGAGAAAGGAAGCTGGGACACTTGGAAAAGTCTGCGAAGATAGTGAAACACTCTCCTTGTTTCCCTGCACAGTGGTTTTGATGCCAGCTGGATGAACTAGTTATTCAGAATAGTCACTGAAAGGGAACAGCGTCCTTTTAACTGTCATGCTGCCAAAATGCTCTGTTCATGTGACCATTTCCCCGTATTTCTCAATTGTTTTCTCCCTCCCCTTCCCTTACTACCAGTTCTCCTAGCTAGCAGTACTGCGGCTATACTCATGATACTGCAAACAAGCTTAGCAAGGGAGAGCACTCCCAGGAAAGTTACAGTCTAAAATTTCTTAGAACTTCGCCTCTGCACCTTTCAGCTTAAACGAAAGATGGACAAAGGTCAAAGCCCAAAAATCTGGTCTGAGAAAGCAACAAGTAAATATGAGCTTGATCCTGTGAGATGCTGAGCACTTCTTTGGGAATGCTTAGTGACCTCAGCTCCCGCTGAATTCAGTGCTGTTTGACAGAACTCAGAAGCTTGCAGGATTGGGCCCTATGCAAATAGAAAACCTTGTTGTGGGGGAGGGGAATACTGAGGGTTGAATTCATCCCAGGGCCAGAGCTGAGTTCAGTAAAGAAACTGGAGGGAGTGGGGGGGGGGAAGAGTGTGAAGAGGTGCCTTTATGCCACCTTTGCTCCTGCTCCAAACTGAGGGCTTCTGGGGGCTGTACCTGTCCCTGGCATAGGTTAGAGCAGTCTGGAAAATTGTCCTAGCTTGCACTTAGTTGGCAACTGCCACAATAAGTTATTGTGGCCTCCAGGAATATCTTGGGCTATAGGAATGCCCCAGCCATGCCCCCTCCCTCCTCCAATGTGCCCCTGCCAGGGATGTCCCCCTTTTTCAGAGGCTATCCCTGCCCACTCTGATCCTTATTATATCTTCTGTGGTACTGTGTGCGGAGAGAAAGCACAATTACTGTGGTTCGCAGGAGAGTTGAACTCAACCAATTACCTATGTCTGTTCCTGTCTCCCCCGAGGTCAGTTAGTCCCCAAGGTACACATCCGCGACTGGACCAGCTAATGGTCTCTGTGGCTCAGGTCAGGTTGTACTAATATGCACTTCTACCCAGCAAACTAATTCAACAGTTTTCCCCCATGTCTATTCAGAGTCACAGCTGTTTCCTTTAAGGACAAGCAGAGCTGGCTCTGTAGGACTTTTTGCAGCTATTATTCCATAAAGTTAGCCATTTTTCATTGTTTCTACAAGTTATTCAATTTTTCAGCTGCTCAAGCCGCCATAGAGACAAAAATCCATTTTAACACTCCCGTTAGCATAGCAGAGCCAACACAGCTAGGTGCAAGTGAGATGGGTTCTATTCTTCCTCAGACAGCAACAACGGGTTTGGTGATTTAAGTCACGATCCTACCACACTATCTGCACAGCACTCCTGAAAGAGGAACCCACTGAAATAAATGAGGATGTGGTTGGATTAACTGCCCAGTGGTGTTGCATGCAAGTATAACCAAGGGAAAAATAAGACAACAGTGGGGTTTGCAGTGGCATCATTGATGACAGAACGTGGCCTGTGGAATCTTTGTCATAGAATCATAGAAGATCAGGGTTGGAAGAGACCTCAGGAGGTCATCTAGTCCAATCCCCTGCTCAAAGCAGGACCAACACCAACTAAATCATCCCAGCCAGGGCTTAGTAGCCTGACCCAAAGTTGGGTATATATAATTGTAACTTGAGGATTAACAGGTTCATGTCCCAAGATCAGGCCCAGTAAGATTATTGTAAAATCATCATATAATTTGGGAACCCCATTGTGCACAGATGCAACACTCACAGCGTAGGAACTTTCTCTATATATATTTACAAATATATAATTTATTAATAATTTAGCAAAGATTATACACACACTTAAATTTAACAAGGCAGATAGAGATAAATACAGAAAGTACATTTGGACATCCATACTTACACCTGTATCTTTCTTAACCTACTTAACCATTATCTTACATACTTAACCATTATCTTTCTCACCACCGTCATCGTCCTCATCTTCCCCGGTGGCCACCATTCTGGCCCCTCCCAAGGTCTACATCTCTACAACCTATCTGCTGCCTGTGGGATGCTACTTTTATAGTAGGTTACACTGACGCTGCCATGTCCAATGCATATTCAATAGAGGTCTTTATTTGTATTTCCTTTCCTTAAGCTGTCCGTTTTCTATAGGTTAGGATATGTATGACGTTACCCTATTAGCATACATGTCAATTTTCTGTCATGGCTCCTTTGCGGTCAGGGGTTCTGTCTGAAACCTTCCGAATGCTGGTGTCAGCTATGTTCTGTGGGTGGCTGAAGTCAGTATCCGGGACAAAATTTCCCCTCTTGCATGCTACTTTTAGTTCCCTATAATTTATGAGTTGCTTAAGTTTATTTATACCAAAGATTGTAGGCCTCAAGCCTCATACTATCGACTAAAGCCAAATCTTACAGGATAAAAGCCTGTAGGTTCCTTGCATTATTACTAAATATAGTAAAGCAGAACAACAAAGCAATGAATAGAATACAGGTAAGCTGGCTCACTGGGCTAAAGCTTTGTCAAGCCAGTCCTTAAAAACCTCTAAGGATGGAGATTCCACCACCTCCCTAGGTAACCCATTCCAGTGCTTCACCACCCTCCTAGTGAAATAGTGTTTCCTAATATCCAACCTAGACCTCCCCCACTGCAACTTGAGACCATTGTTCCTTGTTCTGTCATCTGCTACCACTGAGAACAGTCTAGATCCATCCTCTTTGGAACCCCCCTTCAGGTAGTTGAAGGCTGCTATCAAATCCCCCCTCACTCTTCTCTTCTACAGATTAAATAACCCCAGTTCCCACAGTTTCTCCTTGTAAGTCATGTGCCCCAGCCCCCTAATCATTTTTGTTCTCTTCTGCTGGACTCTCTCCAATTTGTCCACATCCCTTCTGTAGTGGGGAGACCAAAACTGGCCGCAGTACTCCAGGTGTGGTCTCACCGGTGATGAATAGAGGGGAATAATCACTTTGCTTGATCTGCTGGCAATGCTCCTACTAAAACAGCCCAATATGCCTTTGGCCTTCTTGGCAACAAGGGCAAACTGCTGACTCATATCCAGCTTCTCGTCCACTGTAATCCCCAGGTCCTTTTCTGCAGATTAGCTAGAAAGAGCACAGCTTGAATTTCATAGCACAGGTTGAGTCTTCAGGCCTGGCAACTAGGGATGTATCCCACACAGGCCTCGAAGTGGTTAATGTGGGCCTGAGAGGCCAAATAGCATACCTGGCAACACCTGAGAGAGAGAGAGAAAGCCAAGCTTAATTGAATGAAGCCCAGCTGAGGTGGGGCTGGTGGTGGTGATTATGGGGAGACAGCCGCTACACCACATCTGACCATGAGGAGGCGCTACTGCACTGAGCAAACTCCTTTACAGGGGTAAAATGCCTTGTTTACTTCCAAACTGAGAAGTGTGTTTTTGGAAAGTATTGCGACAGGATACATTTGGAAACTTATAATGTACCTCTGGTTTCAACAAAATCAGACTTTAATTGGCAGAGTACAGAAATAAAATGTAGCTAAACATAAATACATTTTGGGTAAATATGTCTAAACTTTTTGCTTGATGGGCAGGAAGCAGAGAACATTGAAATATTGGGGGCAGGTTCTCTGTCGTGCTAGTGTCCACTGAGCCACGCAAAGTGTGCTTGTTGGGGATGCCATCAGGCAGCAGGTTGTGATTCCCCAGTTCTCTTCCCCCAGCTTCAGCCTGAGTGCATGTTAGAACAGCCTGGGGGCTGTTCTAACTCTCACCATCTAGCAATGGTCCCCAAGGGGCTTTATTTAGTCAAGCAGAGCTCTAGCCACTCTTCCTTCACAGAGCCACATATGCCAGCTTTGCACCTATTAGCAGGAACATTGGGGCCAAATTGCATTGCTTTTGCACCACAAGGCAGGTGCAAAGGGAATGAAGTTGGCCAGAGACTCAGGCCCGTTGCCTTTAATATGGCAGAATAAAAATCTTTTGTCTGACCCTAACAATACTGTAGCTCAGCCCAAAACATCCAGTGATCTTAAACACAAAAAATAAACTTACAAGAAGTGGAAGATTGGACAAATGACCAGGGAGGAGTATAAAAATATTGCTCAGGCATGCAGGAGTGAAATCAGGAAGGCCAAATCACACTTGGAGTTGCAATTTAGCAAGAGATGTTAAGAGTAATAAGAAGGGTTTCTTTGGGTATGTTAGCAACAAGAAGAAAGTCAAGGAAAATATGGGCCTCTTACCGAATGAGGGAGGCAACCTAGTGACAGAGGATGTGGAAATAGTTAATGTACTCAATGCTTTTTTTGCCTCTGTCTTCACAAACAAGGTCAGCTCCCAGACTACTGCAATGGGCAGCACAGCATGGGGAGGAGGTGACCAGCCCTCTGTGGAGAAAGAAGTGGTTCGGGACTATTTAGAAAAGCTGGATGAGCACAAGTCCATGGGGCCAGATGTGCTGCATCCGAGAGAGTTAAAGGAGTTGGCAGATGTGATTGCAGAGCCATTGGCCATTATCTCTGAAAACTCATGGCGATCGGGGGAAGTCCCGGACGACTGGAAAAAGGCTAATGTAATGCCCATCTTTAAAAAAGGGAAGAAGGAGGATCCTGGCAACTACAGGCCCGTCAGCCTCACCTCAGTCCCTGGAAAAATCATGGAGCAGGTCCTCAAGGAATCAATTCTGGAGCACTTAGAGGAGAGGAAAGTGATCGGGAACAGTTAGCATGGATTCACCAAGGGCAAGTCATGCCTGAATAATCTAATTGCCTTCTATGACTAGATAACTGGCTCTGTGGATGAGGGGGAAGCAGTGGGCGTGTTATTCCTTGACTTTAGCAAAGCTTTTGACACGGTCCCCCACAGTATTCTTGTCAGCAAGTTAAAGAAGTATGGGCTGGATGAATGGACTATAAGGTGGATAAAAAGCTGGCTAGATTGTCAGGCTCAACGGGTAGTGATCAATGGCTTCATGTCTAGTTGGCAGCCGGTATCAAGTGGAGTGCCCCAAGGGTCGGTCCTGGGGCTGGTTTTGTTCAATATCTTCATTAATGATCTGGAGGATGGCATGGATTGAACCCTCAGCAAGTTTGAAGATGACACTAAACTGGGAGGAATGGTAGATACACTGGAGGGTAGGGATAGGATACAGAGGGCCCTAGACAAATTAGAGGATTGGGCCAAAAGAAATCTGATGAGGTTCAACAAGGACAAGTGCAGAATCTTGCACTTAGGACGGAAGAACCCCATGCACTGCTACATACTAGGGACCGAATGGCTAGGCAGCAGTTCTGCAGAAAAGGACCTAGGGGTTACAGTGAACAAGAAGCTGGATATGAGTCAGCAGTGTGCCCTTGTTGCCAAGAAGGCCAATGGCATTTTGGGCTGTATAAGTAGGGGCATTGCCAGCAGATCGAGGGATATGATTATGCCCCTCTATTCGACATTGGTGAGGCCTCATCTGGAGTATTGTGTCCAGTTTTGGGCCTCACACTTCAAGAAGGATGTGGAAAAATTGGAAAGCATCCAGCGGAGGGCAACAAAAATGATTAGGGGACTGGAACACATGACTCATGAGGCACGGCTGAGGGAACTGGGATTGTTTAGTCTGCAGAAGAATGAGGGGGGATTTGACAGCTGGTTTCAACTACCTGAAAGACTGTTCTCAGTGGTAACAGATGACAGAACGAGGAGTAATGGTCTCAAGTTGCAGTGGGGGAGGTTTAGCTTGGATATTAGGAAAAACTTTTTCACTAGGAGGGTGGTGAAGCACTGGAATGCGTTACCTAGGGAGGTGGTGGAATCTCCTTCCTTTGAGGGTTTTTAAGGTCAGGCTTGACAAAGCCCTGGCTGGTATGATTTAGTTGGAGATTGGTCCTGCTTTGAGCAAGGGGTTGGACTAGATGACCTCCTGAGGTCCCTTCCAACCCTGATCTTCTATGATTCCAGTGGAAGTGGAACGCACAAAGCAACTCTCGGGATTCTTTCAGAACCCCGCGGGATTGGGGCCCTGGAGCCCACTATTAGAATATGCCCATCTTCACTACACAGTCTGGTGCTCCAGAACTGCTGACCTGAATGAACCCACCATCCGGAAAAGGTAATCTCTTATATTAAGAGATTTAAAACATCATTTTATCTTCTCCTTTTTCTGAGTGGGGGGAAGTGCCCCAACTGTCTGAATTGTAGAGCTCCCACAAAGTAGAACTGAAAGCCCAGATTTTTAAAAGGTATTTAGGTGTTGCAGTACTCAGCATTGCAACGCCTAACTAATTTAGGAGCCTAAATCTTATTTTCAGAAGGGACTTAGGCACAGAGGAACTTAAAACCACTGATGGGCTCCTAAATTAGTTAGGCGCTGCAGTGCTGAGTGCTGAAACCCCTAAGCGCTCTTAAAAATCTGGGCCTAAATGTCTTTCTATCTTTAAAGATAATGAAGTATTGACTACGCAGGTAGTATTCTCACCAAGCTGTAGAGGTATGCAGCGCTGTACAATTGTAATGCACTAAACAGTTAAGAGTAACTGAACCCTACCTAAAAGCACAAGCTGATAAAATATATTGTTATATAACAGAGCCAACAGAATAGTACACAGCAGAGTCAACGCGAGGGGTGGATGGTTCTGGGATGATTTATGCAGCAAATTATCTTAAACACTTAGGGAAAAGGATGAATTTTATAAGCGGTTTCAGCACCTTTTCTTTATGTTTCAATCCACAGAGTGGTAAGAAAAGCCAGAGTGGTAAGAAAAGCCAGTTAAATCTGCAGGCTGCTACATACTTATAACTGTTGCAAATGAACAAGTGGGCGATAATAAATTGTTCCCATGAAACAAACAGGACGTTTTCTACCTATATGATGCTGGTTCAGACTCCAATAAGCAGCAAGTTTGACTCGTGATAGTGATATATTATAAGCAAACAGAGCGTAAGTATCTTCTTGTGGACGCGGACTCATTTCTAGTTACTCCACTGACTAAACTGTCGTGTGTTTGAAGTCACCCACCTATGACTGAAGGCTCAACTTCGTACAGGCTTCTTCTCTGATGAGGCAAACGTAATAAATGACCCTATAAGGGCTTCGATTTTATAATTAAAGATAGAAAGAAAACAGATGCACTATATATAAACTGACCTTTTTTTCTGTGCACTAGATGACTGTGTTTCTCAGTTATTCCCTTCCCTTCAGAGGAAAGTGCACAGGAATGGAGACAGGAACTTGAGCTCCAGTCACTGCTTTGCCACTAACTCACCCTGCGACCTTGGCCAAGTCACTTACCCTTTCTTTGCCTCATTAACCTCCATAGGGCTAATACTTACCTCTCAGGGGATTTGTGAGGCTTTAGCCCTCATTCCTACCCTGTTCTCTTCAGACTAAGGGAGAGGCACTGCAAAGGGTTTGAGAGTCTGAGGAGTCGGATTCTGCGTCATGACTAGCCTTGCTCGGATGCACACGTCATCCCCATTCACACTTGTGCTGCAGCACTCCCACCAAACAATTACTTCCAAGTTCAAAGTTTTACTGTTTGTGTTACACCATGTAAAGCACTGTACACTTGCTGTATGGTTTATAGAACATCTGTAAACGAGGCAGGCAGAATCTTAGTGGGAATAAATGGGCACCGCTCAATTAACAGCTCTGTGCAGCTTTGCATGAGCTGAAGATCTGACCCAGAGCCTCATTTGGATGGCGGAGACTGAAGATGTTTTTTAACTACAGAATAAAACTCTGGCTAAAAAGGCAGATCCATATTTAGTTAACTGTTCACTTCAAAGCATGCTTCCACATCCATATCAACCAGCCCAACCCATCTGTCAAGTTCACTGACTTGTTTCACAGCTGCAGGCCTGTACTTTCTCTAACACCTATTGTATGCAGAGCAATTCACCTTGAGTACCCCAATGGCTTCACCTTTAAAAATATCCTTTTCTCAAAAGAGGGGCTAATTTAGGAAAAATTATCTCCTTCTCCAAAGTACAGAAGCTGCAAAGCTACAGGCCTCAGTTTTTATTGTGCTGATAAGTGTGTGGAAACGATAGCATATATGTGCATTATTAAATCACACACATCAATACTGATTAAAATATAATTGAACATTTTTAAAGGTCTTCCTGCTGAAGTCTTTTCCACTCAAAAGTTCCTTCCAAAGCCATATCAAAATTATCCATTTCTTGCTCACGGGAGAGTTCTAAGAACACCTGAAATGTATGACAACAACAAAAGTCTGGTTATTCCCTGTCACTGATAACAAATACATTAAATATTTGTTACTATTTTTATGAAGGCAACACATGGGTTTGCAATTGTCCAAAAGATGACCATCACAGAGAACAGGTTTTCTGCTGATACAGCTCTCTTCAGAGCAGCAAGTGCTCGCTAATTTCCAGTTCACCAGCTCACCAAAGGTCAGGAGCAACACTAGGAAAAGACCATCGTCCTCTCTAAGACTGTATATTTATTTTGATTCACTTCTATGTTTGTTTCTGTAAACAGATTTCAAGCCAAACTCTGTGAAGTTGGAATTTAATGATGGCTCTTTATGGGGACTGTTCACACCATGATGCCCTACAGAAACTGCAAGGCAATGTTTCACAGAGGGGTGTTTGCCCTTTTAATTCAGTCACACAGGAGTGAGTTATGGCGTTGCCTCATGCCCTGTGCATTGAGCCAGGCATTGGCGTGCTGCTCCATGAGCAGCTCACAAAGCAGACTGTGACTCAGTCGTGATCTGTCTGCCTGTTTCTCCCTGCTCCAGCAGGTGGAGGTACCCCTGCACCAGCCTTATATCTGCTATCCCTTAGTGCACCAACATAGCTGTGCTGACCAGCCCTTAGCGGGATCGGTGGCTTGCAGAGGACGTTTTGCTCACTATGCAGCTACCCACGATGTGGATACCAGTGCAAGGGAACAGGAAGGCAACCTCTGCCCTTTTACTCCCCTTCATGGCTCTGCAGGCTGGGCCACCATCTGACTCTCACTGCTACAATTATTCCCTTTAGAATCTTGAAAATGAATCTTTCTCCAGTAAACGTCCTTTTTTTTCCCCTTCCAAAATTTGATCATTGTGCTGTGCTGCCTTCTTTGTTCCCTTTACAATTCCTTTACAAGGAGTTGCGTATAACTTTGAAATCCCATGCCTGCTCCAAAGTGTTCAAAGAAAAGCTGTACTCCTCGAGGCTGAAGGTTCGTTTGGCTGTGGAGAAATGAAGATACAGTTAAAAAAGCATGTTTCATCTTTACATGTCCTTTTCGAGTGATCCTAACCTTTTGCTGATAGTTTCTCTCGTACCTGCCTCTAGCTTGGAGAACGTCTGGGACAAAGGCAGTGCATCTTGCATTGGTATCTTGTAAACCAGCAAAGAAGAAACCCTGAGGGAGAAAAGAAATTGCATCCATTGTCCTGTGTCTAGCTCGTAGACACCACTTTGAGTCAAATTCTGTCTGGCTCAGGTGTGGGGGCCAGAAGGGAAGGAGAAAGCACAAGAAGCTTCCGTATCTTATTGCATGGCCCAGACACAACGACAGTCTCTAATCAACTTGCTAGCTAGGGACTGTAACCCATTAATCTCTCCCAGTGAGAGATCTTTGTTCAAGCTGTGACATTTGCTGCCAAACTCCAGCAGTGGGAATGATATACTATAACTCTGCAGGGGTTCAGGACCCTGATGTATTTTGCAGTTACCATTCCTGACGATCTGCATGCGGGAAGATCTTCAGAATCTCCATATGGAGGCAATCAACCTGTGCTGGGTCTTTCACTTTAATTTCCAGTAAGTAACCTTTGCCAAACTTGCTTTTCAGGTACTGAACAGCACCAATGCACCTGGAGACAAAGAAAGCAACACAGTGGGAAATACTTAGTAGTGGACAAAGAGTCTTGCTTCCATGACCCTCTCCTCTTAGTGGATGTCAGGGATTAAATTCAGCCGGAGCTGTCCAGAACAGAGCTCTGGTAAATATTCTCACCCCTCCTGTTGTTTTTATAGCTTGTTGGGGGTGGGGACTGTGGTAGTGAGGGGGAGGGGGAGGGGGGGCGCTCCAGGAAATACTCTATGAGAATTTAAGTCCTGGTGGGTGTAATGAATGAGGTTGGCTCCATAACATCTGCCTGTTCCCTGAGAACTTCTATAGTGTCCATCCTGCTATTGACCGATCTATGTTACAGCCTACCGGAGCTTTCCACACACCATGATGGCCACTCGATCGCACACTGCCTCAGCCTCTTCCATGTAATGGGTTGTGAGGATGGCTCCTTGTTCCTTGTTCTTCAGTGCAGCCCGAATTGCTTTCCTGGAAAGAAAGACAAAAATTATTTCAGAAGAAGAGCCAAACAAGTTTTTCTATTGTATTTCCCCCTCAAAATGATAAAGGAAATGTAATTAAAACCTAAAAACAACTTTACATTGACGTCTACATGAAAGTACTTTGAACTTCCCATTTGACCAAAATCCATTGAGGGATTGCTCTGAAATAAGGTTTGCTACAGTGCTGATTTAGTGGGGAAGGACTGTTGAGTTCTTTTTTTGTACCTGCTTTAGCTGAAACGTGTTTCACTTTGGCCAGTGAGAATTAGGATAGTGTCATTTCAGAGGAGGCAGCGGTCAAGTTGGGGTCAAGATTTAGTTGGGGATTGGTCCTGCTTTGAGCAGGGGGTTGGACTAGATGACCACCTGAGGTCCCTTCCAACCCTGATATTCTATGATTCTATGATTCAAGTGGACAGTGGTGCTAAGAAGGGATGGGATGAACCCGCTCAGAGAAAAATAAATACCAGCCTATATCTTGCTCCAACCGCTGAACTGAAACTGAAGCCTCAACTGATTTTTGCAGATTGCAAATGGTTGGGATGTGAACTCCCCCCCCCCACCCCCCCCGAATTCTCAATGACACTAAAACAGAGTACCATTAATTCTAGAGTCTAAGTTGCACTGCTAACGCTAAGTTGTCCCTGCACTGCTAACGCAGACGGCGAGAGAGAAGGCACAGAGTGTATATCTGCCGACCCAACCTCCCATGCAACTGTGAAGGAATGCGACTCATCAAGGGTACTAATCTGCTTGGCTGTCCAAAGCCTAATTCCCATCGCGAAAGTCTTGGCCTTTAAATTTTTATTATGCTGTTTTGTTTTAGTTCTGATCTTAAAAACAGGCCTAGTAATTGGTTCAGGCATTACTCACCACATGTGACTTTGCCCTTTAGGGTCCATTCCAGTTGATGGTTCATCCAGAAGCAGAACTGTCGGATTACCCAGCATGCTCAGTGCAAAACACACCTAAAATGAAGAAAAGACTTTGGGAGCTAAGTTCTGTCTCCCTGGCCTACTTCACTAAAGCCAGTGGTGGTGCCCAGGTGTAAATGAGAGCAATTAACTCATTTTCTTTAAAAAAAATTATGCATAAGATTCATTTCTATGCAGGACTCTGAAATCCTCTAATTCAGAGCCAACCAGAAATATGTCAACCTTCGAAAGATGAGTGGCTTGGACTTCATTTCCTCCCTCCACACATATATGCTTGTGATTTAAAGAAGTTGAACAATCTGAGAAACATACTGTGCAATATTCTGTACTATGTTACATGGACGTAACTCCCTTTGAAGTGAGACAGCACAAAATGTGTGTTTGGGCCCCACCGTCACAGGGGAAGCAATGAGAATCTCATCCATGTAACTGGAAACAGAACTAGCCCCTCTCTTTACCAATACAATTTTTCATTCACACTATGGACGTTTCAGAAATATGCCAGCTATTTTCTGGAGATAAATTTACCAGCCATAACTACAATATGTTTACACCCAAACAGAGATTTTACTACTGTACATTTGAAACAAAAATTCATTTTAGAACATGAAGGGTTGGATTCTGCGCTCATTTATATCAATGCAAATGCAAAAAGGACTCCACTAGCTTAGTGGCGTTATTCCAGTTTCAACACTGAAGAACAAGGAGCAAAATTCGTCCCGGGGTTTGATCCAAGAAAAATGCAAATGCTCACCTTTCGAGTTATCCCAGCAGATAATTTCCTAGTCACTTTGTTGACATGATCTTGAATTTCCAGAGCCTTTGCTATCCTGTGAGGAAGGAGAAAGAAAGGAAGTAAAATGAACATTTGTTTTTTTTCCCCAACTCAACACTTTTTCCATTGTGCTGTCAGTCTCGGGTAAGAGTGGACTTGGTTCCTCCAGTTTCTGGGGGCGGCTGGGCCCTGGGAGGAAGTCTCTTCCACAGAGAGTACAGGGGTGCTAAGAGGAGAGGTTAGTTTTCATTTCTCAGTAGGGACTCCTGATAGAATTTGCTTGGGATACACATCTTCTTGATGCCCCCTCTGCAACCAGCAATTCCCTATTATTTGGGCTTCTCAGCAGAACCCCCAGAGGTTTGCCCTTCCCTGACAGCTCCTCAGAATGACACAATGCTCTGCCCCCTCTGGTAATGGAGGGGTCCATTTCCCCTTTCTCCATCACTACTGGTGAAGCTTTGGCTGCTCTGTTTTAGCATTCTTCTTAGTTATTTTCCTGATGGTACCCACTAAAGAGGATTTGTTTTGGAGGTGCATTGTTTCTTTCCGCAAAATGACTTTTTTTTTTGCATTTATTCTTTTCTCCTAAGCAAAAGGCATGTGTAACCCCAGAAAATGCTTACTTCCCCTTTTCCACAGGAGAATTCTTGTGGATCTATACTATGATGCTGAAAAAAATGGATACTGCAGTCACTGTGTTTCAGTTTTCTTAGATGCCCATAAACTTATCTGTGTATTTTCACGCAATGAAGCTGACCCACTGAAGACCGTGAATCTTTCCAAAACTCACGTTCTGAAGTCTTTTCATAATCTCAAGAATCCTTCGGTTCTACTTCCCCCTGTCCAAAATTTTTCTGGAAAGTGTGCTAATTTTTTATTTTAAGCAATAAAATCATCAGAAACTAAACAAGAGAAGCTTTTCAAACAAGCTGTTCCTAACAGGATAGAATCTCTCTCTTAATCATAAGAATCATATTATTAGCAATATTAATAACAACAATCTATTATAAACCCTCTTCATCTTGCCTAGAGTGGACAGTACAGAACTGATTATCGCCCTAATTTCACTTTTTGGCACCAGACATTACAATCTAAAGTTTAGACACAGATACATCCAGCATTTAACACACACTAATTTTAATTCTAACTTATTCTAAATGAGAAAATCTGGGTGGCTTATTTTCTCGGCTAAATCATCAGAGGAAGACACTTGGGCAGTTTGACCGTGGAGCGTCTGGTTTTCAGCAAAATTCTACTTTCTCTCTGCTTTATAGTTCTAAGATATGAAACATGAATGGAAAACTTGACGCCTTTTACTACATACCGTTTGATCGTAACAGCAGCATCTTCTTTCCTCATCCCTTTCACAGCTGCATAAACCTCCAGATGTTGTTGCACAGTAAGGTTTGGCCAGAGAGGGCTCTCCTGAGGGCAGTGACCTAGAAAGCCAGTGGTGCTCTCTTGCAGTTGAGAGGCAGCGGCACCTTTCCCCTTCGTCAGCACCTGAACAAACAATCTCTTATTCTGCATTTGTGTAATCTTGTGATCGATAAATGTGAAGGGTTAAAATTACAGGGCGATTATGGGCTTTTCAGGCTTTATGAAGGGAGAATTACTGAGCAAGGGACTGATCTGCAACCTTTGCTTATCTGAATAGTTTCATGGAGTACAGGTTGTAGGTAATTTTCATGCTCGATAGGGTCTATGGCTGTAGTTGTTTGTTCTAGGTACTGTTACATGAACGACCCGTGAGAAATGCCAATAAAAAGCCTTACAAGACCATTTCCAGCATTAGCGAAAGTCCAAGATTCATTCCTGAAATGATTTACTTTTAATTTATTTTGAGGCAAATATAATTGGGGGTATGGATGGAGCGCATGCTTTCATTTCAAGTGTTCTGGCATTGGTTGGTCTACATAAATAGTGTTAATGTCGTTTTGTTCATTATTGCAAGTGACATGTTTTTATGTCAGTCACAATGACTGATGATAATTTTCATTAACGATTTTCAGAGCATGACGTGCTAGGCTACGGGCTAGATTCCAAACATCCTTTTGGGTCCTGCTTTGAGCAGGGGGTTGGACTAGATGACCTCCTGAGGTCTCTTCCAACCCTGATATTCTATGATTCTACAGCTACATCAGAGCGTGGGTGAGACTTGCAGCTTGTGGAGATGTACCCCCCACTAACTGTACTCAGGCTAGCTAGCTAAAAATAGAACTGGACTTCAGTGTAGACTGCACAAACTGACTGATACCCCCTTTCCTCCCCGGGGTACATACTTATTTGGGCAGCCTGTGCTGAAGCATGTGACGTTCTCTCTGCTATTTTTCACAAGCTAGCTAGAATACAGCTAGTGTGGGTATGTTTACACGAATTGCAAGTCACCCCCCGCCCCCGCAGTTGAAGAAGTAGCCTTTGTTTCCGTTAATGTATTGTTTAGGATTAGCAGTGGGTTTTTCACTCTGACCTGTATTTTAAAGTCTAACCCATTTCACCTACCTGCCCAGCAGTCAGTGTTCTCTCTCCAGTAATCATATTGATGGTTGTGCTTTTACCAGCTCCGTTGGGTCCTAATAGTCCGAATACCTCTCCTAGAATGAATATGCATCAATTTTTAGTAAGACTCGCCCTTCCGGACAGAATGTCAGGCATATTCACCACGAAAGAACAAACAAACAAACGAGAAATCTTTTGCTCATACCTGTGATCAAATAACATTCATTAAAAATTCCATGAGGGCTGTCTAGAACTGAGACGTTCCAATGAGTGAGTGGTCTACATATGTAACCTTCAAATCAGACAATCATCAAAATTATTATAGTAAAATACTCCTGGGTTCTAACCTTTCTTCACACAAAAAGAGACATTTTTAGTGGCCACTTTCTTCCTTTTCTTAAGAACCGAACTGGCTTTCTTGTCTTTATATTCCTTGCGCAGATCGTGGACAATGATAATTGGTTTCTAGGAAAGGAGGGAAATGACAGAGAATTTATAAAGAACAAATCCCTCCCACTATCAAAGACAGTCTGGTTGTTCTCACTGTTGTGTGTGTCTTGCTGTATACAGGTTTTATTCAGAACACCTCCTTTGACTATTTTGTTGCTGCTGAAATGTGTTGAATTTTCATTGCTAAGAGGGGAGATAAAAGTTCGACAGTGGTGAAATCTACTAGACAGTCATGTTAATCCCATATAGCTTTTTACTATTTTAGGTAACTATATGGCTACCATTACCATAGTATCCATGTGCCTCACACTTTACACACAGCACCTCTTTACTGTTTTATAGGAAAGTACTGTTCTCTCCATTTTACAGTTAAGGTCACAGAGGAAGTCTGTGTCACAGCAGGAAACTGAACTGGTTTCTGTGTCCCAGGCTAATGCCCTTTCCACTGGGCCATCTTTCCTGCCCATTCAGGTTAGCTATTATGCAGGCTGTATTATTAATTATTAGTTAAACTAAAAAAAAAGAAACGTGCTTGACATTGAAAGAGAAGAGGTCACAATCCTTATTCCAAAGATCACTCATTTTAGATTGCCCGAGAACAAAAGAGAATTACATTCTATTTAAAAATTGTATTCTCAGTTCTGATGATATCTGTTAATGCCACTTGGAAAGCCAATTTCTACTTACAGTAGAAAAATATAAGGGGAGAAACACTGGATTTCCATATTGATGTTTATTTTTTCCCCAGTGGGTAATTTAGGAAGAGTAAAGAGACAGACAGAAAAGGGCAACTTGAAGTTTTACCTCTTCCTGATTTTCAGAAGCTATTGCTTCCCTAACTCTTGCCCTTTCAGCTTGCACATCCTCATCTTCTTCTTCTGGTTCTTCAGGATTTTGATGGTTGATCTCTTTCCTCGGGGGAATTCTACCGATCAAAGGAGTCAAACTCAGCATTATATCCTTTGTCCTAGTTCACAATTGATGTATTATGAGTAGAGCAAGACCAAATGGCTGTTTGGTTCAACACTTCTGCTTTTTATTATTTGCTATTTGGAAAGTCAAGCACACAAAAAGTTAAGAAATACCAGAATTAAGGTTGCCCATACAAACTTAATTCAGCCCTCTTGTTGCATATGGATTATGACAGCCTTGACCAACATCAGTCATACAGTATGTCTGTGGAGGAGCCAGGAATAGAACCCAGCACTTGTGTGTCCCAGACCAATGGCTGAAATACAAGAGAACAACCTCTCTCTTCCTATAGTCCTTTGTCTTATTCACTGTCCATTCTGTGCCCTGTATGAGGCAGGGTTTGTTAAGAACAAATAGTACATGATCCTGTAGATAAAGATGGTATCAAAGTGCACCTGCAATCTATTTACTGGATTTTCCTAATCTTTGAATATGTGGCTTTGCAAACTTAACACCATTTCTCCTTGGGGCAGGGACTATATTTTTGTTTTGTGTTTGTATTGTGCCTAGTACATGGTCCATGACTGCGACTTGCAGGCATGACAATACAAATAAACAACAACATTGTGATTTCCCATTTTTCTAGCAAGAATACTTGGGAGGGGAGAATGTATCATGTGGAACTCTATGGAAACAATGCATGGATTTTTAAAAAAATCAAAGTTGCTAAATGTTTTGTGAAAAATTGAAAATATCAACTTTTTCTGTGGAAAAATGTATTGTCAAGAAAAGAGTGAGCGTGGTTGCTGTGTGGGGCACACACGTGCTCATGGAAGGGCATGTGTGGGCACAAACCTAAAAATCGGATCCTCTCTCATAACTGCTCTTCCATATTTCACCTCCAGCCATCGAAGAAGAAAAATGAAAACTGCACAGTGGAGGTAAGGCTGAAAAAAAGAAGAAATAGTCAGTGTTGTATGAATGAAAATAGCAACGTTGTATTTGATATATTTTAATTACAGTTTAGGTAAAGTGCCTTAAAAGAGGGATTGGCTTCTCCTCATGAACTAGTTACCTCCTGAGCTGCTAACTGGCTATTTAATGTTAACTTAACGTTAGGGGAATGTTAGGTTCACTTTATTAAGATTCTAATGTGAGAGATAATAGAAGAGTTTAATTCAGTTCTCCCTGTGTCTGCCTCTTATTTAATCTAGGTGGGTATTTATCCCATATTGATCACTCTGGCAGGCTGATCTGCCTCACTTCTTTATTCCTCTTATGGATCCATCATAGGTACTTCTCTGTCCCCACTTGCACGTAATCTGAGCATCTCCCAAATCTTCATGTATAAATGCCAAAATAAAACCCTCTTGCCCTGGGGCTGGCAGGGCCCCAACTATAAGGCTACGTCTGATATGATCTAAAGAACAATTAAATGAAAATGTTTCAGTTTTAATAGTCCATATTAAAGTATTATCTTCCTGTTATTTAGCTGTGCGTATCCTAGGTTTTCTCCTCTAATGCTTCCCATTACTGGTAGAAATGGTGGTGGAACTGGCATAGGTCAGTTGCCAGTGTTTTAGCCTTCATGACATTGAACTCAACTCAGAGCAGGCCTAGACAACATGGGGGTAGAATGTTAGTAATTACTGGCACCTTGTCTCAACTAGCTTTCTCACCATGGCTGCCACCGCTGGAGCACAACTGGTGGTAATAATGGAACAAAATATTACCATTTACTACATTTTCCCCCATATAAGAGTCTAGTCCACGTAGACGTAGTCTTCAGACTTGGGTTGAATTTTATGGACTCTGTTGGAGTCTACAGCATGTAAAATTGTATAAGAAGTTCATATTTGTATTAACTAATACTAATGCATAAAATGACAGGTAATGACAGATTACACTAGCAGAGAAATCACATGTTAATGCATAAGCACAAAGGCGAAAGGTAAGGCTGAGCTCACTGCATGATCTGGGGCTTATTTTGTTTTCCCTCGCCTGTTTCAGGCGAGCACTATTATTATTTCTGAGTAATTGGGTGCTGTCAACTGCCTCCTCAAATCCTGGCAAAGTTCTATTCTGTATGGAATGAGTCTGATATTCTTGTCCCACTTTCTTATAGGTAAAAAGCCTCAAACAGTCCAGCCTTCTCTAATAAGGTGACAAATGAAGTCCTGGGTTTATGGACTAACTTCTGCTGCCAATGAACATTAGGCTACACTGGAAAAGTCTCCATCTCAGTCCAACAGATATGACCGTGAAACATCTGTCACATTATGTATGTTTTGCTAGCTGCGGGGAATTATACAAATGCAATATATAGTCACCACATTAGAATGTGTGTCCTCTGCAAAATAATAATGCAATATTCAAATTGTTTCTTACTGCAAAGACAGATACGAATATGTCGCTCCAATTGCCAGTAAAACTGAAAGCCTCGTATTCTAAAAAAATCTGTGCGTGGAAAAAAAATACATAAAGCTTTAATATAATACTATCTAGTTTTAAAAGAATGAAAATACAAGTCAGTAAATATTTCAGAAGTATGTGAACATTTCTTGTCATTTTACTCAAAATTCTTACATTAGCAAAGGGCAAATATAGATGCTGGAATCTGGGTGTCCTAATACTAGGAAATAGTTACACCCTCAAATACAGATATCTTCAGACTCTTCTCTCCAAGACTAATAGCTCTGTCAGATGCAAGAATTTTATCTCCCTAGCACCTCTGGGGAGAAGTGGGAACAATAAGGATTGCACAAAGCAATTTTCAAAATCCAACCCCTAAGAGCAGTGGTTCTCAAACTTTTTTTTTTCCCGCGAACCACTTGAAAATTGCTGAGGGTGTCGGCGGACTACTTAATGATCTTTCCAAATGTTGTTTGTGCCATTAGCTAACTATTGTACAGCACTTTGGGTAAAAGCGCTATATCCAAAAAACCCTTAATAATAATTAACTTTTTTTGTTCTACATATAAAAGCACACAACTCATTTTAATATCAGTACCTTTCTGATGTGATGGATGTGCCCTCTCTCCCCCACCGCGGCAGCCCCGAGCTGGGGCTGGGAAGGAGGGGAGTATCTCCCTCACCACAGCAGCCACATCGCTGAGACTGGGAAGGAGGGCTGTCTCTCCCCTGCAGCCACAGCCCTGGACCTGGGGAAAGTCACCTCTTTCTCTGGCCGCCACACAAATTTCCCCCACACCCTCTTCTCACCCTGCTGCGTCCTCCCACCTATCCCCTATTTCCCGCAAGGGCACCACCTCACTTTAAATGTGCATCTTCTCCAGGGTCCAGGCAGCTAATTAGCAGAGCCACACCTATGCGGCTTCACTAATTAGGTTGGTGGCCCTTCATTCTCTTGTGTGCGGCTGCCCAGGCATGCACCTTAGAGGGAACTATCCGTGGACCACCTGAATGGAGCTCGTGGACCACAGTTTGAGAATCTCTGCCTTAGAGAAACCACAAAGCTCTTTGCCAGGGTGTTACTGCCAGCTTCCCATGGAGAAACCATGAGGTTTGTTTTGTTTTTCTAAAAAACTTAGCCAGTTATGCATCTAGTTTCTTCGTGACATAGTACAATAGTTTACCTTCTGAGACCGGATCACAACATCTATTAATGGATACACAGGAATCAAAATGGACAAGAAATAATGGAAAATTGTGTCTATGGAAGCGATCCGCATGATGGTATCAATAATGAAGATAAGCAGCGTTACCTAAAAAGATGCAAGAAAGTAACTTATACTAGATAAAAAAAAAAAAATCTTTGCTCACTGTTGCCAAGAATTGGATGACACTACATTTTGGGTCATATGGTAAATACCACACAACTTACTTATTAGATGCTGAATACTAAATACAAAACACAAATATGAGAAAGGTTGATGGGAAGGACTCAGGGTAATGGGTTAGAGTTGGTGTTTGGGAGAAAAGAACATTTCTGTCACTCCACTGCCCTCTAGAGCATCCTTAGTTTTTACCCCCCGATACCTATTTGTCAGAAAGCCATACTGCTAATCCTACACATTCCAAAATCATGAGTCAAGTCCTAAAAGATAATCAAGAACTTTTTAAAAATTGGATTCTTGTTATTTGCATTCTGTTTTTTGAGCTTGGGGTGTGTGTGTGTCACACTTCAACCTTTTCTCCACAACAGTGAGTGTTACACATTTATTTTGAATTAAAACAAACAGTCTCATGTGATCACATGACTCCAGGAGCTGGGACTTTAAGAAAACACACCAAATATTATGAAACTTCCAATAAAAATCAAAGGCGTTGGCAGCACTGCATACATTGGCATATTCTGGTAGATAAAATACTGGGAAAGACCCTTCCATTAAGTTGCAGCATAATTAGCATGGAGGCAGTGAACATCTTAGCTTGCTGATGTATTTATTTATTTATTTTTACCATGAGGCTTTTAGAGAGTTCAGAGTGACTATGCAGATATCTGTAAACAACAACATCACTTGGGGATCCTTTTCCCAACCTTGTAGAAAAATGACATGATGTTTGAACCTTTTTAGATCCAGAACTGCAGGATGTACAAACCAAAGATCTTCTCTAGGGCCTTTGCACCTCACGTCTAGCCTTGGCAGTACACGAAATCCTTACAAGGGTGTCTCTGGAAAGTTTATTTAGGTTGCAAGAGGCACCAAAAGAGTTGAGGTGTATTCTGCTACAACTCAGTAGTCTGCAGACCAACCATAGAAGGATGTCTCAAGTCTAGATTTGGTCAGAATTTTTTTTTCCCCCTGCTCTGGGGAAAGTTTCAAGTTTTCAGCAAAAAAATTAAAATATTCTGATTCTGAAATGCCTCCTGGGAGTCATAGTTCAGGTGCCTCATGCTCCCATTCTCTTCTATAGATTGGGCTCCCTGGTCAGACTACATCTCCCATCATACAGCGAGGTCTCCCCTCTCGGCTAGGGGAGGTGGCTCACATGGCCATGGTGCATCATAGGAGCTGAAGTCTGACCAGGGAGCCTGGACCATAAGGAGAATGGAAGTATGAGGCACCGCAGCAGCATTTCAGAATCAAAATATTTCAGGTTTTAACCAAAGCTTTTTGATTTTCAGGCTTAATTCAAGATATAAAACTGTCTCTTATGAAATGTGTCGGTCATTATCTGCTACAAAAAATAGAAGTTTTCCCTGTAAAGCAGACCCTTTTCACACAAAAAGCACCAACTTTCCATCAAAAAGCAGTTTAGGCGGAGAATTTTGAGCCAGCCTATTCAGGAAAGAAATCTGTTCATGAGGCAGCTCCGAGCCTCTGAAATAGTCAGTTAGGATCCTGCGTGGTACAGTTTCCCCAAGGCCAGCTCTGTGGGGGATTTTTGTTGCTGTTATTTGGATTGTGGTTTACAAGATCTGGACGAAGAGAGATTTTCTAACAGACAAAGGTGGTCACAACAACAATACTTTGTATTTCCATTTGGAAAAACACACACACACACACAAAGATTTTGCTTATGAGATTTCACCCTGTGCAAAATATTGGGGAGGGGGAGGGGGAGGGAATCAGTTTTCAACCACAAAAAACATGGAGCAAGAGACAGTTGGGAATTCTGGGTAGGGGACCACAAACCACTTGAAACTAGAAAGGATTGGAGAGGATATTAAAGAAGAAAATGATGTGAATAATGCATCATAGTTAAAGGTACAGAGCTGTCCCTGTTATAAGATGACTGTCATTTTCTATTTCCTGGAGCTGCACAGGGTGTTTCCACTTCTATATCATCACCTGAACGCTCAAAAGCTTGAAATACAGTTTCATAAACTTTATAGCATGCGGTACATAATCTAGCCATTTGCTTACCGCTATGAGGATAAACGACCAAAAATCACAGCTGTTGCATCGCTTTCGAAATGTGAAGGCAATTAAATATACGAACAGGATCATAGAAATTCCATAGCCAGTAATACCGGTAAACTATAGAGAGGAAAGCTCTTATTAGGGGTAAGTGAACTGGTATGAACAAATAAAACCTATCTGCACCACTTTAGTTCAATTTAAGTGACAATAATACTGAGGATTAAGGGATAAAAAAACCCCTCCAATTAAGTGCAAAGTACTTTTATAAGGAGGCTAAGATTTATTATCTCCATTTTACAGAAGGGGAAACTCAGACACAATGCAGTGAAGAAGAGAAAATAGAGCAACAAATAATTAAAATGCCTAGCTCTTACATAGCCCTTTTCATCCGTGGACCTCAAAGCACTTCACAGTCTGTAATATATTTATCCTCACCACACCCCTGTGAGGCAGGGCAATGCTCTTATCCCCGGTGCACAGAGTGGGAGCTGAGGCACAGAGAGACTGAGTGACTTTCCCAAGATCACAAGGATGTTTGTGGCAGAGCAGGAAACTGAATGCAGGTTTTCCATCTGCAAGGCCAGTGTCCTAACCACTAGACCATCTTTCCTCTCAAACAGCACAAAGATTTAAGCACCTGCGAATGTGATAGTGCTATCTGAACTGTTTAACAAGCAACCTGTGACCATTTACTTGTTGGGGATGTATTATGTTCCTCCTTGCTTTGATTATTATTGCTAGGGGGAAAACCTGCTGCCCTGGATATAGTTCTGCTCTCAGACCTGGTTGTGTCCAGAATTTCACCCCTAAAATCAGCGCACTTACTCTGGGTTTGCACCGGTGTAACTTAAAACAGAATCAGACAGTTTTTGAAATTGCAATGCTGACTACAACTCCCAGAGGCATCAACTCTGGGAACACTTGTACATAATAGGAACTCGTTGGGAAATCTCTTCTAGGCTCATCTTGCATTTTTCTTTTTACTAGGTGCGGGAGGAGAGAACAAGAGAAAATACAAAAGACCTTTTTCACAAACAGGAATCTCATTTCACTGTGAGAAATCCATTTTCTGCGTCTGGGACAAATTCAGAATTCTTGCTGGCAGAAACGGCAACGTTTTGCCACGGATCAAATTTTAATCTTTCCATATGAATGCCCAGCAAAAAAATGGCCCCTTTGCCTTGCTCTGATCTATGGGTGCAGACACTTGAAGAGCGAACTGGCATAAATGATTACAATTTAAATGAATTCTGAAGCCAGAAGCTGACCGGCTTAATTGCTCCCCTTCCCTGGTGTAGAGAGAGGGGTAAACTTTATCTTCTGGATGTCCCTCTCTTGTTTTCAAAGGTGAATTATTTTTCAGCGATCTAAATAATCAGATTTACCAGGGCAAGAGTTTCACCGGCACTCTTAGAAATTCTGTAACTCAGTGCAAAGATAACTCCAAACACTGAGAAGAGAAGAATCAAGTACAGGGGAATATCCACCAGAGCCTGCCCACACCAGTAGGCTGAAGGGAAGAGCCCAGAGACCCGCAGCTGGGAATGAGCTTTTATCTAGGAAAGGAAAGGAAAAAGAGAGGTTGTATTGTAGAGTTTTTAAAAACAACAACAGTCCTTCCAGTTAGTTGCCTTTATGTTCCAAATTGGCTCAGGGAAATAAAGGTACAAACAAATCTCCATTTCTTCTTCTTCTGTAGAGTTATCACAGGACTTTCCCCTTTCTCACTCTCTCTAGCTATTAGAAAAGGAGTACTCGTGGCACCTTAGAGAATACAGACTAACACGGTTGTTACTCTGAAACCCTGTCTCTAGCTATTGCCACTCTCTTCTTCTCCTCCTCCTCTTCACTGTCCACATGTCTGTTTTCCCCGCTTCTCTCTCTCCCACCCCATTTGTTTCTTCCTTCCTTCTTTAGTTGCTTCTTTTTCCTGTCTCCTTGCTTCTTGTCCCGATGGCAGTGGAAATATCTTAATAGCGTACCCTGAAATACTGGTTTTCATTTTTTATTCTTCATTAACCAGTGTCTAAAAATGTTAACAAGGTAGCTCCAGAACAAAGAGTCTTTCTATGATTGTCTGCATTCATTAAAGCAAATCCAGGGATGTTTCTCATGTCAGTTTAGATGAGCATACTGTGTATAACAGAACAATAGAGTAGATGGATAAAGGGATACATCAGGGCATCATGCGGGCAGATTTAATATTCCTTCAGTGTATTCTTCACTCATCAACAGAAAGCTATACATTAATCATGCTATTTCCCCTACAGGCTGAGAAGATTGAGGGGAGGGTGGGAGGAAGAGAAAGAGACACTGTTATTGTCATGTTTATATATTTGGGAGGCTCCCAGACACTATCATGATGGAAGTCATTGTGTAACTAGGTAGCTAGATAGATCCCTGATACAACTCTATTGCATTCAGTGAAAGACTTCAGAACACACATTCCTTCATAGTGGTAGATAATCACCTCTGAGTCCGTCACCTAGGCCAGGCGTTCTCAGGACAATTTTTTTGGTGGCCTCAGAGTGTGGCCCCCAACTCTTGCTGGTGGCCACTCTCACATTTTTTCCTAAAATACTTAATTAGCTTTAGGCAAAGCAAATAAATATGCCCATAGACACGTCCAAATCATTGTAATATATTTATTGCTAGATAGTTAAGTCTGTTGTGAAAAGTGATATGAACAAACATACAGGTATCACTTTTCACAGCAGACTTACTCAGCCCAGGCAAGCCTGGGGACAAATTAAGCCCTGGATGGAGGGTCAGGGGAGGCAGCAGGGGCCAGGGGAAATGGGGGTGAGGGGTTGGGGGAGGCAGCAGGGGGCTGGAGCCCGATGCCCCACGGCCAGAGCCTGCCCTCCCACCCCAGGGCTGAAGCCCAAAGCCTGAGCCCCACCGCACATGGGAAAGTAGGGAACTCATCGGCTGCCTGCTCCTACAGCAGTGTGCACCAGGGGACTCCAGAAGGGGGCATTCCTGCTGCTGGCCTCAGCAACCAAGACCAAGACAGGGCATCCAGGAGCAACAGGGAGGGGGAGTGGCCACTGCTTTGCCTCCTCTCCTCCAATCACAGCCCAGGAGGCTCTGGCCACAAGAAAAGTCCCTGGTGGCTGCGTCTGAGAAACACTGAAAGTCCATCTGATCTGCCTGCAATGTCCTGTACATCAGAGGAGGAGAAGAAGATGGAGAAATGAGAGAATAAGTTTGTATATTTCTGGAAAATAAAGAACAACCCCCCCCCTTTTTATAATTGCAATTTGATTCTATTAAACCTGCCTTCTTCCGTCATGAGAGTACCTGTCTTTGACCTGTTACATATTTGTACACAGCTATCACTCTGCCTCTGCTCTCGGTTTTATTTCTCTAGATAGATCATGCCTTGGTCTTTTAGCTGTTTCTCAGAGTGGTTAATTTCAAAACCTTTTAGTATTTTGATTTCTCTCCTCTGAACTCTCCAAGCTATGTCCTTGTAAGAATGTGACAGCCCAAACCAAATGCAGTACTGAAACTGAGATCTATCCAGGCCTCCCCCTACATAATGTCTAATAAAATTCAAGGATTTTACCTTATAATCTTGAATGCTGTTCATTGCAAAGTGAGGTGGGAAACCAGGAATTAAAAACAGCAAAAAAAAGAGATAGATATCAATAAAATAATCCCATAATCCTGGATGATTCTCCTGGGGGGGCGAAAAAAAATCAGAAAACATCTGAAGAAAACATCTGCATTGTATTAGTCTGGGTATCACAGCTAAAGTTCGGCAAATAGTTGGGTTTTTTTTTTTTTGTTTGCTGGCAGTTCAGAAAAAATTGGGGAAAAAATTGGTTTAGGTCAAATCAAACCTGAAAATTCTGAAAGATTTCAACAAATTCAAAAAAGTCTGTTTCAGGTTGAGGGACACATTTCATTCCACTTGATATGCTTTGTTTCCAGGCATTTTAAAAGGTCTAGAGTCATAAAATTTTGGAGGAGGTACCCCCTTATCACTTTTAGTCCAGTGGTTAAGGCACTCATCTGCGATGCGGGAGAGCTGGTTCAATTCCCCCGTCTGCTTGATGTTGGATAGGGATTTGAACTTGGCTTTCCAACCACCCAGCTGAGTGTCTGAAACACCAGGCTACAAGGAGGTCCCCTGTGTCCTCATGCCTCCTCCCATAACCTCTCCTCCCCCTCCAATAGCCCCTCCTCTCCCATACTCCCCTCCTACCCCGCACCAGAGACCCAATGATTAGGGGGAGGCTGCCGGAAGGGAAGTTCAAGACTCATGACTAGGGAGGGCCAATGAACCCCCGAAGAAGGTTCTCCTACACACACACAGGCTATGGTGCAGAGTTCTCTTTTTTACAACAAAAGGATATGAGCCAGTCTCCACTAGTATATGCAGGCCCAACTCTGCTAAAAAAAAAAAAAGTGTTTATAATTATACTAGTGGTGAATTTGGACCTATACATAAAAAGAGATAAAACAAAATTGCTTCCTAATAAAAAACCTGATCACATACTGAGAAATTAGATACCTCTTTCCCAACCATATGTATTACAAGCATTTCTGGCAGTGAAGTTATGACACTTACAGGAAAAAATGGATGACTCCAGATTCGAATTTGTGCTGTGGAATTTAAGGTTCGCAGCAATGCATTGCTGATGATGTTCACAAGCACTGGAAAGCAGTTGATTGTTTCTATGCTGCACATAACTGTAAACCTGTAGCTCTGAAGAAAAGCAAGACAAGACAAAAGCTCAAAGATGTTTTCTAATGGAGGGGGAATCAGGAAAATTATTCATCAGTTTACATTCCCACTCACAGGCTACTTTACTGCGAGATGAATCTAGGAATGCGTGAATTAGTTTTGCATTTATGTAGGCAGGAGTCTAGGCTACAACTTGACCTGCTAAAATTGAGCCAAGAGGTGTTAGCTTGTATCTAGAGGAGATTAGTAAATGTGGTTGAGTTGAAGTCAGGCTTACTTAGCATAGTTTTGGACAAACAGACTCAGACCAGTGAAATGTCCCTCATTGTAGTCCCATGAAGACAATAAATTATGCAAGCTTACCACTGCACACCATCATACCACTCCTAACAGTGGCAGGTTTAGAGTTAGTGGGCCCTGTGCTCAGCTTCATTTTTGGGGCACCTGCTTGGGACCCAGCCAAGAAAAAGAACATTCGCTCTGATCTCTCCCCCCACACCCCTGTTTTTCATTCTTTTTTTCTTCCTCCTTCTCCTATAAGTAATAGGAAGTAAATGAAAATAAAGAGAATTACCTTGATAGTTTTTGTAGTCTAACTTATTTTTCCACAGACCACTTGAAAAACCGTTGAGTGTCTCAGCCGACCACTTAATGACCTTTCCAAAGATTGTTCGTACCGTTAACTAACGATGGTAAAGTGCTTTGGATAAGCGCGTTTTATAAAAAAAATGTTAAAAAATGTTTGGGTGTGGGGTCTGGCCAGGACTTAGGGGGTGGGGGGTGGGGGGGCTCAGGGCTGGGGGGTGCAGGGTCTGGGAGGGAGTTAGGGTGCAGGAGCAGGCTGGGGGTTGAGGTGCAGGGTCTGGCCAGGAGTTAGGATGCAGGTGGCGGCTCAGGGTTGGGGCAGGAGGTTGGGGTGTGGAGCGCTTACCTGGGGCAGCTCCCATTTGGTGTGAGGGGTGCAGGTGTGAATGTGGGTCAGGGTGCAGGAGCTCCCGTTTGGTGCTCAGGGTGGGGGTGGGGATGTGGAGGGGTGCAGGAGTCAGGGCTGGGGTTGTGGGGGTGCTCCCTGAGCAGCTCAAGGCAAGGGGCTGGGAGGGTATGTGTAGGGGGAGTGCGGAGGTCACGCCTTTGCTCCGCCCTGCCCCAATTCCACCCCCTTCCCCAAGGCCCTGCCCCTGCTTCTTCTCCACCTCCTCCCCTGAGCGCGCTGCGGCCCTGCTCCTCCCCCTCCCTCCCAGAGCGACTTGAGCGCCGGCAAACAGCTGTTTGGTGGCGGGGAAAGCGCTGGGAGGGAGGGAGAGGGGGAGGGGCAGGAACATGGCACGCTTGGGGGAGGAGGTGGGGAGGGGAAGCTTGGCTGATGGTGGGGGCGGAGCCTGCAGCAGGAGCCCCAAGAGCCGGCAGGGCCAAGCTTCTGCCACCACAGTTTGGGGGCCCCATGCCAGGGCACCCTGTGTTTTACTGTAAATCTGCATCTGACTCCCATGAAGACCTTGGCAGATTCTAGTCCTTCCAATCCTCGCACAGGGTTTAGCATCTCCACTGGACAAAAGGTCAATTTGTTGTCCTCTTTGTCAGTTCAGGGTGGCCCTTTATGCCCCAAGCCTCTGTGTTTCCTGGGTCTCTTAAATCAGGTGGTAACTGTCACTGCCCCTTTCCCTGAGAGGGCTAAGGCTGGGTATCTGCATAACCAGTGTTGGTATTTTTCACGAATCACCTCTTAGAGTACATCTACACAGGGATGAAAGACCCCGGGCATGACCATGGCTGGCCTGTGTCAGCTGACTTGGGCTGAGGGGCTAAAATTCTCTGTGTAGACGTTTGGGCTTGGGCTGGAGCCTGAACTCTGGGACCCTCCACTCTCATAGGGCCCCAGAGCCTGAATATCTACACAGCAATTTTAAAGCCCCGGAGCCCAGGTCCTGCAAGCCTGAGTCAGCTGACCCAGGCCAGCTGTAAGTTTTTTTTATCCCTGTGTAGACACAGCCTGAGTGATTCCAGATCCTCCAGGAAATCGTGCCCAGCAAGCCAGGAATGCACAAATACATCTAGCATGCCTTGACACAAAGGCCTCTAAATATTCTCCTGTCCTTATCATATGGCTCATCTCAATACAACAGCCTCTGAAGTTTTCATGCTTCCAAGGACGGGGTGAAAGATACAGACAATATTTATAAAGTTAAAGCCACATTTCACAAAAGATATTGCATGCATTTGCAATATCTGTCACAGTCATATAGCATCAGATTGTTTTGCATTTACAGTAAAATGCTGTTCCATTTTTAGGGCAAGTTCCAGAGACAGCTCCTGGTTTTGCAGCTCAATAAAATGCATCCACAATTCACTGAGAGCGTAAAACTGCAACCACAAAAATGAAGCGTGTGACCTGACCCAGCTCAAAATCAGGCCTTTCCTGGCTAAATATAAGCCCATTGGCTTACCCACATAAGATTATTGCTTATTATTTAATATGAGATGGTCTAGATCATCAGTCTGTGATTTGCCCAGTGTAAGGAGCAGTGTGTTGCTGACCCGACCCTGGAGCTGCCCTGAAGAGGGATTGTGAATACTAGGACCACAGTCTTCTTTCTGATCTCCCCACTACTTTGCGGAGGGCGTGTGCTGTGATCTGCCTGTCCCTGGTGCAGTGTATACTTCACAGTGCACCTGTGTAGCTCTGCCCTGTCCAAGTGCAAATTCAAGAAAGGGGACAAAACAGCTTTGAAAAGCCTGACACCCCCATATACTGGAAGTGATTCCATGGAACCCCAAGCCCCTTTTCTCCTGGATGCAGGTGGGCTACAATCTGGCCATATTTGAATTAAATTTTGATGTGTTTGTTTATTTTACAATTTTGTGAATTTCACTTTGGCTTGTGTTTGATCTTCATGTCGTTGGCGCTTATCCATCAGGAGCTTCATTCAGACAAGTTCCACGGAACCCACATTGGCATCTTGGTTAATTATTAAAGAAAAAAGGAGACACACACTACCTGGTGCTCACAGGATACTTGTATAGCCCCATTATGTATTAGCTTCTCTGTGATATTTTTCCCTGTTGCTATTTCCAGCATTATGTTCTGAGTCTCCAGGGCATGGATGAAGTCCTGAATACTTGAACCTAGTATGAAGCAACAGCAGAGAAATCGCAATCTTTGAAGTTGTTGTTTTTTGTTTTGTTTTTTAAACAATAAAAGTTCTCCTCGGGTCTTTGGTAAAAAGTCCCCACCTGCCAAACAGGACCAGAGAAATTATAATAAAGTAAATTCTATAGAATTCATACACCATTTGTGTAATAATCCATTGCATTTTCTCCACAGACAGTTAATTTGCTGCTTCCAAATTTTTGCATTATGAATTGACTCACTACTCTGCTGATTCTCAGCATGTTTAATTAGTTTACTGCCCTAATTCTTCTGTATTTCAGCTGTTTTACTACTATTAATTTCTGCTCTCTTGCTATCATGCCTATGATTCTTCTTCTTTGCTACCTTGTCTGTGTCTCTCTCTCTAACGCCACCTCTCCCATCACTGAACGCAGTCTCCCATCTCACGTCCATCTGCTTTATTTATTCCATTCCTTCCCACTTCCTTGCTTTCATTACCACAGTGTTCACAACCCCTTCCTTCTCAAACTCTCTGTGCTCCATGGCTCCTTCTCCTCACAACTTAAGCAAGAAGAACAAGGAGTCCTCGTGGCACCTTAGAGACTAACAAATCTTTTTGAGCATAAACTTTCATGGGCTAAAACCCACTTCATCAGATGCATGGAGTGGAAAATACAGTAGGCAGGTATAAATACACAGCATACTGCAGCATCCTTCTCTCAGGTGGCCGAAACACACGTTGCCCTCATTCGTTCAATACAAAACGAAACCACAAAAGTTATTTGCCTTCCAGGTGATCTGACAATGTCATTCTTCTCCTCAGATCCTTTCTCTGGCTTGTCATTCAGCCTCACATCAAACATAAGCCTTTTGCCACCACCTCCAGATCACCCTGTCCTTCTCTGCTTCTTGGGTTGCTCTCCTTGTTGAGCCCTGTATTGCCCTCTACGACATCTGCTCTGCCAATATTCCCGCCCCCCTCTGCCCCCGTCAAATTTCCTTGCAAGGCTAACAGCAGTGGTGTAGAAAAAGACCAACCTTGCTGTTCTGTTTTTCCCCCCTCACCTGTTTCATTGAAGACTAGAAGGCTTGTGACTTCCTTGTGAGATTGTTTTCCAGGAGGAAAAAAATACAGACCAGAGGACAGCTCCCAAGAATTGAATTGTTTCCATAAGTGAATTATGATAAATTGGATAGCTAACGGTAGCATAAAAAGTCCACACAGCAGTAATCTAGATAGAAGAACAGATCACAAATGAGTTTGGAGAGAAGACATTTTGCAAGTTGCATTATTGTAGGGGGAGCTAGTAGCAACCCATATATTTCGATTGTATTGAGAAAAAAAGATTCTTGCCACTTTATTTTGAGAATGTGTAACACCTCCATTGTGTAAGTCAGGCCTTTAAAATTCAGCAGGAAGAAAGCTCCAGGGTTAGAGAGGTGCCTTTTCTTTGACCCATGAAATTCCATTTAGGTTTGGCAGAGATATAAACTTTCATAAATCACCATTTCCCTTCTATTGCTTGTGTTCCTCAGGGAAATTATGGTAGTATGCAAAAAACAACAACTGAACATGAACATTCTCGTCTAATGCCGGGCTGACACCACTGCCAAAGCAGCAGCAGCATACGCAGCAGTGGGAACCTCAGAAGCAGACGGCCTCTACAGGGGATGTAGGGAAAAAAGCTGGTATTCCGGTGACCCCTGCTCAAACACAGGTCCCCACTGGCCCATCCCCGCCTCAGAAGGCACCAGATGGAAGGTGCTCCTCCAACTTCCTGGGTCGGTGGGGGACGAGAAGGGTAAGAGATCCAGCCAGTTCTAACCGTAATAACCAAGCAGCTGGTTGAAATTTTTTTTACAGTAAGATTTTCTGCCGGAAAAGAGTTTAATTCAAAACAATTTTTCTTCATAGAAAAATGTTGTTTAATTTTTTTGGTCTTTGACAGGACATTTCTATACAAAATTAAATTAAAAGATTTTATTTAGTTTCTTTTTACAAAGTCAAAAAGATTCTAAATTTTGGATTTTTTGTATTTTCCTTTTACTTATCCTTTTCCCCATTTCTGCTATTGAATGCAACAGAATGAATGTCTAGGGTTTTTCCTTTCTCCTTTTTCTTTTTTTCAATTCTAACTTTTCACAACTTCCTTAAAACTTTGGAAAAGTTACAGAGTTTTTCCAGAGTTGGAGAAGTTTTGAAAATGTACCGATTAGGGGGGAATTTATGAGAAACAATAAAAAGTTGAAAGAACAAACAGACATTATTCATTCTATTGCGTTCATAGACAATATGGGGAAAGGAAAAAATGTGAAAGTAGAAAACACAAAAATTTAATATTTTTTAACATTTTCTTTTTTTAAAATACCAAGATGAAATGAAAATTTTGATTTTCAGTTTTGAAGTTTTCCCACTCCCCACCCCAAAAATCAAGATATTAAAAAAAAAAATTTTTTTAAGAAAGAACATGGGATTTACAACCAGTGCCAATAATAATATGACTAATTTAATTATGTACATCATTCAGTGCAAGAAACTCCCGGTAATAAATTAATAATGGGATGGGGATGCGTAGTTAGGGAAGCTTTTGTGTAGCTGGAATTGGCAAGGTAGGCATTTCTCCAGAACACTGGGATGATCAGCTTTCTATGTCACGAATCATTTAGAGCAAATATGTGATTTACAAGCAAACACTGTTGTGATTGAATTATTTCTAATGGTCCAGGAACATTCAAGGTGAGAGGGAAGTGGATCCCTGAAGTTCCATCCTAGCCCACTCCGCAGATTGCTGTGCTATGAACATCCTCCCACAGACTGATTTCACCTAAACAAGTCAGAAACACTGGCACTTACATGGACCTAAGGGTTTTATCGTCATGCTTTAGCTTTAAAAAGCGAACTCTTGCCATGGCACAGACTTGCTGTCTCCAGAGGGCTGTGCCACTTACAGTCGCCTTTCCTATGTCTGAGAGTGACAGGAGACCTTGTTCCATTTCATCAGCAGAGAAGGCATCTCTTTCCTCTTCTGCCTGCTCCTCACTGAAAACACCATAATCTACAAAGAGTTTTTAAAGTACATAGCTCAGCATAACTCCTTGACAAAATGTTTTTTTACATATAATAAAAACAGAAACACTGGCAGGGACAAGAATACACAAAATTATCAACTACTAACCAGTACTACATGGCAGGCTGAACATAACTATCTTCTAGTTTGCTACAAGGGAAGATATCTCAGTTAAGATGGGCTCTTTGGGGAGTATTAAGTAACTCTAGGACCTTGAAGCGATGTACAGAAAATCCATCTCTCATCCACAGTTCTGTATCCAGAGATCTCTTCCAGTTTTCCACTCATAAGGCTTCTTTTCCATAATTATACACTTTAGTAAAGGACATCTGAAGGTTAAAGTGTTAAGCAGAATTTTTCATGTTTAAATCTTTAAATGTTTTTCATGTTGCAGGTATAAATAGACCCCTAAGCCACCACGGAGAACCCTCCAAAAGGAAATGTTCATCATTCATGGAAACCTGTGTTTTCATAAAATAGAATTCTTAGGAGTTAGGAGCATTCTGTGGAATAGCACCTGGATTCACTGTATTAATTAAAAATAAACAAATAGAAGACTAGAGATATTTATAATACTCAGACACAAAGTGTACGTAACCGGTTGTATTTGAGGCTCAGAGTCACTAAGAACAAGTAGACACTGTGCTTTGGTTAGCATATTGTCCCACATGCCTGATTCTGCACCACTGACTTCACAGGGAGCAGGATCAGGCTCTAAGTGCATAAAGTTTTAAGCCCATCACCAATTTTATTAGACACAGTTAAAGTATAAGAACAATAAACTATTCTTAAGTGAAAGACTGAAACAATAAATACATTTTTTGAAATTTAAAAAAAAATCAATGTTTGATACAGTCCTTAGTTCTATGAACTGAAACAAAATCCAAAGTTTGGGATTTAATCTTCAGCAGGAAAGAGTCCTGTGGCACCTTATAGACTAACAGACGTATTGGAACATAAGCTTTTGTGGGTGAATACCCACTTCGTCGGATCTTTAGCAGGTTTCAGAGTGGTAGCCGTAAGTGGGCTTTAGCCCATGAAAGCTTATGCCCAAATAAATGGGTTAGTCTCTAAGGGACCGCAAGGACTCCTCGTGGTCTTTGCAGAGATCACTTTAAAAAAATAGAAAAACTGTGGTATATTGAAAACTGTGTTAGAATCACAAGCTACCACTTCAAGTTCTAAGGATTTCCTGGTCCTGCTTGCAGGCTAAGGGGGCTCTGCAGGGAAGTGCGGCATCTGGCTTCTCAGCAGGGAGTCTGCAAAGAGCCTGACGAGAACAAAGTGGGTTGAGTTCTGCATCTCTGTCTTAGGGAGCAACCTGCTTTGTCTCTGTTTTTAAGGTATGGATTTTAAGAAATCCAATCCAATCTAAAAATTGGAGCACTGGTACACATTCTTCCCTGGACAATTCAGGAGAACTTTGCAAAATAAGTTGCAGAATGAAGCCTATGCTACAGACTTTTCTAAAAGAATGCCTGCCTCTTTGTTGTTGTATCTTATGAAATAATTACAAAAGCACTTACAAAAAGAAAAGGAGTACTTGTGGCACCTTAGAGACTAACAAATGTATTAGTTTATTGTTAGTCTCTAAGGTGCCACAAGGACTCCTTTTCATTTTGCGGATACAGACTAACACGGCTGCTACTCTGAAACATAAGCACTTACCTTGTCATCCATTCAATATTTGATAGCAAGTCAGGAGTAAAAAAAAAAGTCCTCTTTCTGTGTTCTATATGTTTGGATTTCCAGTTGTTTTTTAGCCATGTTTAAAAATATAGTTAACTATTCAAAGCAATTTTGCTAGTCATTTCTATCTTTGAGGATGCCCAAAAAGGTAAGGATTCACATTTAACAGAAAAAGAGCATATGATTAATTTAAAAATAATTTTCCCTGGCTGAAAACTGCATGTTTGGACTCAGTATTTTACCTTCTTGATCAAGTGCTGCTTCACTCTCCAGCTTCAGGAAGACATCTTCGAGGGTTGTCATGCTAACGCCATAATTAATAATCCCTTGGTCAGAGTGGCTGTCTAGGCCACAGAACAGATCTGCACAACAGAATGATACATGTACCTTGAAGGCATAAGAAAATTAAAATTTATCTGGGCTAAAATTGCGCTCTCAGGTATAGAAATGTAAATTCAATGTAATTCCGAACACACTTCTGTACCTGAAAGCAGAATTTAACCCTGTCTTCTAATCCTAGGGTAATCATTAGAACTATGGGTTTACAGAAATCTCCAGGTCTCTATTTTTAATCAGTCTTCATGTTTGATAATATTCTGCTGAGTATTTAAAGATTGAATTGAAGTTTTACTGGAATACATACGCTCAAGAGTCAAAAAAATACCAGGTGCCAATTTTGATTGTCCACTTTTAAAATTTTCAAACACCTTTACACATTCTCCCATGCTACCTCTTACGCATGGAACGAGTTCCTGGTAATGATTTGCAAAGGCAACTCAGTGTCCTCTTTCAAATGTGTCTTTAGAACTCTTAGCTGCTATGATGCCTTAATAAACAACCCAGCAAGGTTTAGACAGCTGATTCACTGGGACCACTGCCTTTCCCAGTGACCAGTTTCATTTCATTATTTTCTTGTGTTCATCTCATTCGTTTGTTTAATGTACTGTGATGGGGCAAGGCCAGAGGGCTATAGAAAAGTAGTGGGAGATTGATATATTAGCTCCAGGCTAAACAAATCCCTGGTACCAGGTTAAGTGAAATGGAAGCTGCTCCAGGTCAATTAACTTCTCCTCACCACCCTTGCTGGCTTATGATGAAAATGGCTCAATAGACTGTGACCCTTGTCTCTAGAGAAAGAAGGGTTATGTGGAGGATCACAGCGAGCCTCTGAGGCTAGCAAAATCCGCCAGGAAACGTGGGACCCACGAAGGCAAGGACAGAGCTTTGTCACAGTACCTACCTACCATTATTTTTCAAATTTCAGCCTTTTGTGCATTTTCAGGCTCTGGCTAGGGCTGGATCTGTAAATGCCAAAATGCGGTAAGTAAGACTGCACTTACAGTATTTCCAGCCCAGTTGGAAACACAAAATTAGTAGAATTCTTATGAGGGAGCATGTACTCCAAACTCTGGCCCTTTGCAGACTCAAAGAAATATCAAAATTTAAATAACTAAACTGAAACTAAAATCTGATTCCTAGGGGTGCTGGAACAATTTGTATAATGGGGCTACTAAGAGCCATTGAACCAAATTGTAAACCCTGTGTATAATGGAATCCACTTCAAGCCAGGGCGTGTGGCAGTACCCCCAACACCCCTAGTTCCAGCACCTACGAGGATTCCTTTCAGTTTCCTTCATCATTACCCTGCATTTAACAGAAAAAATAAATATTTGTGTCAAGTTCAATTTTTATGTACTTCGTCATGAATGGAAGAAAAACACATATTTTGATCTTAAATACATATGGAGACTAAAATCTTGGAAAAAATTCCTCATGCAAAAGTTCCTCGTCAGTAGGTTGCCTTCCTGATGGAATTCAGGAGTCAGATACAATATCTCTCAACATTAATTAAAAAAAACAGAAAAAAGAGAAATTGTTCTATGCATGGTGGATTCTGGATTATGTAAACACATCATTACCTGGAAATTTATCCACATTTTCTAAGGGCAGCGTATAACTCAGTTCATTTCCATTCTGTCCTGTGAATGTGGCATCAGGGATGTACTGTCTGACCAGGGATATCATGCTCTCAGAGTCACAAACCTCACTGACATGCATCCTGTTCATATTAAGAAGGCAAAGGCTTACATTTCCACAAGAACAATGTATGTATCATTATGATGTCATATACCAAGAGAGTCAAATCCAGCAGTCTTTACTCCAGAATAACATCCAATCCCTGCAGCAGATCCTATTTAGACAAAACTTCAGTGGAAATTTTGTCCAAGTAAGGATTGAACGATTTGTTACCAACTCCTTGTGTTTAGCAAACACATGAGGTTGCTATATGGAATAAAACAAGTGGTTAGGAATAACCAACTGATTTGACAGTATCTACAGGAAGAGTTTGGCAAAAAGAGTTTTACAAAGGGCCCAGTCCTGCAAGGTGCTTAGGAACCTCAATGCCTATTGAAAGGAGCTGAGGATACTCAGCATCTTATAAGAGATGCCCAGAATTTGAGGATCAGGCTGAAAAGAAAGATGGCTTTTAGGATGGAGTGCCCTCTGAGCCAACAGCTCTTTTACCTGGGGAAGTGAATCATATCTGCTTAATGGAACATTTCATTATGAGGATTCTAGGAATTCGGCACAATAATGAGAAAAAAAATTAATTGGCTGCAAGTGGAGTCTGAATACCCAAGGCGTTACATCAGATGAAAGGTGATCTCAGATCATAGTGCCTTAAAAATAAAATTAACAGCAAAAATATATGTATTTTTCATAACTGGAACCATAGAATGTTTTGACACAGTGTCCTCAATACATTTTGAAGTTTTTATATTCATTCCAGTTAAGCTATATTAGAAAGCATTTATCTTTAAACTCCCAGAGATGTTGCTTGGTAGGAATGAAATAACATTTCTTCTGCTACTGTGATGCAAATTTAGCACTATCAGGAACGTTTTCACATAAAATAAAATAAAATACCTTAAGTGATACCCAATCCCCCATTTTTTCTTCAAAAACCGAGAAGATCCAACACACTTTATTCTCCCATGTGAAATAAAAGCTTTCCGGTCTAAGGAAAGAGAAAAACAAAATAATGTATTAATGGACCTCACTTTCTGGAATTAGTTCTTCTTGAGTCATTAACACTATTAAGAATCTAAAGTTCAGCATCTAATAAGCAGATCACAGAACATTGGTTACAAGACATGGAGTGATAATTCAAGAAAGAATGGACATTCAGAGGTTAGAGGTGAAGATAATTTAGGAAGGATTATTAGCAGAAGTGGGTTTTTAAAGAGGAATTAAGACAGATGGGGTGCATGGTGGACACATGGGAAACTGTTGCAAGAGTAGGAGCAATATGATAAAGGATAGAATGCCAAGGGTGAAATAGACAAAGAAAAAGGACAATAAAAGGACTTCAGAAAGCAACCTGACCCTGACAGAGCAACAGACGCAAAACCTGGAGACATATGTCCACTGCTACGATGATGGATAGCCCCCACAACACACCTTTCAAGATGCATGGGTTCTGAACATGCCTATCACAATATGTGGTGTAACTCATCCAGTGCATTTAATGCCCCAGAAATTACTCTGCTCTCAAATGAAATCTCATAGAAAAATGATAAAAGACAAAAACACCCCATCAAAACACTTTTCACAAAGCAAGTCCTCCATGCCTGACCTCCCAAGCCTTGTCCTCAAAGGAAACCTGTATAACACCTTCAAAAAATGATCCTGGGTACTTCAATTCATGACTACGCTGGACACGGAAAACCACAGACTTAACAGATACACTAATTTTATGGCCCCATTACAACAATTTGTAACACACCTGCTGCCTACTAACCCTCCATTGTCCTATGACTGCAGAAGTATTAATTGCCTGCTTCGTTTTAAGTTGTCTCCTACAACATGTGTGAATCCCTTATGTTTTACAATCTGCCCCATCTTGTATTTATCTTGGACACTCCGGTTACCTTCCCCAGACCTGAGGAAGAGCTCTGTGAAGCTCAAAAGCTTGTCCCTTCTGCCAGCAGAAGTTGGTCCAGTGAAGGATATTACCTCATCTACCTTGTCTCTTATAAAGAGCATAAGCAGTGAAAGGATACAATGAGCTTGTGGTGAGATTAGGTAATGGGGCTGCTGTGAGTGAGGATGACACAGTAAGACTATTTCACAGACACATGTACATTCAGAATTAGAATGGTATCTCAGATGTTATTGTAATGTTAATAGAGATGTGAAGGAATTAAAATAATCTTTGCCCCCAGATCAAGAGTAAGAGAAACAAAGGATGCTAATATCAGGAAACAAAAACGGAAATTATTTGGTCAAAATGGTAGGACAGCAAACTGGATACAGAGTTGCTTATTTGATAGCTGCTTTCAACTACCTGAGATGTGGTTCCAGAGAGGATGGTTCTAGACTATTCTCAGTGGTAGAAGAGGACAGGACAAGGAGTAATGGTCTCAAGTTGCAGTGGGGGAGGTTTAGGTTGGATATTAGGAAAAGCTTTTTCACTAGGAGGGTGGTGAAACACTGGAATGCGTTACCTAGGGAGGTGGTAGAATCTCCTTCCTTAGAAGTTTTTAAGGTCAGGCTTGACAAAGCCCTGGCTGGGATGATTTAATTGGGGATTGGTCCTGCTTTGAGCAGGGGGTTGGACTAGATGACCTCCTGAGGTCCCTTCCAACCCTGATATTCTATGATTCATTTGCAGGACATGACTGGTGCTTCAGTATTGCAGCAAAGCCTCCACATTCCTGACCAGAGGACTATTAAAATGTTATATTTTAATTTTAAAAAAAGACACACACACACACACACACACACACCCTTCTCCAGGATAAATAGTCAATAGTAGATGGACATGAATTCACACTGTATGTGGCCCCTCGTAACCCTAGTATTCTAAAGCAGAACAAATTTACAGTGAACTTGGATTTAGTGAAACTCAACTTAACAGTGAAGCACAAAGTCCTGAATTGCTTCATTGTAGTTCAATGAGTTTTTCTTCCCCTGTAAAAGCCAACCTTTCAGACTTGATTGAGTGAAAACTTCTATTAAAGGCAATGAGGATGAAATCCTGGTACCGCTGAAGTCAACAGGAATTTTCACCTGAAGAATTTAGCCTGAGCAAGGTCCATTCTAAAAGAAAACTCCGCTTATTCCATCTACTTATAAAATCTTATTATCTAATGAGATAAGCTGGTCTCACCAGCCAGGATATCAGCTTCATTCATGAATTGGGTAGCGAACAGAGTCACTCGACCAGCTCTACGTTCTTTCAGTAGGGTCCACACAAAATGTCTGGAACGGGGATCCAATCCAGCAGTTGGCTCATCTAATAGCAAAACCTGCAAACAGGTATGAAATCAGACCTTTACAATGTTGCCAACTCTCATTACTTTAGTGCGAGTCTCGTGATAATTGGTGTTTCTCTTAAAGCTCCAGGTGCTGGAGTCAAATGATTGCATGGGAGGCTCAGCTCTCATGTTTTATCAAAGTTTGCATCCCTCTTGGTTGCAGGGAAATGATGGAAAACATGACCTGAGGGCACCTTATTGGCTCAAAAACCAGAAAGCAAATAAACAGAACCCCTCAATTTTTTAAAATATCATTATTTTTACATGAAACTCATGATTTTTGGGACCTGATTCAAGATTTTCAAACACTTGGGGTTGGCAATACTGCATTCAGATCCAGTTACAATGAATAATTTTTGGTATATTTACAGACTTGAGCGGTTTTAACCTCTTAATTTTCTTTTCAGGTGATTTTAACATCAAAATGCAACTCTACAAGCTTTTCTCCATGGGGACATCCAGGAAAATTAATTTGAATTAACTAAAGTTATGAATTTGAAGTGGATTGGTTAAACCACACTAAATCCCTGTGTGGTCATTGTTATTCAGAATTAAAGTGGCTTTAATTAACTTTGGAAGTGAATTAAACTAAACTGAATTAAGGCCACTTTAATTTTGAATGACAATGTCCACACAGAGATTTAATATGGTTTAACTAATCCACTTTAAATCCAGACCTTTAGTTAATTCAGTTTAACTTTCCTGGATGTGTCTATGGGCACAAGCCCTATGTCTGTATTTTTACTGGTTTTCCTAGTTTGTTTGTTTATTATCCTTTTTGTTTGCGCTAAACATGGTATTGATGTAGTCTCAATCTATCTTTCGTTTGTTAAATGAATTTCAGTCATTATTCTGGAATCATTTAGGTATTTTCCAATCTTGTTCCTTGGACAGATCATATTGTTTGAGATTATGTTTATAAATTAATGGCATGAAAATGTACTTTGTCTGGTCTCTATCCCACAAAGACTTACTCATGTATCTAACTATGCACTATGAGTCTTATTGAAGTCAATAGGAGCTAGGATCCTCACAGGGTGTAGAAATAAGTATGTGCGTAAGTCTTTGTGGGATCAGAGACTGTGTTTAAATGCATATACGATACAAACACCAGTTGTGCATATGACTGCTCCTTTTCACCTGTGGATCTCCTAACAAGGTTATCCCAAGAGACAACTTTCTTTTTTGTCCACCACTTAATTTATTAGCTTGGGTGTCCTGAAAGTTGATAATATCCATCTGTTTCAAAACTTTTTGCACCTGGAAAATGACAGAGAAATAAATGTCAAGGACTGGTATGTTTAGGCTTTGGGGTAAGTAACTTGTAAGTAACCGTTTCACATAACTACAGTGGTTACACAACAACATGTGTGTCTGTCAGTTTGTGCTGGATGCTTTTTTGTCAGAAAACAGTGACGCAGCAAGAACAAGAGCAAGAAGAATGGTAGTAAGATCTTTATTAAGCATGCACATAAGCCAACGTTACATGCGGAGAGGCCTGTGTTTATCTGACAGCAGCCTAGCCAGGTTTGCGCTTCTGAGGTCCGGGTGTCACATTCAACTAGATCACTCCTGAAACCTCCAGTTCTACTCACCCTGCAGAAACTACACAGATTGAGATGTCATACAAGAAAACAAGATCTCAGATTTAAAGCCTGACTATTTCACAGCTACATGCCCATTCAGAATTAGAATGGTACCTCAGCTGTCATTGAAAAATGAATGGTGATGTGAAGGTATTGAAATAATCTCTACTATCATGGCATTATAATGGAGTGCAGCAAGGAAAGTGCTCTTGCCTCCCTGGTGTGGTAAAACGAAAAGGGTTATGTAGACTCTTAGGGTACATCTACAAAGCAATAAAAACCCTGTGGCAGAAAGCCTCAGAGCCTGGGTCAGCTGACTTGGGTTCACGGGGCTCATGCTGCAGGGCTAAAAATACAAGTGAAGGCATTTGGGCTCATCCTGGAGCATGGGAGCTGAAACCTGACGAGGTGTCAGGGTCTTGGAGCCCACCTCCACCCTGAGCCTCAGTGTCTACACTGCTATTTGTACAGTTGACCCGGGCTCTGAGACCTGCTGTCATGGGCATATTTTGCTGTGTAGATGTACCAGATGTACCGATGAAGCGAGCTGTAGCTCACGAAAGCTTATGCTCAAATAAATTTAGTCTTTGTTAGTCTCTAAGATGCCACAAGTCCTCCTGTTCTTTCTGCAGAGTTTTAAAGGTACTTGGGATCCTAAAGAAGCAAATAGGCCCTACTGGGATTTTCAAAAGCACCCGAGCACCTATTTGCATCTGTTGGGCCTAAATATCTTTAAAAATCTGGCCCCAAGCTCTCTGGGCAGCGGCCATCTGTTCTGTCTTGCACAGCGTCTAGCACAATGGGGGCTGGGTCCATGAATGGGGCCGCTAGAAGCGAACACAAAACAAACAAACAAACAAACAAACGAGTATTGTCTCCTCTACATGGGGTTCTGCAGGTACTCCTATTACCATGGACACATGCACCCGTGATATTTGTATACGTAATGGGCTAGCTCCTCAGTCAGTGTAAATTGAATTTACAAACACAGCTGAACCTCCACTGACACTCAGGGTCTTAGTCTTAGACAAATTTTATACCACACAATTTGCATGAGAAAATGACATGATGCTGTGAAGTAGAAGTTCTTCCCAAGTGAACATATACTTACCTCAGCAGCTTTCAAACTGTGGGTCGGGACCTCAAAGTGGGTTGTTTTAAGGGGGTCGCCAAGGGCTTGGATGGGCTCAGGCTTCGGTCCCCCCTCCTGGGATCGTGTGGTAATTTTTGTTGTCAGAAAGGGGTCGCGGTACAATTAAGTTTGAGAACCCCTGACTTACCTCATACTCTACCTCAATGGACCGAATCCCTTTGATTTCAGCAAAAACTCGCAGATTTTCTTTCACTGTTAAAACTTCAAACTGAACGTTGAATTGTGGGCAAACCCCAAATAATGCTCTAATTTCTTCCAGATCCTCTATTTCTGATAGTTTGTATTTGTATATAGTTGCAGAACCTGTACACATGAACAAAGAAAGATTGATGAGTCCTTTGTTGTTTCACCCAAGCACATTTGAAATCAAGCACATTTTTCCTTTCAGTTTAGAAGTGTTTCGTCGTACCATCTGATGGCTGGGAAAGTCCACTCAGGATGTTTAGTAGTGTAGTTTTTCCAGCTCCACTATGACCAAGTAACGCAGTGATCTGGCCTTCATAAATATTTAAGAACAAACCTAGTATAAAAATAGTATTATGTTAGGATTAAAGTTTATGAAGTAAACTAAGTCCTTCCTGTCTCTTTCTATGTGCCCATCACCAAAGTATGGTGTCCAGGTACCAAACATGACAATTAAAGAAATAAGATTTCTATCTAAGATGAGATAAGCAAAGCCAGAAATTCAGAACCCATAATGTGGGTTGCATCTCCAGTAACCAGGTTCAAACTTGCAAAAAGTTTTTCATTATATTAGTAGAGAGGGTGCAATATCTTAAATTGGTTTACTCTGCTCACTCCCTTTTATTCTTAGTAAAGATAGAAATACAGTCACAGGGTAACCATCAGTTGCATGAATTAGATTTTGGAATAGGCTTTCAAGCAGTCATGGCGGATACAAATTTTGCTTCTTTACTTCTTCCACCTTTTGATTTCAACATTTTTTACAGCTACTATGTTTTCTTCTTATTTAATAGGGATTAAATGTTGCAAAGAAAACATTTGCAATGTCCCTAGATTAACATTTTAATAAGCTGTTTAAAGTAGGGATAAGCAGAATTACTGTATCATCTCACAATAAGAAAAGAGCAGCCCTAAAATTTCAGAATCGATTGGGTTCATTTTTGGTTAAAATCCAAACAAAAAGGTTTAAAAAACTTTTCATACCTCTCAAAGCTTCTATTTTCTTGTTCTTTGTTTTATATGTTTTTTTAATATTGTTGAGTCTAAAGGAAGGGAAGCAAGTTATCATTAGCGCTGGATTCCAATTATTGAGTAAATACTGCCTTGCTCCGTAATAAATAATACCACCTTGCTCATATATAATGCTTTGCTTCAGTAGATCTCAAAGTGGTTTACAAAGGAGGTCAGTAACATTATCCCCATTTTACAGATGGGGAAATTGAGGCACAGGGAGACATAGGGACTTCACCAAGGTCAGTCAACAAACAGCAGAGCTCAGAATAGAACTCAGGTCTCTGGACTCCGAGTCCAGTGCTCTCTCCACTAGATCACACTGCCTCCCTAGTAATTTATACCTGTGCAAGGTAGTGTATACCTCATCTGGTAGCCTTTCACAATCCCCTTTCACAAGTGTCAATGTCTACAGAGAGTGGAAGATCAGCCCCTTCATGTATAAATGTGTAACGTTACATCAGATTGTCCTTTTACCTTTGAAGGCTTTGGGGATCAAACCTGAAGTAGGTTGCAGGTACAAGGAGTTTGGGTTCCCCCTGCCATAGGTATTTTTGGACAAAATTAGCATCACAAAACCAATTTACAATTTGGCTCAGTTCATGTATGACTGGCCTGATTTGGTTCCTAATCTCATCTGCATTGTAATAGCGTTTGACCTAATGCTGTACTCTTACTTTGTGAAAGAACATATTCTTGCAAAAATCCCACGGAGGGGAAAGTTGAGTAGGCTGAAGTAAAGCTAAATTGATCCCTGGAGCAGGGATAGCAACAGCTGCAGGTGAGCTCTGCTAATCCTCCGATACAATATGTAATCTATAGGTTTCTTCTTACATGCAGTAGTGTCGTACCTGATGGCTTCCTTCCCCTCAAATTCTGGAAGCACTGGCTCCACGCTGTCATTGAAGATACGTTCATGATTTTGTTCCATTTCAGGTCTCTTACCACCATAACCTCTCCTGCTTTGGCACCAGTATGATGGCTTCAGGCAGAACAAAGGGGGATATTTCATACCGTATTTGTCTATTGGAAACAAAGACTATGAATCTTTAGTTTATCAAGGCATAGCAGACTAAAAGATAATTCATGGCAATAAACAGTTTTAGGGTCAAAAATTTTAAAGGTATTTATGTGCCTAACAATGTAGATGGGCACCTTGCAGGATTTTCAAATGTGCCTAAGCCCTTAGATCCTTTAAAAATCCCATTAGGCACCTATTGGCATCTTGAGGCACCCAAATACCTTTAAACATCTGACTCTTTATTGATTTCAGCACTGGGCAAATCCACCCCTCTATGGCCACAAAAAGACCAATTGTTAGAAGAACTGGTATAGCTCTACAGCAAAATAGGAGGGCTAGGTGTGGTTGGGTTCACACGCCCATGTGTTTCAGAATCCATTCTGGGCATAACAGCACATAAGAGACAGGAGGGAATCCACTGCTCTGCAGATGTTTCCCCCCCTCCCTCAGCACAGGTGGTTCATATAGAGCTTTACTGAGGCTACTTTAATCATTAGGCTACAGTAGCCTCTGTCCTGGAGCTTCAGCCAGAGGATCGGGCCCAAGGTTAATCTCTCAAGCACCTGTCCTAACTGTCAGAGCCAGGTGCTGGGTTCAGGATTTGAGCTATCATGGGAAGAAAAAAAAACCCCTACACACTCGAAATGGAAGGGGAAGAGGGAAATCACATTTCCGAAAAAAGGCTGAATAAATTTGGCCAGTTTATCAGGCTGATGGCAATGGCTTAAAAGGTAGGAGCATGTCACTGGTATTTCTTTAGCTTCCCTAGCTTTGTCTGCCATAGTCACAGGTCTGTGCTTAGGACCCTGGCTCCTGGAGTCATTTAATGACCTCTGAATCTCAGATACCATTTAAAAACCTCTGTTCTGAGCCCTTGTCATTGCAAAGGAAATGCTGAGACTGTGACCTGAAGGAAACCAAATGCAGAAACATCCACCTGAGTCTATAGGTGTGAGAGGTTTGACACATTCCAAAAGGGTGTTTGCTCCAGGACCCACTGGTTTGAGGGCTCTCACACTATGTGGCAGGAGGAAAGAGGGCAGTGGGCCACATGCAAGTAGAAACACCCTGGCTGCTGGGATAAGTTTTGTATATGCCCTTATTTGCTACTACCCCTGGGGGAAAAGGGGGTTCTGTTGCTGGGAGACAGGAAGGAGTGGGGAATGCTGCTGACACTGGAAGTGGCGAGCAGGATCATGGGGCAGGGGCTCTGGATTGCCTTAACTTTGGTATGTACAGTTTATGATGCCAGAGAGCAAGTACTGGAGCAGTGGGACATTCAGCTTTGGACGATATTTTCATATTCAAGGGTCCAAATTTGATATGACTGTTAATATTCCCAGCTGTGAACATCAGCCAAATCTGAACAACAAGCTAATTGCTTGTCTCTGTTAATTACAGTATATTTTAAAGGCAACCTAAAGTGTGATATGAAAGCTGATTCTTGGTTGGGCTTATTTAGGAATCCACACCCAATCTATAGTCTGTTGTCTGGATATATTGTTTAACACCAGTTACAGATAAAAGAGATTAGCTGATCCACCCAATGTGGGATGGTAAATTCTAATTCTACATTTTTCTTTGTTCAGCATTATTCTATCATCACTTATACTGCTTTGAAATAAGTGGGGGCTGGGGGCCTGGGGAAAGAGAGAAAATTATAGGCGTAAGTCTATGTATAAAAAAACATCTACAGTATTTTAATTATAAATATACTTACCAGGCAAAACTTTATCAAAATAGATAGCCAATAGCATATATAAAACACTGTCAAAAATCAGCAGGACATAGGCTGTAAATACAGCATATGATTCCTCCATAATGTTAGAAAAATAGAAACCCATTCCATATTTTTCTAAATGCAAAATCTGAAAGAAAAAAAACAGACTAAGAATCTTCAGCTGAAAAAACAGGTACGTATGGTCAGAATTTTGCTGAATTTTATGCAACACAGTTATCCAGAGACGCTTTGGAAAGTCCAGCACTACATTACCCCACACTCCTTTTAGTTTCTTTTCCTCGCGAGAAATACATTTCTACTAACGATAGGGAGCGTGTACGTTTTCATTCCAAAGTTTAAAAAGTGCTCCAGAAACAGATTCACACCAGCAAAGTGCAACCTCATATCACCATTTTGGGGCATGTGTCAGACTCTTCTAATATAATCCAGTACAAACAAATTATATTCACATATCATGATTGCTTTCTTCATAGGGGAAACTGCAGCAAACGGACAGTTTTTAACCAATGTGTAGGCATGCTTGAAAAGTGCACTTGCTGGACACTTGAAAACTAGCGAGCAGCAAACTTTTTGGGGCAGTGTTTGTACAGTACCTAGAACAATGGCAACTTTAAATGCTACCATAATACACAATGAACAGTAACCTAGCCTGGCAAATTTCAGGCACATACAGCCAATTAGCTACCAGTTACAGCTTTACTGCATACATGTTCCAAATAATTCACCATACCTTTGAGATTCCAGTAATAAAGGCAAAGGGGCAGAATAGACCCAAAGCCCATTCCAAGGGTGCAGGAAGTTTTTTCACCAATGTAATAAAGCTCAGACATGCAGAGAAAAAGGTGAGGAGGAATCCAACAGAGCTGGTGACTTTAGGCTTCTTTAAGAGGGAACTGAGCATGAAACAGAAATGGATCTGCAGATAAGGAAGTTTCTAGTTAGTGGAACACATTTCCATCAGAGGTTTAAAATGCATCCTACACGTTGTGTCGGACTGCTAGAGAGAGGCATTGAAATAAGAGTTGGCCTTTAGGAGACAAACTGGAGAGACTAAAGTCAGCGGGAGCTGCACCTGTGCACCTTAAGATGCTGCCTATCCTCAGAAGTTCATGACTTGACTGGCTGTAAACACTTCAAACTGAAACTAATTCAGGCCCCTGGGGGGTTAGGGACACCAGAGCATGGGGTTTCCTCCCTGACCTTCTTTGCTAATTGCCATTGATGGACCTCTCCTCCATGAACTTATCTCTCTCTGAAGCACCTGGCATTGGTCACTGTCAGAATACAGGATATGGGTTTAGATGGACCATTGGTCTGACCCAGTATGGCTATTCCTATGTTATCTAATTCTTTTTTGAACCCAGTGATAATTTGGGCCTTCACAACATCCCTTGGCAACAAGTGCCACAGGTTGACTATGTCTTGTGTGAAGAAGTACTTCCTTATGTATGTTTTAAACCTGTTGCCTATTAATTTTATTTGATGACCCTAGTTCTTGTGTTATGTGAAGGAGTAAATAACCCTTTCTTACTCACTTTCTCCACACCATTCATGATTTTATAGACCTCTACCATATCCTCCCTTCATCATCTAAAAGCCTATTTAGACCCATCATTTTGTCTGTGACGTTGGGATTATATTTTCCAATGTGCATTGCTTTGCATTTGTCAACACTGAATTTCATCTGCCATTTTGTTGCCCAGTCACACAGTTTTGAGAGGTCCCTTTGTAACTCCTTACAAAATTACTCAGGATGGTTAAGTCCAAAGCAGATTGTATCATCTGCATATTTTGCCACTTTGCTGTTTACCCCTTTTTCCAGATCATTTATGAATATATTGAACATCACTAGTCCCAGCACATTATTCACCTCTCTCCATTCTGAAAACTGACTATGTATTTCTACCTTTTTTCCCCTGCCTTTTAACCAGTTACTGATTCATGAGAAGACCTTCCCTCTTATTCCATGACTGATTACTTTGCTTAAAAGCCTCTGGTGAGGAACCTGGTCAAAGGTTTTGAAAAGTCCAAGTACATTATATCCACAGGAATGCCCTTGTCTACATGTTTGCTGACCCCCTCAAAGAATTCTAGTAGATTGGTGAGGCATGATTTCCCTTTATAGTAGCCATGTTGGCTCTTCCCCCAACGAATCATGTTCATGTGGGAAATCTTGATCAACATCATGACTACTGTAGTTTAAGAGCCAAGTGGAATCACTCTCTCATATTCTATCTATGAAAGTGGGGAAGAAAGGGGGGAAGTTAAAAAAGTTATATTTGGGCAGTTTTATTTCATAAAATTAAAGCAGCATGCAGCACAGAAATCATTTCATTATTTACCGGCCACTAAAGGATTCCATGGGCACAGACATTATGTGTTCCGTCTCTCAAAGTTCTGTAAAGAAAATCAGTCTTTGTGGATGGATTTGAGATTAGAATTCACTTTTGTCCATAGCCCACAGAGTCTGGTGTCTGTAAATTCTTCGGGTGGTAATTCAAATAATGTCCAATTATGAGATTACATGAGATTTAGAGAAATCGCTTCTTCAATTAGTGTGACTACACAAAAGCTACAGTGTTGGGCCACTCTCCAATCTGCCCTACGACTAGTAGCAATGTGGCTCATATAAATTTTAACTTTAGAAAATGGAGAAATTTCATTTTAAAATCCCAACTTACAGATGCTATGCCATAAAAGAAAAACAGAAGTAATATTGGAAAGAAGCTGCTTGTGTAGAAATATTCATTAACTGTGACAGCTGTCAGCAGACTTGCCATAATCAAAACACAAACAGTATACAGCAAACTCCAGGATAACCTAAAAATGAAAATATATTGTTATCTTTCTGGATAATTGATGACTGCTGTCATGATTTCAGCCATATGGTAAATCCCATTGTTAGTTCAAATACTTAGGATATCCCTGGAAAAGCCACAGCAACATTTCACATACAGTTGTCAATTAAGGCATTATACAAATGAGATTGCCAGACAATGAACTTGGGAACCCATCTGTCCCTCCCATGGGAAATGAGCAAGAAGGTTGAATGGGAAGGAGAGTTCTGTCAGGTCTCACATAGATTGTACTCCTTAATCTTTCCACCAATGGAGGTACCGTTTGTCTCATTCACCATCACCCCCCATCCTCCACAGAGAACCAGCTGTCCCCAAACATCACAGATATCAGGGGACCAATGATTTGCAATGCCATCTGCTTGGAAGCCTCATCCATCTGTGTCAGCTATGGGTCTCTAAGCCAGCTATGACTATGCTGCCAGGACTCCTATACCTGGCAGGGACTTGGTAGAGGAATGAGAAGGGGAAAACACTACAGTCTGTGGCTGTATTATATTTTTGCCCTCATTTCCATAAGTCTAGTGAGAGATGATGCTCATAACCTCCAACCAACCACTCTGTATGCACAGAGTCTAAAGACAAGGAGGGAAAGTTGCCCTGGAAGCGTCCAAGCCCTTAGCCCTGTGAGAAGGGGAGATCTATACATAGTTCTAGTTGGTACAGTTGGATCCCAGGGTTTTTAAGAAAAGCAAACATTCTAGATTCATAGTTGGCTTCCACACCTGTTGTCTTATTACAGGTCTCATATGACGACATTGCCTCTCTTTCAGGTTGCAAAAATCAATGATATCATCAGCTCTGTCTAACCTCTGCTTAGCTTCCTAGTGTTTATTCCTTTTTCTTCTACTTTTATCCCCTTTACCATTGTTATATTCCCTATTGATGTTAAGTAAAAACATGTTAGGCACACCAAATCTAATAAAATTGGGTAACTTTTTAAAGGGCACCAGCTCATTAAATGGAGGTTCGCAAGTCCTAAGAGTTACATTTTTTTGTAAAGTTTTCCAGTGGAGTTACTGTTAGGATATCATCCTAGAAAACTGAAGAAGGCCTCCATCCCCTTCAAAAAATACTGGCAGTAGCAGAGCAAGATTCCACACGCTGCCCCAAACAATGCACCTCGATCACATTCTGAAGGGACAACCTCTAATGGTAACGAGGTAATGTCCACTCAGTCCTTGGCCTCTCCGCTTAGGCTATCTATAAGGATGCCAATCTAATTGAGGTCGGCTGTTTTCTTTCTGAGAGTCCCTCCTGCCCATGAGAAGCTGGACTGAAACTGTCAATTCATTTTACAAATACTGAAGAATATATGTATTCTGGCAACTATTAACTTAAGACAGTAAACCTATGCACTTCAGCTACTTGTGTTACTCACCAGAAGGCTGCATCCTGTAACCCCATAGTCTTCATCAACTCCTTGAGCTTCCTTTTTTCTCTTGTAAGACTGATTGACAGAAAGTGCATAAATGGAGAGAAACACATTGCAACAGCAAAAATGATAAAACTGTGTTCCAGGGTAACCGATGGTTTGAAAGATGATGATCCCATACGGACACCACTAATCGATTTCATTTCTTCCCAGACAGAATGATTTGTCGTCATCTAAAAAATTCAAGTGAGCATTTAATTTAGTTTTATGTAATGAAATATGGTCATAGTGCAAGGTTATAACATGTCACTTAATATTGTGAGTGGTGCTGTAAACTGATCATATATTTCCGACGACAGCTACCTTCTCTTTTCTGGCCTTGAGAAATGCAGACTTCCCCCTTCAGGTCCATTCAAAATACTGACACTGAGATTGTCTTCCTAGCCTGTTGCTTTAATTTCATCACCACTTCTCTGCCTCCCTACTCTGGGCCTCTCTCATCTTTCAATCAAACACCACGTATCCAGTCTTTTAAGGCCTACCCCTGCTCAACCTATCACCTCTCGTATGTTACATCAAGCCAGGACCACGTGCCCCCACTCTCCCAGCAGCGACAGCCTTCATGATTCGCGAGCTCAGTTCTCTTTCAAGCACCTTCACTCTGACTTCCAGGCTGCCCCTCATTTTTAGGAGGAGCTCCATGATAAATCTGCAAAGCCACAATGCTCCCCTCCTTCAAGTCTCTCCTTAAAGCTCACTGCTACCGCAAAACACTCAATAGCAGGGGAACCGACGTGCTGAGAATGCGGCTTATTATACTAAACAATCATTTCAGTGTTGTCTTGGTCTTCTCTCCTCTTCCCCCTGGCTGGTTTTCATTCATTTGGGAGCAAGGGTTGTCTTTTCATATGCCTAGATTGTAAGCTCTTTGGAGCAGGGACTGTCTTTTTATTACATATGTGTACAGTGCCTAGCACAATGGGGCCTCTAGGCACTTCCCCAATAAAAGACAATTGCATATTAAAATTGTTAGTCTTAATACTAACACTGACAACACTAAATTTCTCAGCTGACAACCTCCCTTTCTAAGTTTATAATGCTGCACATAACAAAATCCAGTGCTAGGACCCATAATGGAGATGGGCAGAAAATAAGAACTTGAACAGAATAGCAACAGGGCAGAGATCTGTGAACAAAACATTTAAAAAAACATTTCTTAAAAAAGAAATTAGGTGAAGTCAAAGCATAAACCAACATCAACTGCTCTTTAAACATCACGTGTTACCCAGGAGGCCAGACTCGATGATCACAGTGGTCCCTTCTGACCTTGGAATCGATGCTGATGCTAGAAATTACAATTGTTTCCACTGCATATTGCAGCCAAAAGCCTTCAAGCCGTGAGAAATAGATGTGAGATAGGCCTCGAGGCCTGGCTTGTCAGGGATGTTCCTGTAAATATCCTAGTAGATGGAAACCGTCATGGAGAGTTGGCTCTTTCCTGAGCCTTCACGAATTTGAACCTAGCGGGAGGTTTTTGACGGTGCAATTGGGGGTTAGGTGCCTAAATGCCACTTGTATCTTTTAAAATCCCCCCTTAACCTTTGAGGCCAGGTTACCTTAGTGAGAGCCCCTTTCCTCTTTGTCATTCCAACAGTGCAGACCAGGTTGTGCATTCTTGCCAACATTCCCCACGTTTGGTCTGCTGGGGACTGGCTGCAGAGAATTCTCAGAGGTGAGACTCTAACTCTGAAATTAGCATCCTATGCTGATCTGAAAAAGCCCCTGTTTTTTAGCCTTCAGAACATGCTACAGGGGCTCCCCTGTCTATTCTTTCAGACCTTTAGTGGGTAAGAGGAGCAATTATCCTGTTTTATAGCTTTCTAAAATGGCAAAAGGCACCACTCAGAATGCTCTAGGCTCCTCTGACAAATATTTCAAGACCAATATATCATCAAAATAAATAGCAACTCCATAACACACAGCACAGAAATAAACCAAGCTATCCCCTGTCCGGACACACAATCCCTTACAATATTTGCTTATTCAGCAGGTTTCTTAAAAAGGCATGCCGTACGGCATGCTCCGAAGTTTAACCAATTTGTGTCATTGTAGACCAAGGACGAGGGGCACATTTCAAAGTAAAGAGGCCCGCACAGAGAATGCCCTTCCAAAAGCCCCTCCTTTGGGCTGAGGGGAGTACCTCTGCAGATCTTAACTGTAGCAGCATAGCACAGGGAGAGAGGCACTCTCTCAATTAGGAAGGTCTGAAGCCATTTAGGGTTTTAGAGGTCAATACCAACCCTTTCAACTCTACCCCGAAACCTCAGATATCCAGCCCAGATCATGGCACATGGGTTGAGCCTGCTTGCAACCAAATACTCCAGTTACCAAATGGACTCATGTATTCCACACAAGCTTTAGCTTCTGAGTGGATTTAAAAATGTAGTCCCAAGTAGATCTGTAGTCTCAAAATGGTAAAGGAATTAATTACAGTTGTGAGGTCCACTAGTCCATGCTGGAAAGAACAGTTGCAACCTCCTTGCCAGATTCAAATGTTATAAAGTGGCCTTGGCTACTTCTGAAAGATAATCATCCGGCTATAATCTGTATGTCAGTACCCGTTAGACGTTCCAGTTGGATTAGGGCCGTATGCTGCTGGGCACGAGTGAGTTGCATTTCACTTGTGTTCTGGGAAGTTCTTTGTGTCATTACCTTTTGTAAGTTTTACCATTTCTATTTTGTGACTTTTAAAACTGATCGTAATTTTGCACAGAGATTCTGAGGGGTGCATGTTTTCGATATGAAACTAAAAGCAGTCAGTTTCTACAACCCATTCAGGACTCTGAGTTATTTCACACGTCGTTCTTTGGTAGAAGCTCCTGACACAAGACGATCCGTCGCTTTTTTTTACATTGTAATAATTCCATGCACTAAAAAAACCCTGATCATAGAAGAATTTATTTTGCTTAATGTTTAAGGGTCAGGTTAGAAGAAACAGAAAATAATTTCAGTGCAAGAATTCTGCTTACTTCTATAATAGCAGCATCAATGCTTGATTGCAGTGATAGAAATCCTCTGTACCAATATCTTGGACTATCGCAGTAATGTCCTGAAAAGTTATAACAAGAATCTGCAAAGATGAAAGGCCAAGTACATTACTTAATTGTGTGCAACAATCATTTTAATGCAGTATCAAAGTTGGGACTTTAATCCAACAAAAGTCAAGAAATTCAGATTTAATGGGACTACAATAATAACTCTGCAACAGCAGCAAGCAATTAGCTCCCAAGGATAGTGGAAATATCAAAGGATCAGCAGTGTATTGGACTAGTTCAGTGTCATCCCATGGAATAATAGCAGGACCTTATTGCCGTGGATACACCTGACAGCGTCTCTCTTTGCTCACTGCTTCCCACCTTAGTGCCTTAAGTGCATGTGAAATGCCAAAGCTCCCATTTACTTCAGTGGCACAGGATCAGCCCCATACTAAGGATCTGGGCATATTTTTTAATTCTGTAGATGGTTTACAACCTGCCCAATGATTTAGCGTTTTTAAAGTTTCCAATAAAAGCTGCTTGACTGCGATCTTCTGCCTGCCAAAAAAAACCAGAACCCAAAATCAAGGAAGAAACCAAAAAAACTTGGTACACCATTGTCTGCCATGCTGCAGGCACTTCCACTCCCTGCTGCACAAAAGTGCCTCATTCCTACCCTGAACAACAGCTGTTCAAAGTGAGAAGTGAAGACAGAGTCTCCACGGCAAATCAATTCTTCACTTCACTATGTAGCCTCCTGAAAGGCCACAGGACTGAGGACACTAGTTCAGTCCTTATCAGCCATCAGTTGCTAAATTTTGCTAATAATTTTCATTATTTATATGGAGTGTATGTGGAGGTGTAAAATAGACTGTAGGGCAAACAAAGTGTAAAATGCATACTAATCTAGACCACAAGGCTGATCTGTCATGCATGGACCCTACATGATGAGACACGGGAAAAAGACTGAAATGGGATGTAACATATCAAGTGGGATGGAATATTTCAAGTAAAAGGGAGAAATATGCCTAAATCCTCAATTTAAAAAAAAACCCAAAGTTTCTACTGTCTATATATTTAAAAGAAAGTTGGTGGTGTTGGATTTTATTATTTTGTTACAAACAATAAAACAGACTTACATTTGTGGTTCTTTCTAGCTCAGAAACTCACATGTAGACTAAGGGCCAAATCCACGTCAATGAAGCTATGCTAATTTACGCCAACTGAGGATCTGGCCATCTTTATTTATTTTTAATTACCTATCTGTCCAAAATGCTCATTTGGAGCAATCACATTGCTGGGAGGAAATCTGAGGCAATAGGAGAAGTCATCGTTAAATACAACCCCTACAATTTCGTCGTTCAAAATCCATGCTGCCTCCAGAGCTGTTTCATCTTCCATCACTTCAGTTTTTATACCTGTGGTTTATACAGAAAACATTACGATCAATAGCTACAACACTGAAAACGTGAGCACAGGGATTTTATACATCTAGCCAGTTTTGCCAGCTGTGTGTTGTTCCCCTCTGAATTTCCGTTCTCTAGGCCAGGTATATTTGTAGATGCTTTGGGTCACATTCAATTTGATCAGCTGGGAAAAAGTTAATAAGAAAATCTTAAGTTGAATTGTGAATGCAACAACAGGTAGGTATCTTAGTCCACAGATGGCACTGTATCTAGAGATAACTACTGTATGAAGATGGGATAGAGATTTTCCCAAACTAAAACCCAGGATCCAACACCCGCAAACTTCTCCTAGAAACAGTGTGGAATCCATATGTAGATATACAACTGAACTTCTCAGCTGGTCCTTATCTCAATAATGGATTCAGTGAAAACCTAGATTCTAATACAGTGCACTCCGTTTATAAAAATTATTGATATAAGCATCAACCACATATAGTGATCAAAATCACTGGGACAAAATCATTTCTATACTAATCATAGTAAAATACTCTACTTATAAAAATCATTTAGTGGCACACTGACTACATGTAACATGATACTCGGTCAAGAGCAATGACATGTAATAAGCCAATAAAGCTGTTTTGAATTTGATGACATCTCGCGTTTTTAGGCACGTAGCGCGTATAAAGAATCATCCCTGTGTAAAAAAATAAGTTGTGCCATTTACGTGAGAGTTGATCGACATAGCAGGAAAAAGAAAGACGCTTTCTGCAGATGAAAAACGCCATCTTCTGGAGTTCTGAAATAGTCCTCCCAAGACCAGCCAAAGCGATGCTGCTCAGAAATTGGGCATTCCACAACTTAATTGTCTACGATTCTCAAAGCAGGGAGAGCATCATACAAAATGAAGGAGACAGAAAAACAATGTGGCCAGACAAGGCACCTATGGTCGAGGCCGCTTTCATAAAGTGGATCAGAAATGCCAGAGAGAGAAATACCCCCCTATGTGGACTGTTGGTGACGCAGAAAGCAGAAAAATTGGTGGTGGCCCTGGGTGTTACCAACCTCAGGGCATGCACTGGCTGGTTTGAGTGTTTTCAAAAACAAGATGAGATTGTTTTTAAGAGAGAAGCCAAAGACACAGACATTAGGTTGTGTGAAGAATGATTAGAAAACTAGTGGATCGAAATGAGACATGACTTTGCTGAAGACAACGTTTGGAGTGCAGATGAAAGTGGAATTTACTTTCGAGCCCTACCTGATGGCACTCTCACTTTTAAATTAGACAATAAAAAAAGAAGGAAAGAGGTCTATAGAAAGAATTACTGCTCTATTCACCTGTTCCATGACTGGTAAGGAAAAGAACCTTTTCATCATTGGGAAAAGTCAAAACCCACAGTGTTTTAAAAATGTGAGATATCTTCCAGTCCTCTATGCTGCAAAGTCAGCTGCCAGGATGACAGGTCATCTATTCAGTGAGTGGCTGAAGGACTGGAATCAAAAGTTGGGGCCGTGAAAGGAGAAAGATTTTGCTACTTATGGACATCTGCACAGCCCACATGACAAAAGGTGTAGCACTGAGGAATATCCAACCTGAATTCCTCCCAAAAAACACAACTTCTATCCTTCAGCCATGTGCCCAGGGAGTTATCAGAACTGCCAAGGCACACTTTCATAAGCAAACGGCTCTCACGGTGTTTCACCACGCTGATGATGAGAACAACAAAGCTACTTCTGTGGAAATGGCCAGGAAGATCCATCTTTCAGATGCCATTTTAATGCTCGCAAATGCCTGGTCTGACATCAGTGCTTCAACAATTGCTGGAGAAAAGGAGGTCTGGTGATCGCACATATGGCGGAAGCAATTGTGTTGAGCCACCAAGACGATTCAATGCACATGAATTTGAAGAGTGGATAGACATTGATGATAATGCTTTTACTATGCAACCTGTTTCTGATGATAACATTGTGACTGAGATCAGAGACCATTTTGAAGTGAAACCTGAAAACAATGTAGAGGTGGACTCTTATGATGACACGGTAATCATCCCATCCTTGACCAAATGAAGGATGTGACAAAAACTAATGGTCTATTGTACAGGGGCTTCAATGATTATAAACTCCTACATCACTTTGAAATGGAAGATATGGTGATACTCTGAAATAAACGTTAATGTGAGCCACTACTGTTAAACGGTCTGTTTTGTTGTTTTACGTTGAAGTTTAAGCTATAAAAGTCAGTATAATGTACTTTCATATGTTACATTTGTTGCAGTTTGAGAGATTTTTAAAAATTTACATCTTTGGATCTTTACATTAAGAGGTAGATAGCGCCGGTAACTTACACTTTGTGTAAAGTTGTAACATGCACAGTATTAATAATGCCTTGAAAAAAAGCACCAGCTAAATGATTGGGTAATAAATAAATAATAATAATATGCTGCTCAGTTAGAATGTTGGTATGGCTGGTAGAATGTTGGTTTTGTTCCACGCTGAATATGTTTAAAGTCTAAAGAATTTAGTTACGGTAAATGAGATGTTTCTCAATTGAATAAAAAAAGTCAGTTGTTTAAAACATAATGGTTGATTTAATCCATTCTTTGCAATTCTGCTTGTAAGAATCAACTGCTAAGAAGAATCAAATTATTCAGGATAGGTGTGATTCTTATAAAAGGAGTGCATTGTACTCTAATTATTGGGTGTTTGAAATCTGGATCACAGTTTTATGGCATCTCTGCTTCCCAGTCAACAAAATGAGGAGTTTTATAATATCATTCTAGGGAAAGTTTCTGATCTGAGTTATTTATTTCTTATTAGGTCCTAAACCTGGCACCACATAGGTCACCTGCAATGCCAGCTAGCAGCTAATCAATGCAATTTATAATCAGGTATTCAGTGGGAAAACATATATTGTTTCAACTCCGCTGTCTTCCTTTCTTAAGCCCCTTCTATCACTGCTGGACTTCAAGGTGCAGTTAATGAAGTTTCTAAAATAATGAAAGAACCATTAAAATTCAGTCAAGTTTGTCAGAACATTGCTTGTGGATCAGGCTGCTAAATATTTTCATGAAACTGAATTTCAGGAGTATTCCACAAGGGAATAAACATATGTTTCCCTTGATGCTGTTGTGCTGTACTGTGAACATTTGTTAGCATGATCCATCAGGAATGGAAAATTAGTTACTATAATTGCCTGTTAACACCCTTCTTAATACAAAAAACCTCACAAGCATTCCGAGAAAATTAAAAGTATTGGATAATGAAAACACAACTATCCATGACAATGAATGACAGAGAATATGGCCAAAAGTAACAACTGGATTTAAAAAAAGAATTATGGTAGATATATTCATGGAGGATGCAACTACATTGCTCCAGACGTCCCTAAACTTCCAACTCCCAGAAGCTGGGACTGTATGACAGGGGCTGGATCACTCAAAATTGCCCTGTTCTGTTCATTCCTTCTGAGGCATCTGGCAATGGCTGCTGTCAGGAGACAGGATACTGGGCTAGATGGACTGTTAGTCTGACCCAGTATGGTTGTTCTGATGTTTTTATGAATATTGTATACTAGCAGAACATGTTAAGACACAGTACAGGTACGGCAGCTAACAAATCTAAATATTTAATGGGCATAACGTACCTATCATTACAGAGTCTGAAGCCACTTTATTCATTATTTGTCTTGTGCGGCTTGTCATGGGTGTATAAGCAACTGTAATCCCAGTAGCATTATAGGCAGGGTCATCTAATCGTCCCAGGAAAGCATGAGGCGCTTCAGGATGTGGGACATGATACGTGAACGTTGATATCAAGTACACCAGAAAGAGAAATAGGAGTGACAGGACCCATTCCTGGGTAATGGAAAAGAGTAAATGAGCAGAGAGAATGGCACAACAATTTCAGAGAGAATGTTCCCTCCCTGATTATAAGATAAGCAACAAAGCCAGTCAATACATTTTAGATGGAACAGTTTTCCTTCAAAAAAAAAAATGAAAGTTTCAGCAAAATCTAAATCTTGTCACAGAATATAGTCACTTTAACATCATTCAGAGCTTACAACTTTCACATCCGCTAATGCCTGAAAATCTGATCTGCAGCAATGCAAATACAAAGGGTAATATCGCCTATTCAGTCAATGAAACACAAAGCTCAACACTTCGTAAAAAGTTTACTGATTTTACATTAGTGCATATAATATGAAGACTGTGCTCTGCGTGTCACCACAAAACCATGATCAACTATTAAAAGTGAAGAGTAGTTTGGATAACAACCCGCAGATGAGAGAATTTCTCCTATTGTCTGTTGCTGCAATGAGAAAAAGAACTCTGATAGATGAAAAAGCCCCGCAAAAAACGGCAACAACAATTGGGGCTTTTCAAATATAGTCTCACTTTCACTACTCTCTCAAATACAAAGTGGTTTTTGGGGGTGGGGGGAGGGAAAGAACCCACTCACATGAGCCAGCTTTTTTTCTTTTGTTCCCAAACTATCTTTTTGTACTTGCCTGAAAGGTCTGCATTTTCATTCTCCATTTGATAAGTAGATTTTTACGTAAGAGAGCCTTAGTTTGCTGGCACACACTCATATTTCTCTGAAGTCTCTGCATTTCTCGATCTAGAAAGAAAAACAAAAGGATGTAAATTCTAATAAAACAAATCTAAGAAAAAATATTTGTTGTATTTGTACAATGCTTTGCATCCAAGGATACCAAAGCACTTTACCAAGCTAAGCAATATTTCCATTTTACAGATTTGGAAACAAAAGACTTGCCAAAGTTTCTTCATACAAAGGAAGTCTGTGTTGGCAGAGAAATCAAATTCAGATCTCTCCCTCCTAGACCCAATGCCTTAACTAATAGACCATCTCCTCTCCCATGGCTTTTATAATTACTATTTGGTGAAATTGTCTCTTCTGTACTGCAAAATTAAAGAACTCACTTCAGGTGCTCTCCTTTACTAAAAATGTTAGGGGTGGGGAGAAACTACAAGGATAATGAAAACTTTTCTGTTGTAGATGCAGGGTTTTCTTAACTTTTTCTCTATTTAATGTTTTTAGTCTTCTTCTTAGACATTAAACAACAGACAATACTATTTCATTTTTAATTCTATTGATACTTTCAGAAAAAGTGTGTACGCATTCTGCTGTTTTTAGTTTGAAAGTATTATTTCCTAAAAGGACCTCAAACTAAATGATATTTATAATTTGACAAATCGAAATCCAACTTACTAATTATGCATTCATGTATATCTGGCTATGCAAAACAGTACTAAGAAATACAAAATGTGTTTTGAATTTTCAGTGGAATCCTAAACAACCTAACAATGGTAAAAAGCCTTAAAAAAAACTAGAAAAATAATTATTTTCGTATCTTGGCCTACCAGTGAACAAAAGTGTTAATTTAAAATTTAAAGTCAAACTCTTCTGTTCATTATAAATGTATACATAGTTTTAAGAAACAACACCTACAGTCCTTCAGATCATTTGGAATTATGTCTAGGAGTGCTGCACTTAGCCCTAAATAACCATTAAGAGATGATGAGCGAGCAAGATGAAAAAGTATGGTTCAAACCACCACCACAGAATTGAATTTGAATTCAGCCTCTATTATTCACTAAGGGCTTGATCCTGCAAAGTGTCGAACAACTCCTGAAGGTGCTGTGAGCTGAGCACCCTTTGCTTCTATGGAAGTCAATAGGAGTTGAAGGCATTTCCACATCTTGCAGGAACAAGCCCAGGGATGTTCTTGAGTGAATTTTTGTTCCCAATGATAGTCACATAAAGAGAAAGGGTAACAAATGCATGTTTGTGAGAATATTTATCTGGAAGCACTGCAATGGGTTACATTGGAATGAGAAGCATTGGAATGAAAAGTGGTGGAATATCTGTCCTTAATTTTTTTAAAGCCCAGCTTGACAAAGCCATGGCTGGGATGATTTAGTTGTTGTTGGTCCTGCTTTGAGCGGCGGATTGGACTAGATGACCTCATGAGGTCTCTTCCAACCCTAATATTCTATGATTCTATGAAGTGTTTGGCTGCTTCCTTTAAAATTCCTTTCAAGTTGGGAGTTATCCAATCAAAGCAAAAACAACAATATGTTTGGTCACCTAAGTATCACCTATCTCAAAAAACATATGTAGTGAACGTGTAAAGCACTAGTTGTAGAGAATTGTTCGATCAGTCCATAAGGGTGAGCTACGTACACATAAATCAGTCAAGTTTGAGTAACTTGTGAAACCTTCAAGGGGTTACATATGTGAAATAATAGATGTCCAAGATCTAATTACAATCACAAAGCCAAAATGCAATCATACTATGGTATAACTGAATTATGCTTTCATACAAACAGACGTCCTGACCTTCCAAGAATTAGAGCTCAGTTACAGAGACAAGGTGGGTGAGCGAATATCTTTTATCGGACCAACTTATGCTGGCGAGAGAGAGAAGCTTTCAAGCCACACAAAGCTCTTCTTCAGTCACTCTCACCAACAGAAATGGGTCCAATAAAGAATATTATCCACCTAGTCTCTCCGATATCTGAGGAACAACACAGCTACAATGACGCACGCATAGCTCAGGATCAGCCACCTTTGCATCTGACCCTTTAAAATGTCTGTAGCTGAAATAAAAGGAGCTTGGATGTGTTTCATTGTTTTCCCTTTGGATATCGCTTCCAGATGTTGCTGACTGGACAGCTGGACTTTACTTATAAATGATGCCAAAAGCACTTCCATGGCTCGGTTCCCCTTACTATTGTTGTTGTGTGTGGTATCTTTTTGTGGGGGGAGTAAAACATTTGCATGCTCCAAGTGCAATAGGTTCAGATTTCTAATTACTCCTTCAGTGCTAACCAAGGAACCTATCCCGGAACGTGCCTGGGCATTCTCCATTGTCATTGATTTCAATGGGATTTGAGATCACTTGGCATGATATAGTTGGTCTTGTTAATATTTTTTCTTCAGACTTGGAATTTGATGACAAATAGTGCAAAAGACAAAGGAGAAAAGCTAAAAGTGCACATCACACGTTCACATCTTGCTTATGTGATTTGCTGTTCTGAAGAAGCAATATACTCAAAAATGTGGAACTAAAGTTATTTATCACATTATTGTTATTATTAATTATTATTATTCTTATTACACGTGAACTTCTCTCTGCTACTAAAGCCAGAAGGAATGCCACTATAACTGAAAGAGCAGAACTGAGGTAGGCTATTCCAAAGAGAAATTACTCCAGTCATTTCATAATGGAGTACATCTCTCATTTTAGACCCAAAATTACCTCTTAGTAGAGCAACTTGTTGCTGCTAATTACTTATACATGGGAAACGTTGAATCAGAAAACTAAGGTTACAAGAAATTTGGTTATAAAATTAATTCCACATTTCAAGCTTCCTCCTCTACTATGCTAGTCTCATAAATAAATACATACTATAGAGCACTTTACATCTTCAAATGTCTTGTACAAATATGAACTAACCAGTAGCATTTATCTCACATGAGTGTCCTATCCCCATTTTACATACAGGAAAACAGACACAGAAGTTAAGTGAAGTGATTTGCTCAAGAACTGACTACAAGAGTCTGATCCTGATCCCATTGAGCCAATGGCAAAATGCCCATTGATTCCAATGGATAGGATTAGATGGAATTTGGCCCATAGAAGATGGAGGCTTATCATGGTGCTGAAGATTTGGGGACCAAATCAGAATGAGCTAGTATGGGGTCAAGGAATCTAAGCATCTGCAAGCCCAGGGCACTTCTCTTGAAGGGAGTGGATGTTTTTAAAAAAAATTAAAGAAGTTTCCCCATTAAACACTTGGGTGTGGAGAATTTTAGGTTGCAAACTCATACCGATGTGTGTAAATTTTTCTTTCAGAAGATTAAGTTTAAAAAAAAAAAGTCAGAAACCCAGGCAATTCAGGGAACCACATGGCAACCTCGGCACTCTATGGCACCGAAACAGCCACGCTCAGGACATGGGAGCTGGGAAACTGAAATCTCTGAGAACCTCTTAACTCAGTTCTGAAGGGCGTACTCTTTGGAGCGCCTTGATCTCTTCAGTACAGAAGGTTAAAGGAGAGAATGAGGAAAAATGGAAAGCGCTGCTGTTGATTGGGAGGAACAGGAGAGAAGGAAGAAATACAAAACGCAGCTGACTGGCAACGAAATGAAAACGGCTGGCGGGTTTGAAAAGCCCGCCCACTGCAGCAATTGATAAGCACGGCCGGTGGCAGCTCATTTTCTCAGGGGTTTTTCCTCTACATTCAGCGCTTCATCGCCCAGTCTCGGTGATTTGAGGAGCTAGTTTGGTTTAAAACACTGCACCTCTGGGTTTCATTTCAACTCTAACTTCTACAGAACTGCAGACAAATCACCACCACAATCCAAACTCTGTTCCAAGAAATAACGAAAGTCAACATTTGTACTTGGAAAGGACAAAAAAACAGTTTCCTTGTACAGTTGGAACTGAGCTCTCTGCAGAGTCACTGTAATAAATTTACTTCGAAATTAAGTCAGCTGCAGATTTACACACTTCCAGAAACGCATTCCGTCACTCCGCAGACGAGCCAACAGAAAACAATTTCACATTATCATCCCGACGGAACATTCATGACAAGAACCACACAATTGCATCAAGCAATCAAAGTAAACAATTTCACCATTACTCTCTTAGCTATCTATAGAGACAACTAAGTTAACCAAACACAAAACTGCAAAAATAACACTGTGCAGTACTTTCTAAATGAGTCTGAGCATACTCTATTAGACAATCTTCTGGAGCAGGGTTAATCTAGTGGTGGTGATTTACATGTAATGTGGAAGTACAAATTTATCTTTCAATTCCTTGGTTGTTTTCTCTCCTAATAGAGGTTAAGCAGTACAAATGCACTATAGCAGATCTTTCTTTTTTCACACCTACCAGGAGGTTTCTATGGCACATTTCCTGGGTTTCTATTTTTATTTTTAAAACACCAGTGTTCTTGAAAGATAATATATGCTTGAAATGCTGATACATGCCTGCAACTTTAACATCACAGAAACAAAACTCCTTGTGTAGGAATTGCAAACAAAATAGGGCATCAGGTACTAATACCACCTCTACTGTCCTTTCTCCATAGACCACCTCAAAGACTATGTCTACACTATAGAACCTACACTCTCATAGCTTCCTAGTGTAGATGCAGAAAGAGTTTTTCTGCCAATGTAGGAACACCACCTCACCAAAGGACAATGCTTAGTCTACACTCAAAAGATATATCAGCATGGCAACGTGAGTCAGTGCCAGACACGGCTGTAGCCCATTGGGAGCCCTAAGAAAGAATGTTTTTGGGAGGTCGCCTACAACACATACTAATAAACTTGTTAAACAGAGGGCAAGTCAACACTACAGCACTACAATGGCACAGCTGCACTGACGCACTGTGGCATGTCTGGTGAAGTACCCATTGCCATAAGTACGCCACCTTGGCGAGAAGCAGAAGCGATATCAGCGGGAGAGCATCTCCCGCCAACGTAACACTGGTGTGGACAGCGTGAAACTTGTGTCACTCGGGGGTGCGCTTTTTCACACTCCTGCTTGATCAACTTGATCCTGATCCTCCTGTTAGATCAACTTAACAGGTAGTATAGACCTGCCCAGAATAGGGAGCCCCCTTGAGTGGTTTGGGGCCCTAAACAATTACTGATTTTGCTTATGCCTGGCACCGGCTCTGGTCAGTGCTGTGAAAAAACCACTCCCCTGACCCACAGAGTTATGCCAATGTAACTGTCAAGTGTAGATGCAGTTTAGTCAACAAAAGAGCACTTCAGTCTAATGCAGTGGTTCCCAAACTTTAACAACCTGTGAACCCCTTTCACTAAAATGTCAAGTCTCGCGAACCCCCTCCTAAAAATGAATATTTCCAGGGATTTTCTCCTTTACCTGAGTATAGATTATAAAAGCAGTGATCCTGGAAATATAAAATTTGTTTTTATGACATGCTTATTACACATTATTTATTATTATTATTTATCATTACAGTATTTTTATTACATTATGAAAACAGCAACACCCTTCCAAGATCTCACTTTCGTAGCTTGTATCACTTAGAATATGCCTGTTATAAGACAAGACTCCTACGTTTCATCAAGGAGTATCAGATGTGAAACAGCATGGAGATATTTAAGAAGACAACTCAAAGAGTTCCTCCTATACAGGCATTCAGGTCTTGAGCAGTCCAGGCAAACAACGCACGTTACAACAAAGCTTAAACTTGTTCTTCATAATAATTTTTAAAACAATACTAGCTGCCTATTTAATTTTAAAAACAGCAAAAAGTATCCACCTCCCTTTCTATTTCTTAAAAGGAGTCTTGAAGTTTAAATCTCCTCAGTGTGATAGATATGCTTGCTTTGATCTGCTTAGCTCTTGGAAGTCCAGGGGCTCCAGGCTGCTGGCCCTGTGCTGCCCAGGGTCCCTAGGCACAGCTCTGTCCACCATTAGGGAATTTTTTCCCTAAGAAATCCCTGTAACATTTTGCGAACCTCCAGGGGTTCATGAACCCCAGTTTGAGAACCACTGGTCTAAGGTAAGGTCTGTCTATGCTATGGAGACTGTATTGGCCCTGCTATGCCAGCATAGCCCCATAGTGTAGATACAATCTACACTGACAGAAGTAGTTTTTCTGTCCAGGTAGGAATACCACCTCCCAGAATGCCATTAGCTACGTCAACGGAAGCACCTTTCCATTGATGTAGCTGTGTCTACGCTGGTGGCTATGTTGGCATGGCTACCTCAGTTAGGTGTGTGGGTTTTTTCACACCCCTGACCAATGTAGCCATGCCAGTGTAGACTAAGCTGTCAGTTGGGGAGTTGGTGTTCCTACACTGACAGAAAAAAACCCCTTCTGTCCACGTAGGCTGCATTTACACTACAGGGCTATGCCAACACAGTTATGCTGATATAGTCTGCCTAGTGTAGACATACCCCTTTATTAGCACAATTCTTCCGTAGAGGGTGGAAAACGGCATGGAGGAATTTCAAAAAAAAATCTCCCCCCACTGGAATTTTTAAAAAACATGTAAAGGAAACGTCACTTGTAGACATATATACACATACACGTATGTATGTATGTTTGATTTATTCTGGTTTTAAAAGAAGGCAGCAGAATAAATTTAGCACACACACATACATATATCTTTTAAAACCAGAATACATGCTGCAGTAAAGCATGCTCTGTGAAAAGCTGAAAAATTGTTAATATATTGTTATTAGACCACAAATAAGACAAAAAAGTTATAAAGCCTTAAAATAGCAATAAAACTTCAGTAGAAAGAATTTAAACTTCATCCTTTAGAAAGATTCTGCATCTGCTAATCAGGCAATTCAAACAAACAAAACAGCAGAGCACACTGGAGAAATGTTAGTTTTAGAGTCTTTAATTACCAGATGTTTTCATACATTAGGAGTCAAATGGAATTTTAAAAAAAATAGGGATCTTACCTTAGGGGAAAAGTTTTGAGAAGCGTTCAGAATATTTGCTCTTGTAATGGATCTGTAAACACTGCAGAGGTCTTCTTTTTCCTGCCGTTACTTTCTAATGGTTGTAATACACTCCATGCTTCTGTGCGGCTCCTCCCACCCTTCATTTCAATCATTCTGCCAAAAAGGCATGGCTTACATGACCACTTTGGTTTACTTTACTAGCTGCCCCCTCTTTACCCTCTTTCTTCAGATTCCTCTCTTTTCTATAGAGCTAACAGAGGATACTGCTGCCCAGCTGCTGAAGGAAAATTCCTCTCAAAAGTTAGGTTCAGGAAACTCTTGAAACTTTGAATACAAAAATAAAAAACAAGCTCTGCCTGGTCAAATCTCTTGTTCCTTCCTACAAGAGTAGTAGCTGACTGTAACCGCCCTGCAAGGATGCCGTGATGTAGGTAGAAGGGCAAAAGGTTGAGCCTTATTTACTCAGCAGATTAACAGCTTTGTTGGCAAAATATTGTATATACCAGAGTTCTGTAAAGTCACTCCAACTGGCTGGAAATCCCCTTTCCCCTTTATCATGTGGAAACGAGGCACATCAAACAACATTAATTTCTCTAACACTATATTTTAAAAGGGAATTCTTCTAATTTCATCTATATAGAATAGAGGTTAAGCTATAAAGCTGCACTATATCAGATCTCTATTTCTTTTTCAGAGCCAGAGGCAGACTTCTATGGCACATATTCAATAGTGAAAATTAGGGATCTGTACATCAGTTTCTAAGTAAGTTCCCAAGGGCGGCGGTAGAAACCCACTGTTAGAAGTATTCAGAATGACCTGGGACACAACAAAAGCTAAGGCTGTATTGGAGGATGGACTGCAAGAGATCAGCGGCACGCAACATGCGGGGCCCTCCCCAGAAAGGGTTTGCCACAGCCACGTCCAGGGTGATTTGTGTACCGTGTAGCTCATGAAAAGCAGATGTGCCCTGTACTCGGGCAGACACGAGCGACGCGCCAAGCATCAGTTGTGAGTCTTGGCTGTTAGGCATGGTAAACAAAACAAAAAAGATGGTAAAATTGCTATGGTCAGATTAAAAAAGTGTATTATTATTTACATAACATTAGCGCATGACAGCCAAGTAAAAGTGGGGCCTGTGACAGGGTATATAAACCAATCTTAGCTGTTAACTTTCTGCCAGGGAGCCCATCCCAGGGTGCACCTGCGCTGCTTCTTAGGCCAAGGGTAGGACTGGAAAAGGAGGAAGGGGAGAAGAGCAGAGAGGCTTCTCCCGGGCCAAGTGACAAGTCTGACTGGAGACACAGGCTCTGAAAAGCTGCAGCCGGCCTGAACCTCTGAGTAAGGAATGTGCTAGCCCCAGGGCTGACAGGCTGATCGAGGCTCAGCAGACTGTGGTTAGAGAGGAGGAAAGACTAGAGTGGCTCAGGTGCATCTGGTGAGGAAAAGGTAGAGTTGTGATGCTGTAAAGCAGTCTAGCTGGAAGGCCAGGTCACTCTTATGACTAAAGTAGGCCAAAGATGACACTGGGGAAACTGAGGCAGCACATCTGGACACAAGGGGATGTGCTGGAGTGACAGCTTTGCTACAGGACCCCATTATGTGAGGCACTGTACATATTAGTAGATGGGTCCCGGCCTGAAGAACTTACAATCTAAACAGACCAGACATATGCAGAGTGCGTGAAGGGGTAGAACACATGAGCAAAGCTACCAGTGGGATAGGGACAAGCGTCATGTTAATTCCATTTTTTTTTTGAAGGGGATGGGTTAATTAGGAGGTGACCAGCTAATGGAAAGAAAGGGGAAAGGAAGGGAAGGGAGACAAAGAGGGCAGGGGAGTGGAGAGAAGAGGGTAAGAGGTGCAAGCGTGGTGAGACTGTGAGGAAGGGACTGGGGACTTGGGGAGGGTTGGAGCAAACAGCCAATCACCACAGGGCATAGGAAGTCTAGTCCAAACAGTTCCCTCAATGTCCAGGGTTCCAGGGGTTCCTGCTTTGGCAGCTTCCGCCCCTACTGGCTGGAGTCTCTGGCTGGCTCTCCTCTGCACCTGCTTGGTGGTGGAGGGGATTCATCATAATACCCCAGAGTGTGGAGAGGTAGGTCATGTCTCAACGCCGCTTTAAAATTATGGGGTTGGGGAGGAAGTTTCATGGAACGCAATATTTTTTAAAAAAACCCCAACACTTTAATTTACAAAATTGGAAGATTTGCTGACATTACATTCCCTTTGGGGGGGCGGAAGGGGGGAGATACAGCTCCACAGATGCTAGACAATGAGGTGTCAGGAAGCCTGTTATGGCTCCCCGTTTCAGAGGGTAGACCTGTATTAGCCATAGGTATTGTTTAGATCTGACCAGGAGGCAGCTTAAATCTATGCCAGCAGGCAGCAATCATCAAGGGGTAATGTGCCAGCTGGGGATAATTACAGTGCAGTGAATTTTGGCCAGGTAAGGTGTGGTGCAGAAGCTTAATAGGCTAACTCTGAATCAACTGGAAGTTGTCCTAGATGAGGGAACTCATACTGGGCTAGATCAGCTGCTTTGCATAGTTCTGGTGGCGTTAAGGGGCCTGAGTCACAGAAGAATCTGGCCTTAGGTCTTCATTCTTTCCTGGAGCTGTGGAAAGAGACCAATTCTAGAACCAAGTCTGGCTAAGCTCTGCACATGGAAGCTTCAGAAAAATGTAAAACATAAATTTAAAATAAAAGCCCAGATATCTGACACCCTTTCCCAGGCAGTCTTCTCAGTCTCACTAACTCAGGACGCAGAATAAACGTACGAAAAGAGAGCACTTGCCCCAGGAATAAATCACCCACTGTATAAGCTATTCCACAGGGTCATCTCCATCAGCCTTCCACCTGCTGAGAAGAGACCCTTTTATATGGGCAGTAGGATCTACCTGTTCTCCTGTAATCCAAGTGGAGAGAAGCTGTGCCTGGCAGCTTTCTTTCTCCAGCCTTTGGATATGTGGCCACTAAAGAGAGGCAGGTCGTTTCTGGCTCACAAGGGCTCTCTCTGGGATCTGAAAGGGCTTGTCCAACGCACTCCACACACCACTGCCGGGGCCAGCTCTACAGAGGCTGTTATCCCATCGCCCCGCTGGTAAAGAAGCCAGTATTAGCATGCTGCTTCCCAGGGTGGTGGCAAATGAGGAAAACATCATGATGCAGAGCCAGCCACCACCAAGCAAACCTGGCACTGTGGTATTTCCTGGGCTGCAGCCAACATGGAGGCCCATGGTCAGTTACTAGAAGGAACAAGCTCCCAAGTAAATAATATTGTAGAGCAACTAATGAACCACAAGCCACTGCTTACTCTGTGGGGTCACAGGTTAAGAGTTTGTGATACAGTATGGCATGTTCTGCATCCTCAACATCTTGGGCTAACACTGCACCTACCCGATATTTGAGGAATCAGTTTGCAGGACAAACGTCAGATCAAAATCCAGACTGCATAGCCTATGTTACGTACATACCATCTCCTTCAGTACTGAAATCCCTATTACATCAGGGAAGAAACATAGAAAGGCAATTCGCTGTCTACCTGAAACTAGCTCAGATGTGTTAACTAGCAGTTTCATCTGTGACAGTGATACCATGGTAAAATCCAGAGTAGTTTCTTGGAGAAGCTAAATAGAGTCTAATTGCTCATCTGGCTAGGTTGTTGTGTGTTTTAGTTCATCCACTTGGAACCAAAGGCTAGCTGCATAAAAAACACACCAGTAATGAGACAAACAGGGTGTATTAAATGGCCACATCATAATGTAGACAATTGTTTTTATTAAAGTTATAAAAAATATAGATGAACTTTAAAGGCTGAATTCTATCTGTGACTCTGGAGAAGTGAGACAAACAGGAAGTCAAGAAGTTCTGACTTCTATTCCCAGCTGTCCTGATGTGACACTTAAGTCACACTCTGTGAGTCAAGTTACTAAACCTCTACAGGCCTCATTTGTAAAACAGACAACTTTACTAGGGTGCTGTGAGGAAGAGCCAAACAAGTTTTCCCGTTGTATTTTCCCATAAAACAGCAAAGGAAACATTACATTAAGCAAAAATAACCACAGATGGATGGGTACATGAAGGACTTTAAAGAAACCAAGAACATTTCCATCCATGACTGGAATCCATTCTATAGATATGTTCTGAAATAAAATTTGCTACAGGCTGAATTCATTAGACCAGACAGTTTTTAAGAGCTTTCTTTGTACCTACTGTAGCTTAAATGAGTTTAATTTTGGCATGTCAGAATCAGAATAGTGTCATTTCAGGTAACATAGTTGGAACCACTTATGAAAGATGGGTTAGCCAGTTCAGAAAAAAAACCACAACTGTCCTTGCATGGGTGAGTGAGGAGTTTAGGGAGTAGACACAGAGAGCTTTTCTTCCTACCCAACCTTCTGGCAAGAGGCAAAATATTGATGTACGGCTCCGTTGAGGGCTAGGCTGTTTGGCTGTCCAATGATTACTGCTCTAAAGTGAGCGTGGCCAACTCTGTCGGTGGCCGAAAGCTCTAATCTTCTTTGACATTGAATTGATTTAGGTCTCTAGTTAAACAGGCCTCATAGTTAGTTCAGGCATTACTCACCACACATGGCACTGGTCTTTTAGCATCCATTCCAGCTGATGGTTCATCCAGAAGCAGAAGTGTCAGATTACCCAGCATGCTCAGTACAAAACACTACTAAAATGGAGGAAAGCCATTGCGAGCCAAATTCTGCCTTTTGTTCTTCCTGGGCTACTTCACTGAAGCCATAGGTCTTGCCAAAGGGTAAGTGAGGGAAGGATCTGGCCCACTTTTTAAAAACACACTCTCTTAATTCAGATCTAAATAATACATGAGCAAGAGAGACTCAGAAAAAGTATCTTGTGTACAACAAAATAAAATACATCTGCTACAAATAATCCAAAATAGATTTGAAAATAATCTGCCGCCACACGCAGAAGCAGGCAAACGCCTTCCAGTGCCAACAAATAAATCTCACGCACGCACACACCAATGCTCAGGTTCTGGGTTAACTTTGCAACTGGTATCCAGTGACTTAAAGAAATTGATTTAAATACATTACTTGAGAAACATCCTGTGCAATTTTCTGCTCTATGATCATCCAGAAGAAACTCCCTTCAAAAATGATAGGGACCAAAATGCATTCCCAGGTCTGTTGGGTCATGGGAAGCAATGAGAATCTTGTCTATGTAACTGCGGGCAGGTCCAGACCCATAGAACTTACTAACTTAATTTTTCACGGACTCTGTGAAGCTTGCCATAACATTTTCCTAAAGATAATTCACAAGACACAACTTGAGTTTTTGCTCCAAAATAGAGATTTCACCGTGTTTGAAATGAAAAACCATGTTAATGCATGAAAGGCTGTATTCTGCTCTCCTTTCACACCAGTACAAATGCACAGCAACTCCACGGGCTTGAGTGGTGTTATTTCAGATGCAGCACTGGTGTGACTGGAAGCAGAATTTGGCCCAACATTCTATATAAGAACATCTTGATAGTTATCCTAGCAGATAATATTCCAGCTGCTTTTTTACAATACTCCTGAAGCTTCAGAGCCTTCATAATCTGTGGGGAGGGGAAAAGAAAAGTTGTAAAAGGAACATTTCATGGTTTGATAACAACAAGGGGGAGTCCGGTGGCACCTTAAAGACTAACAGATTTATTTGGGCATTTTTCTGTTAGTCTTCAAGGTGCCACCGGACTCCTCCTTGTTTTTGTGGAAACTGACTAACACGGCTACCCCTCTGATACATGGTTTGATAATGGGTACATCTTGGTTATCTGTGAATAAACATTGCCCCATGAGACAGCACAACAGAAGGAGTAGGTTCTAAATACTCCCCTGGGCTTGTGGGGGAAGATAGCTCCTACTAAGTGATTCAGAGACGTTCAGGAGAGCTTCCTCACTCCCTCTCTCTTCTGAAACACGAAACTCTAACTGGCATTATTTTGTCTTTGTACCAATTGATAGCAGCGGCAACTTCCTCTTTCCTCATCCCTTTCACGGCAGCATAAATCTCCAGATGTTCTTGCACAATAAGGTTTGGCCAGTGAGAGGGTTTGCCTGAGGCCAGTGGCTCAGGAAGTCAGTTGTATCCTCCTCTGGGTAAGAGGCAGCTGCATCTTTCCCCTTCATCAGCACCTGCACAAACAGTCTGTTCTTTGGATTTTGTGTGATCTTGCAATAAACAAAAGTGTCCCTAGAAACGTTTTACTCTTTTCTCTTTTACTTTAAGAAGAAATATTATGGACCACACAGCCAGAGGAATAATGATTATTCCATCATCATTAGACTGGGGTGGTAATCTGCGTCATTGATAAAATTTCACTCAACAGAATCCCTGGGCACTATCTGGGATTTACACAACCTTACATACAATTGTGGATATAAGACATCCCCAGGGAATAACACCACCGACACCTGACTGAATATCATTTTGTCACTCTCTGCTTCAAACCACTTAGTACCAAATCAATAACAGCAATTATATTTCTCCCCAAAGTTTTTCAGTAGTTACCATATGTGTAATTAAATGTCAGACTGTAAATGACCCAAAGGAGATGTGAAACAACCCTCATTCACATTTATTTTCAATGTCCTGGCCTTGAAAGATTTTGTGCAAAATGGGGATCCTCTTCTAGGATCAAAATTTTAAACCAACAGATGTGAAAATGTCAAACTCCGTTACAATTCCATATTGAAAAACTGGCATGGCTCAAAGAAATCATAAGGCTTTCAATTAAAACCCACTTGATTCTGCTTCTACTAAAGTCAATAGGAGCTTTCATGTTGATTTCAGTGGCAACAGGATGGCACTCAGTGTATCAACATTTATTATTAAATGTATTAAAGGCTATTGTGATATAATTCAGTTGGTCAATATGGGAGGCATCTCATTACAAGGTTTTCACATTAAATATGTATAAGAAACACCCTCCACCCCTGTATAGTCTTTGAACCACATGAAATGGCGTTTTAAGTTTTGGGGGCAGATAATGGAAACTTCTTTCAACCAGACAGGTAAATATACACACAGAGAATCTTTCTCCCCCATGGATCTATTGAAGAAAGATCTGATACTTAATGTTAGTGTAAAATGCTCTTATGTTAATTGCATTAACTGATATGAATTTGCATTGATATTTTTGCTCTTTGTTTCATTGAATTTTTTGTCTACTATGAACTCTCGGTTTTTCACTCCTAGCTACGTCACTCAGAGCGATGAAAGATTTTGCACCCTGAACACTGTAGTTAGTTGACCTAACCCACAGTGTGGGCATAGGTAGGCTGATGGAAGGATTTTTCTGTCAGAGAGATAGGTTACCTACACCAAAACCCTTTCTGCTGATACAGGAAGTGTCTACATTAGGTCATGATATGATCAGGAAGGGTGCGTTTCTAAGAATTGATGCATATTTATTCTAGGAGAGCTATTAGGATTGCTAGGACCCAGTGAAGCTGGTAAAAGCACAGCTATCAATAAGATCACTGGAGACAGTGCTGACTGCTGGGAAGGCAGGTGAAATCTAGGGCATGGGAGTAGGAGTCAGAATGGAACACTTTTCATTTCAAAATGTTTTATGGTTTCAATTTTTTTTAAAGTATTATATTACAGTAACAATCCCAGTTAGAACAATTACAAATGCCCATTTAGAATACCAATTGAGCAAACCAAGTACCAATTTCCAAGCCAAGTAGAATACCAACTCAAAACCAATTACCAATTTATAAAATAAATATAAAAAATACAGAAATACAGTCAAAAACAAACTGTTTCAATGAACTCAAATGATATTTTTCAGAAATTTCATTTAATGGGAAATTTCAACTTTTCTTCTGATTCAAAATGAAAAGTATTTCAGAAATTTCCCCCAGAGTTGATACTCCAAGTTTTGACCAGCTCTAGTACTAAGAGTATGTCTGCACCACAGCAGCTGTAGCTTCGACACTTCCTACATTGACAGAAGGGGTTTTCCGTTGATGTAGGTAAGCCATCTCTCTGATGGCCAGCGTTTTGGTTGATGAGAGAATCCTTCCATCAACCTAGCCAGGTCTCCACTGTGGATTAGGTCAACTAACTACAGTGCTCAGGGTGCAAAATCTTTCACGGGTCTGAATGATGTAGCTAGGTCTACCTAAGTTTTAGGTGTAGACTAGGCCTAAGAGACTTAGTGAGCTCTATGCCCCTCAGCTAGCATCAGCCTTCCTGGCAGGCTTTATCTTTCCTGCAGGTTGCAGACCACTGACGTGCCAGGTTTCAGGGTGGGGAAGCATGGAAATCCTCTCGAGGCACCAAAGCTTAGTTATCTTCTAGTCTCAAGCCTATGACTCAGGGGCCCTCATAACTTTGTATGAAAGGATACTAAAATGGTGTCTTAAAAGATTCTGAAGCTTCACTCCTCAGATGATACAAGGCGGAGGCGGTTAGTACCATTAGGCGGGAGCTGCCGAGGGAAATTTAGTCAAAAAAGAACTGGTAGTAGCTCTCCAGAGCTCCTGAAGGCCCGGTCGTTGGAGCATGCTCAGTAGAGCAGAGCCTTCAAACTGGCTTACAGCTACCTCACAGAACCGAAAATCTTAGAGCTGGGGGAGTTTCCCCACACGATTTGCCCTGGAGATGCGAGACCCAAGGCTGAGAAGCCTACCGAGATGATAGCTTCATAAAAATGCTCATCTGTTCCACTTCTAGGTCATCAGTGGCTGGATGCTGACAAAGCGAACCTTGTGCATGATCCTTTCACCATCTGGGACCATGTGTGTGACAAACTGCTAACCCTAATCAGTAGGCATACACATCTACCAGGCAGAGCATACATGCGACACACCATGAGAGCAAGAAAGGCTATCACGCCTGAGAGACCCTGAGAAAGAATTGCTGTTGCCTTTTCACAGCCTTCCCTAGAAATGCAACTTCTCTGTTTGAAACAGCCAGGAGAAGACTGGGAGAGGGGGGAGCAGCCAGAATTGGAGACAGTTTGGAACTGCCGTTATCCACAAGGGAAAAAGAATGGAGCCTCTCCCTACCTGTAGGACCCTCAATGAGGGAAAAGACTAAAACCGGCCAGTGGATCCCCCTGCTCCCTCCATGCATAGCAGTGAGATAAAGGGAAGTTTTCTTTCCAATCCAAGCCAGAGAGACAGTAAAGCACTCAGCAGTGCCTGAAATACTTCAGTGCTGGTTTCTTATTTCTGGAAGTTCACAAAAGAACTGGAATGAGAAGGTACTAGATAGAACATGGGGGTCCTGGGAAAAATGTATCTGACTGGTAGGTTATGGGAAGAAAATATTTAAGATCCATGGGACTGGCAGTCCCAATACGTGTTTTCCATTTGGAATACCTACGATTGTTAGTGGGGAGACCTGCATGGCTGACTCCAAGAGCCTCCAGTAGTCTCCTGGCTCTTCTATTTCCCCTTTGAATAGTCAATCCCAGAAACAACTACTCTTCGCTCTCCTGATCCTGGTGTCCCCCTTGCCTAAACCCTTCAATTCCACCTCAGTTCTCCACTCACCTGGAATCTCTCTGCTGGTGTGCTACGTGCCACTTCATTTAAAGGTTTGGATGTTCTAAAATTAAATGCGGAGCCCAACAACAGGATTTTCAAAGGCAGAAGAGCCTGATGACTATTGGAGGGTGAGTAGGGTAGGAACCGGGAGAGGCCGGAGAGTCATGCAGAAGAACAGACAAAGACTATCTACCAGAGCAGGGAGCCAGTTTTGGAGTAATGGAGATTTTTGATACTGAAACCTAAAGGACTAAATCATTCAGACTGTGAAAAAGAACACTGAATGCAGCATAAACCTTTGCATCTTTTTTTTTTTAGAATGATTTTTTAATCTGATTTTTAGAATAAACTAGTCCACGATCCCTCACTCCTACCGTTATCATTTCACTGTTGCTTTTGCAAATAAAGGTCTCTTCAAAACACACTACAAGCATTTCTCATGTCTTGCAGCGTACTGCCATCCTGTGGCCATTTACATTTCATTTGTTTAAAATGACACCTTTTTAAAATTCACAACCATTTCCCCCTCCACAGTTAAATGTACTCTGTGATAATTGGATTATTTACTACGTGTTTAGTTTTCCTTCTCACACTAGTTTTCCTTTTCACACTCGGGGGGGGGGGGGCATGTTCTCTAATGGTTGGCTTTGTTTTCCTGAAGTCTGAAGTAAAGCCCAAGGACATATACCATTTATAGTTACATATTAATGAACAGGTTACTGATAACGTTAGTTGAATTTATTTACCTTTGTGTTTTTAAGCCCCCTACAGAACCTTCAACTCATCCGCTTCCTATGTGAAAAAATGTGATAGGACAAAGGCCCAATTCTTCTCTCATTTAAGCCAGTTTTACACTTATATAATTCCACTGATTTACAGGCAGTATGAAACATCCACCTTAAAAGGGGTAATAACTACATAAAGTGCAAGGCAGTGGAGAATCAGGCATTATATCATCACATACCTTTGGGCACCAACCTATCATAGTTATTTAGTAACAACTTGTTTCCCTAATGTTACGTATCCCTTCAAATAAATCCCAAGTTGGCACTGACAGAAGGTTATCACGCAAAGACGGGTTTAGTGAACTACACGAAGTGCATTTGCTGGTCACAGTCCAATTCCTAAGTGTCCGCATCACAAATCACATCACCATAATTGGAAAGCTTTTTGGAAGTCTCAATAAGGTGGACAAGGATTAAATGGACCAGGGTGAATTAACTCCCTTCTCTAAAGTTATGTCTACACAGCACACTCCTTACGGTGGCAAGTAAAGTATATACACTGCATGCCCCCTAGCATGGGTATAAATAGCAGCATAGACATTGAGGTACTGCTTACGCACGTCAAAACACACTTGAACCCTGTGGGTATGCACCCGGGCATATACCCTACAGCCGCTCTACAAGCACTGCATTCCTCCCCCACCCTCATAGGAGGTGATCCTTCTAGAATAAAATTTCGGCGCATTGGCCAGGCAATGTGGAGAAACTTGAGTTGTTGCTGCCTTTGCTGTACGTGTTCTGTGGCTTGAGGACCTCAGCCTTTGGGGGTGTCTGTCCAGCACTTTTCATGGGAACTAAATAAACAGCAAAAGATAAAAATACGTAAAAATTGAAAATTCACTTTAGGACATGAAGGTATGAACTTTCCAGCTACTAGAAATAATGGCTGAATGCACCACAGGTAGACACATATCATCTATACAACCCCATTGTCATGGCCCTAAGTGACTTAGGAGACTACGTTCAATTGAAGATGAACAAGATTGATGCTCTTAAGTCATTTTGGCGCTTTTGAATATTTTATCCATTATTCCTTACGCTTAGCATAGCAGAAAAACAGATACATTGTAAAGGCGTGAGCATTAGCAATCCAGCCATCTTTATTTCAACAGCACTTTCTATTGGGAAAAACAAAAATAATTGCTAATTGTTTTACAAATACATCAAAATGATAAAAGAAAAATAAACATGTACAAAATTAAACAACATAAATGCCCAAGAAAGCATATGACTAATATCACAATATACATTAAAAGAATGCTAACAATGTTTAAATAAAAATTATCCTGTTATGAAAGAATATAGCACATATCATATAGATAAACTACATGCAACTGTACAGTATATTTTAAATAAGGATTTCTCATGATAATGTGAGCAAAATCTGAGTTATTAGAACACCAATACAAAAATACATCCTTATAATACTACTAAAGCAATTTTATCTTCAAAGTTTTGTAGACACTTTAACTAATTGATCCTCACAACATCCCTGTGAGGTAGATAAATATTACTATATCCGTTTTATAGACAGGGGAACTAAGTTACTTGTCCAAGGTCACCCAGCATCATCAGGGTCAGACCTGGAGCAAGAATCCACAACTACCTGGCTTCCTGTTATACTGTCATCTGAGGTTTGTATTACCTCTCTATTATGTACAGTTTGAGTTCAGTTTATTATTTATAGTACTAAAATACCAACAAAAGCCACTGAGCGCAAATGTAACATTTTAGTTCTAAAGTTTTAAGCTGATATCAATTGTCTTTCACTGTATTTCAATATATTTGATCTTCCATATAATTTCCTCTGTTTTTGAGATCTATTAGGCACCACATATCTAGTGGACTTAATGGGGCAAATTCTGCTCTCACTTATATCTGTAAATTCAGAGTAACCATCAATGGGGTTACTGCAGTGTAGATGAGAACAATTCTAGGCACATTTCTCCTAGATTCTAATAAAGCCTTTGATATGGATCATGAAAAAGCTAGTGACAAACCTATTAGAAAATCAAACCCTATTAGAAAAGTCAGAACAATGTTACTTGGCTATTATGATAGAATACAAAAATCTTTGAATGGCTATAGATCAACAGAGGAATTATAGATGAAAGAGAAGAGAATCAAATTGGAAAGAGGCATCAGGTATAACAAAGGGTCCTAACCTGGCAAACACAGTATTGCCATACATCAGAAGAAAGAGCAAACTGTACATTAATAATATAGATGACACCATGTTGGAGTAATTCTGAATACACTGAAAGGCAGAAGTGACCTAATTGACACGAGTTTAGAGACTGGGCAAAATGAGGCCAGATGGAGCACTCTACAATTTGGGGCACTTCATCCTGAAGAATAATATTCATAGAATCATAGAATATCAGGGTTGAAAGGGACCTCAGGAGGTCATCTAGTCCAACCACCTGCTCAAAGCAGGACCAATCCCCAATTTTTGCCTCTGATCCCTAAATGGCCCCCTCAAGGATTGAACTCACAACCCTGGGTTTAGCAAGCCAATGCTCAAACCACTGAGCTATCCCTCCCCCCTGTTTAATATTGTAAAACTCTAGGGAGCAGAAAGGTCAAGATTAGCATGTATAAATTTGTAGAGAAGGATTAGGGAATTTAACCTGTACAGTCTGGAAAAAATTTGGTTCTGGGAATAAGACAAATGCCGTACCTGCCCAAAGGCAGGAGGATGGAGGATTTTCCTAAGTCTAGTATCTATGATCTTTTGGAGAAAGAAAAGGTTCAGTATTATATTTAAGTTTTCAATCCTTTTGGCCAGTTGTGTTTTTCTGAAGCTATTATGTCTGCTGCTGGCCACGGATACATATTGAATGTGCCACTGTGTGAGAGTTAACTAGATTTATTATCTTTCAAAATGTATTTGAATGCGAAAAAAGTGAAACAATGCTACATCAGATTTCTCATATTAACCAAATAAGACTGCAAACACTACCCAATGCTTATCGAAAAGTAAAGTTCGTCTATAGAACAGGTTTCCTTGAAGATGATAAAAAGCAAAAAAATAATAGTATGTTGGCAAGATATAAGGCATAAGCATTACCTTGTATTCACATAACGAATGTGTAGTGTGGGTTATTACTCATTCACGGAGGATCTGATGCGAGGGGCATGATCTAAAGTTCGCTGGAGTCAATGGAAAGGCTCCTATTATGTGCATTGATTTAATAGGTTTTCGGATGAGATCCTAAGAGTGTAAGCAATGGGATATGATGTCAGTAGATATGAAGTCCGAAGTACGGGGGTATCATGTAGTGATAAAGAAAATTCCAGAGTAAAACAGATATGTAGAATAAATGGGATAAAGACAGCACATCAACACAAGCTCTGGGTAATTATTATTCTCAGCCTCATCTTTGTTATAAAATACAGAGAAACTTTCTTATTACATTGAACAAACTTCTGCTCCGTCACTGCAATCCAATCGACTGATTTAAATCAGTGGCAAGCTTTTTGGGTAGGGACTCTCATTCACTATACAGTGGTACAGCACCCAGGACAATGGGGCATCAGTCTCGAGATGCCACTGCAATATACGTGTTAAATAAATACACTACAACAATAGCAATAGTATTGCATCAGTGTAACAGAGCAGAATTTGGCCCAGTCAGTGCCTTAAAACAATTCAGCGGACAATCATTCTATTTCAATATAAACTGAGTTACATTACTGCACATTTCAGTGCAAGACGGTTCCACGATATATGGCTTATTAAAGTGGACAGATTGACTGTATACCAGCTCCTGAAAGGTAATGTGCCCTCTCCCTTCCCACTCAGCATAGGGATCGCACCTCCACGCAGGATATCAAGGTCTAAGTGGGATTCACAGGCTCAAGTGCAATATGTAAGAAAACAAGATCCACATCATTCCATGCAATCCTAGATGTACAGAGAAAGAAGCAAAAACTGTACACATATAGGGCTCATTCCTGCCCCCACTGGGTCAATTATAAGACTTGCATGGAAATAAATGGGAGCCTACACAGGCAGAATTAAGCAATCAATTTTACATTAATTATTGCCCAATGGTACACAAATGTTTGCCTTAGAGCATAGTTTTCTGAGTTCTGAACATTTTAGAAAGGAAGATGATAGGAATTTTCTAATCTTAAGGTAAACATATGTAACTGATATGTCTTATGTGTCATGTGTCTTCAGATATACCGAATATTTGCACAGTGCATTTCAATTAATACATTCTACAATGCAATCAATTGTTCAAAAACCTGAAATTTTGATTCTAAAAAGCTCAGATTAAATAGCCAATTAGATGAATTGATTCTTTCAATTTTTAAATCAAAGATTTTTTCTTTGGAACACACGCAGGATTAATACTTACTCTCAGATCTGAGGATGCTGAACCACACATGGGCTCTCTTATTATTTCTTCGACACAGAACAATTTTGCCAGATAACAAACAAAAGTTTTCTTAGTGACAAGACAATATCTGCTTTTGGAGTTTACCCTTTTTGATTTATGATGAGAGAAAATGAGCATGATAGAAATAAGAAAGCACTCTCAGTGAACTGGACATGGTATTGTATTGCCTCATTACTATTGCAACAAAGATAGATTAGAAAGCATTGGTGCACAAGCCTGTAAATTCACGGTCACAGAAAATGAACACACCTAAAGAAATGCCTTTTAAATGTGTGTTAGCACACGTGTTCAACAAAACAGATTGTTTTAACAAAGAATAGAACTAGAAATGCTCACATTTATGCAAATTCCATAAAGATATATTCATTTGGTGGTCACGCTTTTACAAATATAGACTCAAAGGAACCTATCCAGCTTTGCAAACCACATTTAAACTTACAAGTGCATGCATTATACATTTTTACACAACCTACAAAGGTAACTTGATTAGAGTTACACCTGCCAATTTGCATTAAAAAGGTTCATAATGGTTAACCACGTGCCATATTATACTAATGTGTAAATATTTTTCTGTTGAGTGGATCCCAAGCTAAGTTTATTATATAATTTAGGGCCCTATTTAGCGATGAATGTTGAATTTCCTTTCCCCCCTCTTTTAAAAAAGCAAAAAGGGCCTCTGGCCTCTTCCAAGCAAGTTTGTGAAGTGACAGCTATGTCCCTCATCAGTATGCTATAGATCATGTGCCTACTGATCAGCCGGGGAGGTGCTAGCCCAGAAGAGGGCAGAGAACAAGGGAAAAAGCAGAGATTAGTTAAAACACACACACAGGTTACACATTCTGAAGCAGCATAGGACTGGAGGAACATTATGATGAGAAGAGACTAACGAGTATGGTCATCTGGATACTAAAGTCCATATATGGCACAAAGAGGAGGAGTTTAAAACTGAGATACAGCAAATAAACTCAAGAATTGAGGTGATGGAGCAGGATCCGTTATGGAGGCACTGTGGTATCATACTGATTATTTTGGATAAGGAGAGTTGACCTGAGATATACCATACCAAACAGGAGCATCAGGATTTTGATCAGCAGGATCCAATGGGAATTTAAAGTCAGCATATAAGTTAACTGAATTTTACGTATCGGTATTTGGTATCATATAAACAATTTAGGCTGAACTAACCAGCATCATATTCCATGATGAACCCTGGAATCAGGCAGTTAAGTGAGTTGTCTGTATAGCAATCTAGTCTACATGGAATTTTATGTAGAGGAAGTGACGATAAAGCTTACCAGAACACTATCGGGCAGTTAAAGCTCAAAATTGACTTCTTTAAACATCCACCTTATATCTACATGCTTACCCCAACTCAGACAAGTCACTGACTTCTGGCATTGCTATATCTTCTGTGCTGACTTCTATTTTTGTGACTCTTTTCTAGTGGTGCTGCCCTGGTTCTGTGGACCCCTGCCTTTGCTGGAAGCTCCCTCTTGAAAGATAAGCAAGGAAGAAGTTTGATCCTGGAGTTGAGCAATTATATACTGATATCACACACTGAATAGCTGAACAAGCTCAAGGTTGGAGTTCTAGAAGCATAGACCACAGATTGACCAAAACAAACAGGAAATTATAAAGGACTAAATTGTCATTTACCATTATCGCTTCAAAATAGGACAGAGTAAGGTGAGTGGATCAGAAATTTTAAAAAACAGACCAATTATATGCAAGCAATAAGAGTCCTCACAAATAAAGGCACTCCCACAGTTGCATAACATTGATGGATAAGTCCAGGCAGGGGAAATATGCTCGAAGTTTACAATTATTATTTTTGTTTTTCAAGTCAGATATTTTTCTCAATCTCAACTGCTTTCTTAGCACTCAGCACACATTACAAGAAACAAAAAAAGACAAAAGTGAACTGTAGTGTACATCTATTGAATCTGACAGTATTTAAAGAGCTCAAAAAATGACTCTGTCTTCCTGTGTTCTTTCCCACCAAAGTGTGCTGTTTAAGGTTCCAAAACTATTATCTTCCTCTTCTTGTTCTTTAGCAAGCTCCACAAAAACCTAAAACGGACGAAAATGGCATCAACAGTGTATTCAGTGTAAGAGCATTCAGACTGCAAGGATTGGAGTGCTTACCAATCAAAGAAAATTCATGGAAACGAATTACAAAAGTGGGACCTATTGCACTAGTATCTGAATAGGTATACTGACCCTTCAGAATGAGAGTTAAGATTTCTTTGTTACTATAACACAACAGAAGAAGAAGTAGCCTGTACCAGATGCAAGTTGCAGAGTATCCAGTGTCAGCAATAATAAATCCATGGATTTATCCAGTTTGCGCAGGCAAATGACATGGAATTTATTTAATCAAAAGTTAGTAATTCCTAATGACAGGGATTTGCTTTGTTCCAATCGTTGTAGTTTCCATGCCTTTTGTTTTTGACTCTTACTTACACTCTTATTTTGAAAGTCAATGGGATTTATGTTCTTAAATGTTTATCTCATTTTTGGAAATGGCACTTCAGCTCTTACTTGGCACTTTTGAAAATTTTACCCTATAAAACTATAATCCACAGATATTTTTTTTTACAATTATGAAATAAAATTTGCTTCCTATACCTGTTCCAGGGTTGCTTGAGAAAAGCTGTACTCCTCGATATTAAAGGCATGTTTGGCTGTTAAAAGGATTAAAAGAATGCACATTTAAGAACAATTAATCATCAAATGCCTCAAAAGGACTTTATTTAAATCTGTATTATTAAATGATTCAAATATCTACTGTTAAATTCACTAAAAATACAGAGGAGTTTTACAATTAGATGGCCCAGCTCAGTGCAATGCCATGTTAGAGCAACTGGTTCAGGTCTTAGGTTGCAGTCTCCCTCTCTCCAGAGTGGGAGGGGATTGGAACAGAGACTGGAAGGTGGCATCCACGCAGTCGTAGAAATTAGACGTGGAAAAGAATCACTGACAGTGTCATCCATCCAGCAGTACCAAAAAACCCGCGACACTATGTCTTGTGTAACAGACTCTAGCTGCATCTTTACTGAACTGGTTTAACACTATACCTTGGAATATATTTATCAACATTCAATCTGTTGATCCTCAGTCCTTATGGCCTATTTTCTTTGAAAGCCTTAAAGGTGTCTGGGTACCCTCGTATCCAGTCACAATCCTCTCCAAGACCTTCCTCTCATGTACGGAGTCAGGCTCACCCTCTGAAGGTGTCTTGGGGCTGCATGAGGAGCAGCAAGGTCTTATTCCACAAGTAAAAACTGTTACGGGTTTAGCTTCAACTCCCAAGCCCTAACCTCTGTGATAACAGGCTACAATCACCATAAACTTTCTCCATTCCCACTGAGAAACCCAGTGACCCCTCCTAGCCATAGCCTGATATCCCTGCAAAAAGAAAAAAAAAAAGGGGGGGGGAGAGAAGGGATAAGCTCCAGGCATTTTGAACTGATATGCTAATACAACGTAGTTCTCAGACTCCTAGGGATGATGTTTAAATTATCTGTACAGCGCCAGGGCTGTGAGAGTAGATTTTCAGACAAATACAAAAAGGGTTTCTTTCAAAAGGAATATATAATCTGAGTTCAATATTGCAATGACTCACAAAACTGTGTGCATTTGGTGGTTGGCATATGGGAAAGACAAGATTACAGTGATATAAAACTTTTGGGGTCTGATCAACACCACTGACTTTACATATTCAGAGATGTTAAGGTGAGAAAGGACTATTATGTTAATCTACTCTGAACTGCATAACACAGGCTATAAAACGCCATCTGGCCATTGATTTACCACAGCATCTCTTTAAGAAATGCATCCAATTTGACTTCAAAGATTAAACAATGAAAAATCTACCACATCTCTTGGCAATCTGTTCCAGTGGACAATTACCCTTACAGTTAAACATTAGCACCTTATATCCAGTTTGATTTTTTTTAAGTTCAACTTTCCGTCATTGAAGCTTGTTGTGTTCTTTGTCTGCTGGATTAAAGAACACTCTAAAATTAAATATATTCGTCCACTGTAGGTACTTATAGACTGAGATGGGAACTGAACCAGGTCCTTGTTGCATTCATATCTGTTTAGTTCTTTTTACCTTGAATTGTGTACATAGGTTAAGAGTACAGCAGGGTTATAGAAGTTAATGGGTTATGAGGAAATAAAGTTAAAAGGGCAGGAGTCATGGAGTGGAGGTTAGCACTAAAAAGCTAACTGTACCAAGTGGATTTTGAGGAAAGATGTGAAGAAGAGTAACGGTACATGGTACACAGGATCAAGGAGAATATTTCAGGCTGCACAATAGGCAAAATGATTTCTATTTACCTCGTTTGCTTGGCAAATACTTGGCCTTACCTTCTTCCAGTTTAGAAAAAGACTGAGAGAGCGACTGTACATCTTCCTTAGGAATTTTATATGCCAAAATGGAGGCAAAACTGAAAAAAAACCCATAAAATACAGTGTGAGATTTTCCCAGGCCAAAATTGCTGAAAGCAAAAGGAAAGAAAAAAGTTTCACATGACTAAGCGTAAGTTCATTTTCTCAAGGAGGAGGCAAAGCACTGCAAGCTAATCATATAGTGACACAGGGACATAGGAATTGCCAGTGTGGATCAGATTATTTGGTCCACTAACCTGACAAAGGCCAGAACCAGACGCACCAGCCAGGACTCCTTTCAAGACACCATCAAAATTCTGTGTCAGCCCCCTTTGGCACTCGAGACAGAATCATCTGCACTGTCCTCACTTATCAGGTATTCTCTCTGGTGGACAGTTCAAAAATCTCCCAACCACCTGGTTTAGTCCATTTAAAAAGGGAAACTCCAAGGTCACATCCTAAGAATTAAGAGGCTGACAGAGTCACCTGGCAAGTGTTTGTTACATCCCAAATTTCTTGGACCGGGGCAGGGGTAAAGATCCAGAATGGAAAAATCTGTCACCAGATGATCTCCTTTCTGAGATTGACCTCTCCACCAAATACTGCCCCACCTGAAAAAAAGTCTTTGGGTATTTCTAGGATAGGCTTTTCCTGGGTCCTTGTGAACAGTAAACAAATTAGAAGAAGATATTACTGTTAAGAGTGTGCATTTATCCACTGACAGAAATTCAAGTAATTTAGTGTTTCAATAAATTTATGACAGGTTTCAGAGTAGCATCCGTGTTAGTCTGTATTCACAAAAAGAAAAGGAGTACTTGTGGCACCTTAGAGACTAACCAATTTATTTGAGCATAAGCTTTCATGAGCTAATGCTCAGATAAATTGGTTAGTCTCTAAGGTGCCACAAGTATTCCTTTTCTTTTTGCGAATAAATTTATGGAAGAACTCTTGATGACGGGACAAAAGGGATTGGACCAAGTACTCCTAGAAGAGGCTGAAGGCAGCTCAGACATTTGCAGGACTATAGGTACCATCCATATTTCTTGGAGTGGGAAAGAGGTCACTCTCAGCAAGGAAATTACCAGGTCACAACTGTTACAAAAGCATAATTTTGGTCTTGCTATCAATAAAGGTATTTTTCTTTGCTAGCTTTCACGACATGTTCTCTTTTGTAGGCTTATTTTCGTACATATTTTATGTAAAATGTGGATAATATGATATCACTAATTACTTATTCATAACACACTGACAAAAATGAAGCATGCATTAATACAAATATATATTTTTCCTTGTAAGGACTGTATTTAATAACTTTTATTTCATCGCTCTATTTAATAACTTTTTACCTTTCCTGATGATTTGCATTTGGGAAGATGTGCAAAATCTGCCTGTGAAGAAATGCCACCTGTTGTACGCCTGCTGTTTCTTTTAATTTAATTTCCAAGAAATAGCCTCTGCCAAATTTGCTCTTTAGATGCTGAACTGAACCAATGCACCTACAGATCGTTGAGACAAATATAGAGACAAATATATAGCAAAGCTGTTTTCAATCGTTTCTTTTTAGGAATTAGATTATTTTATGACAGGTTTCAGAGTAACAGCCGTGTTAGTCTGTATCCGCAAAAAGAACAGGAGGACTTGTGGCACCTTAGAGACTAACAGATTTATTTGAGCGTAAGCTTTCGTGAGCTACAGCTCACTTCATCGGATGCATGATTTTATGAGAGGCTTGAGATGAATACAAATGTGGCTGTACTTTTTGAATGCTATAAATGTGTTCAAGCTGAGAGACACCATGTTTCTCTTATGCAAAAGTTCCAAATATCCCTGGACGACTAAAGTCCTCAATACCTTAACTGTCCAGACACCAGGATTGCAACTCTATCACACACAGCTTCAGCCTCTTCCATATAATGAGTGGTCAGAATAGCTGCTCTCTGTTTGCTTTTAAATGCTGCTCGAATTGCCCTCCTGAAAATGAATGAAAAATAATAACTACAGCTACAAATTACCTTTAACATGACATGTCGTATGTTGGGGAAATAATACTTTAGTTATAATTAACACAAACTCCTCAGCCACATGATCAGCTTTTTTCATTCTAGGGCAAAGAAAAGCAAATGTATATATTTCTTTCAGTTATTCTCAATTAAAATATATTAATGTCAGTATTTTGCAGGGCTTTGGACGCCCACTAGTCTCTTAATCCCAACAGCCTTATTATTAAAAGAAAACGCTAATTTAAAATGCAAAGTCAATACTGGGAAGGCACACAGAAGCAGTTACTGATCCTGTATTAAATCTTGCCTATGCTGGCCTCTGGGAGAAAATTTCACAATTTGGGGAGAAAGGAGGAAACATTTCTTTGGTGGGTTATTTTTCTTTAAAATGATGAAAGAAGCTACTCAGAAGTTTGGATTGTCAGAGTAAGTTCTAGGAGAGATGGGTTAGCAGGAAAAGAGCAGTTGCAATGATCAAATGTGCATGATAAATTCTTTTATCACGTGGTTCTGCAATTTGTCAGCTGGCTCTCGAATTCATCCCCTGGATATTACTATGACAAGCATGGTATATCCTGTATCAAAAAACACAAAATGGTTTGCTACTTGGCTTCCAGAGGCACTGCCTCTTTCTCCATCCTTTGTTACCACACTGGTGACAAGCAGAGGAACTCAAACTGGAGCTCCTTTGGTTTAACCTTGTAGCTTCGCATTACCCAAGAGAGTCCCACAACTCTTAAAAGAACTCTCCTTCCCATCACATTACAAAGCCTACCCAGTTTCTTAGGCATCTGGGGAGGGACAGCTGTAGGAAGAGGATGAATTTGAGGAGCTCGGTTTATTATTCCTCAATGGGCCAATATTATGGAGGAGTCTATTCTTTCTGTCCATTGTATTCTAATTATGTTATTATTGTATTCTAATTATGAATTTTAAGTTGCTGTGAAAGCACTGAGTTGCGAATGTATGCTTTTGATTGTTATAAATCAAATGAAAGATTTAGCTTCAAAGGCAAATAAGCTATTAATCTGTAAATGATTTGAAGACAACATGCAGAGGAAAGCAGTTTATACAAAGCTAGATTCTTGGCAGTGCACAGAGGTAGCCTTCCTTAATGTTAACAGCAAGTTATTCACATGACTGGAAAGAGGAATAAATACATGATTTGGCTATACTAATCTATGGCATGTTACCACTGTGACCTTTGGAGTAAGAATATTACTATCATATTATCCTACAATGTAGACTTTTTTTAAAAAAAGTGTGGCATAATGTTACACTCACCACATGTGCTGTTTGGCTTTAGGATCCATACCAGTAGATGGTTCATCTAGCAACGTAATCTGGGGATTACCCAGCATACTTAGCGCAAAACATAACTGACATGAAAGAAGGAAGGTTAAATATGATTACACAATAGGCCTCATGTTATGAAAATACTGAATTCAACTTCTTTTAAAACCTTCTTCATACCTTGCGTTTAATTCCAACCACTAATTTCTTTGTTGTTTTCTGTAGATGGTTTTTCAACTCAAGGGCACTTGCAATGCTGCAAAACACCCAATGCACAATATCTGTCTCATCAATCACTGAGAACATTGTTTAAGAAAGCAGATAGATTATTAATCCTCAAAATATGCTTTGTCATTTCTCTTAGTACAATTGTTAAATAACTGGTTACTCTGCTAATTACAAAAATTATTCTAATGTTTTTTAAAAAAATCCTTATAAAAGTTTTTACATTGCTACATCTTATGCGTCTCTCTTAGAAATCACTGAGTAAGCTGGATGTTTTCAAGGTGAAATAAAGATGTATATAAAAATCAAAGGCATTACATATTGTTGGGTTTGTCCCTTCCAAACCATAGTCACCTCTTGCTCAAAACTGCTAAAAGCAGTCTACTATTGTCAGACAAAAACAGAGGACAAGAAACCTATGACATCTATTGTAGACTATTAACCTATTAGAACCCAGCTAAAATATGAGTGCAAGCAAAAAATGCTGAAATTCATTTTTACCGTTTTACAACTTCTTCCACATCAGTTTTACTCATTCCTTTGACAGATCCATATATTTCAAAATGCTCCTGCAACGTAATATCTGGCCAAAGTGGATTTACTTGAGGACAATATCCCACAAATTTAGCAGAATGTTCCTCACTATTCAATCCTAAAGAATAGTCTCCCATCAGCACCTATGGAAAGACAGGCCTTACTAAACAGTATTTTCATAGGCTTTGCTTGTCTCTATAAAGACCAAAAACTATTTAGAGATGCTGGTGACCAAAATGGTAAGAAAACAATAAACAAAAAATAGATAGCCCAATTCCTTTTCTATTAGTTCGCAGCGACATACTGCACCTGGCCAGCAGTTGGTTCAACGTCTCCCACCAGCATGTTAATCAGTGTGCTTTTTCCAGCTCCATTTGGTCCTAGCAATCCAAGTATTTCTCCTGAATAAAATAAATACATAAATGACAGACAGAGTGTTACCCATGCATTCCAGGAACAAAATATAGTACTTCAATGGTAACTAATTTAACGCCAACCTTTTTTTACGCAAAAAGAGACGTGTTTAGTTGCCACTTTCTTTATTTTTCTCCCAAGAAGAAAATCCTTCCTTTCATCATATTCTTTATGCAGACTGCTGACCAGAATTGCTGGTTTCTAAAAAACAGAATATAATATAATAACTGAATTATTTTTTAAAATATAAATGACAAAAGCACTCGCACCAATGGACAAACTGAAAGTTTATCGCAATAAAATATGGGGTTTTTTTTACATTTACCGAGGTTAGACAGAGAGATTTAGATATTCCTGTCTTCTTAGTAAATCATTACATTTCTGCTTCACCATGGCTACACTTAGGGACAAGCAGGGGTTATCACCATTATCTCTACTCAGAGTCCCTGTTTTTCACTTCTAAGTCCTCATTGTCTCTATATGCTGCAAAACCATTTTAAGGGTCCGATTCTGCACCTGATCCCTATGCAGACAACAACTCTTAGGAAGCAGCAGCAGAATTATGCTCAAAATTGCTGTCAGAGCTGCTCATATGCAATACACAGCACATCTCCTCCTCCTCAAGGCTTGATCTCAGTGGCATGATGCACCTAACTCCTACTAGCCCGAAGTGTGAGTACCCGTTAGCTTGGAATCTAAAAGTACCAACCCAACCAGACACAGAGCTGTTCTTAGGGCAAGAATTCTAGGTTTTTCCATGGGTAAGAGGTGGTAAGCCAAATAAATTGACACACACAAGGAAGGCACTGGAAACAAAAGAAAATAAGTACTGACGTCAACTCACGTGAAAAAAATAGAATCCTATTTGCTCATCTGAATCTTTTTAATACAAAATAATTCAAAGAAGTAACTAATTCAGAAGACAAAAACAATATCTAGTTCTAATATTTCCAATTAATTAATTTATTATTTCAGAGCTGGCATATGTTGATTTCTTGATAGCAATTTTATCTGATCTCACCCTGTCCCCTGTGATTCAATCATAATTACACAATTACCTCGTCAGAGCTCTGGCAGCTTGTCTTTTCTTTAACCCACAACCTCTCTGCCTTTACGTCTTCATCCTCATTCTCATTATGTGGATCATCTTGAAATTTCCATGTTTTGATCTTTGTAGTAGTTCTAAAGAGAGGAACAAATATTAATTTCTGTTCAGTCGTCTTTAAACAGACAAAGCTTCCAGGGATTTCACTGGAGAGCTGCCTGATTATGGACAGAAAGATCAAGTCCTTTGCGTTTGTTAGGCAATAAACTCATGCAATTAGCCATATGTGAATGGGGAGAAAAAAAATCAGTGGAAAACAAGTCTTTAAAAAAATAAAATTCAGTTGTCACTTAACAAGAACTGCGATCAAAGGGAATAAGCCAAAAAACTGCACTAAAGTAAGGCTACTGCTAGGTCACGCCATAGAAAATCAGGTCATTTAAACGTAAACAAAGCCCTTTCCCGTTGATTCTTAGCTACAGAAATCGGTGAATATTAAAATTATTTCACAACGGTTACACTGGTCTTACTGTTATAAAGAATGAGGTAAATCTCCAAAGACGTTTATGATGAAATAGCTGTACAATTTCTATTAGCCTCTAGGAACAGTGTGCAGATAGATGCCACAGCCCATAGTCAAAATTTTCCCCCTACAGCCCCAATCCTGTTAACACATATGAGCAGGTATTTGACCAGTTACAAGGGTTTTACTCCTGGGGAAATTCTGCGCCAAAAAGTTAAAAATTCTGCAACAGAAAATTAAAATTCTGCACACAGTATTTTCAAATTCTGCATATTTTATTTGTTAATATAACACCATATAATCACACCAGTTTCAATTATTTTTGGTCATTTATTTCAAAATACTTGTCAGCAAGTATGTCTGTAACAATACAGACGACAAAAAAGATTCAGAAAATATTTGACAAATAGATTTCTTACTAGCCATATTAATACAGAACTCTGAGTAATTATTCATTTCAACTACAATACAGAACCATATTTCCCACACCTCTCTACCCGCAGAAGCAGTGAAAAAGCTGGAGGGAGTGAGCGGTAATGGAGGAGCTGAGGGAGAGGGAAATAATTGCTGGGAAGATGTCTGGGTGTGAACTTGGAGGGTTGTTGGGTATGGGTGGGAAAAGTATGGAAGAGGGTTTTTTTGGCAGGGGAGGGGAGGGGAGGGGAGGACTGTTAGGGAGCTTCCCCCATGCAGACCCTGGCTAACCCCTAGCCTCTCCCATTCAGTCAGGCACATGTGTCCCTTCACCCCGCTCAGACACCACTCCCCCCATCTGCATGTGTCCTTGCACCCCCTGTCCACGTGTCCCTCCACCTCCACTTAGTCACCCACTTCCCCCATCCCCACGTGGCCCTGCACCTCCTCCCCATGTGTCTCTGTGCCCCCACTCAGCCACCTGCCAGCCCCATGTGGCCCTGCACCTCCCTCCTCCTGTGGCCCTGCACCTCCACTCCCATTCAGCCCCTGTCCCAGGCTGTCCTCCCCCACCAGCCCTTATGAGCCCCTATCTGTGACCCCCACCCCCAGCAGCCCCACATTGTCTGTCTGCCCATTGCCTCTGTCTCCCGACCTGGCCTACAGGCACTGTGAAGAAGGCTCTGCAGGCTCTTTCTCCTCCCTAGCTGACTGGCAGCGGCTGCTGTGTTCTATTGCCACAGCACCCTCTGGTGGGCATAAGGTAGAATTGCCAAAACTTTTCAGTAGAAGCTGTTTCTGCGCAAAAATATTAAAAATATGCACGGCTCATTAATTATGTGCACGCACAGTGGCTCAGAATTCCCCCAGAGGTAAGGTTTGCAAGATCATGGCCCTTGTCTGCATAATGACAGAACTCTGAAATTGTCCAAATATTGGTCTTCCTTCAATATTTTAAGAGATAGGTATATCTTCTGCCTGATAATTAATTTGCATATTGTACTTGCTTTTATATAGTTGATGAATACAATTTAAACTTAGATCAAAGTGTAAGGATTGTCAAAGCCATAATTTATTGGTGTTTAAAGACACAGTCCAGGTGCTCTTTTTCTTGTAAAGTATTATACCTTGCATAATATGTATCACCACTTGATTGTTAAAACTATGTACCAATGCAAATTGGCGACATTTATGCAGATTTTTATGTACGATTTCTGAATACTATTCATGCTGGTTAAATGAAAACGTAAATGTTGAAGTGTCAAACAGTATAAGGCAATAAACACATTTCATTAATGCCAGTTTAAAATTTTGAATTAGATCTGTTTCAGAGGGCATATCTATTGTTTTGTAATATAAATATTTGCATTAAAGCTTGGTAATATGTTCTTCCCAGTCGTAATTCTGAAAATCCTTTAAAAATAACGGTCAAGTAAGTAACAAGTGTTTGCATATAGGACTAGATCCTCAGAGAAGCAGCCATTCAACCAAAGGGCTACTCTAAGTTGTCATAGCAGCCACTCCACCTCCTCTTCCCGCTCACCTCTGGCATATCCAATATGCCCAAAGAATCCTCAGCTACCTACCTACAAAAGGGACTTAAGAGCCCAGGATCTGGCCCACACATTCTAGTGCCACCATTGTCAGTTATAGTAAGCCAGCAATTAAATTTTTCTACTTCAATAGTACGTGAATAGCTTCAGTTACAAGCTCTTACATTTAAAAGCCAGAACACTTCTATATACTATAATATTTTGCACTGGTATAATGCATAAAACATTGTCATATTTTGTCTCCATTTAGTGGATAACGTCTGATAACATCTGTTAGTGATCCATGATGTCTAGAAAACCAAGCATTTTTCCCTAAACATAATACTTATTTCAGTTAATGCTCCCTTCCTGTAATTTTTACCTGTAGGACTTTCTAACTGTAGGTCTGACTGTGCAATGGCAGTCAGAAAAGCTAAGAGAATGCGAGGAACCATTAGGAAAGGGATTGATAATAGAACAGAAAATATCGTAATGCCACAACATAAATCCATGGTATGCTCACACCTTGAATACTGCATGCAGTTCTGGTCACTCATCTCAAAAAAGATATATTGGAATTGGAGAAAAGTCAGGCAACAAAAATGATTAGGGGTATGGAACAGCTTCTGTACTAGGAAAAATTAAAAAGACTGCAAATGTTCACCTTAGAAAAAAGAGACAAGGTGGGAAACCATTAAGGTCTATAAAATCACGAACGGTGTGGAAAAAACGAGTAGGGAAGTGTTATTTACCTCTTCACATAACACAAGAACGAGAGGTCACTTGATTAAATTAACAGGCAGCAAATTTAAAACAAACATAAGGAAGCACATCTTCACACAGTGCAGTGGAACTCATTGCCATGGGATGTTGTGAGGGCCAAAAGTATAATTAGATTAAAAAAAGAATGAGAAATTCACATTGAATAGGTCCACTGATGGTTATTAGCCAAGATAGTCTGAGATCCAACCCCTGTCTGTAAATCTCCAACTCCCAAAAGCTGGGACTGGACAACAGGGGATGGATCACTCAGAGTTGCCCTGTTTTGTTCATTCCCTCTGAAGCATTGGGCACTGGCCACTGTGAGATGACAGAATACTGGGCTAGATGGACTGTTGGTCTGACCAAGTATGGCCGCTCTTACAATTTTACAGAGTTAACCTGAGTTGGACACACAAATGTTATGAGGGAATGATCCTTATATTAGTTGTTCTAGCAGAAAAGCATTATCTAAATTATGTCAGAGACATACGTATTGATATAAGGATGATCGCCAGTACAGAACAAGCAATGTCTGCACTGTTTTAAAACATCAGGATAATGCAATAGGACATATTACTCCAGTGACAAAAGGATTTTTGTTTTATCTTTGGTGGGCCTTCTGCTGCACATTAAATACTCCCAGTTAGTGCTACCAATACTATCTTAAGATGGCTTTTTCAATACAGAATAAGAAGAGATCCTATTAAGCAACACAGACCTGAAAAATGGGTCCTCTCTTATCGATTTACCTCCATTTTTCACTTCAAGATATCGCAGGAGGAACAGCCACACTACACACTGCAAATAAGGCTAAGACAGACAGAAAAACAGTTACAGTTAATCAAAACATTTCTAGCCCCTTGAGGCCAAAACAGTTGTCCATGGGATGAGTTCTATGAAATGTTGATTCCCTCGCAGCAGGAAGGTGTTCATGACAGACTCCAAGGCAGTGATATCACGTCACTAATTAATTCCATTGGAAGTCAGATGGGTATATTTCCAAAAACTGTTTCATATGGCATAAGTGCTCTGTGTTGTTATAATTAGAATATATTTCCAGTTTTGTATAAAATATAAATGAGTTATTTAAGAGTGAAATATGTTTTAAATCAGTACTTCTTAATTAATATTTCTGAAATGGTTTTCTGAAGTTTGGCCCACAAAACAGAACAGAGAGGAGAGGAAAACGTTATTTTAAGTAAACTGGATATGTCAACTTTCTCTTTTAAAGAATCCACTCAAATCTGTCGTAGGCCAAACCCTTTGTTACTATGTGAAGGCTGTAACTTGGCCTCAGTTAAATGAGCCGGTATGTCTCAGTCCAGTTCCTAGCAGACAAGAGACTATATCACAAAAACAACATCTCAGCTGGGCACTCGTTGGCAGACTCAATAGGGAGGCTAATGACCGAACACACAAAGTTTGAACTCTTCCATGATCCCAATCAGCAGTCTTATCTTCCAAGGGTAGGGCTGAGCCACACTGCTGGGGCACTAGGTGTTGAGCTGAGGGAGTGGGGCAGTTTATGCCGCTGTTGCCTATTCTGTAATCATTTTTTGGCTGCAGAGCAGTAGTTAATCCACTATCTGTTATAAGCAAAAATAAAATTCTTGAACACCTTACAACAGGAATGTCTTTAGGAAGTGGCTTTTCATTCAAAGTTAACATTTCCTAACGTATTTGACAAACAACTGGTGCTTACCGCGATAACTGCTACCAAGAGTTTGTCCCAGGGGTCATGGTATTTTTCATTCTTTTGTAGGTGTTTCCATGATACCTGACAATGTGACGAATATTTACACAAAGAACTTTTCATCAAATGCCACATTTTACAACTAAATTTAAATGCAAATTATAATGAATTATTTAAGACATTTTATTTATACACTTTATGAGCCTCATTCAGATTTGCACTGGCTTTACATCAGTGCAATTCCATTGACTTCTGTGGAGTCACTCCTTGTTTACATGGATGTAGAGAGAGATCAGAATCAGGACCAATGTATTTTGTCAATTGCAGGCTCCCAGTAATCAAAACAGCTCAACTCCACAGACAGAGGGACATGGAATTTGCCTTTATGTATTTAACAAATGCTCTGTTTCTTCCAGATTCTGAAAATAAAACATTTAGCTTACAACAAGGGGATAATAAAAGAAACTTTTTCAGCAGTTGGTGCTATTTATAACCCATTAAATGGCCATCAGGCATATTACAGGTCAATGCAGAAGGCAAAACTCCCCATTCACTTTATATATATGTATGTATGTATGTATGTATTCATTCTATTAGCCCATGTACTAGGGCCCTTGAAGTGACTTTCAAAGTTCTCAAGTTAAATTCCTTATAAAAAGGAACCAGCCAACATCCCAACACCCCTAAAGCTTACCTTTATAAAAGTAATCAGGCATCCAATAAGAGGATAGATGGGAATGAAGGCACAGAAGACATAATGAAAAATGGTGGTTACCATGAAATATCTCAGAAAGAATGCTACTTCAGTGACAGCAGTAGAGATCAAAGCAGTCTAAAAAAAAAAAAAAAAAAGCAAAAAAAAGCCACGTATTTTTATCCAAGCCTATCTCACAAACTGACATGGTTATAATATTTAATACAAGTTGTGACAAGTTAGAAAATTGTCTGTATTATTTCTTAGGAACATTATGTATGATTCTGTTTCCTTGTTCAATTTTATATTGCTGCCTGACTCAGTGCAGTTAAAACAGGCTCTAATGGGGGGTTGTAAAGGTACCTAGGATGGGTAAAACAATGACACAGATGAGACAGCTTCTCAGGTACCCACTGGGCCTTCAACTGGGGGAAAGAACCTACCTGGCTGGCACCGACCAAATGAGCACGTTTTCCTATTTCAAGGCTAGGGCGGATATGAAAAAAAACACTGAGGGGTTAAAAAGGTTGGCTGGCAGAAAGCGAGGGAAGAAGCGGTCAGCTCAGCTGGAAGCTAACAGGGACACAGTCAGCACGCAGCAAGGCTTGACATACAGACAGACTGACTTGAGACCCAGGGTCTGGGAGCAAGTTATGTGTAACTTGGTGCCCAGAGAGAATGGGGGACACCAACATTGTCATGCCTACGTAGGGGAATGCCAAATATGGGTAAGACAACATGCATATAGGTCTTTGTTATTTTTAAATCCACTTCTCTCAATTGTGTGTACCATCCGAGCATCTTTGTTTTGAAGAAACTGCTTCTGCATACTATTACTGACCACTGGCTGCCAAAAATAGAACTCTGGCTCAGCTGCACCTACTAGGTAACATGGTTGGCACCCAGAGAAGTGTAATCCAGAGACCCAGTTGGAAAGTGGTTGGCTTGCAGGATCCTACACCAAAGAGAAGTGGAGGCACAGGCTGGCTACCAGAAAGGGGTGCACTCGAGGGACAGGAAGATGTTCTCTGAAAGAACAGCCTGCCCCAAGATTGTGACACAAGTAATCCCTTGTCTTATTCCACACTGAGTATAACTATTCAAAAGCGTGTGTTGCTGTGGCAAGGAAGAGAAGCAAAGAAACATGTATATTGCCTCATAGTTAAACCCTTTGTCGTTTACTTAATTTCTCTCCTTTTCAGATGCAAGTTCGAGCAATGTCAAATGGTTTAAATATGAGGGAATTATTTTCCAGAAATGATAACTGAAAAAAAATGTTGATTTGGCTTGAGGGGAAAACATGTTTAAAGTTAACTAAATACAACAAGAGGCAGACTTACCATTGAAAAAATAAACGACCAAAATTCTTTGGTATTTTGCACTTTTTTAAAGGTGAAAGAGAGCACATAAGTGAACAGCACTACTGATGGTACATAGCCAATAAGGCAAAAGATCTACAAGGGAAAAAAAAAAAGACATTTCTTAGAAAGATTCATCATATACCATGCTGTCAGAATACTCAGTATACCCAGGGGTACAAAGCTGTTATTGACATTTATTTTGTAAATGCCTGAATACTTTTAGAGTACATTTTCATCTCCAGTTGATCCTCTGTCAGTTAAAAGCTAATTTAATTGTTTTGAGATGCTGTACTCAGCATGATATGTGCTATTAAAACTGTCTGCTAAAAAATGCAAGCAGGGCAGCAAGTCCCATCTCTCAGTTAAATTTAAATCTTTTCTTTATATCGTTTCTCAAGTGGCACTATCGGGTCTCACATAAACACTAATGATATGCATATTTTGGTAAGCATTGCAAGTTTCATCCTCGATTAATTTCACAAACTTTTGCAGAAATTAAAACAAGAGCAGGCATGTTGGAGGGAGGGATGGAACCGCAGTCAAATGATAGCATGCCAAGTACAAAAAGCTCAAAGGAAAACTCAAAGTTTCATAGTTCTCACCTAAGAGAAGAGCTCTGGCTCGAGAAGCATGGACCCTGGAAGGCCTGGGATCCCCAGCCTCAGGGCAGGGGACCCTGGCAGGCTTCCCCAGAACAGGGTACTCTTGTAGCCTCAGCTGTTAAGGAGCCGTAAGTGTGGGAGCTGGGGCTCTCAGCTCCCTGTCTATCTGCCAGGCAGGCTGCTGTGAAGGTGGGAGTTTGGAAACCCCAGTAGCCTAGCAGGTGGGCATGCTAGTAGGAAGCCAGTCAAGTTTCCAACAGAAATCTGCCTGGCAGACTGGGTTCTGTCAGAACTTTGTCAAAACTGAACGGCCTCATTTAGATGAAACATTTAGATTTCAGCGATCTGGCAAATTCCAGTGAAATACCATTGGGTGAAATTTTTCCGACCAGCAAACAAAAACGAACACGTCATATTTCTTATATACTTTGATAAAGAACTTTAATGAGAACAGAGAAGTAAATAAAACTAGACTTACAACAGCAAGGAACTTCCAAGTATCGAAATAAACACTATGATGAAATGCAAATAAGCTTCCTATCATCAGAACAAGAATAATGAAAAATAAAGGAAAGTCAATGATGGCTTGTCCACTCCAGTAAGCAGATGGATAAAGACCGGAGATCTTAAGCTGAGTGTAGGCTTTGATCTGTTAGAGGAAATAAAATTACAATAGGTGTCAAAAATGCCACAAATGGCAGTTATGTTAATTCTTATTAATGCTTACACAACTTGGGCCTAATTCTGCTCTCAAATATACAGGCTTTACACTAGTATCATTCTAGTGTCTTCACTGGAGTTATTCCCAATTTGCAATTTTTAGGTGCCAGGGGAGGAGGTCTGTGTATCCACATTTTTCCACAAAAGAACTTACTAGTTTTGGGAAGAAGGGATAGAAGCAAAACACCCAGTATGAATATGGACTGAGTGCCCTCTATGATCCTACTTTCTTTAGTTTCAGCTAGGCATCCAGCTGGTAATAGGTTATGAAAAGACTAGAGTGCCCAATTCCATCTCCAAATCTACAGCTAGTTCTTCTATATGCAAAAATCCCGTTTCTGCTCACATTCGTATTTGAGTCATATAATTTGTCTCTGCAACTACTTGTTAGTCTTATATAAAATATAACTTTATGTACATTTATTCTTGGGGTAGGTGCATCCAGTAAACAGACACATTTAAATTTATTTGAAAATTGAGGAGTCCTGACACACCACTTGGTTCTGAAGTTGTTGTATACTCTACGAATAATCCCACCATTGCGTCCCAGACAACAGCCATTACCAAGTTATTACTGCATGATTATATCATCCAGTAATGGCCTTAGAAGAAGGTTTTATATTTGTTTACATACTGAAGATTTAAAATGACCCAAACTGCATAGTTCAAATTGAAGATTACCTTATGGTTTTCTGCATTTTCCATGGCAAAATATGGTGGCACCCCCGTTACAATGATTCCTAGTAACATTGCTTGAAAAAAAGCCTCCAGTCTGAAAACTGTGTCATCAGTCTCCTGAAAAATAATTAGACTTTGGCACTGGGAAATCAGAATATACTAGAGACAAAAAACAACTCCTCAAACTTTTTTTTTAAAGTTTCTAAACATGATTTCCTGTGCTCTTGTACCTAGACTCCTAACAATGTCACTTTAGTTGCAACTTATTATAAAAGTCCTGTGCACATTTTTCTGCAGTTTATAAAATTAATATGGTCAGAAGAGAAAGAAAATGGCAACTATGAATAGTTGACTACTGTAACCGCCTCTTTGCTATCCTTGATTACTGCAGCCTTGCTCCTCTCAAGTCTATTGAGAATTCTGCTGTTAAGATCATCTTGTTGCTTTAATCATATTATCGCACATTTTGAGTCTCTCTTCTGGCTCCTTGTTCACCTCCCCATCAAATACAAGCTTCTTGAGTGAAAATCCTGGCCCCAATTAAGTCAATGGCATAACTCCCATTAAATTCAACAGGACTAGAATATCACGCTTTGTCTTTATCTTTAAGGCCCTTCAAAACTGAGATCCACCCTACCCAGGTGATCTAGTAACGCACCAAAACATTGACCTCCACCTTCGTTCCGCCAACATTCCCAGCCTTACTGCCCATCAGCTCAATCCTATACAACTGTGTGCTTATATATGGGAAAAACTCTGATAAAATTCTACCTTATCCTGTTCCAGAACCCTCCTTATGACTCACCTCTACCACAGTCTAATCAAAGCTAGGTGGGTGACAAGCTCTGATCACTCCTCTTGCCCTCTCCCTTTCCCACTCCTTTTCTTGCTACCTCCAACCACCAGTTAAAAATGCCCAAACCTACAGTACAACAAAGGTGTGCTAGTTCATCACCATACTAATTTGAGTTTGTGTCATATTTCAACCCCCTACTCATACTCTGTTTGTGACCTTAGATTTGGAAACATCTCTTTTCTATGTTTGTAGAGTGCCCTGGATTGGGTCCCTCGGGCATCACTATAATATAAATATTTACTATGTATAATTATCTTTAAAAAATCTGAATATGATTTTTTAAATTCAAAGCTGTATTGCTTAATGTGCAATATTTAATTACTTTAGAAGCTTTAAATGGTGAAAAAGATAGTAATAAAATCAGCTTGAATTAAACGGCCACGCTTAGAAATTTATTGAATCGTTCTGACTTATAGCTACATTTTGTCACATGCTCCAATACAGGACTAGCCTCAAGAAGTGCCTAAATAGTCAAAGCCACAAAACTGCATGCACAACTGTGATTTTGCTATCATTTCCTTTGTAATTAGGCAATTTTAAGCCTATGATACTTCCTGATTTGAACTCCACCTACTTGAATGAATGGGTTACTCCAGATTTGAATATTCTCAGTCACATTTAAGTTGCGGAGAAACAGGTTGCTAATGATGTTCATCAAAACAGGCAGAGAGTGCACCATAGTGCTGTTGAATACAGCTGTAAAAATGGAGCTCTACAAAGAAAAATATTTTCCATGTTAAATTTGCAACATGAAGGTTAGCACTGAAGGTTATTGTTGGAAGAAACCCTTTGTACAATATAGAACTTACTAAAAAGTATAAAGAAAAGGAGTACTTGTGGCATCTTAGAGACTAACCAATTTATCTGAGCATAAGCTTTCGTGAGCTACAGCTCACTTCATCGGATGCTGTAGCTCACGAAAGCTTATGCTCAAATAAATTGGTTAGTCTCTAAGGAGCCCCAAGTCCTCCTTTTCTTTTTGCGAATACAGACTAACACGGCTGCTACTCTGAAACCTAAAAAGTATAGTAATGCAGTACAAATATTCACAATCTAAAGGGCAGAAACATAACCAAATTAATTCCAATGAAAATAACTTTATGAAAATGTGCCCTTTAGCTACAAGGTTGGTTGTTATCTAACTTTAATACTTGTTTGCACTGCTGTTGCAGCAGGGTTGGGTCCCATGGTCTTTGAGAGACAAGGGGGGTGAGGTAATATCTTTTATCGGACCAGCTTCTGCTGGTGAGAGAGACGAGCTTTCGAGCTACACCGAGCTCTTCCTCAGACCACTCTTGTGACATATGGGGGCAGATATTCAACTGGTATAAACAGTTATAGTTCCACTGAAGTCAGAGCTATAACAATTTACACTAGCTGAGGAATTTGATGTTAACTTTACCAAGAAATGGGAACAAAAGGCAGGACCTTCGTGTTGCAAATTGTTTCCTCTTAGTAACATGAGGTACAATCCATGTTTCTTCAAACCTTACCATGTTCTTCCACTTCAGATCACACGTTGGACTTCAAAGACAGTGCTTTGATTTACATATTAATACACGCACTCCAAGACACGCACTTCTCTTTCCATACTAGAGCGTTGTTGCAAGAGCAGTTTGGGTGAGCTGCGAAGGTGAACTGAGAATGAGCTGACAGTCTAATATGAAAAGAGACCGTGTTGGGTGCACAGATTTAGTACATTAAACACCCAGATGTTTTTGATGTTTAATTAAAAAGACCGTTTAAGTAAAATACACTTAAAGAAATTCCCTCATTTACAGTATTAATCCATTGTTATCATATGTTAAAATATCTTTTATTTTATTTTTTATTTTTTAAATGAAAGGTGTTTAGAAGGACTGCAAATCTGAGGGTTTATTTTTTATTTAAATGAAATCAATGTCAATTACACCAAAGAATGAGTCTTAGATTCAGCTAGAAATGTAATCACTTGTGGTACCATTCATGTTTTCACATCCCAGGCACATAGACTGTAAACACAGCATTCTGGATAACTTACAAATGAAATAATTGATTTAGAATGCCATGCATTTACATACTGTCAGGCATATAAAAACAAATTAAGTAAGTTCTCTCTTGACTTTTGATTTCAATATGGAAAAATGTGCAGTGGAAATTTTACTAAGCTAGTGTAATTAGTATACTGAAGGTACGTTTACCTTGCTAAAATTTCCAGTCTATTAATAGACAAGCTATCTTCTGCCAGGCAGAAAGCAGTATTTTCTTCATTTCTTCATTACCCCACATTTGAAAAGTTCTAGAATTAACTTATTCTTTAAAAACCCTAAGTGTCTGGAAAGGCTAGTGGAGGTTCGGGTTGCATAGCACAGACTATATTTAACTGTTACTATCACCCTAATTGAAATTAGGGCTGTCAATTAATTGCAGTTAACTCACGCAAACTCAAAAAAAATTAATTGCGATTAATGGCAGTTTTAATTGCACTGTTAAACAATAGAGTCCCAACTGAAATGTATTAAATATTTTGGATGTTTTTCTACATTTTCAAATATATTTACTTCAATTACACCACAGAATACAAAGCGTACAGTGCTCACTTTATATTATTATTTTTATTACAACTATTTGACCTGCAAAAATAATTTTAAAAATAGTATTTTTCAATTCACTTCATACAAGTGCTGTAGAGCAATCTCTTTATTGTGAAAGTGCAACTTACAAAATTAGATATTTTTGTTACACAACTGCACTCAAAAACAAAACAATGTAAAAATTTAGAGCCTACAAGTCCACTCAGTCCTACTTGTTCAGCCAACCATTATGACAAACGAGTTTCTTTACATTTATGGGGATTAATGGTGCCTCCTTTTTTACAATGTCACCTGAAAGTAAGAACAGGCATTTGCATGGCACTTTTGTAACAGGCATTGCAAGGTATTTACGTGCCAGATATGCTAAACATTCGTATGCCCCTTCAATGCTTCGGCCACCATTCCAAAGGACATGCTTCCATGCTGATGACGCTCGTTAAAAAATTATGTGTTAATTAAATTTGTGACTGAACTCCTTGAGGGAGAAATGCATACCTCCTGCTCAGTTTTACCTGCATTCTGCAATATATTTCATGTTATAGCAGTCTTGGATGATGACCCAGCACACGCTGTTCATTTTAAGAACACTTTCACTGCAGATTTCACAAAATGCAAAGAAGGTACCAATGTGAGATTTCTAAGGACAGCTACAGCGCTCAACCCAAGGTTTAAGAATCTGAAGTGCCTTCCAAAATCTGAGAGATACGAGGTATGGAGCATGATTTCAGAAGTCTTAAAAGAGCAACAGACTGATGTGGAAACTACAGAAAAAAAAAATCGACCTTCTAATATTGGCCTCTGACTCAGCTGATGAAAATGAACATGCGTTGGCCCACACTACTTTGAACTGTTATCAAGCAGAACCCATCATCAGCATGGACGCATGTGCCCTGGAATGGTGGTATAAGCATGAAGGGACATATGAATCTTTAGCACATCTGGCACATAAATATCTTGTGACGCCAGCTACAACAGTGCCATGAGAATGCCTGTCCCATTGTAAACAAGAACCTGGCAGCATTCTCTCCTGCAAACGTAAACAAACTTGTCTGAGCGATTGGCTGAAGAAGTAGGACTGAGTGGACTTGTAGGCTCCAAAGTTTTACACTGGTTTATTTTTGAATGCAGGTTTTTTTGTACATAATTCTACATTTGTAAGTTCAACTTCCATAATAAAGAGATTGTACTACAGTACTTTTAATGGGAGAATTGAAAAATACAATTTCTTTGGTTTTTTACAGAGCAAATATTTGTAATCAGAAATAAACATAAAAAGTGAGCATGGTACACTTTGTATTCTGTGTTGTAACTGAAATCAATATATTTGAAAATGCAGAAAACATCCAAAAATATTTAAATAAATGGTATTCTGTGATTGCGTAACAGCCCTAATTTAAATATGAGCAATGGTATCATCTCCTGAAAACATCTTTTAGAGAACCGAGCACCAAAAACTACTTCTGAGGTACCCAGAAAAGGCCAGCAGCACCACAACATGGGCCCATCTTCCTTACCTGTTCTGAAAGCGACACATTTAAAGCTGCACTGTGGGGTGCAACCGACACGTAATCGCTGTCATTGAACATCTCAGTCAATATCTTCTGGCTTCTGAGAGCACTGATGAGATCATCAATATTTGATCCTAGTATAAGGCAATAAGGAAGAAGACATGACTATTCATCACAAAAGCATCTGGTTGCATGCAAACTTTACACCGAAATTATGAACGCATTTATATCAAGATAATATGAGAGAGAGAGTAGTTCTCCCATATAATCTTCTTTATGAGAAGTTGTTGTTGTTTCTCTACATGTATAGACTCTTCAAATATTTTAAATAGTGCTTATGTTTTGATTTTAGCTCCCTCCTTCAACATCCACACAAAAAACGTAGAAAAAAGGAAGGTTTTTTGCTGTGTACATCAAATTAAAGTAAATTATAGTTCAGAAATGGATTATAAAAATACCACAGGGCACTTGGATAAGTTTGGATACTCAAGGTTTCAGTGAGAGAGACTCGTTTTAACTGGAGTTATTTATCATGGATCGGACATTACTCTCTTTTGGAATTCAGGGTTCAGACAATGGAGGTTATAAGGTATACAAACGGCGTGTGTCTAAGATACTGGACACCCAATGTGTTTTTCTTATTGTCATGACTAGAGGTTCATGGACTTTACCCAGCAAAACCTTAAAAAAATAAGGGTGGATGGATATGGAATTTAACCACGCTACTTTTAAGGTGGACTTTTCAAAAGTGCTCAGCATTGGCCTAACTCTGATCCCACTGACTTCAGTGCTGGGAACTTCTGAAAGTCCCACCCTTAAATTGCATGGGTGGGTCATTTAAGAAAGCCATTTTCATTCCCACAGCAGCATACAGAGTCAGAATGCCCCACAATGGAAAACCTGAAGAATTTCTGGATCTTAATCATACAGCTCCTGACAGCTCCGGTTTGAAACAAGTTTGGATAGAGGTTCATTCAGCTTTAGTCATCACCCATGACTGATTAACACTGGAATGTTCCCATGTTAAAGAATATTAGATGCTTTTATGTTTTCTAAGTTGCAAATTAAAAAAAAATCCAACCACCAGCCATTCATTGCAGTGATCATTCTTGTAGCTCCAGGCTACATTCCACCTCCCTTCACGTTATGTGTGGTTTAATCTCTCATACCAATGGGATGTTTAAAAACACCTTCTTAAAGCTGGAGTATTAAATACACGACAGTAATCCAGTATAACTGTATTTGCTTTTTTTTCTTCTCACCTGTGGAGTTCTGAAGGAGGAGACTTGTTTTGTACTTGTTGTGTTTTTCTCCAGGCTTCAGAAAGTACAAATCTGGGGAAAGTTTGATTGGAACCACAGAATTTTTGAAGTAGTGATGTATAAGAAACATTAAAATCTGAACTGCAAGAAAAACTAAAAAAAGCAACAACCTGAAAGAAATAAAGTGATTTAAGTAAAGTTCAGTGGAAACTGATCCACATTATTTGCATATTATTCAAAACAAGTTGTCCCTCAGGTGTCAGCCTCAGACTCACTATAGATACAGACATTATCATTTCAGTTAATGGAAGTCTAATCATGAATACCCCGATTCAGTCCACAGACTACAGTTAACGAAAACTAAATATATAAAAGGCAAAGCTCGTTATTCACTTCTTACCATAATTCAAAATTGCTCTGGAAAAAAGGAAGTGATTGTTGGAGGCTATCGCAGGCAGCAACGTAACCAAAATAGTATATACATCATATTATCATCAGTGTTACCTACAGAAGAGGCTCATGCCGAGGGAAGCAAATATTCAACAGCAGCAGCAAGTATTATGATAGCGATGCTTATCTACATTACACACAATCATCACCATCCTCTTTTTCCTCCAAAGGCATCTTTGCAAACACGGGAGCACAGCATCACCCTTCACTCTTGTTCATGATCTTGTTCCTCCAATAAACCCAGCCTGATCATGCCCCGGCAAATGATGTCACACCATCTAGGAAGTGGTCAGCCTCTAGGTCAGACTGACCTTGGTTGTGTCTGCATTATTTTCTTTGGCATCCTATTAGCTGTTTGTCTTCTACAGCAGCGGTTCTCAACAGTGGGTCTGTGAACCCTTTCACAGGGGCCGTGGGGCCCCGCGGCTAAAATCCGGAGCCCAAATCCCTGCCCACCCAAAACAGAAGTCAAACTATACTGATGCCCAAGGGCCCACCCCCGGCCCAGAGCCGACACTGCTGGGCCCTGGAGTTTTCATAGTATTTTGTGGGGGTCCTCAGAAAGGAAAAGGTTGAGAACCCCTGTTCTACAGTGTCCCCACCATTGCAATCTTTTTGATTGTAATCACTCCCATGTCCTGATTTCACATCCTCCCCTCGCCATTTAACTTCATCTGTCTTAAAATCATTCCACTTTACATTTGCCATCTTTCAAAAAAACTCTCATCCCTACTGCCTGCAACTTTCTGATGTTTGCTTCATTTAATGCAGCTGCTCCCAAACCCTAGCGTAATACTGTTAGTACACTGGTGTGATAAATTTTCACTTTGGTACCAAATGTAATGTTCTGATCAGTCCATATTTTCATCTGTTTCTGTGCAGCACTCATGGCTAAGCCACATCTTTTAGCCTAATCCTTGGTGGAATTGTCGGCACTGATCAAGCTTCCACAGCACATACAAGATTCCACTTGTTCTACGTCTTCTGCATTTCAACACTTTCTCTAATGCCCCTTTTCCAAGATGCAACCACTATGTCTTCATTGTAAGTTCAAGCCTACTACACTGATTTTCCATGGCAGCAAAGAACACCATGATTAATTCAAACATGTCTGCCAGTTATATGACATCGTCTCCATAAACTAAAGAGCTTAACTCCAATGTCACGCCCTCCAACTCATCTAACATTCTTAATGTCCAGTTTAAAAACCATGATGAAAAGCTACATTATACACCACAGGTATAAAACAAACTACTAAAACATATCTAAGCATGTTTGAACTTCTGACACTCATAAATGGATTTTGGTAAATGAAACGGGAAGTCATCTTAACACTTACATAATTCCCACTGACTTATTTTCACGTCTTAAGTTAAGGAAGTGAACCTTTGCTATAGTAGACACCTGCTGTTTCCAGAGAGCGGTATTGCTTACTGCAGATGATTTTGTCTCAGAGAGTATCAGTAGGCTTTGTTCCATCTCATCAAACGATTTTGTATCCATTTCCTCGCCTGCTGACTGGGAATTAAATATGCTATAATCTGTATGGAAAGAAAGGGGGATAGAAATGGAAACATACAATTTACCTTTCCTGATCAAGTCACTGGACCATGTGATGTGTTATCCTGCCTTCAGGAGTAGCCAAATGATGGTGGTAGAAAGTCTATACAATGCTTCTAAACAAACTGTGCAATGTTGTACAGAAGCAGAAAAACCCCTTTCTGATCCCCTACGCAACCAGCATATACCCAAAAGACAGAGATTTTAATTAGCCTAATTAATTTAGCCTATGCAACTACCAATATTGCTAGATATCATGGATTATTCAGCTGTTAAACTCTTTCTAAACAGCTTTCCAGGTATAGGACAGTTCAGTACCCTGTGGTTAACAACAAAGCCTAGAAAGGTGAGGATATTTTTATCTATTAAACATGGACACTAGAAGGGTATTGCTTTACTTTTGGAGTAATCTCCTAAAGGATAGCAAGAAGCTTTTCAAATAGGCCTCTGATTTTACATCCACAATCATATGGGGTGCAAATAATTGTGGGTATAAATGATGGTTAGATATTTAAATTCTATTTACAGGTACAAATACATTTTTTTCAAATCAAGTGGTTGGAAATCGAAATTGTATTTCCTGTGTCCACAATTGAATGCAAATGCAAAATCCCATAGGGAAAAGTATATTTTTGAACTTTCGGCCACAAAAATCTACCTTATTAAAAAAAAAAGAAGGACATTAGATTTAAGGACCCTGAAATTCATCCCTATACAGAGCGTCAGCACAAGACCTGTACAGCTCTGGACTTCAGACAGGGATCATTCTCCAACTTCTTTGCCCTTTGTTTGCTGTTTCGGTCAGGTATTTCAAGGAGTCCACAACAGCATGTGATCGTAAGTGTCACATACAGTTTGAAGTAATATTCTATGATAGGACATTTTTGTTATTATTTCTGCTTTTCATAGTGAAAAGTGCTAAATACAATCTTACAAAAATTAACCACAACTAATCAAGTCACAAAGAAAACGGTAAATATTATAGTTACATCTCACCTGCTTGATCAATTTCTGCTTCAATTTCCAGCTTCAGGAACACATCCTCCAAGGTTGTCATGGAAACTCCATAAGTAATAACACCCAAATGTGAATGAGTGTCTAGATCAGAAAATAATCCTGTAGAGGTGAAATAATGTGATTGCTTGGCAACAAAATTACATTTGCCCACCAGAATTGCCTCTGATTTAATAAAACGACATAGTGTGCCCCCCAAGGTGAGACTCTTCAATGAATACACACGATGTATGTACAACATGTTAATTACAGAGACCTAAGCCATGGTGCTACAGTTAATGCTGAGATGAGTTTTGCGTTTAAAGCAGATCTTCAATCAGTACATTAGGTATGAGAAACCCAGCACCTTCTCCCCAAAACAACAGCATTTACTCTCCAAGTACAGAATGAATCTTGTGAGAACTTACAAGTCAGTCCATTAAATAGTTTATGAGTTAAAATTAATTTAAAAATGAGTCCTTAAGTAGCACCTGTCAGACCTGTGCTTTGTCCCAAGTGATCTTAGTAATAAAGCTCAACGAAATTTTCTGAATGGTTTATTCGCAAAAAGATGCATACAGCCCCCACCTCCACATGAAACTGCATGTGTCTGTGTAATTTTTAGCCCAGTGGTTGCTTGGGTTGTAGGAGACCCAGGCTTGAATCCCCACTCTTGAGCAAAGACATGAATTCAGATCTCCCCTTCGCAGATGAAGGGTCCTAATCACCAGGCTATAGGCATTCTGCTACCAATCTCTTCTGTTGAAGCGGCTCTACTTTTTATGAATACATAAATGTTCATTGGGCCAGAGAAAGAGAGAGAGAGAGAATGACTCTCTAGATTGGAGTTGAAGGCACTCACCGTTTAGGTAGAAGTTGTCAATTCAAGCTCTCTCTCCATCTGATTCAGAGGAGGATTTGACTCTATATATTGGAGTCAGGTGTTCTCATTAGCCTAATGGCTTCAGCTGACTCTTTGCAGGCTAATTGGAGTCATGTGTCCACCCTAGCCTGGAGCAGCCCCTGCTCTGGTCAGTCACAGAACAGAAAACTGCTTATCCAGTGGCCAATATATCTGCCTTCTACTACTCTGCTATACCCAGCTGGCCTGGGTCTATCACAATATATGAAGAAAAATGACAACATACTTCTCTGAAGGTACCATTATGATCAGCTGATTTCCTCCTCTCTCCCCACCCCCCACATTAGCTCAGCACTGAATTACAATAGCATCATACCTGAAAACTTGTCCATGTCTTTAAAAGGTAAGGTATACACAAGCTGCAGTTCATTCTGTTGTACCAAGCTGGCTCCAGGGATATGCTGTCTGATCAAGGCTGTTGTAGCTTCTATATTGCAATACCCATCTATATGCATACTAAAAATACAAAGTATTTTAAAACCTTTGTTTCTTCATTGCCATTTTTTGAAAGCGTAACAAAACAGAGTGAAAGTGATATCTGATCAACAAAACAAGAGTGAAACAGAGCAACAAAACAGAGTGAAAGTGATATCTGATCTTCCCAAACAAGACAGAAAAATAAAACCTTTAAAAATGTAGTAGGATAATTTTAAATTATCCTACACCTTAAGGGGAAGACAAAGCAAATATAACATGACACAAGGAAGGTGGCTTATAAACTAAAAAATAATACCTCAAGCGGTAGCCAATTCCCCATTTGGTTTTGAGGAAGAGAGACGAGCCAACACATTTCAGCATCCCTTGAGAAATCACAGCTTTTCGATCTAGAAACAAAACCAGGCATTTTTATTCTGAGGACCAGCAGTCTACTCATAAAACAATGGCATGACCAAAGAGAGAAAACTCTGCTGTCTACTGACAGCGGAAAGAGCACCTGTTCACCTTATATGCTAAATACAGTTCTACTTTACACTCTGCAAGCCCCCAGTAAATGTGTCCCACAGGGCCACAGCAAAACTCACCAGCAAGAATATCTGCTTCATCCATGAAATGAGTACTGAATACTGTTACCCGATTGGCTTGTCTGTTTTTCAGGAGATTCCAAACAATGTGCCGAGAACATGGGTCCATACCAGCAGTTGGTTCATCCAAAAGTAAAACCTACACCATGGTTAGGAAAAAAGGTATAAAAAAATCCAAACCCTCCATAGTCACCATCTGAGATACCCACATCACAAAATCCTACAGAAACCAGGAAGATTATTAATTCAAGGGCAGTTTTGCTCTATTTGTTTAAAGGTAGGGTGGGAAAAATTTCTTACCTTAACCAACTAAAAGGTATGCAAAACATCCATCATAACTATTTACTTTTTTAGAAAGTTCACCACCTATTTCTGATGAACAGAAAAACCACAAACTACCTCAGAAATGCATCTTCACAACTGGATACATTCGGTTCCCACTATAAATAAATTTAAACTACAGTGGTAAAAAGACACATTAGTTCCTTTTACCAATAGTTGGTGACATTTAATATGTATATTTTTAAAAAGGTAGGAAATCATGAAGGGTATTGTCACTTACATCTGTACACTGCAACCTTTAAACATGTACCCAGTCTAAAGGAGCATCACACCGTATAGGTCACAAATAGCAACCATTTAACTTTGTAATCAGAAAGCCTGTCATGTCCCAGGTGCTTGCATGGCTTTTTCAGGTCATGAGCCTGCTCTCTCTGACAACTTGTACTGTACTGTTTTTAGAGGGTGCAATGCGCTACCCTCCATTCCAGATGCAGTGTAACCTTTTATGCTAATTTACCACAGAAAAGCATGATATAATCCAGTTTCTACATTCACTAACACAGTTAACTCTTTGCAATGTAAAGGATGCATGCTTCAACTTGGCAATTTTAAATTGTTTAAGCCAGAGTCAGTATGAAACATAGGAAGAGTTGACATATTTTTGCACCTTCTTATTTGCATCGCTTGTAATTGCCAAGTAATATGAACACGGGTACACTATTCATGCATATATACGGAACAAGCAGTAACTTAGGACTGTGCTTATGCCCTCTTACCTTTGGGCTCCCAAGAACAGCGATTCCTATCGACAGCTTTCTCTTCTGCCCTCCACTTAATTTTTTAGCTTGGTTATCTCGGATGGGCTGCATATCCAAATCATTCATCACTTTCTGCACCTTTAAAAATATAACAGAAGTGTTTCATGTCAACCGAAATGAGATACAGTGATTAAAACGTGACTGGCATAATTATCAGCAGTCTTATGTTACATTTTGACAAATTATTGATCATTTTAAATTGTTCTAATTAACATTTTTAAGCCCCTTTCTTGGAACGAGCTTCTTGGAGGCAAACCCCTGTACCAATTGTCAACAGTGTCTATTACACAGGATCAGGGCCTTGAAGTTTAACCTACCAAGACTGGATAAATTATAGGAGGCCAATGTTTGTAAACAAGCATTAGTATTTATATGTTCCAGTAATATTTCGTTATAGTAGAACAAACAAATTCAACAAACTTTAAAGTATCTTCCTATATTTTCCCTCTTTAATAAAATAGTGTATTGGTCTTTTATTATAAACTAGACTTGCAAAGTGACTTCCATTATGCTATCAATAAAGTTTTATATTAACAGTGAATACACATTGTATATAATTTATATCTGAGTGACGTACCTCTTGTATCAGAAGATTGGGAGATATCCCTTTAATATGAGCAAATATCGATAAATTCTCTTCCACAGTTAATACGTCAAAATGTATATCTAATTGTGGGCAAACTCCCGTTATTTTTCTTACGTCGAGCATTTCATCAATTTCAGAGATTCTGTGTCCATAGACAGATGCAAACCCTAAAGAACAAAATGTAAAAAGAATTTAAGTGTTTTTTAAACCCAACCACTACTTTGATCATCAGCATACACAGACTAATGTCATCAATTAAAATGTACGTATAATTTAAAATTAACCTATTTCAGATCGCCTGAGAAAACGAGCGTAACTTGAAATATCCTCAAACATCAGTGGCCTCAGGTTTTGAAGGAAGGAAAAAAGGACATTAAAATAAGTAGATTACAGCCATACACATCCTATTTTTCCCCTAAAGCCAGAGAATTCTTACCATCAGAAGGTGGGCAGAGTCCACAAAGAATATGCATCAGTGTTGTCTTGCCTGTTCCACTATGCCCAAGTAAAGCTGTAATCTGACCCTCATATACGTCAAAGGATAAACCTGACCCAGAAAGAAGAAAGGAACAAGTGAAATAAGAAGTTAATGACATATGTTGTGTTATTCTGCACAGGCTTATGTCACTGCAGTAAATTCAAATACTGACATATAGGGTATGCATTTACTTTGTATTCCAAGGAACATCTTACTTCAACATTTGAACACAATCTGGTAAAACTGCAACAGCAGCAATAAATAAAAGTGGGGATAAGATTCCCTGCTAGCACTGCCTATGAGGAGACCTGAGCTTAGAAGCAGTGGTTCTCAACCTATTTACCACTGTGGGCCACATATGCAGCTCTCTCTGTGTTACGCGGGCCACATGCACATGATATATATACTACCTGTATGGCCCTGAGGATGTCACATGGGCCACAGCTGTGTGCTGACTGGGCCGCAAGCAGTTGAGAACCACTGAGTTGGAGGCTCCCATACCACTAGCTCACGGGAGCCAGTAAGAGGTTCCTCTGTGCATACTTACTGGAGTTAGGAGACAGAAAAGGGGACTAGGAGCATGGAAGGGAAAGACGACACCCCACAAGGAAAAGGACCAAAGAGGAGGCTACAGAGTCTGTTATGAGCCCCTTTGTCATACAGTTACAGGCAGACTGGCTAAAGACACAAGGGAGCACACACACAACCATACTTAACACTTCACGCTCCCACCCAAAGAAAAAGCACAAAAGACATTATTCATGGGTTATTTCTCCTTCCATTTCTGATAAGTAGCTTAGAAGCTAGACATTTTCTTACTTCTGAGAGCCTCCACAGTTTCACCCTTTTTGCGGAATGTTTTCTGAACACAGCTGATTCTGAAAGAAGACGTCATTTTATTGAAGAAGAGCTTAAAATATCATTTTCTTTTGCAAGGAAAGATCAAGATGAACAACTCTGCAATGGTGATATAGAAAGGTTTTGACACATTTTACGGCTATCCTGAAATCACACAAATGGGTTGGAGAAACATGTATAAACCAAGAGAGTGGACATCTTTTTGCAATCTTTTGCGTGAATTGTTTATATTATTGCCTCTCTGGGCTGGCAATAGGGGTTGAGGGTGTTCCTCATGGACTTCAGTATTTTCTACCATGGCAGCCGAATAATTCGCTAAGTAACCCAAACTGTTATTTATTTCTAATAGCACCAACAATGTACTAGGCAGTTTCTAAACAGAATAGAAGGCCCATTCTATGAGTCTATGCCCCAGTTAGCTCACAGGAGACAGACAGATGGTAGACGGAAGAGGTGAAATGTAGTGGACAAAGTGGCGGTAAGTAAGACTAAAGCTAACCACAGTATGTTTTTCCTCTCCTAAAGAGGTTATATGAAATCCCTGTCCTCCCCCCGCAATTACGCCTCAAACTTATTCAGATAAAGGTAGTTCAGCTAGTTTCTCCACAGGCACCAGGACAGAAGTTGGTCTTTGAGAACTATATGAACTCAGAAAGTGCAGTGGCCGTACAGATAAAGTCAGGAGGTGTGATCTACGTGTAGAGTGCAAGGTAGGGGGAAAGGGTATGAAATCTTTGTGTGAGAAGATCACAAATATGGGAGGATGGTGCTGACATCAGTGACAAAGGGGAAAGCGTTGGTTGATGTGGAATCAGCTAAGGAGTAAGAATGATCCAGCATTTTATATGAGCTTAGGACGATCTGGGGAGAAAACCTGATTCTTCACACTGAAGTGGATTTATTCAAAACAACTTTTTAAGACATTAACCAAAAAAAAAAAAAAAATCAGTCTGATTCTGGCTACTGAACACAAATATTTTTGTTTGAGACTAATGGAACCATGTAAAAAAATAGAGATTTAGATTATTTCCCAATGTCTATCATGCCACTATAACAGTGATTTAATAGCTCATATGGATGATCCAGAATAAACGCTTATATTAAAATATTGGGAATATACGAAGGTACAGATTTAAGAGAATTAATGTCATTTTCCACATGGACTGCAAAAGGTGCTGGAAATGGATCGCTTTTACAGTGTTGTTGTATAGCATATCCTGGGAAAGCTAGTCTAGTGGCTCCCCTGTGTGGCTTTGGTGGAATGTGCAATTCTTCACATAAATACCAAAAGGGATTTACAAAACATATCTGAATCCAGTTTTCAAGATTTAACAGAGAAAGTCTTTTTTTCTTGAACTGTAAACCCACCTGACTTCAGCATCTGAAATCATTTATAGCATCACTGAAACCAAAGAACCTGGATTTCATGTGGCTTCACCTGCTAGACTAGGACTATTTTCAGAAGGTTTGGTTTGATTTACATACAGTAGGTAAAACATTTCCTTTTCCAAAACCAACTTTGTCATCTTTGGAAAACATCCATATAATGGAAGATGTGGCTACACAGAAAATGGACAATTGCTACTTTAACGTGTAAAGAACTAGATGTAATGCATACCATATGCTATTTGAATCAACAGATTAAAAATTACTGTTAATTCCCAGGCACACACAAAACAGGGGAAGTACGACAATAAATCTGTACCATTGCAGGAAGTTATACCTGATAGCTTCTTTTCCCTGAAATTCTGAAGATACAGGTTCAACCATCTCACTGAAACTTAAGCTTCCATTAACACTACTCTCATATAACTCCTTGTAATTTCTTCTGCGCTTTGACCAAAACGAGGGCTTCAAAAAGAAAAATGATGGCCGTCTTAATCCAAACTCACCTAAGCAATAAGAAAGAAAGAAAGCCTTCTGAATGTTAAGAACAGATATGACTCAGTGTTTGGATTTTGGCTAAGAAAACTGGGCCTGATCATGCCACATTGCTTATCATTAAACCCATCACTACGGTTCTGATTAAGGAAAGCATCCCTATTCAGCAAAGTCTATCCTTAAGTGTTTTGCTGAGAAGTGATGGATTTATGCAAGTACTTAAATACTTTTCAGAATTAGGATCTTGAGAAGAGTGATTTATATACCCACATCACAGAGAAAAAGATTAGAAGCAAAGGAATTTGTATTGAAAGATCTCACACATGCAATAGAGAGAAATTTGTTCATAGGTATTAATACATTTGTTCCCAGGTGTATCACATTTATGAACACATCAATAACTTAACATAACATCTTGGACAGACACAATTCCCAAGAAGAACAATTGCAAAGACTGTGATAACAGCTTGGTCAATAAGGAAAGAAAATTATTCTGGAACAATAATAAGAACATACGGGGTCAGACCAAAGGTCCATCTAGCCCAGTATCCTGTCTTCTGACAGTGGCCAATGCCAGGTGTCCCAGAGGGAATGAACAGAACAGGTAATCATCAAGTGATCCATCTCCTGTCACCCATTCCCAGCTTCTGACAAACAGAGGCTAGGGACACCATCCCTGCCCATCCTGGCTAATAGCCATTGATGGACCTATCCTCCATTAATTTATCTAGTTCTTTTTTGAACCCCGTTATAGTCTTGGCCTTCACACAACATCCTGTGGCAAGGAGTTCCACAGGTTGACTGTGCGTTGTGTGAAAAAATACTTCCTTTTGTTTGTTTTAAACCTGCTGCCTATTAATTTCATTTGGTGACCCCTAGTTCTTGTGTTATGAGAAGGAGTAAGTAACACTTCCTTATTTACTTTCTTCACACCGGTCATGATTTTATAGACCTCTATCACATCCCCCCTTAATTGTCTGTTTTCCAAGATGGAAAGTCCCAGTCTTATTAATCTCTCCTCATGTGGCAGACATGGAAAGTCCCAGTCTTATTAATCTCTCCTCATGTGGCAGACATGCCATACCCCTAATCGTTTTTGTTGCCCTTTTCTGAACCTTTTCCAATTCAAATATATCTTTTTTGAGAAGGGGCGACTACAAAACAGATATAATAAAATATAACCAAGCAGAATCAAATCCCAATCTGTGTGTTTTTTTTCCACTTCATTAGCATATTTCAGAAAAGTAAAATTCATTTGAATGAAAAATCATAAATATTACTTTAAAATATAAGTAATTTATAAATACATTTATAAATATTTAACAGCCACACTTCTCATCTTTTTGCCTGACATGAGTGTTGCTTTACATGAAGTTAAAGCAAAAAAACACAGAAAGTGGCATTACTATATACCAAAGTGTCTTGGACACTTTATTTAAATACAGTATGTTAGAGCCATCAATTAAGGGTCTGGTTTTCAGAAGCGCTTAGCACCCAAAGCTGCCACAGACTTCAAGTGGAGTTGTGAAATTCAGGACCTATGTGGTTCTGTTCAATATTTATCTCAGATTCTAAACAACATACCTGGAATGACCTGATCAAGATAGACAGCTAGAAGTAGGTAAAACATGCTATCCAGAACCAGTAAAATAAGAGAAATAACTAGTGGATAAGGACCGTGATTTAAATTTGAAAATATTGCACCATCTTGATAATCTTCCAGATGCATGACCTGCAAACCAACATGAAAAAGTTTAGCTACTACAAACTGTATTTTCATCAACCTGAAATTAAACATGACAACACAGTACAAAAATAAAATTACGAAGTAATATTATATAAGAACTAAGCGTGGGCGGTTGTCATGGTAACAAATGCAAGGAGGATGAAATGCTAGTTTCAAAAGAAAAAAAAATAATGGCACACAGTATTTTAGTTCATATTAAGTTGTTTGCTGTAGGGAATTATAAAAGTCATACTTTGTGCCATAAATAAAAAATTAAAAATTCACAAATTTATAGAAAAAAATTAAACTATTTAAAATATTTGAAATTGAGGTAAGACAAATATTTGCAGTGTATTAGTAACTTGACAAGTAAAAGTTATATCTTAAATAACAACAGCCGCACCGGGTCAGACCAATGGTCCATCTAGCCCAGTATCCTGTCTCTGACAGTGGCCAGTGCCAGATGCTTCAACCAGTCAGAGGTTTAGGGACACCCGGAGCACAGGGTTGTGTCCCTGACCATCTTGGCTAACAGCCATTGATGGACCTATCCTCCATGAATTTATCTAACTCTTTTTTAAACCCAGTGGCACTTTTGGTCTTCACAACATCCCCTGGCAACAAGTTCCACAGGTTAACTGTGAGTTGTGTGAAGAAGTACTTCCTTTTGTGTTTTAAACCTATTGCCTATCAATTTCACTAGGTAATCCCTAGTTTGTGTGTTAGGTGAAGGGGTAAACAGCATTCCTCTATTCACTTCCTCCATACCTATCACAATTTAATAGACCTCTATCATATCCCTCCTTAATCATCTTTTTTCTAAAATGAACAGTCCCAATCTTTTTAATCCCTCCATATCCTAATCATTTTCGCTACCCTTCTCCACACCTTTTCCAATTCCAGTATATCTTTTTGAGATGGGGTGACCACAACTGCACACAGTATTCAAGTTGTGGGTGCACCATGGATTTATATAGCAGCATTATGATATTTCTGTTTTATTATTTATCCCTTTCTTAATGGTTCTTAACATTCTCTTAGCTTTTTTGATTGCCATTACACACTGACCAGAAGTTTTCAGAGAACTATCCACAATGACTTCAAGACCTGTGGCAACAGCTAATTTAAACCCTATCTTTTTGTATGTATAACTGGGATTATTTTTTCCAACGTGCATTACTTTGCACTTATCAACATTGAATTTCATCTGCCATTTTGTTGCCCAGTCATCCAATGTTGTCAGATCCCTTGGTAACTCTTCTCAGTCTGCTTTGGACTTAACTATCTTGAATAATTTTGTATCGTGGCAAATTCTGCCACTTCACCCTCCAACCCCTTTTCCAGATCATTTGTGAAGATGTTGAATACCACAAGTTCCAGTACAGATCATCAGGGAACCCCACTATTTACCTCTCTTCATTGTGAAAACTTATCATAGAATGGAGGAAACCTCAGGAGGTCATCTAGTTCAATCCCCTACTCAAAGCAGGACCAACACCAATTACATCATCCCAGCCACGGCTTTGTCAAGCCGGGCCTTAAAAACCTTTAACAATGGAGATTCCACCACCTCCGTAGGTATCCCTACCCTTTCTTTCCTATCTTCTAACCAGTTACCGATCCATGAGAGGACCTTCCTTCTATTCCCATGACTGCTTACTTTGCTTAAGATCCTTTGGTGAGGGACCTTGTCAAAGGCATTCTGAAAAGCCAAGTAAACTACATAGATCGGATCATTCTTGTTCACATGCTTATTGACTCCTTCAAAGAATTCTGATAGATTGGTGAGGCATGATCTCCTTTTACAAAAGCCATGTTGACTCTTCCCCAGCATGCCGTGTTTATCTATGTGTCTGATAATTCTGTTGTTGACTATAGTTTCGACCAATTTGTCTGGTATTGAAGTTAGGTTTACCGGCCTGTAATTGCCAGGGTCGCCTCTGGACCCTTATTAATAATAGGTGTTACCTTAGCTCCCTTCCAGTCATCTGGTACAGAGGCTGATTTAAGTGAAACATTACATACATTACAGACCACAGTTAGTCATTCTTAAATAGGAAAGAAAAGTTACATCCTAAAGAGGAAGTAATTAGGGTGCTAGACAGGCACCTGAAAGTCCCAGGCTCAATTCCTTACTCTGCAACAGACTTCTTGTATGACCTTCGCAAGTCACTTACCTTCTCTGTCTCAGCTCCTCCTCTGTAAAATGGGGATAGCAGCGCTTCCCTATCTCACAGGGGTATTGTGAAGACAAATACATTAAGGCTATGGTGATGGTGATGGGAGCCTCCTAATTATCTTAGCTAGATCTTATATCATATCAAGTTACTCTTCATTTGTTTGTGCATGCAAAGGTAGTAAAGAATAACACCCAGTTTACTTACCTGTGCAATCCCAATCAAGAACGTACACTGACACAAGGGGCTTAGGGTCCATACAAAAGACTTCGGAAAATCATCCAGCAGGACAATAGTGAGACCCACAAAACCAAAAGCCAGGGTTGCCAAAAATTCAACTACACCCACATGCTTTGATTTTTTAAATAGAGTCGTCAGCATGAAAGCAAAGAAAACCTAGAATACAAATCAGAACATCATTGCAGAGCACAAGAGATCTGGCATAGAAATGCTGCAATTAACATTTTTATCTTCAATGAACAAGTTACTTTCCGTTTACAATAATTGCAATGCTTTGCCAAGACTTTATCCCTGTTAATATCAATACCTCATTCGGTAACAATAGGCCTTCAGCAATACAACTGATTTCCTAATATTGTCCGTGTCACAGAATGAAGAACTGAAGTATGAAACAATAAATTAAGGGAGACATACTTCAAAGTTCTTCACATTATTAAACTTTTCCAATCGTAAATTAAGAAACTATAATAAATAATATTGCAACTGTTTAAAATACTCTAAGTGACTTGTACAGATTCAGACCGTAACAAAGTGGAATCGCCAAGCTTCAGTCAGGGTGACAATGTTATTCAAGTGAACTACAATTGCAGAGTACAAGGACCATAGTACAATATTTTGCAAAGTTTGGAGAAGACAAAATATGGGAAGTTGAGAGTCAGCACAAAACAAACATAAGGCCCCAGGGGTCTAGAACTCAGGCCTGCAGTGCTGCTGCTGACATCTCCATGCTGCCAATTAGCGGCAGCTGTGACCAGCTTGCACTCCACAGCCCAGGATCCACTGTGGACACAGATCGTGGGAAGCCCCGCCTCAACAGGTGTGACAGAGAGCAGCCCCACGACTCCTGATTGGATCCCAGCCCTATACAAATCTAAGGGGCATGCCAGGAAGTGTCCAGGCAACAACGCAGATTCCCTGTAGCTGCCCCAACCATTCCTTGCTCCTGAACTCGTGGCTTCTACCTCGGCTTCCTTTGGACTTCAGCTTCTGACTCAGACTCTGAAACCTGACTCGGATTCTGACTCATGGTATCAACCCTGACTATGCGCTCCTTCGCTATTCCCTGCCTCAGGTCTGCCCCTGCTCTGACCCTTGGTCCTGACTGCCTGTGTTGGGATGCTGCCAACTGGAACTCTTCCTTCATTAGAGGCTCAGTCCCGCAAGATGCTGAATACTCTGGCCCCGATTCTAGCAAAGCACTCGATCCTGCGCTTAACTTTAAGCACATTACTAGTCCCACTAACGTCCATATAACTGCTCAGGTACTTGAAGTTAAGAATGTGCTTAAGTGGTTCGCTGGATTGAGACCTGAGTACTAGGAAGAGACAAGGCAGGTGGAGGGAATATCTTTTATTGGATCAACTTCTGTTGGTTGAACTGACAAGCTTTGGGATTTTACATAGCTCTTCTTCAGGTGTGGAGAAGGTAACCCAGCTAAATACAAGGTGGGACAGACTGTTAAGCATAGGGGTTCATGCATGTTGTAGGAGATCACTTAAAATGAAGTGGACAATTAGCAACTCTGCAATAGTAGGACCCTGGAGGGTTAGTAGGAAGCAGGGAGTGTGACAAATTGATGTAATGAGCCATAAAACCAGTGCCTCTATTAAGTCCATGATTTTTAGTGTGCTGCAGAGTAATGAATTTAAGTTCCCAGGCTTGTCTTTTGAAGGTATTGTGAAGGTTTGCGTTGAGAACAAGGTCTGAGAGGTCAGATAGAGTGATCATTTTGTGAAAGGCCCACCTATTTTGCCCATAGGTGATAGAAAAATGATAAAAGACAAAAGCATCCTGTGTGAGTTCATTAGAGAGCATAGTGATTGTCTCATTTCACCCACATAGTAGTTGTTGGGGCATTTGATACACTGGATGAGGTACACCACATGCTGCGATAGGCATGTGTAGGACCCATGGACCTCGAAAAGGTTAGTTGTGTGGATATTGATCATTGTAGCAGTGGAGATGTGGCTGCACATTTTGCATTTGTTGTTCTGGCAGGGTTTGGTGCCACTTTGAGTTGGTGTGTCATGCCATTCTTTCAGGATGGGGTTCCAACTGAGCATGCGTTCTACGTGTTTGATGATACCTGTACAGGTTCTGATGTAGAGTGGCAAGTGACAAGCAGGGCTGTGCAGTTGGTGTTTGTTTTTTTCTGCTGTACTGTAACATGTTCTCCCAGGGTACCTGGGTGGCCCATTCTATGATGTCACCTACTTCTCTGGTGGAGTGTCCTTGGTTAGTAAAGGAAGTTTAAATGTGTGGAGGTGTGTATCCTGGGCTCTCTCTTTTGGAGCATGTTATCTGGAATCTGAGTGCCTGGCTGTAGATAACAGATTTCTTGGTGTATCCCAGAAATTGATGCTGATATGGGAGTGTTCTACAGAGAGTTTGATAGACAGGTGGTAGGTGTGGAAATCAGAGGGAGTTTGGGTCATTTGTCCAGAGGATGAAAATATCATTAATGTATTTCAGGTACATGTTTTTGTGGTGCATTTTCCCAGAGATTCTTCTTCAAGGTGGCCCACAAAGAGGTTGGCATATTGTGGAGCTGTCCTAGTATCCATGGCTGTACTCATGGTATAAACAAAGTGTTTGTTGTTAAATGTAAACTTCTTATGGGTAAGGATGAAATGGATGAGATTGAAAATGTGTTTGAGGTGGATTGCTGAGCATTGTCCATTGTCTTGTAGATATTTGAAGCAGACAGCGGTGGCGTAATAGTGAGGGATGTTGGTGTACAGGGAGAGGACATCCATGGTGGCAAGGACAGTGTTCTGAAGGAGGCTGTTAATGTGGCATAGTTTCTGGAGGAAGCTGGCCCTTTTAATGGTGAGTGGTTTGAGGATGGTTTCTATAAGTCCTGATATTTGCTCAGTAACAGGATTGTGGCCAGATACACAAACAAGGAAATCCAAGCAGACCCATTGTATCTTGCAGAACATGCAGATGGTCCCTGGGGTGGGTTTGTGGGGTATGAAGTTGTAAAGTTTCTCTTGAAGTTGTTTGGAGAAGGGTTTGATGATATCCTTCAATTCTTCGGTGAAGGAGAGCTCTGCGAAGTTTAAAAGTTTCTCCCTTCCACCAACAGAAGTAGGTCTAATAAAGATTTTTACCACACCTATCTTGTGTCTCTCATATGCTGGGACCAACACGGCTATACCACCACCACAAACCAGAGTAGTTGGCATTTTGGGAGACTGAGCCATACATGAAGTAGTGGGGTAAAATAAGCAGGAATAATAAACCTTTTAAAAAAAGAAAAGGAGTACTTGTGGCACCTTAGAGACTAACCAATTTATTTGAGCATAAGCTTTCGTGAGCTACAGCTCACTTCATCGGATGCATACTGTGGAAAGTGTAGAAGATCTTTTTATATACACACAAAGCATGAGTATGTGTGTATATAAAAAGATCTTCTACACTTTCCACAGTATGCATCCGATGAAGTGAGCTGTAGCTCACGAAAGCTTATGCTCAAATAAAATTGGTTAGTCTCCAAGGTGCCACAAGTACTCCTTTTCTTTTTGCGAATACAGACTAACACGGCTGTTACTCTGAAACCTTTTAAAAAATCCCATGATATTTGATTTTAGTACATTTCTGCATCTGTGGTATCTCCTATTCAAATCATAAGAGATTTAGTAAATACGTGTGTAAATTCAAATACTGTGGGGTTCAAGTGGCCACCTGAGTACGTGACATGAGAAGCTACATAAAAGCTCCCAAAACAATTGTGAGAATAAAGAGAATGGTGCGATAAAGGCACTTGTTTACCATTTGGGGTAGGGAAAAGTGCATTGGAAACAGGTCTAGAATGGGGGAAAACAGCGGATGGGAAGAAGCACACTGGGGAGAGTGACCTCAATGAACCACAGACAAACTGAATTCACGAAACACTTACTGAGGATATTCCATATAGGAAAAAAAGAAGAAATATCACGAAGGAGCTACTTTGGGGAAATAGTGAGGAGGCTGTTGCAATGACTGCCATGAGAATGGACATGACAAAAATCAGAGTTGTGTACAGCAGAACCCAAGACAGCCTGGAAGAAAAGGAAAAAAAGGGAAAATTCCTACATTAACTAAATTATTGTACTGGAATAATTCAAAGTTACAATTCTTTAATATTCCAGAATGCTGCACAAAAGGGAAGCAAAACAATGTGCCAGAGTCTCAGAGGAAAGGAGGTCTCTAAGTGCAAATATTATTCTAAGCATCATTGCATGTACTTTCATACTAATTGCATCAAAATAAAGCAAAACATTGTTCTCAATCTACAATTTTGTAATTTCCATAATTAATTCCCTCATTTAATTGAAAGAGAGTCAGTGAGGAGCAGCTTTTAATAATTAAAGAAAATGCTACTTAAATTTTAATGCCCTAGTCAGTCCAGTAATACAATAGTCCTCTATATAAAATAAACTTTGTTGAAAAGTCAGAGAACAGTTTCCTTCTTAGGGAACAGATGCAGCCTGTAAAAGGATAAGAAGTTGACATATTTACTTAGCTAACAACTCACTCGTTTAGCCCTTTTATAGTGCTTCCGATTTTCAAAATGCTGCACAAACACCACTTAAGTAACATGTCTGCAGGGATGCATTTGATAGAGAGGTTCCCTAAAGCAGCGAAGGGAAGTGACTTGGCCACATGTATCAAGAAATAGTGACTGGGGGGTGGGGAGAAAGTAGTCTGCTAATATTCTCAATTAAGGGCTTGATCATGCAAACAGCATTTATTATTGAGAACAATCCAACTGAACTATTCATAGTAAAAAAGGATTATATTTGGTGGTAGCTTTTTGCAGGATACAGCTCTAGTACACCAGTGGCCACCATTACTGGGCATGCAAAACTAAGCTAAGCTCATTTGTTCCCCTATAACCATACTGTATTAAAATGAGCACACCCGTGACATGGAAGAATAGGCATTACATGGTAGAATACCAATCATTAAAGAGGATGCACTTTAAAATCTGAATGTCTTCTGCACAGATTTCTCTCTCACATAGGTCACAATACTACAGCAGTATTCATCTAGTCCACATACTGGAACTGATGTGAGTGGAAAGGAGACTGTCACTTGTCCAACATCAACATCAGGAAAAAGGAGTTACTGAGTTAAAAGGAGGAAAAAATATAGCTCATGCATGTAGCATCTTATTTATTCACATCAGGCATCTAGTGTATTTTTGAGGGATTTCTATATGGCCAATTAGGAACGAATGTTCAACTGCACGAACACAAAATGCGAAATGACTGCTGAGGAAGGAGTGCTGCGGAAAAGGATCTGGGGTTATAGTGGATCATAAACTAAATATGAGTCAACAATGTAATACTGCTGCAAAAAAAGCAAATATCATTCTGCGATCTATTAGCAGGAATGTTATAAGCAAGACATGAGAAGAAATTCTTCCACTCTGTTCAGCACTGGTAAGGCCTCAACTGGAGTATTGTGTCTTGTCCTGAGCACCACCTTTCAGGAAATATGTGGAATCTCCAGCATTGGAGGTTTTTAAGAACAGGTTAGACAAACACCTCTCAAGGATGGTCTAGATAATACTTAGTCCTGCCTCAGTGCGGGGGACTGGACTAGCTGACCTGTCGAGGTCCCTTCCAGTCCTACATTTCTGTAATATAAAGCAGAAGAATAATGGAAATCTATATGAGGTTTTAGATGAAGCATCATCATTATGACATTTGCTTTTCAAACAGGAACAAACTTTATGCTATTATAAATGTGTTTAAGCAAGGCTTGCCCAACATTCTCATCAATACTACAATAGCCTAAAAAGAAGATTAACAGTAACCAACTGGTGAATTTTAAAGATTTATTATAAAATAACATTTACCCTATTTATTTAGAATAAGAGTTTTGTTGTATACTCACATACCAGAAGGCAGTGTCATGAAGGCCCATTATCTTTAAAAATTCCTTCAACTTCTTCTCCTTTTCTGCCACAATATGAATTGCCAAATAGTACCCAAAGGGTGAGAAAGCTATTACTAGGTAAATTAAAATAATTGCTCGAGGAAAATAATCAATTTTCATATCAGCAGCCTCTCCCATAATAATAGCTTTAGTTGATTCCAGTTCTTCCCAAACTGAATGATTAGTCTTCAGCTAAGAGCAAAGTGAAAGAATATTTTAATCAGTTTTGATTTTACAGCTCCACCAACCGAAAAAAAAACAAACCAACCCCCAAATACCCCCAAAAAGCATTCACCTGTTAATGTAAGATCCAATCCTGGAGGCATTTACACACATACCAAACTTTACTGACATAAGTAGGCTCACAGACTTCCCTGAGACTTTAAATACGTGCTTGTGTGTGCGTAGGTCTGGGGCCTAAATCGCACGAAGTCCCAGAATATCATAGTTCAAAAAGGAGGGAAACATGACCTTCTATGGGACGATGGAGAAAGCGAGTGAACAAAAAACTTTAGGATGTCCATCTCCTAATAAGGGGACTGACCTGTGCAAGAATTTGTCAAATAGCAACTAGAACTAGAAAGAAGTAGTGGAATAGAATTCAAAACAAACACTGACCAGGAACAAATCAAACCAATCCATGCCACCCTATATCACTTAAACGGATGTTAGGTAGTAAAACAATTAAGAACTTCAGTTCAGCAAGGTAGAAGCTTCATCCCACTGCAAGACTGGCATACTCAATTGGATTAACCCCCTTTAGAGAAAGCTGACATTTGCTAGTAGGACACCATGGTACCCACTGTCCAGACTGGCATGTCTGATTATTACAGAAAAGCTCAAAACCTCAACTTGTGAGAACTATTACATGCTCCCCACTAAGAACTTTTAAGAAAATGGTGTTATGTTCAAGATCTTAACTACTGCAGTCATCAAAAGTGAACAGGGCTGTGGCAAAGCACTAACTGCATTCAATGCTAATTGACATTTCCCCACTGATATTACCAATGCAATGTGATTATTTACGGTACATATTGTAAAGAATCCAAAAGTAAAGCAATGGGGGTAAGTAACGCTGCCTTTCAAAATTTCCATATCTGTCACTTTTCTTCTGCAAAAGCTTTATGTATCTTAGATACAAGGTCCAAAGTTTTCACGTCCTTAGGGTCTGCCATGGGAGCTACTCTCTAACTTAAGATTTTTCTAGGCATCTTTTTAGCTATACGAGGTGTAAGCTTGCTGTATCACCAACACGCAGCTCTCAGAGAAGTTCCATTCAAAATAACATAACTACAACCCCCACTAACAGCTAGGTCTTAATTCCGACACTGGATACAGTTCATACAGTTACAATATGATTGGATTAAAAATGTGTTTTGTGGAATGAGAATTATCCCCAATTTCTTGGCTACCAAAAATCTGTTTAGTTTATGCCTTCTGTCCCAAACCTTTTAGAAATCCATCAGTAGGGGGACACATGGCTTCCTACCACTCGCCACTCAAACTGGTATTAAGCGTGCATCCATTAAAACAATCCCTCGTTACAAACCAGTGCTGGCAAACCATTTATTTTTAAACAGAAATAAGTTGCAGCATTAAGTCAATCAAAAATTTAAAAGGCTCACATTTAATGACAGACCATATAAAATAGATACAGAAGATTGAGCCACCAGAGCAAGAAAAACCCTTGCTTACCTTGCTACCTTAGCCCAAATACCATTCTATGATAACTGTTGGCAAGTGCTAACATTTAATGACTGCCATTGCATACACATCACACTCACATATTTAGATGCATAACAATGTACAATCAGTAGTGCCGTTCATTTAGATGTGAACACTCGTTGGTGCAAAAATATTACAAAAACACAAGTAAGTCGAAGGGGAACATATCTTGAAAGAAATCTTTCCTGAACCCCTCTTCTAGCCTTCAAACATCACCCCAACCCTTGCCAATCTCATCATCAGAAGCAAGTTCCTCACAGACCAGGAAACACTAACTTGAAGCAGCACCAGACCCTACCTTAGCAATAGATGCAAAACCTGCAGCCATATTTCCACTGCCACAATGATCAATACCCCCCACAATACACCTTTCAAGATCCATAGGTCCTACACATGCCTATCGTATGTGATGTACTTCATCAAATGCCCCAACAACAACTATGCAGGTTAAACCACACAATCACTACACTCATGAATGAACTCTTGCAGAAAAATAATAAAAGACCCATCACCTGTGTGCAAACGCTTCTCACAAAACAATTACACCATACCTGCCCTCTCAGTCCTTGTCCTCAAAGGAAACCTGAGCAACACCTTCAAAAGATGAGCCACGGAGCTTAAATTCATAACTCTGCTAGACACCAAAAAACACGGATTCAATAGGCACTGATTTTATCTCTCAATATAACAATCTGTAGCCCACTAATTCTACACTGTCCGATGACTGCAGAGGTGTTAATTGCTCACTTCATTTTGAATGGTTTCTTACAACATGCGTTACTCCTTATACGTAACAATCTGGTCAACCTTTTATTTAGCTGTGACACTCTAATTACCTTCTCAGACCTGAAGAAGAGATTGAAAGTTCCTTCACCTCCAGAAGCTGGTCCAATAAAAGATATTACCCCATCCCCACCTCTCAGGAAACATTTTGTTAATCAGTTGTAGACCAATTTTAGAACCCTATTTCATATCAAGAAACTAACGCCATGTCTCTACATACAATGCCGCCGCAGCACAGCGGTACTGATGCACTGTGCCTCTGCAGTGTGTCTGGTGAAGATACTCTGTGCTGACGGGAGAGAGCTCGGCATAAAAAAACCCATCTCTGCAAGGGGCAGAAGCTGTGTCCTGCTGACATAGCGCTGTGCACACAAGCGCTTATGCTGGTTTAATTTACATTGCTCGGGGGGAGAGGGATATTCACACCACTGAGCAACATAAGTTTTGCCGACATAGGCTGTAGAGTAGATACAGCCTAACAAGACAAAAAAAAAAATCTCATTACAAGAATACCGAATCAAAAACTATTTAAGCAATTTTGCCTTTTCACTTTACTTCTCTAGATTTACCTGTATTATTGCTGCATCGATACAAGCCTGTAGAGCTGCAAATCCCGAGTACCAGTATGTAACAGATTCACATCCCTTTGATAAACTGGAACAACTGGCTATGGAAAAATAAAGACATTTTAAAGCCAACAAAATCTCATTTAAAGCACTATAATAAAAAGACATTTTTCTCTAAAGCAGACATAAAACTTGATAGATATACCATAAAGCCAACGACAACATCACAAACCGATGGCTACTATTACAAGAATAATAGGATACAACCAATCACAGGATAATTTTTCAGCCACTTTGTCGGGTGAAGATTGAGAACCACTACTCTTTACTATGGACAGAAACCTGCAAAGTTACTTTAATGAAAACCAAACTGTTTTGCAGTTATGAAAGTACAAAAAAGGATTCCAAAAAAGATTCACACATGGACTGAAAGAGCCAAGGAAATGAAATGGTGAGAACGAGACCGAACTGTGAATTCTATCATAACATTTTCATGGGAAATTATTAACTTCACAGGTAATCATTCCTAGAATTAAAATACAACTTTAAGACAATCTTCTAATGGTGAAAAGCTGTGTATGAAATACACACTATTATTATTATTATTTTTTTTTTTTAAGATTTGGACTGTCCACACTTTACCCTTTGAAGAACATTTTTCCAGTGTTTTTAAACAAAGGTAAGAGGAAAACAAGGTTATCTGCAAGAACACACACTCTTGTGGTGGAGGAGTTGCTGAAGATGCTGGGGCTATCACTAGAGTGTCTCATGTTTTGAGCTGTTTTGTACTTTTCAGAGCTTCTCAAAGCAGGGACCTAGGCTGAAATCCTGGTGCTAAAAAACTCCCACTGCCCTACGTTTTCACCACTTGTTTTTTACATGCTTGTGAAGAACAATGTAACATTATCTCTCTATAAATACAACCAAATTATTACTGATACAGAAAGATGATCACCTAATGCAGATTTCATTTGTGCCTTAACTATCCCTGCAACCAATTCCCAGTACAGGAAAATGACTCCTAGCTTTTTGTGGGAGTTTCCCTATCAATAACGCAGTCCAGCACATCTCCTGTGCATCAAAATACCCCAAAGAGTGAAAAACCAGCTTCCCCCTCCCCCTTTCATATTGTATTGATGCTAAAGCCACCACTGTTAATGCTCTTTGGCTTTCTCGTGATAACACGTGAGGTAGCAAAGTCTGCGCTTAGCATCACATGTGATGTCATAACAAAAGTAGGTCAAATTTTCAAGTTAAATGCCTTAAAAGTAGCATGTATATTTACCTCTTGATTCTACGTTGATAGACGACACTGTGACAGCACCAGGAAAGAATCTAAGCTGGTAGGACACAGAATCTTTGAAAACTACACCAACAAAGTTTGAGGGGTTAACAGTACTAGCCTCTTGCAATTCTTTTTCACTGAAAAATTCTTCTGTAATTACACCTGCAAAATATTAAAAATTAGAATTATATCAGAATGCTTGTGTGAGAAGAACAATCAAACGTGGACTATGTATTTTAAGCAAAGATTGTGTCATTTCTAAATAGGGCTACTTGTTTTCAGTATTTAGGGCCAAATTTTGGTCCCATTAAAATTTATGAGACTATTTCCCATTCATTTCAATGGAGCATGGATTTAAGTCTCAGCACTTGACAAGTTTTGTATGCGTTTTTAAAGGAAAATACATTTTAAAAATGAAAAGTGAAATTTTGCAGGGACTCAAAACATTTATTGTTGGGATAAGAAGCCACGCATCACTCCCAAACGTGAAATTCATCAGAAAGAACTTGAAACCAGCAGATCAGGAAACCAAGGAAATGAAAGTTTCAGGTTGTGGTACCTGCGATTCTTTTCCTCTTGGCAGTCACATCAGTTCGTACCAGAGGCACCATCTAAGCTACAAGTTCATATGAGGTTTTGGGGGTAGAATCAGGGTCAGCTGCACAGCTGTGTCAGCTCTGTAGAAGAGGCACAACTTAACTGTGTTTTGTTCATCAGTTTCAAAACCAGATATTGACATGGTGCTACTCACAGGATCTAAACCTGAAAGCCCTAGTTAAAATAAACTGATGTCTTCCTTAATTTACCATACAACAGCTCTTAGTGTATCCGTTAGCGTGAGATGGAACCTTTTGAGTTTGAGGATACTAAGCCCAATCCTGAAACCCCTCACTCAGATGAGTCATCCTGGACTTCAGTGGGACCACTGGTGTGAGGAAAGGGTCCTACTGTGAGGAAGGGCTGCAAGACTGAGCACATGACTGGCATCACACAATGCTCATCAGCTGAAGCAGACAATGATGACATCACAGCCCCTTCAAGATCTCAGCAGTAGAGGGGAGAAATACTGTCTAATCTACCTGAAGAGGACAAGTCTGATCAGCCATTCAAAGCAATAATATAATATTTTCCATCTAAACACAAAAAAGAACATGAGATGTGGAAGAATAAAATAAATACAATACCATCTGCAAAATATTCAAAAGACACTTTCTGCATGATTTTTCTTGTCATATTTGTCACTGGTGTGTATCCAAGAATGAAGTCCAAGAGCATGGAGCGATCTAAAGTACCAAGATCAGTATTGGGCACCTCGCCAAACTTCCGATTTGGATGCATCATGCTCATTAATATAAGCCAAAATAAAAAAAATAGTGGAAAAAGGATTTCCTGTTGAAAAAACAACAACAAAAAACAAGACGACAATAAAAATCTCTCCTGAAGTTTACTCAACTTATAAACGCTTCAAGAAGTGACTGTGTCCTTCTCAAATTATTTGATTGTAAAGCTTCCTGCACATTTATCGCACTACATAAATAATCATTTCAATCCTGGCTGTTGCTGTGACACAGCCATGGGATTTTGCTAACCTGCAGTGATAACTTGGGAAGCCATTTTAGGATGCAAGTGCACCATTCCAACTCCTAAGAGGTTATAAACCAAAGAGCAATCTCTGTGCTCAGTTACATTGAACTTGGCGAAGTTCCATGGATGAAGCGGACGGCAGAATTTGGCTTCAGATGTTTTGATGTCTAGTTTCTTATCTAGAACATGATTTGGCTTTTGGTATAAACTTAACATTTGCATGATCTGAAAATGAAAAAGAACTCGTATATATTTCCAGCCCTGGAACAGTTAAGCAAGTGAAGCCAAGCCTGGTCTTGCCAAACAAATAAGTTAAATGTTGTCTTGTTGACCCTTGTAGATCCCCCTAAAAATCCAGGTACGTCACATAATAGAGCTGTTCAGCAAAATTTTAAAATAGGTAAATTTTAGAAATGATATCACAAATACTCCCAATACAATATTTTAATCATTGCATTTATTGATTTATTGTTCGGTGGTGATGTTTTGGGCTCGTGTTAAAATTACACAAAGGCACCTCTCAATCCTGACTTCCAGAGTTATGTGTATTTATATAGTTCATGTGCTGGAATGGCGGGTTATAGCTGTGAATGCTCTTTCTAGTTCTGAAACTCTCCTGCAACCGGACACTGGGTGGGCCACTTAGTCTGCCTGCAGCTATTTCCCCATCAGCAAAATGGGTATTATAAGGCTTCATTAATGTTTTATAACTTGCTTTGACATTCAAGGATGAACAATGAGATAGCACTCTGAAGTATTATGATGATGTTATTCGCAACAACATTATATTCTTAATTATCATTTAAACTATTTGCAAACATTTGCTTGAATGGTTCTTACAAGGAACTCCAAAAGGCAGTTCTATTACCTAATTGCTCTTATCAGTAACAAGCTTTCCCTGACAAATAATAGCCATTCTAAACTTAATCTCGTACTTTATCAGCATTATTTTACTACATGTAAAATAATGCTGATAATGCCCTAAAATAAGTAATGTTATTTTACCCCAATTGGTCAGTTATACTCTCTAGAAAGTGAATAGAGAAACAGAAATTACCACATTCAGACACAAAGACACAGGGCAAGACTATTTCTATAAAGCATTTCTTGCCAAAGGATCACAAGTATGATTGAAGGAGCCAATATATTTCAAACCTGAGCTCAAACTAATCAGTTATTCCCTCAATAATCGGAGACAATTTAACAAAGCTTAGTTTTGTTTCTAAGTCAGCTAATTTTTCAACCATAATCAGACACAGACATAGAGGCCAATAAATGGCCACGTAACCTACCTGCACACTACTCTTCTTAGTCCTGCATTTAACAAGGTAGTTCTTGAATAAGAGAGCTTTGGTTTGTCTCCACACTCCTGCCTCTCCTGCAGTTTCTGTGGCCATTTTTCCAAGAGTAACCTGTTTAAAAAACATACCAAAACAAACAAAAAAAAGCATTTGAAGTGACAACTATTAGTCGTACCTATTCAAGTTTTTTTCATGTAAAAAAGAGAAACCATGTGCCAGTTATATTGTTCTATACCACTGATAAACTGTTTTCCATTGTGTAAACCCAATCCCACATTAAATTAAGACATTTGCACAGATACACACCCTAGACACATTTTGCAATTTCAAGACAGATGTCACATTGGGTTGCCTTATGGCAGCTTGGCATTCTGATATGTCTTTTTGAGAATACAATTTCCTATTCCAGCAAGTAAGTTTTCATATTAAAGAAATAAATAAACCTCTAGTCCGAATGGAAAAGACCTTCAAACCCAAGGATAAAATGATGCAGCGAGGGGCATGCCTGTGTTTGCAGACAGTCTGAAACAATACTTCTAAGTGGTGTCAACTACCCCCCTTCACCCCAAAAGTGCAGTAACTGAAACCTAATGATAATGTAAAAGGCAGCTTTGTTATCTACTTCACTATGATCACAGCATGCAAGGAAGAAGAGAAAAGCATCCAATTATAAAAGTTGTTCAATCTACTGAAAGTATCATCTCGTATAAAAGAGTGCTGTGCACTGTCCTTTGGAGAAGCAGATCTGAACACATTCTTCAAACAAACAGCTCCAGAGAGGTATCTGATCTAGTAGACCACACACAAGATTGGAGATCACGCTTGGATTTTTAGTCCACTGACTTGCTGTCAGGCTTTGGGCAACTCACTTAACCTCTTCGTGTCTCTATTTCCTCAGTTGTAAAACAGGAACTACAATAGTGACCTCCATAACTGATGATGTTATGAGAATTGGCTTATGTTTGCACACCACTTGAAAGACATAAGCCACTCTAAAGGATTAGCATTACCACCTTCACTCCCTTTCTCCGTGAGCCAACGGTGGCTGACAGCATAAAGAGACGACACCGCATCCTTAAGAGGAGGGTGAAGCATGTATCATGGTTTAGCACCCTCTTAGTTAATAACTTGTAAAAATATGTCTATCCTCCACTATAAGGAAAAGGGGAGAGGGATATGACAACGTAAGGATGAGGCAACTCAAAACGATAGATGGATGAAAAATGTGCAGCTTCCATGAGGGCCAATAAACTCTGCACTCTATTTCCAAAGGAACGGGAACAACATTGGGCAAGTACCTTATCTGAAACGAACAGGGCCCATAGCATTGGGATGCTCTGCCACTAAAAGATTGTAAACAATTATAGACATTGCCCAAATTCTGCGCCAGAAAACAAATGTTGACAGAGTTATAATAAAAATAAAATAATTATCTATTTAGGTTTATATTCCATGCTCTATAGTTATGACTGGTAAATATTTTTTTCTGCCATACACTCAAAGTGCATGTAACAATGTGCATTTTCTCTGACTTTTTAGACACCAGGTAGTTTAAGGTTACTCACTAAACTATGATGATAAACTATGGAAGCTTGCTTCTGCAAGTACAGAAATCGTCTGACCAAGAGGACAGGCTCAATGAAGCTGAAATGATTTATTTTAGCTTGTGGCACCAAAAACAAAGTAACATACACTCTTTGTAGCCAGATGCACATATCAGGTTTGTATGGGGGTCAGGGTGGGGGAACAAGACTACTCCTGCTTAGCCCTGATGCTGAATTCAAATCCAACTAGGCAGACTCTTGCATTTGTGCAGTACCACATTGACTTCAACATGAAGCTGTAAGGGTCCATCCATGCAGATTCAGTTGCAGCATTGGGGCCTTAAAGGGCCATTTTTGCAGGTTCACAGAAAAACAAATTTCCCTGATGGATTCCATTTAGAATATGTTGCATCACATTTAAAAAAACAAATCCACCTTATATTTTAAACTCCACTATTTTTTCCCTTTGTTAACAGAAAAACAAAGCAAAAGTTCTTTAAAGGCCAACCTACGTTAATAATTAGACCTGATGGGGAAACATGCAGATAAAATTTCTCTAGAGATTTTCAAGTCAATTACTTTAAACTGAATGAAAAACAGTGTTGTAACAACATGCATTGCTAGTTGTATTTATTTGCACTGTTGTTTAAATTCTGCTCTTGAATTTCAAACATTACAGAAGTCATCAGATTCTGCAAACACTTTTGCCGCCAAGCAGTTCTGCTGACTTACTCCTTGTGGGTTTGTAGACCTGGAGACTAAATCTGCATGCCCTCTTTTATCAGAGACTTTACTCTCTTTTAAGGTCAATAAAAATGTAGCCTATATGTTTGGCAGTTTCTATTTAATCAGATAGTCATTTAAGACCAATTATAGTAAAAATACTTCCATGCATTCAGTGGGTAATTAACCAAATTACCCAATTATAGTTAAGGGGCAAAAATAACTTCAAAAGCATTAAATTAATTCTTAATATTACCTCTTGTAAAGTGTCCTCATGGAGGACTACAAAAGTGCATAAAATAAAACTGCATTTCAGATAGCTGAGAATACACCAGACTTCCCCGCAAACACAGATAAAGGAAGTGGTTTGAAGCAAGACTACCTGGCCTTGGGGGTGTTTCAGTCAAAACAGTGCCCAGAAAATTACTGTCTTCCTAAGTTATTGTCACATGTGGGATGCGGACTTTTACATCAATGCAGCACAAGGACGGTACTAAAAAGAGAAGATGAAGGGGCTGAGAGAGGTTATTTTTCTTCACCAAATGGCCTTTCAACTGCACTGACTTTCTTGAAAAAACAAATAAACGCTAGACTGTAGAATAGTCATTTACAATTTAGCTTGTTTGTTTGTTTAGGCTGAAAGTGAAAGTAACGTGCCAGTCTACCTCACTTGGAAGTGTGGCTGAAAAGCAACAACCAAGCCAGCGCCAAAAGAAAAATAAAACCCTGAGAAAGATGACACTATATGTAGGGATGAAGAGATAAATAGTTCATTGTCCCTGATGGGCATTCAGTTATAGGAAGGCACCAGACATGAAGACCATAAAAAAGGGAAATACCCTCATCCTGTCTGCCAGCTTCTCAAACATTTTAAGCTAAGTGTTCAATTTAAGAATTTTACAAAGGAACAAAATTCTTCCTCAGAACTGCATCTTTCTCTCTCATGAATGCCAGCTAGACCTCAGTGTTGGTGGAACACAATATATTTATCTCCAAGTTAGAAAGGACTATTTAATTGCAGGATAACATCAGTTGAAAATATAATCCACCAAGATGCATTAAGAGAACGGTTTACACAATGGCTCTTTCCTTTCTCAGTGCTCTGAGACTTTCCTATTCCTCTCTGATCTGGCCAAATGCTCTCCTGGCCTAGAGACTCCTAACCACAAATTCTCTCTCTGGCACAATCTTTGTTTCTTTGCCTGTGAACTTGTGGAAAATGCTCTGTCTTGGTCCTCTCCATTTTTCATTTCCCTCCCTTGATTCCCTTTTTCTCCACATTCTCTCTTCTACACTCACACAAGCCTATCAGCACTAAAATACATGCATAAACTACATTTCATAGTGCTTACTGTACAATTCTGGGAGAATGGAACACCATATATAGTAGCTAATGCTCTGGTGAAATGAAAGCTTTCACTTGCTTGCATACAGTTAGGCTTCTCACCCTTCTTTTCCTAGATCATCAATCAATACAGTAACAGCATGGATACATTACAATAGATAGTGGAGTGTGTGTGGGGGGGGACTTTCAAGAGCGAATACATGTAAAGCAAAAACACTGCTAATGTTCCAGCATCCAGCATATTAGCCTGCCTCTTGCTTTGCAGGTCTGGGATTCACTCTTTGGACAATAAAACATTAAAACAACAAACATTTATACAGAAAAGGGACCCAATCTCCTCCCCAATGGGTACGCGGCACTCTACCTGCTAGCTCTATTTTATACGTGACTAAAGACGCACAATTTGAATCTGACAGCCCTCTATGCCTCCACTTCCCCACCTGCAAAATGGGGGGGGGGGGGAATGATTTTCACCTACCTCGTGGGGCGCCTTTGCAGTGGACAGGGAGGTCCTCAGAGGCCAGGCTCTCTCTCTCTCTCTCGCTACACAAAAAAGTGGCGGTATTAGGCACAACGGGACACAAACAAATGGATCCTCGCTGACCATCAGGATAGACAGCCGCGAGGATGGGGGGGTTCGCACCGCCTCTCGCCTTCGGGGCATCGCTCTCCCTCGGCCATGCCCGCACCAGACGGGAGGGAGACACACATCTATGACAGGGGATCTGTGAGCCAAACTGATCACGGTATTGCCCAGGACATCTAATGTGTCTCACACTCACACACACGAGACTTCTCAGGGCCCCTTCCAGCCCCACGTTTCTATGATCCCCCCACAGATCCCCCCCGGTGGCTTTCCAATACCTAGGGGGGCTCCGCCCAAGGACACCTGCCTGGGGGACCCCTGGCCCGCCCGGCCGCGCTCAGCCCGGGGAGATCGCTGGCTCCGGCCCGCCGCAGGGAGGACGCCGCGGGCTTTGCGCCCAGCCTGGGGGGGTCCCCGTGTGACACCCCCCCGCCGCCGCCGCACTCACCGGCCGCCCCGCCGGCTCGCGAGGGCCCGGCCGCAGCTCGCCGCCCCCACCCGGCGCACGCTGAGGGGCGGGGCCCAGCTCGCCGCCCCCGGCGCGGGGCGGGGCCGGGCGGCAGCGGCAACGAGGCCCGAGCTCCCGGCCGCCGGGGGAGGCCGCCCGCCGGCCGCGGGTCTGTTGGGCCAGGGGAGTGCCGCAGGCTGCGGGGCGTGGGCGGGGCCCGGCCAGACAGCAGGGCCGGGGAGGGGGCTCTGCCCACACAACCCCCCCGCCAAGGGGCTGGGGGGCAACCGGCGTTGACAGCCCCCATCAGGCTACCCTGTCTCCCCCAGGCGATGGGGACAGGGGGGAATCCTGCCCCTTCAGCCCCCTCCCTCGTACCCCAGGCTATGGGGGGGGGTCCTGCCCAGACAACTCCCCTACACCCCCCTTAGGCTACCATGGGGGCAGGATACCCCCCCCACCCCTGTAACTTCTCTGCCTCATGCACCCCCACCCACCAAGCTACTGGGGGGCACCCTGCCCAGGTAACCCCCCAAAACCACACCCCCTCAGGCTAACGCCCCAACAGCTCTTTCCCCCCCTCCCCCTGCCCCAAGTCACGGCCAGACCTATGGGGGAGGTGGGGTGTCTTGCCCACCAATGCACCTAAAGCAGGGTCTGGCTACCTTAAACACCATCACGACATCGCCCCCCAGCCAACTTTTATCATTTTAGATATCTCAGAGAACATCTGCGTACTCTGAATTTGTATGCTGCTTCTGTTCAAGTGAGTGCAAAGAAACCTGGATCTCTACCCAGAGCTCATTAACTGCAGAATCTTTCCCATGACACAGAGATAATAAACCACTCTGGACTTTGTTACCTGTTGCTAAGACCACTGAGAGTCTGATACAAGAGCTTCTCATCTCAGCCCTGCTCAACACTACAAACTTATGTGGATATAATTATGCTGCTATGCAGTTATACTGACCTAACCCCCAGTGTAGACAATGCTATGTTGACGGGGAGGGCTTCTTCTGTCAGCATACCTACTGCCTTTCAGGGACGTGGAGTACCTAAGCTCTCCCCTTAGTAAGCATAGACAAGCCCTCAGGAACAAGCAGTGCCATTATTATCACCAACATATTGTAAAAATGATGGCTTGACCAGCAACAAGAAATTCACCAAAGAAAGAAAGATACCAAGAGACCATGGGTTCTTAACTAGTTTGCATAATTTTACCTGGGTCAGGATTGGTTTTAAAAATCATATTGAAGTCAGGGACAGATGGAGATCCTCAAGCACCCCTGAAATTCATGCAGCTTATTAAGGTGTCCAAATATAGATTTAGATGCCTAACTTTAGGCATCCAAGGTCCCAATTCTGTAAACATTATCCACATGCTTAATTTTAAGTATGTGCATCAACCCTATGAAGCATACATGTTTCCAGGACCAAGACCCAAGTCTATAAATGCTAGCCTGGACTTTGGTAAGTTTAGGAAAATGGAAGTCAAATCTAACATTTACACACTTGTTCCCTGATCTTTACTCCTGGGGGAATTCTGCGCCAAAAAATTAAAAATTCTGCAATAGAAAATTAAAAATTCTGCTCACAATATTTTCAAATTCTACAACATTCTGCATATTTTGTTTGTCAAAATAACAAAATATAGTCACACCAGCTTCAATTATTTTTTTGTAATTTATTTCAAAATACCAGTCAGCAAGTACGGCTGTAACAATACAGACAACAAAAAAAGATTCAGAAAATGTTTTTTTTGACAAATAGATTCCTTACGAAGTACATTAATACAGAACTCTAAGTAATAGTTCATTTAAACTACAATACAGAACCATATTTCCCGCATCCCCCAGAAGCAGTGCAAAGGCTTGGGGGAGTCAGGGGTTACGAAGGAGATGAGGGATAGGGAAATAATTGTTGGGAAGGAGCCTGGCTGTGAACTTGGAGCGTTGTTGGGTATGGGTGGGAAAAGTATGGAACAGGTTGTGGGGTTTTTTTTGTGGTGCAGGGAGACACAGGGAGGGACTGTTAGGGAGCTTCCCCCATGCAGACCCTGGCTGACCCCTAGCCTTTCCCATTCAGGCAGGCACATGTCCCTCCACTCTCTCTCAGACACTCACTCCCCCATCCCTATGTGGCCCTGCACTTCCCTCCCCCGTGGCCCTGTGCCCCCACTCCCATTCAGCCCCTACCCCAGTTTGTCCTCCCCTAGTAGCCCTTATGAGCTCCTGTCTGTGACTTCCCCAGCAACGCCACACTGTCTCTCCATAGCCCAGGGGTGGGCAAACTTTTTGGCCAGAGGGCCACATCTGCGTGGGGAAATTGGATGCAGGGCCATTAATGTAGGGCTGGGGCAGGGGTTGGTGTGCAGGAGGGAGTGCGGGGTTGGGGTGCAGGAGGAGCTTCAGGGCAGGGGTGCAGGGAGGGGTGAAGAGTGTGGGAGGAGGCTCAGGGCAGGGGGTTGGGGTGCAGGTGCGGCTTCAGGGCAAGGGGTTGGGGTGCAGGGAGGGGTGAAGAGTGTGGGAGGAGGCTCAGGGCAGGGGTTTGGGGTGCAGGGTGCAGCAGGGGGCTCAGGGCAGAGGGATGGGGTGCAGGAGGGGTGCTGGAGGTGGCTCAGGGCAGGGGTGCGGGAGTCTGCTCTGGCCTACGCCGCTTACCTTGAGCGGCTCCACGGTGGCAGCAGTGCGCAGCAGGGCTAAGACAGGATCCCTGCCTGACCTGGCCCCCCGCCACTCTCAGAAGCGGCTGGCACAACGTCCCTGCAGCCTCTGGGAGAGAAAGGGACAGAGGGTCCTTGCCCTGCCGTAGCCTCTGGGTACCTCCCCCGAAGCTCCCATTGGCTGCGGTTCCCCGTTCCTGGCCAATGGGAGCTGCAGGGGGCTGTGCCTGCAGACGAGGGCAAAGCACGGAGCCTTCTGCCCCACCCCTCCCGCAGGGGCCACAGGGATGTGCTGCTGGCCGCTTCCAAGAGCGGCGCGGGGCCAGGGCAGGCAGGGAGCCAGTGTTAGCCTGGCTGGGCCACGGGGCTGGCAATCCCGATCCAAAGCCCTGACGGGCCAGATCTGGCCCACAAGCCGTAGTTTTCCCACCCCTGTCCTGTCTCCTGACTTGGCCTACAGGCGCTATGAAGAAGGCTCTGCAGGCTTTCTCTTCCCTTGCTGGCTGGCAGCGGCTGCTGTGGTCTATTGCCACAGTGCCCTCTGGTGGGCAAAAGGCAGAACTGAAGAAGTTATTTTCCACTGGGAGCTGCTGTGTTCTGGCCCCCACAGATGCAGAGAAACCTTAAAAATATGAATCCTAAAGTCTCAAACTCCAAAAGGCAAACAACTTTTATTTTTAAACATCTCAAGTTTTAAGCTCATCATGATTTTATGGGGCCTAATGCACGATTTTTCAACTTTTTTTAGCTGGCAATACGGCAGAGATGAATTATTAGAGGCAGACGGGTCTTTGTTTATAGGTGACTTTGCAAGTTGAGGGCTCAGTAACTCCTGTTCTCAGCATTCAACTCTCAGGGTGAAACCCTGGCCCCACGGAAGACAATTAAACTTCTGACTTCACTGAAAGTTAAGGGTATTCTGTACTTTGCCTTGGGAATGTATGCCATCTATTACCTGGTTTGTTTTAGCTTATTAAGACTCTCCCTTCACTGGATGTCCTCAGAGAGTAAAAGTGATTTTAAAAATACAGTACTGTAATGACAACTTTCCAAGTTAATAATAATAAAATGTAGCCATTTTTGGAAAACACTTCAAAAACAAATGAGGTATTAAATGTAAAATATTCCTATTAAATTGTGCCCATTAGTTTTTCACTATAATGCACAGTAACTAGGGTAGAGTAACAGAACATGAGGTTCAGTTATAGGAAGAAAAATGTCTTACTTTCTTCTAATATAATTGAGGGCCATTCTAGGACTGAATTCTTCTGGCTGCTCTGTGATTTGCTGTCATCATCAAGGTATCTTCTCATAAGCTATGTATAGAATTGGTCCCGGGGGGAAGGGGGAGTTTTGGTGGTTAAAATACTTGTTAACCCCCCTCCCCTAAAATTCACTATTGTTAACACAAAGCTCTCCAGGTGGCTGACATCCTCAGCTTATCTGAAATATTGTCCCAACAGGGGGAGACTAAAAAGACACTGTCATCTCAATTGGCAGAGACTACCATGGGTAACGCCCATTGTGGCTGGGTATTACAATATTCTGAAAACATGACATGACATAAGTCACTGCACCATCGAGCAGTGGCTTTCAACCTTTCCTGACTACTGTACCCCTTTCCGGAGTCTGATTTGTTTTGCGTAGCCCCAAGTTTTGCCTCACTTAAAAACTACTTGCTTACAAAATCAGACATAAAAATACAAAAGTGTTACTGAAAAATTGCTTACTTTCTCATGTTTACCATATAAAATAAATCAACCGGAATATAAATATTGTACTACTTACATTTCAGTGTACAGTATATAGAGCATAGAGTATAAACAAGTTATTTGTCCGTATGAAATTTTAGTTTGTACTGATTTCACTAGTGCTTTTTTATGTAACTTCTTGTAAAAAGGCAAATACCTAGATGAGTTGGTCTACCCCCTGGAAAACCTGTGTGTACCTCCAGAGGTACGCATATCCCTAGCTGAGAACCACTGCCATAGAGAACTGTTGCAGTACAACAGGGGAGTTAAGATGACACCATCAGAACTGTGTGGGGAGAAGAAGCTGGCATGTCATAAACAATTAGCACTTAGGGTATAAAGTGCTTTTCACCTTCAAAACACTTTACAACCGTTAAGTAATTCATCTTCACAACACCCCTGCAAGTGTAGATACTGTAAATATGATCTCTGTTTACAGGTACAGAAAGCCATGTGGAAAAAGTTAAGTGATTTGTCCAAGGCAATGAGGGAGTTCATGTTAGAGGTGGATCATAATTTAGACATTTCTGATTCCACATAGGAGGGGTCAGACTACATCTTTCTCTACAAGTCTGCATGCTTCTAAATCAAGCTCCTGTTAGTGAAGATATATAGTGTCATACAATAGGATCAACAAAATGCCATTTGTATTTGCTTTACTGGCTAAAGGTTAACTCATGTGATTAACTCAAAAAAATGAATCGCAATTAAAAAAAATTAATCATGATTAATTGCAGTTTTAATTGCACTGTTAAATAATAGAATACCAATTGAAATTTATTAAATATTTTGGATGTTTTTCTACATTTTCATTTATATTGTATACTGTGTTGTAAATGAAATAAAAAAGTGTATATTATTTTTTATTACAAATATTTGCACTGAAAAAATGATAAAAGAAATAGTATTTTTCAATTCACCTCATACAAGTACTGTAGTGCAATCTCTGTCGTGAAAGTGCAATTTACAAATGTAGATTTTTTACATTTTTTTAAAGTGCAATTTACAAATGTAGAAGTGAGCTGTGGCTCACGAAAGCTCATGCTCAAATAAATTGGTTAGTCTCTAAGGTGCCACAAGTACTCCTTTTCTTTTTGCGAATACAGACTAACACGGCTGTTACTCTGAAACCTGTAGATTTTTTTGTTACATAACTGCACTCAAAAACAAAACAAGGTAAAATTTGAGAGCCTACAAGTCCACTCAGTCCTACTGCTTGTTCAGCCAATCACTAAGGCTTGGGCTACACTGGGGGGTGGGTGGTTCGAACTAAGATACACAACTTCAGCTGTGCTATTCGCGTAGCTGAAGTTGAAGTATCTTGGTTCGACTTACCTGGCTGTCCTCACGGCGGCTAGTCGGCTCCGCTCACTCGCTCACTTCTCCTGCTGAGGTGGAGTACAGGCATCGATCCCCAATAGATTGATCACTACCCGCCGATCCGGCGGGTAGTGAAGACATACCCTAAGGCAAACAAGTTTGTTTACATTTACAGGAGTGAGACCAGGTATTTGCATGGCACTTTTGTAACAGGCATTGCAAGGTATTTACCTGCCAGGTATTGCAAGGTATTTACCTGCTAAACGTTCTTATGCCCCTGAATGCTTTGGCCACCATTCCAGAGGACATGCTTCCATGCTGATGACTCTGGTTAAAAAAAAATAATGCATTAATTAAATTTGTGACTGAACTCCTTGGGGGAGAATTGTATGTCCCTTGCTCTGTTTTACCCGCATTCTGCCATATATTTCATGTTATAGCAGTCTTGGATGATGACCCAGTGTTGTAACAACATGCATTGCTATGTCAACATAGCACAACAAAGGATAATCAAGAGCAAATTATGGATCCACGTTTAATCATACAGAAAGGAAGTATGGTCCAGTGGTTTGTCACTACCCAAGGACTTCAGAGTCCTCACTTCAAGTCCCCAGTCTGCTACTGGTTTTCAGCGACCTTAGACAAATCACTTAGCCTCTCCGTGCCTCAGTTTCCCATCTGTAAAAGGGGAATAATAGCATTGCCCTGCTTCACAGGGGGGCTGTGCAGCACTCAGATACTATAGTGATAGGGCAGTACAATCACTTTGGGTAGATACACTCTGAAACTTAAGAAAAATTAATGAATATAGACATAAGTTATTAGGCTCAGTACAGGGGTAACTAGATGAAACTTTAGCTTGTATCTACAGAAGTCAGACAAGATTATCTGATAGTTATTTTGAAGGCAAAAAGGGACTATGAATATACCATAAGATCATCAAGCAAATCTGATTAATGACCAGGAAAGCAGAGGGACATTAAAAACAAATCCATCAAAAGGAAAAATCTGGGAATAGATATTTTATAATGCATTCATCAAACAATTCCTAAACTTTACCTTTTCTGCAGTGCTAATAGTTGTTTGCAGAACAGTGGATCCAGTCCTTTCTCTCAGACTGGTTGTGAGCCATTCCTTGGTACACAGAACTGGAAAGAGGGCCAACCTGTGATATAAATGGAGAGAAAACATTCTTTAAAGGGGAAAAAACACCTACTAATTATTATAGGACTAAAAAAATAAGCTAAGTCAAAATTTGCTAAAGGGAAAACTCAAAAAACAAACCAACCCCGAAACCAAAGCAAAAGCAAGAACTGGAAGCCCCAGTTATGGGTGGATAATGCAAAATCCTATTTCTTCACCGTGTCCTCCAGTCAGCACTTGGAGTTGAGGCCAACTGGATTTCTCAGGAGTCGTTAGGATCAAGCTTGTCATCAAATTTAATAACTGATTCTATCCCTATGCAAGGAAGGCTACAGTTCCTCCCCCTACTCCTTCCAAACAAGGTGTGCAACTGTGACATAATGGGGATTTCCCATCTTTGGCTACTATGATCCTTTGTCACACTAGGCCATTCTATTGTTTAATCCTCAATCAGCCTTTCCACTACAGTGTATGAAGGCTCCTGTTTGACATTCTTACTAAACAAAAGGCTTCATTGGTAATATCATTGGTGGGTATAAGTGTTCCAAAGTTATACATGCTGATGCCATGATTAAGAAATCATATTATCTAATGAATTTACCTCAGTGTATTTTTAACTTTGCTGGGAGAGAGCAGGTGTCAGGGTTTCCTGGACTGTGCTAATAGCCCAGATTTTTCACTTCGTCTGTGTCACTGACACGTTTTGGTTTATTTCTGTGAAGGATCGTCATGAGAAACTGTGCCAGCCAGGAACAAAATTATTTATGAAAACTGAGTTTCCCATTGTGTCCCAATTCTATTTGGAGACAACAATCACTGTGTGGCTCGTCATTTAACAGACCACAGACTTGGCTGAATGAAACTACAGTCATATGCTTTAGTGCGTGTGGTGTTGTTGTTGTTCTTAGATTTTGTTCAGCTGAAAATCAGTACGGGGTACAGCACGTGATTAATAAAAACTGGGCTGTTGGGTTCAATGGAAAAAAACACATCAAAACCTGCTGATGCTTCCCAGCTAAATTCCTCCCAATGGAAACAAAACATGAGGACTTAAAAGTAGATCATCCGGAACGTTTCACGTTTCTACTAAGGTATCCAGTGGTGAACTGGATGCATCCAACAGTGCAGATGAAGCTAGAGAACAGTTTCCCGTTGGATCTCCTCTTCTCCCCCTCCTCACATGGAGAAAGAAATACAAAGCAAACATATTGCATTTTTAAAGCACATTTGATTCATCCCTGCAAACAATTAAACTTCAGAACAAGACCGTAAAACTGCTGGTGCCTTTGAAGAAAAAGACAGCTTTAACTGAGCCACTGAACATCTTTTCTGATAGCTTGAACTCAAACTGAACCCACAACTGTACCTAGCATGGGGACCAACACTTCTAAAGCATTAGTTATTTTAATTGTATAATACCACAAATACTGTAAAGCTGTCAGCCCTTGGAGCAAACCCAATTTCAAACTTCAGTCAAATCATAAAATACAGACTTCATCCAAAGTACAATCCTGACAACAGCTACTACACAAGGGATTTCCCATCAACATGGACTTCAGCTAGAATTCAGAATTGGCTCAGCTCTCTATTGTTTGCTGAGGTGGGAGAATAGTTTAGGGCTTGTTCTATATGGGAAAGTTTACACCTTAGTATGTATCAGTGTAATTTAAAATTTGTGTGGTTATTGAGGCTGGTCAATAAGTTTTTCAATCAAAATTGTTTTTTCTGCTAAACCTTTTTTTTGTGGGGGGTGGTAAAATACTGAAGAACCAAAATGCCTAGAAACTGAAAAATTTTCAGCCCCAAACCAAAAATTTAAATCCAGAAATGCCGCTGCGTTGCCTCATGAGAGTTGTAATTCAATTGCCTCGTGCCTTCCATTCTCCTCTATGGGCTGGGCTCTATCTTCTATTCTGAAGTACAGCCTCCCCCTCACCAAGAGGGGAGGCTATGGTGTATCCTGGGAGATACAGGCCAATCAGGGAGCACCACTGTAGAGAAGAATGAGCGCATGAGGTATCTGAACTACACCTCCCATGAGGCAACACAATGACATTTCAGGTTTTGGCTGAAATAGTTTGGGTTTTTATTTTTATTTTTGCTGAAAAGTTAATCTTTTCTGTTGAAAATTCTCCATTATCCAGTCAGATCTACCATTATACAGGTATAACCCCAAGTATGGTCACTCTTATTCTAGTGCCTTTTAATTCATTTATCAGATGTTGCTTGGGAAGGAGTCTAAGCTAATGGAAAATGGAAAAAAAGGCACTCATATTGAAATAGGCATATCCACACACACGGAGTTATACTGGCATAACTATACCTTTTGACTGATAAAACATCGTTGTTTAGACAAAGCCTGTGATGATAATGATTTACATGGGGCCAAACCTTGCATCCATTGGGTGCTATTTTCAAATGAGTTAGATACCCACTGAATTTAAAACAAAAGTTGGGTATTTGATGTGTAATCTTTAGGCTCCATTGAAAACCCCATCCATTGAATTAAGTGGGATTGTTGCCATGTATTTCAGTGGGATCAAGATTCGGCTCCTAATGTAGACAAGCGTGATGCAATCAAGGAAACTCCGAGAAGTTGACACGAGTCACCGACCCATTTGGTGTCTCAGGTGTTCTTGTGACCTTCATTTTCCAGTTTTCTTTTAAATGTCTTTCTCCAAATCTAAGTGATTTCAGTGCTTCCCATAGTTTAGTGGCATAGAGTAGAGGTTCCCAAACTTTCTTCCCCGAGGCCCACCTGTGCAGCTGCAATAGGCACTGAGGCCCATTATTAACACTTCTTGAGGAAAATTATTAATGTTAATTATTAGTTATTACTTATTAACGTAATAAGCTTATTATATAAACTATAACACTTAACAAACAATATACATGTTTCCTTTTCATTTAATGTGAACAACTGTAATGATAGAAATCCCTAGCAACATGCACTCAGAGAAATGCTTCGAGATCTTTGACTGGAGAATGCAGTTGCCCTGGCAGCCCACCTGGGACTGTGGTGCCTACCCACCTTTGGGAAGCCCTGACATAGAGGCTGGACACATACGAAAGTAACTCCGAAAAATGATTAAAGCAGTCAAGCCCACATCAACACATACTACGCAGCTATTCCGATTTTGCCTTTGAGCCTCATTACAGATTGCAGACATACGCCGCATCTACCTTGCATACTTCTGCAGGTTTGGCTATGTTGGTCACAGGTGTGAAGAGGTATGATCCCGGACTGCCAGCTATGCCAGCAAAAGCCCCTAGGGTAGACATAGCTCCAGCAACAACACTGAGCATTTATTGACATAGTTTTTGTTCATTTGGGAGTGGAGGAAGAAGCTATAGTGGTAAGAGTGAGCTCCATTCACTCTAATACAGTATACCAGTGAAGGGCTTCTAGTTGGTCATACTAACACTTTTGCATAACTGCCTAATGACCTTGACTAGAGGGGTTTTTTTTAAATTAATTTTGTTTTTTGAGAGACAGCGAGTGTACGCACCTGTAGGGAGGATTTAAAGGAATCAATTACAGTTACAGCAAAGGAAAATTATTCATAATCTTATGCAGCATGCTGACAAAAATAACCTCAAATGCTGTCCGTATGCTTATTCTCCGAAAAAATTCTTAGAAGGGGACACAATCATTCCCCCCCCCCTTGTATACATCCCCCTTTCAGCACTGTTCACTTGACACGATTTCAACATGGGAAGTTATTGAGGTTCATACGCAATATAACTGACAATAATTGGAATATTGTCCATGTTATCATAAAAAACCGCTTTCCTCAATCTTAACAAAGGCTACTTTTCCACATTTGAAGATTTGTATGTATATAATTACTAAGAGTCACATGTCCAAAGAAAGTTAGGATTTATGTATTAAAAACAATACTCTACATAATAACCATCCTGTAGATAAGAAATACTGAAAATCTTGGGAAAGTTGTTACTATGCCATACGCCTTCTAAAATCTTGCCATTGTACCTATTTAAAATTAAAAAACACTCAGACCACGAGTGTGCATTGTAAGCTCTTTATCTGAAAATTGTTCATTAAGTTTAGCGGCAGGGTCTGTTCCTCCACTGCCGTGCCTCTTGTGTAGTCATTTACACAAGGGCAAAATAAGTGTAAAATGCTGCAAAATCAGGACGGGAGCATTTTACTCTCACTTTACACTGGTATAAATGACTACGGAAAGCAATAAGGAGTCCAGTTTGTGTGACAGCAGTGCAAAATATAGATTAGGAAAGACATTTTCTTTTTTGCCCTGTTGTTTCCTATAACTTAAAACACTCAAACCAACTCCCGTGTTATAAACCCAAAGTTCAATCCTAGTGTGAGCCCTTGTATAGCAAGTTTCAACCCAGAATAAAAAAACTTTTATGGGAAAGTTAAAAATCTCTGAAAAACAAGTTTTAGATATGGAACATCAATGGACCCCTAACTATAGTGGCACCAGAGGCTACCACTATAACATATACATTGCATACAATGCCCATAGTATCCCGTAATTATATCCCCATCTACAGTCAAACATTCATTCCTACCATGCCCAATACCTTACATTCACAGAGGGAGGGGTGGGGAGAGACTCTGTTTGTTTTTTTTTAAACCTGCATTTGCAGCATAAGCAGATTGTATTGTATTCTATTGTATTCTCAACTAGAAAACTCTATAGTCCAAACTGCCTTTCTTTGAGGTGAGCAAAGCAAGCAGAAAGTTGATCTCTCTTTACATGGAGGTGGAGAATGACTGGCGGATCTAGTAGTTGCAGAGCTCAGCCCTGCCTTTTTGCTGCGTGACCTCTGCCCTCTTTGCGAGGGAGTCTGCCCCTTGCGCCCTGCAGCAGGACTATACCAGATCTGTTGCATCTACAGCCCATGGGGTCTTGAAGGAGAGAAAGGGATTATCCCCTTCACGCAGAATGAATTCACACAGGCCTGTTTTCAGATAAAACCTTGTTGAGAGGTAGAATTTTAAAAAAGCTTATGCAAGCAGGTCCCCGGTATATGTCGGGGTTGTGTTCTTGAAAAGGGTGACAGATACCGAAACAATGGATACCGGGGATCCGCTGGTGTAGCAGTGGCGTAGGCAGGAGGGGACACTTGGGTGGGCCCCACGTGGGGGTGGAGTGGTAGGAGCAATCTGGCCTCCACTCCCACATCTTCAGCTGGCCTTGCGGGGGGGGGGGGGGGAGTCAGAAATAGATGCGCTGGCCAGGGGCTCCTGGAAAAATGGGGGGGCCCATAAAATGAGCTCCCCCACACCTCCACCCACTCCGTCCCCCTGCCTGGCACTCGGGGCTTGCCCTGCTCTACCTGCCCAGTGCTCCTGCCAGGGAGCGGGTTTGGGGTGCGGGACCTTGCCCTGCTCCGACCACCCGGAACTCCTGCTGCGGAGCGGGGTCAGGGCTTGCCCTGCTCCGCCCAGTGCTCCAGCCGGGAAGCAGGGTCGGGGTGCAGGGTTTGCTCCACTCTGCCCAGTGCTCCTACCGGGGAGTGGAGTCGGGGGCTTTCCCCGCTCCGCCCGCCCAGCACTCCAGCTGTGTTCTGATCCACGTTGGTCTGCATATCCGTCGTTTGCAACTTACAGTACAGTACAGCAAACGACGGATATGCAGATCAGGACCGACATGAATCGGAACACGTTCCCCTACTGATGAGCAACGGATATGCGAAACAACAGATAAGGGGAGACTCTACCAGGGACCCCCTGTAGAAGACAAACAGTAAAAGCAGAGAAGGAGTCCCACACATTTAATGGGGCTTGGCACATTTACAGAAAACAAAGGGCTTTTTTATTTTGTTTGATTTTTAAAATGCTGCATGTGGTTTCTTCTAGATTAGTTAGAAATCTAAATTCAGCTGTTGTTAGCCACTTTACTAACACTTGCATTTTTCAGATAAGAGCAGCTGGAGTATTTTTCTTTCCCAATGTGTCCTGCTGTACAGATGATTTTCTTTTTTTAGAAAAGCGAGTGCGAATTTGCTGCTTCTGTATTACAGCACATTACTATATGCACCCATATTCAAAAAGCACTATCTCCTACTGCCAGACAAATAAATGTTCTTGCAGAAAAGAGACAGACATCAGTCTCTACTTTATTTAGCCCTATTCATCTGGGAATTTTAGAGCATTTTCAAATGTTAGGCCTGATTCTTCAATGCCTTGCACCTTATATGGCAGATTACACTTGTGCAAAGCAGATGTAAAATACCACATCAGAATTCTACACTCAGCAGTGGTAGTGAGTTACATGCATTACGTACAAGTATAAATGGTTCCACAAGATACAAGGCTGTGGAGAATCAGGCCTAGAACACTCATGTGAGATAGGAAAAGGGTGTAACTACCTTAAAGATGGGAAAACTGGAGGTGCAGCCCTCAGACAGCGGAGTGCTTATACATACGTATAAAGTTAAGCACATTCTTAAGTCCACCCCTGTTCACCCAGGCATTTAATCACATGCTTAACTTTAAGTACATGCTTAAGTCCCATTCAAGTCAACCTTTTATTTATTCATGGACATTAATATTCTATTATGTAAGAACGTATATTATTCCAAGCTCTTGACAAACGCTTAAAATACATTCATAAAGAAAGGATGCTCCAGTAATTACCTCCAGATCCCATTACCCTGCCAGCAACATAAACAAGGGTTTCATACACCACCACAGCAAAAGCACCCAAAATGTGCTTGGTGTGGTAAACACACAGCAATGGAGACCATCCCCATCCTGAAGAACTTACAGACTGAGATTCTGATTCTGCAAAGAGCTGTGAAATGGGAGCATCCATGTGGTGCTCTTAAGGGGCTCATTGCAGGCTTGGGAGTTTAAGGATCCAACCCTGCCAACTTTTACTACCAAATACAGCACTTACTGCAAGTAGTCCTTTTGACTTTGTTAGGACCACTCATGAGTAAAGTGTTTGAAAGGTTCTAGAAGACAGACACAGAAGACCATATATAATAGAAAAGGATTTTTTTTTTACACTTTTTTTTTTTTTAAATTAGGACTCATTTTGAGAGTAGGGGGTGTCACAAAAGGAGGAAGGTTTTTGAGTCAGAAGACTTTGCAAATTAGTACCGGCAGTTCATTTTATGTCTGGGATCAGCCTGGGAAAAAAGGCACAGAAGATTGTCAGCGGTGGAGCAGAGGGGTCAGGAAGATAGAGGCAGAAATAAAGTCCAAGGCACAGGCCACAACTACACTTGCGGAAAGCAAGCATAAGCCAGGCAGAATGCTGCTGCTCAGAAGCGATATACGAAGCCAGTGACACTCCACAGCTCCAACATCCTTCAGGCAAGAGGTTGCAACTACATCTATCATGTTGTACAATCAAATCACTCTTACAGAACAGTCTCACAGAGTTGAGGTCTCCTGCTATGGAAATACAAATTTCTGTCTTGATTCTGCTGCCACCTGGCAGCAGGAGACAGTTACGCTGAAATGAAATGCTATCCAACTGACATGGTCTCTTAATTAAACCAAAAAGCACCCTTATCTTAAAATAGCCTTAAGGGATTCACTTAAAACTCTCTCTCCTGGCTCTTAGTTTTGCAAAAGTCCAAATGCTATCTAATGCTTTCCTAATGTGAAGGCAAGGGTGTGATATTTTTTACTCAAAGTAACGATATTACTTGTGTTATAGTACCTAAGTGCAACCGGATGAATTTAAATTAAGAATTGGATTAGTCTGCAGTCTCAGCTTTTATCCTAAGTTTATTTATATTTTCTCCCCAGCTTCACGGGGAGGGCTAGGTTTTCACGTAATGGCTAACAAATTACTGTGGATCTAAATACCAAAGTGATAGGTGCCCTAAGATTCGCCATATTGGATCAGACTAGTGCTCCATCTGGTCCAGCATCCTGCCTGACCCGTATCCAATGCTTCAGATGAAGTGGCAGGAAACCCAGTGATGCACAACTATGGAAAGGGAAATTACTTCTTGAATCCCCATCCCCATCAGTTAGTGGCTGGTTAAGGACAGAACCAAGCAGCAAAACAAAACAAAAACCTGCCGAATACAGGGCTGCTGCCGGAGTGCCACCCCAAGAACAGCCAGAATGCCGCCCCTTCAGCAGCGCTGCTCCAGGTACCAGCTTGCTTAGCTGGGGCCTAGAGCAGGCCCTGGTTAAGGACTTGAAACTATATTTTTTAAAATTGTAGCCTATCCTTATAGGTGTTCAATTGATCCTTGAACCTTATACAAAAGGTTTGCCTCCAGTATATCAGGGTAATGAGCATCAGATTAATTATGCATTGTGTAAAAATATTTATCCATTTAAAGTGCTGCCTATACATTTATTTAATGTCCCTTTGTTTCTGTTAAGGGAAAGGGTAAAATAGCATCCATTTTACTTTTTCTGTTCTATTCACTATTTTGCACGCCTCCATCATGTCCCTCTATCTTCTCTACACATAGGCCCAGTCTTTTCAAACTCTTGTCATACAGGAACGTCTTCATGGCTATGAGAAGAAATAAGAGGGGTTGTGAGACGGGTGACAAAAAAAATTCTCCCTTTTGAGAGAAGGTGACAAGAACTGAATAGAGTATGTCAGATGAAAAACTACAATTGATTTATACAATGACATTGTAAGAATTTATTGTTTTCTATCCCAACTATCTATAAAAATATCTATTTTTTAGATTTGTTTGCTTTTGGTGACCGTTGATGCTAAGTGAACTTTTCAGTGTGCAACTAGATCAACACCTAGGTTTTTAATCTGAGTGGCCACAATGAATTTAGAACCCAGCAATACGTATAAGCAGCTCAAACTTCCTTCAAACATGCATTACCTTGCATTTATCCACACTGAATTTCACCTACCATTATGCTGTCCATTTGACAAACTCTGTTAGGTCCATCTGTAGTTTCTCACAGTCTTCTAGGTTTGACTAAGGTAAACAATTTTGTTTTATCTACAGATTATGTCATCCCTTTTCCAGTTCATCCTCCTTTCACACTAGTTTTATATTAGGGTAACTTGATTGAAATCCATGGTGTTACTCCTGATTTACACCAACAGAAGCGAGAGGAGAATCAGGATCACAAAATCTTACGGCCCTTGTACGTTTCACAGTGGTTAGGCCCCAACCTTGCAATTAGACCGAAGCAGGTTTACACCACCACCACCACATCAACGATATTCCATGAGGGTACAAAGGTCCTCCCTCATGGATGCAGCTGCAGGATTACAAAACACCTCTACTTTCAGGATCATAGATTTTACCAGACAGACTATTAAATTAGACTATTATTCGGTCAGATCTGTTTCGTTAAATTGTCACAGCAAACAAAGAAGTCATTGAACCCTCCACCCCTGTGGCAAAGAGCTTGAATGGTTTTGTGAAATCTGTGGTAACCATGAAAACAATGCAGACCGTGCCGAGCAAAAGGCTGTGAAGAGTGTGAATGCTGAGTTCCTCAGATATACAAAATTTTTTTGTATTATTTAACCAAGTAAAAGGAGAGAAGCCTATTTATTTATACATATGATACACTAAGAGGGAAATTGTCACTGAAAATGAACAGTGAGGAATTCGTGGCTGAACTGTAGGCACACCGAAATCCATGTAAACATTCAGAGGAGAAAAATCGAAGATGCAATGCTAGCTTTGAACTTGGGAATCTCCCACATTACAACGTCACCACAGAGTGACCAACATGCCCCCTCGACAGCACACAAGAAGGAAGCGTGGTTGTGATGAAAGCCCTGTGCTTATCATGCATTCATCCGAATATGGACTTGGGGCTTCTCGCGCATTTACGTTTTGTCAATCCATTTTTACGCAGCCTAGAGAATTTCAAGTTTTGTTTTGTTTAACAAACAAAATGTCAGTCATATCAGTTCTGCATATCTTGGGAGATTAATAGTTACAGAAAGGATACCGTGCTATATGGAATATGTCAAATATAAATACAAGATTTCTAATTTCATAAACCCCCCGTGGTTTGTCTGTGTGGGTGAAATTGGCCATTCATTCTAATAAATCCTTCTTGGCTCTTATACCTGGAGTTGGCATAGCTCTGTGTTGTTTGGCAAATCAAGATACATACAGTGGTATATTCTTGCTTGCAGCCACTCTTTAGCCTACATGTCTGAGTTATGTTGAAGGAAACAAATATCATCCTCTCTCATTACCAAGCACTCAGTTCTTTATTCTTACCTGCCAATTTTTTCCAGCTCTAAAATTGTATTATTGCTTAGACTACTTAAGTTGTGAATGGGGTTCATTTATTGGGCGCCTGTCGCTTTTATGACCTGATCTACTTTAAGACTTTATAGGTGGTTTTATCCTCTATAAGAATTCCTCAGCCATCTGGTTAAAAACCAAATCTCCAGGCTTAACTTCACAGTGTTAGCTTTAGTTTGTCTGGGTGGGGGTGGCAGGTATTAAACTAATGAAGACATCAGGGGAAACGTGCATTAACCGCTAAGGGGTGCAAGAGAAAATGCGTAAGAGTACGAAAGACAAATAAAGGAAGCTAAAATCAAACGAAAGATATAGCAGCTTATCGCTCAGGAGCTCCATTTATTTGACTTGCAAAGGGCAAAAGCACCCACAGCCTACAATTACTTTCAAAATAGAGAACAAAGGAATCCATATCATTTTGCACCATTCATACCAATAAAAAGCAGATGGCTTTTCCTCCCATAAGCCACCAGTACTCATGATTGTTCATTGTTTGTCACCTTCTCTATTGTGAGGCAAGTGTGTTCTTGTTAGCTATTTTACCCACCTATCACCTTGGCTTTCCTTAGCAGGCTCCCTTGTGGCATCCTTTCCTCCAGATGGCCAGTTTCTTCTTGACAAACATCCAATGGTTTCTTGATCTTCTAAAGCAGCGGTGTCCAACAGAAATTTGATGCTAGCCACGATGCTAGTCAGACTTGTGGTTTTGAATTTTTCTTATTCACCACATTATAAAAAAGCCACATTCAGCCACATTATAAAAAAGCCACATGCATTAGCCACAATTCAATAGCCTATTTGCCACATGTGGTTAGTGGCGAACTTATTGGACACCGCTGTTCTGAAGCGATGAAGATTTCTTTGTTCACCCCTTCCCCGCCCCACTACAGTTATTCTTAGGTTCATTTACTGGTTTTTAAGAGTCCATAGCAGTCATCTTTTGGTGCAACATTTGCTCAATGTTTGAAAGCTAAGCACCCCCTATTTCCCTTTTCACACATGCTTGTTGTAAAAGACTGTTGTAATCTGAATGGTCACTCAGAGTAGACTGTGTAGATCATGAGAATATGACATTTCCACTCATTCCTTCTGACTGTGAAATATTTAAAATAATCCTTACTGATATGAGTTCACAACCACTGTGGTGAATGGGACAGTTCACATATCAGTGCTGTTGTTTCAGGCTCTCTGCAAATTCAGACATCATTGTATTAGTTACACTCAGGTCGAGTCGGGTTTTAAGGTTTTCTTTACAACTAGAACAGCGACAGACTTTCATTTAAAAAGAAAAAAGCTTGAGACTTCGTAGAACAATTAAGCAGCCTGCTCATGCCTGCCTGCAGCTGGTGCTTCATACCCCATCTAGCTTGGTTGCCCCTCTGCCCCCATTCCGGGAAATATTTCTTTGGTGAAAGAATCTCATTTAGAAAACTCTCCATCTGTTTTCTTTTTGTTGTTTTTAAAGTCCAAATTGACACTCATGCACAGTGATGGGCCAAAGTAGCTCTCCTAAAAGCCTACCTTTTTATGCTTCCTCAAACTATTTTTTCCCTTCCACATAGTTCTCATTCCCATGAAAGGTGATGATGGCTGGAAGTGGCATATTCCAATAAAAATGCAAGGAAATGAAGGATATACAAAAAATCACAGACTGCTTCTTTGAGATATTGTTGGAGCACATCCCATCTCTCTGCTCCCGCAAAGCTAGCTGACAGTCCTCCTCCACTTGCTTGACTTCATTTACAATCTGCATTGGTTTTGGAATATCTCGCTTCCCAGGCATCATGACATTTGTCCTCCGTGCATATATCAGCCATCCAAAATCCACACTGGCTTTGGATGGTCGCTTTATCGTACTAACTCTAAAGGCAATTCTTCACACTACATGACAGGGAGGCACATTCACTAAACTGTTTTACTTTGTCATCAAATATCTGACCTCTTATACAGGTGCTCAGGCTGACGTTTCAGATACCAATTCTGCTTCCACTCTGTGTTTACCTTCACTGTTGCAGTTCACATGTGTATTCCACCTTCCAAACAAAGTATCTCAAAAGTGTTTTACAAACGTTCCTGAATTAAGTTGCAACTCCTGTCTGAGGTGGATAGAGGGAAATATTACCCTTCCTATCTAGATGCAGAAACTGCCCCCCCCCCCCACATTCATGTGAAGAGACTTGTCCAAGTCACATACAAATAAAGCAAGGAGAATATTCAACAAATTGTGCTTTTTCTCTGTTTTTTCAACCAATCATAGATTTTTGCAAATAATTATTGGCCTACACTTATTCACAAGCAGTTGTTAGCAAATATTCAATATTGAAGATTCCAGCTGTATTTTGATTGGACAAATACATCACGTGTGTATATTTCTGCTCCCTGATCATTGCTCAAGCTCCCCCGCCTCTCAAAAGAAACCAAGTTTCCAGTGTGAATATTCTAGATTATAAAGGTGGAGATTTGCTTTCTGCAGTGTTTGCCTTAAAATATTGCCATTTCAGCAAACACTCCTGCCAGCAAATTCATTTGCCAGAATATCTGTGGAAAGCGAACTCAGAACAGGTACAAACAGTCAAAAAGTGTATAAAACGGGAATGACTCTTCACAGAATATTGCTGAACTATTTTCCCAGTTCTGCTCCCAAAAATCTCAGGAAAAAACCAGAAATAGAATCCATATCTCATGGCTCGATTCTGTGCATTAACCACAAGACCAATCCTCCTCTCATTTCCTAGGGCCCTTTTTTCTTCCTGATCCCTTCCCGCAGTATCTCACTCACTCAGTTCGTTTATTTGCACTTTCTGCTGTTCAGTTCAAAGATTAGAGGCTGAGATAACTATTTCATGTACTGAGTGAACTTTGCAAGTCACAAATCTTGATTAGAATCAATACTGAAACCGGGTTAAGTAGGGTATATAGCTAAGAATAAATCAAAGGAACGACCACCAGGGGGAATATACAATGAAAGGTGTTCTCCAGTGATTTAGGAGCAGGGCTGAGAATCAGGAAGTCCTGAGCTCTGACAGTGATTCCCCTTTAAACCTTTGGCAAATACTCAAATAAGTAAGGCCCTACCTGAATTGCAGGACGACTGTCAAAAAATTGTGACTGAGTTGTGGACAAGCCATGGAAAATCGTGGAAAAGTAAAAATGGACCTTGTTATTTGCTGGAATAAGGTTCATTGAGACTTTTCTGCAATTTCCCTCCATGTGCAGCCCCGGGGCTCAGAACAGGGCTCCTGCTGTCAAAATTGTAGTGGAAGCCCATTATTGAGGGATCAGCAATATCACAAATTAAGTAGGGCCTTATAATTAAGACATTTCTGTCTTGCATGCACATCTACGATTTACTCATTTATACAGAGCTAAGAACTAAAATCACCACCCTTTACCTGTGTTTGAAAGTTACTCAAGCAGCTTGAGAGATGAATGGTCCTAAGCATAGAATACAATTGAGTAGGGGCTCTGAGGGCTGTAGCCCTTCAGTGTAGACACTCCCTACAGTGACAGGAGGGGCTCTTTTGAGTGTAGACCTGGCCTTAGACAGCCCACTGAAAAAGATTTAGGATGGTGCGGTGGTGGTGGTGGTGGTGAGAGGAGACAAATGTTGACCAAAACAAACAAACAAAAAAAAGACAGGGTAACTTTTGCAAAGGGAATTTTGCTTTTGACTTTACTGGAAACAGGACCAAATCCTGGAAAACGATAAAGATACAACAGCATTATAAATCTGGACCAATGCCTGTATAGAGATTAGAGTAGAAGTTAAAGATGGGAGGATTTTCAAGTGTCTTCTGCTGCTTTGTCCTTGGGAAACTGAATGCAAGGATTTTCAGGCAGAGTCATCATAAAAGCTGGGCAATACTTTTGCCAGAGCAATCTTGTTGCTGGTATCCCTTTATTTTAAAATGTAAAGACTGCTAGGTCTGCCATTTGCTGACGTGTCTAATATTACTACATTACAGTACCAATTAGTTGGAAAGTTGGCATATTAAACTCTTTATGGCAGCATGGGCTTGATCCAACTCCTGTTAAAGTGAATGGAAGTCTATTGACATTAACTGTTGATACATCAGGCCCTATATGCACATCAACAATTAGGTCCTGCTATTGCAAAGACCTATTCCACAGTAGTAAGAGACAGTCTTTTCTTACAACGAGGAGTCCTTGTGGCACCTTAGAGACTAACAAATTTATTTGGGCATAAGCTTTCATGGGATATAACCCACTTCATCGGCTGTATGGAGTGGAAAATACAGGAGCAGGTATAAATACATGAAAAGATGTGAATTGCCTTACCAAGTGTGAGGTCAGGTGGGTTCTAGCCCATGAAACACGGCTACCACTCTGAAACCAGTCTTTTCTTACAATCTAAGGCCTGGCTTACACTTCAAAATCAGCTCGATCTAGCTATGTTGCTCAGGGCGGTGACAAATGTTGCGGCCTGTGCGACAGTTAAGTCGACTCAACCCCATGTGTAGGTGCAGCTAGACTCATGGACAAATTCTTCTGCTGACTTAGCTACCACCTCTTGGGAGGCGGATTAACTACACAGATGGAAAAAACACTTCCACTGACGCAGGAAGCAGACATGCCAAACCTGCGGGGGAAAAAAGCAGAAATTGGGCTGGTTTTTGGCTTAATTGGCTTGTGAGTTGTTTGTTAGCTAGTTTTTGGCTTGAAGTTTGTTTGTCCTGTAGCCTGTTGTTTCTTTTTTTCTTTTGATTGGCTCCCAGCAAGCAGGGCCAAGGGGAGGAGAGAGTCAGGGGGACGCAGCAGGCCCACTACAATCCCAGACTGCATGCTGGGGGGGGAAATCTAGTCAGAGTGTTGGGGTTCTTAGGGATTGGCTTGTTTTGGCCTTGTTTTGAAACGGGATTATCTTGATTTTTGGTTTATTGTGAAAGCCGGGGTGCTTATTTACCATGTGAAAGTTGGCAATTGTGGCAGGTTGTATGCCACAGCTGTGCCGCTATAGTGCGGACCTACCCTAGGGCTCTGACCTGCAAAGACTTGTATATCTACTTAAGTTCATGCATTGCGAGTACTCGAGTAAAACTTTATGCACAATGAATTGTTTCACTGTGCTTAAAATTAAGCTCAAGTAAGTCTTTCCAGGATTGGGGCCTTAGACTGCAAACTCATCAGGGCAAGGAGTCTCTGACTCTGTGTTTGTAGAATGATTAGTACAATGGTGCCCTGATCTTGACTGGGGTCTCTACGCATCACGGCAATAAAATAAATGCAGCCATCATTACCACTCAAAAGTTACACATCCTGGGGGAATAAAAGACATTAACCATCAAAAAAAAACCCCTCTACACTTCATTATTCATAGTGTTCCTGCGGCATACGTTTTGCTCCTATATTCGGTTTGTGCCTTCCCATCTAAAGTATATAACAGAATGCTTTTGGGATGTATCAACTTTTATGTGCAAGCCAGCGATGGAGGAGCAAGTAGAAAGTGTTGCTAAAACTGCAAAGAAAGATAACTCCACCTTCTACAGGGAAAATGCGTTACAACAGATAGTCTGCTGTGGTCTCATGGTGGATTTTTTTTGAACAGCAGTCCAAAAGCTAAAAAGTGAAAAATCAAAAGGAATATCACTTAATATGCCTCCAAATCTGACCACCTACTTTTAATCCAAGGATTGAAATCAAACCAGAAGAAAAAGACCAACTCAATACAGATCTTCAAACTGGCTAGGTTTGTAGACTGCTGCCAGGTTGCTATAGCCATGCTTGAAAGCCACACACGCTACTGTTAATTTAGCTTATGGCTACTGTATTGTAACACTGCCATTCAGGATGTGTTAGTTAAAGGTCTGTCAGCATTTCCACAATAAACCCCTAATTTTAGGGATTTATTGCTTGGTTGTAAAGATTTTCTCTCATATGAAACTTGGCATGTAAGATCTCAAAGAGGGGCACATTTTAAGCCATATCCCTGCCCTCCTGCCCCCCAAACAATCACCCTGGACATTAGAAAGTTATACAAGCATACAGCTAATTGAACATTGCCATATCCTTTTAATTTCTGCTCTCATAACTAAAAATGGCAAAAATACCATTTGCCAAGTGACTACTGCATAATATGGTTTAAGTCACTTGAGGCATGTTGGAAGGAAAAAGGGGAGAGAGACGAAGTTGTGGTATAGAAATCTGCTACAATGCACATTTTCCAATGTATGGAAAAATCATATTATAGTGATGACTAGTAGCACTGCTTATAATTATAGATATGTTCCTTCTGAACCCTTTATGCAGGATTTTATACCACTGGTATCGCTATTTTGTGTATAAAAGTTCCAGCACAAATTTTGCTGGAAGTCTTTTAAGAGTGTACAGCTATTCGAGTCCCCAAAACAAACGTTAGATTGTTGAAGCCAGTTTTTACACTCCTATAATGAAAGGCAGCTTTATTATTTAAAATGACACTTTGCAGATAATAGATTTGGAAGGTGGGAACCACTTAAAAAAAATCTGCTTTAAACAAAAGTAGGGCTTTTTTTAAGTGGTTCCCACCTTTCAGTTAGGAAGAGTCCACCTGCTGGCCACACCCCTATTTTCCAGTATGGTGGGGCAAACTGTTCACCATTCTTAAGATTTGCTATGGAGTACAACAGAAATGGCCTCTGGCTCCTCACTTCATTGGCCTCTGTGTGAATTCTCCATGGGATCACTGGGACAGAGTTGACCATTACACCTCCACATGGTGCAAACGCTGCCTTGAACTGCCTCTTTCATTTCAGTTGAGCATCTTATCCACCTGAAAGAAAAAAAAGAAAAAAAAGAGGAGAGAAAATAAGAGCTCACCCATCTCTGATCTATTTGCACCATGTGTTTCCACCTGTGTGCTTCACACTTTAATTGTATTGTGTCCTAATTGAGTGTGTAAGCTCCCCAGGCAGGGAACTATATTAATTATGGGCCAAATCCATCCCTGGTGTAATTCCAATAAGTTACACCACGGATGAACTTGCTCCTATGTGGTTTGCAAAGTTCCATGCAGACTCTACGGTCTTTATAAATAATTTCTGGAATGGATCAGTTAGACGGAGAAGGCATGATTTACACAGGAATAGATCAGAATTACATCCACTAGGATCTCTCATTAATATGCATCCCTAAGACTGATGTCTGCATCCAGAATAAGATCTCCTAGATCTGCTGAAGAAGGGTCACTTGGCAATATTTATTTTTGAGGACCTGAGTGATAGCGGTGGGCCTAGACACGGAGGAGGTACAATTGCAGTACGCGTACGCGTCCCCTCGCTAAAAATAGCAACGTAGCCATGTCAGCGCGGGTGTCGTCTCAGGCTAGCTAGCTGAGCACAATCCTGCTCAGGCCCCGGGCTACATACTCTGGTGGCTAGCCCATGCCAACGTGGCTATGCTGCTATGTGTAATGAGCTGACTCGATCAAAGCTACCTTGGGTATATCTATATGATCCTCCTGATTGCAGTGTAGACATAGGTCAGTTGTGATTCAGACTCTCTCTCTTCATCCCAAATGGACCACAGCTGACCCTCATTTTGGAGAATGATTACTCTAAAGTGAGGCATTTTGCTGCATGTAATGTGTACAGCATGCTGCTATAAGGACAGCTTTTACGCAGGTTGACCCAGCTGCCATTGGTACAGCAGATCAACATAACATATGCAGTTTAAAAAAAACCTGTCCAACATGAAGACTTTACCTGATCGCCTTGAAGAGACCTATAAGCAGCTGTCTGGGTTTGTCAGTTTTTTACTTAGTACAAGATTAAAAAACAAAAACAAAAAACCACCCTATATATTGATCTGGAAGTTTGGAATGACGTCTTCAAAACAAACCAAAAGTGAATAATCTGACAAGAGACAGGAAATTAACAGCTAAAGTTGACATTTATTCCCTTCCTCGGTATATTGTACCTTCTATTCCTCCTAACTAAGGGCTCATCTTTACTGCGGGTTAATTTGAGGTATAACTCGAGTTATTTTGAGGTATAACTCGTTGTCAGGAGTTGCCCATAGCCCAACTCCTGACAACGCACAAAAGTCTCTAGCTTGCGTTAAATGAGGTTTTAAATTCAACTTATGTGGTTCTGCGCATCGCACACAATCATTCTGGGCCGCTTGAGGGTTTTGCAGTGTGACCGTTCTCACTCAAGCTAGGCTAACTTGAGCTAATGTATGTCTGGGCTGTAAGCGGCTTGGAGGAGACACATAGGCCCTGATGCAGAGCTCACTGGTTTTATTCCTGATTTGTGCCCAATCCTGCATGCACAGGTGCACACACACACAATTTAAGCACACGAACAGTTCCACTGACCTCAAATTAAGCATGAGGGTAAATCTTTGCATGATCAGGGCCCTGGTAGAAGCAAGATCACAATCAAAACAGTCTTCAGAGTAGCAGCATCCGATGAAGTGAGCTGTAGCTCACAAAAGCTTATGCTCAAATAAATTGTTTAGTCTCTAAGGTGCCACAAGTCCTCCTATTCAAAACAGTGTTAAACTTCCATATTCACTTACAGCCCCCTAGATAATAGTTTAACCTAGAATGTATTAGGTTCTTCTTCATTACTATCACATCCTAACTTTTATACTGGTGCAGTTTTAAAAAGTATTCTAATGTAGCTAATGCTATTGTCTCATTATTACAAACTATTCTATAAAAATACACTATGCAGCATATGAGTTATTGAAAACTGTTGTTTTTTGGAGAAAAACCAAAACCAAAGCACACATGATCACTCTGAATAAAATTGCAGCAGAAAAGCAGGCTTACTGCTCTTCAAGAAAATACCATAATATTGTTTTGTTTTTTCAGAGTCACATAAAGACATTAAAAAGAGCACCCAGATGGTTAAAGACTGTCTGAGTTCAGAGTCTCTCTCCATAAAATAGTTACTCATTATGAGAACTTTGTAATTGAAAAATTGTATGTCAGACCTTGACACACCACCTGAAAAAATGAATGGAATAGGACTCTAAATAGAGCCATTCATTCCCATGATATGAAGAGGACTTCACAATAAAATTTGACAGCCTGGATACCACATGTTTTGTATGAAGAGAGAGGTCAAGGAAATATAAGGAAACGAGCACGATTAGTTTTTAATACATCAGTGATGCAATAACAGTGACGGGCATGCCTGAATACAGGCCTGATGAAAGGGAAAACATGTTTGTACCCTTCCTTTTGCTTCTTTATGATGCATAAAGGGAAGATTTGGATCGTTTTCATTCCTCTTTTCAGAATTATTTTTCTCGGTGGTTGATTTTTTTTTTTAAATTTCAGATTTTACAGATTTCAGTAAACATCAAGTCTGATTGCCTCTGTATTTGCTGGAGGAATTATTGGAAAACTGGAGTGGGAGATTTTATAGCCTTAACTGAAAGGGGAATCGTTGTTGAATCTTTAACAAAGAGTGGATTTCTCCCAATGATGTGTTAGTTAAATGGGTGGAGGTTTTTTTTAAATGAAGTATTTCTATGGCACTGTCTCCTTGAACTGCCTCCAAATGGCTTTATTGAAAACCTGCAGCATATATGCACCAGTGTCTCCCTTCCTCTTACATATTTAAATATTGGAGTAATCTCTTTTTTCCTTCCACAGGAGAAACAGCATAACTAGACTGTAAATTCATGGTGTTTATTTTTGTGGGTGGCAGCGAATCAATGTGCTGTATGCAAACACTAACAGAGCGAAGGCCAAACTGAAGAAATGAGTCCGGCACTTAGTTTTGAAAGCAGTAAATTCCATGGACATTTTTATTTCCTGGGGGAGATAATTCCATGATCGGGCTCCAGCTCTTGAGCTCAGCAAGCTGCCCCCTACTGACTGATGGTTTCATTGATCCAGTGGAACATGGCTGTCCTTGGAGGCTGCTGGAGGAAGAAGACATGGTTTGTCATTGTCAGGGCGTTAGGACCAAAGCCATCACTGGACTGTGCTACACTGGAAGCCAGTGAATAAGCATTGGCGAGATGTGTTCTAGTCACCCTGTGTTGCTAAGCAGACAGGCTGCTGGATTTTGTACCAACATGCATAACAAGGAAGGACTATTATTAACTACCATAAACAGAAAAATGCACACAATCGCCAAAGGAATATTGTAACTAAGGAGAGAGTAATCTGCATCTCCCCCAGCTTGATCAAAGCCACACTGACTCAAAGGCTCCTGTTACCGTGACACTCCCTGTAAGCACAAGGACGTGCAGTCGTTTGTGGCGAAGCCGATTTCTGCCGTGTGAACGAGACGATTATTTTTTGCAATGCATCCAGATCGACTGTGCTGTGCAATGCACCACAGCAACTGTCTCCCCCTTAAGGAAGCGTTCCATGGACTTCTCCGGGAAACTACATTACCCAGTGATCACCGCGGTGCTCGTAGGAAGGACGTCTGCGCACTAAGATACTCAGATCCAAGTTTGGAGCTTTTAGCTGCCAGCCCTGGCCCATCATGTAGGTGCAGCAGAGCCTTCCCTTCCATTGCAATTGGGGAAAAAATACTTTGCAATCTGTTTTGCAAGGTGTGCAATTGCACCGCCCCTCTCTGCAAAGAGATCTGCTGCAGCAAGTCAGAAAAACTCCAGTTGCATGAAGATTGAGCGCTTGCAGTTTGCATCTTTGTTGCAAAACTAGCTACAGAAGAGAGGCAAGGCAAAGTCTTTTGTGCTCCCCTCCCCCATCAAAGCAAAGGGGAAAATGTCTCAGCCGAGAGGTAAGGATCCGACTTCTGTTCCTTGCAAAATATGCAAAAAAGCACGCATGCATTTTCAAGTGCATGAATGCAATTTTCGGGATGCAATTGCATTTTGAAGTTTGAGGCTTTCAATTGCTTTCAGTTGCATTTCCTGTTTAGTATGTGCCTTTTTTGTAGACAGACACACACACACACACAGTTCCTGTAAGGCAGGGCTTGCAGTTCAGCTGTGCATTGACGTTATTTGCATTCTTCTGCTGGGATTACCGAGCTCTTTTTGCCTTTTGCACAGTCAGGACAGATAAAGAATGTTGAAGAGCACATGCATGCACTGCTGTATACATTTGCAAAATAGGCAAAATGCATCCAAACTGCGGATACTTTCAAGTGCAGCATTAAACCAAACTTTTTTTAAAAAGGTCTCTTCAGGGGATGGAAGGTGAAACTTGAGTGGAGTTACTCGGAATTAAATATATACCTATGTTTCCATGAGAAAGTATTGTTCTGGTGCCAGCATTGAGATCATTTTCCACCGACATTTCCCCCTCCCCCCCCACTTAATATTTGGTAAGTTTTGGTCAGAGGCAGCGAGGGTGACAGTAGATCGCTGGGAATCTGCAATGGAAGGCTTTTGTTTTATTTCACCATTAAAACAGGCTGGGGGCGGACTGGGGTACTACTTATTTTTTAGAAGCACTGGGGACTTGGAGAGAACGCATCCGATGAAGGGAGCTGTAACCCACGAAAGCTTACGCTCAAATAAATGGAGTACTTGTGGCACCTTAGAGACTAACCAGTTTATTTGAGCATAAGCTTCCGATGAAGTGAGCTGTAGCTCAGGAAAGCTTATGCTCAGATAAATTGGTTAGTCTCTAAGGTGCCCCAAGTCCTCTTGTTCTTTTTGCGGATACAGACTAACACAGCTGCTACTCTGAAACCTGCTCTCTTTGTAAATCTTGGATTGTGCAGGACTCCTACTGCTTTGTAGCCCAAGGGGAGGGGGGGAAGTTGTGGGCGATTTTTTTTTTTTAAATTGTAAAAATGCTGGCGAACTGCAGTAAACGTCTCAGACAGGTCTCGAATGGCATAAGTAGGAGTCACTGCACATATTTGTCAGCAACGAGATTCCTGGGTACACAAGATGCAGCTTTGAGCTGGCTGGTTTGGCTCTCATATGGGGGCTGCTTAGTCTTGCATTTTGCAGCCATCAGGTAGCTTCTGGGGGTGGATTAGAGACATTGCCAGCCGCGGACACTTGGGAAGGTGATCCGAGGACTTTCGGGCAGTCTGTCCCGCAACTTTAGTGGCAATCAATACACTTTGATTAAGTGCAATGGGAAAGGACAGGGTGAGAGGGTAAGTTTATCCTTTAAATCAAGGGGTTGCGCTCATATTTCCCCCACCACCAGTTTTCCTTTTGTACCAGATTCAGAGGGGTTATGTAATTTATTCCTAATTTGGATTTGCTGCAATCATCTTTCCCAGCCAAGTGGAGAAGTGTAGAAAAGTTTCCAACAGAAGGAGGCAAAGAAGTTTGACCAGATAAAATAGAACAAGAGGATGCTCACAGGACTTGTCACTAATGAGACCCCCAACATGCTGATCTATAGCTCATGCGGGGATCCTGCCTCATGTGCAGGGGGGAATGGAGGGATGGAAGGCGGATGGGGTGGGGTTCTTCCTGAGATTCCCCCAGCCACAGAGTTGGAAAAACTGATCAAGCAGGACCAGATGCCTAGTAGAAAAAGACTTTTAAGCAAGTATGCCTAGTAAAGGGAAAGCAGCCCATTTCTGGTTTTAACCTCGCTTTTTGCATTTCCCAGCAATAGCCCTGTCAGTTCCCTTCGGTACCAATAAAATGGAGTGGACAAGTAGCCAACCCACAAAACATTATTTCAGTGAATAGGCTCATTCTTGAATCCCTTTTCCATCCATCCCACTCCATCATATGAGTGCCTTTAAGTTTACATTACTTTTGAATTGAGTCATCAACAGCCTTCCCCTACCTCAAGAAACTGTATTGAAATAGTCAGTCTTCAGAATGAAATAAAGGCATAACATGTTAGATCATTTAATATTGGATATGAAGTTTTACCTTTCCAGGCTTGTCAAAATAAAAATTTATTGAATAGCTCTTGCCCTTCAACTCTAGAATCCCCCCTCAAGTCATTTCCAACAACTTGTTCTGAAAAGTTGACTAAGATTATATTTTATTTGGTTTTGGTGCCTTTCTTCACAACGGAGATAATGCAGTGAAAAGAGATTGGTCAGTAAGTTTCTCTTGTATATACATATATCAAGTCTTGTCCTTGGTTTAAATGAAAGATCGGTATTTTTAGATACCACCTTTTAGATGTACGTAATTGGAAATAAAATATTTCTATTCCATCAAAAATGTGTCGCCAACAGATTATTTGAGAGTAGAGACCATCCTCGGTAAAGTTCCTTCGTTAATTGAGAGGTAAGTCTTATGCAGATTTCTTTTCATTATATGTGCTTATAAACATATTAAGGCTCAGAATTCCAGTGCTAGAATTCAAAAGTTTTGTGGCAGGTAAAATACAAGTTAAGAAGGCACGAGAAGGTACAGAATTCTAGTATCTCAAACATTAAGCAAATCACTGGGAAAACATGATTTCCTTATTTTTGTTATTCAAGAGACTAAAACTACATTCGTATGTATGGAATTATTTCCTACCGTAAAGAAAATGCAGTAAAAATGAACAGAAAGAACTGGAAGGCTAGAATTATATGCAAGTATCATTTCTGTATCCCAGAAGTTAATTCCACCTTGATGTATGCAAAATAGTATGGAAGATTATCTGTTTGAGGAAATTACAGTACAGAAGAATTAGAATCAGTGCCAGATATGGAATACATGGCTGTCACAACTAATAGGATATCACAGAAAAAAAGTGAGGAAATCCCTTATTACATAGATTCCTTGCTAAACACATGAAAGTCAGAGGCTGCAAGTCTGAATAAATGTGTTATATTTACTTTTTAAATCCATATTAAAAAACAAAAACCACCCTGTAGACACTTTCGGTTGTGTTTTTTTTTATGTTAGAGAAGTTCTGATCACAATCCTATACTGAGATCACCATGTGAGATAGTAAATATACTTAGAGCCCAGTTCCTGCATTTCAGTGATTCAAGTTTAAGGGGTTTTTTTGTTTGTTTGTTTTCTTTCAAATCAAGTTAAAACTCGATGCAGATAATGTTATGAGAAGCTAGTCACGTGTGACTCACTGACATATGTACTTATGGACTTTGATCAAAGGAAGTGCACATATTGAACGTTACATTTTATTTATATTTCATTGTTCATTTAATTTTTTTCCTGCTCTAAATAGCAACTGAACAGATGTAACACAAAATAGCAACTCCTGTTTATCATCTTTGTGTATAGCACCCCTATGGGTTTCTGCTGGTATAAAATTAACCTCTTCTAAGCTATGTAAAGATTCAGGTTAGTTATGTAATATCCACGTTTTCTCCACTGTGCTATTTCAGAACTTCTTGCCATTAACATATTGTCCTTACAGGCACTTGGCTAGGAGAGAATTTGCAAAAGCAGCGTAAAGTAATGCTTGGTGTAAGTCCAGGAGGCTTGAAACTAGCGAGTTTGTCTAGTTGGGCAAATGCTGCAAATGTTAAGTTACTTGCAGGAATTCTGCCCTTTTAGTTTGTAGGGTTCCCCCCCCCCATTTTTCAAAGAGGGTTAATTATGGTTCCCCTTGTTGTATGGAACAGTAAAATATATTTTTTATTATGTGATTGGCCCCGCTAACGGAGCTGTGTTAAGAATAGAGAACACATTGTGCATTAAAAAATTGAGTGAATCTCCCAGACGACAAAGGAAGATATTTCAGTTTTCTCACAACTATCAAAAGGAATTTTCATAGGGTTGAGAAAACAGAATGTGAAACTGAAGATTAAGGAGTGGAAGATTGCTCCTAGGCTATTAATCACTTATAACACAGAACTGACCAGTATTTTGAACAGCTGACTAAGTGGGAGTGGTTATAGTTTAGGGTTCCCCCTCTCTTTTATTAACTTAAGCAGATGCCATTGGCGACACTATACCCGTGCTTTTGATAAAGCAGCTTCCAACATCACTCTCTGTATTACCTATCGGTAGCCTTGGCAGCATTAGATTTTTAATTGGTAAGTGTCGGTAAAAGTTGATTTCACTGCTCACGCAAACCGATGAAAAATATTTCCATTGAGGATAATCAAAACGTACATATAGGCAAAGTAAGAAAAAGCTGCTTGAGGACTTTGTAGAGTTAGATTTAAGGATATTTATTTGGTATGTTTTGACATGCAACGTTGACAATTTCTGCTTTAACTTTTTGAATCTCAACGTCTCAAAATCATTGTTTGGCCATCCCCTGCAGTTTCCCACAACTGGAAAATGTAAATAGATAAAAATAGAAAAAAAAAGGGCTTCAAAATAGGGCTGTCAAGAGATTAAAAAAATTAATTGCAATTAATTGCACTGTTAATAATAGAATACCATTTAAATATTTTTGGATGTTTGGATATATTGATTTCAATTACCACACAGAATACAAAGTGTACAGTGCTTACTGTATATTTCTGATTACAAGTATTTGCGCTGTAAAAAGCAAAAATAGTATTTTTCAGTTCACCTAATACAAGTACTGTTGTGCAGTCTCTTTATCATGAAAGTTGAATTTACAAATGTAGAATTACGTACAAAAGAATAACTGCATTCAAAAATAAAACAATCTAAAACTTTAGAGCCTACAAGTCCAATCAGTCCCGTTTCTTGGTCAGATCACTCAGACAAACAAGTGTGTTTATATTTGCAGGAGATAATGCTGCCTGCTTCTTGTTCTCACTTTCAGGTGACATTGCGAACAGGCGTTCACATGGCACTGTTGTAGCTAGCGTCGCAAGATATTTACATGCCAGATGATCTAAAGATTCACATGTCTCTTCATGCTTCAACCACCGTTCCAGAGGACATGCATCCATGCTGATGACAGGTTCTGCTTGATAACAATCCAAAGCAGTGCAGACTGACGCATGTTCATTTTCATCCTCTGAGTCAGATGCCACCAGCAGAAGGTTGATTTTGTTTTATGGTGGTTTGGGTTCAGTAGTTTCCGCATTGGAGTGTTGCTCTTTTAAGACTTCTGAAAGCATGCTCCACACCTCATCCCTCTCAAATTTTGGAAGGCACTTCAGATTCTTAAACCTTGAGTGCAGTGCTGTAGCTATCTTTGGAAGTCTCACATTGGTACCTTGTTTGCGTTTTGTGAAATCTGCAGTGAAAGTGTTCTTAAAAACGAACAACATGTGCTCACTTATCATCCGAGATTACTAGAACATGAAATATATGGCAGAATGGGGGTAAAACAGAGCTGGAGACATACAGTTTTGCCCCAAGGAGTTTAGTCACAAATTTAATTAACGCTTTATTTTTTTAACGAGCGTCATCAGCATGGAAGCATGTCCTCTGGAATGGTGGCCGAAGCACGAAGGGCCTTATGAATATTTAGCATATCTGGCACATAAATACCTTTCAATGCTGGCTACAAAAGTCCCTTGGGAACACCTGTTCTTACTTTCTGGTGACGTAAATAAGAAGTGGGCAGCATTGTCTCCTGTAAATGTAAACAAACATGTTAGTCTTAGCAATTGGCTGAATAAGAAGTAGGTCAGAGTGGACTTGTAGGCTCTGAAGTTTTGCATAGTTTTGTTTTTGAGTGCAGATACGTAACAAAAACGACATTTGTAAGTTGCACTTTCATGATAAAGAGATTGCACTACAGTACTTGTATTAAGTGAATTGAAAAATACTTTCTTTTGTTCACAAATATTTCCACTGTAAAAATTATAATCAAAAATATAAAGTGAAGAGTGTACACTTTGTAGTCTGTTGTTGTAACAGAAATCAGTATATTTGAAAATGTAGAAAAACATCCAAAAATATTTAATAAAATTTCAATTGGGATCCTGTTGTTTAACAGTGCGATTAAAACTGCAATTAATTTTTGAGTTAATCTCATGAATTAACTGCAATTAATAGATGACCCTACTGAAAAACAACCATATATAAAATATGAATATTAACTGGAGTGTGTATTCTGCCAAGCCTACCGATCAGGAAAAGGGTGCATACTCTGGGCTCACCCTCTCACACCAGGTCGTCTCTCCAGATGTTGCCACTGGAAAAAGGTGCTGTGGGCGTTTGTCCCACATGTTTTGGAGCTGAAAGTGGTTCTGTGAACACACTGTGCTGGTAAGAAGGAGTGGCTCTGGCTGAAGGGCTCCTGAGGGTGCCCCTTGCACTTCTTATATGTTTGATGGGAAGTTTTGTTGCCAGCTGGCTCTGGTTTTAGGAATGCGAGAGTGAGCAGGGTTTGCAAAATGCCAGTTGGATGCTAAAGCGTATAAGGTATCCCGTCCTTCGATCTCTGAGCCACTTGTCACTCACTACGCTGTAATAGCATGGGTGGAATGGCCGACATACTTTCTAGGACACCAGCTTTGCACAGTGCGTTGCAGACCACTTGCTGGTTATGAGTATTTGAGAAAATGGAAATGCTAAAATAATTTGAGCTATAAAAGTGATAAAGTAGGGAAAGGGAGAGAGTAGGGTAGAGACTAGTGCTCTTTTTGGGTCTCAAATGACTTTTAAACCTCACAGCAACCCTGTGATATAGGGGAGGGATATTTTAAAAAGCACATCACTCACCACTGAAATGCAGCCACCTCTGGGGTGAAACAAGACAACTACTTAGCAGCCTCTTGAAATATCTTCAGCTATTTAGGAGAAGGGAGTGAAGATCATCATATTCAATTAAACCGGCTGGAGGGATTTAGAGAGGTAAATATTAATTCTGCCCAAAGACATTGGAGTTAAAGGGATCCAGTCAACATGAAAATTATACTTCTGTCAATAGTACGTACCAATTTTAGTTACAAGTAATATCTATGACAATGTTTTAAAGTAGTTTTTTAAAAGTCAAGTTACAGAGGAACACTTTTAAAAGGTAACATGGGACCTGGAATGATCACGAGAGAGACACAGCTGAGGTCCTGATCATGTATCATTGAAGGCACATTGAGCATCGCTGTGTCTATTATCATATTTAACTTTTGTTGCCCCTGTTTGCTCATCGCTGTCTTGTCCCTCCTTCCAAATGCGTTACCTGACTGCGTCCTGTGGATTTGTTGTTGTAGCTATGGCGGTCCCAGGTTATGGGAGAGACACAAATCACCCACCTTGTCTCTCTACTGTAGATTTAGCATTTCCAGCCCCTTACTTCACTGGATTGTGGATATACAAGAAGAGAGATGTCAGAGCTTGTTTATTTTAACTCCCATGTGGAATGAATTGTACTAATTCTGTGCTACCATTTTGCGGAGAAATGCACATGTTCCATGCTTTCAGACTTGTGAGGCAGGCTTACAATTTGTACAGCAGCTAGTCAAAGTGACTCTAGCACTCCTATTGTCACCAAGGAGAAAAATAATTCAGACCACCTGGAAGGGAAAGCGTGCCTATTTACTGGATATTGCAGCCTTCTCTTTTCTCCCCCCACAGGCCTCATGACTGGACACTGGGGTTAATATCACACATTCTTCTGTGTGTCAATTTGTCTGTAAAACATCAGCATTTTAAAGACTAGCCATCTACCCGTACAATCCCGAGAAGGCGCATACACATTATGCAATACGATGAGTCAGTCTCTAGGGCAGGGGTAGGCAAACTTTTTGGCCTGAGAGTCACATCGGGGTTCCGAAACTGTATGTAGGGCCGGGTAGGGAAGGCTGTGCCTCCCCAAACAGTCTGGCCCCTGCCCCTCCCACTTCCCACCTCCTGACTGCCCCCCTCAGAACCTCCAACCCATCCAATCCCCCCGCTCCTTGTCCCCTGACCACCCCCTCCCAGGACCTCCTACCCCTAACCGCCCCCACCCCCATCCAACCCCCCCGTTCCCTGTCCCCTATCCATGCCTCTGCCCCCTGACAGCCCCCCCTAGGACTCCCACGCCTATCCAACCGCCCCTGTTCCCCATTCCGACCATCCCCACCCCGAACCTCCAACCCATCCAACCGCTCCATGTCCCCTGACTGCCCCCTGGGACCCCCTACCCCTTATCCAACCTCCCTGCCCCCTTGTCATGCCGCTCAGAGTGGCAGGACTGGCAGCTGTGCCGCCGTGTGGCCCGTCAGGAGCTCACAGCCGGCTGTGGGGGAGGAGGGACAGCAGGGGAGGGGCCGGGGCCTAGCCTCCATGGCCAGGCCCTCAAGGACTGGGCAGGACGGTCGTGCGGGCCGGATGTGGCCCGCAGGCCGTAGTTTGCCCACCTCTGATCTAGTGTCTGGGAAATAGAGGGACTGTTCCTTTAATTCCTAGGCATGGCCAGAGCTATAATTTAAAAAAAGGGTTTCATTTCTTGTAAAAGTGCTTAGAGGCCTGTCTGGAAATGTTTTGAGATTAGAGTTATTGGCTGCAGTGATACTAGAAGCAAATTTAGGAGCCACGATTTACACAGCTTTAAATATTGTGCTGTACAGTAACAGAGCTTTTGTAGGTGATTAAGTCTAAGTTTCATATTTTCTTGGATATTGCATTTAAAGACTTTTCTTCTGGCCTCTCATCCCTTCCAAATCTACCTTAGTTTGGACATAAGCAAGTGGGGAGAGAGGAAAATTTGTGATTAGTCATCCTTATTCAATGAGAAGGAGATTTAAATAAATAGTGTTAGGATTTGGGGGACACAGTTGCTCCTTTTGTAGTTTACTTTTTTTTTTTAAAAAAAAACAAAAATTAAAAATTATTTTTAAACTGAAAATCCAGAGCACTTGGCTGGAGTTTCATACATTTCATCACACCTGTCCTATCAGCATGTGGCCTAACATGGCCATCCTGCTAAAAACCTCTTCTCTTTGCCAAGCTACTTCTGTTAGCTTAGAGTCATCCAGAGCAGATGCTGGACATCCTTGATCAAAATTCCAGCAAGTTACACTCATGCTTTTGCAGATCGTTCTTGTTCAGTTAATGACCTACTTACTGGAAAAGGAGGCTGCTTACTGTGCCAATTTCATCAGTTTGGACTCTACATACAGGAGGGGATTGAGCTTGCATAAATGTGGTGCAAACAGCCATGCAGCTAGAGTCAGGGGGAAAAGCAGCATTTTGGGCATCTAGTCAGGTTTCATGTACAAATGTACATAATGTTAGAGTTGAAGATCCTTTTTCATGAGGCCTCAGTGGGAAGAAAGGGCACCATTCATTAGGGCTGCTACCTGGCTTAGAGGGGAAGTGAAGGTAGTTATAAAAAATGAAGTAACAAGTAGAATAAAGTTGATAGTAATGAACATAACTCATTTTATTGTAGAAAATTGATAAGGGAAGCAAAGGGACACAAGACGATGTCTATGGCCAGCAAAGTTAAGGACAATAAAAAGGAGTTTAAGTATATTAGGAACAAAGAATCCTAACAAGGCTCGTGGTTCATTACTAAATGGAAATGGTAGAATTATCAATACAGAAATATTTCTGTTCTGTCTTTAAGTACAGATGTAGTCATATCATAACACTTTCCATTCAGCTACTATCTCAGGAGGATATTAAACAGCAGCTGCTAAGTTAAACATTTTTAAGTTAGTGAGGCCAGATTACTAGCTTTTTTTAAAAACTCTTGGATGCAAGTTGAGGTGCTCATTGGATTATTAATGTTGATTTTCAATAAGTCTTAGACCATGAAGGAAATTCCAAAAGACTGTAGGAAAAATTATAGATGGGACAACCGAGTTAATTATAGGTCTGACAGTCTGTCATTGATCCTGGGCAAGATAGTGATGTGGCTAACGGGGACTCATATAATAAAGAATTAAAGGAGGGAACATAACTAATGGCAATCAACATGGGTTTGTGGAAAAACAGATCCTGTCAAACTAACTTGATTATTTTTGAGGGGGTGGGGGAAGAGATTACAAGTTTGGTTGATAAAAATAATAGTGTTGATGTAAAATACTTAGACTTCTGTAAGTCATTTGACTTGGTACCACATGATATTTTGATTTAAAAAATTAGAAAGATAAAACTAAGCAGGCACACATTAAATAGATTAAAAACTAGCTTACTGATAGGTCTCAAAATGTAATTGTAAACAGGCAGTCATCACTGACTGGATTTGTTTCTTGTGGGTTCCCACAGGGATCAGTTCTTGCCCTACACTATTTATGTAAGAAGTGGAAGGCAAAAAACAAACAGCTAATGCTTACAGGTGACAAGTTGGGAGTGTGTTGAAATAACGAAGATAGGTCACTGATTCAGAGCAATCCGGATACAAGCAAACAACATGTGTTTTGCTATGGCAAAATTTTAATGTTTATCTCATGGCAAATCCTGCAGGATGGGGGACTCTATCCTAGGAAGCAGCAACTCTGAAAAAAACTTGGGGATCATCAAGCCAAACATGTCGCACTGGGAGCTCAAGGGCTGATGCAATCCTTGGGTGCATCAACAGCGGAGTCTCACGTAGCAGTCGAGGTGTTTTACCTCTGTATTTGGCACGGATGTGACAGCTACTGCAATCCTGTGTTCGGTTCTGATGTCCACAGTTCAGGAGGGATGCTGATAAATTGGGGAGGGGTCAGTGAAGAGCCACAGAAACAAGTAAAGGATTAGAAAACCTGCCTTACAGTGATAGATTCTTGGAGCTCTATTTAATTGAACAAAGAGAAGGTTAAGGGGCATCTGTAAGTATCTACCTGTGGAACAAAGATTTAATAGCGGGCTCTTCAGGTATAACACAGGCCAATGGCTGGAAGTTGAAGCTAGACATGTTCAGACTGGAAATAAGGTGTAAATTTAAACAGTGAGTGTAATTAACCATTGGAACCACTCCTCAAGGGTTATGGTGGGTTCTCCATCCCTGATTTTTAAAAACAAAAATCCAATCTTGATTTAACATCTGCTCTAGGAATTATTTGTGAGGAAGTTCTGTAGCAGCTCAGACTAGTTGAGCATTCCGATGACGTGAGCTGTAGCTCACGAAAGCTTATGCTCAGATAAACTGGTTAGTCTCTAAGGTGCCACAAGTACTCCTTTTCTTTATACTTTCTACAGTTACTGAAAGTAGGTGCAATTTATGAAGGCAGCGTACATTTAGATTTTATAACTCGTTTTGTAGGAGGCGTCTCAGTATAAAAACTTAACTCCAGCAAAAGAAACACACAAGCAGAATGTCCATTAGTCATGAGTGACCTTAGAACATCACGAAGATCACAATTGGCTTAGCTTCTCTGTGTTAATTACAAACAATATTTACAGGTGGAAGTTACACTTAAGTCAAAGGTGCAGAATCAATTAATTAATTGTGTCTTGGAGAATAAAGTCCCAATCCTGCTAGTAGTTCTTTCCATGCACATGCTCACTCTGTCATATAGTCTCAGGTGGTAGTACATGCAGGAGTTACTGTTTGCCTGATCAGATGCGAAGGCAATTACTTCTTTATCAGACTATAAATTAAATCTGTGATTAGATGCCTCGATCTGAATCGCCCCTCTCTTAACTGCTTCTCTAGAAAACAATATATTTAGAAGATCAAGACCAGTTATTGTAAAAGGGGACTTTGATCCTTTATTGACAAATCTAAAGTTTGATTAAAGTAAATGGATTTTAAAAAAAAAAAAAGTTACCCTGCGGAAAAGAGCAGTTCCCCAACCAATAAGGGATTTGTGAAAGGGGTAGGTTTTATATAGGAATTGTCCCATCCTTACAAAAAGACTTTTTTTAGCAGGTCAAAACAGTCCAGAAGCGATTATCAAGTCAAATTTCCCTAAACGGGCCACGCATTTGTTTTCTCTCTAGAGTCTCTTGATTATTCGATCACATGTGACTTAACACTAGCAAGTATCTCATAATTCCCAGTGCACAAGGCAGATGACAGCATAATAGAGTTACTAAATGTTCCACAAATTCCAAGAAAATCAGAACCAACAAGTCTCTGTGGCACAAGCACCGAAAGAGAGCTGGCCATACCATCCTATGGATGCTTTCCAGCCCTCCAAACAAGAGAGCGAGTTCACTTTTATTCCCTCGGGGGAGGGGAGACAACAAATCTAAAGCTCACCCAGAGTTCAGGAACTGGACTCAAAATTATTTAGAAAATCTTAAAACATGAAGATTTGATACATCCCTGATGGGGGACAGACAGGGAGGGAAGTGGATTAAGAGAGAAGGTCAGTGGTATCCTCATGTATCAGAGGGGTAGCCGTGTTAGTTTGTATCCACAAAAACAATGAGGACTGAAAGCTTATGCCCAAATAAATCTGTTAGCTTTTAAGGTGCCACCGGACTCCTTGTTGTTTTAATGGTATCCTCAGGAAGACAAGTTACTGAAGCAGTTGCTCAACATCTGTTCAGGCTGAGATCCTTAGTGAAGCTTTTAGCAAAAGGGTGGGTGCAAATTACCTTTTCCCTAAGGGATTGGATCGCCATCTCTGATGGCCTGCATGTAGGTTCCCCCTAGCCTTATAATACAGCCGTGCATGCCCAAATAAGGATGCTTGGAAATTTTACTAGGCATCTTTTCCTACAAACACACACCTTTCACGTCTCCATTTAATCCTTACCGTGAATTAAAATGCGATCCTCCTTGATGCCTGGTGCCCTGCTGGCTATGGTCAGTGGGCAGCCAGTTCCCAATGTCCAACATAGGACTAGGGCATTGTTTGCATCATTTGCCACCACCTGTAGTCACCAGTCCATTCTCTCATCATATGCAAGCCTTTCTTTAGTCCACTAGCAGATGCCATACTGTCTACTTAGGGCTTCCATTAGTCATGGCTCGGACAAATGGGGGGCAAGTAACTCAAGCCTTTTTATTTACCACGTGTATTGAAACAGGGTAGCAGTGCGGTGCCCCACAAATACATTTATGTGGAAGCAGCTATAGGATTAATAGAGGCCTAAAGGCCACCCTGACAGAAATTGGCTCCTATGCAGTCCACAGAGGTTGGTCAGCTGCATTCAAAATGGCCGCCATAGGGTGGCGGTTGACCGCTCTAATATTTAGTGGGCTAATTGCTGATAGGACCAATTGTGAACATGCAACATGTCCTGTACAAAAGAAGCAGTCTGGAATTCACAGCCAAAGAGGATCAGCCTTTAGGTAATGCTAGAATAGCAGCCAAATGAGTTTCCAGGCACCTGACGGTCAGGGCGTGGGCTCGGTTCTTTGTATGCCTTTGACACAGCCCTAGCTACCTTGAAAGGAGGCACGTTAAGTAGAGAAATCGAGCCTTAGAAGGTTAAACCCAGTGGAAGAGCCATCCCAGATCTAGGGGTTAGTGAGATGTCGGAACCAGGCAATGAGAATCTCTGGAAAAGCTACCTGAAAAAACAAACAAACCATCAACAAAGTCTATGGCGGGTGATGTGTCCCCTTTCAGATCAGTTTTCTGTGTTTTTTTGAGACTGTAAGCTGTGGGGCAGGGACTCTTTTGTGTTTGAACAACACCTAGCATAGTGGGGTCCTGCTCCATGACTGGGGGCTCTTAGATAATTAATAAATAATAATAATGCTGCTGCTAACTGGAGGGGAGTAAAGGACCGGCTTTCTCTTCTGAGCGAGGCAAAGCGCTTTCATTTGAATGCGACCTTGGTTCTTGGTGTTTCTTTTTATTAGCGGACAGCTGTGGGATCTCCCATATTCTTTGTACTGACAGAATATCAATGAGAAATAAGTAGAGTTTGAGGTTTGGAAGGGCCGAGTTTGATTTTGTAACCTGGTGCTGTTACAGGCTTCTTCCTTTTTAAAAGGGGAGGGGTTTAGTGTAATCCCTCTCCTTTGAAACTGGCGGGGAGAGAGAGAGAGAGAGAGTGTGTGTGTGTAGGTTTCAGAGTAACAGCCGTGTTAGTCTGTATTCGCAAAAAGAAAAGGAGGACTTGTGGCACCTTAGAGACTAACCAATTTATTTGAGCATGAGCTTTCGTGAGCTACAGCTCTATTGGTTAGTCTCTAAGGTGCCACAAGTCCTCCTTTTCTCTTTGTGTGTGTGTAGTGATGTTACAAACCCTTCTGAGTAAAGATTAAAAACCCCAAATACACCATAAAAGAAAACAAACAAGGTTTTAAATTGCAGTGTTCTGCAGGAAGCTGGAATAACTTCCAGTTCTGGAAACTTTAATGGCTATCTCCTGTGGGTGTATCATAAAATAATTTATATTCTGACAGGAGCTGTCACAATCACACCTTCATTAGGTAAAGATAGCCACTGGCCACAGCTGTACCTTAGAACATAGATTTAAAGTGCAGTTCTCCTCCAAGGAGTGTCTGGTGGTGGGGTTTTTGCTCTTTTTGTTTTTAAGTAAAGTCTCCTGTTTCCACAACCTTGTCCTTGTTCATATGCAAACTCATAAATCACTGACTATGGGGACACATTTTTATTGCTCTTTGGTCCTGTTAGCCCTGCAGCAGGAAAGAGCTAACAGAAGCTCGGATTCTGGTCCTTCTTCTGCAGCACCAAGATCGCTTCCTAAAATCCAGTGAGTGGCACCTGTGCAATCCCACTGCCTCCGGTGGGGTTACACAGGGGGCACGGAGGCATAATTTGAAAGTGATGGGATTCCACAGGTCTAGAGCAAGGACAGGATCTGGTCTGTATGAAACTTTGCTACTGGTGGGCTGCTCAGGTAGGAAAGAACCTCGTCTGACTTACACAATCCAGGCTGAGTTTTTAGGGCTGGCAGCTGGGAAGAGGGCACCCCCAGTTTGATGGTAAAATTGGGCACTCTTGGTGTTGGAGAGAGAAGTTTAGACACCCCACAGGGCAGAGTCACTTTTCTGAATAGCTGATCTGTGCACTGGAGTTAGAATTCCAAACAAACCTTAATGCGTTAATGTTTTCAAAGCCCAGAAGACTGACCCTCACAGCATACCCGCAGCAGGGGGGTCATTTGTTGTGCGGCAAGGGGGATAGCTGCCCCCTGCAAACCTTGGTTTGCCCCCCAGATTCTTCACAGGTCTATGCACTCCACTCCCCCTGCACTACTGTGCAGGGTAATATACAGCATTCTTTGTACTGACAGCTTCCCCCCACCACAGATTTTCCTCGGTTATCTAAAATGCATAAGGTTGATAGAGTAACATATTGCAAAGAAATTAAATGCAAACCCGTGGTTCGGAACATTTTCCTCACTGGGAATCCCGTCCCATTTATCAGTAGGAGACTGTCCTAGTGTTTGTAATCTCCTAATACCTAATCTGTTAGCTTCCAAACCCCTGATGTAGACAGTAAGATTTGGGATAAATTACTACCTGATAAATCTCAACACACGAGTCTCCAACTTACTCAGACAGCTATAAAGAAAGCTAATATGAGCAGTTATATACACTGGAAGTGCAGAAATAGAGCTAATCCAAGTGTTACAGAATTGTCCTTTGAAATATTTCTTCCCAGAAGGAGTAAGGAGAATCCGTGCAGACTGACCACCTTGCTATTCTGAAAGACCATATATTAGACATCAGTAACATGCCCAAAACATACATACACACACAATTTCTACTGAAGACTTGAGTTATTGTCCAGAGTCTAGGTTGATAAATGGACTAGAGAACAGAATTTCAGGCATCAGACATGGAACAAAGTGACCTCACACTATTACAATTTACAAAATAACATTTCAGCTGAATGAAGACACAGAAAGACACACTACCAAGGTCTGTAGGATTAAACCTACTAGGGTTATAGGTACATACCACTAGATCATCAGATCCCACTGTCTTGTTTTTGTGTCATGTAAGAGACTAAAAACATAGCTGGGATCTTTTAGCCTTGTTCTGAATCTGCAGCCCTTTGAATGGCAACGGGGCACACACCATTTGTGATACAAATGCGTTTACTCCTGCTAATACCAGCATAGGCTAGACAACCCAGCCAACCTTTCTTCCTTATCGTGCGAAGGGAGTTTTATTCTTGTTGTTAGGCTACATCCTTTAAAACCTAGCAGGGGATTTCTCGAATGCTGTTTGGGAGTGCCCCTCACAAGAAGGCAGGAGCTGGAACAGCTTTCTGTATTAGGAGAACTCTGCAAGCCCCACATGTATTTTAAAGCAAGGCTAATTGTTCTAAGCTTTAAATAAGTATTTACACTGTGTGCATATTTGTGAAGATACTCACCAGTTTGGGCCCGTTGTTAGATAATTGCTTTGCTATCAGCATTTTTTCTTCCTCTAAGGCAGGTTTCCTTTCAGAACAGCTTGTTTTAAAGAGACTACATGATGGCTGATTGGGAGAGCTCTAACCACAGGGCATCCTGGGATATTTAACTCCAACTTCACAACTCAGTTGTGGGGGGGAAAAAACATCCAGATTTTGTGGGTTCTGGGAATTATTTTCTTGATAAGAGGCGTGGGAGTTGGGATTGATCTTTAAGGTTCTGATTTTACAAATTCTTATGTATATGTTTAACAATAAGCATGTGAGTAGATCTTCAAGTTAAGCACATGTTAAGCATTTGCAGTGTTAGGGATAGATCTTCTCTTGATTGCTAAGTGGAGCAGTTAGAGGATGGGCTGCAGTGTGTAAATGGAAAAGGAGTACTTGTGTATCTTAGAGACTAACCAGTTTATTTGAGCATAAGCTTTCATGAGCTATAGCTCACTTCATCGGATGCATAAAGTGGAAAGTGTGTAAATTCTGTATGTGTGCCTGGCTGCACTTGTTTTTCTGTTTGTCAAATATTGACTGCTTATGCTATCAGTTCTAGTGACTTATAAATACAAAAATCACTTAATACCCCCCCCCCCCACACACACACACACTATGGTCTCAAAACACCAGTCTTGCAGAGGGAGCTCCAGAGAGACAGTGGCAGGAATATTGCTGTGGGGAGATACACTTGAAGCTCCTGAATGAAAAATCCTATTCCTAATTGAAAAGCTGGAACTTTCCCAGGGGGCGTTTGTTACACCTGGTCTCACTTGGCCTGGAAGAGTCTTTAGGAGAATAGAACTGAGGTACTCAAGCAGATCTGAGTGTGGGCACACTACTGAAAACAAAAAAGCACTCTAGTCTCTTGTGTGTTATTGCTATGCTGTAGTACACTCATTCAACTTGCTTTTCAAATTGAAGATAAAGCTGCACAGTAGGTAAACAGATGTTTGTTTTGTACACTGTGTACTTTGTCATGAGATACAAACCCACTTAGATGTCTAAAATGATGGCTAGAAATTTACACTTGTTGCTCCAATTTGGTTGAAGAGGGTTTATCTATTGGCCAAGATTCACTGTAATTATCAGTGGATATGGCATCTATTGGAAGGCTCAGGAAATCTTATTCTGTGAACCCAGTCCTGCAAACATATAAACTTATGCTCTGTGGGACTACCTGCATGTGACAGGTTTCAGAGTAGCAGCCGCTTTAGTCTGTATTCGCAAAAAGAAAAGGAGGACTTGTGGCGCCTTAGAGACTAACCAATGTATTTGAGCATAAGCTTTCGTGAGCTACAGCTCACTTCATCGGATGCGCTCCAATGAAGTGACCTGTAGCTCACGACAGCTTATGCTCAAATACATTGGTTAGTCTCTAAGGTGCCACAAGGACTCCTTTTCTACCTGCATGTGTAAAGTTATGCATATATTTAAGTGTTTGCAGAATTAGGCCTATAGTTGTTGCATGAGAAATTCATTGCCCTCAGAGGGCTTCCCTCTAATACGTTTGAGCTTTTACTTTTTGCTAATCTCTGTTCCTTGTTTTTAACAGCTATTTGTTTTGCTAAAATGTTAAGGTTGCAAAAATGGCAAGAACCATTCTTCTTTTAGCATCTTCCCTTTCCTTCTCTAAGTTCTAATATATCAGTTAGAGGGTTCAGTAGTTGATGCTCAAGTTTTGGAAATCTGATGAGGATTGTGTTCTGGTTTTCAGGTGTTTTTAAATTTAAATTAATCAGCCTGCCAGTGAGACATTAAGATATCTACCTGTGTAAGTAGGACCTATATGAGTATTTTGTTCTGTTACATTGCCAGCAGAGGGAGTAAGAGTTAGCTCTCAATGTGTGCACCCTGAACAGTTTGATAGCATCATCAATGATACTAAAAAACCCCTCAAAACAGGCCTTATCAAAAGCAAGGGAGGGGTGTTTAAAGCGACAGCACCGGGGTAATTTAGTAAAAAAACAGGCTTTTACAAAATCTAAGACTAATAGAAATGTTGGCTTGAAACTTTAACAACCGTAATGTTGTTAAACAAACAAGCATTCCTCTGCTGTGTTTTTATTCCAAATATTGCAGTGTTATGTTAATATATGAAAACCCTGAAAGTGAAATTGATTAGGGTTGTCCCCTGGGAGTAAAGTGCAAAATGTAAATAGTATAAACGGCACAAAGTAAATTAGATCCATATAACTCACAAGTGCTGTTTGAAACACAGGAAAAGAAAGTTCTAACAATTACTTTGACTCTGCCCCGTTTAAAAAAAAAAAAAAAAAGGAATAATTGCCAAATTCAGCTAGATGACAGTAGGATGGGGGGAATATTTCAGTGTGGAGGGGTCCCTAAAGAACCACTTAAAGCTTTAGCAGGCTGTGGTGATATTAACCTGTACGGGAAAAAAAATTAAAGTCCCATGCTAAACTGTACTGCAGTCTGCACATTGCAATTCTGCTTATAATGAAACCTCTGAGAGTGAAGTTACTTGACAAAGAAGAGAAAAAGTTACACTCCAGAAAATAAATATTCAGAAGTAAAAGTGAAACATTCTCATTATAGGTTTCAGAGTAACAGCCGTGTTAGTCTGTATTCGCAAAAAGAAATGGAGTACTTGTGGCACCTTAGAGACTAACCAATTTATTTGAGCATGAGCTTTCGTGAGCTACAGCTCACTTCATCAGATGCATACTGTGGAAACTGCAGCAGACTTTATATATACACAGAGAATATGAAACAATACCTCCTCCCACCCCACTATCCTGCTGGTAATAGCTTATCTAAAGTAATCGTCAGGTTAGGCCATTTCCAGCACAAATCCAGGTTTCTCATTATAGCCACGCTAACAAAAATAAAAAAAACTAATGGTCTCTTGATGGCATTTCGGACTTAATTTTTTCTCATGGATCTTTAAACATGGGTTAGAAGTACTAAAGAAGTGTAAATGTTGGGGGTTTATATGTAATATTTCATTCGTGAAAGATGGTTGTAAACAGGGTATAAGCTGCTGATACTACAACATCTGGAACATGCGGAACCAGTTAAATCTATTCTTGGTAAGATGAGATGCCTGTGGCTGAGTAGGTAAGGCCCTTGGTAAACAAATGAAACTGTAGCTCTGATTGCTATGCAATACCACTCATGGTTTATCCCACTGAAAGCGTGGTGATGCCACAAGTAATAATTATTTGGGAACATTTTATTCAGTGATACTGTTTCTTTACTGGGGTGGGATGTACCGATTTAACATCATTTGGGTGGACTGAAAATTAAAGGGAAGATAGAAAAAAGCAGTTTGAGTTTATTGTGGTTTTTAAGCCGTGATTCTGCAAAGATTTCTGCACATGCTCAGTGCGTGAAGAGTCCCATTAAATTTGGTGGGACTTCTCCTGGATGTAAAATAACTCATTGCAGGATTGAGCAAGAGATGCAGACTGTAGGCTCTCATTACAGGCAATAATGCTGCAATTACAGGCAATAGGCAATAAGGCTATAATTAAGCACTTGCTAAAGTGCTTTGCAGAGGTCCAGTCCTGTTCAGTGAAGCCCTTGAATATATCCTTAGAGTGCAGCGTGGGATTAAGTGCCTTGCTGAATAGGGGAATGCTTTTCTGAATCAGGGCCTAAGGGCAGACTTCCTTTTGAAAAGGAAGGCTTTGAACAATTTAAAGAGGACTCTGAAGTTGTAAGCAGAGAAATGCGGGACAGAGGTTTTTATGGAAATACAGTAGTTTTGAACAGAGAATTAGATGGTGCCGAGGGTTGAAATACTCATTCGGTTTAGCTGATAGCATGTATATTGATGGCTGATATATCATACCCTCCCCCCGGTGCTGAAAAGCCTCTTATAACCTGCAGATGTGTCAGGAACATACCAGGTAGCATTCTAACAATCTGGATTCCCTTTGCTTGAGCTGAGAAGTGTAATTATTTTCCTCACAGCTGCTGATTATGGATTTTTCTGGCTTTGACAGTGAACCACCTTTTAAAAGAGCATTTAGGCATTCAGTACCTTTTTAAATAATGAGTGAGGCACCTAAATACCTTTAGAGATCTCATCCTGCGTGTCTAGCATGCTGAGGGGCAGAGCCTCATTTGGTGTAGGTTGTACCCCATTGGCTTCAGTGAGGCGATGATTACCCAGGTTCCCCTAGAAGCCACCTTTTACACTGGAAACAAGTTTGGTTGATGCGGCACCCAGCATGCTACAAGTGCTGAAGGCGCCTTTAGACAACAACAACAATAGAACCCCCCCTTCCCCCCCCAAAACCCCCCCCCACCTTTTAAAACCCCACTATCCATTTAACTACAAGCCTGAGAATAGAAATAAGTCTGGAGGGCAGCTTTGAACAAAGCCACATTGGCTCTCTGATAGAGAAGAATACTGTACTTAAAAACAAAATAAAAAACCCCTCATACCTTTGCGACTAGACAGAAAATCCTCGAGCAAACTACTGTATGGCAGGCTAAGGAGAATTGCTCAGAAGGCACCGTGCAGCGGGAGCTTGGTTACAACAAAAAGTTGTAAAGACATCGACTAATTAGGAGGAAGAAGAATTGTTCAAGCTGTGTTGTAGGCTTAAACTTAAAAACAGATCTAAGCTCTGGCCATGGCTGAGATCGGAGTGATGTGTGAATTAATTGTGTTGTCGGACTAAATCCAAACTTCCCCGTTAGGGGTTGCCGCAGTCTGGAAAGTGTGCTAGTACGAAGACCGTAAAACAGACATCTGGGGTCACCAGATGCAACAAGGCTGTGGGCTATCAGCAGTTTTGTAGGCTAGTGCCTGGTGCAGGTACAAAATGGTCTTAAAAAAAAATCACACATAAGAGAGAGGTATGAACAACTGGAGTAATAAGACTTTAAAGATCACAGATAACCCAAAACCCCGACTTAATTCAGTGTGAGAGCCCATCCTCACGAGAGGAGCAGATCTGTCTAAAGTTAGACAATCTAATGAGCAGCATTTAAAGTCCTTTAGACCAAAAGAACCTGGAGAAGAATAGCAGAAATCATCCACTTCTAGGCAGGTGTCTTAGGATTTCACTGCTTAAAGCAGGGACGGACAACCAGTCTACACGACAAAGTTTGGTCGTCTTAACTACATCACTCAGGATTGTGAAAAGATTTCATGTGTTGCACCATGTAGTTAAAGTGACCTAAGCCCTGGTGTAGGCACCACAAGGTTGATGGAAAAATTCTTCCATTGAATTAGCTACTGTCTCTCAGACAGGTGGATTTATTACCGCAAAAGAAGAACCTCTTTCATCACTGTATAAGTATCTCGGTGCAGCTGTAATGTTTCTAGTGTGTGGTCAGTTTTTCAGAGCAGGAAGAGAGAGGGTCAGGTCTCCTGGGTCCAGATTTTCAGTTGATGTAAGTCAGCATACATCCATTGAAATCAAGCTGCTCTCTGATGCAGAGTCCCAGAATTGCCACCACTTTGTAGTGAGACTCAAAGCAAGCCATCCAGCCTGTCTGCAAAATGGACATAAACCTCTTTACTCTTGCACAGGGGTGATATGAAGCATAATTAGAGTTTGTAAAGCGCTTTCCATCTGCAGCAGAATTGCTGGTGCATGAGAGATAATGGAATTAATTGTTCAATAAATCCAAACCGGTCTCTGTTAACACACAGGAGAGTCCTTTAAAAGTGAATACAAAAAGAGGGAGCTGAAAACCAAAGCAACTACAGATCTGGAGAAGGGGAAGAGCCAAAGTGCACAAAAATAAACCAAACCCCCGTGTATAGTTCAAGGGGTGACTCTATTGTACACAGGCAGATTCCCACTGGACGCAAATGACCTAGGGTTTGGCCCAAGGGTTGGAAGACAAAGCAACAATTAAAGAAAAGGTAGCTAATTAAACACCCTCCCCCCCCTCCCCCCATAGGGCTGGAAGCCTCTTGCATGATTTGGAATTCCTGTGGATTTCTTAATTTGAGAGATAAACAGAAAAGAAAACAGTATCTGGGATGGAAGGCAAAGCAGCCAATGGACCTTGGCAGAATGAAAATACAAGCGTGATTGATGTTTCCCTGGGGACTCAGCAGAGCTACCCCCACCCCTGCTGCTCAGGTCACTGGATTTTTATTAGTGTTGTTACGTCCAGAGATAAGTGGGATGATGAGAGGCTGTGGGGGCTTGCAAAACTGTTACTTGACCAGATGCCTCAAACTTCTTGAAATATAAATTCTTTTTTTTTGGTGATACATATGGTGAACTAGGTGCCGTGCCTGTGAGTGATCGGGATCACTTACTTGGACGGGCAGGGTCTCTGCCAACTGTATCCACTGCTGCCCATGCTCTGCCAGTTTATCTCAATCTTCTTCAGTGTTGGATCCCTCCTGTGCAGAGGCTGATGATCATGCACATTACAAACCCACCGCCAGAATGAAGGCAGATGGAGACCACGAAACTTGTCTTGGTTGGACTTGACTGATGATGTGCAGAGACTGAAAAGCGAATGGAATAAGCCATCACCCCATCTGGCTTATAACTAGTCTTATTTGTTTTACAGCAGCACCTGGAGGTCCCAGTCGAGATCAGGGCCGAGTGCTATACAAACTTAGTGAGGGAGTCCCTGCCATGAAGAGCTCACTGTTTAGACCAGGCAAAGTGAGAGAGGGGAAACTGAGGCAGGGAGAGAGATGAAATGACTTACCCAGAGTCACACCCAGCAGGCCACTGATAGCTAAGGGGGGAAAAAGGAGTAATCTGTAGCCTCCATTTGCACTCCTGTGAGTTTTCCGTAAATCATTCGTGCCATTGTAGGCAAAGAGAGATTTTGAAGGAAGAAATATCTCCCTTCTCATCCTTCCTCACCTCTCTCTTCACAGTGTGGGGGCAGCAGATGCATGTCTTGAGCTGCTTTGTCTTAGGGAATGCCAATCAGTGCAGTCAACGACATCATTTAGCTTTTGGAGCATTGGTTTGGAGCACCTCAGTCATTGCTGCAGAGACCTGAGGCTGCAGCTCAAGGGTGTTTGCTATAGCACTTCCAAACTCCACGCCACGTTAGCTTCCACTCGCTCATCTCGATGCGTCCAACAGTGACACGGACAAGGTTCTGCAGCTGTGCCAGCCAGTCAGTGGCACCAGTCTGGCGCTGAACAAGCTGTGAAGAGCCAAGTGGGTTAACAGCTAGTTGTGAAGAGCAGGTAACTTCATGTCTTGTTTTGGCCTTCCTTTTGGGGAAAAGTTTACAGGTGAAAATGACCCTGTTAGGTCCTAATTGATCTCTGGTGTAATTTCACTGACGGCAACAAAGTTACTCCTGGGATGAACTTGGCTCTTAGAATATAATAGCTCACCAGCTAGATCTATTATACTGAGCATTAGCTAGATTTGAGGGGATTTGTGGATAGAGGCAAGACATTAGAAGCCTTTTTTGGTTCTGCATAAAGAGAAAAGCCCAGGTTGCTTGCACAGACACCTTATTGCACCTGTACAGAGAGGCTGGGATGAAAGGCTGAGCACTGAAAAAAAATGCATGTTAAACTAGTGAGTAAGAAGAACAGTGTAAGGAAAGGAAAATGTTTGGAAAGAGGAACAAGACGCATGAGCGTCGCAGTCCTTGAGCGGATCGTCCTGCTTTTGCCCAGACAATATTTCTATCCGCTGGCAGAACATTGGCACATTTATGCAAGTCACAGAAATTTGTATTTCGTTGTTAGCGGCATTGTTTTTTTTAATACCGCTAACTAGGAGATTCACAAGCTCCCACGAACCTTGGCATGTGGTCCAGCACTTCTTAGCACAACATATCCTTCAGCACAGACAGGTGTCCCTGTCCAGTTTGAAAAAGCAGGTGTATTTTTGTCTTATGCCAGGATCATGGAACGCCTGTGAGCTAGGCACATAGATAAGTGAGGAGGGACATTTCAGTTTAAAAAGCATCATCCCTTTGACCGATCCTCCACTGGTATAAGTTATCAGAGTGCCGGTGAAGCCAGTGGCAGTTTGTGCCAGCTGGGGATTTATGCAACGAAGTGCAAGTCTTTGAGATCAGTGGGGCTCCATTCAGGTTCCAGGGTCTGCCTGTGGGGATAAACATGCAGGATCCAAGCCAATATTTGTGCCTTCAGTTCACCCACAGGAGCTGATCTCACCACCTAGCTCTCTGAGTGCGAGGCTCATTTCTTTGCTTCCCTAGCAAGCCTCTAGGGACAACAAAGGAGAGCAGAAGCACAGGGCAGATGTTAGTCATATTCCTTATTGTATTACTGGAAGGCACTCAGCTATCATGGTGCTGAGTGGGATATAGGAACCGATACAGAACAATCGGAGCACTTGCATTTCTACCTGTCCAATGAAAGTAATAGATAATATCTAGCATATTTGTGGAGATAAGCATCATCAGCCCCATTTTACGGAGAGGGAAACCAAGGTAGAGAGATGAAGTGACTTGCCCAGGGTCACTCAGTAGGCCAGCGGCAGAGCGGGGAATAGAACCCAGGTCTCCTGAGGCCAAGTCCTGTACTCTGATAAGCCACACTGCTCCTTTTGGAAGGAGAGCAGATGCGGGATAGTGATAAAGCCATTCATGTCCCCAGCCTGTTGAGGTGCTTGAGTAGCTGCACAATAAAAATGGTGATAAAAGGTGATAAGTGTTATGAAAACAAGGTAAGCCAGTAGCACATAGTGAACGTTATTAAGGTCTAACCTCCATCCTTAGAGGTTTTAAAGGCCTGGCTTGACAAAGCCCTGGCTGGGATGATTTAGATGGGGTTGGTCCTGCTTTGAGCAGGGGGTTGGACCAGACGACCTCCTGAGGTCTCTTCCAGCCTTAATCTTCTATGATTCCAATCCTGCGGTTCTTATGGAGGCACAAGTCTCCTCATTATTTCACTTTTCATGTTGTATCCTCTACCGGCGCAGAGCCAGGTCAGGGCCCCATTGTGCAAGTCACTGGCTAAATAAGGACATTTGCTGATTCGAGGCTGAATAAAGGTCGCAGGACTTTCTCCTGGCCACAGAAACGGACAGTGTTGCTGCATCATGGCTGCAAATATCAGCCCATTTCTGGCACCAGCACCACTGAACAGCAGGCATATCTTCCCCACCCTCTTTCCAGATCTGCGCCATCTGCTTAGAATTCTATTGCTTTGGCATTTCCTTGTTGCACTTCTTGCTCGTCCGGGTACTGTTCAGATAGGCAGCGTCTTCTGGGCCAGGAAAGGGGGAGAGCTGAGCAAGCCACCCGTTTCCTCAGAACTGCGGTAAATGAGAGGGCAGTATGTTGAAGGCAGAGTTTCTTTTCCTGGCCATTGTCCTGTATCCTCTCCTGCATGCTCTGAGGACAATCTGACGACTAGGCACATAGTCGTGCAGACTGAAACAGGAGGAAGAATATAGACAGACCTCCTAGAGCCAGAGCTACTTATTCAGTTTTTACCCAGCTCTAAGCTAAACTGTTGGTCATTGCATGAAAACCTCAGTATACGAAGGGTTCTGTATAAAATGCAGCTGGCTACAGTAAAGAGAAAGGAGGAAATCTTAGCCCCACTGAAGTCAGACGAATAAACAGCCAATAAAATCAACCGTGCTGGAAAGCCTTGCAGATTGCAAATGCAAAGGGGTGGTTGCTGACTGGGGTAGGATTCCCCTGGTGCAGGCACCATGGGGACAGCCATAAGCTCTGGTGTAGGGAGTGGGTCAGGTGCGTGGCTGGAGTAGGAGGGAGGATTCTAGGCAACTAAGATTCAGAGCTGCACTGTACCTCATAGGGCCAGCCCCAGGAGGCTGCCGTAACGTAGGCCCCCAGAGCCATCTAAGATATGCTGGGGGCCACAGAAAGGCATCTTAAACCCACTTTCGTGTCCCCTCTTCCTGAGCTGCGAGTTCTGTGCTGCACCTCTTAGAGCACAGCTGCACAGAATCTCACCTCTTTCCCCTTTAAATCTCTAGTCAGTTTAACACCCAGATGTTTCCAGCTCTTATTAGCTACCTGTACATTCCAAGGAGCAGTCATAGCAGAGTGACAGCCTCTCAGTATGCTTTGCATATGTTTGTTATGTTTTCTAAAGATGAAACCACCATAAGAAGTATAGGGTGAAGACAAAACGGAAATCTGGAGTCTTGTTTCAGACTAGATGAGTGTAACCTTGGATACCGGACCCCGGATCTGCTGGAATATATGTTTAAGGACAAATTTGACAACCAGTGTGAGACTTGACTGAATCAGGAAATTGACTTAAAATTGAATTACCAGCATCTCGAGTCTACTGAAAGGACAGGTAAATAAATGCATGCTGGTCTTTGCACAGTTTAGGGACATTTCCTTGTGCTTCACTCACTGCTAAGAGAGAGCCATTAGCTTACAGATGTTCTTTGTGCTTGATGCTTCTGAAGAAGGCAGAAAATTCCCCTATTTGTGTAGCATTGTATAGGGAAGGGGCATTTTGTTTTAGATACCGGACCATTTCCTGAGTTTACTGCCAATAAACCTATACAGAGCACTGCTCTAAAGATAATTCATCCATTGTCTCTGTCTTGTCTTAACCGTGGAATTTCATTAAGAAATGTGTAATTGCATTACCAATGTTATTGTCAGTTGTAATAGCATCCTCAGGCCCCTTTTCTTCTCCCATTTACATTAGTGTAAATTCAGAGTCACTCCATCAAAGTAAATGGCATGACTCTGGATTTACATGGTGCTAAAGGAGAGTAGGCCCAATGATGTTGGGAGATGGGAGTAATGTAAATGTGTACAACACACGCACATGAAGTTTGTATACACTGGCAAAGGTCATCCGGCTCAGATTGCCTGTGCTTTCCTGCAGCTTTTTATACTCCTGTAAGTATCAGTGACCTGATGACTGCAATGAGAACAAGATTTCAAGGCTCACCCTGCTCATGTTAAATTGGAAGGAGCAGGAAATAATTAGGAACCAGGCGCCCAGTAAGAAGATAGGTAATTAGTTAATGTAACTTGTTACAGACCTAGATGACAAAATGCAGTTTAATTTACGTAAGTGATTTCTGGAGCTGTGAGACAATATTGATGCCATGGAGGATGAAGTAGCTTGATATTTTGGGGCCTACACAGCCTGGCAGTCTGAGCAGCTTGGCCTTCTGCATAGACCTTTCTGTATAAGAGTATCCCCACTATGTAGCCCATAGAGCTGGCCTTCCTGCTTGTTTTATTACATCCTGTCTTTATTTACTAGGTTGCTGGTTGTTTTATTAGAATTGGCTTATATTTTGTATTGAATTACTTCATTTGACATAACTTCAAGTTAAGGGGATTTGATCATTTTATTTCATTTTTGTATGTTTGACTCTGGGCCAAGTAACTTGCCAGGAGGCTCCGCAGTCAGGACCTCTGAGCAATGCAGTCCACGTGGAACTGGCTTGATCAGAGCAGAGGCCACATGAGCTTCCCCACAGTTCATACAGTGCACCTCAATCCTTCTTTTGCAACACCCCTGCTATTTTAGTTTGGGGGCTCTCCTGTGCAGCGTTTATTACAGCTTGCAGGATTGAGTCATAGGAAGGGGTGGAACAATGCGACAATAAAACCCCTGAGAGGCGGCTTGCAATACTGCTAGATCGACAGGGTTCTTTCACCTCTGGAGTAAGCAGCAACAAGTTTGCTCAGTCTTTGGCATTACAGTGTAGTTACTAACCGTGTCACCAAACAGTTTGGGAACTATTCACCCACAGTCTCTGCCATAACCATACAGCTAAGGGTAGCCTAGAATTCCTTCTGACCTGTAAGGGGTTAAGAAGCTCAAATAATCTGGTTGGCACCTAACCAAAAGGACCAATGGGGAAAGAAGATACTTTCAAATCTGGATAGGGGGAGGCTTTGTTTGTGCTTTTTGTAGGGTGTTCTCTCTCCTGGGACTGAGAGAGGCCAGGCCGAAATCCATCTCCTCCAACCAATCCTGAACCACTCTCTAATATTACAGAAATAGTAAGTAAAGCCAGGCAAAGCGTGTTAGATTATCTTTTGTTTTAGCTTGTGAATTTTCCCTTTGCTAGAGGGAGGTTTACTCCTGTTTTTTGTAACTTTGAACTAAGCCTAGAGGGAGTTCCTCTGTGTTTGTGAATCTTTTGTTACCCTGTAAAGTTATCTTCCATTCTGATTTTACAGAGGTGATTCTTTTACCTTTTCTTTAAATAAAATTCTTCTTTTAAGAACCTGATTGATTTTCAGTGTCCTAAGACACAGGGGGGGTTGATCTGTGCTCACTTTGTAACCAATTGGTTAGGATATTATTCTCAAGCGTCCCCAGGAAAGGGGGATTTGGGGGGACATTTTGGGGGAGATAGGGCTCCAAGTGGCCCTCCCTAAATGTTTGTTTAAATCACTAGGTGGTGGCAGCATACCGTCCAAGGACAAAAGGGATTTGTGCCTTGGGAAATATTTAACCTAAGTTGGTAGAAATAAGGTTAGGGGGTCATTCATGCAGATCCCCACATCTGTACTCCAGAGTTCAGAGTGGGGAGGGAACCCTGACAGTCCCTGAAAGAATCGCTCCTCAGACCAGTTGACTCTGCCTTACCTTGACTACCGAGGTGAGGTGCTTGCTGAATTCGAGTAACAGCAGAATGAAACTTAGGCCTGGGCTATACTAAAGTTAGGTCAATGTAAGCGGCCTTGCATCAACTAACTGTGTAAGCATCTACACTTAAATTTCACTCCTGCCGGCGTAACTGCCTCTCTATGCTGACTCTACGCTGCTTGTGGAAGTGGAGTTGAGTCAAGGTCAGTGTAGGCAGGTCAACTCAGTATCCGTGTAGACACTGCATTGCTTATCTCAACAGTTATTGGCTTTCAGGAGTTGGCCCACAGTGCCCCACACTGACAGTACAATTGACACAAGCGCTCCTAGCGAGGATGTGCACTGCTGACAGAAGAAGCAAAGTGTAGACATGCACAAGTGAAGTAATCACCGCAGCGGATGTATGCCTACGTAAATTAGGCCGACTTAATTTGTAGCGTGGACATGTCCTTAGTTCATCCACATGATGTACCACTGCTTGGCTGTTTTCCCTGGTGTGAAGGTTCCCATATCGAGAGCCCTCTGTCTACTTCGTCTGGACTTAAAGCCAAGTGGAAAATAAAATCTTCTGAATTTTGGATCTGATGCCACTTTCTTCTCACTAAGTATTTGAGAGTGAGACCCTGGCCTCACTGAATTCAGTATGAGTTTTTCCATGGACGTCAGCATGGCCAGGATTTCACAGCCCAGTGTTAGAGGGGCACAGGGATGTGTAAGGGACAGATCCTGAGATGGTGTAAAGCATCTCGGTTAGAGTCTCTGGAGCTCCATTGTGGTCAGCTGAGCTACATGAACCAACACCAGATGAGGACTAGAAATGGAGCAAATGCAGCTGTTTCCTAGACATGTCTGAGCACCAAGGCCTGGCATGTCACCGCCCCTTTGATTTCTTATATATTGGCAAAGTCTATGACATTCTTAAAGCACTCTCCCCTCCCCTGCTTCCCACCATTAAAGTGTTTTAATGCTGTTTCCTGTAAGGAAAATAAGAGATGATAAGATGGTGTATGTAACCCAGCACTCAAGAGCAAAGCTACAATTCTAAGCCAGTGCATGCAGTCCAGCACTCAAGAGCAACCCTACAATAGCCACCAGCTTGTGCAGGCAAGCACATACCAGCTGCCCCCTGATAAGCCAACGTGCGCAGGCCAGCAACCCTGTGATAACAAAGGAAACTAGTACGAGGAAGCCCAGCATTTGCAAGTAGCCCTGCAATAACACTACGTGCAATGTTCCCTACTCCTCTTTGAACAGCCCTGCAACGATGAGGGAGTTGTTAAGGAAACCAGTTTCAGTTTGCAGCTTCCAAGGTGTTATTGCAGACAGTGAGTAGAGACGTTAATAAAAAGCAGCAGCAGGAAATCCTTTGAATCCCACAGTCTGTTCTGTGTAGCTTCATCACTGTATTGTCCGAGCACCTCCCTCTGATCCACCTCCAGCTTTTTTCATTGTAAAATCCTCCAGGCAGCGCAGGGCTGTGTCACTTGCTGTTACCCGCAAGGAGGTGGGATGTCTTTTGCACAAAACGATCATGAAGATACCCTGCAGGCCCTGGGGATGTGTCTACCCACCAAAGTTGTCCCTTTAACTATATGGGTGTACTTGATGGAGTACAGCTTCTCTCCCATGGGTGCAGTTATAGGGGTATACAATGCTTCTCCTGGTAGTTTATTCCTGCACAGGCTTTATACCAGTATAGCTGCATCCACATTAGGGGTAGCTCTGGTATAACCATCAGTTAACCCTGCTCCTCCGCCCAGCCATCGTCATAGTAATGTAAGAGACTCTGTAGACCAGGCTTCCGGGACAGACCTTTCCTAGCTGCACTGTAGTTCATCTGCGTCAGTCAAACATGGTCCACTCCTCGGTGAATCTAGGAAGTTACCCATTCTGGCAGAGTTGCCAGTATGCACTTAAGATCTTAGGCGACAGAGCCCATGTCAGCTTGTTTACTTTCAAGGTTGCAAAAGGCTTCTGATATTGATATTGAGCCCTCCTGTCTTCATCCCAATCTGGGTTTTCAGTAATGAGCTTTTTGGCTCACCGTTAGCCAACTGGAGTGTTTTTCATTCCAACACTAATACAGAGACAGCCAGGTACTAACACTTGGCAGCTCATATTTATTGACAGAGCTAAGGAGAGAGCGTCTTAGTTATATTTCAGTGATACAAATAAAATATAGGTTTCAGAGTAGCAGCCGTGTTAGTCTGTTTTCACAAAAAGAAAAGGAGGACTTGTGGCACCTTAGAGACTAACCAAGTCATTTGAGCATAAGCTTTCGTGAGCTACAGCTCCGAAGTGTGCTGTAGCTCACGAAAGCTTAAAACAAAATATAGCTCTCTTTGGCTCTTCCCTTGGCTTTCGGCTGAAGCTTTAATGGTGCTTAGAAAGTTCTTGCATTCTGCCTGCTTCGCCTATAGCTTACTGGGGCTATGGCTACACAGTGAGGCTTTTAGCGTCGCGGCTGTGCGACTACACTTCCTCACAAGTATCAGTGGCTTTGTGGGCAGGAGCGCTCTCCTGCTGACAAAGCGCTGTTCACACCGGCGCTTTTCGTTGGTAAAACTTTCGTCGTGGGGGGGGGGGGGGGGGTTGGTTTTTTTTTTTTTTTAACACCCCTGAACGACAAAAGTTTTGCCGACAAAGTGCCAGTGTAGACAAAAGTCACTAGTTTTTCCTCCATCTCTGTTCTTTTTGGTTGGGGGCGTGGCTTGCATTTCAGCTGAAAGGGAGCCAGCTTGTGAAAATTCACATGGCGGAGCCAAGCCATCAGGAGCCCAGGAAGTGACATTCCTGTCTGAGGAGGTGCATTTAAAATGTACTTTGCTTAATTTAAATCTTTAAGTCCAAAGACTTGGCTGGGAAGCAGAAAGGGTCTTTACTTGGTGACTATTCTAAGGGTGGTAAATGTTTAAATTCAGGCAGTGTAACATCCTTTTCCACTCCTCTTAGACTTGGCCGGAGTGTCCTCAGTTGGGGGAATTCCTGGGGGAGAGACATGGGATGAATTAAATGCTTTTCAGCCTGATAGTTGACAAGTGGCTGACGTTCAGCTGCTTGAGGTAAACGTATGTGGATGTACAGAGCAGACAAGTACAGCACCTGCTAAATAACAGCTGAATTCTTGTAGGTTCATAAATAAACTGCTGTCTGTTACCTTGTGTGTGTTAACCTGCAATCATTTGTTTGCATCAGTGGTAAACCTGCACGCTGATCTGTAATAAGTTTCCTTAATTAAAAGCGATACTCATTGCTTCCTGGATCATTCTAAAAGGACAACCATGATATTAATAATGCAACATATGCTTCTGTTAGCACCACTAGGGTGCTATGTTTCTTTGCCGCTGTGCCCCAGCGTAACGGGCAGTGCTAGCAAAATATGCAAGTATCCTAATCTGGAAAGCGCCAGGAGAGCAGGATTTCTGCCTGTTCACCAGTTTCGCATGGGCCACATATACTGCTAGATCTAAGGAGAGGTGGGAGTCTGGGTTTTGGCCTTGATAAAACTGCTTTTGTTAATGGGAGCTTTGCCTGTGTAAGGACTGCGGGAATAGGCCTCTGGAAGTGCATGGTTTGTAGGCTTGGTTGGACACAGTTGCTCTGACTCTGTTGGATAGAATCAAACAGGCCATTGCACTGTGATCTGTTCAGCTCCCATAGGTGATGCTGGGTCAGGCTTGTTTGCAAAGTGTTCAGGGTGGAAGGGGCCACTGGAGACATGTGAGCTGGTTATTAAAAGCCTCTGTGGGTGTGCACTGAGGCACCAGGTGTCTAGATTAGCTGCCAGCATGCTGGTTTTTTAGGTGGTGGATCTGTGGTGGAAGCTGACCCAGCAAACTCACTTGCCTCCTCCCCGGGAAGCTTTTACTGCGCTGTTTACTGAAGTGGGTCCAGTGAAAGGGGCCACATACAGCACACTCGATTCTAATACCCACCAAGGGAATGAATGATTTTCATTACATGAAGATATGCCCCATTCAGTTGTTTAACTCATAATTAGCAATCCACCTCCTGCTTCCGCCCCAAGCTGTTCCGACACCCAGTTGGGTCTGTTGGCGTTAAATTAATATTTGTGTCTGTGCAACTCCGTTCCTTCCCACAGCTAGATCCGGCTCCCTTTTAAGTCAGTGGAAAAACTCCAATTGACTTGATTGGTGCAGGATCAATCCTGCAGGGCACAGGGATGGGAGGAAGGAGACCTGGTTCTGTTCCTGGTTTTGCCACTGACTTCTCTGAGACCATGGGCAAGTCTCTGCACCTCTGTTTCCCTTCTTGCTCTCTGTCTGTCCTGTTTATTTAGCCTGTAAGCAGGGACAGTTTCTCACTAGGTTTATACAGCACTCAGCGCAAAGGGGCCCAGATCTCAGGTGGGGCCTCCTGACTCTGCTGTATTGGTTTTCAAACAGTGGGGTGTGATGAGATTATCAGGGGCCCAAGGTGGGGGGGGTATAGGGTTGTGGCTGGCCAGGTGCCCAGGTCAAAGCATGGCAGCAGCAGGGAAAGCATGCAGGGAGTCCCCAGCAGCCAGGGGAGGAAGGTAGGCCCCCACCTCCCCAGTCCCATTCCAGCAGCAGCCTGACCACTGGGGATTTCCTGTGCGTGCTCCTAGGTGCTGCCCTGCACTGGCCCAGATGCCAGGTCAGCCACAGACCTGCATATTTTAAATCCTCCAGAGCTTGTACGAGCCTGCTGCTGCCCCTGGGCATGTTATCTGTTCTCTTCAGTGAGTTACTTTCTGCCCCGATGGGTGGGAGTTTTGGGGGGGCTGTTATGTTACTCCCATGGAGAAGGGAGGGCACAGTAAACCGTTCGGGAGCCTCCGCTCTGTTGTAATACAATTAATAATGAAGGTCGTCTTGGTCTTAGCTCTGCCACTCCCCCAAGCTCACACTGAGACAGTATCTTCCCCGTTCCATACCTCAGTTTGCCTTCTGTGAAACAAGAGGAACAATAATACATCCCTGCCTCCTGAGAGGCCTACATGAGCAATGTTGGTGAAGTGCTTTCAGAGCCTTGGGTTGAAGACCCTGGACCAGTGCCAAGTATTTATTCTATCTGAAGTTTGTCATTGCCTTGATTTCAGCAGAACACTTTGCACAGTAAAGTACTATTGATCGTGGGAAGGGGAAAATAATTTGTCCCTGAGTGCCTTGAATAAAATCAGAAGCAGAGCCGCATATAGATACCAGCAGCTCTCTTTGCTCCCGGTTATTAGATAACACTCCCTCCAATCCTAATAGGGAGGAGTGAAAACAGACCTTCCTCTTCCTGTGACGTTTTGCCAGTGACCCTTAACACTAAATAGCAGAACATTGCCATGTGCCTATTGAATTTGACTTTAATAATAAATTGTGGCAGAGACAGAACTGGCTAATATCCTCTGAAGGAAATAGGAGCATTTTGGAGTAAGAAACCCTTGACTTTGGATTAGATCAAAAAGAGCTTTTGGCCACGATGAAACGCCTGGAGGCTGGCGTACAGGATTTCTCTTTGGGAGCAGCTGTTTATTTTCTGTCCCAGTATCTGTGGGTAACAGACTCCTCTGTCTTTGCATTCTACACAACTACATTATTCTCTAGTAGGTTTCCTTTATTTTTCTGTGAAATATTAAAGTTCAGTGAATATTAATTTTTTTTTTTAAACTTTAAACTTTTTTTAAACCAGCAGCAGTCATCTTCACCAGTGAGCCTATAGCAAATTGCTGGACTCTGGAACCAGATTAGCAAGACTATTGCATGAATGAGGTGGTGTTTTTCTTCCCCCTAGGAATGGTGCTTAAGACTTTCAAAGGAAAGCATTCAATCTGCTTGGGGTTTTTGTTTTGTTTTTTTAAGTCAGAGGAAAAATACTAATAATTTTGTTTTTTAGCCCTTACTTCATTCCCAGCCCCAGTTCCTCAGTTTGTGGTTTACGCAATGCCCCTGATTTAAAAGAAAGAAAAAAGCCAAAAGATAAAGCACTAGAGGATTACAGCCCTAAAAGCTAAACAACTTTGCAGTATCTTGGCTTATTACTGGCCACTCCAGTAATTACTGGCCTATTACTGGCCACTGGCAGTGATTTCTCTGCGTCTAGACTCCACCCAGGTCTAAATACTTATGCTCCAGCTGAAGTGCATTGTAGGATGAAGATAATTTAAGCACATGCTTAAAGCTAAGCATGTCCTGAAGTGCGTTGCTAAGTAAAAGCCTCAATTCTCTTTATCCCATTGTCTTCCCAGCCTTGGCAGGGCTAACACAAAACCCTGAAAAAAATCTGTTCAGGCCCTTCCTTCAGGACACAATCCAGTCTGCAGTACAAAACATTCACAAAGTTAACACCCAAGCAACCCTATTATCCTGACCAAAGCAGCTGCAGAGGTCCAGAAGGCTATCTTCTCATGTCTCGCCACTCCAGGATGACCAACAGCAGCCAACTTGCAGCTCTCCTCCAACTGACCTCTCTCAACCCTTTATAGCAGTCTCCTGACCCCTTTCCTCAGCTGGCTGTGATAATCCGACAAAACTGGCTAGTGCCAGTGTCCCCCCACCCCAGCCCTTAAGAAAAGCAGGCCACCCACGTCCCATTCTTGGTACTTCAGAACCAACCTTGTTTCATCCTCTTCTCACCAATGCTGTTCTTAAAGCCCAAGCTCCTGGGGTTAGGTGACCGGGTCAGAATCTCAGTGGTCATTTGTAAAAATGAAATAAGATTCTAGCTCTCATGATTGCAGAGAAAAATGTGACCTAAGTGCAGCCTGAATGCTCAGAAACCAGGAGGGAAAGAAAAGGACACACACCCTTTCTTATTTATTGATTGATTTATTTTAAATCTAATTATTTTAAGCCAATTTTATGCCTTTTGGCTGTTTGGGGTTGACAATACTCTTGCCCTTAACCAAGGATGCAAGCTGTTTGAGGCAGGGACCATGTTTGCACTCCATCTTTGTACAGTGCAACCACAATGCATTCCAGTCCCTGATTCTAGTTACTACTGTACTGTAAATAGTAATGCTGCAGAACAATTCTTTTTCTTTTGGTGTGTACCAGACTGCGTCAAACTTCATGTTTTAAAATTGCCTGAAAGCCAGATAGCCCTAGATTTTTATCTCCTGTACATACTACTCCTCCCTTCAAACTGTAAGTACAGTAGAATACATCCTTTTTATCGAGTTCCTTTTAGCTGTCTATAAGGAGGAGTCTCATCCTTGCTGCGATCAGCTAACGGAGAGAGGTGATCACAAGCACAGAATTAGTGAATTGCACTCATGTAGAACGGACACCAGTCACTAACTCTGTTGGCTTGCGTCTTTTGCTTCTTTTCATCTAAAGTGCATTTAGTGCTGGGAAAAGGACAATGTGGTTTTTTTTATCACAATGTGTGTGTATCTGGGCAAGGTACCTCTTCTGGCTCTCTAAAGAAAGCACCTCAGGGGGTTATCAGTCAGTTTCCCTGGCTCACTCACTTCGTAACTGCTCTCTTGAGACTGATAAAAAGATGCCAGCTAATATAAGGTGGGTCCTGTCCAGGAGGAACTGGGCTGAGAGCCACCCAATTCCTCCCACACAGTTGGTGGAAACAACTATTGGTGGCTGATAACCTGGGGTAGATTCAAACCCGTGACCTAAAGGCCTTTTATCCTGGATCTGATCTAAAACCTCTTGAACATAACGAAAATAACATGGTTTTGTAGTCTGGGACTCAGGAAACCTAGTTTATATTCCCAGTACTGCCACTCATCGGCTGTTGGACTTTGGGCAAATCTCTTCATCCTTCTGTTTTCCTTCCCACCCTTGGTATATTTAGCTTACAAGCTCGATGGACAGGGACTGTCTCCTGCTGTGTGTCTGTACAGTGCTCAAGTCAATCTTGGCTGAGGGCCCTAGATGCTTCAAGAATACAGTTAGTAATAAAAATCAGTGGGTGGCTTTCCATTGGCTTCCCTGGGCATCGGATCAGGCTCCTTGTTAGCAATCTCTGTGCTATCCAGGCTGCCCCCGCATTGCTGTACCGTCTTGTTTGGTGGTAGCTACTGTGATAAATCAAACATTACACTTTGTATCCGTATAAAAATGATGATTCCTGGGTGCGTCAGAATGAAACGTCATCCGATTCAATCTGAAGGCTGGAAGGCAGATTGTTCATGCTGCACTCTAGACACCCTGTTGCGGGCACAGAGCTCCGGAGAGCAAGCACTTTGCATGTTGTAACAAAAGGAGTGAAGAAACTTTGTCTAATTCAGCTGAGAGGCATAAAATTGCTGGATTACAGCCAGGGACTTTCATTAAATACCCATGAGGTGAAATGTGGTGCGTGATGTTGTTGTTGTTGTTGTTGTTTTTGTTTCACACACTAATACTGCGGGGAATTTGCTGGTGCTATGTGAATTCCTGCTGGTTTAATTCCATCCTGCAGTTCCACTTCTCCCAGTGCCACGGTGAGATCCATATTTTCTTTTGATCATTGTTGATGCTTTAACGTTAAACTAGGTCCATGTCTTGGCAGCTTTGTTAAGGGAACAGATTGTGCTTCAAAAAATGGCAGAGTTTCAAAATATTGTATTCTCTTAAGAAAGACAAGGAAAATAAACTCAAAACATGCAGAATATATTTCAGCAGAAGGCGGAAAGGCTTTTAATATTTATTTGGGTTTGGTATTTTGCTACTTTGTTCTTCCTTTGACACCACTTGTGAACCAAGATAAGATTAAATTCTGTGCAGTCTGTTATGGTTCATGCTCAAATTAGGTTGATTTCCAATGGGTTAATTTCCATCCCTTCAGAACTGCCTAAAATATACTATGCTGAGATATTGGTACAGCATGTGTGATTCTGCAAGTAAATTAATGCAGGAAACAAAAAACAAAAATGGGTAAGAATCTGTGCTTGTTTTCACTTTTAGGTAGACCATTTGTGAGTGTTTTTGCAGCAGCAGGGGCTAGGATAGAGTGTTTCTCGATGACCGGTCTGTGAACTGGTGCCAGCCCCTGAGGTCTCCCTGACGCAGTTTAGGAAGGCAGCAAGCCAGTCCCTGGTATCAAAAAGCTTGAGAAACACTGGGATAGACGATCAAGATGAAGACGAAGTAGCAAACCAGAAGAGGACAGATGGTCTTATGGTTAGGGCCCTACCAAATTCACGGTCCATTTTGGTCAATTTTATGATCATAGGATTTAAAAAATAGTAAATTTCATGATTTCAGCTATTTAAATCTGACATTTCACAGTGTTGTAATTACAGAGGTCCTGACCCCAAAAGGAGTTGGCGGGGGGGGGGGTCACAAGGTTATTGTAGGGGGCATTGTAGTACTGTTACCCTTTCTTCTGCACTGCTGCTGGCTGGGTGCTGCCTTCAGAGCTGGGCGCCTGGCCACCAGTCGCCACTTTCCAGCCGCCGAGCGCAGAAGCAAGGGTGTCAATACTGCAACCCCTCTAAAATAACCTTGTGGCCCTCCTGCAACTCTCTTTTGGGTCAGGACCCCCAATTTGAGAAACGCTGGTCTCCCCATGAAATCTGTATCCTATGGGATAAAAGCACGCAAAAGACCAGATGTCATGGTGGGGGAGACCAGATTTCACAATCCGTGATGCATTTTTCATGGCCGCGTATTTGGTAGGGCCCTGCTTATGGTTAAGAGGCTGAGATGGGACTGTGGAGTACTGGGTCCAGTTCCTCAGTGTCCCATAGACTCCTTCTATCACCTGGGGCAAATCGCCTCGTTTCAGTTCCCTATCTGTATTACGGGGATGGAAAACTAGGATTCTTATACTCTTTGTCTTTGGAGCCAAGCTTCCTCTTCCCCCACCATTAGCACCTTTCACAACGGAATATTAAGAGGCAGTCCCTGCCCCAAAGAGCTTCCAATCTAAATGGAGACCATAGACAGTCACGGACCCCATCAAAGTCAATGGGTGTGCCATGCAGGATGCATGGGGTTTCCCTGGTTGCATGCTTAGGGGCTAGGATAGAGGTTGCAGGCTGTGTCAGAGAGCCAGTGAGAGGAATTGTGAGGATGATCTAAGAGGAAGCAGAGAGACAGGGCTTTTTGGGCACTGAGCTCGCTGGAGTGGCAGGCTTGGAGATTTCTGAGGAAGGAAACTGCTGGTTGCTGTTTGTATCTCCTGTGTTCAAGGAAACAGGACTCTATACATTTTGGGGGGTGGGGTAAATAAACAAGATTACACCAAAGTATACCTGACTCCTCTTACTGATTCGTCAGCCTAATGGAAACAACCTATAAGAGCCTGAATTTTGGCTAACCACTCCAGCTGACGAGGCAACAATATGTACAGTGCCTAGCACGGCCCCAATCTTAGTTGGACCCTCTAGCTCAGGGGTGGCCAACCTGAGCCTGAGAAGGAGCCAGAATTTACCAATGTACATTGCCAAAGAGCCACAGTAATACGTCAGCAGCCCCGCATCAGCTCCCCCACACCCCGCTCCCAGCGCCTCCCACCCACTGGCAGCCCTGCCGATCATCGCCTCCCCCTCCCTCCCGATCAGCGGTTTCGTGGCACGCAGGAGGCTGTGGGGGAAGGGAGGGGAAGGAGCGAGGGCACCTCGGGCTCAGGGGAGGGGGCGGGAAGGGGTGGAGTGGGGGCAGGGCCTGTGGCAGAGCCAGGGGTTGAGCAGTGAGCACCCCCTGGCACGTTGGAAAGTTGGCACCCGTAGCTCCAGCCCTGGAGCCTATACAAGGAGCCACATATTAACCTCTGAAGAGCCTCATGTGGCTCCGGAGGTTGGCCACCCCTGCGCTAGCTGCTATTATAATACTAAGAAGACCAGAGATGTAATGAGCAGGGGTACTCTGCTAGGGTTACCGTACGTCCATATTTTCCAGGACATGTCCGGCTTTGTGGTTCTTAAATCGCCGTCCGGGAGGAATTTTTAAATATCTAAAAATGTCCGGGATTTTGCCATTATTATTTTTCCCCAAAGATGAGTTGATCAATCACGAAAGAGAGCAGGAGGACTTGTGGCACCTTAGAGACTAACACATTTATTGGAGCATAAGCTTTCGTGAGCTACAGCTCACTTCATCGGATGCATAGAATAGAACATGTAGGAAGAAGATAGATAGATTAGATACATACATACATACATACATACAGAGAACATGAAAAGGTGGAGTCAGAGGCTAATTAATTAAGATGAGCTATTATGAGCAGGAGGAAAAAAAACTTTTGTAGTGATAGTCAAGATGGCCCATTTAGACAGTTTGACAAGAAGGTGTGAGGATACTTAACATGGGGAAATAGATTCAGTATGTGTAATGACCCAGCCACTCCCGGTCGAATATCCACGGCTGCTACTCTGAAACCAGTCTCTGTTCAAACACCTCCCCCTGGCCCCCATGGAGTGTCCTTTTTTTTTTTTGAATGTTCAAATATGGTAACCCTAACTCTGCTAATCTAATTACAGAAGCGTCTGCCTTTGTTTTTACCATTTTCCGTCTTCCTTATAGACCAACTGATGTCTCTTGGGAAATTTTTGAAAACTATTCATTATTATTCTCAATAATCTCTCTCTCTCTTAAGCTGTTCTGCTGGGTCTTGTCTTCTGTTTGCTTTTTTCTATTTAGACTTGAAGCTCTGTGGAACAGAGAACATGTCCTTTTCAAATGCAAGTTTGTAGTATTGTTTTTTAATTAATAATAATAATAATAAATAATATAAAGCAAGATATGTGCAATAATTTCCAAGTAAATGTTTTTTCCATAAGGCTGCATTGCAGCCATCTGCCACATGCTGGAATGGCCTGTGGCAAACTGAGCAGGCTTCATCTTGTGTGTTCAAGCTGAGAAGAAAAAGATCTACAGTTAAAAAGTTGACTAGTTGCTTTAAAAGGGTCATTTTCAGTTCTGTGGGCATGCATCGTAACCCAGTGGCCCCTGCAGCCCTGGAATGCACAGATATTTATAGTCCTGCGTGTCAGAGCATGATGGTAGGGTGCGTCATAGGAAAATAAACTGAAACACGTATAAGTAAAAGGCTGAAAGAGAGTGTCGTGAACAGGGAGAGACACAGAGGTTTGAAGAAATACAGTAATTGATGTAAATTGTTAGGTTAAAAAAGTCTAAATTAGGTGGCTGCTTTTTTGGGACCCAGTGTTTTATAACACACCCAAGCTGCAGCTGTATGTTTATCCTGGGGGTTTGGTGACATGACTTATGTTCCCAGGTTATTTTGTCCCTGGATTCAGAACCTCGCTCTGAAATGTGACTATATGTTTAGCAATGGAAAGGTTCTCATATTGCCCTAGTCCACTGGACTGTGTCACCCTCTGGTTTGGAATCCAATTACTCTAGGGTGAACTGCTTTAGAACTTGGTTTTAATCCTGTTCATGTTAACTCACTTTAAGAAAGGTTTAGCTAGCCAATGTGAACAAATACTGTTGTATATTTCGAGCCTAATTCTGCTCTCATTTGTGCTGATTTTACATAGCTACATTGACTTCAGTGCTTAATCCTGGTTGACACTCGTGTAAATGGCCCAGACGCTCAAAGGTATTAAGGTGCCTAAGTACCATTGATTTCAAGGATCTGGGCCTATAAGATCAGAATTTGGCCCTATATTGTCAAACTCTGTTTAAAAAGATTCTATCCTTGCTTGCACAAGGTAAATAGGTATTTACACCTGGTATATTGGAACTGGTTTCAGTCTGAATTGAATCAGTTCAGGAAACATGGGAGCCAGTGTAGATAGGGCTTAAAAAGATGAGATGCCTTTCCCCTCTGCACTTTCACGAGGGCTTCGGTTGCCTGAGCTGTCGCCTGCATTCTGTGCTTGCGTGGGAGCTAGAACTGCCGGCCTGGTCACAGCTGGCTGAACAAAGTAACTTTATATTTTGAACTCTGTGCCCTGAATCTGCACCACCAGACTGAGCTGGTGTTTCTGTTAAATAAGGTCAGCCATGGTAGACAAACTGTGTTTTACAATTATAACCACAGAGGTTAACACCCCACCGCCTCCTTCACCCCCCCACATGGAAATCATCTCTCTTTCCTTCTGCCTCTTTCTTGTTTCACAGGCAAGAAGAGAAACCCTGGGCTGAAAATTCCTAAAGAAGCGTTTGAACAGCCACAGACAAGCTCTACGTAAGTCTCAAAAAACTTAGGGTTTATAAACACCCCCCCCCACACACAGTTAATTTTCTCTTTCATGTACTGCTTTGTCGCGTGTCTCAGTCAAAAGAACAAAAGGGGGTCTTATTTTAGCTGATGGTGTCACTTCTTTTGCGTGAATGAGTTAATAGATTCAGAAGGGACCATTGTGACGTGCTGCATAACATGAGCCAGAGAACTTCCCCAAAATAGTTAAGAACAAGCTTTTAAAATAACCCCCCAAATCAACACACTCAGAAGAGAGAGCCCGGTATTATTAGGGTGCCGTTTGTTGCACAGGGCAAGCCCTGCAGCTAAGGGTTGCTTGGCTTTATCAGCCTCCTTGAAGGTTAACGTTGATTATTAAAGCAGCAGCACCCACCATCCTGTATGGCTTGGGTATCTATTTGCATTGGCAGGTCTGCTCAGCTGATAGGCATAAACGGAAACACACAACGTGATCTGATCCCATCCATCAGCCCCTTCCTCGTGCTCATTCTGCTAATCCTCTGAAGGGTGAGCCCCTGGGGGACTGATTTTAGACAAGTCAGAGACACAGATGTTTGGGAAACTACATGGGGGAGGGAAAGGAATAGGTACATGGGGGAGAAAGCCCTGGGCTATAAAGTGGCCAACAGCTGAAGGGATGTCACGTCTCCCCCAGAAATATGAAAATTGTGGCTGATGCTCTTGTGGTCGTTGGGAGAGTAATTTAGATTTAAGTTTCTCTTAAGAGAACCTGTATTGTCTACTTGCTTGGAACTGTTGCTACTATAATATCCCTGGAGCTGTCTCCTGGATGGTTTATATTCAATACATTTGCTGGTATAGTAATGTTGCTTAGAGATATATGTGTGGGATGGTTTATTTTGTTTGGGGAACTGGTAAAAGATAGCCCAGCAAAAGTACTCTTTTACTGGTATGAGCTGCGTCTGTACTAGAAAATGTTTGCTAGTGTACATCTAGACTGGTATAGCTATAGTGGCAAACCTTTTCTAGCGTAGACAAATCCCCAGTCAAATCAGTAGACATCAGATACTGCGACTATGCACTGCCCTGTACTGTGTGCCCTCATATGGGAATAATTTTATGACATTGATGAGATTCCAGAAACAAATTAATTAAAAAAAAAAAAAAAAAAAAAGCAAACAATCCAACTGGCTTTTTATTCAGAGCTTAATTCAACTGCCTGATCAAAGGAGCAGCCCTGGTATGCCCTGGGGGCGGGGGGGGGGGGCAGCCTCTCAGCCAATTAGCACCTCATGTAGGCCACAGTGTAAAAAGATGGTATGAAGGCCTTGATTTGCCAGGGCAATTCTACTTGGGCTCCCCAAGCTTATGTACAAGCAGGAAGCCTGACTTTTTAAAGTGTGTGAGCCGTGGTTTTAATAAATTAAATAAGTTAGGCAGCACCAGAAAGGAGAAATTTGAGAAATCTGTCTCTGGGCAGATATACCTGATGCCTTCCCTTCCCCGGAGGAGGAGCATTTTCTGAGAAAGAGAACCATCCCCCACCTTGTCTTAACTATTCCTGGAAAGGATTAGTGTAAGATAAATGACAGGTTTCAGAGTAGCAGCCGTGTTAGTCTGTATTCTCAAAAAGAAATACTAGTGGCACCTTAGAGACTAACCAATTTATTTGAGCATAAGCTTTCGTGAGCATCCGATGAAGTGAGCTGTAGCTCACGAAAGCTCATGCTCAGATAAATTGGTTAGTCTCTAAGGTGCCACAAGTCCTCCTTTTCATGAAGTGAGCTGTAGCTCACGAAAGCTCATGCTCAAATAAATTGGTTAGTCTCTAAGGTGCCACAAGTCCTCCTTTTCTTTTTGCGAATACAGACTAACACGGCTGTTACTCTGAAACTTTTCTTTGTAAGATAAATGAAGGCTGCTTCAGGTTCTCTGTAAATTGGATGGGGTAGCTGTTCCTGCAGAGACTGTGGAGGAATCAGAGCTGGGATTTCCTTTTTAGCTGCCTTTATTTGTATTCTCGCTGCCTTGTGGAATCCTAGATGGAGCAGGTTTTCCTTAGCAGGACTGTGGAGAGATGTAGCTTTGCTTAACGATCATTTTAGGGTAAGTGGGACCCTGCTAATTGACCTGCGTGGGGCCTTGGCGTTAATGGGCTGCTGTTTTGTACAGCGTTGGATGTGAATGCTAAATAAAGATGTCAAGGGGGTGACAAGATGTTAACCTTTTTGCCTGGAGTCAGGTAGTAAGCAGTTAGATGGGCTATCAATCCTTATGCTTTAGGACACAGAGTACATCTACACTCCAAAAACCCCCCTTGTCACAGCAAGTCTCAGAGCCCAGGTCAGCTGACTTAGGCTCATGGGACTTGCTGTATGTGGCTAAAATTCACAGTGTAGACAGTTCCCATGTGGGCTGGATCCCGGTCTCTGAAACGGGAAAGGGGGTGGGTCTCAGAGCCCAGGCTCCAGCCCTTACATTGCTATTTTTAGCCCTGTCATGCAAGCCCCTTGAGCCTGAGTCAGTCGACCCAGCTTCTGCCGCTTGCTGCCGCTGGGTGTTTTTTGCAGTGTAGACGTACTCACACTGATCACCAACTCAGAGGCCAGGGGTATTTCACAGTTCGGTGGATTAGGGTTTACTGCTTTCTTCTGATTTTTGTTTAAAAGCTCTACTGGGGATGTTCCTTCATCAGGGGAAGGGGAGGAAGAAAACAACCTGCCAAAAAAATCAGCCATGTCCTACTGAAAAATATTTTCCCTTTCTAAATGGAGAAAAGTCCTGAACAAAAGCATCGGGTCCCAAACTCCTTTTAGCCCCAGGTGCGTTCGGGGACAAATGCTACTTCCGAGACAGAAGTGAAACCGGGCTTGCGTTTTTCCTCTCTGCCTGTTTAATCTGTCCTGTAAACTGGCTAAGGCGGATTTGCTTCTCTCTGCCTCTCTTGTGTGTCCCAGGAAGTGGTTCCAGTCCCAGCCTCTCAAAGGGAGTACTCTGTTTGAATTCCTTGGCGCTGGAATTGGACGCAGGCTTGTGAAATTCCAACTCCAGCAACTTCCTTCCCGACACCTTTTGGGGTGACTTTGTGAACCATGGCAACATCTAATAGCACTGAAAGGCTAGGAAGCCAGCTCGGCTACTCTGGGTGACACTGCTGCATATACTGCATCGGGCTGCCGTCCCGTCAGTTTGAGGGGAACTTACACCCAGACCTCCCATTACTGAGTCCCATATCCACAGGGCAATAGCCCCTGGACTAGGGGCTCTGAAAGGCTTTGTCTCTTTGGAATATTATCTGTGTAAGGTCTCTGTGACTGATGCTTTCTGCATACTATTTTGTTCTTTCTCTTCCACAGGCCCCCTCGAGATTTAGATTCCAAAGCCTGCATCTCTATTGGCGAGAAGGTACAGTTATGAGCTATGGCAACCAAAGACTTCATATGTGTTTGCGTACACAGGGTCAGGAACTAAGTTAGGGGAGCGTGTTTAGAAAAATAATTCCTGGCTCTTGTGTGGGAGGGGTGCGACGATCTGAACGTGAGGAGGATTGAAATCGGGTTTAGGGCAGGGCTTCCTGGCCATTTTTAAGCATAAAACCACTGATGTTTTCTGTCAGTACTCCCTAAATTATGTGTTTCTCCATTTCTTAGCATCTTTTGTGCTTTATCAGCTAATTCCGCTCCCCCTCCAAAAAAGAGAGACTGTTCTGGCACATAATATGTATATTATCTTATGTTCATTGTGCCACTGTGTTAAAAGTTTATGTTCAATGCATAGAAATGGGATCATTATACATTTTAAAAGCCATCTCCAGAAAGTGTTGTTTATCCATTCAGACTAAAAGTTTGTGGATTACATACTCTCTAGTGCCGTATCTTCAGTAAAATTGTTAACCGGAGAAATGGGTAGAAATGCATATTACATATTTGTTTATAAGTGTGTGACAAAAAATAGCTCAGATCGTTCAGTGTATTGAAATTATAGCACAAGGGATTATATGCATGTGTGTGAAAGGATATATGTCCATCCTAAATCTGTTTTCTAGGAGCTGTAAAATTTTCTACAGAATGAAAGCTTTCATTATATATCTCTCTGGTTTAGAGGATGGAGGTAGGTTCATGGTGGTGGTTTCCTTACACATATGTGTTTGGCAAAACGAGAGTAAAATTGTAAAGTCTTTGGGTCAGGGACAGCCTCTTTGTTCTGTATTTTGTACAGCGCCTTGCACAATGGGGTCCTGGTTCATGACTTGGGCTCCTAGGCATTATCACAAATTCCCAGTGCAAATCATTATAATTATTATTATAATACAAACCAGGCTGTGCAGTTACAGTGGATACCAGCATGCTTCTAGAGTTTTTTAAGCAGGAGGTCATAAGCCAAGCACCTTTACGATCGGTGTCCCCTTTAGCACTGCAGCCTCTCAGCTGGTTTTAGTTCTTGTCTAAGGTTATTTTCCCTCCTCCTAGGTTTTGATGAAACAGCCGTGCCCCACGGATGCACAGGGATGAGAAGTGTGCTGTCATGCTCATAGCTTGGCTGCTTTAGCTAGGCTGTAGCCAACAGGGACTTGGTCCCAGTCCAGAGCATCCGATGAAGTGAGCTGTAGCTCACGAAAGCTTATGCTCAAATAAATTTGTTAGTCTCTAAGGTGCCACAAGTCCTCCTTTTCTTTTTGCAGATACAGACTAACACGGCTGCTACTCTGAAAACTAAACTGGCTAGTGAGTCTTCTTGACCCAGAATCCCACACAATCAGAACCCAGCCTACTCCCTTCTGGCCAGTGTCAGTGTCGCAGCTGAAACGTTTCCGTATCATTTAGAGAGGGATTAGCCGCAGCTCATCGAACCTGCCTCGGCCTGTATTCACCTAATCCGGAAGTGAGATCAAGGAGCGTGTGAGGGGTCTTTTGTGTCAGCACATCTGTTAAAAAGCAGCCAGGCTCAGAGCTCGCATATGAGACTGTCCAGCTCCTCCTGTGAGCAAAGCAGCTCTGCAAAGCCAGCCCAGGGGAATGGCCTAGCAAGGAGCAAATCCTTCTGTGGAGAAGGCCTAAGAGGTGACTCCGATTTGGTGCTCCAGGGAATAACCCAGTTTAATGAGAGTGACCTCATTTCCCTCTGCGACACGTGCAACATCCTTTAACCCTTGCCTGGCTTTTACCTAATGCCCCCAACACCCCACGCTTAATGGGATTAATAGTAACATGTAGTCGGGGCAAGGTGCTGATCGCTAAACCCTGGGTAATGTTAGTAGTTTTCTTCCACTTCATTCTCCCACCACCAGGATCAATACAAGCCAAGAGGACGCAACCCAAGAAGTTTACTTTTTAGATGGTCTGTGTGAGCCATGGTGGTCACTTCTAATAACTGGAGTATTTGACTATATATATATATATATATAACTAGTTTAGTCCCACCCACCTGCCTGGCCCTGAGCTATTGTTCGGTGTCCTTGCTACGAAAGCAAACTCCTCCTTCAGTGGCAGAGTTAACACTTGTATCCTCAGGTAGTGGTCTTAGCACACAGGGCGCTGCCCAGCTCACACAGAGGTGGACATGGAGTTGAGGCAGGGTTTTAAAATTCTCTGGAACTGGATGCAGGCTGAGGGTTTTTCCCAGAAGATTTTTCCTGGATGAGTTTTCTGGGAGCTCAGGCCACTAGCAGTAACGCATGATCTTAACTCTGGTGATCCCAAAGACTTCAGAGCGTTCCTGGACAATGTTCTTGTGACTGGAGTCGATGACAGTAATTGGATCGCCTGCTGCTGCTGGTCCTGATGTGGGATACTGAGTCAGGGCATTATGCGGACCTCATGGAGGGACTCTGCTAAGAATGCTGGCAAAGAACTAGATTGGCTGCTAGGAATCTCCATGTGCCTCATAAGTGTGACTGGCCTGTTCGTTAGCCTTTCATTTGTGGGGGTGGGGATCCTCCTTATTGGCATCGGATGCCCCCATTTCTCTTACATAGCCTCACCTTTATGGCAGCCCTCCCTGCGTCAAACCACTGAGAACCAAATGGGCTCTTGCTTCTTCAATGGCCAGAAGCTGATTGCTCCTCTGTAAAATGTAATAGCCTCAGAACAGCCCTAGATACTGTTGACCCATGAGGTGGGACATAGGGGAGCTGTGATCAAGTATGTGTGTGTACAGGCGTGCATGAACACCTCAAAACTGAGCTGGGTAACAACTTGACCTGAGGCTCTTGGAAGCGGCCTGATCACCTTGTAAATGGCCATTTTCTCCTAGCTCTAGCTGGAGCAGAAAGTAGGGTTTGTTTTCTTTCCCCATTTTTCCTGCTTCCCCTTGAATACTGACTCATTCCTCAGGAACAATGTCCCTAGCTCCAGCTGAGGTGTGAACTTCCACTGTTTGTTGCTGGACTGTTAACTTCAAAGCCTAGTTCCTCCCCTCTCCCCAGACGCTATTAAACAGCTTCCCCAAGTGCTCGGCCTTGGCATTTCAGTGAGGGACACCTCTTCTGGCTTTTCACTCTGAAGACTGGTAGGCCTAATGGATGAGGGGAGAGAGAGCCCACTCTCCCCTCCTGAAATATAATCAAAGCCAACTCAGTCATCCCCAACAGCTTGCAGGGCTATAGCCTGGATTGTCAACCTGGGGGAGGGAAGAGATCACACAGGCTTCAGCGAGCTCTGACCACCTTCCCTGGCTGTGAGGAGGATTCCAAATCTTTTTTTTGCTGTCAGAACATGGCATCGCTGAAATATTGCATTAAAAGTATGGTGTGGGTGTGTACCTCTACCAGCAGGAGGGCAGAACAGTCTGCATCTGATGGAGTGAGCTGTAGCTCACGAAAGCTCATGCTCAAATAAATTGGTTAGTCTCTAAGGTGCCACAAGTCCTCCTTTTCTTTTTGAGAATCCGTCTGGTCTACTGCTGACTCAACCTGCCTTCTGAAGTTTTTGACTCCTTTCTTACGTTGGAGGCTTTTCTTCATCTGTGCTGCTACCATGAATTTATATGTCTAAGATTCTAACCAGCGCAGGTCAGCCTGTCCCCAAATCAGATTCCGAGGAAAACAAGGATAGAGTCCAGTTCCATTTGACATCGTAAATTTTTCCAGGAAAACAAGAACGTGCAACAGCTGTTTTTATTAGAGTAAATGTCCCAGGAGCTTTAATAAGAGCACAATAAATCCAGGCAATAAATTGGTTAGGACTATCTCTTGCCACTGAACATCAGCCAGTTAATTTATTAGGTGATGTATTAGGTCATTAGCATTTTACGATATCTGTCATTGGGCGTTTGTCTCTCTTTCAAGTTTGAATTTTTATTTTCCCTGGCATAGCACTGGGGCTGGGAGATGGAAAGGGGGGTGCGGGATCTGCAGCTCAGGGGCTGGGAGATGGAAAGGGGGTGCGGGATCTGCAGCTCAAGGGCTCAGCGTCAAGTCAAAGAAATACCTGCTGCTAAAGTGATCCCTTGTTCCAAGAAAAGCGGTTCACATCCACAATCCCAAGAAAGAGGGAGAGAATTCCAAAAGGAGCTCTGCATGGAGGCAGAAAGACCGTGCTGGAAGGCGCAAAGAGGCAAGCGCTCATAAAATACAGAGCTCAAGCTTTTTTTTTGAATATGGCGTCCCATGGAGGAGGGAGACTTGATTGGCTAGCAGTCAGTACCCTGGTAGGAATTAGCTGTCTCTGTCCCAGAATGCATTTGTCCTGCAAGGTTCCTTTAGGACATGATATCATCATGCTCCTGTTCCACAGGCTGTATTGTGTTCCCTAGAGTAGGCTACTTGTCCCTTTCCCTTTAACTTTGCTGCTAAATTTCAGAACGCTGCCTGAAAAAGAGACAACGGGCTTGTTTCGGAAGAGTTTGCATTAAACAGCAGGCACGGTGTTGGACAGAACAAGATGCTTGGATCCATGTTAACACAAAAAAAGCTAGTGAGGGCTGGTTTTACAGTAAATGTAATTGTGACCAAACAGCCCGCGTCCAAGGTGTGCGGTAACACAGTGCGTGCGCCCAAGCTCTCAGAACCCTCTCCGGGTAGCACTTTGCAGGCGGCAGATTTTCCGTGGCTCAGGTAGAAAGCGGTGTGGGATTATGTGCTGTGAATCAGTTCATTATAACCAGTCGCTTTCAGCAGGACGGTTGACTTCTGCGGTGGGGCATTCAGCCGGCTTGAGCAGCGGAGACCTATTTCAAAACCCAGAAATAATAATGAGCAAAATACAGCCAGTGCACAATAATGCGTTGAAAAGAAGAAGGGGCAGGGCAGAAGGCAGAGCTGAAAACAAAGTCGTCCTTTAGGCAAAGCCAAGAGAAAGCAATGGGTAACGCTAGACAAAATAAATCTACCGAGGTTTAAAGTGGCACTCTCAACTCCGATCTGGCCCCGATACAGGTTTGTAGACACAAGCTTTTCAAACCCTAAGACCATTTGGAAACACTTCCTTGGATTATTTTTTTAAAGACATTCCCATGGGAAGAGTTGTTTCAGCATTTTCCGGCAGCGTTTTCAATGACCATTGCAGCACTGAGAACCTGAAAGTGAAAACTGACTAAATGAAATGGGAACTGGCTTGATTTTCCTTGCCTAAAATTTAGGAAATATAACTGAAAAGGTTGGAAAGTCCATTCTTAAAACTGTTTCAGCTCCATGTGAGGTGCTGTTAGTCACACAGGTGAGGGCTGCACCACTGTAGTGATATACCTCTTCTGGGGCCTAGCTAATCCTCACAGCACTCCTAGGGGGTTAGGGTCAGTATTCTTATCCTCATTTTACAGATAGGGAGACAGGCTAGAGAGGGGAAGGTCATCTGCCCAGTACCACCAGTGGGAGCTGGTGTTCAAGCAAGGCCTAGATCTTAGGAGTTCCTGACTTCCTTTATCACCCTGTCCATGGTGCCTTCAGTGAGGAAAACCGCTGCACCTGTTCTGTTGCCTTTGGCCTTTTTCACGGTGGTCTTTTCCTCCCACAGAACTTTGAAGTGAAGGCCGATGACCTGGAGCCGATCTCTGAACTGGGCCGAGGTGCTTACGGGGTGGTGGAGAAGATGCGGCACATGCCTAGCGCACAGATCATGGCGGTGAAGGTAGGGTGAGACTCCTAAGGTGTTTTCTATGTGTGTATGTGTGCTGACCCGTCAGGCTGTTCTCAACATAAGCTTCCACTCTTACCTTCACTCGAGTAGGCCTTAGTCTGACAAGGGACTTACTCTTTCCATGTGGAGGTGCTGAGATGGACAGGACATTAAGCCTAATTCAAGCCCAGATCTACACTTGGAAAAAAGGTGTGTTTTTCAAATGTGACCGCTGATGTGTTCAAAAATCCTAGTGTAGACAGGGCAAGTTATTCATCTGCACACCTAGGACTTTAAAATGCCTTAGCTCTGGTGTTTTGAAAGTGCACTTCTTTTCTTAGTGGAGATATACACTCTGGCTTACAGGAACTCCTCACTTAAAGTCATCCCGGTTAACGCTGTTTCGTTGTTACATTGCTGATCAATTAGGGAACATGCTCGTTTAAAGTTGTGCATTGCTCCCTTATAACGTTGTTTGGCAGCCTGCTTTGCAGGCTCGTTGCAGCGAGCTGGTTGGGGCTTGGAACCAGGGTGGGCCCTGTCAGCTCCCCACTCCCCTAAGTTCCCTGTGCAGCAGCCGCCCAGCAGGCTATCAAGGGCCTGCAGTTCAGCTGTCCCTCCCCCCTACTGCCCTGTGCTGCTCCTGTCCCCTGCCTTGGAGCTGCTCCCCTAGCCTCCTGCTTGCTGTGTGGGGGTGGGGAAGAGAGGGGCTAATGTCAGGGTGTCCCCCTCCCCCTTGCTCCTGCACCCCGCTTACCCCATCTCCATAGAGCAGGGGGACACAGGACAGGGCTCAGGATGTAAGGAGCTTCCTGGTGGCAGGTGTGGTCTCAGCTTGTTGATTAACTTAACAAGGCAGTGTACTTGAGTGGGTCAGCGTACTTAAAGGGGAAATGCCCATACACACACACACACACACACACACACACACGGTGTGTGTCTCTGTCTGCCATGCTGTCTCCCCTCCCTCCATTCCTGCTGCCTTGTAGAGTGTGAGGCTACATTAACAACGAGTTAACCCTTGAGGGCTCAGCCAATTGCTAGTTCATCATTTAGCAGTAAGGCATTCCCTTGGAAATATCCCACCCTCTGACTCCACCCCCTCAACCAACCTTCACAATCATCATTGCTGTGTACAGTATTAAATTGTTTGTTTAAAATTTAGTGTGTGTGTGTGTGTATATATATATATATATATATATATACACACATAGTGTCTTTTGTCTGGCAAAAAAAAATTTCCCTGGAACCTAACCCCCTCTATTTACATTAATTCTTATGGGGAAATGGGATTCGCTTAACATAGTTTCGCTTAAAGTCGCATTTTTCAGGAACATAACTACAACATTAAGTGAGGAGTTACTGTAGTTTGAAAACCAACTACAGCAGGTGTAAATTTGTCCCATTAAGTCGGGAGGATCCATGTTTTGCACTGCAGGCCACTTAACAGGAGCCTAAGGGTCACATATAATTAAGAGCATCCACTTTTAATAGGCATGTGCAGACCATGGAGATTCCAGAAGACTTGTGGGTGGATGAAGATGCACCACATCATACAAGGAGATGCATTCTCCACAGGCTGTACGTCCCTATTAAGTGTAAGGGCCTTTCCTTTGGCCTCGGCCTCGGCCTCCCCCTGCGTTAGAACTTTAGGAAGAGGTGAATTTCTCTTACTGCAAACAGAACAAAAGGATGCAAGGAGTGTCTGTGTGCACCGTTTATGTATCCTGTCTCCAAATTTAACATGACATTTTTGGGGGGCAAATGGGGTAATCTCTGTTGTAACCCCTCTGACTGAGGCAGTAATTGCAATACACTCTGATCTGAGCCCTGTATTGTGAACTTTACCCATTTCCGTTCATATTAACCTACGTTCATTTTATTTTATCTTCATCATCATTTCATGGGGTTGCTCCTCTGCATCTTTAGTAATCCATGGGTGGGTATGTATGTATTTATACACCCCCCCCCCCGCCCCCAAGTAAATAGTACCTGTAATAAAAGTACCTTCAGGGACTTTTGGTAGTTGAGAGCTCTTTAATCTATCAGAAAAAGGCATAACAAGACCCAGTGGTTGGTACCTGAAGTGGGACACATTCAGATTAGAAATAAAGCCCAATTTTTTAACATTGTGGGGAATTAATCACTGGAATACTTGATGTAGGAATGTGATGGATTCTTCATCACTTTAAAGGCTTTTGATCATGACTGGATCTCATTCATGTAGATATGATCTACCTCAACCAGAAGTTAAGGGCTTGATCTAGAAATTACTCGTTGGCCTGTTATACAGAAGGTCAGACTAGATCATAACAGTCCCTTCTGAAATTAAAATCTATAACTCTGAATATACATGCATATGAAGAGTGAGAGGGATACGTAGTATTGGGCAGTGTGTATACCACAATCAGAAGACCTGGGGCCTGATTCTCCTCACACTTACAAAGGGGCAGCAGACCCCCAGACCCTATGCCTCTGACACAGAACATCTGTTTTGCAAATGGTGATCGTAGCAGAGCCAATTTGCTGCCATGGCGCCTCCTGCTGGGGATTAGCTCTCTTGGACCACCAGGGCGCCTTTTACTAGTGGTGTCTCACTCGCCATTACTTCCGCTTCCTCTACCGTCTCCACCATCAGGACCTGCGTTGCTCTCGGACCACGGTGTCCTCTTGGGACATGGCCCTCCAGCTGTGCCCCAGCCCGCTGTCTCCCCCATTTCGGGGGACAGGCAGTCCTCAGTCCCTCCACTTGCCTCAGCTGCCAACTGCAGTCACTAGTCTAGCCCCTGGCTTCAGGGGCAAACTGCAGTCTGGATTTAGGCCACTCTCCTCATTAGCAAGTAGAGGTAAAGGGTGTGTGTGTATGGGAAGGAAACCCAGGCCCACCTGCTACTCTGGGTCCCAGTCCAGGGACCCTATAGGTGGCAGCCACTTACTGCCCCTCTTCTTATTCCCGCTGCCTACTTTCCCTGGGCCACTTCCCCCATAGCCCTAGCACCTTCCCTGCCCTTGCTTCAGGGCCTCAGTCTGGCCATGGTCAGCCAAGAGCTCCCCTATTGCTCTGCTACCCTGCCCAGCACTGCAGTATCTTCGGTGCTCCTCAGCAGAACTTCCCCTTTGCTCTCCAGGAAGAGACTGCCCCTTGCTCTGCTGAGCAGCCCTTTATATATGGGCTGCTCCAGCAAACCTTCTCCTGATTGGCTGGGTTCTCTAAGGCTGCCTTAACCCTTCTCCTGCCTGTGTGGGCAGCTGCCCCACCACAGTGACTCTTCCAGCTTCATGCCTTCATGGCCTCTGATAAATGCAAGAAGCTCAGCATCTTCATCCAGCTTCTGGACCTGCTAGCTTCAGAAAAGCCCTCTGAATACCAACACTTGGAAGCAAAGAACCCCCTTGTTACCAGCTGTCACAAAGTTGCATTCTTTTCTTAAAGCTCCAGCTCCTGGGCTCATGAGATTATCGGAGAATTGCCACTTTCAATTTTTATTTTAAAGTAAATTTCTAGCCCTCCTGGCTGTTGAGAAAAGCCTGAAAATGTAACCCCTGAAGGTTCTGGCACCAGAAGAGAAAACCCAGACATTAGTTTAAGAAATCTCATGCTTTTTAATGCAATCTCATGATTTTTGGAAGCCTGATTCATAATTTTTTAATCTTGGGGCTGGCAATACTGGGATCCACTTAGGGCTATTTAGTGCAGGGACCCTGTTAGGGTGACAAGATAGCAAGTGTAAAAAGTCAGGAGAGGGAGTGAAGGGTAATAGGTGTCTGTATAAGAAAAAGCCCCCAAAATCGGGACTGCCCCTATAAAATCGGGACCTCTGGTCACCCTAGACCGTGTCAGGTTGATGATTTTGTTAAAGTCCTCTGTAAGAAAATTGTAGATTAAAATGGCAATAATTGTTAAACCATAATTTACTTTTTACTGTGCTCTGTTTTTCTGTGGATTTTTCTTCGCTGGGACACTGAAAATATTGAAAAGTCAGTTTCATTCTTGTTTCTAGTCTCCTGGGGGCAAAACTGTGTTTTTGTTCTGTGTTTGTACAGCGCTTAGTGTAATGGGGACCTGGTCCATGACTGGAGCCCCTAGGTTCTACCATAATATGAATACATAATAATAATAGTTAAAAAACAAACAAACCCCAAACTGTCTTGTAATTAAAGAAAAAAAGTGAGAACAGATGTGTTGTACATAAGTTTTCTAAAAGGCTATTTTTACAAAGCCTGAATCTTGGGCCAAATTTGAGCTGATATTTTCGTTTTAAAATAAAAGGAAAAAAAAGATGCAAGGCTGAAAGTAATGGGTGAAGTGAAACAAAACTCTTAGCTCATCAGTACTGCCAAGAACACAACAAAGCTTTCCCAGTATCTGTGGGACAAGGACTAGTCTTAAGGTACATCTACAATGCAGCTTGGAGGTGTAACTCCCAGCTTGGTTGCCATACCCTTAGAGCCTGCATTCTATACATTTTGTCTGTCCTCTTTGTTCTGGTGTCCACCAGGTTCCAAAAGCCCTCTGAAAATGGGCATGACTGGGGTTAGACAGGATGGTGGGAGCGTACAGAGCTGTTACTTATTTTCTTCCTAGCTGCTCCACAGTGCTGAGCCATTTAATACTATTATTAGGCTCCAGTGGCTTTGACCAAAGAGCCTAGAATATCTGCATCTCGTCCACGTTTAACTGTGTGAGCTTATAAAGCTATCCCAGCACCACAGGCACTTGCTGGCAGCTGTCACTGGGGCCTTCCTATGATGGAAGGAGAGAGAGAAAGAAAAAGAGATGAAGAAAGAGATGTTTCAATAACAATAATCCTTTGCCCTTCTATAGCAGCTCTCCTCCGAGGATCTCTCAGGGCTTCACAGACATAAATCCCACCTCACCCCTGTGGGGTAGGTAAGCCCGATTATCCCTGTTTTACCATGGCACAGAGAGATTTAAAGACCAAATTTTCAAATGTCCCCTCTAGTTTTGGGTGCCTGACTTGAGACATCTGATAGACTTGTTTCAAGCCACAAAAGGAGTCATTGGGCAGGGATAGAACTCGGGAGTCCTGACTCCCAGGACCAAATTCTCTGCCGGTGTAAATTGCTGCAGCTCTGCAGTGGTGGCAATTTACACCAGCCTAGAATTTGCCCCCCAATTCCCTGCTCTATCCATATGACCACAATGCTTCTCAGTTGTAAAGAGAGCCAGGAAAAGGGGAAATGATTTAGAATCCGGAGTAAATGCCGGGACTTCAGTGTGTTGCATTGTGTGGCATTTTCCCCTCATGTAGCTGTTGTGAGCACACATATGCGAGTGAAACACGGCATGTGGCTGGGAGAGCCAGTGCTAAAATGCTCTCTCTTCCAGCGGATCCGAGCCACAGTGAATAGCCAGGAGCAGAAGAGGTTACTGATGGACTTGGATATCTCCATGAGGACGGTAGACTGCCACTTCACAGTCACTTTCTATGGTGCGCTCTTTCGAGAGGTACAGCATTCTGGATTCCTGCCTACGTCTTTCCCTTACACTTACTTGGCTTGGAGGCCACTGTGATGGGCACTGTTAAAGAAATGTAATAGAAGTTAGAAGATTAGACTACATTGTAAGCCTTTCCCCCAGCCATCTAGGCACTTATGCTATGCCCCTCCCTGGGGCGTCTGTTTTAATACACCACCATTGGTGTGCACTCTGCTATGCAGGTAGGTATAAAGACGTGATCCATCCCTAGGGGAATTTACAGTCTGATTCACAAAGGCTTCCTTGATCAGAGGAGACAAAACCCCCAAGGATCCTGGGTGAGGTGGGGAAAGCCATCTCTATGGCACTACCAGTTTCTATAGTGTTTGTTTAGACCCGGACAGTTGCGTGCTAAGAACATCAGCTCATGGCACATTGAGTTGCCTAGAGTTTAAAGCCAGAAGGACCATTAGGTTCTCTAATCTGACCTCCCATTTATCACAGGCAGTAAATCTTACCCAGGCACCCCTAACTCATAGTTCTCTTAAACATCCCTCCAATGGTAAATACTGCTCTAGACGTGAATTGAGTCAGGGAACTAGAGAAGAAAATCACCACTGGGGAATTTTTCAAAAGCACCTCAGCCCTATTTTCATAAGTGATTTAGGCCAAAGTGACTAGTGATTTTGGGTACCTCAGCTTTTGGGTGCTGAACCTGGGACACCGTAGAGGGGCCTGATTGTTAGAAAGTGCTGAGCACCCATCCTCTGAAAATCTGTCCCCTTTGAGAAGTCCAAGTTGAACAACCAAAAATGGAGGCATCCAGAATCTCTAGTCACTTGTGAAAATCTTGGGGCCTTAGGAACTTAAGTCCCATTGACTTTCAGTGTGGCTTAGACTCCTAAGTCATTTAGGTGCTTTGGAAAATTTTACCCAATATCTGATTTTTAAACCCTTGAGCCATGTAGTGCAGCACCATATATAAATCAGACACATTGCACTTAACCCTTGTGTGCTTGGAGGAGAATGGAAAGCCCAGTGCAATCTTCTATGAGACGTTTAAAAAGCCAGCAAAAGCAAGCCAAGGGCGAGCGCTGTAGGAGAGACTGGGCAGATGTTTGCTTTCTCTTTCCCCCAGGGAGATGTGTGGATTTGCATGGAGCTGATGGATACCTCGCTGGACAAATTCTACAAACATGTCATTGACAAAGGCCTGACGATTCCTGAAGACATCTTAGGGAAAATAGCCGTCTCTGTGAGTACAGGCAGGGGTGATGTTTCTATTCTAAACCTAGGCTGTGAGGATCTAGCGTCCCTGCCATCGGAGCCCTGGGATGAACTTGGCCCACAACCCAGCGCACATGCTAATTCTTATTTGGCTTCCAGTATTTGGTCTGCGGTGACGTGTCTGCATTTATGAGCCATAAATGCTCTCAAATCTGCCGATCTGCTTTTCAATTATGAAGCAGAAAACCCGATTGATGTGGAGAGGGCACAGCAGCTGCTTTTCCTTTCCATCAATGTACTGTCATTCCCAGGAGATCTCTGAGCATGCATATTCCCTTAGAGCAGTATGGATCAGAGGAAGGTTAGCTGTTGGTTGTGGGGAGGGGACCAGCCTGCCAGGGAGGGAGGAAAGCTAGAGGGAGAGTCAAGTGGAAATCAGGGAGGTGTCCTTGCCAGTGCGGGAACTCATTTTGCATGCTCACATATCTCACAACTATTGCCATGAATACTAAATCCAGACGTGGCGGGGGGCAAGAGCCCCCCAGGAATTCCTTCTTTAAAGATCCTGTGTAGCAAGAAAAGTTGAACGTGGCTCGCCTGGGTGAGCTGCATTCTCAGCTCTCCACTAGGAGTCGCTACCGAGGCACACTAGCCCACACCTGCCACTGAGCACGCTGCCTCCCTAGCACGCACGGCTGTGTGCTGCCAAAATGACAAACCGAGATTGTTTCCCCCAAGCGGGGCCGATGGGGCGAGCGCGGGGCAGTCGCTGTCGAGGCAGGAGAGGTGAGCTAGCCAGGTGTGATCAGCCACGTCATGCTGCCGCCAGCTCTGGTTCACTGTAGATTTGTTATGTTTCAGATTGTAAAAGCACTAGAACATCTACATAGTAAGCTCTCCGTGATTCACAGAGGTAAGTGTGACCTGCGTAGCTTCTGGCACTGCTTGTTTCTCACTGAGCCCTGTGTCACGCTCTTAGTCCAGCAGGGCTTATACTCAGAGCCTCGCTTGGTGCACTAAAGATAGCCCAAATACATGAGGTTTGGGAGGCAGGGGAAATCCTGTGGTCCAGCAACCCAGGATAACCCAAAGCCTGCTCAGGATGAGTGGTGGGTTGTTGAGTTGCTCTTAAAACTCCCATCGACTTGCCATCATATCTCCCCTGAAGCTGAACACAGAAAACAGCTTCCACCTTCACTTGGCTAGCAGAAGAAATGGATCATTTGCCTGCTTGCTTCACTGGATTCCTCTTCTGCTTCTGCTTCCCCATTGCATGCTGGGAAGGGCACAGCTGGCTAACTATGGGCCTAACTCAGAGCTCCTTGAAGTCCATGGAAAGACTCCCATTGGCTGGGATGGGCTTGGGATCAAGTTCTGCATATGCAAACTCCTCTCCGGGTGCAGAATGGGGCCGAACTGCCGTTTGGTGGCATTTACACTAAGGCCGATAGCAAGTCTCAGATTATTCACCCTCTCATGCAGGTCAGATCAACAGCTTAGCCTGTGGGAGAGGCATGAAACATACGTTTATAGATGAACTAAGCTTTAAAAAGCCCGACATAGGTACTAAAAAATAAAAATTGGGGCCTACCGTATTTTCCTTTCTGGCAACCACATTTGACCTCCAGATTTGTGATCAAACCTGCAATGTTTTGGTAATATTAGAGACACTGGCAGGGTAAATATTTTCGTACGTGTTTCAACCCCCCCAAATTTCCTGACCAGTATCAGAAATCCAAAATTATTAAAGCTGAAAAAATGTTTGTTGTGTGTTTGTACAGCACAGTGGGGTCTGGTTCATAACTGGGGCTCTCAGGTGCTACTGTAGCTTACCGTAGCAATAATAATTTATTTCCCCATTTGTTTTTGGGTTTTTTGCCCTCCGCTTTAGTGTCAGATCAGTTTCAGGATCTGACCCTAATGCTCTCTTGCAACATTGAAGGGTTTGAGTTGCAAAAGCTGAAGGGGGCATCATTTCTGTGTCATTTGGGCAGGTTTGTTTGGTTTTTTGTTTTTAGCAGAATCTAAATTTGGGGTTTAAACTCTCTTGACAATGTCCCCTTTAAAGCAACAACCTGCATTCAGGCCGATGCCAAGAACTGACATGATAGGAAACTGACTAACTTACTCTTTTGTCAGTTGGCGCATTTATGTAAAGGATTGTTTGCCATTTGTTGTCATGAAAAAAAAAAAGTCCATATCTGCAGCGTGACTGCTGGGGAAAGAGTTCTTTGAAATGATAGATGTTCAAACGTAACAGGGGATCGTGTCTCGTACATAATGTGTGTAATTGAGGTTGAGCTCCTGCCTTTTGGATATTTTATGGTGGGTGGGAAATGCCATTTCGCTTCTGGATTTTTGTTTGTGTGACTGAGTTCATTTGAAAATTCCTTGTTCCGACATCATAAATGAGGGGGGAAGATCTCAGATGCCAGAGGCTTTGACTGCAAAGAGACAAGATGCTAAATACCATGAACCTCTAGGTTCTGATTAGTGGGCTCAAGGGGATGGTGGCGCTGCTAGCAACCCTCAGATGCCTTTACAGCTTTGTATTATTCTATAATATGTGTAGATAGAGCAAATGGTTCAGAAGGAATGGTGGGTGCCTCCAGCATGAGGGATGAGCCCATGGTTAGATGAAGGCGCTACCCTAGGATATGAATGACCTGGGTTCAAACCCTGCTCTGCCAAAGGCCTCTTTATGTGAGCTTGGGCAAATCTCTTGGGAAACTGAGGCACAGAGACATTATCTGAATAATGGTGTTAATAGCACTGGCCTGCCTCACATATTGAGTGTGGCATGCTCACGTACTATGGTGTTGGAGGCCAGATAAGTATGATAGAACAATAGAATTTCTGACCCCTTGGGCCTGATTTCCAGGAAGTCTGGGTGCTCCCAACTCCAGCTGAAGTCCGTAGGAGTTGCAGGTGCACCCATAGGGGCTGGAACTAGGGGTGCTGGCTTAAAGTGGTTTTCATCGTATACAGGGTTTACAGTTTGGTTCAATTCTTCTCAGCATCCCCACTGTACAAATTGTCCCAGCACCTCTGGATGCATCTCTGATTCAGGCCCAAGGTGACTCAAGTTGGGCACCAAAACTAGAGGCCACTCTTGGAAACTTTGGCCTCTGTATCTTGTCTTACGATTTTCTCCTTTCCCCAGCTCTCTATTCTCTCCTCCCATCTTTCCCGACTTCCACCCTTCTTCCCCGTCTCCTGGCCTCTTCACATCTTATCTCTGGGGTTTTCCTTCATGCTGCTCTGAAAGCATCTTCAGTTAACGCATCCTCACCACGCGGTGGATTTTCACTGCGGAGATTTTTGTTATCTGTGCTGCCGATGGTGTGCTCAACGGGCAGCTTCGGGGTGCTGCTCTGTGACATCGCTCTTGTCTGTGACATCATGATTCTGCGCCCTACCCAAAGTAACAATAACAGGGAAATCTGTTAGTTTCCCTGGGAGCAATGTTTGTAAGACGTGGGAGGCGCTTGTGTAAATGGGGAAAATCTTTTGCATTTGCAACAGCTCCCAATCTTAGTGCAGTGGCTAAAAAAAGCCCTGCAGATGAGCCTGCATGGATTGATGCGGTCGATATTGCTTGGGTGCCTTCTGGTGGTAGGAAGCTAACCCGCCTTGTTCGCTCCCAGGGATGCTTTAAAACGATGGGGCTAGGCCCAGTTGTGACAGTGACGATGGTGTGTGTTCCTTCTTACAGATGTAAAGCCCTCTAATGTGTTGATCAATACACAGGGGCAGGTGAAAATGTGCGATTTTGGAATTAGCGGTTACCTCGTTGACTCTGTTGCTAAAACCATGGATGCAGGATGCAAGCCCTACATGGCTGTAAGTTGGGAAGATGTGTGGGAAACTGACTGCCCCACTGTAGAGAGGAATGTGGCAATAGATGATCTTAAAACGGGAGACCTAAAACAGAGCAACTTCCAGCATGTGTCTCAATGGCTCGCTTAGTGAAACATGCCTCTATAGTTATTTATTGTTTAATTATTTGTAAACATAAAGAGGAGGCTCTTACAGCTAAAGCTCAAAGCTGGGAATCAGGACTCCTGGGTTCTGTTCCCAGCTGACACTGACTCACTGTGTGATCGTAAGGAAGCCCCGGTAACCTCACTTTGCTTCAATTTCCCTATTTGCACAGTGGGGACAATAACACTTTTAGCAACATCCAGGCTCCTCTGTGAAAAGTCAGCAAGAGGCACCTGTGAGCACCACGGAGGGGTCAATTTAGAAGGGTCAGGTACATTAGGGCCCATCAGGTTTGACATCCTGTGGGCCCCAGGACAGCTGCTGCTTCAGGTTCACTTAGCAGCCAATGCACCCAGCCTCTTTTGGCTCTTTAAAGAGATGGTTTGCAATTCCCCTTTCAGTGCCATTGCCCAGCGCGGGAGAGGATTCACAGTGCTACGCTATTCAGGGGTGCTGTGAACACCGCCTTTCGGCCCATGTTTCCCCCCCACGTTCATAGAATCATAGAATATCAGGGTTGGAAGGGACCTCAGGAGATCATCTAGTCCAACCCCCTGCTCAAAGCAGGACCAATTCCCAACTAAATTATCCCAGCCAGGGCTTTGTCAAGCCTGACCTTAAAAACCTCTAAGGAAGGAGATTCCACCACCTCCCTAGGTGATCTGTTTGTGTAGCAGCAGCTTTGTTATAGCTTCTAAGTCAGGATGGATCTCACCTGCCTTGCACTTTTCTATGCCTATGCGAGAGTGGGTGTGAAACACTAACCCGGGGGGTGGGGAATCCTTCGCCCACAACCCCCGGTGGAGCATTTTACTTTGCTGAGGGGCAAACGCCTACGTGAGGCTTAAGGAACTAGTGAATTGTGGCCTCCAGTCTCCTGGATAAATCCGGGCCAGACCATGTTTCGAATTGGGAACTGGGGAAACAGGAATTCAGCTTCTACTATCTAGATCTCAGAATGCAAATGCCATCCGCTTCCGGTCCCCAGTCTTGTTGCCTGTCCTTGCAGAGACCGTAGGCCAGATCCAGTCAAGAGATAATAGGGGAGTGGAGTTTCAATAAAGAAATGGCCCTATGGGTTTCCTCTCAAAGACTCCCCTCGGGATTGGGGATTGGTCCTGTGCATTCAGCATGGTTAGTACTGCAGTGGGGATTGCCTGCTGGAAAGCATTCAGAGATGGTGCAGACTTGCTCTGGGGATATTTGCTGAAACATAGGGAATAGTTGCTCAGTATGGGGAGCTCACATCAGTCTTAACAGGCACTCCAAGGGGATGGAGAGGGGCCGAACGATGTAGGGATTGAACCTGTATGTCTATTTCAAACTGTTCTCGTCTCTCTTTCCAGCCTGAAAGAATCAACCCAGAGCTAAACCAGAAAGGATACAGTGTCAAATCGGATATCTGGAGTCTGGGAATCACTATGGTAGAGTATGGAGCCCTGAAAGGGCAGATCTGAAAGGGCTTGGGGTTTAAGGGAACACTCAGCAGGGCTGACAGTGCTCTCTGGTTCTGTTTTGTTTTGGACCTCTCCCTCAGATCACTGACACAGTTCCAGAGCCGGGGGATATTCAGCTCTCTCTGCACCAGTAGCCCATAGCATATCGCAGTTTAAAGGGGAAGGAGCCTAGTGCTAATTCACTAAGCCACGTAATCTGAGATCCTAGTGATTGTCACTAATCGTACTAGGCAGTCAGCACCTAGAAACTACAGCAATGAACACACTTGCAAAACAGTCAGTCGCAGGAGACGCAGCACGCGGGGAGACTCCTGAATCCGAGTCACACGTCATTGAACAGAAACCAAGAGTGCGACTCCTCTGAACACCCAAGACAATGTGTAATAAGCTAACCAATAAGCAGGAGAGGACCCTGATCTCTCGAACATCCAAAGATCTCTTTCAGTCTCCCCTCTGAACACCCTTGCAACTCAGCTGCCCACATCCAAGTGATGCACTTAGAGACAGCAGGCCTTATAGCTACAGCAGTCAACCCATAATACTTTTATTATTTAAAGGCACAGTGTTGTATTCTTACATTGAGCTCATAACATAAGAACATAAGAATGGCCATACTGGGTCAGACCAAAGGTCCATCCAGCCCAGTATCCTGTCTACTGACAGTGGCCAATGCCAGGTGCCCCAGAGGGAGTGAACCTAACAGGTAATGTTCAAGTGATCTCTCTCCTACCATCCATCTCCATCCTCTGACAACAGAGGGTAGGGACACCATTCCTTACCCATCCTAGTTAATATCCATTAATGGACTTAAGCGCCATGAATTTATCTAGTTCTCTTTTAAACTCTGTTATAGTCCTATAGTCACAACCTCCTCAGGCAAGGAGTTCCACAGGTTGACTGTGCGCTGAGTGAAGAAGAACTTCCTTTTATTTGTTTTAAGCCTGCTGCCCATTAATTTCATTTGGTGACCCCTAGTTCTTATATTATGGGAACAAGTAAATAACTTTTCCTTATTCACTTTCTCCACACCACTCATGATTTTATATATCTCTATCAGATCCCCCCTGAATCTCCTCTTTTCCAAGCTGAAAAGTCCTAGTCTCTTTAATCTCCCCTCATATGGGACCCGTTCCAAACCCCTAATCATTTTAGTTGCCCTTCTCTGAACCTTTTCTAATGCCAGTATATCTTTTTTGAGATGAGGAGACCACATCTGTACGCAGTACTCAAGATGTGGGCGTTTCATGGATTTATATAAGGGCAAGAAGATATTCTCCGTCTTATTCTCTATCCCTTTTTTAATGATTCCTAACATCCCGTTTGCTTTTTTGACTGCCGCTGCACACTGCGTGGACGTCTTCAGAGAACTATCCACGATGACTCCAAGATCTTCCTCCTGATTAGTTGTAGCTAAATTAGCCACCATCATATTGTATGTATGGTTGGGGTTATTATTTCCAATGTGCATTACTTTACATTTATTCACATTAAATTTCATTTGCCATTTTGTTGCCCAGTCACTTAGTTTAGTGAGATCTTTTTGAAGTTCTTCACAGTCCGTTTTGGTTTTAACTGTCTTGAGCAGGTTAGTATCATCTGCCGACTTCGTATCAGTTTAGTATCATCTGCTCCTGAGATTCTCCCACCAGGACAACAGGAGGGTTGTCTTTCACTGTGCAGAGCTAAAAACAGGAAGAAGGGGGTTGGCAGCCACTAAAGAAAAGAACAACATTGACTTGTGCATGCCCGGTGCATGGTTGGGCAATGTAAGTCATCTCCAGGAAGTGACATGGAGGAAAAGAGGGGGTGCCTCTTTCTGGGACCCTTACATAAAAACCCAGTGGCTTTCACTCCTGCCATGAATGTGGTAGTTCTCAGCCCAAAGATCTCCATCTAAGGCTGCTCCCCCCAATATTTTCTTCCATAATTTTTGGGCAGATGTGGTGAGGGGAAGGATCAGGTAAGAGAAATTACCTCCATGTAATTTCACTTATGGAAACACATTTCTTTTCTGGTGCCAAATGGTTTTCAAAACTGAGCCTTCTCTAGACCAGTGGTTCTCAACCTTTTTGGGCTCAGGACCCATTTGTAAATGTTTATGGCATGTCGCGACCCAGAGCCGGGGGGTGGAGGCGACCTAGTCTGGGGGTGGAGGCCCTGGGGTGGTTTAGGTCGGATCCTGCCCCCATGGGGGTTGGGTTCTTCCTGGCACTTACCCCATAGTGGCCGCTCCTGTGCTGTGGGGCTGGCTGGGCCTGGCTCCCTGCTCTGGGGGTTGCAACCTCCGGGGGTTGCAACACTACTCAGGTTTGGCCCCGCCCCTCCTCACTGGATCAAATTTGCGGGAGTGGAGTTGTGACCTGGCTCACAGGGTTGCAGTTCCACTCATTCAGATTTGGCCTACCCGGACTCCCATCGTTATGATGGAAGGACCAAACCTGAGTAGTGCTGGGACCCCAGAGGCTGCCGTGCCTGGAACAGGGAGGCGAGACCCACCAGCCACATGAGACAGGAGCCACGGGAGCTGCCTTGCGACCCTTTGAAACATTCTGGTGACCCAATTTTGGGTCCTGACCCACGGGTTTAGAAACCCTGCTCTAGAGGAAGTACAGCCCATCTCTTTAAATATCTTCTGAATTCCATTGAATTAAGTGAAAAATGACTGACATTCCTTCCGGGCAGGGTGCAATTTTAAAGGGCAAGAACTGTCTGTGGAACCTCCCTCAGCCAATTCCTGTCTTTTGGACTCCTGCAGTCGCACTGTGTGCCTTCCTCATCCTCTCTAGAGAGGCAGGAGGGTCTGGTGCTTAGGGTGCGCACTTGAGAGACACAAGTTCAATCCCCCTGCTCTGTGTGAGCTGAGGTAAGTCACGAGGGGACATTTTTAAAAGGGCTGAAATGTCTTAGGCAGTGAGAGTGAAGCTCCTAAGTCCCTTCCGAAAATGGGACTTAGGAGCCCAAGTCCTGTAGAGACTTTACCCTCAGCCCCCGTGCCTCAGTGTCCCATCTGTACAATAGTTAATAGCACTGTGTCCCTCGCAGGGGCGCTGTAAGTCTGAATACATTAATGATTGTGAGGCGCTCAGACATGAAGGTAATGAGGACCTTAGCTAGGGAGTGGTTTAAAGCCCCCTTTAAGGGTACGTCTGCACTGCAGCTTGAGGTGTACTAGACGTGCACATGCTAACTTTGACCTAGCTAGCACCCAAAATAGCAGCATGGCCGTGGTGGCACAGACAGCGGCTTGGGCTAGCTGCCCAATACAGTCCCCTCCTAAGTCCTAGGTTGGTACTCGCTTAGGCTGGATCAAAGCTAGTGCTTGTATGCCCACCTCCAGCTGCAGCATGGAGGTACCCTGTGCGGTGGCTTTTCCCAAGAATAGCTGGCTGGAGTGTTGTGAACTGCGGGGAACCCACTGACCTAGCAGGATAATTCCACCCATGCTCTGCCGGTGGGGCAGTGAGGGTAGGCTGTGACCCTAGGTTGCTGCAGCCTTGTCCTTGGATAACTTGTGTGCTCAGGGCGTGCACAGTCTAGTCTTGTGTTGGCGCTGCATGCCCCTGCGGGGGGAGCCCATCGCCCTGCCTCACTCAGCACAAACCAGCAGAACTGGCCTCTTCTGCTGCGCCCTGCACTTCCCCTGAGGCACAAAGAATCCTGGGACTCTCCTGGTTGGTGCCTTAGAGACACAACTGAGCCCAGTGTTCCTAAGTTAAATTGCTTCAGGGTTCGACTGCACTGCTTGAAACTGAAAAGCAACTTGAGTGTAACTTCAGCTGGCCAGCTGATGGCAGTACAAGCCAACACTAGCAAAGGGCCTGAAATGCTGATCGGGAAGCATCCATCCCTACTCGGAGAGTCTGTCGTTTTGGAGTCTCTTTGATTTCAAAGATAAAAATAAACTCGGTGGTTATTAGCAAAATCTCTCTTTAAACTCAGAATTGGAAGATCTGCCCTGAAATCCAGGAAAACTGGAGTTAAAGGGACTCCACCAACTTAACTTGTCACAGCAATAGGTCAAAGATTGATTTTTAACACCTGAGAGTAGGGTAATGGAGAGAGATAAGAGGGAGAAAAGGTTTTATCTCAGATTTGTTCACTTTGTGCATTTAACTTACTTGCTATATAGTCCATTTCCCCTGTAATTTGAGTGGGTCTTTCACACAGAATAATACATATTAAAAGAATATTAGGAAATTATCACTGTACTTAGATTGTAAGATCTTTGTGGCCAGGAACTGACCTTTATGATCGGTATGTACAGTACCTAGCACCGTGGGCCTCCAGTCCTTGATTGGTTGGGCCTCTAGGCACTCTCAGAATACAAATAATAGTAAAGCTACAAGCTGACAGAGTGGATGCAGTACAGATACCATGAATCCACCTCTCCCTTCTTCCAGGTGGTGATGATACAGACTCGCTTTGCAGGGGTGTGAATGACGGCATAGGGGTAGGGCAATGGGGATCGAGTCCTGGAAGCATGAGATGAAGAGAAATGGAAAAAGTTGTTCACTGATTTATCTGGTATGGGAGAAGAAAAATCAGTGCACCTTGACTGTATTTTAAAACTGGTTCCACTAGTGTCCCTTGCAAAGTAGGGACCTGCTCCTATGCTCCGTTCTGGCAGAGGAGGATTTAAGCTGAGAGTGCTAAGTAATGGGGTATGTCTTGGTCTCTCCCATCCCCAGCCCCTCCAGAGAGCAGTGCTGCGGGAAAGAGTGCGTACTGTGTTCATACAGGATAGGTGGTGAAAGGTGCCTTGGAAATTGACAGAGCCAGTGATTGAGACCCTTCATTACTGCCGGTGTCACTCGAGCTCTTCGTGGGGCTTTAAAGCCACGAGGCTGCGGGGGGGAGGGGTGACTTCCGTGCTGATGCTTGCCCCTCTCTCCCCCCCCCCCCCAGATCGAGCTGGCGATCTTGCGGTTTCCATATGACTCTTGGGGGACGCCGTTCCAGCAGCTCAAACAGGTGGTGGAGGAGCCGTCGCCGCAGCTTCCGGCGGACAAGTTCTCAGCGGAGTTTGTCGACTTTACCTCACAGTGGTAAGCGGATCCCTCCTGAGCTCTGGCTGTGGAAACCCAGGAAGGACCCCCCTCCCGCCCCCACGCATCCAGGAAACTCAGTCCAAGGCTGAGCCCTGTCTGCTTGGAGTCTGTAGCTCTGATATGTTTTCCTTGCATTCGGTAAAGAGCAAGAGGCTTGAATGCTGGCTGTGTCACTTAGAACAAAGTAAAACTGAAGCCTCCTGCCCCAGCATGCCCTGGGCCTGGAACCAGAATTGTCTGTCACTGGTCAGGGGTGTGAAAGGGGTCCTGGGGGGATATTGTGCTATCAGCGCCAATCTTAAGCCTAATTCTGCTGGTATAAACTCCCCATTGAGTGTGTGCGATGGCTCCCATCTTGGCCGACACGAGGGATTGAACCAGGGATCTCCAGCATGGCTCTTTACAAGTCACAGCCCCAGCTAGCGAGCCTGGCTTTTTAGGCAAAGACTCAAATGTTGTGTGTATGGGGCATATAACACACACTGTCCAGAGACTCTCACACGTCTTAGACATGAGGGAGAAATGCGAGAGAGAACAATGGCAAATCATTTCATCTTTAAAGGGGACACTAGCTAAGTAGTGTGGGTCCCAAACTGGAACTACTTCAAAGCAGTTGTGCTGACCTGGGGGATGTTTCCCCAGAGGTGAGATGGAGGAAGAGAATTTTTCAAGCCACTATATTCTTTGCTGAATAACTAAACAACCCAAGTCACTCCTCGTGCCGCTGTCGACGGGGAGCCATGACCTGGGCCCTGGAATTGGCTCCTCTCTTTCCACAACAGGTGGCTTCCCCCAAGAGAAGATTCAGAAATGCACGTACCCCTGGCCCTGCACATCAGCAGCCTCGCACTGCTTTCCTGTGCACGGACACGTGAGCCTGAGTGAACCTTCCGTAAGGCATCCAGGGTGGAACGTGTTTGGGCCTGAGAATGGCTGTTTCCTGTGGCTTTCAGGAAATGTAGCGCTGACCCTGAACGACCCCCCCACCGCCTCGGAGCCCCTGGGAAGCTATGCCACAGAGTGTCTAGCTGAGGGTAGTGGAAGTTCAGAGTTTACTCAGAGCTCGGTCACATCTTCCTTTCGATCAGTGCAGGGGGCAGGCTCTGTTGTGGCTTACAGCAGGGCATCTGCGTCGATTTCAGTGGGGCAGGGTGGGCCCGGAGGCGCAGAAAGAGGAGGTGAGCACGGGGAGAGGTAAAGGATCCATGTTACAGCCTGGGGCAGACTAGCGCTGTCAGCAGGTTTGGAAGGCTGCATGAAAGAACAGATCCTTCCTGCCCCCTAAAATAGACTGGCATTTGTCCTTGTCCTGAGGTGCATTGTTTAGTAGCTTCTAGCAACAGCCCTACAGCATTTGAATGCTCCTCCCTTCAGCCTCCCTGGAAACTACTCCGGAGGCCTCCCCCCCTTTCTTTTTTCCATTTGCTGTTTTGCCACTTGCTGTTTGCCAAGTTGGCAGATGGATGGCTGTTTGCATGGTAGCCAGGGAAGTGCTACAGGCTGACAAATGCAGAAATATGAGACTGTTCCTGATCTCCCAGTGTCAGGGCTCACAGCCCTGCCAGCTCCGCTTGTGCCCCAGGAAGGAGTTTATCACACCAGCCCAGTGGACCTTAAGAAACAGTACTTGGGATTCTGCTTTGGGGCCCTGTTTAAATCGGCCACGTGCTCAAGGTTCCTGGAATTTATTTCCTCCTCTTACTATGCAGAATCAATCCCATTTTCCCCATTTCTGCTCTACACACACACACACACAGAGCAGGACTGATGCCCCCCCTGGGTAGGGGGAAGTGACACCCCCCGTTTTGGAAGCCAAACACTGAAATTCTCCTTTCTAGACAACCTTCCTTTCCTCCATCTTGCCTGCTTGCCGCTTTGTTATTGTAGGGTTGTTTGAGCAAGCAGGGCAGCTTGTTGTTTTCCAAAGAACGCTGAGCTATTTGCTTTTCCAAGCCCCGTTGCTTGTTGCAGGTCACATGGACTTCACCAGCAGGTTTAAGAAGAGGAAATCCAGTCTGTTTGCGATGGTTATAATGATAATATCCTATCTTTTAGGACTTGCAAGAAAGTGTGTGTGCATCTCAGAGGGCCTGATTTAGCATCCACAATCTTACTTGATGTCTGTGGGAGCTGCTGGTGCTCAGGACCTCTGAAAACCAGGCCCTTGGTGTCTTTGGCCTGGTTCAACATCACTGAACTCAATGGAAGCAGATTTGGACCCTTAATTTCTGGCCAGGATCAGATCTGGGGGTGTTGGGACGCTGATCTTAAACAAGAAATGTAGGAGGTGTTAAAGAAGCTCAGGGAACTGAAAATAGAATTTGGCAGAACCAGAGGTTCCATATTGCTGTGAACTGTATGGTCAGTGATGATCAGTAGTGGGTTTTGAAAGGCTTCTTAAAGATTAACGTTAAATTCCTTCAGTAATAACCTGCCGCTGTTTGCCGTGGGATTGGTAATCCAAAAATGAGTCTTTTCCATGAAGTCTAAATTAACAAGAGCACAGACCAAACGCTGGATGAGAACACATCCAAGCTTTGAAGCTCACCTTCAGCTTGACTTGAAGCTTGACTCATTGCAGACTTGAAGGATATGATGCATCTCTTCCCAGTCACTTACCACAGTTAGCAGTTTTGACATGCATTATACCAATGCACCGCGGTTACAGTAAACGTGAGCTAACCATGTGCAGCAAGAGACAGGAAATATCTACTCAGCGGGCATCCATCACTTCCCTTGGGCCTGGCAAATCCCACAGTGGAGTGGCTTATCATAGCTGAGGATCACACTTTTGTTTTGCTCAGCATGACACCTTTCCCCATGGACGTGTCAAGATCTTTTAAAATCACTCCAAGCTTCTTCCCATAAATACACCATCAGGAAGTGAGTAGCGATTACGTCCTGTGATTAGAAGCTATTTTCTGCTGGAGGGAAGCAAAAATAACCTCCCAGCCACCAGCCTCCCGAGCCATCTGTTGTAGTGGAGGAGACTAAAGGATGTTCCGTGTAACTGTCCCCATGCCATAACTGAAGTGCAGAGATAAATAATAGCCAGGCATGGGTTTCTAAGCCATTCAGTTCTCCACTCCCTTGCTGGAGCATTGAGGAGCTGCCAACTTCTGCAAGCCCTGATTTTGCCCTGAATATATTCAGAGGGTTCCTTCAGAGCTCACCAGATGTGCAATGTGTTGGCTAGCATGTATGCTGTCTAGGGATGTACCTGCAGGAGTCAGAGCTCCTGGGTTCCTTTTCTGCCACTGACTTGCAGTTTGATGTCTGTCCCCAAATCCCTTCACCTCTCTGCCCCTGGTACTTACTTAGCTCTCAGGGGTTATGGGAAGGTTAATTGGAGAATGCCAGCTGCAGTGAGCTCATATGAACAATGCTGTAGATGGACTAATTATTATGACAGTGTGTGTATCACTCTCCCTTCATGATTGGCCTTCCACGAGATAATCCTTCTATCGCCACCACTAGAGCTGGGGCAACTGTTTGTTTTTGCAGCTGATGGCCCTGGCATTATTCAATGACTCTGTGGACCACAAGTGAGTGGTGTAGCTTGTCACCGTTATCTGTATGTTTGTTGACCACCAGAGTCCATATCTAGCTCGAGAGGATTTTACTGAAACACAAAGTGCAGTAATTTCCCCTACCACCATGCAGTCCTTGCCCTGGAACTGAGCTGCTCTGGCTGAGGGACTGAGAAACCAAGACTCAAAACCACAGTGGCGGAGTGAGGGTACATGTCATTGGGCTGTCGTGGGGTCATGAACTGAGTGTGCTGAGCCTGCAAGTTCTTGGGGCTCTGTGGCGGGCCACTTGGGGAATGAACCTTGGCAGACAGAGCCACAAATAATGAATAGATAATGGAAAAGGAAGTAACAGAGGGGATAATTCAGAGAGGCCCATGGCTGCAGATGGATGTTACCTTGAAAGTTTTAAAATGCAAAGGATCTGATGGGTGAGATGTGATCACTAGAAGGCACAGGCTGCCAGCTTTCTCCCAGGATGTCGGTGGGGGTCTGCATGCACAGACTGCAATCGGAGCATGGCCCTAAATTTGTAGCATGTCTTTTTCTAGATAGTGGAGTTTTGAATAAACCCAAACTAGTGAAGTAAGAACACAAATGGGGAAAACAGGACTGCCGGGGAGGTCTGATCCAAATCCCATTTGCAGTCAATAGAGACTCTGGTTGACTTTTTAATGAGCTGTAGGCCAGCTCATTATTTGATTCCTGATGAGACTGAATGAATCCGAGGAAGGAGTACATGCTTCAGAGATGTGCCATGGAACATGGTCTTCAGGAAATGGCGTCAGCTGTTCAGAGCCGTGAAAAGGCCAGAGTCACAGTGACGCAAAACAAACTAACTGCTGGGAAATCTACAGTGTTCATACTCCAGTCACTGGAAGGTCCTGAAATCTGAGTGCTGTTGATCTAAAATATGGATACAGGACTTAAATCTTTGGGTATTTGCGTGGTGTATTTTTATGGCTTTGCTTAAATTACATACAAGATATAATTCTCTTTTTATTTCCTTTCCTTCCTTAAAGCTTGAAGAAGAATTCCAAAGAACGGCCAACATACCCAGAGCTTATGGTGAGTGTGGCAAGGCTAAAGGTACATGGTAGCCAGACTTAAAGCTTAGGTTTTCAAAAGTGACTAGGTTTTCACAGGGGACTAGTGATTTTGGATGCCCCCTTTCATGTGTCTGGAGTTGAGCACCCAAATCACTACTCGTTCTAGGAAATCTTGGCCTAAGTACCAAATTTGGTTCTTTGTTACTCAGGTGGATTTCCCATTCAGATCAAAGGAAAGTGTACTGGTATAACTAAGAGCAATATGTTTCCCTAACGGTGTAATGGACCAAGGGTGTATGGGGAGTACTGCCAGGATGGATGAGGATGGGTTGGCAAAGGCAAAACTCTCCACTAGGATCTGCATGAGGGCCTTCTACACCCATCCTGAGCAGAGTTTTCATTGCTGTTCCACATGGGCAGCAGGAGCAGAACGTGCAACAGAGATTCATTGCCATGGCAACTTGGAGAGGAGGCTTTTGAACCGAATGATTTCCAGATGTTATTGGCCAGGATCAGCATGTGACCAAAACAAGCATTCACATACTGAATTTCTTCTGCTGCTTGGAATATATTTGCTTTGGGCAGGGCTGAGGGAAGCAACTGTGGAAAAAGATTAATGATAGGAGGGCAATGCAAGGTAATTTGTGTGCAGTGCTGAAAGGGGCTCAGAGGTCAAGTGTGCTTAGCTGCAGGTGAACTCCCAGCTGTTCAGACACTGCTCTAAACTCAGCCAGAGCTGTAGGAACTGATTTGGCAAGAACAGGCTATGCAGTGGGGTGTCCTGTACCTCCAGGCTGCACTTTGGTCAGAACCTCTCTCCTGATCTTCTGGAGCTACTTCTGCTCCTATTTCTGGTTAGAATCTGGAATTGCCGAGACCTGATGAAAACACGAGAGAGAGAAATAACAGAGCTGAATAGCTGCTTGTGAAGTTAACATCCCACTCTCCTAGACATTCTGCTTGGTTTCTATTTTAGCCCTGTGCTTTGTCCATCCCCAGGTGCACGTTCCACTCCCTCCCTGCCATTTCCAACACCTCTTCCATTTGCTGGGACGCAGGAAGGAAGTTAATCAGAAAGTATGAAAGTATCCTCCCTCATCGCTTCCTCCCGGCTCACTTTACGGGTCTTTGCGATACCTGCTGTAAGAGAGCTTTGAGGTTCCTAACACTCTATAGGTGTTCTCTGCACTGGAAGGTCATGCACCTTTTAAAAATTACTTGTAAGCAGTGAGTAATTCCTGTGGCATTTTTGCTGGGGTCTGTAATGCGATTAGACTATGTAGAGATCTACTTTACACACAGCTTTGCTTGCACACCGACTTTCAGACAAAGGGAAGACCAAATGTTTTTATTTATGATTGAATAGATAAATGTAGAGAGAAAGCAAATCTCAGACCTTTGCCAAATGGCCTTTTATCAAAAAGGCTCACCAGGGCAGATTTGTCTGTTGCAGCATAATACCCATTGGTAGCTGTGCTCACGTCTATTGAATTAGGCCCTTGGATCACCTTTCCAACATATCTCAACACTGTGGTATTTTACGGCAGATGTTAATGTTGTGAGGTCCTGTGGTTTTGGTGTGGTTTTTCTTTTTCTCTCCTGTTCTCTTATGGCATTACGAGTTGCGGTACTGGAACGGACTTGCCTTTTTAGAACACGGCTGCTCTTTGCTTTCCTGTGGAATTGGGGTTTCTCATGGAAAATGTGACTCTGTGTTCTCTGACTTGAGTAGCGGGAAAACAGATACTGGTGGTCTGTGCTTAATTCTTTTTTAAAACCTGTTTCCCCAGGTGAAATGGAGCATGAAACAACAAAAGGAATCCCTCTCCCACAGCTTACAGGCTGTAAAATACAGCCTAGGTCATGTGGAGGTGGCTGGGCAATTAGCTTTGCGCACTGTTCTCTTCCAGCCAGTGGCTGAGGTTGAGATCCTGCAGGGATCAGCATGTGACCAAAACAATAATGGGAATTGCTGTGAGAATTGTTCACGGGGCACTTGTGAAAAGTGACTCAGGTCACTTGGTGCATCTTTCCCTAGCCTCTACTCATATAATGGCATGGTTTGCGTCAAGTGACTATCTCTGATCAGCAGAAATGATCTCCGGGCTCTTATCTTCTGTCTCATACCTGCTTGAGCCCTGTTCTCTGCTTGAAATCTATGCCTCTCTCAGATGTTCCTCCTCCTCCTTGCAGTTGTGTCTCTGAACCTTTTTTACATGCTGCTCCCTGTGCTTGGAGTAGCCTCTAGTGCATCAAGCTACATCACTCTCCTTTTTCAAATCCACCCTAAGACAGCTCACTTCTTCCCTCCTCCAACCACCCTCTCCTGTCTCCACTCGGTCAATGCAACAGACGAAAAGTAATTTTGATCTGCATTAACAAACAAATCTTATAATGCAGGTGCCAAGCCTAAACCATAACCACTCCCATGACATCTTCACGTGCGCTGTCCATCCAATGTCTGATTTAGGTTGTAAGATTATTGGCAAAGGGACTTTGTATTGACTTTACTGACAGATGCAAGACAACAAATTACATTTAGCAGCAGGGCTCTTGGATCTGGATTGAGACGCATTGGCAGGATGGTACTTGGAACCTGAACTGGAGTAGAAGGTGTTGCAGGTATCAGTTGAGGGGCATCAGGAGAGCTGCGACGAAGCCCTGAACTGAAGTATGGATATTGCAGGGTTGGACTCAAGGTGCACTGGCAGAGCTGGGCAGGGGCGTGGGGCTACAGCAGGTGTTGCAGGTCAGGACTGATGTTCTTTGGCAGAGCTGGGTACACTTTAGACATTGTCATGCAGTCAGGCTGTGATCCATGCTCTTCATTCCTCCGTTTTATGAGCTGCACGTTAGTGTTTTAAAGAAAGCCAGGTGAAGAGCCTTTTCCTCTCCAAGAGGTGACACATCTGCTGTTTTTCCCATGGCTTGGCAGGGCATTTCTGCAACACAAGCAGAAAAGCAAAACCCCACCCATGCCCAGCCTCAAGAGAGCTGCGGGAGGGACTTCTTCCATCCAACAGCTCACCGTCTCGTGCGTCAGAAGCTGAAGGGAGTAGCAGGACTCCTGTGCCAGGAATCGTCAATGTAGCCGACTCCAGTTAAATTGGTCCCATGTCATCAGTGAGACGTTTTGAAGCATTTTGACAAAGTCTTTAAATGTCAGATGAATTCAGATTTGGGGTGTGGTGGGGGGTTCTTGGAATGCGATGAGCAGTTAAGATTGCCCAGCAGGAGTGTTGGAGGATTGTTTACACAGAGTGAGTAGGTCGCCTGGGTATGACCCTTGCATTACTGTTAGGGTGCCGCAGGAAGCTTTTATTTTTGCTGAGTAAGGGTGAAGGAAATGATCTGAAAAGTAGATTCTTTGAAATCCTCAGCCTAGCATCCAATGCCAGTAGCTCAGGTAAGCACTGGGGAGATGGGCAAGGGCCAGGTCTCCTTCCCCCGAACTCAGGCAGTGATTGCCACGCCCTGCTGTTTATGTAGGGGGACTGAGGGATCTGTGCAGTGGCATCTCTCTCCTGAGCTGGATTTGCCTATTGCGGTTCCATATAACTCCCACTGCACACAGATGCCTGCACGCAACAGCAAGGAATATTCAGCAAAAACTTGGTAACACATGCCGGTGACTGGAAGGCCCAGTGTAGGTCATTGAGGACAGGGAATCGTGGCTACTCGCTCCGAAACTAACACCCACTGGATTGGGTGTAACCCAGGACAGAACATAGCCTGCAGCGAGAAAACGAGCAAACAGGATTTGTGAAAAATTCACAGCCAAAATAGCCTTTGCTCTTTCATTTTGAAGTTGGGGGGGAGAAAGTGGGAGATAGAGGGAAGAGTGGAGGGTGGGTATTACAATACAGCAAAATGTCCAGGAAAACGTTCTAAAATGGATGAAAGTTTAGAAGTATGAAGCCTCGTTGCAGTCCTGGTCTCTCAAATCTGCTGAGGTGTCAGAGATTTTATTGCTCCCTGCAATGGCACGTCTAATACATTGCACCTTGAGCCAGATTGATTAGCTGTCGTCCCAGCTGTGCCCTGGCATTTGGACGAGCGCACAAATGGCCCTTTTGGTGCCTAACTAGCCCCTTGTATGTGAATGCACCTGGCTTCCCCTCAGCAATTTCATGTGCAAATTACAGGCACAAAGAGTTACACAAGTGTGTGGGCATTATGCATGTGAACCTCTGCCCATAGTCTTCAGAAATCTAGCTGTTTCCCACTGGATTGCCAAATGCTGGGATTGGACAACAGGGGGTGGATCACTTGATGATTATCCTGTTCTGTTCATTCCCTCTGAAGCACCTGGCATTGGCCACTGTCGGCAGACAGGATACTGGGCTAGATGAATGGACCATTGGTCTGACCCAGTATGGCCACTCTTATGTTCTCATGAACCAATAGTAAACCAACCTGGATGTAAGTTAGAGATACCTGCAGTGAGATGTATGGGACCTTTGTGTGCAATCCCTCTCATTCTCAATACTGCTGTGCCATACAGGCAAGAGTAGGCAATGGACAGCTGTGTTTTTAGGTCTGTGCAGGGTGAACCGACACAAATCATGGTGGAGCATTGCATGCCGGGACTTTTGGTCTCCATGGGTCACACCTCCTAGCTTAACGTGGAGATTGCCTGCTGGGACCTGGGTCATGCACCCATGTTGACCTGTCTGTGAGGGGTGCTTATATGGCTCCAATCAGAGTAGTGTCTGAGCACCCCAGTTTATCTTCCCAACACCCCTGTGAGGTTGGGGAGTAATATGATCTCCATGTTACACCTGAGGAGCTGAGACACAGAGAGATTGACCCAAGCAAGACTTTCTCAGAACCAAGAATTGAATCCAGCACCCCCGTGCGTTAACCACAGCCCCATCCTGCATGAAGATGAGGGCCATAGCAGTTTGCTCCATTCTACGCACATTGGTGTTTGGACTGTAAGCTCTTTGGTGCAACGATTGTCTTTTGGGTTCTATGCACCGTGGGGTCCTTGTCCCTGACTGGGCTCCTAGGGTCTCCTTTCAATCAAATAAATAATAACAATAACTGATCGTTAGATAAGCCTCACCCTGCTTCTGGCAAATTGCAGTGGTGGTGCCACTGTGTTGCTCAAAGCCTTGGTGATTTCTGGCTTAAGTGAATTGCTCTCACCCACTGAGATGCAGCCGTCAGTAGCACATGTTAGTTTCTGGTCGAAGTAGGGTTTGGGATTGTTTTGTTTTTTGTTTTGCTTTTTGCACATATTTTTCCATTTACAGAAATGTAGACAGAACCTCCGGCTGGATGCCTTAATATGTTAGTTACAATTAAGTGTTTAAATAGATAGCTATTTATCATTTTCCAGCCAGCATAGCTGGCCTCTCTGCAGAGTGGTTAAGAATGAAGTAGCCTTAACAGTTGCTGATGGGAAGGAACAAGACACAGAACTGAGCAGAGGGAAAGGGATAAAGAAATAAAATTGGAAGCTTGGTAAATATTCACTGAGGATGCGGTTTCCCTGAGAGGCTTTTCCGTGGAAACATTTACACGTTTGTGGAACTATATTCATGCTGTTAGTCCCATTTCTGTGAATTCAGCGGGAGCATGCTCTTTGACTGCACACCCCTAACAAACGCATGAGTATCTTCCCTGAGGATGGGAATGCAAATTCAACTGAGAGATGTCTCCGCCTACTAAAATAAGGGATAACACCTTTCTTTCTTTCTTTCTTTCTTTCTTTCTTTCTTTCACAGTTCAATGATCCAATGCCTTTGATTTATAATATATAAATCAAATATATATATCTATATATATATTTGAAAGAGACAAATTTAAGGCTAATGTGCCCAGCATTTGTCTGACCTTCCTTGTTTTGCCTTGGGCCCAAAGCATCTGTGTAAACCTATATCTACTGTGATCTTCTCCTATGCCATGTTGTTTACATCTTGGACTGCTTTGTTCTCTTCGTTGTGGGCTTGTCAGGACGTTTCCATCTATTCCTACCCACATGGGGTTCACGTGCCCCAATGGTCACTTTGTAATTCTTAGATGAAAGGTGCTGACAAAGTGTTATAATTATTATTTTCATCTGGGAAGAGAGGAGGAGCCTTTCCACTCTTGGACCAATAGAAGTTCTACGTTATACACCCACCAACACCCACGTAGAGTTGAATGAGCAGTCCATTCCAATACTGCTAATCTCTGCCAGGACTGAGGGACAGTAGACAGCAGAGGATACTGGAGCTAGAGAGCCGGAGAAAACTGCAGGGCCCATTTGGGTCCAGATATAGAGAATCCACATTTCATTAATTTACCAGCCCAGACACGATATGTACTTACCCACCTGAATGACACCATTGTGGTGCTAGTAGGGGAAACAATGTTGTTTTACTAGGAAGACTTTCCCCAACTGAGTAGAATTTTGCCAGGCTGACACTGAGAATGTCAGCTTGGTGGTTATGGTTTGAATAATACATTTTAATGTGTTCTCTTTTCTTTTCTTTCCCAGCAACACCCTTTCTTCACCCAGCACGAATCCAAAGAGACAGACGTGGCTTCTTTTGTAAAACTCATCCTGGGAGACTGAGAAACGGACTTGTACACGATTTGCCTTTCTGTGGACTGGTGGGTTTAGGGGAAAAGGGGTGTGCGGCGGGGCTTGGTCACGAAAGCACCAATAGAAAGTCGCCTTTTAAAAAAAAAATTTAAATCCCCGCCTCGCCAATGTTTTTAAAGGGTTCTTTGGTATCCATAGTGACATAGAGTGAACTGGTTAGTGAAATGAATTTTAATAAGGTTGGCACCCTTCAAACAAACAAAATAATTTTTAACAAGGGTGATTGAAATATTTAATGACTGTCAAAATGCCATTCCCCTCCATGCCCCAACCTTCTCCTCAACCCTCTTCCCTTGTTTCTGTCAAATTGCTTTTGTCATGGTAATAGGTGCTATGGTAGTCATGAAGTTGTATGTAGATTTATATTTTGTCCCTTCCATTATTTTAATATTTATGTTAAGTGCTGGATTGAATAGATTTCTGTTTTATATGAGAATGAACGTGTGATGATGATGACGAAAATGAGGCTACAGCAAGCAATATTTATAGGGCTTTGCTGTGGAAAGGGTTAAAAGGAGAAAAGGAAAGAAAAAAAAAAGAGAGAAGAAGCCTGTATGTTGTGGAAAACTATTTAATGTGCATTGTTAAAGAATTTTTAACAAGGATCTTGGTTCAAATGCCGGGGCTACCTCGGAAAACACGCTGAGGGGATTGATAGGATCTCACATGATGTGGGACGCGGTCGGGCACAGGAGAGATTGCTCTGATGACACGTAAAGAGGAAACACAGCTTGGTTCTCATGGTGTTTGCGGTGCATTCCCAGCGCACGGCGTTGCTAAAGCCTCTGGTTCCAGCGGTTTAGACGCGTGTCTGACAGGCAGTGATGTCCTGAGGCAGAAACGTAGTGACTGGGACTAATGCAGGGAGGAAAGGTTCGTTTTAAAGTGCGTGGCAATGTGAAGAGGCAATAGCTGATCCCTCACCTGGCTATGAATTCGGGAGCGTTTCATGGAGAACCTTGCGCTGATGTTAGAGTTCAGATTTTGTGGTGGTTTTGGCCTCGGAAGGGAGTTTTCCTGTCCTCGCTGAACAGAAAGGAACATTATGGATGGCTGGATATCTGCAAAGGGGGAAGCAGGGTCAGAGGATTACGTCCCAGGGTGGGTTTCCAAATTTCCGAGCACTACACAGACAGAAATCCCCTGAACTTACCACAGTCATTTGAAACGCTAACGAGCTCCGCAGGAACTCCTGCTGGAGTGCAGTTTGATTCACATCCAGGGCCGGTCAGGATGATCGATGCAGCTGTGCGTGTTAGGCTATTGCACACACTGCAGGTGCCCCTCGGAGGGCTTCAGTCCAGGAAAACCCGCAAGGAAACCACAGCTACACCGATCCCAGGAGCTTGTTGCCATTGGACGTGGTCCACAAAGAAAACTGCTAGCCAAGGGAGAAGAACATTGGGGATGTCAGGATGGGAGGGAAAGACAGCATAAGAATGCTGCTCTCGTGTTAACACAGTAACTAGTGCTCTGTAGGGTGAGCAGATGGACCTTAGCTCTGCTCTCGGTGACTCCACTGACTCCGGATTCACTCTGGTGTCACCGAGCAGAACGTGGCCTGATCAGCTTTCCTGACTTGGCTCTTTCACTGCAATCCGGTCTTTGCGCCTTGTCTCCCTTGATCTCTTCCCTCTCACCCTCCCGGCAAGGCAGAATGCATGTGTGCAATGTCTGTCTCCCCGTTCTGTCTTTTAAAAGACACCCGCTCAGCACTATGCCTCTCTGCTGGGAGGGTCACAGACAGAAGCTCCAGATTTGCCGATTTGGGAGCCGAGCCCCATGTCGCTCCAGAACAGCCGGGAAAATTGGTGCTATGCCAGTTAAGAGAGCTCCTCTTCTCCAGCTTATGTGCTGAGGGCAGCCTTTTCTATTGCATTACAGGAAACAGAAAGCTCCCACTCTGACCCAGTCTTAGGCCTACCCCACCTTTTTTTGCCTTTCTCACCCGTATCAGGGGAACGAAGATCCACTGAGGCAGAGCTAGGGTGGGGAGAGGGAAAGTAATACGAAAATCCACAGCAGCCCTAGCTGAAATCCCTCGAAATCCATTCAGGCCCAGAAAGGAACTGCCCGAAGAGTAGCTCTCACTGCGGCACAAGACTCAGGGCCAAGTTGTGCCTTGTTTCACACTCTCCACCAGATCGTCAGCTGGTGGAAATGGGCGTAACTCTGTGGACGAGCCCAAAGCATCCATTTGTGAAGTGATCCAATTCCCCAAGGCTGCATTGTTCCTTTGCAAGGTCAGAGGGGGAGGATGGTAATTTGCATTGCATCTGTCCAGGGCGGGGGTCATTAGTAATTGAAGTGCTTATGGGAGTTCTACCATCTCGTTCACCAGGATCCCATCATTTTGCACCACATACTTGCTACGTCCGTCGTTTGAGGAGACTCTGGAGAGTTCAGAGTTTGGATTGTGGGATAGTTCCCTGGGGGCACAGGGTCCTGAAGAATTAAACTGGTTGCAAAGAATTTGGGTATATCTGTGCTATAATCACAGGGGCTGCCGTTTGAGCAGACGTACCCAAGCAAAGCTAGCTTGGGTCCCGGAGATGTGAAGTGGCAGCAGTGTGAGCTGCAGATTGGGCTAGCCCAATGAATAATTTCCCAGGGTTCCAGGCTGGCTTGCACAGCCTGCTCTGAAAGTCATGCTGCCTCGGTTTCCCTGTCCTAAGCGCTGAGCTAGCTAAATTAGAGCTAGCTTGGGTCTGTCTTCTCGAGCTGCAGTCATGCCCAGTGATTACAGCATAGCATTACCCTTTGTGTGAAGAGGTTCCTTGCTCTCCTGCGTCAGCACCCCTTTGTAAGTTTTACCTCTCTCTCACATGATCCCATGGGGAACTTCCAAGGAGATGTTTTGTTGCAGATGAAACACAAGGTTCTTTTACATTTCAGTGTAATTTTAAAGGCTACTGGGGGGCTCATAATCTGCGCCCTGGTTTTCAGCTTTGTGTGTGTCTGTCTTTTCTCTCTCACACTTTCACATAGACTCCGAGCTGTTTTGATTGATTGTCTTCAGATGCAGCAAAAGTCCAGCCAGCCAGCCAGCTTATAGTGTTGGTTCCAGCGTCAATTCTCACTTGAAAAACATAACGTTTAAAAACAGCCTTTGGTTTTCCTGCATATGGATCTGATGCTTTCGTTAAAGATCGGTTTTGCCTTTTTTCTCTTGGAATATAAATCTCATTTGGACACTAAATTCCCTTGACCTCAGAGCACCTTTATTCCAGTGCCATGGTAACTGACGGGTTGAATTTATGGGATACCGTCAAAGATCAGTATTAACAGCAGATATTAATATCCCCAGCGTTTTCCAACAGAAAACTGTCAGTGTTGTATGCAGTTAGTAACCCTATAATCGGAATTGTGCATGGCTCAACACTACAGGTCGAATGTTTTCTTTTGTGCTTTTTACTCTTGTGATGTCTGGCTCATCCAAAATCTTCTTGGTTTAATTGCATTATAACAAAACAAGAAAGAAGGACTATTGAAAAGAAACAGTCACCCCATTCCTCTATCTGATGTTCAAAAGCCTGATTCTCTGCTGCCTTTCACCTTGGGTAGGCCCTTGAATCATTGCAGAGTAAGTGTAATTTGCCACTGGTGATGTGAGTGGAAAATTCAGATTGAGCAGCATTACACACCCACTTTGCCCAGTATAAATGACCGTGCTAAGTGTGGGTCAGTGGAGAAATTCGAGATTTGCTCCGTATCTCAGCATCCATCTTGGGCAAATATCAAAACAAAGCTTGTAACATCTGGGGATCATTTGAAACCTTTTGAAAGTAGTGTGCCACAGGTCGTCTTGGGGGAAGCATGGCCTAGTGGTCTGAGCACAAGATTGGGAGCCAGGATTCCTTAAACGCTTAGATTACCATTGTGGTGGCTCTTTTACTAACACTGTGGTAGTGGGCAGGTGTGTAATCTCTGCCTCGGTTTCCCCATCTGTAAAAATAGAGATAACAACACCTACCAGGACGGGTGTATTGAGGGTTAATTTTCTGGCTCATGCAGTGAAGGTGAAAAGTGTTCTGTCAGTGGCTTCCCAAGACTCTATTTCTGGACATCACAAGAGTTCCCTCACTCCATCACACACTCAGAAGGAAGGCTGGGGCTGGGGTGGATTTGTTGCTGCTGTTTGTATGGTAGGATTTTGTTTTTTCTGGAGAAGATTTTCCCACGCATCACACAAGACTTTAAACAGAGATCCGTCCTTTCTTTTACCGTGTTCGCTGGTTATTGAGGAGTTGTTCCTAACTCACGCCCACAGGGGCTGGGTTTGTGGTGGTGGAGCGGCTGTGTCTGGAGGCAGGGGGAGCTAGAGAGGGCCTTGCTCAGAAATGGCTCTTTAAATGGGGAAGCACACACTCCCCCATGTGCCCCGTTGCACATCGGCAGGTGAGGGGGAGGGGCGTAGCCATGCCAGTCCTCCCAGTCGTGCTCTCTTTGGGGTGTACAGTGCTGCTGCCCTACAGCTTGTGCTTAAGAAGCTCTGGCTCAGCTAGCTGGTGGCCTTCTGCATGTGGGCACTGGTAACGAAGGAGCTCCCTGCACCCCTTTCCCTCCCCACCTCGCACAGCCATCAAGGGGCAGCCAGAATATGGCCCCAGGCTCTTTGTATTTCAGAAGGGCCGCCTATGCTTGCTCCTTAGGCAAAGGTGTCATGCCAACACCACCCTTGTTCCCTTCAGCCCCAGATGATAGGTGGTGTGAAACGGGGATTGTGTCTACACTGTAGATTCCAGCAGAAGGAGGCAGTGGGTGGAGCGGGAGGATCTCCTTGATATGCAGAGGGAGCACACAACAAAGGCATTTACACACACGCAAACATGGCCAGTATTTCTTGCTGTTCGCTTCAGTAGAAGAGTCTGCCTCAAACCTTTCGTAGAAATTGTAGATGGGAAAGACCTGCTAGGCCATCTTATCCATTTCCCTACCAATGCAGCATGGATCCTTGCAGCCCATTCACTAGAGCTTGGTCCAGTGTAGTTATAAAAGTCTCAAGCAGAATGGCTTCTATCACTTCTTGTCCCTGCTGCAAAAAACACGTCAAAATGCTCCTTGTCCTCTCTTCCATCTCATTGATGTCCATCCTCCGTGGACCATGCTTGGTGCTTACACACTTTCAGATGGAGATCATTATCACATCCCTCCTAGGTTAGCGTGCCCCCAAACCAGCTCAAAAATCAGCCCCTTCCAGCCTCTTAATTACATATTTTTGCTTTTCATTGAATTTCCTCCTATTTATTGATATCTTTCAGTTACCGAGCAATTAGTTATATTCAGTTTTGCTGATGGGAGCAGGATCAAGACAAACAGTTGCCTTCACTGGTCTGCTTTTATTGGTGCATGGGGGGAATATTGCAGAATGTTTATTGCTATTAATGGAGTAAAATCTCCTGACCCTAAAAATGGGAAAGAGACTTGTTAGGGCTATAGATTCTCAGCTGGCATAAATTGGTGTCGCTCCATTGATTTAGCTGGAGTGACGCTGATTTACTCCGGCTGAGACTCTGGCCCCTTTTGTATAAACAGCTATTCTACAATAATAAAGTTTAATGAATGGAAATTTCCCCTGGATTCACATAAAGTAGCAAGTTCTACTCATTAATCTTTATTGCCGCATTATGGCTGTTTATGTATAAGGAATCTTGTCTCCCTGTTGTGCATATGTATTTATATAGTGGGAGGGCTGGGGTGAGAAGTGTATATAAAAGAGACATAACTGACCTGATGTCCACATATTTTATAGTCTGTAACTTCCTCCCCTAGTTGATTGTTTCCTTGAAAGCTGTTAACTGGCAACAAAGGAGGTGTTACAGAGCTTTGTCTGCACAGCTGGCCTTTTTGCTCCACTATGAAATCCAGATTGTTTCTTGTGAAAAAAGATGAGATCTCCAAATTAGTATTTCAGCTCAGCCTTTAGTGGAGCAGGTGGATAATATGGAATATGACGAGTTCTGGCAGGCAAGCGCTCTTGCTCCCCCACACCTTGATGGGAAGAAACAGCTGCTGTTGAGGTCTCCCCAGGAGACAGATGTGTTTCTCTAGTTGAAAGAGCATTTACTAACCCCTGCGATGCCACACATTAAAGTCAGTTGATTTCACTTAGGAGAGTGTCTGCCCTTTCCCAGTGGGTTTTTTTTTTATTCCCAAACCTGTTGCCTTTGCATGTTGTCGACTGAGTTTTTATTGTGGGCATGGCAAGGACACAGTTGTATACGAACTATGGGCAGATGACTGCTGTGCAATGCTTGGTTGCACAAACCCTCTCTAGTAAAAAATATTTCAAGTAGTGGCACAGGAGAAAGAAATCTTCCAGGAAAGTCAAGCAGCAGAATGACCTTCAGCACTGGCAGTCTGAGAAGCGAGAGCTCAGTTATAGTCCTGATGCCTTCCCTTTGCCCATCTCAGATGCTGATGTTGATGCTTTCCTTTGAACACAGAGGAGAGACAAAGTGGCGTTGCGAAATGTGAGCATTGTTCAGCAAAGGATAGTAGATTTCCCATGGACCTCTGGCTGCTGGGCTGCATAAATGGAATGTAATCTAACAGTGGAAGATGTATGGGGAGGAGCACAGTCCCTGTATGGCAGCAGGCAGAGGAAATACCAAGGAACTGGCCACAGTGCTGATCCTCCTATTTCCCTTCTGCTCCTGGTGGGAAGCAGAGCATAAGAGCTCACTGAGTATGCCCGTGTAGTACATCCCATATACCATAGGCTGCTACAGGCACTAAGCAGCCCGGGAGGGAAGATAGCTCCTTTCCCGTGTCCGGTGCATCTGCTTAGCACATGGCCCAACTACACAAGTCGTCCCTTTGCAACATCAAAATGTTTTTTATCAAATACCGATTCCTACTGTACCCCCCTCTCATCTCCCCAAGGCAGTCCCAGTGCGGGCCTTCAAGCAAAGAGCAGCAGAACCTTAAGATCAACTAAAATCCACTCTGATAAATGTGGCTAGGGAGTAGATATGCATAAGAACACGTATTAGCTGGTAAGGATAAATTATCTGGCAGTGTGTTTCTAGGACATGACTTTGGCAGCAGTACAAAGACAAGAGAGCAAAGGGAAGTTCTACAAAGCCAAGAAATGAGAGGAGACACCTTTTAGGATTGTCTTTGAATATCCTATTACAAGGAATAGATGACTTAAGGTCTATTAGGGAAAGTTCATTCCTCATTGAAGCCAGTGGCGGTCCACCAGAGATGAATTCGACCGTGTGTTATTTTACACCTAGCTGTTATACCTTTACAGTTCTCATCCCAAAGCTGCATGGAAACTATTGGCTACCAATGTCCTCATCTCATTTTTTTGGCCATCCTTTAAGGCTTGCCCTGTGTTCCTGGGATTTCCGCAGCTTTGTGGGAGGCGGGGGCATCGCCTGCTGTTGTTTTTAGGATCCTTTTTATTTATTGATTTATTGTTTGTCCAGTGACTCATGATACGGCAGCGAGCCACATTAAATCATGCATGGGCGCATACCTCCGATGGAAGGCTACCACCAGCTGAGAGGTGTACCTGGGGCCCACTAATGCACGCCCCAGCTTGGCTTGTTGCTATCAGAGTGTCGCTCGATAAAATCTTTTCCAGAAATGGAGCAAGTCTGGATTTACACCAACGGAACAGAGATCTGAATCTGTCACATCCACAGCCATGCTGCAATGTGGACTGTGTTTACTTTCCAGAGGGATTTACAGGTTCCCTAAAGCAATGAGGCAAAACTCCAGGGGTTGAGTGGTTCTATGAGGATAAGCAGGCAGAAGCTCAGAAGCTTCTAAAGTCCTCTGGAAGTAGTGATGGAAATCTCACAAGATCAAATGTCATTTGAAGATTTCCAATACATTGTGGGTTTGGCCGGAGCAGAACAACCTTCTTATAGCTTCTCTGATGATATTTTGATATGTTACTTCCACTTCTGGGCCCAGCCAAACCCAATAAGGACAGAATTGTGGAATTTTTAAATAGAAGGGGGGGAAAAGTGAACCAAGTTTTTTTTAACTTGGTTGTAAAATGTCTTTTTGGTGCGCACTATAGGAAAGATTCAGGCCAGTTCTGATTATATCTCCTCCCTAATTCTTCACCTTTAGAAGGTGATAGTGGTCTTGAGTCTCACTTACACTAAGGTGCCTCCGCTTTGCCAGAACAGTGTAAAGGAGCTTTAAGGTAAATGCGATTTGGGCATTCAATCCTTTTGAAACTGGGTGATCCCTGATTTAGTTCAGTCTCAGTGCTAGATTCTGTGATATGACTGTCCAAGTGTATTCTCTGCTCACGTGTACGCAGAAGTGACACACACCAATTTGTGCCAGAAGACAACGTGAGATAAGGACTAGAGTACAACTTTTGGCCACGGTGTGGTGGTGAGAGCAGCCATCTTAGAATTAGGTTGGGAAATTCTTTGACCTGTCCTATGCAGGAGAGCAGACTAAATGATCACAGTGGTCCCTTCTGGCCTAGTGATCTATGAGCAACTGGGCCCTGCAGCCTCAGGGTGAAATGACTTGTGCCATCTCATTCTTCATACTGAATCCATGAGGAAAAGCCCAGGTTTCTGCCGAGTGCTTCACTCCTTCCAATGACTGAGAGAGGAACAGGAGCATTGACTGCACTTTTGAAGTACAGATGTGCCGTATAACTAACACTTGGCCTGTCGCTTGTATCGCACAGAGTATTAATGAAGGATAAGCTGCTACAGATTCAGGTTGTTGTACGTATAGGTATATTTGTGAGGAAGGAGGGTGAGGAATTAGTCCTAACTGAAGGGAAGAGGTTTTGAAACAGACTTTCAGAACAGCGGGCAGATGGGCTGTTGTCTAAGGCTCAGAACCTCAGCTGATGTACATCACCATTGCTCTGTTGATTTCAGTGAAGCTACAATGTCTGAGGTCAGCTGAAGATCTGGGCACTGGACTGTCGTTTGGTTTTTGTGCGGTAGTTCTGCCTCAGTAGAGTGCATTTTCCTTGACTTAGCCAGTCCAGCCTTTTACTTACACATTTTTCTGTTACACTGGCAGATGAATTTTGAAGTATTGTAAATACCAAAGGATGGGAACATTACGTTTCTTTCCTCAGTTAAGAGTGGTATTTTTTTCAACTAAAAGAACATTCAGCCATCCCTGAATTTGCAGGAACAGTCTCTTAAAGTTTTTAGTCCTTCTCAGTCCAGTCGTGTATTTTGTTTAAGAAGAATACTGTGAAAAGATAGGAAGTACTAGATGTGAGAGGTGTATTAAGGAGGTACATTAAGGGTCTACTATGAGCTGGCAGAGGGCAGCAGAAGAGTTAAGAAGTTACCTGCTGCTCATGGGGTAAACTGAAATAAACTGCAGTCAGAATCATAGCTATTTAATCAGGATGTAATTCTGCTGTAATGTACTCTGGTGTAAATGCAGAACTCTCCATCCAACACAGAGCACTCACTCCAGATTTAGACCCTAATTCTATCGGAGTACATTAATGTCAATGGCAGTAGAATGTGGCACAAATTGTTTTGGATATATCCTACCATAGCTAATGAATTTTCAAAGCTACGTCACCTTTTCATTATCTCTGAAGCTGTGAATCATGTGAATGGTGTTTGCGGTGACAACTGCCATTGTACTGATCAAGGTTGGCTGAAATATTCACAGCAACATCTTGAAAATCTTGAAACTTTGCATTTCACTTCCGTTTGGTGAAATTAAATTAACTTTGACAAAAAGCTGCTAAATTTTGTTTCTTGCAAGTTAGGAATAAACATGAACCCTTATCAAGGGGGAAAAAACCTAGAAATGACTGAAACTTTGAAATCAAGTGGTTTAAAAAAATTGGCCAAGATTGATTGATTGATTGATTTTTTTGGCATCGAAACAAATGAAGTTTCCAAATTTGCAGCGTTACAATCTTCTCTTTCCTGGGGTAGTGGGAATTTTTGTAAAAAGCAAAAATGTCTTGCGATGAAATTTCTAGAATCAGATAGTAGAAAAACCAGTGGAACACCAGTTGCATTGCAAATGGGCACATGTAAAGCAGCATCTCCTGCTTTTCCATACGTTGAAGTGGAAACTACTCTCTCTTATTATTTATTCATTTGTGGTAGCACCCAAAATGTACTAAAGAAAGCCATTGTCCCTGTCCCCATATGCTTACCTACCTTGTCTTTCTTTGTTATCCTCTGAGTGTTGAAATGGCAAATGTCTATTGCTGGCTAATTAGTATTTTATGTTCTATTTCAGAGTAGCAGCCGTGTTAGTCTGTATTTGCAAAAAGAAAAGGAGGACTTGTGGCACCTTAGAGACTAACAAATTTATTTGAGCATAAGCTTTCGTGAGCTACATGCATCTGATGAAGTGAGCTGTAGCTCACGAAAGCTTATGCTCAGATAAATTTGTTAGTCTCTAAGGTGCCACAAGTCCTCCTTTTCTTTATTATATTTGTTACAGTTTGAAATTTAACTTGTTCCGCCCTGTAATTAGACGTAGGAATAAGAATTTTTTTTTTTTTTTTTTACACCTTTTAGTTGAAGGTCCTGGAAGTTTCTAAATAGATCTTGCAGCCAAAATTAAAACAATAGTAACACTAGATGAGGGAGAGTTCCAATTTGGGTGTAACAGTGACTTCAAAAACAGATTGACTGAGTTTAAGGTTCATGGAGTCAGTAAATTCTGAGAGTATCGCAGTGTGATTAACCAAAACGGCCACTGGCAATTGCAAGGAAAGACCTTTTAAATTTTTTTTTAAATGCCTGTAATTCTCCACCTGAAAAATAAAATCTGTGATTTGCCATGGATTAAAGATGTTTGGTTGTCTAAGTCTTTGCTTGACTTGGTTGCTCCATCCCTTTATATGTCATATTTGCATGGAGCATTTCAGTCTTTCTTTAACTTTTGGCCAGTCAGATAGTCACTGGATGTCAATCAAAGGTTATGATTATTGTGTTATGAGGTCATAGACCACCCAGGGACTTGGAGGGCCAAATTCTGCCCTTGGATATGCATGACACAACTTCCATTGATATCAGCAGACATAGCACACACATTCCAAAGGCAGAATATAGCCACCAACACCTCTTGCACCGTGTCTTTGGAATACTCCGTGGCAAGGATCTGCTGCTAGAACCAGGCTGTGATAGTTAATCCTATTCTGAATTGAGAGGTAGTGGGTGACTTTTTCGGGCTTGATTCTGCAAGCCGTCCCAGGAGTAGACCCACTGCAATCAGCAGCTATTAAATCAGTAAGCCCTGTGGCCTGGTAGGGTCAAACATGCACCCGCTTACATTCCTCATGTGTTATACAGAGGACAGAACAGGTATGCGGTCTTTGGATGATGAAATGGTAGAGTAACTAATGGAGGGCTCATTCCTGCTCTTCAACAAAATTCCCTGTGAAGTCAGAGCAAGTCTTGTTCTTTATATTTCCCTCCTGCCATTTGAAAAGGTGCCTTTCTCTTTTGCTGGTATGAAAACGTCACTGGCCCTTCTGCCAAGAGAAGTCTCTGCATCTCTCTTTTAATTTTTTGTGTTGGTTTTTCTGTGAACAAATGTTGGGAAGTGGGTTGCAGAATATGGAACTCAGAAGTAAGGCTCGCAGAAGGACGTGGGTCTAAATGTTTTCATGCATCTGAAGCGAATTTTAAGGAAATGTCTGTCCACAATTTACTTTCTGCTTTTCCAATACCGTTTGGGAGAAAATGGAGTTATCAAAGCAGGTAATAAACTTTGCAGCTTTCTGCTTCAAAATGCACAAGTAACCTGTCTTGAAAGTGAATACAATAGCTGCACTAAGCCAGAAGAGAGTGTGTGTATGTGGATAGGGGAGGTTAAATCTGCCATTTAGGAGATTTTTAAAACAGTGCGAGAGATTAAAAATAAATGTAAAATATTTATTTATCAGCGAAAGTACATCAAACTGCATTTTCATCCATCTTTTCATTGCTTTATGTTTGTTTTATTTAACAAGTCTTTGCCTGCCTGTTTCCCCTGCAGTGTGTTTTCCCACTGCTGCTTACCAGTTCCTAACCTCAGAGGCCCTTATAAGAATACATGAGCTGGTAACATAGGCTATATGATGAAGACATAAATTCTGTGGCTGATCCAAAGCTCTTATGTCAAGATAGATGAAAATGGTTGAAAATGACATTGAAATGTATTGAAAAGCTGGGCAATTTGGCTAGGAAAGCTTTTGTTTCACTTCCTTGCATCGGCTAGGTAGCTCTTCCCTCCTGAAAAACAAAACAACCCAAACCATAATGTAGGGCCCTGATCTAATTGCTGTTGTCTTTTGTGGGAGTTGGATTAGACTGAGATATTGCAAGTGTTCAAGTGTTTTCCAGGCAATCATGTACATCTTCATGCCGTATTGTATTTCTCTTCTGTGTATGATCTGCCACAGCCAGTTACTGTGAACAAGTGTTAGAGATATGGTTTGCAAAAAAAAAGCTGCCAGATTTGGGCCATGTGCCTGTTAATGAGAATTCACCGTCATAAAGATTCCTCCAAACTTCTGCTTTAAGAGTATTTTAAAGTAAAAGTCCTCCTAGCGCGTGCATGTTTGTTTCATCCCAAACTGTGGGGTTCCTTGAATTAGGAAGATGATCAACAGTCAGAAGCTGACATTAGAGCCAGCTGTGTGACAATGTGTGTGCTGTAATTTAATATTGTGTATGTATGTGTGTGTGTGTGTGTGTTTTTTTTAAATTAAACAATTTACGAATCAGCGTTCTATTGGATTGAGGACATGGGTGAAATATTGGAACAGGTGTTCTTTACATCACTACTGTCTGTCCTTCCCCCCCATCCCTATCCCGACACTTCAACAAATTAAAATGGGAGATTATATTTTTACTTGAAAAAAACTGGTAGCAGGAGAGGAACTCTACTACCCTCTGGTCTTATTTCTCAGGATATTCATAGGGTTAATACTGCTGCTGAGAGAAGTGGGGAATAAATACCTTTTTGAAACTTCAACCACTGTAACCATTGTCCAGCCATGTGTTTGCTAAACTTGGCACTGTGTGTACGTGTTCTGCTCAGTGTTGTGTTCAACCATCAAATGATTCAGACAACTGCTTGGAAGGAAAAAACAAAACAACAATAACCTCTTTGCTGAGACTTTTCATAACCACGCGTGAACTGGTGGTATGGGATTAAATATTCAAAGAACCGGGCTTCTTTATAACAATGGTATGTCAGTCGAGTTCAGAAAATGTACAAAAGAATAAAGGAAATTTTTAAAAGGTGCTGTCTATATGTATTAATCGGGGGGAAAACACCTGTAGGGCATACTTACAGTAGCTATTGTGGACATTTTCAGTATTGCTTTTGTCATATATACCGGATAGTGACAGGATCCACTTGGGTCAAAAATCATATTACGAGTTACTCCTAATAATTTATTATAGATTATTAAAATCCCCAGAAGAATGTTAAAACTCTAATATATTTGTTCACCGATTCTGCTGTTCGTTTTCACTATTCAAGCTGAGTGAAGTTTAGAAAGGAAAGGGACAACTCGGATTCCCTTCTGATTCAAGTCTGTTTGCAATCGGCCCCACTTTCTGACTCTCACATGCTACCCCACCGTTGCAATGTTTAACTGAGAGGCTTTTGGGTTAGCAGTCAGGGGCACTGGATTAGCAGTCAGGAGACCTGTAGTAAATCCCACTCCTAACACAGCTGCATAGCACCATTGAATTTCCTAGGGTTCAGGAAAAGAAAGAAGAAACAGCTACTTCCTAGAGGCATTTGGGACAGGGACTGTCTTTCTGTGAAGTGTCTATACTGCACCTAGCATAATGGAGTCCTGGTCCATGACTGGAGCTTTTAGGTGCTACTGCGCTTATAGCTACAACTACTAATAGTAAATATCAGTGACTGCAATGCACCTCCACCCCCTAGAAACAGCTGGAGAGTGGAACTTCTAACTGGCGTGTGTGTGTTGCACAAGATCACCCAGAGCCAGTTAAATTACTTTGCTCCACACCCTCGTGATCGATCGCTGAGAACTTTCAGGATCCAAAATGTCCTTCCGATTGTGAGGTGGTCAAGCTGTCACTAGTTGTATAGCTGTTTGCAGACTGGTGAGACTTGAATGAGATGAATAAAATAAAAGGCCTCTCCGTCGCAAAGGGGTCAAGAAACAAACACATTGGCAATGAGTGGAAGTTATTAAAATGAATGGAGAGATGTGCTGGGCATGTTTTCTCACTAGATTACCAAGTACTGTCTCACAAAGCTAGAAAACTTCTTCAGATTCCAATATTTAGAAGGACACCACTCTGTGATATGAGCAATGGAAAATACCATTCATCAAAAAGAGGTCCCCCACTGTCACAGAATTCAGAGCAGGATGTAACTTCCATTCTTCTTTGAATGCTGGCCCTTATGTGTATTCCACAAGTGGCTATGCCTGCACACCGTGCGCCTGAGTTCAGCCATTTCTGGCAAGTCATGTCCGTTGGTCTGCATGTGCTCAGGTCTCCTCATGCTCCAAAATGAGGTCACAAGGGGTGGAGAGGACCGGCACCTCTCCAGTTCCATCTTACTGCTGCATGGCACCGTGTAGTTCCCATTTTTAAATGGGGATTGCATTCATCTTTTTAACTCTCTCTATTATTTTAACTCTATTTCCTCCATGAATGCCTGGCAGTTTGCATAAGCTGAGGATCTGGTCCTATGGATTTATAATATGGGGTAACAGAACCACAGTTCTTTCTTAGAGCTCTCATGTATTCTTCTTCCCTCCAAAAACTTCTCAAGCAAACTCATACCACAGTTAGCCCCAGCTCCAGCAGCTTCTAATCCCTTTTAGCAGTTTTTCTTTTATTTTCCCATTTAGGTTTACTAATCATGGGATAAGAGTAATATTTTCCTCCAAAATGCAAACATTCCAAATCAAACATCCAAAAATTCCGCTTTCACTGCATCATGCCACAGGATATGCTGCAGGCTAACTTTGCTTCTTCCAACAATCCTTCAGTGGCCTTTGGAAAATTTAGCAATGACAACTTGAATTTGTGAACTAATTTATATTGACTCGTTTGAATGTTACTGCCTACATTGCCAAAAAAAGACCCTCTCAAAGTTGGCTCCAGTTGTTTATGCTCCCTACAATTACCTCGAACATTTTCAGTAATAAAGCTGAAATTGTTATTTTTTTAAAACAAATTCACCACACTTTTGGGTCAAATTCATACTCGCTAGTTTTTGATTAGAGCTGCATAACTTACAATGAAAGCAACGAAGTGCTGTGTTTCATAGAAACACGTTGCAGTCTCTATAGATGGCATTTGTTCATTTCACGAATGACAGAGATCTGTTTTTGGTTTGATATGCATGCAAAATTCCCACGAGTGTTAGGAGACTAGACAGACTCTAATTTCTTTCATAAGAGATCATGCATAGCTACAGGTTGTTTTAAACACAAATTATTACTTTTAATAGGCTTGCAACTTTTTTTCAAAAATCAAACAAAATAAGCCTTAGAAAATTACCATGTGTTAACAAATTATTAACAGGAAGCATTTTCAAGAGAGCTTTCTAATTGTTTAAATACAGCCCTACACATCAAAGTGTTATTGTGAACTCAGTAAAAAATCCCGCTTGAAGGAATCATTACTAAAGCATTTCGTATACAGATTACTTCAGACTTCATCATTCTGATTCTCAGCTAAGGTTATGAGATGAAAGCCAAGATTCCTTGATTAAGATCAGATGGCTTGTGGCGAGAAGGAATCTAGATGACTTAACTGAAGGGATTAAACCCAAGTCTTTTGGCTTCCATTTGGCTGTTTTATAAACTGAACTACTAGGCCAACTAGTTGGGCTGTGTTTCCCCCTGGTCATGAACGTGTGATGTTAGAGTCTTGGGTTTGCAATATCAGACAGGTGATCAGTATTAACAATCCAGATGTCCTGGGTGAGAAGAATAACAACAGTATTACTATAGGCTAAAATTAGGTCCCTAAGCTCCTTTTAGTGGACCTACCTGCTTAGTGACTGACTTACTGCTTGGCTCTGTTGAGTGTTTACTAGTATATTTATGTCTTTGAAGGGTTTGGCTTTTTTTAAAACTGACTGAAAATGTTGCCATCAGGCACACATGCTATATCTCTGCCTATGGAAGCTCAAGTACAATCTGCACTTTCAAAATCTCAGCCCATTTTCAAATGATGGCTGTCCAAGAAAGTCAGCAAATTCAGAGAGAGGCAGGGCTTTCCATCATCTCAAGATCACAAATGCTTTGACCCAGCGCCATCAAATCTGGACTTTGCACATACCAAACTCAACTTTATTGTTTTCCCTTCTTGGCTCGCTGGGAGGCGGACCCTAATGCTGATTCTGGTATTTTCTCTCTCTTTATACTTTAGTTGCAGATAGATGACCAATTTAGAAACACCAGGATAAGGATTGTGTGACTGGCATTTTATATTTAAAACCACACCCTTTAAACACACCCACACAGGCGCAGCTAAAGGGCTGATCTTTTATAGCCCTGACATTTAATTTTATAATCTCAGTTGAAATCAGGCATGAAAATAAAAGTCACAGGTTTAGCCTGTCTGGGTTTTTATACCTCACGGCCATTGTCATCTTCCCCCTTCCATCCTCATTTTAGTTCTTCTCCCTCATTTTTCCTTACTGATTCTTCCTCTCAGATTGTATTCTCTTTATCATATATACATCTGTTCAGCCTGCCCATATTCCTTCTTTACATGAACATTATTTGCCTCTTGCCTTTTAAGATGTCCTCACTTCCCTTTCCAAACTCCTCTATTCCAACCATGTTACCCTGCAAGAGATAAGATCTGGTATGTGTAGTAATGAGAAGTATGATCTAATAATCCAAGCAGGACGCTGGGGTTCTAGTCACAGCTCTACTGCCATTGACTCACTCTGGAAACCTAGGCAAGTCATTTGACCTCTCTCTGCCTCAGTGTGCCCATCAGTAAAACGGGCATAAAAATCCTTCTCTCCTCCTTCGTGAAACTTTGGCAATGAACATTTGCAAAATGCTCTCTCAGCTGAAAAGCTCTACTGGAGTGCAAATTATTATTAGAGACCAGGGAATGTTACTAGACTGCTATCAAGTCATTGTCGACAACTTCTCTGCAGAGAAAAACTTAGGCATAGCCAACAAGAACATGCTGCATGTTTTGAAATTGTGCATTTGATTATTTTGGCTTTCATCTTTTGGTAAATGGATCCAGTGTCACGTGAACTGCGTGGTCTCAGAAAGCCCAAATCATTCAGTCAGCTTGGATGGAAATAAATCTCTGAAGACAAAAAATAAAATAGCCACCTGAGATCACCAGGAGATCGGTGATGAAAATGATTTCCTATCCCTTGCTATTTCACTCTTCAAACACTGGCCTTTTCCCAGGGGAGAGCCTGAGTGCTTAGGAGAAACATGTGATGTGTAAATTACATATGTATCATCATACGTGAATTTCTAAGGGTTCCACGTATTGCAGAGAGCAGTGAGGGTTTGCCTAGAAGAAATAAGCCTAATAAAAATAATACATAACTATTGGACAATGAAATTAGTGCCACAGAAAGGAGGTGTACTGATAGCCCAGGGGATACTGCTTATCACTTTCTCCATCTGTAAAATGGGGATAATGATATCAAACTCCTTTGTAAAGTGCTTTGAGCTCTGCTGATGAAATGTGCTATATCAAAGCTAGGCATTATTGTTATTATTCTTGGGTAACATATGGCATAGAAAGCTGAAAGGCAGGCTTCCACCACACTCCTTTGCCAATGTATCCCAGCCTGACTGACCTGGAGGGGTCATTTCTAAGGAAGTGCCATCTCCGTGGCCGTTGAGGGTCTTATACAAAGCTCATTGGCTTCTTTGCTCAGATCGCCAACAGGGATGCCCTTTCGTGCGTTGGCCTTGGTGGCACGCACACACTTCTAACGTAGTCTGCCAAAACCTCTTTCACGTGGCCATGACATCATCAAGCTCAACATGGAGCGAAGATGACTCAGAATTAGTGGCTTAGAAGCTCTGTGTCGTATATCAATCCTCATGGGCCATCCAGTCCCCAGAGTGCACAACGGGATATCTGCAACCAGTGTACTTCGGCACTAGGAGTTTCCTAGTGCATGTTACCATAGTATGTTAATGCACATTAGGGAGCTTTTAGTGAATGGGCCAGTTAGTTGTGTAACATGGGGTGCTTTAGAAATCACTCCCCTCCAGAGTGCACGGCTGTGCCATATGGACAAGCCACGAGGCACAGATAATCTATGGGCACAGAATCTCTGCAACTGCCTTTACTTCCACATGAGGCATGGCTTTTGTATGTCCAAGAATATGTTGAATCCAACATGCCTTCCCGCTGATACCTTAAAGAGAATGGCTGCCTTAAACAGGGCATTTCCCCCCCATCCTTTATCAGGCAGGCCCGTCAATTGCATTTGCCTGGTGCTAGCAAATAGAAGGGAAGATAGCTGGAGGCTAGACTGCATTAGTGAGTATATAAAGACGACACTACCAATTTGAACACACAAGCAGAATATGTACTGCAAACGGGGTTATTCTCATAAGATCCAAGTTTTGTGCAACAGTGACTTGTCATTAGGGATTGCCTGGTTTTACTTAGCAAGCTTTTTTTAACACTCACAGTGCTACTCCAGGTAATACATGATTTTCCAATGCTACGCCAGGTAATACAGGATTTGCATCTTTTGATGAGAAATCAGACATTTCACAAAAAAATTGTAAAACACACACACACACACACACACACCAATTGGTTACAGCATGGGCCATGATTAAATGTACTAATATTTTAAATAAAATTTTATGAACTGTTGGCAATTTCATACAATACTGCTTAAAATATGTGTGAAGTCTGTGCTTCTCCTAGTTAACTATGCGTACTTGTCCCATGTCCATGTAGGTATATGTTTATGAAATAGAGATATTATATGTAAAGCATTTGTAAATATATTGACGAGAGCTGGTTGAAACAAGGGCGGAGATTTTCTATTTAAATAGTTCTCCCCTTTTTTCAAAATACAATGTTGGTCAAAAAACACTGAAAAAATTCATCAAAACTTCCCTGTTTCCCCCCCAAATTTTGAAATTTGAAAAATTTCAACCAACTCTGTTATTTAATAACTGATGAATTTTGACCAGGTGAAGCACTTTTGTCCCTCATGATGGCACCAAACTCTCTTCAGTTGTCTGCTGGACAAAGATCAATTTCCAAAATTCTTAATAATAGTAGAGTCTTCAATTTATGGAATAACAAAGAGCATTCATTAGTCAATCGTCCTATGTGGAACCCATTCTTCTTAAAGAGCATCTACAACCACAGCTGGACACCTCCAGTTATGGAGATTATAACTTTTGGGCCTGAAACTGCCAACACTTGCATGAGTAGATCTCACTCACCTGAGAAATCCATTGATTGTTGGAGTAAACATTTGCAGGGTAAGGGCCACAGCCTGCAAGATAGTATCTCCTTAACAATACAGTCTCTTATGATCTGTCTGACTTTTCTGAGGAGGGCTACAGCTAATGGAAATTTGTATTCTCCTCTGAGAACATCAAGCCATCTACTCAGCCTTCTCTGTGGGGATCAGACAGGAGAATGTTGGCCTGAAAGAATAACACATCAGACTTAGAAGCATTTTGAGCATCAGTGCAGGGAATATTTCAGAAGGCGATCGAAAGGGTGGTCTTTTGGCAGCAGCTCTCATAAGTTCCAAGCTTCCAGTTCTAAAGGCACCTGCTGGGGGGCTTCTACGTCCTCTCAGTCATTTCACAATGGCAGGCCTTCTTGAAATGTGCAGTTATATGTGGACAGGAAATCTCCTTGGGGAGAAAACGTTGCACATAACTGTATGCTGCTCAGGGGCACATTGGAACATCTTGGAACAAATATGTTGAAGTGATGTGTCTTTAATTCTTATCTACAACATTCCATGAGCCTGGAGTGACATTCTATTCCCATCAAGAACACAGCCACCACAGTAGCCCTCCCCAGTACTTAAACAAAAATGAAACTACAACATTAACCAGAGTGAAGCCTGAGGGTCAATTTAGTTAATATGTTCAAAGTGCTTGGAAGGTGGAAAACTTTATAATTGCCAAGGGTTACATCAAACCTCTAGGTCTATCACAAAGTGTAGGAGCAAGAGGAGCTGGATGAGGTGCAGATTCCTAGGTTTTGCTAATTGACATTGGTAGAATATGTTTAATGTTGGAGTCAAATAGTAGCCAGAAGAGGCAGCTTGACAGGCAGAGCTAGTCTTCTCCCTGAAAATGAAGGGGCAAAAAGGGAGGAAGTATAGTTTGATGGGTGGGCAGCTTTCCCAGGGGAGTGCTCGCAGCTTCGGCAGTGGGCTTATGCCACTGATATTACAGCTAAGCATTAACTAGACCACATAACATTGGGCTGTCTTATTTAAGCCACATACTGCGTTTAGCTAGATGCAAATAGTGGATTATTTTGAACTTTGAGTCACCCTTGACTCAGCAGTTCCTCAGGCTAACAAAACTAATATTGTTCTCCATCGTTTTCAATAGCTCAGTATTTTTAATTTCTATTAAGTGCATAGATTGGAAAGAGCCCCCCCACTTGAAAAAAAAACAACGAGGACAATTGTTGTGTGAGCACGTAGAGTAACTGCTTTAAAATAGTGCTATTGAGCCGTCACCATGCTTCAGCTCAATTATTCTAATAGAAGTTGATCCGTGACCATGCAAATGATGTCACTGTTAGTTAACAAAGCAGAGAATATGTAAAAAGCAATTGTGACAGAGAGGGCAAGTTCCTGCAATTGCCCAGACAAAATTCGCCGTGTAGGCAGGGAGCTGTGCGGCCCGAAAATACTCTCGCCGGGAGGGAGAGAGACGTGTTTCCACCCCAGAGAGGTGACAGCTGCGAGCCTGAGAGTGAGTGCCCTGGCTGGACCATAGAGGGGAAATACAGATGCAGGTGCCTTGGACTGTGACAAAAACTCTATGTAAACTTCATCTAGCAACAATGTATCCCCAGACTACAAGTATGCCTGTATTTTGGTTTAAGCATCCTCCACTAAATAGATTCCCAATGTGACTACATCTGAATCAAAAGAGTTACACCAGGGCTGTTGTTGGCCCTATTTCTTACTAAGTGTGTCATTTCAAATATAAATAAATATTAATGTTCCTAATTTCCGCTGAATTTGACTTACGTCATCAATAGCAATCTTGTGTGAGTCAGCATTTTGCTGAATAGGTGTTACATGAATAACATAAGTCTCTAACTCATATGGCTTGTTAGCTCTTGTGTGTTAAATGAATAAAAAATCCTGCCTAAGTTATTCCTGACTGACGCCTGTCCACTTCCTTCTTGCAAACTGGAGCTCCTGTGCACTTAGGTCTGCAGTAGAAGTGCAGTGTGCTTTCTCCCACTGCGCTCTATGCCTCTATCTATTCCAATAACACCATTCATTTCCTCATCTCTTTCCCCTCTCTGTGCATTTTTCATGGAGCCCCCTGTGAGAGGAATGACCTTTATAGCCAGTCTCCCACACTCCTCGTTCATATCCATGCATAAAGTCAACAAGCAGTGAATGTGTAATATATGAGTATATAATATTTATTTTCATTTATACATTCGTTTAAAACCACTAAACTACCTCTGCATTCCCTAGCAGGTGTGTATATTGTCAAGATGCATACTCTTGGAGGTACGATAAAGAAGCATATCAATAGAGTTAAAAGTTCTTTCAGCAAATACCATGGGTTCTTTCTCCACTGAAAGAAGTCAATTTACCTCCTGCAACACCCCACTCGGGGCTAAACAGCCCATGCCATGTGCTTGGTGTCAGTCTCTAAATGGTTGACAATACCTAAATCAAAAGATCTGTCTGCTCCTTTAAACTAATGAAAAAACCCAAACAGGAACTGCTTAGTGGCACTGTTTAAGCAGAGGCCCTCACCTGGGCCTAGTTCTAGGCTAGTAACAAGGAGTTCCTCTCCTGCCTTATCCTCACCCAGCACTGTCTCCAAAGGCCACAGGCAAGCCTTCTTAAATGGCCTGCTGGCTCTCTATTGGTCAGTGTCACTTCCTGGCCCTTCTAGGCCTCTGGAGGAGTAAGTCTTGTTGGTAGCCTGACCCAAACAGATTTTCCTTAAGCAGAGGGTGCCAATGCAGAGGTGGCCTGGGAGACCCTGTCACTGTTCCATTCTTTCTTTCCATTCCTTTACAAACAGTAGACCCTTCTGTTTCCCTTAACAATGGCATAAGAGTCACATTTTAGCAATGAAAGGGGCCTTGGTTATAACTGAGAATTGAGGTTTCTGTGGTAATAGGCATGGTGCAAAGCAGCTCTTAGTATCTTTATTATGTGTATTGCAGGAGTGCTGAAAAAGCCCCAATCAGAAATTGGGAAACTATTGTACTAGGAGCTGTACACGTATAAGGAAAAGACAGTCCCTGGCTCAAAGGATTTACATAGATGCTTTAAAGGTAAACTATGCAGAGGTAAAGACATCTAGATTTGAAGCCATTCACCATGAGATTGCAGGTTCAAATAAAACCTGGATTGAAAGTGGCTTAAAGCTGTTATCAGATAGGTAGCTGGTAGTCTTAGTCTACAAAAAATCAGCACTGGAGCTAGTAGAAATTCAAACAATGGATTAGGCAGTCCCAGGAGAAAGGCCCAGGAAGAAGAGGCATGAATAATTAATTACCCTCTCACCACTAGATATAGTCCTACTGGCTCATAGATGGAGGACACTGATTTGAGAGAGTGGAGAAGTTCTCACTCGATTGAACCTATTGGATGGATAAAAAGAGAACATCTGCAGAATTATAATGCACTGCATCATCCCCATGTCCATACCCAGTCTCTACCATGATTGGCAAGGGGTAAGAGAGCTAATGAGAAGAGAGGAAGAGCAAAGACTGAAGGTTGCAGGATGGATGGCTGTGAAGAAAAATATTTACCATAACAAGGAAAAGTGACGACTATGCAAGGACTATGGGGGCAGCTGGAGAGAGCAATATGACTGGGTTTGGTCCACATTTTATCCCAATTTTGTGTGATGTTACTTATGCAGATGCTGGTACACTGAGTGTCAATACCTTTGTCTTATCAAGGACTGACTAAATCGATACCAAACATTTAAGCTGGTCGGGAAAAGTCTCTCCATCAAAAGAGTCTAAATTTACCATTGTGTTAACAATTCTGTAAGACTTTTTTGGCAGCTCCTAATGGAAATTTCAGAAGCAGATGGAAAAATTTGGAGACATATCGGACACATGAGCCTGCAACATCCATTTTTATTTTCTCAGTGGGAGGGGAGGCTGTGGTTTTGTGATGCCTTTAATTTTTTTCCCCTTTCTTTTAGATTCTAGGAAAAGCAAGAGAGAAAATGGACACATTATACACACAGGAGTTTTCAGTGGATATTGCCCTCATGTGGTCTGTCTGTCTGGACTCTCCATAGAATTCAAAAGAAAGCTTCATCCAAGGCAAGGAAGGTGTGTGCTGTGGTGGTTAGATCAGGGGAACAGCAAGAATTGTAGGATATTTCCTCGACTCTGGCTCTGTAACGTTGTGGAAGGGGCAGTGGCTTGAGTAGCCACTTGAGCTCGGACACAAAGTATTGGGCAGGTTTGGACTTGGGTGGCTAGCCCGAGCCGCTGAGCTGCCATCAGCTATTTTTAGCCTGTTAGCTCAAGCAGAGCTAGTACGTATGTCTGCCCACATTGAGAAGCACACTGCCAGTTGCAGTGTAGACACACCCTCAGTGGCCTAGCCAAAGCCTTTAAGTATAATGGACATTCCTGGGCCTGCTGGTGGCAACAGCTATCCTGGCTGGGGGGCGGGGGGAAGCATCTTTTATTACAGCAGCAGTGAGTGAGTGCTGTGTGAAAAGCAATTATAGTTCAGAATGGGGAGATATTCCTTTCACTGTAGGAGCTCCCAGGATGCTGCCCTGGGAAAAACGGGTGCTGTTTTCCCTTAAAGCACATGCAAGCTGCAGGAAGACGATTTGAGTGAATGGGATGTCTTGCCCCTCAACTACCTGATTAGCTAATGGGAAAAAGTAGGCCATGAGTCACTCATTGTCTCTGTAGATTGGCAACAGCATAAGAAGCCTTTCCATGGCATGACACCAGATCAAATACGGCCCAGTTTAAACACAGCCACCATTCGTGATGGCTACCGTCACCAGTTCATGAAAGAAAAGGGCTTTCAGTTATTGGATCATGGAAGCCATGTGTATCATGGAAGTTCTAAACTTCCTGATGGCCTGGGTGTTAGCCTACATTTACTCAGTCGAGTCACATTTTCCCAGACATCCTTTGTATACCATCTGTAAGACACCATCTGTAAGAGGTGATGTGCTGGTGCTGAATGGACAGCTCCAGATAACCTTTGGACCCCCATTTTCCAATTTTGCATTAGTGTAATGGAAATAAATAGCCGGAAGTGTAATATTCTGTCATTTTTTTGGCTATGTGAATTGTGTCTATTCTTGCTACTGAAAAACACCATGGAACAGACTTCTCCCTTAATGAGGTTAGTACAAGGGGATCACATTACTTTTTTCAAGGTTGTCCTAGCAGCTGGGGCATACAGGCCCAGATTCAGCAAGGTACATATGTACACACCTAACTTTAAGCACATGAATAGTCTCACTGAAGTTACCGCAGTGCCTGGTGTTAAACCAAAGAGCAAAGGGCTTGGTCCTGAGAAGCAGTGTACCTGCAACCCATAGCAAAGCCCTTCGCTACATGGTTACATGTTTTCCTCTTCATCTTTTGGTAAGTGGATCATGTCCTAGGAGGGGCCACATGCAGTTGAGAGACAAAAGCCCATATCATTAAACATACTGAGCAATTGTTTGGAAGAAGAACTGTCATGCATCATTGCACAAACAGGACATCTCAGTGCAAGCAGATGCTCGTCACACTGCATTCATGAAACACCTGTATAGAATCAGTAGCCCGTGGTAGTCTACCCCTTGAACATCTGTATGGAACAAGAAGCCCACAGTGTTACATCTACCGTATAAAAATGAAATGCTTTAATTTATTAACATTTTTCTCAGAATCCTCTAGAGTGTTAGAAGTAATATAGATGCAGAAACATGTTTGTCTATATCTTGTGATTCATAAGTTGACAAAGCCCCTTGTCTTTCAGTCACACTCATGTTCCAGGGAATGAGTTTTTGCCCCAGGCCCATACAGTCCTGGAGTTACATACTAAGATTATTCTCGTTACCTCAACACAGGGTTTACAAAGTGAAGGATATGAGCAGGTGGGGTTCTTCTGCGTCCGTCCCCCCCCACACACACACTTATATTTCTCACGTTGCCTTAAAATTTCCCTCGATACATGCCTGAGCCAACTTCTTTCTAAAATTCTGTCTGTGCCAGTGTCTCCCGTTCTTGTTATCTTGAAGAGCATTGCTTGGTAACTGTCCCTTCCCTTGGGAATTTAAGTAACACCATCCCCAACAGCCTGCTGGCTCGGGGAGACATCCTCTCAGCTGTGAACAATCCACAGAAAATTCAGAACCCAGCTGGGATCATTGCAGTTCTATTGCGGGTACAGTAGCAGCTGCGGGCTGACTGCAGATTCCCCATGCCTTGGATCTGGGCTTATTTTTTACAGTGTGTTATACAAGGGGATGAGAATTTCAGTCTAAAGGGCAAAGTCTCCCCGTCAGCCTCAAACACAGTTTGTGTCTTCAATAGCATATTGTGTTCAGAACCAGGCCTACATTGTTGCTTTCCTTTATGTGGATAGCATAAATATCCTCTTGCCATTTAGCTGGATGATTCTACCTTCTCTGGCCTCAACAGCATCTTCTAATGAAGCAGAGGCCAGCCCTTGGTTCCAAAGGAAGTGGTTGTCAGCATGGGATTTGGAATAACTGGAAGTGCCGCCTTAACTTCTACAAAGACCCCACTACCCTGAACCTTGGGAAATCCATGAATGTGCACCTGGAAACTGCTCAGGGTGGCTTCTAAATTAGTCTAAAGATCCTCACTGAGACAGTCAGAGTTTTCGGGAAGACAATTATGAGTCATTTGCGGGCTGCAAAGCTCCTTGAAAGGAGCAGCACCTCCCAAACATGGGTTTTGGTGTGCCGCAGTCACCGGAACGTGGTGATATGTTTGTGGCCTGCTGCTGAAATTATGTTACTGTATCATTTGGGGGCAGAGCCAGATATGGTTCCACAGAAAGTGTCTCGCCTTCTTACAACTATAAAATAAATAAAGGATACGTTATTGAGATGAGCCTGGCAAAGAGTCAAGCACTTGCATAAGGCTGGCCATGGCATTATTGATACAGCCTTTATAAAACCTCTGGTGCATTTACGCTATGGTGGCAGAGATGGTGAATTATTTTTTAAGGGATTCACACAGGACTCTGTCCTCTGCCACGTGCTGAACTCCCACTGATGCCCGTGGGAGCTGCATACTTGGCTGGGCATGGGGATCTAAAAACCCCTGCAGACATGCTCACCATAAGGGCCCACTGACTTCAGTAGGGACCGAATTTCACCTCAGAAAGGGAAGATCCCAACAGTTCTAACAGTGAGATTCCAGCACTTTGTGGCCACATGGCCCGTTTAGGCTCATCCACCTTTCTAATAGCCATGCCTTAGGTTGTTGTTTTCTTGTGCTCTAACTCTTTTAAAAAATATACTCAGAGTAGCAGGGTCTATTGCTGCCTTTGAAAGCCCATTTCATGCCATACCTCCTGTGTTGTTGTACTTCTTCAGTCCTGCATATAACCCTTGTTGTTATAGCCCCTTGCCCCTTCGTATAACTTTCCGTATAGTTATAGCCCTTCAGCCCTGTTTCATCTCGGTTCTACTCTTCTCTGTCCCTTTTCCAAGCCTTCAGTACCCTCTTTGTAGTCCAGTGAAGGGCAATCCAACAACTACACTAAATCTAACATTACATCCCCTAGGGAAGGATCTTATTTTCAGTCAACCATGTGTGAGTTTTTTAAAGCAAGCAACCAAGGGAGCTGTTGTTTCCCTCCACTACACAGTGTGGAGGGGAACATGGACATGGAGAGGAAGATGGAGTAGCCATGTGGCACACTCTATCCTGTCCCCAAGGTTGTGGCCAGGCCTATGGATAAACAATATGTATTAGGGGCTCTGTGGGGTGATGAAGTTTGGGCTCCCTGTCTGTAGATGGCATGTTCATCTAAGAAGCTCACAAAGAGTGAAATCCTGGCCCCGCAAAGAATGAAATAATGGCAAAACTCCCAATGGCTTCCAAGATTTGTGTGGGGAGGGATAGCTCAGTGGTTTGAGCATTGGTCTGCTAAACCCAGGGTTGTGAGTTCAATCCTTGAGGGGGCCATTTATGGATCTGGGACAAAAATTGGGGATTGCTCCTGCTTGGAGCAGGGAGTTGGACTAGATGACCTCCTGAGGTCCCTTCGAGCCCTGATATTCTATGATTTCACCCAAAGTTTCCAGTGGAAATCCCAGAACAGCATTACAGACATCCAGCATCTTGTTTCTACTCGTCTCTCTCCCACTTCAGAGGAAGACCTATCCATGGAAACAAATGGCAACATAGCCACCAACTATCCATGCTGCTAGACATAGGGTTTGAAGGGACCACACAGGGACAAGTTGGGTCCCCCAAAATACATGGTTCTCCCAAAATCCCAATTCTTCACGGGTCTCCAGAGTTCACAGGTCCATGCCTCATCACTGCAACTCATCCCAGTCTGCAAGAGGATGAGAATCCCATTGTTTTTCATGGGTGAGGGTTTCACATTTGTTTTTCTCCATCTCTGCATTTTGGCTCAGACAGGAATGCTCTGACCTAACGCATAAAGCTACCGATAGTTTGGTTTAAATATAATTTAATGTTACAAAATGCATTCCGCATGGGGACTGTTGGCCTGCACATGGGCGCTGGTGGCAGTAGCTCAGAGTTTTGCTTCCAGAAAGGTTGTCGACTGACCTTTGCAAAGTGCTACTGAAAACCAGGCTAAAGGAATAGAACAGAAGGAACGGTGCCAAAAAGTCATGATTTTAAAGTGCCCACGTGGGGGCAGCATAGACATATGTCCTCAGCATGTGTTGCAAGGTAACTAGACAAAAGGATTCTTTTAAAGAGCACTTTACAAGCATAGACATGTCCCATCAAAATCCCTCTAGGACATAAAGTCACGTGAGCCTCCCAACACTTGGCAAAAGGGTAGGTTGGTGCTCAATGCCTGCAAGAGGCTAGTTACACCAAATTGGTCCCTCTTCATCATTCAAAATCACCCTTCCCCTCTCCTCCTGAAACATAAGGAGATAAAAGGAAAACGGAGAGGACAAAGACAGCTTGGATGGGCAGTGGATTCTCTTCAATGGAGCACTGATGACTTTCTCACCTCCTCAAGACAGGCTAAGGAACATAATGCTCAGTAATCTGCTGTCTGCTTGTCTTTGCTAAGTAGCCCGGTTGTAAGGAGGAAACGCAACAGGGACTTGTGAATCCATCCCCTGCAAGACAATTCTGTGACTGTGGCAAAGAGCCCTGTGGCACCTTATAGACTAACAGACATACTGGAGCATGAGCTTTCATGGGTGAATACTCACTTTGTCGAATGCATGTCCTTCTAATCACCTGACCTCCAGCTGACCCCCCCGGGCCTTTCTACTCAACTGTGGAAGGTTGGAGGGAGATAATAAAAATCAGGGGCAAGCTCATTCTGTGAGACTCCTTTGCGCCAAACTCAACCCTGTCTTTAGCAACCCTAAGTAAAGCTGTGGTGACTAAATACGCCTCCTTCAATCAACTACGCTGTACAGGGGACCTTTAACCTTAAAAGCCTCTGCCTATGGGAGGCTTTCTGAAGTGCAGGTTTCATAATTCAACGGCACGTGTTCAGTCTTAAGCAAGAATGGACTTGCTGGTGCTAATGCTAAGACAACTAATCTTCCAGCGTTCGGGTCCAGTCTATACCTCACCTGCTCCCAGTTTCATGATACCCAGGCTTTCCTAGGAGTATTTACAAAGACTTATTAGAGTATTTATGGAAGAGACTTGATGACACCTGATTTCTAGGTTCCCCCTGTCCCAGCAGGAAGCAGTCAATGTTCTAACCAAGGATGAGAAAAGCTCCCAAGATTAAAATCATTCTGGCTTCTTGGCTCCTCTAGAATATTTTCCCTTTAACCTGAGATTTAGAATCATTCGGATTAAAGGCTTGAATAATTGAGGCTTAGGTAGTAACGTGGCACAATGTTCCCAGATGCACTCTAAAGAGCCCTGGAGGCAAAACTCTGGGAAATGCTGTGCGCTAATACCTCGCAGAATGACTGCTGAATATCAGTGCAGATGACTGAAAGTTCACAGTGCGCTTTCTTCCAGCCAGCAAAAAGTGCCTTGTCTGAAACAAAAAAAATCATAATCTTTTTATAGAATTGTTTAATGGTCCTATGGAATGTAATAATCATTTAATAATTTATCATCACAGTAGTGTCCGGAGGCCCCAGTCTGGCATCAGGGCGTCAGTTTGCTTGGCATTGTACAGACACATAATAAAAATAAAAGACAGTCTCTATCCCAAATAATTTACAATCCAAATCGAGAATTATATCCCAGCCATAGCATTCCACAAGATATTAACAAAACAAAACAGAGAGAGGATTTTACCCTTTAATAGATTCCATAGGTTTTTTGGAGTCATTCCTATAGAAACCTATGACATTTGTATAGAAGCATACAGGATTCGTACACATTACATTCTGTAGCCATTTCCATGAAGGCAGGAAGTGAGATACCCCAAATCACCAGTCACTTTTGAAAATCTTGGCCTTATTGGAAAAGTGCTTTGCAAGCATCGCAACACTCCTGAGAAGTAGGAAATTTTACTACCTCTCATTATTACTTCCCCTTTTAAAGATGAGGCAGACAGGCCCTGGGGAAAGTGTCAAAGCTGGGAGTCCAGAAGTTTTGGAACCATTAGTCCACACCCCTCTCTATTCTAGTGAAGGAATTTTGGAATTTGTTGTCTGGTGTCATGTGATGTTGGGGTTGGAGTCAACCACCTGTCACCAACGCTCCCCCCTGAAGAGACAGATTTTTAGACTTAAAACAGATTAAACAACAAACAGTGTAGAACTTGATCCAAATCTTGTTGAAATCCTTGGGTCTCTTTCCATTGGCTTCTCTGGAGCAGGCCCTTAAAGCATTCTGAGGTAACTCTGGAAACACCAGTATGAGGAAGAGACTCACTCCCATCCTGACCCAGGACCTGTCAGCAATGAAAACAGTCCTGCCTAGAGCAAGGAATGTCGGGGGTGGTAGCACAGGAGGGCATCACAGATTTCGGAGAATGCCAGAGTCAATGATGGGAACGTTTGTATGTGCTGCATAAGAGAGGAGCATGTTCTCCTTTGCGCAACATGACAGTCCCAGCTCCAATGACTGTTTGTTTATTCCTGGAGACATTGCTTCACTAGCCTTTGTTTCTTAGGAAAGAGACTTCCTATAGCCAGGGAATGTCCATTTAACCAGATGCCATTGTGTGCTCTTGGGGGTTATTGTTGTTTTAAAGGAACAACCTCTCAGCTCTACACAGCTCTAAATCTGTAGCTCAGAACATCCCCACTTTTACCCTTACCATAATCAAACATTTTAATTTTCTCCAGATTTCATAGAAACTTCCAAATAACACCAAAATCATCAAGACAGGAAGTATGGTCCTGTGGCTCAAGCACCATGACTCAGCAGAGCTGGGCTCAATTTCCTGCTTTGCCGTGAGCTCCCTGTGTAACTTTGGCAAGTCATCCCATCTGTAAAATGGGCTTATAATGCTCTCCCAGTCTGTCTTGTCTAATTAGACTATAATTTCTTTGGAGCAAGGGCTGTCTTTTACTGTGTGTTCATACAGCACCTAGCACAATGGGGCACCAAGGTTGCCTGGGGACTCCAGACGCTACTACAATCTTTAAAATAAGGCATATTTTCCAGGGTCTGTAGTATCTATGTATATATGCTGTAGGTGGAGATTTAAAACATCTTTGTTTCTGTCTAGCTCATGCCAGGCAACGTGAATGGAGTACAATGGAATATGCTGAGTAGATTTTCCATTGTCCAGAATAATTCAAGCTGGCATGAAGGAATTCTTTAAGAAAACACAGGCAATCAGCTTTAAGCAAACATGCAAGCCCTTGTAGGTGGCGAATCGGCAGAGTTCATGCCAGCAAAACAAAACTGATCTAGTCAGCTTCTTAGCTGTGACTTATTAAAAACGACATAACTTAAAACACTGTCTGGAAAGGTTTATAAGCAATACTGATCTCCCCGGTTTGGAATGATCTTCAAGAAGGATAAAAAAAATTAAGGTGCTCCACAGCAAGAAATAGTTTGGGCTTTTGCAACCCAGTATCCCCAGCGGAAGGATTAAAGCTTAAAAGATGGAAAAGGAGAATTCTGGGAGGAATAATATCATGAAAGCCATCACTCAGATTGCTTACTCTGGGGAAATGTTTGGGGCTGGTTTAAAAAGGATGCAACAGGCAGTATAATAATTGCCAGATTGTGATGGAATGCACCCCTGTAGTCACACCGTACACACTATTGTAATAGTCTTTGTATAAGGCATGCCAGGTGAGGTATCGTTTGAAAACTCATAGCTTGTTGATCAGTAATATCACGGTAGAATGCATGGAGCAACATTATATGTAAAGTTATGAACATAAACTAAAATCTTGTCTGAAGTGTGTTTCCCAGATAAGTCTGGGGAGTGGCTAAATCAGTTTCTCAGATTAAAAAGAAAAGGAGTACTTGTGGCACCTTAGAGACTAACCAATTTATTTGAGCATGAGCTTTCGTGAGCTACAGCTCACTTCATCAGATGAAGTGAGCTGTAGCTCACGAAAGCTCATGCTCAAATAAATTGGTTAGTCTCTAAGGTGCCACAAGTACTCCTTTTCTTTTTGCGAATACAGACTAACACGGCTGTTACTCTGAAACCTCAGATTAAAAAGGGCAAGCTGATGCCCCAGCCAGGTGTCAACAAAGCTGATGGGCCATCACCTATGGCCTTTAGCAAGAAAGGGGGGCAGGGACAAAGAGATCAGCATCTTAGCAAAGAAACAGCATGAGGTCTCCTTCCTCCACCAGAACCAATGTCTCTTGGTTCTTAGCTGGAAATACTTTTCAAACAGGGACTGAAACTGTAAAAGGACAAGCAACTCCCCCCTCCCCAAGACACCCCACCCCTCCTGTCTCTCCCTATCCATCTCACTCTTTGCACCTGAGAAGACAAAAGAAGCAGCTGTTGGACTCTTGGGGAGGGGTCCTGATCTGAATTTGGTCAGTAATTCTGCTGGATGCACGTGGTGAGAAACTTTGCTTTAAATCTAATATAGTTTGTTAAAATAGGCATTAGAAAGCGTTTTATCTTTATTAACTACAAAGAGATCGATTTTTAAAGGAGTACTAGCAATGAGGTATATGGGTCAGAAATGGTTACAAGAAAAATAGACTTGTTTTATTTTTGTACCCAATCCAGTGTGTTTAGGTTAAAGTGTCTGGGTAACTCTGATGAAGTGAGCTGTAGCTCACGAAAGCTTATGCGCAAATAAATTTGTTAGTCTCTAAGGTGCCACAGGTACTCCTTTTCTTTTTGCGAATTCAGACTAACACGGCTGCTACTCTGAAACCTGTCCATTTAAAGTGGTGAGCTAGTGTTTTATTTCCTTTAAGGAATAACAAAGTTAATGTCCAGGAGAAGGCTGGGCAGTACAGGACATACATTTCTGGGAGAAAATCTGAGACTGGGGGTGTTGTTTTGGGGTCACCCTGCAGTATAACCAAGGCTGGTGAGAGCCAGAGTGTAACACAAGTGTGGCTGGCAGGCTGCAGTTATACAGAGACACTCAGGGTGTGACTTGCATGCTAGAAGGCTGCTTGTGAGCAGCCCAGGGGGAGCTATTACCAGCAAGGTATTTTAAGGCACCCAAGGTTGCAGGGCAGGGGTGACACAGCCCCTCACTGGTTTGGATTGCACCCTGGCATGTTACACAGATCACGGACTCCTGTTGCACAAATTGACAATAGAAAGCATCTGACAGGGAGCTGCCACCTGGCAGTCAGATGCTACGCTTGCTCAAACAGCAGTCTCCTGTCCAGTGCTTGGGCATTACTTGCATTCTGTGCATTGCCTGCAGCTGGGAATCCAAACAGGACCTCCATGGTTCCAGGCAGCAGATCTAATGAGGGCTCCATCCTGTTCTCATAGTGGGAACTGTGTTAAGCTTGGAAGTTTCTCGTTTCACATCTTAACAGAAATCTTATAAAGTTAGGGCCCAATCCTGGAAGCCTTTACTCCCCTAGAATGATTTCAATGGACTTCAGAGCTAGTTAGTAGATTTTTTAAAAAGAAGACCACAGTGTTAAAACATGGTTGTTTGCATACACATACAAGCATGTGTTTGTCCTTTACAGAGTCAGAGAGAGAATATATCACCCATATAAGCAGAACTAACCAAATAACTCACAAAGGGGCTTAAGGTCAAATGTTCAGCTCTTATAAGCTGACACAGCTACTTGACTTCAGTGTAGCTATGCAGATACACACCATTAATGATCTGGCCTGATAGCCCCTTTTCTATGTGCAGATTATTCAAGAGCAGATTACAATTTCTTTGAATTTTCTAGATTGTTTGACAAATACATTGTTTTTAACTCTATTGACTGATTGCAACTATTCAAAATTTCAGCCAGGGATCTTAAGAGTGATTGGTCAGATAAGTTCCATGGTATTTTTTTTCTTTTGTACCTTGAATGGATGAATGTTCAAGAGCCCGTCATAAATATTTGTTGGCATGAAATTAAAAGTAATTTTTTTTTTCTAGAAAGATGTGCTGCCAAAACCGAACACAAATGAAGCATGAACATGGAGGTAGCGAGTTCGGTTAAAGGTCTGAATGAATAACTACGGAAAACATTTTGTATTATTCACTCAGCCCCAGCTATACATGATGAAATATGTCTGCCAATTATGTGCAGCCTAAAAATATCTCCCCCAAAATATCTCTCATACCAATCACAGCTGGTAAGTCTTAATTTAGGTCTCTCATTGGCCTTGGACAGTGTCCCCTTTGACCTGCATTATTATTTGCAAGGACCTGGTAGCACATTATACATTAAGGTAAATATGATTTCTGACACATTTTATACAAAACAAGCCTCAGGATGGCCCTAAGCATGGGACTGCCTGGATCAGAAATAGACGCTTTTGAAGTTGTTTTGGGATTTGCCCTTCCCCTTCATCTACAATTGAAAGAAACTCTCAATTTGAGCCGCGCTGGGAAATCTCAGCCCACCCGCAAAATACCCTAGAACTAAAAGCAAAGCTGACTCACAGCATATGCCCCATGTCTATTTTGAAGCTGCCAAAGCTAAAAAAAAGTCGTCAAGGCCCCTGTGCTATTTGGCACCTGGAGAGGGAACGCTTGACCCTCCCACACACTTGTGAGCTCACATGCAGCTTGTGGTGAAAAAAAGTTTGACTGAGACCCAATCTTGTTTATACTTCTCTTTCTGTTCCACCCGGGTTTCTTTGAGCACCTGCTTCCAGAACTCACTCTCCCTATTGTCAATAAACGGCGGTTGTGGACACCTGTTCAGGATGACGCAGATTGGCCCCTACGCACATCCTTGCCTTGTTGCTGTCTTCTGGCATCAATGTCTATCTTGCTACACCCAAAAAATAGAAAGATATTTTTAGCTTTTATCTCCCAGTGTTGTTGTGATTTTTTTCTCCCCACCACCTCTTGACCTGGGAGCTGGAAATAAGGTCTGACTTCTATAAAGCTGAGAAAGTTCTCAGCATCTTCCTTCCTTCCTGCTGACATGACAAGCTAAGTGTAGGCTTGAATGTGAAGAAGTGACATTTTACATCACTCTAGCTTTTGATCCTTTAAGCTTATTAAATACAAGTCCTCTTCCTCTCAATATCTCTGTCTGCTTGGGTGTCTGCATTGCTGTAAAGTTTCTCAGGAAAGGGTGTCATTTATAAACTGATTGTCTGTCTATAATTTTTCAGCCATTATTTATTTATTTTTGTAACACACCTGCCAACATTTAGAGAAGAAATGATTCGCTATGCTGAAGGGGAACGAGAGAGAGAAATCTGTGTGTAACATTAACTCACCAAAGAACAGAGCTGACTTACGGGCTGTAGAAAAGTCAGAGCTACAGTACCCTGGGACAAGAAGGGCTTTCAGCACTTCGCTTCAGCCTGGCACTCCAGGTAAAGCCACTGTGCCAACCTGCCATCATTACCACGCAGTCGCAGCCACGGAGTTGCAAGGCCTTCCCGTTGTGAGCGGGCACTGGATGGCGTATGTCGCATTCCGCCCTAACGGTGGAAGTTTTCACTTGTAAAATATTGACATGCCTTCCCCCACAAATAATAATTTTATGAAAAGTTTCTTCTTTTCAAAATGATTCTGGTGAAAGAGGCCCAACCTGAGAGCCCTGAAAGGTGACATTCCCTGTTCGGCTTAGGTAATGATATGGCCCCCATTACCACAGTCTCTAAGCACCTCACCATTTGTTATTTATTCTCAGATCATCCCTCTGAGGTAGGGAACAGCTCTCAACATATTTTACAGAGGGCACCTGAGGCAGAAAGGGTTTATCTACACTGCAGCTGCAAGGGGTGATTCCCAGTGTGGGTGGACGGACCCATGCTAGCTCTGCTCAGGTTAGCATGGGTCTGAATTTGTGTGGCTAGCCCATGGCGTTGTCTGTGCCAGAACATGCAGACTGCTATTTTCAACACACTAGCTTGAGCTGAGCTGACACAAGTCCATCTACCTGCACTGGGAACCACACCTCCCAGCTGCAGTGTAGACATACCCAGAGAGACTAAAGTGACCTGCCCAAGGCCACACAGCAGCAAAGAATTGAACCTGAGGTTCCTGAGTCCCTGGCGAGACCGCTAACAACTGGACGATACGTCTTTCTCCAAGCTACAAAAAAAGTGCAATACATGCTAATCCTTTCAATGCACCTCAACCCTAGCACAGGTGGGAGGACGATGACTCATAACTCATTGAAATGGTGGCATCTTCTGAGATAGCCAATAAAGGAGTTAATAAATTCAAATTACAATAGCTGTTTTGCTGGTGTGGACACCTGCCCACTAATTAGTGGAATGGGGCCGCCTACTCATGTCACACTTGCGACCAAACTAACTTCACATGGCAATGACTTTTGGTCACTTGCTACTGTAGCAGTGCAAGACTCACCACCATGGCGCCTCCTCCAGTGGTGTCTCACTTGTCGTTACTCCCGCTTTACTGTCTCCACCACTCTGAGACCCGTGTTGCTCCCCGGATCATGGTATTCTCTTCTGGGTACAGCCCTCTAGTTGTGCCCTGCTCCGCTGTCTTCCCCGCTTTTTGGTGGAACCGGCAATCTATAGTCCAGCCATGGTGCTCCTAGGCAGCCAGTCCTTCTCCCTAGCAAGCCAGGACAGACCACTCTGCTCTGTTGAGTAACCATTTATATATGGCCCCTGCTGGCCCTGATTGGCTGCTGCAACAAGACACCTCCCAATTGGCTTGCTTAGTGAGCCCTCTTCTAATTGGAGGGTTCTGTGCAGGCTCCCTCTGGCCTGCTTTAACCCTTCCTCTTCCTGGAGAGGGGCAACCACCTCACTACATTACCAACCTGGGCTGGATAGAAACTGGGCCTGCAGTTCCATATCCAACCACAGCCCAAATTTTGCCTTCAGTTACTCGTCTGCAAGCCTGCTGACTTTACAAGACTTGTTCCCCTAGTCTTTAATTTAGTGCTGTCTGGTACTTTGGCCCATGGAAAGTTTTACTACTGTGTTTTGGCAGGGACCACTTCCTCTCGACTTTTTATCGGCTAAATTGCATGCACACCGTTTTAAGTGTTATACTTTGAATGAAGGAGCCTTGCCTCTGTTGCTTTCTTGCTCCATAGCCACAGTGATTGATTCCTGGTGGAGAAAAAAACAAACCAACCTCTGTTTCAGCAGTCTCTAGCTATGTTGCAAGTCAATTTCTCAACAGATAAAAAAACCCTGGATGCATCAATAGCAGCAGAAAAAAAATGTAGAAACATATGGTGTGTTATCCTGACCTTTCCAAGCTTTATTATTACTCCCTTTCTCTGCTACTATCAATCATTCTGTTCAAGTGTTAGCCAGTTAGCCAATGCAGAGCAATTACAGCCCGAACCCTTTGAGATGTTTCCAAAGAAGGCAAATGTACTGGAAAGATAATACGTAAAGACCAGTGCAAGCCCAACTGGAGAACTCTATGTGCAAATGTCAACTTTTTCCATTTCATGATTGTCTGAAATGTCAAAATTCTTGCCATCTGCTTCTGATCTCACTCACCCCGACTACCTCCACTCAGGTCAGTGGATTACTGAGGTGTAAAACTATGTACATGAGTGCAGGATCTGGCACACAGCACTCACCCTAAAGATTACAACTTGTCACCCTGAAGATTACAACTCCCAACAACGTTACAGTGCGTTGGGCCACTTCATATAGAATACTGAGATTGACACAACGTACAGCTGGATGATGTGATAGAAATGGCAGCTTCTGGCCCTCCTTCTCTTCTTGCAGTTGGGTAAATTAGGGGAAGCTTGGCCAGGGACTTTCATACTGTGCATGTGTGTGAAGCGCCTAGCCCAGTGGGGTCCTAATCTTGGTGGGGGCTTGTAGAATCTCTTGTAAAAGAACAGAACCCATAGGAGTTAGACCAGTGTATAACCAGTATGTGTTAAAGGAGAATGACACCTAATATTACCAGCAAAGGGGGATGGAGTCTGAGTAGCAAGTCAAGGAATGTTCGGCATAGATTCAAAGATTTTAAGACCATTTTACGTAACACAGGTCAGTGAAACCTTACCCAGTAACTCCTGCATCAAACCTGCATTAGAATCTGTTCAAAGGGAGTTTGTTTCTGAAGATGGGGGATAAAGGACTCGGTGCCCACTGTAGGGAGGTAGGAAGGTGGAAAAAGAGATAAAGTCTAGTAATTGAGGGAAATAAGGTTTGGAATGTAGCATGGATGCTCAGATATTTTCATAGCATGGCTCACATCCCCTGGGATGTCAGGTGGGCCACCTCCTGCTACATTTGTAATCATGCCGACCACTTCCCCCCTAACATCCTTGTGGCCACTGCAGCACTTGCTCACACGGCCAAGTAATATTAGAGAAGTATTTATATTCTTAGCTGCTTTTGAATGTACTTTAGCAGCAGGAAACAGGAGAACCTGCACCATGTGACCAGCCAGCTTTTCACAGATCAACAAGTGCTCCACAGACTGGCAGAGGTCCCTGCACCCCAGCTCAGAACCTCTGGCCTAGTGAACACAAAGTGATACGATCAGAGAGTTTGGTAATGAGGATGACAGGTTCTGACGATAAGGTGGGGGAATTTCTGCTGGACAGGACGTTATTGAAGACTGGTTACAGCAGCTGGCATCGTGATAACCTGATGGGCAGGGTTTTCAAATGCATGTGCGCTCAAATTTGGTTCCCAGCAGAGCGAGAAGCTATGCACTGGCTTGAGCAGTAATAATAATAATTAATGCACAGTGCATTTCCATAATGTCTTTCATGCAGACACTTTACAAAGCTCTGTTAAACCTCATCACATAACACGACACAGTAGCTGGCCAGCCTTGGCTGGCGAAGGACGGCATTGCGCCCCATAAGCTTGCATGGTGGCAACAACCTAATCTAACTTTTCTGAAGTTCAGGCAATCGTTTGAATGCCGAAGATTTCAATGATCTACCACCAGGACTATGAACAAAAGGAGTGGGAGTGTGCAGGCCATTCCAGTGTCTTCCTGCTTGTGCCCAGTGGATACAGGATATTATTTAAAGGCAGTCTTTAAATTTAATGTATTTTTAAGTCACTGATAGCTTTCTAAGTGACCTTGCTTTACATAAACATCAGCCAAAAAGCTGTTATTTTCCGGCCCTTGGACGTCAGATTGCTTCCTTTGACACCTCTGAGAGACCAAGAAAAAGGAAAAAATTGGGGGCATTCTCTTCCCAAGGTGACTGTTCCCCCCCCCCTCCCCCAGTGATATTACTGCGGGGTTTCAATCAGATTCTGTATATTGTAATTTTAGACTTAAAGGTCAGTTTTTCAAACTCATTTACAACCGAACACAATGAAATAAACACGACCGTGGCATAGCAAATGCTGAGGGTCCAGAGGAGAATGTTCAGATTAGTACAAACGGGCTCTCAAAAGTCAGAAGAACTTTGAGTTAGATAAGTCTCTCCAGAGTTCAGGTGCTAATGGGTAGAGGGAGAGAATGTGAGGCAAGGCCCAAAATGTCTACCCCTGAGATGCTGAGCTTTTAAGTGACTTGCTTTGGACACCCTACAACTGAAAACTTTGGTCAGGATTCCTGGGTTCTGTTCCCAGCTCTGCCCCCGCCTCATGGCGTGACCGTGAAGAAGTCAGTTGCCTACTCTGTGCCTCAATTTACCCATCTTCAGAATGAGTTAATTACTTATCTATCTCACATGGGGGTTGTCAAGCTTAATTAATGTTTGCAAAGAGCTTTGCACTTGTATAACACCTTTCAGCTGAGGAGCTTGTGTCATTATTGTTATCTGAACCTCTCAGTGTTGGGAATTTGGCTGTAAATTGTGCCAAAATAGGCACTCCCCTGAGACTTTCAGACTCTGGATGAATTGAAAACACTGCAGCAATAGCCTGAATGTGGATATGCTTCAAGCTAACACCACCGGGTTGAGACAGAATGTGTGTTCTTTAATATTTTATTTTAATGAGTTCAGCTTGAGGCTTAGGTAAAAACCCAGGTTGATTCTGGTTTTATCTAAATTCCTTTACCAGGCCGATGAACTACTCCAGAGTCCACTGAAGTCAATGAAAAGAGTCAGATTTCATTCTATGGGGTCTGGAGCAGGTCCTGTGTACATAACTAGAGTGATTCCGGCTCACATGCACTGAATTAATCTGACTGTCAAGTTTGGGGTGCAGTCTGTCTCCCACGGCACTTTGGGAGGTCATTTTTGGGGGAAGAGAGGTTTGCCCTCACCTGTGGAAATGAATAGGGATCACATCTCAAGATCCCGGGGGCATATCTCATCTGAACAATTCCCCAGGATGGTTGTGGGAGTGCATAAGGGAAAAATTACAGGCAGTGGAAGACACTCACCCCTTAAACCTTCTATTCCTTCGTTTCTATGCTTCACACGGCACTTCAAAGAAACCAATAATCATCCCAAGGAGGTATATCCCTCCAGCCAGTTCTTCCTGCATCACTCATTATCAGGGGCCACTGGATCCAGAGGACAAAGTAACGTGGATCTCTGGGCAGCTCTAGAATGTCAGGAGGAAGCAAAGGTCGTTGGAGGAAATTCTTACGACAGTCTAGCAGGAAATGAGAGATGCTAAAATACACGATGTATTTTCCGCCTCTGAGCCACGTGCTCTGTTTTTATTATCATGAACCTGTACCCAGAGGATGTCAGCTTATTTATTTATTTGTTTAAATGAGGCTCCTAACTTTGTTCGACATTCTCACGTTGGCAGATAATTCAGTTTGGCAGATGTTCCTGTTCCCATCCACCTCAGTGGGAGGGGGCTGCTGAACAGGGGACGCTTCTTATCAAGGAAGTTTCTTTCTCTAAGATGGGAGAGGTTGAAGGTGTGTGAGGGAAAATGCTGTGTCTGCTCAGGAGCATAGTGGGGAATACTTACCTTGGGGTAGGGAGGCAACTTCAGCGGAGAGGTAGCAATAAGTGGATTGGCCTCTAAGCACAAAGTCAAAGTTGGTCCCTGTGATGGGGTGCATTCACCCTTAGAGCACCCCCTTCCATCAGTGCATAATGTCAACAGTATACTTGGCTCCAGCCCCTCCTGCAGGCTGTCCTCCTCTAGCCAGGTCATCTGAGGCTTGGCCTTCCAACCAAGTCACAAAGTTCGAAACGGGTCCAGGATAGCAAAAAGGTCCAACTAAAAGGTAACTAGTAACTCTTTTACCTGTCTCAGGCCCCACTGAAGTCCTGTTACTGCCCCTAGCTCAGGGCTTCCCCCTCTTCACAGGACCTAACCTGCTTCTGCAAGGCCCCTCCTCTGTTGTTTCTTGTCTAGTGGGTTTTCTCCCAGTGCCTCCTCTCCCTGGGGACTCTGGAAGCTTTCCCTAGGGATCTCCCTGCTCCTTCTAGGCCCTGCCTCAGGGCTCTTCTCTCCCTCCTGCTTCTGTGGCTTCCTTCCTGGAGGAGACTCCTGCCTAAGCTCCCTCATTCTACTTATAAGGCCCAGGTGACTAATAGCTCATCACCTAGCTCCACCCCTTGTGGCCAGGAGGCACTTCATGAGTCACCCCAGAGGTGTGGAGCAGATCACCAACTGGGACTTTTTCCTTCTCTAGCAAGTGATGGGGATTCACCGCTATCCCAGGCCGTCCCACAGCTAACAACTCCCCCTCATCACCTATTCCTAGCCATTCACAATGTCCAGCCTAAACCACACTGACCTGAGTTTCCTCCTGCCTCTCCACTCCTGGGTGGCTCTACCCCCTCTCTTTACTCCACTCTGGTCCCTGCTGACTCTGACCCTCGATTTCCCTCTGTGCTCGAGTCCCAGGTGTCTCTGTCCCTCTCCTGTCTTTTCCTCATTTGCACTCTAGGATCTAGCATCCTCATTTGCACTGGTTAGTGGCAAACGAGGATGCTAGATCCTAGAGCGTGTGGCCGCCTTCCCACCAGAACTGCCTCTGTGATCAGCTGCCCTGGGGCTGCTGCAGGAGAAGAGAAGGCAGCATGTAGATCGAAGGCAAGGTGAACAGTTTCAAAGCTTCTGTGAGCCACTTTTTCTGCTCCTCAGAAGCCGTGGGAGGACCTTACGGTAACAGCAGGAATTCAGCAGGCTTCTCCACCCCAGGTGGTCCTTTGCTTTCCCCCCAACATTTATGCCCATGAGATTTAAGTAAATTTAATTTCCCATTTTCAGGGGTCTGTAGATTTTCAACATCATCCACTAAAGAGCTTTGTCTTTCTGCTGCATCGCTTTCCTCCGAACCAGACCTCGGTAGGCAGGTAGCACTGAGAATAGAAAGCAGTACAACCTCACAGAAGAATTCTTAGAGTCCCTTTTTGCTGACTGTTTTGAAGTATCCATATGTTCCTGTAGCAGAATCCATAATGCATCCATTCTAATGAACAGATGTTTTCAAAATGTCCCCAGTAGAGGAAGCTATCGGCCGGACATACCAGACAGAGAGGCGACACGAATCAGTAGCACAATTACTATACCTTAACCCACTGTCATTAATTCAGGCTAGGGTCGCCATCATTTCACATGAAAAAATGGTTTGGCAATCAGTGCAATGTCAGCTGAGGTCTTGTCTGCAGCTGAGCGAGAGCCTAGAATTCACAAGTGGTTACTGACTACTTTGAAATTTGCATTACGTTCAGGGATGCAGTTAACGATCTGTATGGGGGTTTTCTAGCAGTAGTTCCTAGGGAAAGCAGCCAGTGCTGGACTAGAAACTTCCAATGTGAAGTACAGGCTGCAGCTAGCTTGCCCAATGAAACCACCAGTTCTGAACCTGTAGGAACCTCTGAGGCACAGAAGATTCTGGCTAGGAAGAACTGTAGTTTTTATGTGGTCTAAACCAAATCTTGCACTGTGAACTCATCCCAACCAAAATGAGGCAAAGTTTATTCTAACTGTGATTTCAGCCAGACCTAGACATTTGTCCAGGGTTCCCTTCAAAATCAGTGTTTAGCCTCCTCAGAGTGCTGCTTTACTGGTAGGAGCATGTCTCTGCCTATGTGATCTGAGCCACATAAACTCAGTAATGACCTCAGCAGACAACAGTGACTCTTATTATGACCCAGGTGGGAGATAAACTTTGACAGGCATGCTTCATTCCTGCCTACTATCTAATAGTTCCGTTTTCACACAGAGGCCACAGGAAGCTGCTTTCTCAAAGGAGGGGTGATAACCGAGGCAGAAGCACCTGGTAAAAGAAGCTGTTTGCTCAAGGAAGAAAACAGGATCTAATATATAAACAACATCCTCACTGGCTCAGCAAGTGAGTCGCTCTTTCCAGAGTTTGTTTTTGAGCTATTGTTGCAAGTTCCCCTTCCCCCCCCCCCGAGAAACTTAATTGAAACAAGATTAGAGTAGGAGAAGACTCAAGGCTTTGAGACTCCTGAAACCTAGCACCGAAAGCTTATTGTCCATGCGGTGAGGGACAGCAGTATTCTGCAGTTAGTTATTGAAAATTCTTTCCATCGCACAAATCTGAAAACACCTCAGGGTAAAATAAAGCCCTTAACAGAAAGATTGATGCAAACCTGTCCAGAGATGCCACTCTCCAGACTTTTTCAAGGTGAGGACCTTTTTTGTGGCCATAACTCTCATGGATATTTGTTTTTAGCTGGGGTGGAAGAAGCGTCTGTGTGTTTATGAAACAGAAGATCCTGAGTTCTCACACACTAAGTGGGCATGGACTTGTTATAGAGTCTTGAGTATGGCTCCATTTCACTCTTCGCTACAACCACAGAAAATGTCTTCTTTTTATCAGTCTTATTTTTCAGATGCTCCCAGCTGTAGAGCAAGGATGGCTGAGTATCTATCATCTCTGATAGGAAAATGAGTCCTTCTGTACAGGCCTCAAAAAGCCAATAAAAGTGAATAGAGGCTGAATAGTTATTGGCAGGTACATTTATGGTTATTGCCAGTTCTGCAATTCCCTATGCTCTGATTGGTTGTGTTTCCCAATCTGCCAAGGGCACGGATGAAACAACCTGAAGACAGTTGCCCCCAGGGTGTTATTAATGCCCAATTGTTATGAAAAGATTTGTTCCCAGATTCATTTCCCGGTTTGTTTATGGTGAAAGCCAAGTGCTTCCTTAACCTTTTGAACTTTTGAATCCCACCCAGCTCTTTGTTTATTCAGAGACAGAGGTCAACACAGATCTTCTCCTTTTTAGAGGGGAGGAGATTTATACCCCTGAGTTTGATGCTGTTTGAAAATACAGCTAGAATCCTATCAATATCCAGAGTTTCCTATGCTAGACTTTGGAACCCCTGCCCAAATGAGATATGAAAGAGATTTCACTGATGGGTATGTGGAACATACTCAACAAAGGGTTAAACCAAGGAATGCTTTTACTTGGTGCAGGAAATCTGCAGCTGAAGCCAGATCCCAGAATGGAAACATTAAGTGTATTGTGTGAGAAAAGGAAAGCGAAGTGTTAAAGTTATTACCGTGGCCAGAAGAACTGGCATATCCTGCAGCAGCAAACTTCCTGTTTAATCTACAAACTAGAAAACAACAACCAAATGAAAACACGGTAAAATCCCAGCTTTGCGGTCTATAGTGTGAACATTTATTTTTATACTTTAATTGCTTTGGACCCACTTTCTTAGTGATGCTCATAATTTTCCAAGATTTCAGCACAGCCACAGTGTAAGTAACATGATCTAAACCAGCCCCTTTTGCACTGTATATATAATATATATTTATATATATTTCAGTTGGTTGGTTATATTTTTATTCCTGAACATTCTGGACTGGACTTGGGGGTGTGTGTGAGGGGCATTCAGCTCCTGGTGTTTCAGGCTTTCGAAACCAGTCTTTACTGGATACGGCAGTTGCTGAACAAAACCTGCTTCTTGACAGCAGAGGGGAGGAAGAGGAGCGGGTATAGACTGACACGATGCAGCCGAAAGCAGACTACTGTGAAGCCACCGGTCAACAAGGGGAAATTAAACAGAGCTTTGCCACTGTCGTTGCTGCTTCTTCATTTTATACCCATGGAAACTGAATATAGCAGCAAGGGGTGGGGGGGCTCTACGGTACTTCCGCCGTGATTTGAGCTGTTTGGTGAAAGAGGGGGCAGCCCAATCCAGTAGGTGGAGCCTGGGACTCGGTGTCAGAGCTGTAGTAATTTGGGGGCCTCTGATGAGAGGTGTTACAAATACAGGGAATATCTGAGATGTTTCTTGTGCAAAATTGTTTTTATTGCGTGGGGCTTTTTGAGATGAGACCTGAAAAAAACAAACCCCAAACCAACTTTCACTATCAAATGTAAGGGTGGGATTTTTCCAGAGCACTCAATGTTGGCCCTGGCCCTGCTCTCATTGAAGTCAACGTTAAAACTCTTATTGACTTCAGTGGGAGCAACGTTAGACAAAAGGCTTATCTACATGAACAATTAGTGGCAAGCTGGGGTGGGAATCTACCCTGCACTAGCCTGCTGTGGACTAATTGTCCATGTGCACCTAGCTGATGCGCCTTAACGGTTAGTTAGGGTGCTTTGATCAGCACCAAATGCTCTAATGAATTGTTTATCCACGTCAGCAGGATGCACACAGATAGTTAGATAGGGAGGCCCGTGTAGCGCAGATTCACAGCCCCGCTCGCTGTTGTCTAAATGTTTGTATAGATGAGCCCACAGTGGAACACTTTTGAAAATCCCACCCTATATAGGATGACCAGATAGCAAGTGTGAAAAATTGGGACAGAAGGTGGGGGGTAATAGGCACCTATATAAGGAAAAGCCCCCAAAATTGTGACTGTCCCTATCAAATCGGGACATCTGGTCACCCTAACCCTATAGAACCTATGGCCTTTTTGGTTAAAGCAGAGATTTGTCTTGGTATCCTTGGGCCAAAATTCCTCCTTCTCTTGCTGCTGTGCTGGCTGGTTTCCCATCTCCACTACACACCTTCCTAAGTTTGTAAAGCCCAAAGATCCCACAGTTCTGAGGAAGACTTTTCTTCTTAAAAAGAAAAGGAGCACTTGTGGCACCTTAGAGACTAACCAATTTATTTGAGCATGAGCTTTCGTGAGCTACAGCTCACTTCATCAGATACATACCATGGAAACTGCAGCAGACTTTATATATACACAGAGAATATGAAACAATACCTCCTCCCACCCCACTGTCCTGCTGGTAATAGCTTATCTAAAGTAATCGTCAGGTTAGGCCATTTCCAGCACAAATCCAGGTTTTCTCACCCTCCACCCCCCCACACAAATTCACTCTCCTGCTGGTGATAGCCCATCCAAGGTGACAACTCTTTACACAATGTGCATGATAATGAAGTTAGGCCATTTCCTGCACAAATCCAGGTTCTCTCACTCCCTCACCCCCCTCCAGAAACCCACCCCCATACACACACAGACTCACTCTCCTGCTGGTAATAGCTCGTCCAAACTGACCACTCTCCAAGTTTAAATCCAAGTTAAACCAGAACATCTTGGGGGGGGGGAGGAAAAAACAAGAGGAAATAGGCTACCTTGCATAATGACTTAGCCACTCCCAGTCTCTATTTAAGCCTAAATTAATAGTATCCAATTTGGAATTCATTTGCAAATTGGATACTATTAATTTAGGCTTAAATAGAGACTGGGAGTGGCTAAGTCATTATGCAAGGTAGCCTATTTCCTCTTGTTTTTTCCTCCCCCCCCCCCCCAGATGTTCTGGTTTAACTTGGATTTAAACTTGGAGAGTGGTCAGTTTGGACGAGCTATTACCAGCAGGAGAGTGAGTCTGTGTGTGTATGGGGGTGGGTTTCTGGAGGGGGGTGAGGGAGTGAGAGAACCTGGATTTGTGCAGGAAATGGCCTAACTTCATTATCATGCACATTGTGTAAAGAGTTGTCACCTTGGATGGGCTATCACCAGCAGGAGAGTGAATTTGTGTGGGGGGGTGGAGGGTGAGAAAACCTGGATTTGTGCTGGAAATGGCCTAACCTGACGATTACTTTAGATAAGCTATTACCAGCAGGACAGTGGGGTGGGAGGAGGTATTGTTTCATATTCTCTGTGTATATATAAAGTCTGCTGCAGTTTCCACGGTATGTATCTGATGAAGTGAGCTGTAGCTCACGAAAGCTCATGCTCAAATAAATTGGTTAGTCTCTAAGGTGCCACAAGTGCTCCTTTTCTTTTTGCGAATACAGACTAACACGGCTGTTACTCTGAAACCTTTCTTCTTAAAGCGGACTAAGGAGGCTTCTTCAATCTCCCTAGCTTCTGATGCCACTTTTAAGGTAGTCATGTTGCCTGATGTCTTCAGTATATTGCTAGACTTCAATGTAGTTGGTTTTCTAAAGGGCCTGATGCGGGCCCTGTTGTATGGGTCACAAATGTCCAGATTCCCCTGTACAGTTTTCATTTTTCCACCAAGAGTTTGAAATGACAGCGAATAGGTTGCCGGATGCAATTTCTATTCACAGTATACAGCTCCAGAGTATTCCTTTGCTGTGTGAATTTGCAGAAACGCATGGCTCTAAATGAGTGCAATTGATGCTGTGATTAGCTAGGCTAAATTGAAATCTTATGAACTACGGTGCGGTTACATAAAAAGCTAATTACCGTGTGGTCTACACTGTTGCACATAAATGTTTTTCATTATATTTTACTGTCAGCAAAGGCTGGTGTGAAACCAGTTTCCATCCCTCGTATGGCTACCATAAGGAGTTTCAGGAAACCGACTAGCATGTCTGAAATCTTTCTACCAATATGCACTCTTCTCCCAGCGAGTTCAACTTCTCTATTCAGCGCAACGGGAATGGAAGCTTTTATCACAGAAGGGAACAACATAAAATGTGAGATTCGTTAGCTTTGATTCTGCTGCACTATGCAACCCACTCCTTTGAGAATGCGACAAAGCCCTGCTACCATGTGAATCTGATGCTGGAGTTTTGGCCATTCGCCATGAGGCATGTTTACTGTCCACCAGCTCCTGTTTGTGGCTACTGCTGTTGTTGTTTGGAATCCTGTTTTAGATAACGTTGCTTTGGCAATAAAGTGCTGAATCACGGAATCCGAGAAATACTGTAACAATAACCGCAGGGGACTCATAGCTATTAAACCGTCAAGGATGCTTCCTATTAAATAATAATAAAAAATGCTAGCGAGACATGGTGGGTGAGGTAATATCTTTTATTGGACCATCTGCTGTTGGTGAGAGAGACGAGCTTTCGAGCATACACAGAGCTCTTCTACAGAAGTAGTTGGGAAGGGGTAGTAGGTGGTGCTGCAAATTAACACCAAACCAGTGTCCCACAACAGAGTTAAGGGGTTTCTTCTTCTGCTGAAGGTGCCATCTACTGACATTCCCTGAGACTATTAGAAAGAATCAAACTTTTAGCCCCAGTGGCCTGGCTGCATTCCAGTTTTGGTAATGCCATGCTGCCTACCAGCAATTACAAATGTCATTTCAATTGGATACAGCATTTGCCTTCACTCGCTGTCTGAAAGTGTTTTGCTGTGCAGCATTAGATAGCTGCTGAGCACCACCTTCAAAGTAGCTGGTCTTCCGTAGCAAGAGAACTGGTTGGCATGTGTGCACCTGTGTGCTATCATTCCTTATCATTTGCATAAACAGTGAGTAAAGATGGTCAAATTCTTTTGAGTCCCCCTAAACGAAAAGTGCTATAAATGTAAGATCTATTCCCGTATTACATCTATCCGTTCCGTTCATCTAGCTTGCATTACAATTTCATCATCCTGCTCTCAACGGTTTTGCCAAAAAATCATTTTAACCTTTTTTGCAGCAGGATTTACTTTTCCATCATTGCTGAAACACTAGGTGTCAAATTCTACCCTGACTTAACTGCCTGTGTAACTTAACTGCCTGTGTAACTCCATTGCCTTAAGTACATTTTCATGCCTGTAACTGAGAGCATAATGTGGCCTTAGTATCTGTTAACAAAATATGGGCTACAGAGCTCTCTAGTTTTATCAGAGATTTCTGAGCTAGGTGGCGCCAGCTAACTCAGGTTCTGTTATAATCCAATGCATGTCAGGACATGCCCTCCACAAATCTTCACAGCTGGGAAACATTTCCAAGGAGCCCACATTTTTGTTTGCTGAATTCAGGACTAAGGAGGATGAAACAGATGAAAGAACAAATATACTGTAGCTATTCCAGTTTGTGGTTTTCATGATGCAAAATATCATCCAGAGGTTTTTTTTATTGTTTTGTATGAATTATTATTCAGCTTTGTATGCCTTCCAAGTGAACTGAGATTATTACAGTTACGCTCAAACTCACGTTATTTGGGGCACTTTTCTGTTGTATCACTTGACCCTTTTGAAAATTCACTGTGATAAGTACAAGATCGTCATTTTCACCTTTAAAACTCTGTCTAACTCCATCCTCAGATTAATTCCTGCATTAATTTCTCCTTAATTCTCTTTTGCTCCTTCTGCTCCTCTGCAGCCTCTCTCCCCCTAAGCAGGAAAAATATTTGTGTCCTGTACCTCATTCTCCACCGGCAAAATTCCAGCCTTGTTGAAGTCAGTGCAAATTTTGCCATTGGTTTGAATGGGGCCAGGATTTCACTTTATGTATCTAACTAGTTTCCAGTTTTCACTGCTGAGCTGACAAAAATCCAGCATATAAACTTGAACTGGTTGTCTGCTCTTAAAAGAAACTAGGAATTATTAACTTGTGGAACTCCTGGCCACTAGATGTCATCATTGGCAGGATTCAAATGATTATGCTTTTACAAGCAAGATCCTTAGCTAGTATAAGATGGCATCGATCTTTTAGCTTCCAGGGAGCTATGTCAATTTACACCAACTGAGGATCTCTCTGTTATGGATGGGATTTTCAAAAGCGGCTTGCATTGGCTTAACTCTGCTTTGAAGTCAGTGGGAGTTTTACCCCATGCTTGATGCCTTCACTGTGCCTGACTTTAGACAATGGTATTACTGCCATGTTTTAAAGAGCATTAAGTTCACTCACCCACGGTAAAAAGAACACACACACACACAACTGTGTCTCCACCTTAGTGAGTAAATTATAAATTTAAAATATGTTACCAATGGAAGATGGTCCAATAAAAGATATTACCTCACTCATCTTGTCTCTCTTTCTCTCTCTCTCTCTCTCTTTTTCTCTCATTACAATCTGGAACAAACCGTCCCCTTTTTACGCTGAACCAATGTTGCTGCAGTGGGATGGTTTGTGGATCACCCAGACTGGTAAGGGGTGATGGCACCGCCTGCCCTGTAACCTTGGGTGCCTTTATGCAATGCAACTCTGTTTCAGACCCCTGACACCAGGAACCTGCCCACAAGCACAAGGTTTCACCTTGGTTTCCCTCAGTCTAGTTATTCCGTGCAGGGTGACACCAACAGCCTTCCAGTCCCGAGTCTCCCCAAATTCATCCTTCCCGAGTTCTGAATTCACAGGCAGTCGCACATTTCCCCTCTGGTTCGTCACCCCAAAGGGGTGAAACTAGCCTTCCCGTTCTCAGCCCACTTTGGCACACACACTCCACACAGTTTGCACAGCAGAGACCTGCTTGGGATAAAAGCAAACAAAAGGTTTATTTAATAGAAAAACCACAGATTCAGATATGAAATAGGGAGGCAGCGCAAACAGAGACAAGCCACACAGTAAATAAACATAAAGATGAAACCTCAGGCTGTACATGTCTGTATTAGATAAACCCCCTTTTCTAATACGTTACCTATTGTCTGTGGGGTTCCAGAGCCTCCTGCCTAGAGGTGTGTTCTCAGTTTCAGGATGGATTTAATTTCCAATCCCTTCCATTTCAAAAGGGTTTGCCTTTTTTTTTTTTTTTAGTCACTATAGATATTCAAAGTGGGGGAAACTCCCTCCTTTCATAGTTTTCCAAGACTGGGGTTTTCTTTTCCCTTTCAAGTTGTGCCAATGTCTTTCCTTTAACTCTATTGGCCCACCATTGTCTTTTCCTGGGCTGGACAACGGATGGATATTTGAAGCTGGCTTTGTGTAAACACCCTGATTTTGTGAAAACACCTGCCCTGCCTGATTACTTCACTACCCTCTTGCACCACAGGTTACTATATATACAGACATACGTTCATAACCACGGTCTGTGTCCATATCGCATAATGACCGTGGAGTTCAGATCACTGTTCCTCAGACGTTCTCGTTAAACCCTGGATTTGTGCTGGAAATGGCCCACCTTGATTATCGTACACATTATAAAGAGAGTGATCACTTTAGATAAGCTATTACCAGCAGGAGAGTGGGGTGGGGGGAGAGAAAACCTTTTGAAGTGATAAACACCCATTTTTTCATGGTCTGTGTGTATAAAAAATCCTCACTGCATTTTCCCCTTTATGCATCCGATGAAGTGAGCTGTAGCTCACGAAAGCTTATGCTCAAATAAATTGGTTAGTCTCTAAGGTGCCACAAGTCCTCCTTTTCTTTTTGCGAATACAGACTAACACGGCTGCTACTCTGAAACAGATCATTACAAGCTTTCATGAAAAACCTTTGCCCGATATAGTCTTATTACACAATAACAATGTGCACAATCAGTTGATTTAACTTCTTATATTTGGGGATTAGCCCCCCTGTTCTTGCATTGTGGTGTTTGCCCCCACTACCTGATTCTGGCTGGAGTTCTGGCCATGACTGCCCCTGCTTTTCTGCAGTGCTGCTGGCTACTTTGTTCTTCAGCGGCTCAGAATGTTTAATTACTCTGAAATGACTCAGAGCTTAAGTCTTGACACCTACCCTTCCTCCTGCAGTTGCTTCACACCCTGCTAGGCTTTTCCTACCCTTTACCAAGTAGAGTGAATTTATCAGCACTTTTACCACCTGGAGGCTCCCTCATTCCAGGGGAGATCAGACACCGGTCATCTTACGGCTGTGCCTAGTTTCCCAGCTCTCAGCAGCATTCTGGCCCACTGCATTTCCTAGCTGGGCAGAGGTCTCACGGCACCTACCAGTCTTCCCTGCTCTCAATGGTGTTCTGGTTCCCAAGCAGGTCTCGGTTGTGCAAACTGTGGAGCATGTGCGCCAAAGTAATCTGGTGTCTGGGGGCTGGTTTCGTGCCTTCAGGGATGAGGATCCAGAGAGGAAAAGTCTGAGAGTCTCTAGTAGTTAAGGACTCAGGGAGGACGCATTTGGGGAGACTAGTTCTGTTGGTGTCAAGGTTTCTCCCTCACTCTGAACTCTAGGGTACAGATGTGGGGACCTGCATGAAAACCTCCTAAGCTTACTTTTACCAGCTTAGGTTAAAACTTCCCCAAGGTACAAGTTAATTTTATCCTTTGTCCTTGGAATAACCACTGCCACCACCAAACTCTAACTGGGTTTACTGGGAAACGTAGTTTGGACATATCTTTCCCCCCAAAATCCTCCCAACCCTTGCACCCCACTTCCTGGGAAAGGTTTGGAAAAAATCCTCACCAATTTGCATAGGTGACCACAGACCCAAACCCTTGGATCTGAGAACAATGAAAAAGCATTCAGTTTTCTTACAAGAAGACTTTTAATAGAAATAGAAGTAAATAGGAGTAAAGGAATCACCCCTGTAAAATCAGGATGGTAGGTACCTTACAGGGTAATTAGATTCAAAACATAGAGAATCCCTCTAGGCAAAACCTTAAGTTACAAAAAAGACACACAGACAGAAATAGTCATTCTATTCAGCACAATTCTTTTCTCAGCCATTTAAAGAAATCATAATCTAACGCATATCTAGCTAGATTACTTACTAAAAGTTCTAAGACTCCATTCCTGTTCTATCCCCAGCAAAGCAGCATACCGACAGACACAGACCCTTTGTTTCTCTCCCTCCTTCCAGCTTTTGAAAGTATCTTGTCTCCTCATTGGTCATTTTGGTCAGGTGCCAGCGAGGTTACCTTTAGCTTCTTAACCCTTTACAGGTGAGAGAATTTTTCCTCTGGCCAAGAGGGATTTTAAAGGGGTTTAGCCTTCCCTTTATATTTATGACAGTTGATGTGACCCTGAGAGGAGTAACTAGGCTGGTGGAAGCCGGAGTGAGATCTTATGCTTGTGGGCAGGCTGTTGGTGTCAGGGTCTGTACCAAAGCTGCACAACTCAGAGACATCCAGAGTTACAGGGCAGACAATGACAGAACCCTTCCCTGGTCTAAGTGGTCCTCCAAATGTCTCAGTAACCTTGTGTCTGTCATTTTCATGTGGCTGGGATGTCTGATGTCCAGTTGCTCTTGCAGGTCATCCCCAGTGGATGGGAGCTCAGGGATCACTAGGTATCAGTGGGTTACTGAGAAGTCAAAGGTTCATGAGCCTTAGGTGACCCATGCTGACTGCACACTCCAGGAAGCAACAAGGGGAAGGTCAGGCAGAGCAAGCCCCTTTACTATACTTGTTTTCTCCTCTAGCCCATAACTGTGTGAGCATTTCCTGAGCACAAGGCATCCTGTTTTCTTTCAGAGGGAAAGACGGAGCAATAAATCTAATAAAACAGAGAAATCTCCAAGAAACCTGCTGCCAGCACAGAGTGAAAAGAATAGTGCAAAACAGCATGAAGTGCTGAGTTACAAAACCAAAGCAATTCCTCTTCCCAAGAAAATAAAGGCCTTAAGCGTCATTAATTTTACTCCCAAACAGATGTGAACTCCCAAGACTTCTGAAGGTGAAGATTGTCTCAGCAATTCCCTATAGGTTCATCAAGTGACTTGGCTAAGTGACTATATCCTTTGAAATACCACCCTCGACGTTGGCTTAAGTTACGCTCCAGCAAAGTCTCTTGGGGTGACACGTGGTTATGTAAATGGACAGTGAGACATGAGGGGTATGCATCATCACAAGGAAACGTTTCTCGTTGCTCGTGATTGTTGAACAACAGTGGTGCAAAAAGTCTAAGAGCAATATCTTAGATGCTCATCAGAGGCAAAGCTGATATGATGCCTCCTGCTGCGGGCTGTGTGTGCATACCTGTGCGTGTACAGACCTCGGAGCAGAAATATATTTGCTGATTGAGATTTATACATATATAAGAAAAAGGCACCCATCCAAGACGCTAGAAGCCTCTGCCAAATATTACAAAAACAAATATAATCCACCACATGCAGATCACCAAGCTCTCCTTCCCCCCACAAATCTGATTTCCCTGCATAGCCCAGTTTTGCAGCAGCCAGTCTAAATAGATGTACATTGAGTTTTGTCCCATAGGTCAACAGGCCCAGGTATTTCAGGCCAGGGCACTAATAATAAAATAATAATAATATATTATCAAGTTAATGGTAATCTCAGTGACAGACTAAAAGGTCTATTGATAAAATCTCTAAAAATCACACTCTTCTTTCTTATCGCTCTCCAGTGCCCTAAGAAAGGGACTCTTTTGCTGTGAGACTTCCCCAGTGATTTTTGGATCGTTTATATTCGCATTGCTTTTTTGAAAACCAACCAACCAACCAACCAGACTGGTCTGGTAGATGTGGCAGTTTTAAGCAGTGATTTGTCATGTGTTCTGACATTTCATTGGGCTAGTTTTTTATTCGGTTTTGGGCACATTCCCGCTGCCTTCACATTCCGCAGGAGGAGAATTCTTTTTTCTGTTTACACAGGAACCCAATGGTTCTCAGTGAAATCCCTCATCAGAACAGGCAATCCCAAGCAAAGGCAGGATGTGTCATGTTAGCAGCATGGCCAAGTAGATGAGAAAAAGTTGAAATAGTGATACATCATGGACCGTAAACAGGAAGAATGTTATTTCTTTGTGGACAATCTATTCAGCCATCTCTAATGAGCTCCCCAATAATCTGAAAATTGCAGCTGCTGCTGATATACTTATCACTGATTTAACAAGGTTTTGGGGGAAGTTTGAGAGTATTTCCTGGGTTGGAATTAAGGGGGCTATTTTACAGCTTTGATTTATTGGTTTGCTGAGTTACTTCATGATATGAAGATAAACATTTTTTACTGCTGGGTGGTTATCATTTGTGAGTGTAAATCTAATTGATTCTTAAATAACCCAAGAACTTTTTTGTACGGGTTTGTTATTTAAATCTAAATCTAAATCTATCTATCTATATATATATAGTTCATAAGGTACTTAGCTTATATTCAGAGAAAAATATTCTGTCACTGTAAAATAATTTATTACTGCCATTGAGTTGGATTAATTTCTAAAATATTCTGAATAATAACATCAACAGAGTTCTTTTTCAGTACATTGATACAATTCTAGTAATTCCATAAAACAATTGCATTTCTGTTTTCTAGTACGCTACCCATGTAGAGATCATCAGTATTTTGTGACACCAATTTCATGGGTTAAATCTGAGGCCTTCCTTCAGGATTATAGAGAAAATGTTTCTAAAGCCAGAGATACATAGATAGGTAGTGTGATCTTCTATTCCTAACGATCTAGGGGTGAAATCCTGGTGCCATGGAAATCAATGGGAGATTGCCATTGACTTCAATGGGACTAGGATTTCACCCCAGGAGTTCATATCTGACTGTTCATGCTATCAAAAGGCTTAGCTTGCGACCCCCTGATTCAGGAAAACATGTACTAAGTCCATCGCTATGCAGGACAGCACTTAAATGTATGCTTTGCTTTGACTTCAATGGTACTTCTGCAGGTGCAGCCGATGAAGTGAGCTGTAGCTCACGAAAGCTTATGCTCAAATAAATTTGTTAGTCTCTAAGGTGCCACAAGTCCTCCTGTTCTTTTTGCGGATACAGACTAACACGGCTGCTACTCTGAAACAGGTGCTTATATAGTTAAGCATGTGACTAACTGTTTTCCTGAATCAGAGCATTTATGTGTAATTAAGTAAATCTGTCACTGCCATCATGTATTTTGTATACTTATTTTTAATGCGAAATAACTTCCAGCATGAACCAGAGAGGAATAAAACGCCTTTCCAATTTTTATTTATTGCTCTATGCTGGTATCTGGATACATGCAAAGAGAATAATATAAGAACCTGCGTTTTCCAGAAGACATATTAATTGCAACCTCACTTCAGCACAGCAGGTAATTTATAGGCCAGGATTCAGTATATTGCATTGGCTGCTTGTGCATAATGTAGTCAAATAGCTCATTAAAACAGAAGGAATTGCAAGGATCCTTGCAGGAACATTGCTTCCCATGGGTCCAATTCTGGGAGGTGCTGAGCCCCGTCGACTCAGAAAGGGTCCCTCTTTGTGGATTTCCTTTTCAAATTTCATGCCCATTTTCTAGAAAATATGTTTGAAAAACAGCCCTGCTGTGACGCTGACAGTAGGTTGCATTACTTCATTAGCACTGCTACCAGTGGTCCTAAGCCTAGGCTTATACAGAATGGTCAGTCATGGGACATGGCGATTACTAACCGCTCCCATTGCATCCACTGGTAATTACAGACTAAGCCCTAAATAAAAATGTCAGATGCAATACAAATCAGACCCGTAGCCTTAATTCAGGAGATGGAGAAACAACAACAGCCCCTGTGTATTAGTCAATGAAATAAAAACAAGGAAGAGGGGAAAAAATCAGTCATCTCTAAATAAAAGCCTAATCCCGCTTCCTTCTCCAAAGTGCAGAGAGCTCTATACACAGGTGACATAGCACAGTTCCTCTGTGTCCATTTGCAGGCAGGACAGCAAGTAGAATTTGAAGGGGTGTACTCATTATTGCTGTATGGGAATGCCCCCCCGTGTGATCAAACAAATGGGGCAGGAGGAAGCAGTCAAGGAGGGGTGGTGATTTAATTAGGACAGTAGATTCACAGCTATGCTGGTCACTGCCCTTGTGGAGTAGTGCATGATAGGCAGTTAGAGTTGGGGGGAAAGAGATTGGCATTAGAGATGGCGAGAAGCCAGACTTCTGTGTGAGCGCTCTAGAATTTGGGAGGTAGCTGCCTCGTTCTACCCCTGGTGTCACACAAAACTAAGTCCTTCCTGAAACCTGAACATCCTTCTCTGGTTCTACTCATTGTATTAACAGTACGGGGATGTCAAATAATGATGGATGCTAAGACCTTGCATGTGAATGCAGGGCTCATCCAGGCTCAAGTTCTAAAGCCCTACATTAAGATTTAAAGTAATTACCACTGGGGAATCAAATGAACTCCATCTAGGATACAAAGGGAAATCCTAGGAATGACCAAGTTCAGGATTGTTTGCCTGGAGGCCGATGGTGGAGTTTCAGTAACTCAGAAACAATAATACAACAAGTGTTGGGTTAGGACACTAGCTCAGAATCTCTGTACTCCGTTGAGGATATGGTAGGAAGCCAGCCTCTGAGGGTGCAACATCAGCTCCTACGCTACCACCAGCCTCAGTGAGAAGGGATGATGCCCAGCACCTGGCAGTGGAATGCTCATAATCGACTCTGCCAAGGGGCCAGTGGAGCCCATTGATGAGTCTGTGTTACAGGTCCCCTTCTGTACCAATCCAGAGATCATGAGTCTCTTAAAACCTCCATCTACAGAGCTGTCGCTCATGCTTTTAGCTCTGGATGTCACCAGTTCAGTCCTCGGTGTATCTGCCAAGAAGGCACCCATCCCACCACATGCAAAGTGATGAGACAGGATCTCCACTGAAAATTGTTTAAATAAACAACAACAACATAGAACAACAACCTCCCCTCAACTCAGCTGATTTTAGCTGTGTTCAGAACACCAGGGGAGACATGAGCAATATTTGCCAAATACAATCTCCCACTCTATGTGTTAGTCAGAAACTTGAAAATTAGATTTCTCCCGTAAGAAAGAAACAAAACCCAAAGTAAAATGAGAAAACAATGAGTTGAGACTATTGTCATATTTTCTTCAGAGTACCGTCGCTTGCTGCCCCGAAGGCACCCCTGTGAAAATAGACAGGGCTATGTGTACACGCAAGTTAACATGAACTACGTGCAATCCTAGCCAATTTGGCGAGGTGCATGTGTCTGAGGATGGCTGGAGAGAGCATCACAGTGCCGTGGGAGTGCCGCTGTTTGTGTCACATCTCAAAGGGCATGCGTTTCATTCCAATGTTTGGAGATCAGGGATGACATGTCTCTGGAGTGTGGTGGATTCTAGGCTGAGCAGCCCTGCATCTGAACATAAAAACACATTTGGATCTGATAGGTTTCAGAGTAACAGCCGTGTTAGTCTGTATTCGCAAAAAGAAAAGGAGGACTTGTGGCACCTTAGAGACTAACCAATTTATTTGAGCATAAGCTTTCGTGAGCTACAGCTCACTTCATTGGATGCATACTGTGGAAAGTACAGAAGATGTTTTTATACACACAAACCATGAAAAAATGGGTGTTTATCACTACAAAAGGTTTTCTCTCCCCACACCCCACTCTCCTGCTGGTAATAGCTTATCTAAAGTGATCACTCTCCTTACAATGTGTATGAGAGAGAGTGGGGTGGGGGGAGAGAAAAACTTCTGTAGTGGTAAACACCCATTTTTTCATGGTTTGTGTGTATAAAAAGATCTTCTGTACTTTCCACAGTATGCATCCGATGAAGTGAGCTGTAGCTCACGAAAGCTTATGCTCAAATAAATTGGTTAGTCTCTAAGGTGCCACAAGTACTCCATTTGGATCTGAGAAGCTGTTGATGGTTAATCAGGAGGCTGTTGTTAAACCTTGCCCACTCTTCCATAACTGTATCCACAGATCCACGAGCCAATGGGATTGTTTCTCATCCCTCCATAAGCCCCTCATGCACATGTCACCCCAAAGAAAGTGGGGAGTGTGAGACTATTATATGGGAGTGTGGCTGCAATGGCCAACGGGTACCCTCCTTCTTGGAAGGTGGGGCTGTGGACTGCAGGTTGTCATGAACAGAATGCTCTAGTTTCTGTTGTGTTAGAGTTTCATGATTTTTCAATCAAATTCATTTAGTCGTTGAACATCACTATGGGGAGGAAAGCGAGCCCATGATCTCACTCATTGAATTGCAGAGCTGTCTGGGTGCACGGAAAGGAACCAGCTGCACTCTCTAAAGGTTTGCTGGGCTGCCTTCATCTTGTTGCCAGGTATTTTGGGGAAATACTATACATCTCAAGCTCCTCAATGGCAGTGCAATTCCACACCGTTCCCTATATTAGAAGTTTCAGAGTAGCAGCCTTGTTAGTCTGTATCCGCAAAAAGAAGTACTTGTGGCACCTTAGAGACTAACAAATTTATTTGAGCATAAGCTTTCGTACATTAGAAGTGTGGCCAAATGGATCCAATCCAGCCCTATACGCTTTTGGGGTTCTTTCAGATGTGAATCTGGAGCGATAGGGGTGTCATTTCACTCTGATGAGAACCACTGGAACTGTTTGCAAAATGCCCTGTAATCCAGAACTGCTGAGCCTGGTATAGTTCTAACAAGGCACAGCACAGATGATTAGACACCATGCACACAATTCTAAGAGTCAACAGAACCTTTGCTGACTTAAGTGCTGGAGAGTCAAGTACAAGAGAAGCTGGCCACTGGGAAACCTTCTTAAACAGAACACAGGGCTTCAATGCTGTTTGCAGGCTGAGGGGCAGAACCTCAAGGGACATCATTGCCTTCTTGTTCGAAACTAGATGGTTCCATGAAAACAATTTCCCATTGCGATACAAATCTGGAGCGGTAATAAGGCCACATGGTCTATTTTTCAAGCATATATAAAGCTCTTTTTGATTCCGAATGCATCAATGTGGTGCAATAGAGAGCTACATAACTTCAGTACAATTGTGTTCCACTGAGACTGCGTTTCTATTCCATGTGTCAAATGTCAGACTACCTCTACTTCAGGGCACTACTGGGCACTTTCCAGATGGTAGCTCTCATCCACTGCATAATGGGGTGGGGAAGCGGGGAGGAAACATGAAACCACTTCACATTGTTCCTTGGAACACATTACTCATGGTATAAGTTTCACTTCATTTCCATCTCAAAGACCTTGTTCTTGAGAGCAGAGATTTTATGGCCTTCCACTTGTTGTTTTATATATTTTGGCATGGGCCTGCCGGTCTTACAATAGAGGAGATGTTTGTGCCTCTATAAGCATATTTTGTGGGTGCAACTTAAGCAAAACCTTTGAAATGTTGGCCTTAGAGGTCATCCAAAGGAATGTCAGTGTTTGTCATCAGTTTACAGGCCAAATCCTAAACCGCTTCCCTGCAAGTAATCCCTTTGAAGTAAATAGAACCACACATGTGAGCATAAGGCCATTAAGACTTGTGGGTGGAGTAGAAAGGTAAGTTTCAAGCGATGACCTATATTCTGTCTTGATCTTTTTGTCTCCCCACATAATTCAATACCAGTAGTATACAAATAAAAAGGCAGACACCCAAGAAACAACCAGAAACTTGCTTGATAAAATCCACAGAGCTGGCAAAATGTAATTCCCTTGTCCCAGCACTTTCCTTGAGTTCTGATCATGGGTATGTGTGACTACATTATTAGGCTGGCTGGTCAGGTGCAAAACACAGTAACTAACAAAAGTGTTTTTCAGGGATAGCATTAAATGGAGAGCTGGCAAAATGTTTGCAGAGACAGTAATAACAGATGCCCCCAAAGAGGAAATTACAACATATGGCAGCTGGGTTTTTGGTTAGGCAACTTTTGTAAAGTTCAGAGCAGCTGGGGTTAGTAACTGGTAACAGGGGAAGACAGATTTATAGGGCCCACACATGGCAATATTTTTGTAGAAATTAGTAAAAACCATTATACCTCTAGGATGAAGAGATTAATACGTACAAGTTTGCATTTTTTCAAGAGCAATCATATTTAGTCTCAGTAAACTGGAAGAACTGAGTAATTTCTTGGATTAACTGATCACAGGAGTTGTAATCCATAATAAAAATCTGAAGAGGACTGCCAAACTTTGTTTCTCAAAGGATTAGAGTAATGAGTTGATTTGACATTAGTAGAATTCATACCAGACTGCAACCGCATTATCTATTAGTCCTGAATTTAAGGGGTTGATTTGCAAAGACCAGGCAATTAAACAAAGAACTCAACAGATTTTTTTTGAAATTTAGTGTTTGTGCAAATCGCTGGCTTGATGTCTTTGGAAACTGAAGTGTTCTATTTATTCACAGGGCAAGTACAGCATGGTCTTCCCAATCTGTCCAGCCAATAAATTCTGATCTAGAGGCATCCTTCAGTTCTGTTTTCAAGTCTCATGCAGACCTGGGCCATCATGCTGTGGTTTACCAAGAGGTGTGTCAATTTAGTGCCAGCTGGGGGGGTGTGGGTGAAAGAACATGTGGCTCCTTGCCCACTGGGAATGGGGCTCAGAACACCAATCTCATTTCACATAGGCCACTAAGTAGCCATCAGAAATGGGCACTGACTAATCATTGCAAGCACTGACCATGGCTTGGTTTGAAGAGGTGATTAAAAGGTAAAAAAGGCTTCATAGCCTAATATCAACCCTTTGTAATCCCCCTGTGTTCTTTACCAACCTCTGATTACCTATATCCTCAAAAAGAAAAGGAGTACTTGTGGCACCTTAGAGACTAACCAATTTATTTGAGCATAAGCTTTCGTGAGCTACAGCTCACTTCATCGGATGCATACTGTGGAAACTGCAGAAGACATTATATACACAGAGACCATGAAACAATACCTCCTCCCACCCCACTCTCCTGCTGGTAATAGCTTATCTAAAGTGATCACTCTCCTTACAATGTGTATGATAATCAAGTTGGGCCATTTCCAGTACAAATCCAGGTTTTCTCACCCTCCGTCCCCCCCCCCCCCCCACAAACTCACTCTCCTGCTGGTAACAGCCCATCCAAAGTGACACTCTCTTTACAATGTGTATGATAATCAAGGTGGGCCATTTCCAGCACAAATCCAGGTTTTCTCACCCCCCCTGCCAACCTTTCAAAAACCACACACACAAACTCACTCTCCTGCTGCTAATAGCTCATCCAAACTGACCACTCTCCTTACAATGTGTATGATAATCAAGGTGGGCCATTTCCAGCATAAATCCAAGTTTAACCAGAACGTCTGGGGGGGTAGGAAAAAACAAGGGAAAATAGGCTACCTTGCATAATGACTTAGCCACTCCCATTCTCTATTTCCCCTTGTTTTTTCCTACCCCCCCAGATGTTCTGGTTAAACTTGGATTTATGCTGGAAATGGCCCACCTTGATTATCATACACATTGTAAGGAGAGTGGTCAGTTTGGATGAGCTATTAGCAGCAGGAGAGTGAGTTTGTGTGTGGGGGGGGAGGTGGGGTGAGAAAACCTGGATTTGTGCTGGAAATGGCCCACCTTGATTATCATGCACGTTGTAGGGAGAGTGGTCAGTTTGGATAAGCTATTACCAGCAGGAGAGTGAGTTTGTGTGTGCGTGTGTGTGGTTTTTTTTGGGGGGGGGTGAGAAAACCTGGATTTATACTGGAAATGGCCCAACTTGATTATCATACACATTGTAAGGAGAGTGATCACTTTAGATAAGCTATTACCAGCAGGAGAGTGGGGTGGGGAGGTATTGTTTCATGGTCTCTGTGTATATAATGTCTTCTGCAGTTTCCACAGTATGCATCCAATGAAGTGAGCTGTAGCTCACGAAAGCTTATGCTCAAATAAATTGGTTAGTCTCTAAGGTGCCACAAGTACTCCTTTTCTTTTTGCAGATACAGACTAACACGGCTGTTACTCTGATACCTATATCCTGTTACCCTATATTCTATTACCAACCCCTGTCTTCTTGGCCAGTCCCCTAACATCTTGGTCATTCAGATACCCATATGTTACAGATTAAAAAAGAAAGTCTAATTACATTACTATTTGAGATCTTCTAATATTTTGCCAGTGCCTCGAGTATTCCTAAGTGAGCTGTAGCTCACGAAAGCTTATGCTCAAATAAATTGGTTAGTCTCTAAGGTGCCACAAGTCCTCCTTTTCTTTGGACTATAAGCTCTTCCAATCAGAGACAGTGGTTTTTGGTCTCTGTTTTAACACCACCTAGCGCAATGGAGTACTCATCTGTGGCTGGGCCTCCTAGGGACTACACAACACAAATAATAATGATAATAATAAAATCCCTTGCCTAATGGTAAAAGTAAGCTAGACAGTAGAGATTCTGTCAAGTGAAAGTTAAATGGACTCTACCAGAATCTGATCTGAGTCTCAAAGCAGCCTTTGTGGATATCTCCCCAGTCTTTAGTGGGTCTGTCCATTCTAGATACTCCAAAAGGGTTTCTCCATTCTGTGTCTAGTGACTAGTAGGCTTACATTAGGCTCCAGTTTGTTCTGGGTGTAGAAGTCAGAATTTAATTCAGTTAATGCACTACAAAAGCTAACATGCTACAGTGGTTATTCACTTTAAAAAAAGAGGTGTACAGTATTACTGTGTGTGCGAGGAAGAATTTAAGGGCTGGATTCTCCTCTCACATCTGTTTTTATACCCAGTGTACCATCACTGTCTGCAAGAGTTACTCCTGATAAGTGCTTTTACCTGTGAGATAAGTTTCAATTCTAGTGTGTTGTGGTCAGGAAAGCTGGGGCAGAGAACACACTGGACTTCAGAGGTTACTTTTCAATTAGAAACTGATTCTTATTTTATGGTCCTGTACGTTCATACAGCGCTTTGCAGAAGATAAAAAGGCAGTATTCTGCCCTGGAAAGCAGACACACCTGATGCAAGAGACCAGCTCAAGCATGAGGAGGTGTGGAGGCATTGCTGGGGAGGAGGTAGTACAGGGCAGCTTCAGCAGAGAGGTGAGTTTCAAGGAGGGACCGACCGGGTGCTGTGCATATGGGAAGTGGGAGGCAGCTCCTAGAACAGGTGTTATCAGAAAAGGCGCTCCAAAGTGGAAAGAGGGAGTGACAGGCAAAGGGAGAAGCCTGGCAATGGGGGTGCAGAGGGACTGAAATGTGGTTACAGAGGTTCCGCAAAAGATGTGCAATTTCACTTAAACGGTGAATAAATGAGCGATAGATGTTTTAACAAACAGTTAATCAATTGTTATACAGTCCCGTGAGTCAAGAGGTTGCTTTTAACACCTTCAAGCTGATTTGCTTATAACCCTCTCAACCACGTCTGTAACATGGATATAAGCAGCTATTAATCATTCATTGACTCTTTGTGAATCATTTATATACATGAAACCTGACTTCAAAATGTGACCAAATATGGTGATTTAGAACAGTGTTTCTTAATGACCGGTCCGTGGACCAGTGCCAGTCCCTGAGATCTCCCTGACATAGTTTAGGGAGGTAGAAGGCCAGTCCCTGGTATCAAAAATGATGAGAAATGCTGATTTAGACTCAGAGGATGTTGATTAATTTAGTCTAGATTTCCCCCTTTGTCGTCCCTCCCCAAAGACGCAGGACTCCGAAAGCTACAAAGACGTTGTCTTTGAATTGTCTGCAACTACTACAGAGGGTCATGCCCTGTTCTATGCAGCATATTTTCACTTCTGGTCCTCCTCACTTTCAACAATTTATATGGGATGGCACCACTCTCTAAAGGGCCTTGCAAATCCATGACACTGTCCTGCTGTACCGATAAATAAATAATAAAGATATTATACATTGCATGATAATATTACATGTCCAGTGGGGGCCTTGTGGCATTGCACAGCCCTTTGGGGGCAAGGACCGTCATTTTTTTGCTTTTCGAATGTACAGTGCCTGGCATAATCAGGTCCTGATCCATGACTGATTCTACTGCAATGATCACATTAATTAATAATAACGTGCCTGAAACATGTACTGTCACATTATCGAGGTGAGTGGCTCAGTGGAGAATATTCAGCTCATTACATCTACTTCATACCTTCTTTTGTAAGGTTCCATATCTCCACGCACTCTTCTCACATCCCTTTAACTTGCTGCAATTTATGACTCTCCCCCCGCCGCCCCCCACTCCCCACCTGTGAGGTCTGAATGGATTAACTATGAGCTCTGCTGTCTGCAAACATTTAAAAACTCCAGCCTGTATCTCTCTGGCATAGAAAGGAGACATGAAATGATACATAATGTTTTTCCATCAACTTCCCTCCCACCACCTCTCTCAGTTCCCCTGGGCCCCAGTGGAGCCAACTCCTGCCCTTTGGGAGGGATCTCATTTTGGGTCACCATATGAAAATGTCAGAACACTCTGAAAGCTCTCCTGGCAGGTCACTGGGTCAGTAAACCTGAGACTGGCTGTGTGCAGGTGTCCTCAGCACAGAGAGGTCTTTACAGAAGGCAAAAAGGGCCTTGTGGAAGCCAGAGTCACGCGAGCTGCATGTGGTTTGTCAAACAAGGGCCAACATCTCTCACTCTCGCTGTCGCAGCACTGCTCCAAGGGCAACCTGATCTGCCTTTAATCTACTCTGACCGCAGGACAAGTGGTTTAAATAAAACCCTGCATGACTGAGTCACTCCACTTCTGGCTTTTATATGACATGCTGAGGAGCGATCATTTATTTTGCCTGAGTAACAAAATTAATAGAAGAGAAACATTTTTGTTATGTGGTGACTGGAGCAGAGTGGGGGCGTTACACAGAGAAATTTGGGTGGGAAGGGCTGCACATGACAAAAGGGAAATAATGAAAAAAAGAAAGTTGTGAGTTTTCCTGGCACATCTGGTTAAAAATAACAACACCAGAACAAACAGCTTTTACAGACAAATCGAGTGACTTTATTTTAGCAACCGGCTACTTTAACAACCCAGACCTGAAGCCCTGCTGTCTTTAAAGCAATTGCATCGCATTTTTTATTAACAAGAGCTCCTTAAACTCTGAAATTCTCAAGGTGCAGGTCTGAGGAGCAGGCTTGGCGAGTATTAGATTACAAGGAAGAGAAGAATCAACTGAAATGCCTTGGGGCCTTTGGGGGAATCTGTCTGCAGTGTTCTATTTCCATTTCATGCAAGCGGGAAAGAAGTGTGTGTGTGTGAGAGAGAGAGAGTTCTTTGCCTCATTATAATCAGAAAGCAAGAGAGTGTGTCATGTATTATTATTATTATTAATATTAATGATCATGTTTATTACTACAGTGCCTAGGGGTCTGCCAAGAGTGGGGCCGCGTTGTGCTAGGCACAGGACAGTAGGTGGTCCCTATCCTGAAGAGTTTACAATCTAAATAGACCAGACGGACACAGGTGGGGCAAAGGGTAGAACACAGGTGGAATGAACAATGTGATGGCAGTAAACATCATATTAGTTCCACATTTTTGGGGGCGGGTGGGAGGGTTTGCTGGGCTTAGGAAGGGCCGGGGAGTTGGGGGAACAGGGCAAGGGAAAAGAGGGTCAGAAGGGCTGGCATGGAGTAAAGCTGAAGAGAAGAGCCTATGAAGGAGGGGGAAGAAAGGTGTTGAAGCAACCAGCCCTACCAGTGCCAGGTAGAGAAAGTTCAGTCAAAACTGTGGCAAGTTCTCTAAATGTCTGAAGGTCTTTGCTTTGGCTGCTTGTGCTCCTACTGACTGGAGTCTCTGGCTGGCTCCTCTGCAGTTTTTCCCCAAGGCTGCATGGTGCGGGGAAAGGAGGCACTGCTTAGGTTTTAGTTTCCCTAGAGCGGGTGTGCGACAAGGTGTCCCCTGTACAGTTCTGGGCTTAAAGAGGTCCAGGGGAGAGGGGCAGCCCCAGTTAAGCCCCATTTTAAACTCTCCCATCCAGTGCAGCTGTCCCTTCTTTGGCTGCTTCTGCTTCTACCATCTGGGAACAGGAATGGTCTATTGGGTCACTATCAATTAGATCTACTGTTTTCATTTTAGTCAAAGCTTATTTGTAATGGAGGAAGTGAATTGTCACAGACGGGTGCATTTGAGAGAACAGTGTATTGTAACCTGTGTAACCCCTCAGAACCCCTCAGTCACAGGCTTCTTATCCAAGACTTCCAGTGCACCAAGAAAAGTGGGAGGTGCACAATTAAATAGACTCTTGACTGGGAAGCTGAAGATACTTAAAACTCTCCCTTATCCTGAGCCTTTTAGGAATATCTGGATATGAGCTGGATATTATCTTCCCTATCATAAGCTACTTGGTCTTCACTTTCAATGCCTTTCTGACCTATCCCCAGTTTACCTATCATTTCTCATTCAGTATCGAATGATTAATTCCTGTCTCCTGGCCAATGATGTCAGCTTCTGTTGACCACCTTTGTGCTTTCACCCATGCTGCTCCTCACAGCTGGGGAAGCTTCATATAAACGTCCACAAAACTAACTCATTAGCCATCTTCAAATCCCTTCTTTTGCCATAATACCTACAAAACACTCAACGGTGGTCTTATCACACCTGCAGCTGAACCACTGTTATCATGCTGATCAATATTGTTGCATTGTACTTCCTCGTCTCTCCAGCTGTATCCATCTGTGGTCTCTTGTCTTATACTTAGTTGCTGCCCCAAGGAGCTTACAATCTGTCTTTTTGTTCTGTGTTTGTACAGTGACTAGAGCAACGGGGTCCTAGTCTATGACTTGAGCCCCTAAGAGTTATGATAATACAAATAATAAATAATAAAAACAGCTGGAAATAATTATAGTACGTTTATATCCTGATAATAAAAGCTTCACAGACCATGAACTAATGTATATATTAGTGGTGGCTGAAAAATGTGTCCCTTCAAAAAAAAATATTAAAATTTGAAAACTTTTTACCAGCTGTATATGAATGATAGAATCCTGCTCCTGTTAAGGACACTGGGAGTTTTCCACCGCCTTCCATGGGAGCAGGATTGACCTCACTGTAAGGAATACCCCTGGAATTTAGGATTTGCCATACTAAGTCAAAACATTGTTCCATCCAGACGGGTATTCTGCATCTGTCAGTAGCCAGTAACATGGTTATCTAATGGACCTAGCCAATTGTGCAATGCTGTACATTCTTCTTGGCCTTCTGCAGAACAGCTCAGGGCACGAAACCTGAGATTTGATTACTCTTATCTTAACAATATAACATAAGACCATAAGAATGGCCATACTAGGTTAGACCAATGATCCATGCATCTTACCATGCATCCTTGCACCCTGGTCCCTATTATGTTTCATCAAAATGCTCATCCACCATGTATAGAACCCTTTCCTTAGTATACTACCTACTGCATGAGGACAAATACACTGTAAGCAGTAATTCTGCTGCTCTGCTGAGATTTCTCAGCAGGGTGGTATAGTTAAAATTCTAGCTCCTTGATGTTTATTAATCACAAGCATTTCTCGCCTCTTCTGGAACTGATTTTAGTCATGATGCATTCCCTTGAAGAATCGGAAATGTATGTACTGACATTTCCAATTTTATGAAATACAACCCTTGGGGCTGTGGGGAGGTTGGGGAAGACAAATGAGAAAAATATGGGACTTTTTCATTCCCTCAGAGAAGTTAAGGGACAGGCAAATCTATTGCACATTTGCGAACTTGAAGCCACTAGTCTGGGCTATCTAATAGACTATGACGTTGGGGTTCTCTGTGCTGGTTGACAAAGGCTGTGTTTGATTTTTCAAATCAATAGTAGTCAAAGCAACATACCCCATGGTTTGTATGGATAGGCTACTTATGGATGTGTCTTCTGGAGGCAGGAAGCAAGGTCAGCAAAATGCCCTAAGATACTTTATAGCTTCCTTTGTTATACTTGGGCTGTGCCTTTTAAAGTAAGCCAAGCATTATCTTATCTAAGTAAGAGCGTTACCATGAGGTAACATGCAACATATTTGAGTTGCATGCCCCTTCACTCGCTGCAAAGCACACATAACAGGGAATTCAAGATTAAACACCTGTTTTATTTGTATAGCCTTCTATCTATCTATGTATGCATGCTCATTTTAAACAAAACCAAAGTGTAGTCATTGTAGTGACTTAACTGAGCTGATGCAGTGTCCAATAAAGCTGCATGTGGACATTGTGGTTGATCTCTGGTACCGAGTGCCATTATTTATGTGCAACTTTGATGTATCATTCAGAGAATCCAGTCCAACCAAAATATGAGTCTTTGTCTATGTTCAGTTAGGTTTGTGTTCAGAGGCTTTTGCTGCTACTCCATGGGTTCTTTCTTGTTCAGCAGCTCGCAGTGTTTTATATGATATCAGAAGCAGCCAAAGGCCCCCAGTTCAGGAAAGTACCATCGCTGAAGTGCAGCCACCTTGGGGGTGAAGCATAGTCACTATTCAACAGCACACTGCAACATTTCACTATCATTTAGGAAGTGAAGAAGGACAATTCCTCTGCAATATTTATTCTCTCTCGGGTTAAATTCTCTTCTGCCGCTCTCTTTGCTCACTCACTAACTCCTTCAGTGAGCCTGTACGCTGTAATCTAGTAGCCAGACAAATTATTTATGAGAGCGTCCCTGCGAAATCTCTCCCTCTTTCCTTTGCTTGGCAATCTGCCCTGCTTTCCCCCTGCACCTCTTGAGAGTGTGTGTTGTATTGTGCAGGTTCCTGCTCAGTCTGAGGGAACACTTGAGAGAAATATTTATTCAAATCAAAATTGGTCACCAATGGTAGCAAAAGCACAATGTAAGTTAAGGGGGTAAATAGCCTATATGACCTGGAGCCAAAGAAAAAACCTACCAAGGGATGTGGTGGATTCTCCATTACTTGAAATCTTTAAATTAAGATGGGATGTCTTTCTGACAGGGAGGCCCTGGGCTTGATGCTGGGACTAAGGAGTCAAGTTCTATGGCCAGTGCTAAGCAGGAGGTGGGAGTTGATGACTATAATGATCCTTTCTGGATTTAACATCTGTGAACCAATGGAAAAACAAATTCCTCTGTCGATCGCTTCCTCCTCCTATTTCCATTCTTATCTGCTGCTCGGCAGATAAATAGAGAACAAGATATATTAAATAGACAGAAAACATATACCTTTACAATTGATAACCTGTTCTTAAGTTCAAATATTCCATGGACCAGTTTTAAATATACACAGTATCTAACCAGGAAACAATATACGTTTCAGTGCTTGCTAGAAGTGAATAATCTGTAGAGGAAAAAGGAGAAAGAGAATGTAATACACTTCCCATTACAGAATCTCTGCATGTCCCCCATTGGTAGATAACAATGGTTCTTAACTTGATTTGGCATCACCTACCAACCAAAGTATTGTGACATGATAATACAGGGCTTTTTGATATTGGAGAAAATATAACTATGAGGCCTGAACACAGTCAGGGCATGTATAACCCTCCCACCTCAACAATATAAATAGATGGGTTTAGCAGCACTGCCTTTATTCTCATATGTTTATGTGTAATTTGTCCAACATTAAGACAAATTTCACCATATGCTGAACCTCTCTCTTGGAATGTAAAATTTGAAGGCAAAATCATCCCATCAGATCTGCAAAGCAATCCTGATATTAGTGGCACAATTGACAGTTTGTCTGTATTAAAATGGCTTCTCCAGATACATCGCTTATCTATTGTGGGACTTCCATTATCTACATCCCAGGTCCCCATTAGTTCCAATGGAGCTCTGAAAGTTATCTAGGTCGGCCAAGATCTGTGAGGGAAGACTGAAAAAACTGGGTTAGTTTAGTTTGGGGAAGAGAAGACGGAGAGGGGACATGATAACAGTTTTCAAGTACATAAAATGTTGTTACAAGGAGGAAGGAGAAAAATTGTTCTCCTTAATGTTTGAGGACAGGACAAGAAGCAATGGGCTTAAATTGCAGGAAGGGTGGTTTAGGTTGGACATTAGGAAAAACTTCCTGTCAGGGTGGTTAAGCATTGGAATACATTGTCATGGGAGGTTGTGGAATCTCCGTCACTGGAGAGTTGTAAGAGCAGGTTAGATAAACACCTGTCAGGGATGGTCTAGACAATACTTAGTCCTGCCATGAGTGTAGGGGACTGGACTAGATGACCTCACGAGGACCCTTCCAGTCCTATGATTCTGTAATACTATGATCCTGCTGATTGCTGAAGTCCTCCTGTAAGGTGCTTACTATGCTCAGCATTGATATTTGTGGCCTCTCAGCACCTTTAAGGATCAGGCCCCATCCATGATGAAGTCTACTGACTTAAGTTTTGTTGAAAGTGAAGAGCATGTCAGGTGGAAAAGCTATCTCACTGTTTGCTGGAGTTGTAGCAGATGCAGGGACCTTGAACTGAGAGCTGAACAAGTACATCTTTCCACATCTACATTTGCTCAAGAAAAGGTCACAGAGCAACCATTAGAAATCCAGAGTATCGTGTTCATTCATTCTTGTGGAACACACATTTTCTCTGATCTTATGAAATCAGATGGCCAGTGTGGGAAAGCTGCTGGGATCTTGGCCATACATATCTCATACAAAAGCCTGCCATTGCACTTACATTCCACAAAAATGCCCAGTGATGACCCGTCAGCAGGAAGAAAATGGCAGAGACACTGAATCAAATAACTTGCCCATGTCTCTTTCCAAATGCAGACCAAAGCAAGGAGCTACTTGGAAAGAGTTGTCTGTTAATCATTGTCAATCCCTGTCTGCAAGTGATCATCACAAACACTATCACAAATTCTGTCTCAAAGAACAAAAGTTTCCTGTCATGCTTTTTAGTAAGTGTAGTACGTATTTGGTATTTCTAGGGCCAAATTTCCAGCCCCAGCATGCAAAGTTGCCTGCTTACTTTTGTACTTGAAATTGACATAATATGCAGAAAAGGACATGCACAAACAGCCATGTGCATGTGCAGTCAGGAAGCTGCACAAAACCATGTACCCAGTAGGTGCATGCTCACTTTTATAGATATGAAAGTGAACAGGTAAATCTGGATGCAGGTAGAGCCTGTCTGAAACTCTGGTCTGGAAACACTTGCTCATGGAAGATTTTTGAAGAAAATTCTACAGTTTTGCTTCTTTATTATTTGATTTTTCATTCTCTCTCTCTTTTTATTACCAGGTTCATTTGTCTGAACACAGGGACATTTTCTTTATTAAGTTTTCATTGGCTTTTGTTATATATTTCCTACCTGAAATCACAATCCGGTGATTGTGGCATCACATTTTGTTGCTGTGGATATGACCATGATGTCACAAACAGAAGCTGATGACTTCCGGTGGGGAATATGAGGAAGGAGGAGATTTTATCTTAAGCAATACTGATCCTATTTTCATGGAAATACCTCTAGTTTTAATAAAAAGCTGAAAATATGTGACATACTGGCAGAATAATCTCTAAACAGAATGTTTTTGAAAGTTTCCATGAGGCGTCAGCTGCTATTTAACTAGTAACCCGAGCGATATTGAGGAAAGTTACTAATTATAAGCATCATAAAAGGATACACACTATGTTCCCATTTTATAACAGCAACACCTTTGGTTTACTCTTAATGCAACATTAAGCCCTGATTGGTTACTGAATGGAAAATTATGTGATTTTCTTGAACTGCACACAAGGAGGCATCTGCGGTTATAAAATCAACTATTTCCTTTGGAAAAGGAAGGAAAATATTTGACAAAGATTCTTAAATACCTTTTTGGGGTTATTATTTTTTTAAGTACACACCAGCAATAATCAAAATTCTCAGGTTTTGGAAAAAACCCCCATAAATCGGGATGGTTTCGTTGGAAACCATTGGTGTTTTCCACATTTTATGTTGTCTGAAGTTTTATACCTCAACGTATTTTGTTCATTTTTTCTTTCTTTTAAATATACACTGAAAGAGAATAATGGAGTAAGCTAAGTAGATAACTTTTATATGCTACATTATATGAAATAGTTTGGGATACAGAGAATGATTCTTCAAATGTTTTCTTCCTTTACCATTAATCTTTATAAGAAGGCTGACATCTTGTAGTCAAATTTCTCAAGCTGATTAAAACATGCAGGAATGGCTCAAATACCACCAGCATCTCTCTCTTAAATCCGTTTACAAAGATGAAGAGAGAACAACATTTTGCTCTATACCGGGCTTTTGTTGCTTTACTCAAAGGGTCCACCATCATTCAAATTTTGGATTTATCCAGCAATGGTTGTGACCAAATATTTTATTCTCAGTGTTTAATACCATCGTTCTAGTGTGCTGATTTATGGTAAATCCTTTGGTGGATTGGACAGCATAAATTGGAGAGGGTTCAGAGAAGAACCACGAGAATGATTAAAGGATTAGAAAATATGCCTTAGAGTGATAGATTCAAAGAGCTCAATCTATTTAGCTTAACAAAGAGAAGGTTAAGGGGTGATTTGATTACAGTTTATAAGTATCTACTCTTGAGAGTACCGCTAGTTATTCTAAAGACAGAAGCGTACCCAAACTCAAATTATACACTGGAAATAACAGAGTCCCAGAAAGTGAATATGCTTCTATAAAGGGACTGACTTGTTAATACATTCTGGTGCTAACTTGGTTGCATTTGATGGGTTTCAGGACTGTGACCTTCTGCCCAACCCCAAAAGACGAAACCCCCCCACAAGTTCATAAATCACCCAAGAATAATGGAAACTGATCCTCTTATGGGAGGGGAAAAAGGAGGAGGGCAGGCCCCTGCTCCATCCCTGGATAGTCTTGAGTTGCCCATCTGTACTGCATAATGCTGAAAATTAGAGTCCCATTAGAAGCTTTCCAGTCAATAAGTTAAAGGCAAGAGTTAGATTAATCCCACAGTGGCAATATCAGAGTTCCCAGGCTGACGGGATTTCCAGTAAGCTGGCATTGTACTGCAGGTGAGCTGTAGTTCCTATCATCCAGCCTCAGCAATGGGCTTGCTTATGGCTTCTAGGTGCTTTAGCACAAAGCCAAACACTGTGAAGTACCATTTGGAAACCAGAAATAAAGGCTCAGAGCTCAGAAATCAGCTATCTTGAGAAAATGGGATTTTATTTGTATTCTCCAAAGCCACCAGGCTGAGGTGGGGAATCTGAGACCCATTTTTCCTTTCTGCGCTCCTCTGGCCTCATCCTTATTGAGCATTAAACAAAAGCGCAAGCAAGCCGCTTCAAAACAAACAAGGCCCTTAATTCACCATAAAAAGAAGACGGCTGGCTGTTAATGCTTTATCGGATTACAATAAAGGCTCTTTGCACTCAGGGGACTGTGGTTTGATTCCCGGCATTGCTGGCAGAGCTGGAAATCATAACCACAGATTATAGCAATGAGCTTCCAAATTTCCATGTTCCAGCCAAGGGTGCTTCTCTCTGGAGTGGCTACTGACCTACTATATGCCTGGCACTTGCATGATAAGTGTCTGAAATGTCCTTGTATAAGTAGAACTGTGGGAAGGATCTTCATCCAGGCCTCAATTTTCCAAACACCTCTCATGGTCTGATCCTGCTGCACCAAGGAAGTCAATGAGATCTTTGCTATTGATTTTAATGGGAACAGGGTCATATTATCCTATTTGTTTAACTGTAAAAAGAGACTTTAAAGACAACACCTTTTCCCCCATAAGTGGGATGTTTTTATCTTATAACTTGACATAACTCACTCTAAGATATTTCTCATATTATTCCCTATACGTATTTGAACTGGCAGGGCAATCGGCAAAGTAATAGGATGGGGTGGGAGAAACAATTAGAATGCATCCAATTCCTTCCCCTCCAGTCAATCTTCTTAACTTGCTTTTTATTAGCAAACAACTTTATAAAGGCGACAAGTTTAATTTCTTTGTAGGCGCTATAAATGTTTTATTTGTCAGTTAACAGATGGAGTCGTGCAACCGGCATGCAGAAGGAAAGATAGACATCAGTTCACTGCATTTTTCTTCTTGGGAGACCTGTCTCTATTTGGGCTCATAAAAGAAAATCTCTCACTTTTTTTCTGTGCACAGACGCTGTTGTGCACATAAATACACGCTCTTCAATGTGAAGAGGAAACGTCGAATGTGATGGATAGTGCACTCACACCACAAAGACAGATTATGTTTTAGGCTGTCTCCTTAAATCTGTGCTGCTTCACCAATCCTCATTATAATCTTTGCCTTTCACCTCTGGTAAACCTTTTTTTCTCTTACCTTAAGCCTCCTGAGGAGTGACTTCCTTCCTCAGCTATACCAGGTGGCTGAATTCGAGTGTCCAGTTTGGAAAGGGATAGCGCTCACACTTGGACATGCCCAGCATGGCACCATGGGGAAATAGAACTTCCTTACATTTCCAGCACTATAAAACTGGGTAACCCTTGAGTCCAATTTTTTAAATGGCTCAATTTTATAATGGGTATTTTTTTTAAAAAAAATAACACCTCTAAACCCAGAAAGTCTAATTGAAATAACATTATGGGTTCCTTCCTACACCTCATCGGGCCAGATCCTCAACTGGTCTAAATTGGCAGGCTCTATTGAGTGGAGTTATTCTGATTTACACCAGCTGAGGATTTGGGCCATAGCTCTCAAACCTGCATATCCCAAGTATGGACCCAAGACCTAAAATGATGAAAACCAATGAAACACAAGAGCAAAAGACTTAGGCCTTTTCTCTCCCCAGAATTGTATTACTTTGACTATATTGGAATATATAAATATTCCCCTAGTGAGGATGCAGCTATGCCAGTATAAATGTGCTTATACTGATATAGTTCTGGTATGGGAAGGGGAATAAGTGACACTGGTCTAAAGCATCTTCCTTCTGGTATAACTGTGTCCACACCAATATACCTATATCAGTAAAAAAAGAACAACCCATAACTGTAATTAAATAATTATACTGGTACTGTGCATAGACCAGGCCACAGATGTCTTTCCCTTATAGTTTTCTAACACTGTTGGGTGCCAATAATTTATAGGTGCCTAACAAGTAAAATAGCAGGTTTGCAAAGGATGGGGTTAAAGCCTGTGACATGCAGTTTGAGCTGCAAAACCCAGCATGTCAGTTCACAAGGACCAGGGCTGTCACCATTTTCCTTTCTGTTTGCATGAGGTTTGTGCACCCTCTGACCTCCACAACGAATTTCAGTCCCAAGTAAAACTCCACCGAAACTGCTGAGTTTCACCTCAAGTTGAAATCCTGCTAAAAGAAATGACATCTGTGTCAATATTTATGTGAAACCGTCAATTGAGAGGTTTGGAAGCTAGTGACAGGCATCTGCCAGGGTTCTGCTGGAGGAACTGAGGAGCAATTCCTTTTGACTTGTTTCTCTCCATTGCATCTGTGTAGTCTAGCCCAGGCCAGGCCATAATTTGTCCTTAAATATTGTAATCTGAAGACTGCGTGCAGCTCAGCTATACCAGGAAACTGAAAAGCAACACATTAACAACTACTAAGAGGAAATACTCTTAAAAAACCAAAACCACATATCATATAATGAATCTGCAGAAATCATTGCCACAAAACACCTCCCAGGGATGGTCTATGTATACTTGGTCTAGTGATGATCTAGGTGTACTGGGTCCTACCTCAGCACAGGGAGCTGGACTAATTGATCTCTCAAGGTACCTTCCAGCACTATATTTCTATGATTCTATGATATCACTGAAGTCAAAAATTTAACAGGATTCAGAGAAGGATTAGATATTTATATGGACAATGAAAGCATCCATCTTAGATACAAATATAAATATATTAAGGCTGTGTGGAGGATGGAAGTTCCATTTTGTGAAGGGTTTTGAGATTCTGAAATAGGGCTTTCTTCCAAACTGGAACAAAATTCAAACATTTCCCAATTCTGCATGAAAGAAAATTCTGAAATATTTTTTTTGTTTTGGGCTGATCATAAAGTTTCATTTCAATTTTGACTTTTCTATTTTGTAATATACTGTATATATAAATTCGAAAATGTCATTTTAAAAAGAAAAATTAAAATGTTTCATTACAAAAATTCTGAGCTCAGTTACATTGGTATAAATCCACTGATAGCTATGAAGTAGGTCCAAAGTTACACTAGGCAATGAGAATGGACAGAAGAGTCTGACGGAACAATTTGGTACAGAAACACTTTAAAAAAGATGAATAAAATAGAATGTCTAAGCTATAGGGCTGAATATCAACATAAGATTTATTTTCAAGAGGAACAAGTCTTGGTAATCCAACTAAGTGTATAGATTTCACAGAAGGCAGCTCCCAAAGGGTTTATTAAGTGTGCAAAAGTTTTCCAGGCGTGACTGCATATACTGTCTTCTGTTAGTGCACATGGTAGTGCTGAAAAAAGACTCTTGCCAGTGGCAGACTCACAGTATTGCATAAAAGTCCACCCAATGAATGGCAGGCTATAAGAAAAACAATATTGATGTATTTTCCTCTATTTGTGGTTTCTTTTGTCTGCAGAGTGCTTTAGCCTGTCAATGACGTCAAAGCAAAATTCCCTCACAAAGTGACAAGTGGAAAATAACTCTGAGAATATATCGGATTTCCTAACTAGCAATTAAATAGTTTAATGGAACGCATTATGTATTTTATTAACTCTACAAAAGGGTAGCAGAAAAATAAAGACCCAACTTCACTTCAGAAAGTGTAATATTTTCTTTTGATTTGATAGTGACACTCAAGGCAAATGCAATTTTATACCAACATAATTTTTTTAAATTGGATTTTTTGCCTTTACGTTTACCAGATGAATTGTTTTCCCATTCAGAAATGTCATGGTGTCCTCAGTAAAACATGACAATTCACACATTATTTGTCTCCTTTTCAAATCACTACATGAAGAGCACTGGAAACTGAAGCTTATTCCAAAGGTTAGTTTTTGGGACAGATTTTCAAAGGCACAAATGGGAGTAAGGCACTCGGTGACTTTTAAGTGGGATCTGGGTGCTTTTGAAAGGTACCCCCTTCAGATTTAGTTTATTATTGTAGCCAGGTTTAACTAAACAGTCATGCTGTTACTAAAATTACTGCCTCCTGACCAAATGTGGATCTGTCATGTTCAAATCACAAAACTTGCACCCTAGTGAGCAGTCTTTCAGCAAGGCCAAAGATTGAATGTGTGGAGGATAAACTATGGCAGTGATCCTTCAAGTTTAGGGTTAAAGCACTTTATTTGGACGGGATGGAGTGACCTTGTAATGCCTGTGCTGGATCAGATCAGTCTTCAGTGATGTAAGTTGATGACCTCCCAGGAGCACAAAATTCATGGGATAGAACAAGTGACAAGAATCATAATAAGGTCTGTAATTGCTACCTACATAAGTTGGGAGTCACCATTCAAAAAGTTTTGTGTCTGACACCAGGCCTGCTCCAAAGCATTCAGGGGAAGCCTGGTAGAGTAAAAGCATAATATATTCTTTGTGTAGAAACAGAAAGAGATGCATGACAAATATGAGCTATCTGCTCATTAGAAGGTAACTTTAAAAAGAACAAGGCACAGATTCACTGGTGCATTCCACGTGCTTTGTGCCACTCCAAAGATGCGCAGTGGCTGAATACCCAACTCAACTGGCCATTTAGGTCAGGTTTACGGCTGCTTTGTGTAATGGGGATGGGACAAAGCAGCCAGAGTATTCTGGTGAATCTAGCCCTAAGTAGACACAGACATCATCGGCAATCCCTCGATTCAAGGATGATCTCTACCACAGATTTACATATGGGTCCCACGATGACTCAGGAGTCCGATCTTGAAAACACTGATTCGCCCACAGTAGGCACAGTCATTTCCCGGTGGGTCAGCTGTCTGCTGGGAGAAAGTTTGTTCTTTTTCCTTCCTTCTCTCTCTCTTTTCAGCTTTGAGGGCAAGGCGCCTTTCCTCGAAGCAACCCACTGCCTGATGGAGAACGTGACGCCATTGAGGTCAGTTGGTGGCTTGCTCCTCCCAGCTTGTGATGTCCACATCAGTTGTCTTACGATACCTTTTCAGTGTGTCTTTGTAGTGTTTCCTCTGACCACCATGGGTGAGCTGAGAGTAGAGGACTTGTTTTGGGAGGGAAGAGTGTGGAATCCCCACACAATGTCTAGCACAGCGTAGTTGGTGTATGAGGATCGTTGCTTCAGTGCTAATGACACTGGCTTCAGTGAGGGTGCAGCGATCTTCCCATTTGATGTGAAAGATCTTCTGGAGGCGTCACTGGTGGTACCTCTCCAGATTCTTGAGTTGCTGTTGATAGGTTATCAAGGTTTCACATCCATAAAGGAATGTAGAAATAACAATGGTCTTATTTATATATATGTATATATAGAGAAACTCCATGTAACTGAAAGTAATGTATTGGAGTAAAATATACACCCTATACAATACACCCTAGTTTATGTTATGTAAATATTACACATTCTAAATATAGGAACTAAAGTCAATATTGCTATATGGCATTTACTTATTTTTAATGGTGTTGACAGCAGGTGATTTTTTTAGAATAAAATACAGACTTAGATATTGATAATCTCTTTGTATAATCAGTATTATGTTGCATGTAGGAATGGGTTTTGGGGAACTAACTACACCCCTTTTCTTAGTGGTGGTTATATAATTTCAGATCAATCTTTTATTTTTTCTCCTGGTGCAACTTAAGGTTCTCTATCACTTCAAGTCTTTTTACCTCTGGTTGCCTTTTGTCACTTTCTAAAGAAAGAAGGGTAAGATGAAGTCACTTGGTTTTGTGAAGAGCCTGTTTTGTATTTAAGACTGCCTTGCAGAAAGAAATTAAGAATTTAGGAATATGCTCAACTGCATATCATAAGAAGGAGCCGTTTTTATTGAGATTGCCTAGGACACGCCTCAGCAACAATGGGTACTTTTTTTTCTCTATAAAATAGCTTTCCGATGACTTTAAACAATTAAATACCTTGCAGGATTTAAAAAAAAAAAATGCAATGGAGGAAAATGAGATCTGAGCCCAAATTCTAAAGCACCCTTCCATGGTTCATTTCTTTCAGTCCAATCTAGTGCTGCTAAGAGGATTCTGCCTTATATAATATTCACCAATTAAAAAGCTTAATCACATTACATCAGTGCTCATTAAGCTCACATGCAGTAAACACTCAAAAGTGGCATCTTTCCAAGCCTGTGTGTGAAGAGTGAGTGAAGAAACCCATTAGGGAGGACAGCATTGTTAAAAACTTTATTAATCGCAGAAGTAACTTAAACTCCATTAATTCATTGTTTCAGTTAGACAGTTTGTTTCTAATTATAGATTGACAGCCATTGTTAAAGCTGTTCCTCTGCTGGAGGTCTTTCAACAATGTGTTGCAGGAACCAGGAAAATATTCTTCTGTATTTATACCTTGCTTGGCACTTGGGCTTAGATATGAACAATCCATATATATATATAAAATTGTGGAGGGCAGCTGATTAGGTGAGGCAGAGACAGAGGGGTCATGCAATAGATTAATGCACTAGTTTTCACATCTGATATCCTATGCTTTTCAGATCCTATTTTAGGCCTTGATCCAGGAAAGTGCTTAGGTGTGTGTGTAACCCACACACCTCCTGGGTGTGGTGCTCTGTCCCCCTCTAGTGGCACTGAGACCACTTAAAGATGAATGAGTCTGCTACAGCCTTAGCTACGAGCCATGTGCCTTTTAGCTTATGCATTTAGCTCCAGAGGTCCCATCCCACTGGCCGACGACCGGGGTCTGTTGGTGTTACATGTGCTTAACTCCAAACTCATGGCTAGTCCTATTGATTGCAGTGGGGCTACTTGAAAGCTTAAAGTGAACCCATGCTTAAGTGCTTTGTTGAATCGGGACCTTAGTAGTGGTAGATGACTTTGGTCTCAACCTATTTCATAGATTCGTAGAGTTTAAGACCAGCAGGGAACATTAGATCACCTGACCGCCTGTATATTACATTTCACTAATTTACTCCTGTATTGAGCCTGTATTAAACCCTAGAGGACATTGATATAGATTACCAATGTGGCACAAATGGCAATCTCTGATCAAGGAAAAGACCAGGACTGGAAGAACAGATTTGCTGCCAATCAAGTCTGAGGAACATTGGTAGAGATATATGGGGAAGTTCCTAAATGCAACAGCACAATTAAAAATTAAGGTGTAGCTGAGAGCAACTGGAATAGCATGGTTGATCTTGCATGGTATTGGCAGTCCTGTGCAGGGAACCTTGCATAGTTCTTCTCTGCCCTATGCCTTCCAGCTCTAAGGTGCCACAAGTACTCCTTTTCCTTTTAGTTAGAGATCAGTGAAACACACTGCCTATGTGCCACTCAAAAAAAGGACTTACGTGGGACTTGAGTGTTGCATGGGGCTTGTGTTGGCTCCCTCTGCATTGGGGTGAATTTCAGCCCACAGGAATATTTTATTTTGTGTTGCTATGAGGTCAGTTCCCACTTCCTGAGTTTGACTTGGAGTTTTGGAATTCAGTCAAAACCACTGAGTTTGACCTGGCTTTGAGACGAATCCCTCCATTAGACCAGCTTCGCCTGAAAGTCTCGTTGATCTCAGCAAACCTATCAGTGAATCTGGTCTTAGTCTGGAGCTTGTAACAAAATCCAGAGGCAGGAGAACATTTTGGACAGCTCTGCTTAACATTCTTCCATCAACATTTACTGTCATGCCCCAGCCGAGGAGGAGAAGCACATTGGATCTGGAATTAAGGAAACCATGTTTTTAATACCATATTCAGAAGAAGGAATGCATTTAACAGAACTGTTTGTTTACAGATTGTGTTTTATGTTTTATACATCAAGAGCAAAACACTCTCCTGAATGTGCCAATATGAGTCTCACATGAGTACTTCGCATTCATTTGCTAGGAAGTACTCCCATTGGTAACAATGGCAGTTATTCTCCATGTGGAGAAACAAGTGCAAAATACACAGAACAGAGCTGGACTGCAGGTGAGAGATCTGTGGTGCAGGAAGGAGAAGTGAATTTTGCTCTAAACCTCCAGTGTGCTGAATGTTTTTAACAGCCAATGGTTAGGAATTTAATTCAGTCATTAGAAATGACTACAGATGCCTATAGTTCTTCATGAACAAGTCATCTGGGCCCAGGAAATGGAAAGGCGGTTAAAACAGAAATCAGAACATGGTAAATCTCAGCCTGCAAACTAATGTATTGTCT